>NC_086447.1:415592800-416792800 GCF_028390025.1 Pseudophryne corroboree | reverse complement strand
CTTCAGGGAAGACCGGTTCTGATTCAGTCAGACAATGTCACGGCAGTGGCTCATATAAACCGCCAAGGCGGAACAAGGAGCAGAGTGGCCATGGCAGAAGCGACCAGGATTCTACGCTGGGTGGAAGGCCATGTAAGCGAGCTGTCCGTGGTGTTCATCCCGGGGGTGGACAACTGGGAGGCGGACTTCCTCAGCAGGCACGACCTGCATCCGGGGGAGTGGGGACTTCATCAAGAAGTCTTAGCACAGATCGCGGATCGGTGGGGCCTGCCTCAAATAGACATGATGGTGTCCCATCTCAACAAAAAGCTAAAGCGGTATTGCGCCAGGTCAAGGGACCCTCAGGCGGTAGCGGTAGACGCTCTGGTGACACCTTGGGTGTTCAGATCGGTCTATGTGTTTCCTCCTCTTCCTCTCATACCCAAGGTGTTGAGAATTATAAGAAGAAGCAAGGTCAGAACAATCCTCATTGTTCCAGATTGGCCACGGAGGACTTGGTATCTGGAACTACAAGAGTTGCTCACAGAAGATCCGTGGCCTCTTCCTCTGAGGCAGGACCTGCTGCAGCAGGGGCCCTGTCTGTTCCAAGACTTACCGCGGCTGCGTTTGACGGCATGGCGGTTGAACGCAGGATCCTAGCGAAAAAAGGAATTCCGGAGGAAGTCATTCCAACCCTGATCAAGGCTAGGAAAGACGTGACGTTAAAACATTATCACCGTATATGGCGGAAATATGTTGCTTGGTGTGAGGCCAGAGCTGCTCCTACGGAGGAGTTCCATTTGGGCCGTCTACTTCACTTCCTTCAAACAGGAGTGACCTTGGGCCTAAAATTAGGGTCCATAAAGGTCCAGATTTCGGCCTTATCCATTTTCTTTCAAAGAGAATTAGCCTCTCTTCCTGAGGTACAGACTTTTGTGAAGGGGGTGCTGCATATTCAGCCTCATTTTGTGCCTCCGGTGGCGCCTTGGGATCTTAACGTGGAGTTACGTTTCCTCAAGTCACCTTGGTTTGAACCACTTAAAACTGTGGAGTTGAAATACCTCACATGGAAAGTGGTCATGTTGTTGGCGTTAGCTTCGGCGAGACGTGTTTCAGAATTGGCGGCTTTATCGCATAAAAGCCCATACTTGGTTTTTCACGTGGACTCGTCCTCACTTTCTGCCAAAAGTGGTCTCATCTTTTCATGTGAACCAACCTACTGTCGTGCCTGTGGCTACAAGGGACTTGGAGGATTCTGAGTCCCTGGATGTAGTCAGGGCTTTGAAGATTTATGTGACCAGAACGGCTCGGATCAGGAAGACTGAAACTTTGTTTGTTCTGTATGCGGCCAACAAGGTTGGCGCCCCTGCTTCAAAGCAGACTATTGCTCGCTGGATCTGTAACACGATTCAGCAGGCGCATTCTACGGCAGGATTGCCGTTACCGAAATCGGTTAAGGCCCACTCCACTAGGAAAGTGGGCTCTTCTTGGGCGGCTGCTCGAGGGGTCTCGGCATTACAGTTGTGCCGAGCAGCTACTTGGTCGGGGACAAACACCTTTGCAAAGTTCTATAAGTTTGATACCCTGGCTGAGGAGGACCTCCTGTTTGCTCAATCGGTGCTGCAGAGTCATCCGCACTCTCCCGCCCGTTTGGGAGCTTTGGTATAATCCCCATGGTCCTTACGGAGTCCCAGCATCCTCAAGGACGTTAGAGAAAATAAGATTTTACTTACCGGTAAATCTATTTCTCGTAGTCCGTAGAGGATGTTGGGCGCCCGTCCCTAGTGCGGACTTCTTCTGCAAGACTTGTATATAGTTATTGCTTCCATAAGGGATATGTTATAGTTTTCGGTGATACCGTGGCTATGTTGTTGTTCATACTGTTAACTGGGTAAGTTTATCACAAGTTATACGGTGTGATTGGTGTGGCTGGTATGAATCTCGCCCTTAGATTTACAAAAATCCTTCCTCGTACTGTCCATCTCCTCTGGGCACAGTTTCCCTAACTGAGGTCTGGTGGAGGGTCATAGAGGGAGGAGCCAGTGCACACCCAGAATCCAAAGCTTTCTTAAAGTGCCCTATCTCCTGCGGAGCCCGTCTATTCCCCATGGTCCTTACGGAGTCCCAGCATCTTCTACGAACTACGAGAAATAGATTTACCGGTAAGTAAAATCTTATTATTTATTTAATCAGCGCTATTACGGTAATTTGTGATATATATATAAATTACATACGGGACACTGGGGAGTTGAGAGGGGTTGATCCTAAATTAGCAAAAAGCATTCAATGTATGATAGTCGCTATAAAAGAGGTGATGGAATTTCCTGATGCAACACCACTACCTGAGGAAAAAGATTATTTTAAATTAAATAAGAAACAGGTGGTGACTTTTCCTCCTTCTAAGGACTTGAATGCGTTTTTGAGGATTCTTGGTCTAACCCAGAAAAGAAATTTTCGGTTCCCAAAAGATTACAAGTTGCGTATCCGTTCCCTGAGGACGACAGACGCAAATGGGAATCTCCCCCTATGGTATACACCTCAGTTTCTAGGTTGTCTAAGAAAATCCTTTTGCCTGCTCCTGGGTCAGCTTCATTGAAAGATCCTGCTGAACGTAAATTAGAATCTACATTAAAATCCATGTATATTGCTAATGGAACGGCTCTCAGGCCCACCATTGCGTGTGCGTAGGTGGGTAATGCTGTAGAAAAATGGTCAGACAACTTATTGCTTAATATAGACACAGTTGATAAGGATGACCTGATCCTCACTCTCAGTCATATCAAGGATGCTGCAGGTACTTGGTAGAAGCAATGAAGGATGTTGGTTTATTAAATTCAAGATCCTACGCCATGGCGATTTCAGCCCGCAGGGCTCTATAGATTCGTCAATGGAACGCTGATGCAGAATCAAAGAGAAATATTGAGGCACTCCCTTACAATGGCGAGGCACTATTTGGTGACAAATTAGATGCCATGATTTCGACGACGACATCAGGCAAGTCAGCTTTTCTGCCTTCTGCACCACCTCCAGCTAAAAAGATTTTCATACACATACGATGCAGTCCTTTCGGACCAACAAGTACAAAAAGGCAAAAGGTACCCCCTTCTTCGTGGGTCGAGGGCGAGGAAGAGGTCGGAAGCCTGCAACCCCAGCAGGTTCCCAAGAGCAGAAGTCAACCGCTGTTTCTGCTAATACCACAGCATGACGCTGGGGCTCCCCTACAGGAGTCCAATCTGGTGGGGGCCCATTTACTTTCCTTCAGTCAGATCTGGGTTCACTCAGATCTGGATCCGTGGGTACTACAGATAGTATCTCAAGGGTACAAACTGGAATTTCAAGATCTTCCCCCATGCCGATTTTTCAAATCAGCCTTACCAGTTTCTGTTCAGGACAGAAAAAAAGTGCTGGACGCAATCCAGAAATTATGTCAAGATAGGGTAATAACCCCGGTTCCTGTACTTCAACGAGAAACAGGATTTTATTCAAGTCTGTTTGTAGTGCCGAAGCCGGACGGCTCGGTAAGACCGATTTTAAACCTAAAATCATGGAATCTTATTTTGAAACGGTTCAAATTCAAGATGGAATCACTGAGGGCGGTGATTTCCAATCTGGAGGAGGAGGAATTTATGGTGTCGGTGGACAGCAAAAATGCTTATTTGCATGTTCCCATATACCCTCCACATCAACCATACCTGAGATTTGCCGTTCAGGAAAGCCACTATCAGTTTCAAATGTTGCCGTTCGGCCTCTCCACTGCTCCGAGAATATTCACCAAAGTGATGGCAGAGATGATGGTTCTCCTTCGCAAGTAGGGAGTCAACATCATCCCTTACCTGGACGATCTCCTCATAAAATCGAGGTCCAGGGAAACTTTGTTGCAGAACATCGCACTGTCCATGACGGTGCTTCAGCATCACAGTTGGATTATCAACATTCCGAAATCCCAATTGGAACCAACAATGAGGTTATCATTCCTGGGAATGATTCTGGACACCGAAGTACAGAAAGTATTCCTACCTATGGAGGAGGCTCTGGAAATTCAGAGGCTGGTCAAACTACTTTTGAAACCGGCACGCGTGTCAATCCATCAGTGCATCCGCCTGATGGGAAAGATGGTAGCAGCTTACAAGGCACTACAATACGGCCAATTCCATGCCAGAGTTTTCCAGTGGGACCTGCTGGACAAGTGGTCCGAATCGCATCTTCACATGCATCGAACGATAATCCTGTCAGCAAAAACAAGGATTTCTCTCCTGTGGTGGCTCACCTCCTGAAGGGACGCAGGTTCGGGATTCATGCCTGGATCCTGGTGACCACGGATGCAAGTCTCCGAGGTTGAGGCGCAGTCACGCAAGGGAAAACTTTCCAAGGAAGGTGGTCCAGTCAAGAAGCTCTGCTTCACATAAATGTTCTGGAGTTGAGAGCGGTTTACTACGGCCTTCAACAAGCGGCGCATCTTCTTCGAGAGCATCCCATCCAGATCCAGTCAGACAATCTAACAGCGGTGGCTTACATAAATCGTCAAGGAGGAACGAAGAGCAGGGCGGCCATGGCAGAGATGACAAAAATACTCCTCTGGGCAGAAAAACATGCAACAGCTCTGTCGGCGGTCTTCATTCCGGGAGTGGACAACTGGGAAGCAGACTTCCTCAGCAGACACGAGCTCCATCAAGGAGAATGGGGCCTCCACCCCGAAGTGTTTGCAGAAATAACAAGTTATTGGGGCGTTCCTCAGGTAGACATGATGGCGTCTCGTCTAAACAAAAAACTTTAGAAATATTGTGTCAGGTCGAGAGACCCACAAGCAATAGCAGTGGATGCACTGGTGACCCAGTGGGTGTTCCAGTCAGTGTATGTCTTCCCTCCACTTCCACTAATACCCAAAACTCTCAAGATTATAAGAAGAACAAGGGTGCGGGCGATACTCATCGCCAAAGATTGGTCAAGGAGGGCTTGGTATCCAGATCTTAAGGAGTTACTGTTGGAATATCCTCGGGTTCTTCCTCTTCGAGAGGACCTCCTTCAGCAAGGGCCGCTGGTTTATCCAGACTTACAGCGGCTACATTTGACGGCATGGCTGTTGAACGCCAGATCCTAGCTCGTAAAAGGTATTCCAAATGAAGTCATTCCCACACTTCTTCAGGCCAGAAAAGGGGTAACGTCTAGTCATTACCATCGTATTTGGAGAAAATATGTTTCTTGGTGTGAATCCAAGAAGTCTCCTGCAGCGGAGTTTCAATTAGGACGTCTTCTCCTATTTCTACAGGCTGGTGTGGATGTGGGCTTAAGATTGGGATCTATAAAGTCCAAATTTCGGCTTTGTCCATTTTCTTTCAGAAACAATTGGCTTCCATTCCTGAGGTTCAGACGTTTGTTAAGGGAGTTCTGCGCATCCAACCACCATTTGTGCCCCCCGCGGCACCATGGGACCTTAATGTGGTGTTGCAGTTCCTCAAGTCGGACTGGTTTGAACCTCTGCAGGAGGTGGAGTTGAAGTTTCTCACTTGGAAAGTGATCATGCTACTTGCCTTGGCATCAGGCAGACGCGTGTCTGAGTTAGGGGCTTTGTCTCACAAGAGCCCTTACGTGATTTTTCATGAAGATAGGGCTGAACTAAGAACATGTCAGCAATTTCTTCCGGAGGTTGTGTCTTCTTTCCATATTAATCAACCTGTTGTGGTGCCAGAGGCTTCTGACACCTCAGCCGTTCCCAAGTCCTTAGATGTCGTCAAGGCTTTGAGGACTTATGTTGCACGAACGGCTCGAATTAGGAAAACAGAGCCTCTGTTTGTCCTCTATGACCCCAACAAGATTGGGGGTCCTGTTTCTAAGCAGATGTAAATGCTGATTTACATACAGGACTAAAAGCAACACTTTAAAAAGACACTTCATACACTTTAAATGGAGCCGCTGCGGCCGCTATACTTAATCCTCAACCTACGTACTTATTACACCATTAGTGTACAGAGCCCCGTACCGTGTACGTACTTTGCGTACAAACGCCGCACTGGCTGTACAAAGTACACTCAGCGCGTACACACCCAAAGATACACCGTGAACCCTTAAAAGCTATGCATGCGATAGTAATACACTTTAAACCTTAGCAGGGAAAGGAAAACACGACACCAGATTGTATTTAAAATGCCGGGTTCCGACACCACAACATATTATTACTGAAAGGGGGTTACAATAACAAAGCAATGTCACGATCCGGGTACTGAGACACCATTTTCCCTTCTGGATGCACGTCCTCCATGGGCCTCTGCTGCCGCTCCTGTCTCGCTGACCGCCGCGCGCCGCTGGGCGCATGTGATTCTGCTACTGCGGCCTTCATCGCCATTGTTACACCTTTCCTATAGTAGTTTATTCCCCTTCTGTGTGTGTTCATGGGCGCAGCCATGTTGGACTTCAGTCACATGACATTGTTTCTCCTATCTGCGGTGCTGACAAGTGCTGGAGCCTAATTGCCCACCAATCCCTGCTAACCTGTGGGTTTAAATAGCCTGTCCCAGCACTGAAGGATGTCAGTGCTTTCATTGTCATCAGTGATTCCAGCCTGCAAGCTTCACTACAGACTTTCTCCTGCAATTCCATTCTGCAGTTTAACCTGACTCCCTGGTGATTACACTCTGCAGTGTAACCCGACTCTCCAGAGATTAACCCATTACAAGTCTACTCTGATTCCTGTGTTTGAACTCTGGCTTTTCAGTAACCATCATTCGTTTCTCAATTACCAGCGCACTCAAGCTTCATTCCTCATTTACCTACGAACCCCAGCTTCATTTCTCATCTTCCAGCGAACCCCAGCTTCATTTATTGTTTACAGAACTTTCCTCCATATTCCAGGTTACTGGTCTTTACCAATTGTGCACCTAATTATCACTTGTGACTTTCTATTATTCTTTTGCACGTTATTTGACTTTTTATTTAATAAAAGCACTTAAGGCATTTCCAGTTGTCGTGGTCACACCCTCGGGCGTTCATTGCTGCTGTCATTACGCATGTCCAGGAGCCACATAGCTCCTCCTAAATTCAACTAACCGTCAACCCCTACAACTGAGGCTCCCAGTCACGGTCACCAGCCCTCAGTTGTGACAAGCAATACAATACAAAAGAATAATGGCTACAGTCAATGGTACATACGTGTTTGGTTTTCGCTGCGCTACCCAGTCTGGTCCTCGGTCATCTAGATAGATAACTTTTAGAGTCTTGTGTGACCAGAAAAAAACACTTAGCAAGGGGAAAACCCCTGCAAAAAACCAGGAGTGCTGTGCCTATCAGTTATACCAAACAGAATTAATATATCACACTATACACTTAATCCTTGAAATTTAATTTTTTTTAATTTTTTTTTGTTTTATTTCTATTATAAACGTATATATGTAACGATTGCTGCAGCATATATTAAAAAAAAATTATAAAATTGATATCACATATTCCATATTCAATTTCCTAATACACAATTCAATTTCCTAAATACTTAATGTTGTTCCTTTCAAATAAGAATTAGTCCATCGAGAATGTCCAATCCCACATACATATATTTCTCAATGGATTTTGTGGGTTTTATTAGCTTAATTCTCACATATATGGCTGCTTCCAAAATTTGTATGAATTATGTACCTAGAGGCTTGGTCATTGAATTTGACAATAAAGTCCCGAACTACTCAGAATGCTGAGTTATATGTGTGCACACATTTTTCTTAAAGAAGAGAAAATAAATATAATAAGTATAGAGTTAGTGATTTTCACATATTGTTGAAATCATTTCACCTCCAAGGTATTAAAGTGCTTTATATTGATCATCAGGCTCCCTCTGTTGATAGTATACCTATATTTACAGGTAGAGTGGATTTCTTTCAAGTGTCCTGGTGTATTGTCTCAGTGTTCAGGCTCCCTCTGCTGGTATCAGCCCGTATTGCATACACACTGGACGGATCTTATCCACAGCACAATACCAGTCAGGCAGGTGATCGTCTCTCACACGGTCCCTGGAAACGCGTTTCTCCACCTTAACACTCCCTCAGCGGCTTCCTCAGTCCATCTTTCGGCAATTGCTGGCGCCCGATCGCATGCACGGGGGATTCCACGACATAAAAAGTGGGATAACCTGTGGATGCAATTTGTATAATTGTGTGACCAGGCCTGCAGCTGGCTCCTTTTATACAATCTTCCAAAACTTAACACAATGGATACTGTAATCTCTTTGTCCATTGGACACAGGGATGGTCATTTACAGTACAAGAGAGGTCATAGGTTGGTTTGAATAGGTGGGCGATGTCTGTTCCAGATGCACTTGTGGGTGGTCTCCTCTGGGTTCCCGCCGCATACCTAATGTACAGTAAATACAGTTTATATCTATATTCTGCTCCTGCACATAACTATTCGCAGGAACGTGCGATCTGCTGTAAACCAACACCGGAATATTACCCTTAAAATACCCTACAGCTGGATACCAAACACCACCTTATAACCTTGTTCTGTCCCCTCCTATCCTGTAAAGGTGAATCCCTTTGTTCTGATACCATTTAAACTGTTGTAACTTGCTGGTGTGGTGCAGGGAGACTATGTGTACATTGTGCACTATTTTGATTAAATATGTAAAGTGTTTTGATAGCTTTTCCATGCGTCCACAAACTCTACCGTAAATACTCATACCACGCGCTAATGCGCAGGACCGCGGGAGCGACCATACGCAAATTGCAAATATTCGCACGCACGGCAGAACAAGTACACGCACGGAGGCCATCTGTGTGTAGTTTGTAAGTGATGTGCGTACTGCAATATTTTTCGACTTTGACACAAACTATTGCACGCTGGATTAGGGGTACTATTCAGCATGCTCATTCCACGGCAGGATTGCCGATACCGACTTCGGTAAAGGCCCACTCTACAAGAAAAGTTGGTTCTTCCTGGGCGGCTGCCCGGGGTGTCTCGGCTTTGCAAGTTTGCCGAGCGGCTACTTGGTCAGGTACAAACACGTTTGCTAAATTTGACAGGTTTAACACCTTGGCTGCTGACGACCTATTATTTGGTCAGTCAGTGCTGCAGGAACATTAGCACTTTCCCGCCCGTACTGGGAGCTTTGGTATATTACTAAAGTGGACCCCAGCATCCTCTAGGATGTAAGAGAAAATAGGATTTTAATATAATTACCTACCGGTAAATCCTTTTCTCATAGTCCGTAGAGGATGCTGGGTGCCCGCCCAGTGCTCAATTTTTCCTGCATTGTTTGTTTTGTTTTCTTACACAGGTTCTCATGTGTTAAGTTATTTTACAGTAGTTGCTGTTCTGTCATTTGATGTTTCGTGACATGCTGTCAGATGTATGCCATGTTGTGAGGCATGTTGAGCGGTGTGAGCTGGTATGAATCTCACCACTAGTTTAATGTTAAATCCTTCTCTCAAAAATGTCCTTCTCCTCGGGCACAGTTCCTATACTGAGGTCTGGAGGAGGGGCATAGAGGGAGGAGCCAGTGCACACAGCTGAAAGTCTTAAAGTGCCTAGGGCTCCTGTGGAACCGTCTATACCCCATGGTACTAAAGTGGACCCCAGCATCCTCTACGGACTACGAGAAAAGGATTTACCGGTAGGTATATTAAAATCCTATTTTCTGCGAGGTACACTGGGCTCCACAAGGCGCCCACCCTGACGCACTTAGCTTCTTTGGGCTTGGTTTGGCATTAGCCGCTGACACCCTCTCCTGTGGTGAGTGTGTGGTGTAATTGGCTACGAGTGATTGTCGTCTCTGGTACCTGCTACTGCACTGGGCTGGTTAACGAAACTGAGCTCCTGTGCACGGAGGCAGGGTTATAGAGGAGGCGGCGCTGTGCATCTTGGGAACAGTCAAAGCTTTGAGCCTGTTGGTGCCTCGAATCAAGATCCTACTCTACACCCCCGATGTTAATCCTTGTGGAGCCCAGTGTACCTCGCAGAAAGAGAACGGTAAGTTCTTACCATAGATCTCATTTTATGGTAGACTTACAATTGTTCAATCTTTCTGCAAGGTACACTGGTTTCTAGAGATGAGCGGGTTCGGTTTCTCTGAATCCGAACCCGCACGAACTTCATGTTTTTTTTCACGGGTCCGAGCGACTCGGATCTTCCCGCCTTGCTCGGTTAACCCGAGTGCGCCCGAACGTCATCATGACGCTGTCGGATTCTCGCGAGACTCGGATTCTATATAAGGAGCCGCGCGTCGCCGCCATTTTCACACGTGCATTGAGATTGATAGGGAGAGGACGTGGCTGGCGTCCTCTCCATTTAGATTAGGAGAGAGAGAGAGAGATTGACCTGAGGCTGATACTGTAGAAGAGAGTGCAGAGTTTAGTGACTGACCACAGTGACCACCAGCAGTGCAGTTGTTTTATTTAATATATCCGTTCTCTGCCTGAAAAAAACGGTACACACAGTGACTCAGTCACATACCATATCTGTGTGCACTGCTCAGCCCAGTGTGCTGCATGCCTGCATCATCTATGTATATATTATATATCTGACTGTGCTCAGCTCACACAGCTTATAATTGTGGGGGAGACTGGGGAGCACTGCAGTGCCAGTTATAGGTTATAGCAGGAGCCAGGAGTACAAGACAGTCACATACCATATCTGTGTGCACTGCTCAGCCCAGTGTGCTGCATCATCTATGTATATATTATATATCTGACTGTGCTCAGCTCACACAGCTTATAATTGTGGGGGAGACTGGGGAGCACTGCAGTGCCAGTTATAGGTTATAGCAGGAGCCAGGAGTACATATTATATTAAAATTAAACAGTGCACACTTTTGCTGCAGGAGTGCCACTGCCAGTGTGACTGACCAGTGACCTGACCACACTGACCACCAGTATAGTTAGTAGTATACTATATTGTGATTGCCTGAAAAAGTTAAACACTCGTCGTGTGACTTCACTTGTGTGGTGTTTTTTTTTTTATTCTATAAAAAACTCATTCTGCTGACAGACAGTGTCCAGCAGGTCCGTCATTATATAATATATATACCTGTCCGGCTGCAGTAGTGATATATATATATTTTTTATATCATTATTTATCATCCAGTCGCAGCAGACACAGTACGGTAGTTCACGGCTGTAGCTACCTCTGTGTCGGCACTCGGCAGTCCATCCATAATTGTATACCACCTACCCGTGGTTTTTTTTTCTTTCTTCTTTATACATACATACTACTACATCTCTTTATCAACCAGTCTATATTAGCAGCAGACACAGTACAGTACGGTAGTTCACGGCTGTGGCTACCTCTGTGTCGGCACTCGGCAGTCCGTCCATAATTGTATACCACCTAACCGTGTTTTTTTTTTCTTTCTTCTTTATACATACATACTACGACATCTCTTTATCAACCAGTCTATATTAGCAGCAGACACAGTACAGTACGGTAGTTCACGGCTGTGGCTACCTCTGTGTCGGCACTCGGCAGTCCGTCCATAATTGTATACCACCTAACTGTGGTTTTTTTTCCTTTCTTCTTCATACATACATACTACGACATCTCTTTATCAACCAGTCTATATTAGCAGCAGACACAGTACAGTACGGTAGTTCACGGCTGTGGCTACCTCTGTGTCGGCACTCGGCAGTCCGTCCATAATTGTATACCACCTAACCGTGGTTTTTCTTTCTTTCTTCTTTATACATACATACTACGACATCTCTTTATCAACCAGTCTATATTAGCAGCAGACACAGTACAGTACGGTAGTTCACGGCTGTGGCTACCTCTGTGTCGGCACTCGGCAGTCCGTCCATAATTGTATACCACCTAACCGTGGTTTTTTTTTCTTTCTTCTTCATACATACATACTACGACATCTCTTTATCAACCAGTCTATATTAGCAGCAGACACAGTACAGTACGGTAGTTCACGGCTGTGGCTACCTCTGTGTCGGCACTCGGCAGTCCGTCCATAATTGTATACCACCTACCCGTGGTTTTTTTTTCTTTCTTCTTTATACATACATACTACTACATCTCTTTATCAACCAGTCTATATTAGCAGCAGACACAGTACAGTACGGTAGTTCACGGCTGTGGCTACCTCTGTGTCGGCACTCGGCAGTCCGTCCATAATTGTATACCACCTACCCGTGGTTTTTTTTTCTTTCTTCTTCATACATACATACTACGACATCTCTTTATCAACCAGTCTATATTAGCAGCAGACACAGTACAGTACGGTAGTTCACGGCTGTGGCTACCTCTGTGTCGGCACTCGGCAGTCCGTCCATAATTGTATACCACCTAACCGTGGTTTTTTTTTCTTTCTTCTTCATACATACATACTACGACATCTTTTTATCAACCAGTCTATATTAGCAGCAGACACAGTACGGTAGTTCACGGCTGTAGCTACCTCTGTGTCGGCACTCGGCAGTCCGTCCATAATTGTATACTAGTATCCATCCATCTCCATTGTTTACCTGAGGTGCCTTTTAGTTGTGCGTATTAAAATATGGAGAACAAAAATGTTGAGGTTCCAAAATTAGGGAAAGATCAAGATCCACTTCCACCTCGTGCTGAAGCTGCTGCCACTAGTCATGGCCGAGACGATGAAATGCCAGCAATGTCGTCTGCCAAGGCCGATGCCCAATGTCATAGTACAGAGCATGTCAAATCCAAAACACCAAATATCAGTAAAAAAAGGACTCCAAAACCTAAAATAAAATTGTCGGAGGAGAAGCGTAAACTTGCCAATATGCCATTTACCACACGGAGTGGCAAGGAACGGCTGAGGCCCTGGCCTATGTTCATGGCTAGTGGTTCAGCTTCACATGAGGATGGAGGCACTCAGCCTCTCGCTAGAAAAATGAAAAGACTCAAGCTGGCAAAAGCAGTAGCACCGCAAAGAACTGTGCGTTCTTCGAAATCCCAAATCCACAAGGAGAGTCCAATTGTGTCGGTTGCGATGCCTGACCTTCCCAACACTGGACGTGAAGAGCATGCGCCTTCCACCATTTGCACGCCCCCTGCAAGTGCTGGAAGGAGCACCCGCAGTCCAGTTCCTGATAGTCAGATTGAAGATGTCAGTGTTGAAGTACACCAGGATGAGGAGGATATGGGTGTTGCTGGCGCTGGGGAGGAAATTGACCAGGAGGATTCTGATGGTGAGGTGGTTTGTTTAAGTCAGGCACCCGGGGAGACACCTGTTGTCCGTGGGAGGAATATGGCCGTTGACATGCCTGGTGAAAATACCAAAAAAATCAGCTCTTCGGTGTGGAACTATTTCAACAGAAATGCGGACAACAGGTGTCAAGCCGTGTGTTCCCTTTGTCAAGCTGTAATAAGTAGGGGTAAGGACGTTAACCACCTCGGAACATCCTCCCTTATACGTCACCTGCAGCGCATTCATAATAAGTCAGTGACAAGTTCAAAAACTTTGGGTGACAGCGGAAGCAGTCCACTGACCAGTAAATCCCTTCCTCTTGTAACCAAGCTCACGCAAACCACCCCACCAACTCCCTCAGTGTCAATTTCCTCCTTCCCCAGGAATGCCAATAGTCCTGCAGGCAATGTCACTGGCAATTCTGACGAGTCCTCTCCTGCCTGGGATTCCTCCGATGCATCCTTGCGTGTAACGCCTACTGCTGCTGGCGCTGCTGTTGTTGCTGCTGGGAGTCGATGGTCATCCCAGAGGGGAAGTCGTAAGCCCACTTGTACTACTTCCAGTAAGCAATTGACTGTTCAACAGTCCTTTGCGAGGAAGATGAAATATCACAGCAGTCATCCTGCTGCAAAGCGGATAACTGAGGCCTTGACAACTATGTTGGTGTTAGACGTGCGTCCGGTATCCGCCGTTAGTTCACAGGGAACTAGACAATTTATTGAGGCAGTGTGCCCCCGTTACCAAATACCATCTAGGTTCCACTTCTCTAGGCAGGCGATACCGAGAATGTACACGGACGTCAGAAAAAGACTCACCAGTGTCCTAAAAAATGCAGTTGTACCCAATGTCCACTTAACCACGGACATGTGGACAAGTGGAGCAGGGCAGGGTCAGGACTATATGACTGTGACAGCCCACTGGGTAGATGTATGGACTCCCGCCGCAAGAACAGCAGCGGCGGCACCAGTAGCAGCATCTCGCAAACGCCAACTCTTTCCTAGGCAGGCTACGCTTTGTATCACCGGTTTCCAGAATACGCACACAGCTGAAAACCTCTTACGGCAACTGAGGAAGATCATCGCGGAATGGCTTACCCCAATTGGACTCTCCTGTGGATTTGTGGCATCGGACAACGCCAGCAATATTGTGTGTGCATTAAATATGGGCAAATTCCAGCACGTCCCATGTTTTGCACATACCTTGAATTTGGTGGTGCAGAATTATTTAAAAAACGACAGGGGCGTGCAAGAGATGCTGTCGGTGGCCAGAAAAATTGCGGGACACTTTCGGCGTACAGGCACCACGTACAGAAGACTGGAGCACCACCAAAAACTACTGAACCTGCCCTGCCATCATCTGAAGCAAGAAGTGGTAACGAGGTGGAATTCAACCCTCTATATGCTTCAGAGGTTGGAGGAGCAGCAAAAGGCCATTCAAGCCTATACAATTGAGCACGATATAGGAGGTGGAATGCACCTGTCTCAAGCGCAGTGGAGAATGATTTCAACGTTGTGCAAGGTTCTGATGCCCTTTGAACTTGCCACACGTGAAGTCAGTTCAGACACTGCCAGCCTGAGTCAGGTCATTCCCCTCATCAGGCTTTTGCAGAAGAAGCTGGAGACATTGAAGGAGGAGCTAACACGGAGCGATTTCGCTAGGCATGTGGGACTTGTGGATGGAGCCCTTAATTCGCTTAACAAGGATTCACGGGTGGTCAATCTGTTGAAATCAGAGCACTACATTTTGGCCACCGTGCTCGATCCTAGATTTAAAGCCTACCTTGGATCTCTCTTTCCGGCAGACACAAGTCTGCTGGGGTTGAAAGACCTGCTGGTGAGAAAATTGTCAAGTCAAGCGGAACGCGACCTGTCAACATCTCCTCCTTCACATTCTCCCGCAACTGGGGGTGCGAGGAAAAGGCTCAGAATTCCGAGCCCACCCGCTGGCGGTGATGCAGGGCAGTCTGGAGCGACTGCTGATGCTGACATCTGGTCCGGACTGAAGGACCTGACAACGATTACGGACATGTCGTCTACTGTCACTGCATATGATTCTCTCACCATTGAAAGAATGGTGGAGGATTATATGAGTGACCGCATCCAAGTAGGCACGTCACACAGTCCATACTTATACTGGCAGGAAAAAGAGGCAATTTGGAGGCCATAGCACAAACTGGCTTTATTCTACCTAAGTTGCCCTCCCACAAGTGTGTACTCCGAAAGAGTGTTTAGTGCCGCCGCTCACCTTGTCAGCAATCGGCGTACGAGGTTACATCCAGAAAATGTGGAGAAGATGATGTTCATTAAAATTAATTATAATCAATTCCTCCGCGGAGACATTGACCAGCAGCAATTGCCTCCACAAAGTACACAGGGAGCTGAGATGGTGGATTCCAGTGGGGACGAATTGATAATCTGTGAGGAGGGGGATGTACACGGTGATATATCGGAGGGTGATGATGAGGTGGACATCTTGCCTCTGTAGAGCCAGTTTGTG
The DNA here is from genome assembly GCF_028390025.1 of Pseudophryne corroboree. Taxonomy (NCBI): domain Eukaryota; kingdom Metazoa; phylum Chordata; class Amphibia; order Anura; family Myobatrachidae; genus Pseudophryne; species Pseudophryne corroboree. Next base: position 416,777,202 of record NC_086447.1, on the reverse strand, counting down.
CAAGGAGAGATTAATTGCTTCTTTTTTGGGGGGGGTCCAAACCAACCCGTCATATCAGTCACAGTCGTGTGGCAGACCCTGTCACTGAAATGATGGGTTGGTTAAAGTGTGCATGTCCTGTTTTGTTTATACAACATAAGGGTGGGTGGGAGGGCCCAAGGACAATTCCATCTTGCACCTCTTTTTTCTTTTATTTTTCTTTGCGTCATGTGCTGTTTGGGGAGGGTTTTTTGGAAGGGACATCCTGCGTGACACTGCAGTGCCACTCCTAAATGGGCCCGGTGTTTGTGTCGGCCACTAGGGTCGCTAATCTTACTCACACAGTCAGCTACCTCATTGCGCCTCTTTTTTTCTTTGCGTCATGTGCTGATTGGGGAGGGTTTTTTGGAAGGGACATCCTGCGTGACACTGCAGTGCCACTCCTAAATGGGCCCGGTGTTTGTGTCGGCCACTAGGGTCGCTAATCTTACTCACACAGTCAGCTACCTCATTGCGCCTCTTTTTTTCTTTGCGTCATGTGCTGATTGGGGAGGGTTTTTTGGAAGGGACATCCTGCGTGACACTGCAGTGCCACTCCTAAATGGGCCCGGTGTTTGTGTCGGCCACTAGGGTCGCTAATCTTACTCACACAGTCAGCTACCTCATTGCGCCTCTTTTTTTCTTTGCGTCATGTGCTGATTGGGGAGGGTTTTTTGGAAGGGACATCCTGCGTGACACTGCAGTGCCACTCCTAAATGGGCCCGGTGTTTGTGTCGGCCACTAGGGTCGCTAATCTTACTCACACAGTCAGCTACCTCATTGCGCCTCTTTTTTTCTTTGCGTCATGTGCTGATTGGGGAGGGTTTTTTGGAAGGGACATCCTGCGTGACACTGCAGTGCCACTCCTAAATGGGCCCGGTGTTTGTGTCGGCCACTAGGGTCGCTAATCTTACTCACACAGTCAGCTACCTCATTGCGCCTCTTTTTTTCTTTGCGTCATGTGCTGATTGGGGAGGGTTTTTTGGAAGGGACATCCTGCGTGACACTGCAGTGCCACTCCTAAATGGGCCCGGTGTTTGTGTCGGCCACTAGGGTCGCTAATCTTACTCACACAGTCAGCTACCTCATTGCGCCTCTTTTTTTCTTTGCGTCATGTGCTGATTGGGGAGGGTTTTTTGGAAGGGACATCCTGCGTGACACTGCAGTGCCACTCCTAAATGGGCCCGGTGTTTGTGTCGGCCACTAGGGTCGCTAATCTTACTCACACAGTCAGCTACCTCATTGCGCCTCTTTTTTTCTTTGCGTCATGTGCTGATTGGGGAGGGTTTTTTGGAAGGGACATCCTGCGTGACACTGCAGTGCCACTCCTAAATGGGCCCGGTGTTTGTGTCGGCCACTAGGGTCGCTTATCTTACTCACACAGTCAGCTACCTCATTGCGCCTCTTTTTTTCTTTGCGTCATGTGCTGATTGGGGAGGGTTTTTTGGAAGGGACATCCTGCGTGACACTGCAGTGCCACTCCTAGATGGGCCAGGTGTTTGTGTCGGCCACTAGTGTCGCTTAGCTTAGTCATCCAGCGACCTTGGTGCAAATTTTAGGACTAAAAATAATATTGTGAGGTGTGAGGTATTCAGAATAGACTGAAAATGAGTGGAAATTATGGTTTTTGAGGTTAATAATAATATGGGATCAAAATGACCCCCAAATTCTATGATTTAAGCTGTTTTTTAGTGTTTTTTTTTTAAAAACACCCGAATCCAAAACACACCCGAATCCGACAAAAAAAATTCGGTGAGGTTTTGCCAAAACGCGGTCGAACCCAAAACACGGCCGCGGAACCGAACCCAAAACCAAAACACAAAACCCGAAAAATTTCAGGCGCTCATCTCTACAGTGGTTTCCACAGGGTGCCCACCCTGACACACTTAGCTTCTTTGGGTTTGTATGGCATTAGCCGCTGGTACCTTCTCCTGTCGTGAGAATGTGGTTCTATGTGGCTATCATCTACCGTCTCTCTTACCTGCTTCTGCATTGGACTGGTTAATAAAACGGAGCTCCAGTGCTTGGAGGCGGGTCTATAGAGGAGGCAGTGCAGTGCATCCTGGGAATAGTCAAAGCTTTAGCCTGTTCGTGCCTCGGATCAAGATCCAACTCTACACCCCAATGTTATTCCTTGTGGAATCCAGTGTACCTCGCAGAAAGAGATTTAACAATGGTAAGTCTACCATAAATCTCCTTTTATATGACAGGGTGAGATGTACTAAATAGCAAAATGCGTCCGAAACTCCGAACACTGCCATTTTGTCTGCATTTCTTATATGCCCCAAACTCTGGTGAGTGCAATACTTTCTGGAGCTTAAACACGTTATATGTGCTTTCTGCATGTGCACAGAGCGGGATCTAATATGATTACGTTCTGTGTGCAGCGAAGGACTTCCGGGTCAAACACCCAGAAACAGCTGTTCTCTGAAGAGCTGTAATTTTGTGATTATAATGGCAAGTCTATGTGCATGCAGTGTGAAAGCCACAATGTATGCAATTCATACTACATCCTGTCCATAAAATTAAGTCTGATTTGTTTTTGTAGAAGTGTGGTTATTTTTATGTAAGTGCTGTTCTACTGGAGTAGAATGATCTGTCATTGCAGCATGGTTACAAGATGGCTACAATACATAAGTCTCCTGTAAGTATGTAAATCTTCTGAATCTGTTCTGCAATTCCTGGATACCGATTTTAATTTATAGCTGTTCTTTTATGACCACCTGTTTAACCATTACCACACTCACTAGACCCCACCCCTCTATGATACGGTTTTTCATCTTGCAGAGGGTGATGTATATTAACCCTTAATTCCCCCTCACTCTGTCACCTTGACCCTGTATATTGTGTCTAATGTGTGCTCGCCTCTCCAGTTTGTTTCTAGACAAACTTCTTCCTTTTTATTTTTAATCTATAGAAATGAAGTAATCTCTTCAACAAACAATCTTCTACCCTAATCACCCAGTTTACTCCCTTGTGCTTCAACCATTGTCCTCGAACACATAGGGGTATATTCAATAACTGTCGGAAGCTGCCGTCTTGTCGGGAAGACGGCAGCTTCCGACAGTCTTAGGTCGGAAGGGGTTCCGACCTATTCATTACGGGGCAATTTATTACGACAAGTCGGGAAACCCGAGTTGTCGGAATGCACGTTGATCGGCGGCTTCAGCCGCCGATCAGCGTGCATTGTCGGAAGCGGGGCCAAACCCGACAGGTTTTAGCCCCGTTTCCGACAATCTCAATCCGACTTTAAAAAAAGTTGGATTGAGATAAGTGACCTGAGCGCATGAGACGGAGGGAGCAGTGGGGAGAGCAGGAACCCAGCGGCAGCGTCCACCTGGCTCCAGCAAGCGACTTCCCGCTTGCTGGAGCCGGGTGGACGCTGCTGTGAGCCTCCGCTGCTCCCCCCATCTCCTCCTCTCCCCCGTCCGCTCCGTCTCCTCCGTTGCTGTCAGCGGCGCCGGGGGTGAGGGGGGAGCGGTCAGCGCCACAGACCGCTCCCACCTCACTCCCGGCGCCACTGACCGCTCCCCCCTCACCCCCGTCACCGCTGACAGCTCCCTCTGCCGCTGCTGTCAGCACACCCGCAGCACTGACAGCAGCGGCAGGACAGGACACAGGGAACGGCCATATCCGACAGTCGGATTTGGCCGCTCTTTGAATAGGGGTTGTCGGGTCCATTCCGCAAACTGCATGTCGAAATGGACCCGACTCTTATTAAATATACCCCTTAGTACACTTGGGAATTTCAATCGGCAAGCTACAAGCTGCCAGTGGTACTTTTTTTTTTCTTTTCTGCCAATAGGCTGGAAGTATAATCTGCCATCTGTATTAAACAAGCAGAATTCGCGAGGACCCATTCTGGCAGCTTCAGTTGCTAATTATGTCAGCCCCTTAGTTGTATATCACTTGGCTTGCTAAGGATGCAGTCATGCAGGTATTCTAAAGGGCCCTACACATTTAACAATCCGCCGCCGAGCTGCCCGACGGCGGATATGGCCGACGGGCGACCCGGCGGCAGGGGGGCAGTGACGGGAGGAGTGAAGTTTCTTCACTCCCCCCGTCACCCGGCTCCATTAAAGTGCAGGCAAATATGGACGAGTTTAAAGATTATTGACAGTAGAGAAGTCCATACAAGTGCCACTGTGGCAGATAATGATACAAATTGTGATCCAATATAAGTTATAGTGTATTAGTGAGATTCAATTTAATGTCAGAAGAGGGGGAGATGTACTAAAGGTGTATACACATGGTGAGATATTGACTATCTTCGATTTTGACTGCGATTTCTCCTGAACTCCCCTGAGCCCAGAAGCACCAATATTGTCTATACACACTGTGCGATTGTGGCTATGGCAGACTTTGAACTAGATAGTCAAGACTGACTTGCCTGCACAGTCTATTTTTTCTTGCGATACCCATCCCGCGGGACTGCGCTTTAGTTTCGCAAGCTGTGTGCACCTTAAGCTTTGGAAAGTGATAAAGGACCAGCCAACTAGCTCGTGACTGCCATGTTACAGGCTGTGTTTGAAAAATGCCTTGCTGATTGTTACTTTCTCTGACGTCCTAGTGGATGCTGGGAACTCCGTAAGGACCATGGGGAATAGACGGGCTTCGCAGGAGACTGGGCACTCTAAAAGAAAGATTAGGTACTATCTGGTGTGCACTGGCTCCTCCCTCTATGCCCCTCCTCCAGACCTCAGTTAGAATCTGTGCCCGGGCAGAGCTGGGTGCTCCTAGTGGGCTCTCCTGAGCTTGCTAGAAAAGAAGGTATTTGTTAGGTTTTTTATTTTCAGTGAGATCTGCTGGCAACAGACTCACTGCTACGTGGGACTGAGGGGAGAGAAGCCAAACCTACCTGCTTGCAGCTAGCTTGTGCTTCTTAGGCTACTGGACACCATTAGCTCCAGAGGGTTCGAACACAGGGCCTGACCTCGATCGTCCGTTCCCGGAGCCGCGCCGCCGTCCCCCTTGCAGAGCCAGAAGACAGAAGAGAAGCGATGAAATCGGCGGCAGAAGACTCCTGTCTTCATTAAGGTAGCGCACAGCACCGCAGCTGTGCGCCATTGCTCCCACAGCACACCACGCACTCCGGTCACTGTAGGGTGCAGGGCGCTGAGGGGGGGGGGGGGGGCGCCCTGGGCAGCAATTATAATACCTTTTGGCTTAAAATACACATAATACAGTCTGCAAACTGTATATGTGTAAAAAACCCCGCCATTAAGTTACATAAAACGCGGGACAGAAGCCCGCCGCTGAGGGGGCGGGGCCTTCTTCCTCAGCACACCAGCGCCATTTTCCCTTCACAGTTCCGCTGGAAGCAGCTCCCCAGGCTCTCCCCTGCAGTATCCTGATACAAGAAGGGTAAAAAAGAGAGGGGGGGCACATAAATTTAGGCGCAAATAAGATATTTAAGCAGCTATTGGGTAAATCACTTTTTATAGTGTAAATCCCTGTGTTATATAGCGCTGTGGTGTGTGCTGGCATACTCTCTCTCTGTCTCCCCAAAGGACTTTGTGGGGTCCTGTCCTCAGTCTGAGCATTCCCTGTGTGTGTGCGGTGTGTCGGTACGGCTGTGTCGACATGTTTGATGAGGAGGGTTACGTGGAGGCGGAGCAGGGGCAGATAAGTGTGGTGTCACACCCGACACCTGATTGGATGGCTATGTGGAAGGTCTTAACCGACAGTGTCAACTCCTTACATAAAAGGTTCGATGACGCAGCAGCCTTGGGACAGCCGGGGTCTCAGCCCGCGCCTGCCCAGGCGACTCAGAAGCAGTCAGGGGCTCATAAACGCCCGCTAGCTCAGATGGTAGACACAGATGTCGACACGGAGTCTGACTCCAGTGTAGATGAGAATGAGACAAATGTACAGTCTACAAAGGCCATCCGATGCATGATTACTGCAATGAAAGATGTATTACACATTTCTGACATTAACCCGGTTACCACCAAGAGGGGTATTATGTTTGGGGAGAAAAAGCAGCCAGTGACTTTTCCCCCATCTGATGAATTAAATGAATTGTGTGAAGAAGCGTGGAGTTCCCCTGATAAGAAACTAGTGATTTCTAAGAGGTTACTGATGGCGTACCCTTTCCCGCCAACGGATAGGTTACGTTGGGAAACATCCCCTAGGGTGGACAAGGCGCTAACACGCTTATCTAAAAGGGTGGCACTGCCGTCTCAGGATACGGCCGCCCTAAAGGAGCCTGCGGATAGAAAGCAGGAAGCTATCCTGAAGTCTGTGTATACACACTCTGGTACTCTACTGAGATCTGCTATTGCTTCAGCCTGGATGTGTAGTGCTGCAGCAGCATGGACTGATACCCTGTCAGACAACATTGATTCCCTCGACAGGGATACTGTTTTGCTAACCCTCGGACATATAAAAGACGTCGTCTTATATATGCGGGATGCCCAGAGGGACATTTGCCTGCTGGCATCTAGAATTAATGCAATGTCCATTTCTGCCAGGAGATTATTATGGACTCGGCAGTGGACAGGTGATGCTGATTCTAAAAAACACATGGGGGTTTTGCCTTATAAGGGTGAGGAATTGTTTGGGGATGGTCTCTCTGACCTCGTATCCACAGCAACTGCTGGGAAGTCGACTTTTTTACCTCAGGTTCACTCACAGCCTAAGAAAGCACCGTATTATCAAGTGCAGTCCTTTCGGCCTCAGAAAGGCAAGCGGGTCAGAGGAGCATCCTTTCTGGCCAGAGGCAAGGGTAGAGGAAAGAAGCTGCACCAGGCAGCCAGTTCCTAGGAACAAAAATCCTCCCCTGCTTCCACTAAGTCCACCGTATGACGTTGGGGCTCCACAGGCGGAGCCAGGTGCGGTGGAGGCGCGTCTCCGAAACTTCAGCAACCAGTGGGTTCGCTCACAAGTGGATCTCTGGGCTGTACAAATTGTATCTCAGGGATACAAGCTGGAGTTCGAGGCGACTCCCCCTCGCCTTTACCTCAAATCAGCCTTGCCAGCTGCTCCCAGGGAAAGGGAGGTAGTACTGGCGGCAATTCACAAGCTGTACCTCCAGCAGGTGATAATCAAGGTCCCCCTCCTTCAACAGGGATGGGGTTACTATTCCACAATGTTTGTGGTACCGAAACCGGACGGTTCGGTGAGACCCATTCTGAATTTAAAATCCTTGAACACTTATATAAAGAAGTTCAAGTTCAAAATGGAACCGCTCAGGGCGGTTATTGCAAGCCTGGAAGAGGGGGATTTTATGGTGTCGCTGGACATCAAGGATGCTTACTTGCATGTCCCCATTTACCCACCTCACCAGGAATACCTCAGGTTTGTGGTACAGGACTGTCATTACCAGTTCCAGACGTTACCGTTTGGTCTCTCCATGGCACCGAGAATATTTACCAAGGTAATGGCCGTAATGATGATACTCCTTCGGAAGAAGGGAGTTATAATTATCCCGTACTTGGACGATCTCCTCATAAAGGCGAGGTCCAGAGAGCAGTTGTCGGTCAGCGTAGCACTCTCTCAGGAAGTGTTGCAACAGCACGGCTGGATTCTGAATATCCCAAAGTCGCAGCTGATTCCTGCGACGCGTCTACTTTTCCTGGGCATGATTCTGGACACAGAACAGAAGAAGGTGTTTCTCCTGGTGGAGAAGGCCCAGGAATTAGCATCTCTGGTCAGGGACCTCCTGAAACCAAAACAGGTGTCGGTGCATCACTGCACGCGAGTCCTGGGAAAGATGGTGGCTTCTTACGAAGCAATTCCCTTCGGCAGGTTCCATGCAAGGATCTTTCAGTGGGATCTGTTGGACAAATGGTCCGGATCGCATCTTCAGATGCATCGGTTGATCACCCTGTCCCCAAGGACCAGGGTGTCTCTGCTGTGGTGGCTGCAGAGTGCTCATCTTCTCGAGGGCCGCAGGTTCGGCATACAGGACTGGGTCCTGGTGACCACGGATGCAAGCCTCCGAGGATGGGGGGCAGTCACTCAGGGAAGAAACTTCCAAGGACAGTGGTCAAGTCTGGAGACTTCACTGCACATAAATATACTGGAACTAAGGGCCATTTACAATGCCCTGAGTAAAGCAGAGCCCCTGCTTCAAAACCAGATGGCGTCCCGCCTTAACAAAAAGCTAAAAAAATATTGCGCCAGGTCAAGGCGATAGCTGTGGACGCACTAGTGACACCGTGGGTGTACCAGTCGGTTTATGTGTTCCCTCCTCTTCCTCTCATACCCAAGGTACTGAGGACAGTAAGAAAGAGAGGAGTAAAAACTATACTCATTGTTCCGGATTGGCCAAGAAGAACTTGGTACCCAGAACTACAAGAAATGATCTCAGAGGACCCATGGCCTCTGCCTCTCAGACAGGACCTGTTACAGCAGGGGCCCTGTCTGTTCCAAGACTTACCGCGGCTGCGTTTGACGGCATGGCGGTTGAACGCCGGATCCTAACGGAAAAGGGCATTCCAGATGAAGTGATTCCTACGCTGATAAAAGCTAGGAAGGATGTGACCGCAAAGCATTATCAACGCATATGGCGGAAATATGTAGCTTGGTGTGAGGCCAGGAAGGCCCCAACAGAGGAATTCCAGCTGGGTCGATTTCTGCACTTCCTACAGTCAGGGGTGACTATGGGCCTAAAATTGGGGTCCATAAAGGTCCAGATTTCGGCCCTATCTATTTTCTTTCAAAAAGAACTGGCTTCACTGCCTGAAGTTCAGACGGTTGTAAAGGGAGTGCTGCATATTCAGCCCCCTTTTTGTGCCTCCAGTGGCACCTTGGGATCTTAACGTTGTGTTGGATTTCCTGAAATCACACTGGTTTGAGCCACTTAGGACCGTGGAGCTAAAGTATCTCACGTGGAAGGTGGTCATGCTGTTGGCCTTAGCTTCAGTTAGGCGTGTGTCAGAATTGGCGGCTTTGTCATGTAAAAGCCCGTATCTGATCTTCCATATGGACAGGGCAGAATTGAGGACTCGTCCCCAATTTCTCCCAAAGGTGGTATCAGCGTTTCATTTGAACCAACCTATTGTGGTGCCTGCGGCTACTAGGGACTTAGAGGATTCCAAGTTGCTGGACGTAGTCCGGGCTTTGAAAATTTATGTTTTCAGGACGGCTGGAGTCAGGAAAACTGACTCGCTATTTATCCTGCATGCACCCAACAAGTGGGGTGCTCCTGCTTCAAACTATTGCTCGCTGGATCTGTTGTACGATTCAGCTGGCACATTCTGCGGCTGGACTGCCGCATCCTAAATCAGTAAAAGCCCATTCCACAAGGAAGGTGGGCTCTTCTTGGGCGGCTGCCCGAGGGGTCTCGGCTTTACAGCTTTGCCGAGCTGCTACTTGGTCGGGTTCAAACACATTTGCTAAATTCTACAAATTTGATACGCTGGCTGAGGAGTACCTTGAGTTTGCTCATTCGGTGCTGCAGAGTCATCCGCACTCTCCCGCCCGTTTGGGAGCTTTGGTATAATCCCCATGGTCCTTACGGAGTTCCCAGCATCCACTAGGACGTCAGAGAAAATAAGAATTTACTCACCGGTAATTCTATTTCTCGTAGTCCGTAGTGGATGCTGGGCACCCGTCCCAAGTGCGGACTCTCTGCAATACATGTATATAGTTATTGCTTCACTAAAGGGTTATTGTTATGAGCCATCCGGAAAAGGAGGCTCAGTTGTTGTTCATACTGTTAACTAGGTATGGTTATCACAAGTTGTACAGTGTAATTGGTGTGGCTGGTATGAGTCTTACCCTGGATTCCAAATCCTTTCCTTGTTGTGTCAGCTCTTCCGGGCACAGTTTCCCTAACTGAGGTCTGGAGGAGGGGCATAGAGGGAGGAGCCAGTGCACACCAGATAGTACCTAATCTTTCTTTTAGAGTGCCCAGTCTCCTGCGGAGCCCGTCTATTCCCCATGGTCCTTACGGAGTTCCCAGCATCCACTACGGACTACGAGAAATAGAATTACCGGTGAGTAAATTCTTATTTTATCACCCTCTAAGGCTTAGTACATCTGCCCCAGAGACTCTTCATCTGTAATATGGCATTAATGATAGTTTTTAGGACTAATTATTCAGGGAAACATTACAGTATGATCACGGAGAAGAGTAATGCTAGGCATACACTCAGGGCCGGTGCTAGGGTGTTTGGCGCCCCCCTACAAACTATAAATTTGCACCTTCCCATATTCCTTTGGCACGCGCCGGGAAAAGGGGTGTGGTCTCACAAGGGGCATGGCCACACAATAGTACCCCCATTTAAAATTATGCCACAATGTAGCACAATCTTATTCATCTTATACGTAATGCCCCACCCGTAATAGCAGCGTCCTTATATGTAATGCACCCCAGTAGTAGTAGCATCCTTATACATAATGCCCCCCCAGTAGTAGTAGCATCCTTATACATAATGCCCCCCCAGTAGTAGTAGCATCCTTTTACATAATGCCCCCCCCCCACTAGTAGTAGCATCCTTATACATAATTCCCCCCCCCAGTAGTAGTAGCATCCTTATACATAATGCCGCCCCAGTAGTAGTAGCATCCTTATACGTAATGCCCCCCCAGTAGTAGTAGCGTCCTTATACGTAATGCACCCCCAGTAGTAGTAGCATCCTTATACATAATTCCCCCCCACTAGTAGTAGCATCCTTATACATAATGCCCCCCAGTAGTAGTAGCATCCTTATACATAATGCCGCCCCAGTAGTAGTAGCATCCTTATACGTAATGCCCCCCCAGTAGTAGTAGCGTCCTTATACGTAATGCACCCCCAGTAGTAGTAGCATCCTTATACATAATTCCCCCCCAGTAGTAGTAGCATCCTTATACATAATGCCCCCCCAGTAGTAGTAGCATCCTTTTACATAATGCCCCCCCCCACTAGTAGTAGCATCCTTATACATAATGCCCCCCAGTAGTAGTAGCATCCTTATACATAATGCCGCCCCAGTAGTAGTAGCATCCTTATACGTAATGCCCCCCCAGTAGTAGTAGCGTCCTTATACGTAATGCACCCCCAGTATTAGCGTCCTTATACATAATGCACCCACAGTAGTAGACGCATCCTTATACGTAATGCCCCCCCAGTAGTAGTAGCGTCCTTATTCATAGTGCACCCCCAGTAGTAGAAGTGTCCTTATATGTAAAGCACCCCTAGTAGTAGTAGCGTGCTTATACGTAATGCGCCTCCAGTAGTAGTAGCGTCCTTATACGTAATTCCCCCCTAGTAGTAGTAGCGTCCTTACATGTAATTCCCCCCCCCCCAAGTAGTAGCGTCGTTATATGTAATGCCCTCCCAGTAGTAGCGTCCATAAAGCGCACGCACACAGACTCACTTCACACATATATACACACACACACATACATACCCACCATATACATACACACACACGCACATACATTTCTCTGACGTCCTAGTGGATGCTGGGAACTCCGTAAGGACCATGGGGAATAGACGGGCTCCGCAGGAGACTGGGCACTCTAAAAGAAAGATTAGGTACTATCTGGTGTGCACTGGCTCCTCCCTCTATGCCCCTCCTCCAGACCTCAGTTAGATTTCTGTGCCCGGCCGAGCTGGATGCACACTAGGGGCTCTCCTGAGCTCCTAGAAAGAAAGTATATGTTAGGTTTTTTATTTTACAGTGAGACCTGCTGGCAACAGGCTCACTGCAACGAGGGACTAAGGGGAGAAGAAGCGAACCTACCTGCTTGCAGCTAGCTTGGGCTTCTTAGGCTACTGGACACCATTAGCTCCAGAGGGATCGACCGCAGGACCCGTCCTTAGTGTTCGTTCCCGGAGCCGCGCCGCCGTCCCCCTTACAGAGCCAGAAGCATGAAGATGGTCCGGAAAATCGGCGGCAGAAGACTTCAGTCTTCACCAAGGTAGCGCACAGCACTGCAGCTGTGTGCCATTGCTCCTCATACACACTTCACACTCCGGTCACTGAGGGTGCAGGGCGCTGGGGGGGGGCGCCCTGAGCAGCAATAAAAACACCTTGGCTGGCAAAATAATCACAATATATAGCCCCAGAGGCTATATATGTGATAATTACCCCTGCCAGAATCCATAAAAAAGCGGGAGAAAAGTCAGCGAAAAAGGGGCGGAGCTATCTCCCTCGGCACACTGGCGCCATTTTCTCTTCACAGTGTAGCTGGAAGACAGCTCCCCAGGCTCTCCCCTGTAGTTTTCAGGCTCAAAGGGTTAAAAAGAGAGGGGGGGCACTAAATTTAGGCGCAATATTGTTTATACAAGCAGCTATTGGGGAAAATTCACTCAGTGATAGTGTTTATCCCTACATTATATAGCGCTCTGGTGTGTGCTGGGATACTCTCTCTCTGTCTCCCCAAAGGGCTGTGTGGGGTCCTGTCCTCAGTCAGAGCATTCCCTGTGTGTGTGCGGTGTGTCAGTACGGCTGTGTCGACATGTTTGATGAGGAGGCTTATGTGGAGGCGGAGCAGATGCCGATAAATGGGATGTCGCCCCCTGCGGGCCGACACCAGAGTGGATGGATAGGTGGAAGGTATTAACCGACAGTGTCAACTCCTTACATAAAAGGCTGGATGACGTAACAGCTATGGGACAGCCGGCTTTTCAGCCCGCGCCTGCCCAGGCGTCTCAAAGGCCATCAGGGGCTCAAAAACGCCCGCTCCCTCAGATGGCAGACACAGATGTCGACACGGAGTCTGACTCCAGTGTCGACGAGGTTGAGACATATACACAATCCACTAGGAACATCCGTTACATGATCCCGGCAATAAAAAATGTGTTACACATTTCTGACATTAACCCAAGTACCACTAAAAAAGGGTTTTATGTTTGGGGAGAAAAAGCAGGCAGTGTTTTGTTCCCCCATCAAATGAGTGAATGAAGTGTGAAAAAGCGTGGGTTCCCCCGATAAGAAACTGGTAATTTCTAAAAAGTTACTGATGGCGTACCTTTTCCCGCCAGAGGATAAGTTACGCTGGGAGATATCCCCTAGGGTGGATAAGGCGCTCACACGTTTGTCAAAAAAGGTGGCACTGCCGTCTTAGGATACGGCCACTTTGAAGGTACCTGCTGATAAAAAGCAGGAGGCTATCCTGAAGTCTGTATTTACACACTCAGGTACTAGACTGAGAACTGCAGATAGTGCTGCTGCAGCGTGGTCTGTAACCCTGTCAAACAGGGATACTATTTTGCGAACATAAGACGTCGTCTTATATATGAGGGATGCACAGAGGGATATTTTGCCGGCTGGCATCCAGAATTAATGCAATGTCCATTCTGTCAGGAGGGTATTAGAGACCCGACACTGGACAGGTGATGCTGACTTTAAAAGGCACATAGAGCCTTATAAGGGTGAGGAATTGTTTGGGGATGGTCTCTGGGACCTCGTATCCACAGCAACAGCTGGGAAGAAATTTTTTTTACCTCAGGTTTCCTCACAGCCTAATGCTAGCCATACATCAGACCAACTTTTCTCCAACACTCCAAACTTCCAACCATCCAACTTGTCTGTTCAACTAAAACAGTGCCCCACACATCTCACCAACTTTTTACCAGTGCTCCACACATCTAACCAACTTTTCATCAGACCAACCAACCTTCCAACTTCTGTCCAACTTGTGATGTCACCGAAGTAGGCGGACAGTGCCTGCCTACAGTTCTTCAGTTTTGTTTTGTTTTTTAATTTCAAAACATGCAGAAGTGTCTTTTTTTCAGTGAAACTGGGCTTTTCTTTCACCACCATACATTTATTAGATTTACTTATTTTTATACTGAACTATGGATACCAGCATGATTGGGCTGCCAAGGCAATATATATATATATATATATATATATATATATATATATATATATATATATATATATATAAGATGTAGATATTCGGCACTCCCAATGTAGTAAAATGTACAGCTTGCCTGGTGCCCTCTTTTTTGGAGGCACAAGTATTATTTATATATTTTTTAAAAGATTATTTTATATATATATATATATATATATATATATTTTATTTTTTTTAAATGGAATGGGAAAACCCCGAAAAAAAATTGCGTGGGGTCCCCCCTCCAAAGCATAACCAGCCTCGGGCTCTTCGAGCCGGCCCTGGTTCTAAAAATCCGGGGGAAAAACGGACAGGGGATCCCCCGTATTTTTAAAACCAGCACCGGGCTCTGCGCCTGGTGCTGGTGCAAAAAATACGGGGGACAAAAAGAGTAGGGGTCCCCCATATTTTTTACACCAGCATCAGGCTCCACTAGCTGGACAGATAATGCCACAGCCGGGGGTCACTTTTATACAGTGCCCTGCGGCCATGGCATTAAATATCCAACTAGTCACCCCTGGCCGGGGTACCCTGGGGGAGTGGGGACCACTTCAATCAAGGGGTCCCCCCCCCCAGCCACCCAAGGGCCAGGGGTGAAGCCCGAGGCTGTCCCCCCCCATCCAAAGGCTGCGGATGGGGGGCTGATAGCCTTGAGAAAATTGAAAGAATATTGTTTTTTCCAGTAGTACTACAAATCCCAGCAAGCCTCCCCCGCAAGCTGGTACTTGGAGAACCACAAGTACCAGCATGCGGGAGAAAAACGGGCCCGCTGGTACCTGCAGTTCTAATGGGGAAAAAATACCCAAATAAAAACAGGAGACACACACCGTGACAGTAAAACTTTATTTCACACATGTCGACACACACATACTTACCTATGTTGACACGAAGCAGTCGGCCCTCTTCTCCAAGTAGAATCCACGGGTACCTGAAAATAAAAGATAATTATACTCATCTGATCCAGCGTCCTTATACGTAATGCCACCCCTGTAGTAGTAGCATCCTTATACGTAATGTGCCCCCAGTAGTAGTACCGTCCTTATACATAATGCCCCCCCAGTAGTAGTAGCATCCTTATACATAATGCCCCCCCAGTAGTAGTAGCATCCTTACATGTAATGCCCTCCCAGTAGTAGTAGCACCGTCCTTATACATAATGCCCCCCAGTAGTAAGAGTCCTTATACATAATGCCCCCCCAGTAGTAGCGTCCTTATATGTAATGCCCCCCCAGTATTAGTAGCCTCCTTATACATAATGCCCCCCCAGTAGTAGTAGCATCTTTATATGTAATGCCCCCCTGTAGTAGTAGCGTTCTTATACATAATGCCCCCCCAGTAGTAGTAGCATCGTTATATGTATTGCCCCCATGTAGTAGTAGCGTTCTTATACATAATGCCCCCCAGTAGTAGTAGCATTGTTATAGGTAATGCCCCCCCAGTAATAGTAGCATCCTTATACATAATGCCCCCCCAGCAGTAGTATCGTTATATGTAATGCCCCCCCCCCCCAGCAATAGTAGCGTCCTTATACGTAATGCCCCCCCTATAGTAGTAGCGTCCTTGCATGTAATGGCCCCCCCAGCAGTGGCGTCCATAAAGCGCGCACACACAGACATACCTCACACACACACACTTCACACATATATACAAACACACACACACCCCCACCATACACACACACACACACACACAATATATACAAACACACACACACACACACACACACACACACACACCCCACCATATACACACACACACACACACACACTCACTTCTCTCTCACCCTCCACTTACCAAGTCTGGCTGGCCGTCACTGCAAAGCTGTCTGGTCCCGTGTAGCTCCGCCCCTCTATTCCGTGTAGCTCCGCCCCTTTGTGCCGCCGTAGCTCCGCCCCCTTTTCAGGCCCCGCGCTGCACAGCCCGCTGTCACAGGTAATGGGGAAGGGGGGGCTTTACATGCTGCCGGCGCAGTAGGCGGACACTAGCAGGCAGTGTCCGCCTACTTATCGTTCAGTTGGGGGGAAAGTTTCCCCTACACCTGAACGATTGGTTGGGAAAATCAAACAGGTTTGATTTTCCCAACTAGTTGGACAGACCGTTTCTGTCCGTTTTTCAGCGTGTGGGAGCAAACGGCTGATAATCGTTTGCTCCCACACACTGCCACATTATCTTTCCAACCAGCCAACTAGTTGGCTGGTTGGAAAGATATCGTCCTGATGTATGGCCAGCTTAAGAAAGCACTGTATTATCAGGTACAGTCCTTTCGGCTTCAGAAAAGCAAGCGGGTCAAAGGCGCTTCCTTTCTGCACAGGGAAGAGGGAAAAAGCTGCACCAGTCAGCCAGTTCCCAGAATCAAAATTCTTCCCCCGCTTCCTCTGAGTCCACCGCATGACGCGGGGGCTCCACAGGCGTAGCCAGGTACGGTGGGGGGCCGCCTCAAAAATTTCAGCGATCAGTGGGCTCGCTCACAGGTGGATCCCTGGATCCTTCAAGTAGTATCTCAGGGGTACAGGCTGGAATTCGAGGCGTCTCCCCCCGCCGTTTCCTCAAATCTGCCTTGCCGACAACTCCCTCAGGCAGGGAGGCTGTGCTAGAGGCAATTCACAAGCTGTATTCCCAGCAGGTGATAGTCAAGGTGCCCCTACTTCAACAAAGACGGGGTTACTATTCCACAATGTTTGTGGTACCGAAACCGGACGGTTCGGTGAGACCCATTTTAAATTTGAAGTCCTTGAACACATACATAAAAAAATTCAAGTTCAAGATGGAATCGCTCAGGGCGGTTATTGCAAGCCTGGAGGAGGGGGATTACATGGTATCCCTGGACATCAAGGATGCTTACCTACATGTCCCCATTTACCATCCTCACCAGGAGTAACTCAGATTTGTGGTACAGGATTGCCATTACCAATTCCAAACACTGCCATTTGGACTGTCCACGGCACCGAGGGTCTTTACCAAGGTAATGGCAGAAATGATGATACTCCTTCGAAAAAAGGGAGTTTTTAATTATCCCGTACTTGGACGATCTCCTTATAAAGGCGAGGTCCATGGAGCAGTTGTTGGTCGGAGTAGAACTATCTCGGGAAGTGCTACAACAGCACGGATGGATTTTATACATTCCAAAGTCACAGCTGGTTCCTACCACACGCCTGCTGTTCCTGGGGATGGTTCTGGACACAGAACAGAAAAAAGTGTTTCTCCCGCAGGAGAAAGCCAAGGAGCTGTCATCTCTAGTCAGAGACCTCCTGAAACCAAAACAGGTATCGGTGCATCACTGCACACGAGTCCTGGGAAAAATAGTAGCTTCTTACGAAGCAAAATTCCATTCGGCAGGGTCCATGCAAGAACCTTTCAGTGGGACCTCTTGGACAAGTGGTCGGAATCGCATCTTCAGATGCATCGGCTGATAACCCTGTCTCCAAGGACCAGGGTATCTCTACTGTGGTAGCTGCAGAGTGCTCATCTTCAAGAGGGCCGCAGATTCGGCATACAGGACTGGGTCCTGGTAACCACGGATGCCAGCCTTCGAGGCTGGGGGGCAGTCACACAGGGAAGAAATTTCCAAGGACTTTGGTCAAGTCAGGAGTCGTCCCTACACATAAATATTCTGGAATTGAGGGCCATTTACAATTCCCTAAGTCTGGCAAGGCCTCTGCTTCAAAACCAGCCGGTACTGATCCAATCAGACAACATCACGGCAGTCGCCCATGTAAACCGACAGGGCGGCACAAGAAGCAGGATGGCGATGGCAGAAGCGACAAGGATTCTCCGATGGGCGGAAAATCACGTCTTAGCACTGTCAGCAGTGTTCATTCCGGGAGTGGACAACTGGGAAGCAGACTTCCTCAGCAGACACGACCGACACCCGGGAGAGTGGGGACTTCATCCAGAAGTCTTCCAACTGTTGGTGAACCGTTGGGAAAGGCCACAGGTGGACATGATGGCGTCCCGCCTAAACAAAAAACTAGATATTGCGCCAGGTCAAAGGACCCTCAGGCAATAGCTGTGGACGCTCTAGTGACACCGTGGGTGTACCAGTCGGTTTATGTATTCCCTCCTCTGCCTCTCATACCAAAGGTACTGAGAATAATAAGAAAACGAGGAGTAAGAACGATACTCGTGGTTCCGGATGGGCCAAGAAGAGCTTGGTACCCAGAACTTCAGGGGCCCTGTCTGTTCCAAGACTTACCGCGGCTGCGTTGGACGGCATGGCGGTTGAATTCCGGATCCTAAAGCAAAAGGGCATTCCGGAGGAAGTCATTCCTACGCTGATAAAAGCCAGGAAAGAAGTAACCGCAAACCATTATCACCGTATTTGGCGAAAATATGTTGCGTGGTGTGAGGCCAGGAAGGCCCCAACAGAGGAATTTCAGCTGGGTCGTTTTCTGCACTTCCTACAGTCAGGAGTGACTATGGGCCTAAATTTGGGTTCCATTAAGGTCCAGATTTCGGCTCTGTCGATTTTCTTCCAGAAAGAACTGGCTTCACTGCCTGGAGTTCAGACTAGAGATGAGCGCCGGAAATTTTTCGGGTTTTGTGTTTTGGTTTTGGGTTCGGTTCCGCGGCCGTGTTTTGGGTTCGACCGCGTTTTGGCAAAACCTCACCGAATTTTTTTTGTCGGATTCGGGTGTGTTTTGGATTCGGGTGTTTTTTTCCAAAAAACCTAAAAAACAGCTTAAATCATAGAATTTGGCGGTCATTTTGATCCCAAAGTATTATTAACCTCAAAAACCATAATTTCCACTCATTTTCAGTCTATTCTGAATACCTCACACCTCACAATATTATTTTTAGTCCTAAAATTTGCACCGAGGTCGCTGTGTGAGTAAGATAAGCGACCCTAGTGGCCGACACAAACACCGGGCCCATCTAGGAGTGGCACTGCAGTGTCACGCAGGATGGCCCTTCCAAAAAACCCTCCCCAAACAGCACATGACGCAAAGAAAAAAAGAGGCGCAATGAGGTAGCTGTGTGAGTAAGATTAGCGACCCTAGTGGCCGACACAAACACCGGGCCCATCTAGGAGTGGCACTGCAGTGTCACGCAGGATGTCCCTTCCAAAAAACCCTCCCCAAACAGCACATGACGCAAAGAAAAAAAGAGGCGCAATGAGGTAGCTGTGTGAGTAAGATAAGCGACCCTAGTGGCCGACACAAACACCGGGCCCATCTAGGAGTGGCACTGCAGTGTCACGCAGGATGTCCCTTCCAAAAAACCCTCCCCAAACAGCACATGACGCAAAGAAAAAAAGAGGCGCAATGAGGTAGCTGACTGTGTGAGTAAGATAAGCGACCCTAGTGGCCGACACAAACACCGGGCCCATCTAGGAGTGGCACTGCAGTGTCACGCAGGATGTCCCTTCCAAAAAACCCTCCCCAAACAGCACATGACGCAAAGAAAAAAAGAGGCGCAATGAGGTAGCTGACTGTGTGAGTAAGATAAGCGACCCTAGTGGCCGACACAAACACCGGGCCCATCTAGGAGTGGCACTGCAGTGTCACGCAGGATGTCCCTTCCAAAAAACCCTCCCCAAACAGCACATGACGCAAAGAAAAAGAAAAGAAAAAAGAGGTGCAAGATGGAATTGTCCTTGGGCCCTCCCACCCACCCTTATGTTGTATAAACAGGACATGCACACTTTAACCAACCCATCATTTCAGTGACAGGGTCTGCCACACGACTGTGACTGATATGACGGGTTGGTTTGGACCCCCACCAAAAAAGAAGCAATTAATCTCTCCTTGCACAAACTGGCTCTACAGAGGCAAGATGTCCACCTCATCATCATCCTCCGATATATCACCGTGTACATCCCCCTCCTCACAGATTATCAATTCGTCCCCACTGGAATCCACCATCTCAGCTCCCTGTGTACTTTGTGGAGGCAATTGCTGCTGGTCAATGTCTCCACGGAGGAATTGATTATAATTCATTTTAATGAACATCATCTTCTCCACATTTTCTGGATGTAACCTCGTACGCCGATTGCTGACAAGGTGAGCGGCGGCACTAAACACTCTTTCGGAGTACACACTTGTGGGAGGGCAACTTAGGTAGAATAAAGCCAGTTTGTGCAAGGGCCTCCAAATTGCCTCTTTTTCCTGCCAGTATAAGTACGGACTGTGTGACGTGCCTACTTGGATGCGGTCACTCATATAATCCTCCACCATTCTTTCAATGGTGAGAGAATCATATGCAGTGACAGTAGACGACATGTCCGTAATCGTTGTCAGGTCCTTCAGTCCGGACCAGATGTCAGCATCAGCAGTCGCTCCAGACTGCCCTGCATCACCGCCAGCGGGTGGGCTCGGAATTCTGAGCCTTTTCCTCGCACCCCCAGTTGCGGGAGAATGTGAAGGAGGAGATGTTGTTGACAGGTCGCGTTCCGCTTGACTTGACAATTTACTCACCAGCAGGTGTTTGAACCCCAGCAGACTTGTGTCTGCCGGAAAGAGAGATCCAAGGTAGGCTTTAAATCTAGGATCGAGCACGGTGGCCAAAATGTAGTGCTCTGATTTCAACAGATTGACCACCCGTGAATCCTTGTTAAGCGAATCAAGGGCTCCATCCACAAGTCCCACATGCCTAGCGGAATCGCTCCGTGTTAGCTCCTCCTTCAATGTCTCCAGCTTCTTCTGCAAAAGCCTGATGAGGGGAATGACCTGACTCAGGCTGGCAGTGTCTGAACTGACTTCACGTGTGGCAAGTTCAAAGGGCATCAGAACCTTGCACAACGTTGAAATCATTCTCCACTGCGCTTGAGACAGGTGCATCCCACCTCCTATATCGTGCTCAATTGTATAGGCTTGAATGGCCTTTTGCTGCTCCTCCAACCTCTGAAGCATATACAGGGTTGAATTCCACCTCGTTACCACTTCTTGCTTCAGATGATGGCAGGGCAGGTTCAGTAGTTTTTGGTGGTGCTCCAGTTTTCTGTACGTGGTGCCTGTACGCCGAAAGTGTCCCGCAATTCTTCTGGCCACCGACAGCATCTCTTGCACGCCCCTGTCGTTTTTTAAAAAATTCTGCACCACCAAATTCAAGGTATGTGCAAAACATGGGACGTGCTGGAATTGGCCCAGATTTAATGCACACACAATATTGCTGGCGTTGTCCGATGCCACAAATCCACAGGAGAGTCCAATTGGGGTAAGCCATTCCGCGATGATCTTCCTCAGTTGCCGTAAGAGGTTTTCAGCTGTGTGCGTATTCTGGAAACCGGTGATACAAAGCGTAGCCTGCCTAGGAAAGAGTTGGCGTTTGCGAGATGCTGCTACTGGTGCCGCCGCTGCTGTTCTTGCGGCGGGAGGCCATACATCTACCCAGTGGGCTGTCACAGTCATATAGTCCTGACCCTGCCCTGCTCCACTTGTCCACATGTCCGTGGTTAAGTGGACATTGGGTACAGCTGCATTTTTTAGGACACTGGTGACTCTTTTTCTGAGGTCTGTGTACATTTTCGGTATCGCCTGCCTAGAGAAATGGAACCTAGATGGTATTTGGTACCGGGGACACAGTACCTCCAACAAGTCTCTAGTTGGCTCTGCAGTAATGATGGATACCGGAACCACGTTTCTCACCACCCAGGATGTCAAGGCCTCAGTTATCCGCTTTGCAGTAGGATGACTGCTGTGATATTTCATCTTCCTCGCAAAGGACTGTTGGACAGTCAATTGCTTGGTGGAAGTAGTAAAAGTGGTCTTACGACTTCCCCTCTGGGATGACCATCGACTCCCAGCAGCAACAACAGCAGCGCCAGCAGCAGTAGGCGTTACACGCAAGGATGCATCGGAGGAATCCCAGGCAGGAGAGGACTCGTCAGAATTGCCAGTGACATGGCCTGCAGGACTATTGGCATTCCTGGGGAAGGAGGAAATTGACACTGAGGGAGTTGGTGGGGTGGTTTGCGTGAGCTTGGTTACAAGAGGAAGGGATTTACTGGTCAGTGGACTGCTTCCGCTGTCGGCCCAAGTTTTTGAACTTGTCACTGACTTATTATGAATGCGCTGCAGGTGACGTATAAGGGAGGATGTTCCGAGGTGGTTAACGTCCTTACCCCTACTTATTACAGCTTGACAAAGGGAACACACGGCTTGACACCTGTTGTCCGCATTTCTGGTGAAATACTTCCACACCGAAGAGCTGATTTTTTTGGTATTTTCACCAGGCATGTCAACGGCCATATTCCTACCACGGACAACAGGTGTCTCCCCGGGTGCCTGACTTAAACAAACCACCTCACCATCAGAATCCTCCTGGTCAATTTCCTCCCCAGCGCCAGCAACACCCATATCCTCCTCATCCTGGTGTACTTCAACACTGACATCTTCAATCTGACTATCAGGAACTGGACTGCGGGTGCTCCTTCCATCACTTGCAGGGGGCGTGCAAATGGTGGAAGGCGCATGCTCTTCACGTCCAGTGTTGGGAAGGTCAGGCATCGCAACCGACACAATTGGAGTCGGACTCTCCTTGTGGATTTGGGATTTCGAAGAACGCACAGTTCTTTGCGGTGCTACTGCTTTTGCCAGCTTTAGTCTTTTCATTTTTCTAGCGAGAGGCTGAGTGCTTCCATCCTCATGTGAAGCTGAACCACTAGCCATGAACATAGGCCAGGGCCTCAGCCGTTCCTTGCCACTCCGTGTGGTAAATGGCATATTGGCAAGTTTACGCTTCTCCTCCGACAATTTTATTTTAGGTTTTGGAGTCCTTTTTTTACTGATATTTGGTGTTTTGGATTTGACATGCTCTGTACTATGACATTGGGCATCGGCCTTGGCAGACGACGTTGCTGGCATTTCATCGTCTCGGCCATGACTAGTGGCAGCAGCTTCAGCACGAGGTGGAAGTGGATCTTGATCTTTCCCTAATTTTGGAACCTCAACATTTTTGTTCTCCATATTTTAATAGGCAAAACTAAAAGGCACCTCAGGTAAACAATGGAGATGGATGGATTGGATACTAGTATACAATTATGGACGGACTGCCGAGTGCCGACACAGAGGTAGCCACAGCCGTGAACTACCGCACTGTACTGTGTCTGCTGCTAATATATAGACTGGTTGATAAAGAGATAGTATACTCGTAACTAGTATGTATGTATAAAGAAAGAAAAAAAAACCACGGTTAGGTGGTATATACAATTATGGACGGGCTGCCGAGTGCCGACACAGAGGTAGCCACAGCCGTGAACTACCGCACTGTACTGTGTCTGCTGCTAATATAGACTGGTTGATAAAGAGATAGTATACTCGTAACTAGTATGTATGTATAAAGAAAGAAAAAAAAACCACGGTTAGGTGGTATATACAATTATGGACGGGCTGCCGAGTGCCGACACAGAGGTAGCCACAGCCGTGAACTACCGCACTGTACTGTGTCTGCTGCTAATATAGACTGGTTGATAAAGAGATAGTATACTCGTAACTAGTATGTATGTATAAAGAAAGAAAAAAAAACCACGGTTAGGTGGTATATACAATTATGGACGGGCTGCCGAGTGCCGACACAGAGGTAGCCACAGCCGTGAACTACCGCACTGTACTGTGTCTGCTGCTAATATATAGACTGGTTGATAAAGAGATAGTATACTCGTAACTAGTATGTATGTATAAAGAAAGAAAAAAAAACCACGGTTAGGTGGTATATACAATTATGGACGGGCTGCCGAGTGCCGACACAGAGGTAGCCACAGCCGTGAACTACCGCACTGTACTGTGTCTGCTGCTAATATAGACTGGTTGATAAAGAGATAGTATACTCGTAACTAGTATGTATGTATAAAGAAAGAAAAAAAAAACACGGTTAGGTGGTATATACAATTATGGACGGGCTGCCGAGTGCCGACACAGAGGTAGCCACAGCCGTGAACTACCGCACTGTACTGTGTCTGCTGCTAATATAGACTGGTTGATAAAGAGATAGTATACTCGTAACTAGTATGTATGTATAAAGAAAGAAAAAAAAACCACGGTTAGGTGGTATATACAATTATGGACGGGCTGCCGAGTGCCGACACAGAGGTAGCCACAGCCGTGAACTACCGCACTGTACTGTGTCTGCTGCTAATATATAGACTGGTTGATAAAGAGATAGTATACTCGTAACTAGTATGTATGTATAAAGAAAGAAAAAAAAACCACGGTTAGGTGGTATATACAATTATGGACGGGCTGCCGAGTGCCGACACAGAGGTAGCCACAGCCGTGAACTACCGCACTGTACTGTGTCTGCTGCTAATATATAGACTGGTTGATAAAGAGATAGTATACTCGTAACTAGTATGTATGTATAAAGAAAGAAAAAAAAAACACGGTTAGGTGGTATATACAATTATGGACGGGCTGCCGAGTGCCGACACAGAGGTAGCCACAGCCGTGAACTACCGCACTGTACTGTGTCTGCTGCTAATATATAGACTGGTTGATAAAGAGATAGTATACTCGTAACTAGTATGTATGTATAAAGAAAGAAAAAAAAAAACACGGTTAGGTGGTATATACAATTATGGACGGGCTGCCGAGTGCCGACACAGAGGTAGCCACAGCCGTGAACTACCGCACTGTACTGTGTCTGCTGCTAATATATAGACTGGTTGATAAAGAGATAGTATACTCGTAACTAGTATGTATGTATAAAGAAAGAAAAAAAAAACACGGTTAGGTGGTATATACAATTATGGACGGGCTGCCGAGTGCCGACACAGAGGTAGCCACAGCCGTGAACTACCGCACTGTACTGTGTCTGCTGCTAATATATAGACTGGTTGATAAAGAGATAGTATACTCGTAACTAGTATGTATGTATAAAGAAAGAAAAAAAAACCACGGTTAGGTGGTATATACAATTATGGACGGGCTGCCGAGTGCCGACACAGAGGTAGCCACAGCCGTGAACTACCGCACTGTACTGTGTCTGCTGCTAATATAGACTGGTTGATAAAGAGATAGTATACTCGTAACTAGTATGTATGTATAAAGAAAGAAAAAAAAACCACGGTTAGGTGGTATATACAATTATGGACGGGCTGCCGAGTGCCGACACAGAGGTAGCCACAGCCGTGAACTACCGCACTGTACTGTGTCTGCTGCTAATATAGACTGGTTGATAAAGAGATAGTATACTACTAATATTATATATACTGGTGGTCAGGTCACTGGTCACTAGTCACACTGGCAGTGGCACTCCTGCAGCAAAAGTGTGCACTGTTTAATTTTAATATAATATTATGTACTCCTGGCTCCTGCTATAACCTATAACTGGCACTGCAGTGCTCCCCAGTCTCCCCCACAATTATAAGCTGTGTGAGCTGAGCACAGTCAGATATATATATACATTGATGCAGCACACTGGGCTGAGCAGTGCACACAGATATGGTATGTGACTGAGTCACTGTGTGTATCGTTTTTTTCAGGCAGAGAACGGATATATTAAATAAAACAAACAACTGCACTGTCTGGTGGTCACTGTGGTCGTCAGTCACTAAACTCTGCACTCTCTTCTACAGTATCACAGCCTCAGGTCAATCTCTCTCTCTCTCTCTCAACCCTAATCTAAATGGAGAGGACGCCAGCCACGTCCTCTCCCTATCAATCTCAATGCACGTGTGAAAATGGCGGCGACGCGCAGCTCCTTATATAGAATCCGAGTCTCGCGAGAATCCGACAGCGTCATGATGACGTTCGGGCGCGCTCGGGTTAACCGAGCAAGGCGGGAGGATCCGAGTCTGCTCGGACCCGTGAAAAAAACATGAAGTTCGTGCGGGTTCGGATTCAGAGAAACCGAACCCGCTCATCTCTAGTTCAGACATTTGTAAAGGGAGTGCTACATATTCAGCCCCTTTTTTGTGCCTTCTGTGGCACCTTGGGATCTCAACGTGGTGTTGAGTTTATTAAAATCACTTTGGTTTGAGCCACTTAAAACTGTGGATTTGAAATATCTCACGTGGAAAGTGGTCATGTTATTGGCCTTGGCTTCGGCAAGGCGTGTGTCAGAATTGGCGGCTTTGTCATGTAAAAGCCCTTATCTGATTTTCCATATGGATAGGGCAGAATTGAGGACTCGTCCCCAGTTTCTCCCTAAGGTGGTATCAGCTTTTCACTTGAACCAACCTATTGTAGTGCCTGCGGCTACTAGGGGCTTGGAAGATTCCAAGTTACTGGACGTAGTCAGGGCCTTAAAAATTTATATTTCCAGGACGGCTGGAGTCAGGAAAACTGACTCGTTTTTTATCCTGTAGGCACCCAACAAAATAGGTGCTCCTGCTTCTAAGCAGACTATTGCTCGCTGAATTTGTAGCACAATTCAGCTGGAGCATTCTGCGGCTGGATTGCCGCATCCTAAATCAGTAACAGCCCATTCCACGAGGAAAGTGGGCTCATCTTGGGCGGCAGCCCGAGGGGTATCGGCTTTACAACTTTGCCGAGCTGCAACTTGGTCAGGGGCAAACACGTTTGCTAAATTCTACAAATTTGATACCCTGGCTGAGGAGGACCTTGAGTTCTCTCATTCGGTGCTGCAGAGTCATCCGCACTCTCCCGCCCGTTTGGGAGCTTTGGTATAATCCCCATGGTCCTTACGGAGTTCCCAGCATCCACTAGGACGTCAGAGAAAATAAGATTTTACTCACCGGTAAATCTATTTCTCGTAGTCCGTAGTGGATGCTGGGCGCCCATCCCAAGTGCGGATTGTCTGCAATACTTGTATATAGTTATTGCCTAACTAAAGGGTTATTGTTGAGCCATCTGTTGAGAGGCTCAGTTATATTTCATACTGTTAACTGGGTATAGTATCACGAGTTATACGGTGTGATTGGTGTGGCTGGTATGAGTCTTACCCGGGATTCAAAATCCTTCCTTATTGTGTCAGCTCTTCCGGGCACAGTATCCTAACTGAGGTCTGGAGGAGGGGCATAGAGGGAGGAGCCAGTGCACACCAGATAGTACCTAATCTTTCTTTTAGAGTGCCCAGTCTCCTGCGGAGCCCGTCTATTCCCCATGGTCCTTACGGAGTTCCCAGCATCCACTACGGACTACGAGAAATAGATTTACCGGTGAGTAAAATCTTATTTTCTCTCTCACCCTCTACTTACCTAAGTCTGGCTGGCTGCCGCTGTAGTTACTCTCCAGTCTCCTTCTGTACAGCAGCCTGGCCCGTGTAGCTCCGCCCCTTCTGTCCCGTTTAGCTCTCCCCCTTCCGGCCCGTGTAGCTCCACCCCCTCTGATCAGTACACTGCCGCTGTGAGACAGGTGAGGGGAGGAGGCTTTTCATGCTGCCGGCGTAGCTGCCAGAGCCTGTCATGCAGTGACAGGCACAGCAGCTGGCAGCAGCAGCAGCAGGGGGGGACAGGACGGCGCAGCAGCAGGGAAGGGATGCAGAGCAGCAGGAGCGCCTCTCCGTCCCAGCGCCTCCCTGCACTGCATCCCTTCGCTGAGCGGGTAGCGCCGGGCCTGCAGACACTGTCTGATTATTTCTACATGTCCCCTGTGCCTTCATAGTGAACGAATGGTGAAATGTTTACTCCATACTTGCCTACCTGACCCTCTCCATGAGGGACAAAATGCTCTGTTCCTGGACTTTCCTGGTAATGTATGATTGCTATCACCTGTGGTGAGCTATGTTAGTTGATAAGAAAGGTGTTTCACCACAGGTGATGGCAATCATACATTACCAGGAAAGTCCAGGTGCAGAGCATTTTCTCCCTCATGGGGAGGGTCAGGTAGGCAAGTATGGTTTACTCCCAAGGGAAGGAACACTGAAATTATGGACATACACACTGAAATATCTCTATGTATGGCAACAATATCTGTTTTAGATAAAATGTCTGTCGGTCCAGACATTTTATCTGTCGGTATATCATACCTCCCAACATGACCCTCTCCAGGAGGGACAGAATGCTCTGCTCCTGGACTTTCTCTTAATTTCTGATTGCCATCACCTGTGCTGAAACACCTTTCTTATCCATTAACCTGTTCAACACAGGTGCCGGCAATCATACATTAAGAGAAAAGTCCAGAAGCAGAGCATTGTGTCCCTCCTGGAGAGGGTCATGTTGGGAGGTATGCTAACATGAAGTGTATTAAACTTGCTTTATCGTGCTCTACTCTTAAAATTTCAGCACACGGTGAGATCCTTGCTATGGCCGATTTTGACTATGCGATTTCCCTTGATCTCTCTCCGGAGCCCAGCACCACCGATTTTGACTAACTTTTCTTGAGATATGGACTATGTGTGCTTACGATTTTAGCTTATGTGAGATTTTGACTATCTCATTATAATAGTGGGATGACATTACAGGGTTGGGGGGAGTGTCTTTTTCGACTGTCAGACATTTTTAAAACCGTGCATTTCTGCTCTGTGGCTGTGCACTGTGTGGTTGATTTTTGTAAAAAAAAATGTACAGGTACCCCATGGATTCTACATGGACAAGATTCTACAAGTGAATGTGTAGGCGTCTGTTAATAAACTTTTACGTTCACGGTGTGTGTGTTTTGTCTTTCTTGGGGTATTTCTTTTGTTGTGGAACTACAGGTACCAGCGGGCCCTTTAATTCTCTGCATGCTGGTACTTGTGGTTCTCCAAGTACCAGCATGCGGGGGAGGCTTGCTGGGACTTGTAGTTCCACAGCAAAATACAATATTATTTTTGTACATATTTTGTCTAACAGCCAGGCACCCACCACCCAGGGGTGCTGGGGACAGCTTCGGGCTTCACTCCTGGCCCTTGGGTGTCTGGAGGGGTGGACCCCTTTATTTTAGGGGTCCCCCCCAGGGAACCCCGGCCAGGGGTGACTTGTTGGGTGTTTGATGCTGCGGCCACAGGGACCTGTATAAAAGTGTCTCCTGGCTGCGGCGTCACTTCCCTGGCTAGTGGAGCCCGGTGCTGGTTTAAAAAATAAGGGGGACCCCTACTTCTTTTGTCCCCTGTATATTCAAAACCAGGACCGGTCCATGAGATCAGTGCTGGTTGCTTAAATATGGGGGACCCCTTCTTCATTTTCCCCCCGTATTTTTGCAACCAGGACAGGCTCAAAGAGCCTGGGGCTGGTTAAGCTTTTTGGGTGGACCTGCACATCGTTGTTTTTACTTTTAACACTTTATAATTTTCACAGAGAAGCATGCACGGATCTTACTGATCTGTGCATGCTTCTGACTAAGGGGGTCATTCTGACCTGATCGCTCGCTGCAGTTCAGGTCAGAAGTGCGCCGGCGCCGCAGCTGTCGTTGCCTTGCGATTGTCTCTCCCTGTGCTGGGCGTCCCCCCGCATGTCGGTGTGCCTGATCGTAGCCCTGCAAAATTTTGCAGGGCTACAATCAGGTCTGAATTAGGCCCTAATAAAACATGACCCAAAAATTGTGAAAAACATGACCCCAAAAAAGACACTTAAAAAACGTGTGGTTTTCGCCAGTATCCCCCCCACGTCCGTCACAGCAACACTCAACACCCATCCATCCCCCCCCACCCCCCAAATCCACCATCCCCCACCTAAAAACGCTATAGGGCGTTTTTGCGAACACTGCCAATAACTCAATAAAAGGGGTAATTCTGAGTTGATCGCAGCAGGATTTTTGTTAGCAGTTGGGCAAAACCATGTGCACTGCAGGGGAGGCAGATATAACATGTGCAGAGAGAGTTAGATTTGGGTGTGGTGTGTTCAATCTGCAATCTAAATTGCAGTGTAAAAATAAAGCAGCCAGTATTTACCCTGCACAGAAACAAAATAACCCACCCAAATCTAACTCTCTCTGCACATGTTATAGCTGCCTCCCCTGCAGTGCATATTGGTTTTGCCCAACTGCTAACAAAAATCCTGCTGCGATCAACTCAGAATTACCCCCATAACCCACATTACATTTTTTAAAAACGCAACACAATTTTTTTGTTTCAGAAACCTTTATAAAAAAAAGGAAATGTGTAAAATACAACGCCAATTCTGGTCAGGATTCATTCATTGTGCCATGAGAACGCGTGCCTTTTTACAGGGACTATGCCAACAGAACAAGAATCGGGCATATCCCAGTACAGTAGAGGCAAACCCAGTGCGATTTTGCCTTGGGTGAAGAACAACAGCAAATTTCCAAACAGTCTTAAAGGAACACAAGAAGTGCAGTGATCACAACAATCCGTAGTCCGGGACAGGGAGGTCACAAAACCGACACTGCAGTACTAATGAGTAATGACCCCAATAAAGTTCACTTGGAGCAAGAGCGTAGGATATGGTCACCAGCAGATTTTTCCAACAAAACTAAAAATCCCGGTACAAAAAAACAAATTATAAATTAAAATAGCGTGGGTCGCCCAGCACAGGGGACTGTGTACTCGGCATGTCCGAGTACATGCCATTGGAGGAGGTGCTAGATTGGGGGGAGGGGCTGGGCTGGGCTGTGTGGCGCCCGCCGGAAAAAAAGTTGTTTGCGGAGGAGGGTTTACCGGCGCATGCTCCATGGGGCGGTGGTATGGGAAGGTGGGAGGGGGCAAATTTGGGAGATGCCAACGGTCAGCTGGCACTGTCTCACACGCCGTCACCAGTGTTTGGCGCGTGAGGTAGCCTCACAGACTAACCATTTATGGATCATCTTTTGATCCTCCATCATTAACCACATCTCCGCTGCCAGGGGCGGATCCAGAAGAAAATGATAGGGGGGGCACCATGGAAGGGGCAAGTACATTTGCGTGCGGCTTTGGTGCATGTGAGGTGGCGCTTCTTATACAATGCCCACAGTTGTAGCGCTCATTATGCAATGTCCACTGTACTGGTAGTGCCCCTAATATAGACCCCATAGTAGTGGTGCCCCTTTTGCAATGCCCGTATTGCCCCCAGTAGTAATGTTGCCTGTAGTAATGCCCCCAGTCATTATGCCCCCAGTGGTAATTCCCCTGCAGTTATGACCCCAGTAGTTTACCCCTACCTTTAGTTTAGCCTCCCAGTGGTAATGCCCCCAGTAGTTTAGCCACCAGTAGTAATGCCCCCTGAAGTTTGCCCCATTGTAGTTTATCCCATGTAGTTATGACCCCTTGTAGCTTAGCCTTCAGTAGTAATGCCCCTAGTAGTTTGGCCCCTGTAGTTATCCCCCAGTAGTTTGGCCCCTGTAGTTAAGCCCCCAGTAGTTTGGCCCCCCTGTAGTTTAGCCCCCAAGTAGTAATGCCCCTGTAGTTAAGCCGCCAGTAGTAATGCCCCTGTAGTTACGCCACCAGTAGTTAGCACCTTTGTAGTTGGCCCCCAGAAATAGTCCTCCAGTAGTTTGCCCCCAGTAGATGCCACCCAGTAATAATGTCCCCCAGCAGTTTGCCCCCAGTAGATGCCCCCCAGTAATAATGTCCCCCAGCAGTTTGCCCCCAGTAGATGCCCCCCAGTAATAATGTCCTCCAGTAGTTTGCCCCCAGTAGTAATGCCCCCTAGGAGTTTGCCCCCAATAGATGACCCCCCAGT
The DNA here is from genome assembly GCF_028390025.1 of Pseudophryne corroboree. NCBI lineage: Eukaryota > Metazoa > Chordata > Amphibia > Anura > Myobatrachidae > Pseudophryne > Pseudophryne corroboree. Next base: position 416,745,974 of record NC_086447.1, on the reverse strand, counting down.
AGTAATGCCCCCAGTAGATGCCCCCAGTAATAATGCCCCCAGTAAAAATGTCCCCCAGTAGCTGCCCCCAATAGATGACCCCCAGTAGTAATACCCCCAGTAGATTCCCCCCAGTAATAATGCCCCCAGTAGCTGCCCCCAATAGATGACCCCCCCAGTAATAATGCCCCCTACGAGTTTGCCCCAATAGATTACCCCCCTGTAGTAATGCCCCCAGTAGATGGCCCCAGTAAAAATGTCCCCCAGTAGCTGCCCCCAATAGATGACCCCTCAGTAGTGATGCCCCCAGTAGATGCCCCCCAGTTATAATGCCCCCAGTAGTTTGCCCCCCCCAGTAGTAATGCCCCTTGTTGATGCCCCCCCAGTAGTAATGTCCCCCGTAGTTTGCCCCCAGTAGATGCCCCCGCTGCATTAAGGAAGAAAAAAACATACTTACCGAGCCCCGTTCCCGCTTCCAGGCCGCTGCAGTCCTCCTCCCTGGGCGTCTGCTCCTCAGTCAGCACTATGAGAGAGACATCATGACTGACGTCTCTCCCATAGCGTACGGCGCACAGTGACAGCGCCGGAAGCCGGAGCTCAGTACTGAGCTCCTGCCTCCGGCTGCCGCTGTGCAGGGAGACAGGCACCCGCTGGTAACACAATCTCAGCAGGCGCCTGTCATCTCCCTGTGCGGCGCCGGTGGGGGGCAGAAGGCCACAAATGACAGGGGGGGCACGGGCCCGAGTGCCCCCCCCCCTGGATCCGCCACTGTCCGCTGCAATATAATTGCAGAATTGTTGATCCACATCCAGTGGCCTATGCAGAACCTCCTCGGCGCATAGAAAAAACTGCTGGGAGCCAGAGGGGGGGCTATAGGGGGCAGAAGTGGACCTCCTCGCCTTGCGCCTTGATCTTGGTGGACACAGCTGCGGGGGTGCCACCGGCTCCACTACTGGCTCCTCCACTTCTGCCCTTTGGCCTGTGGTAGGCTCCTTCTCCAGCTACGGGGTAGGTTCCTATAATATAAGAAAAGCAAAAATTAGGTCTATGTAAAAATTTGTGGGTGGCATACCAAACAAATGTGTGTGTACTTACCAGATCCAGACTCTCCTGGGCCTCCTCTTCTACAAGAACTGGAGAATCTGGATCCAGAGTGTCCCGTGACCTTACCCATGGTTCTTGCTCCATAATGAACTTCAATTGGTCATAGTACCACAGAATCGGCTTATAGACCTCATCTGTTTAGGCTCCGGATCGCTGTGAATCCTGCACCTTCTCGTGTTCATTGACAAAAACTGTTAGGAAATTTGCTATTTTCTTCTTCACCCAAGGCACATCGGCAACAGAGTTTCTGCTGCTGATATGCCCGATTCCACTTGGTTCTGTTGGCATAGTCCGAGCTTCTGACACGCCACAGGGCCTCGTTCTCATGGTAGAGATCGATGAACCCTGACCAGAATTGGCGGTGCTCGTCAGTTGTCATTTCTGGTTGAAAGTAAAATAACACAATTAACCTACAAAATACAACCGTCACAAATAGCCTAAAAATACTATTAATAGTAAAAATTATCACATTAAAATATGCAGCACCCCAAAAATGCATCCCTTAATGCGTCTCCACCATCCCCCAAAACATTGGTGGTGTACAGTGTCCCCTCTCTATGCAGCCTCCCCTGTCCCCATGTGCCTCCCAGTGGTGCAAGTAGAAAAAATGTCTTAGTGGTACTGTGTACGCATGCCAGAGGTGCGCAGGCCCCCCCAAAAAAAGGGTGTGACCAAATGCCACATGGGGCAAAGCCAATTAAAATGGGGGTATGATACACATATGGGGGGCTAGATACACATGACTACAATAGTGCCAGATACATAAATGCCCCACGGTGCCAGAAACATAAATGCCCCCCAGTGCCAGAAACACACATTGCCCCCAGAGCCAGATACACACATGCCCCACGGTGCCAGAAACACAAATGCCCCCCCAGTGCCAGAAACACAAATGCCCCCCAGTGCCAGAAACACACATTGCCCCCAGAGCCAGATACAGAAATGCCCCACGGTGCCAGAAACACAAATGCCCACCAGTACCAGAAACACAAATGCCCCACGGTGCTAGAAACACAAATGTCCCCCAGTGCCAGAAGCACACATTGCCCCCAGAGCCAGACACATTGCTCCCCAGTGCCAGACACATTGCTCCCCAGTGCCAGACACACTGCCTCCAGCGCCAGACACATTGCCCTCCCAGCGCCAGACACACTGCCCCCCAGTGCCAGACACATTGCCCCCCCAGAGCCAGACACATTGCTCCCCCAGAGCCAGATACGTTGCCCCCAGTGCCAGACACATTGCTCCCCCATCGCCAGACACATTGCCCCCCCCAGTGCCAGATACGCTGCCGCCCCAGCGCCAGACACATCGCCCCCAGTGCCAGACACACTGCCCCCCAGTGCCAGACACACTGCCCCCCAGAGCAAGACACATTGCCCCCAGTGCCAGACACATTGCCCCCCAGTGCCATACACATTGCCCCCCAGTGCCATACACATTGCCCCCCCAGTGCCATACACATTGCCCCCCCAGTGCCATACACATTGCCCCTCCAGCGCCAGACACATTGCCCTCCCAGTGCCAGATACACTGCCCCCCCAGCACCAGACACATTGCCCGCCAGAGGCAGATACATTGCCCCAGTACCAGACACATTGCCCCCCCCCCAGTGCCAGATACACTGTGCCCCAGCACCAATTACACTGCCCCCCGTGCCAAATACACTGCCCCCAGTACCAGATACATTGCCCCAAGTGCCAAATACATTGCCCCCCCCAGTGCCAGATACATTGCCCCCCGTGCCAAAGACATTGCCCCCCCAGTTCTGCCCTCTACCCCGCTGCTGATACTTACTGGTTTTTGAGTTGTTTGCTGCTGCCCACTGCTCCACATGTAGCTTCTTCAGCCTCCGCGCAGTGAATGAAGATAATGGACGGCAGGGAGTGGCTGGGATGACGCAGATCGGCATCGCAAGCTACTGGAAACACTTACAATATGAACTAGATAGTACACCGATCTAGCAAGGATTGACTTGCCTGTACAGTCTATCTTTTCTTTCCATGCCGACCCTGCGGGACCGCGCATCGGGATCAAATCGGGATCGCAAGCGGTATAACACCTTGTGATTTGCACTAACTTTTCTTGCAATTCTGACTATATAGTCAAAATCAAAAGAAAAAAATCTCACCGTGTGTACACACCATAACTGATATGTTCAGCCCCAGTTTGTCAGCCCAAAGCTGACTCCACAGAGTGTTTTCTCTAGATGACAGTCTGGACAAGGAGGGGTAAATTTACTAAGGTGGGAGTTTTTTAGAACAGGTGATGTTGCTCATAGCAACCAATCAGATTCTACTTAACATTCATCTAGTTGCTTCTAGAAGATAATAGAATCTGATTGGTTGCTATGGGCAACATCTGAAAAGCTCCTCCCTTAGTAAATTTACCCCGATAACTCCGGTCGACTATGTCCTCCTTGCACAGCATATCAAGAAAAGCCAGGAAGCTAATCAATTGTTTTTGCAGATGTGTGCGATAACATAATTACTGATAGTTGCCTCCTGAGGTGGCGAGTAGAAATCTGTAAAAAGCCCGGGCTATGAGCAACCAAACTGTTTGGACGGGCTAAACAGGACTTTTGACAAGTAATGTGGCTAAACCAGCTCTATTAGGACGCTACATCTGTGGGAAAAGAAAAAAAGAATATCTCCTGTCAGTTTATAGAAGTAAAGAATAAGTGCACAAAAACAATTGAATACTTCCCTATTACTCAGCAGACCAATCAGGGGTGGGGCTTTTGGGGTTGGATTGGAGGGCAGAGCTAGCGTAGAAAAAAACCAGCAGGGTGGATTTTGTTCCATCAGTGGTGGGGAACCATTTGCCCCTGCTTGCAGATTATTATTTACCAGTAAGTAAAGAATGTAATGGTGTGTACACTACACACGGTGAGATATTTTCTTACAATTTTGACTATATAGTCAAAATTGTAAGAAAAGTAAGTGCAGATCGCAAGGTGAAAGTCACCTTGCGATGCCGATGCGCAGTCCCGCGCGGTCAGCATCGCAAGCATAGATAGACTGTGCAGGCAAGTTAATTTTGACTATCTCATAGAAAAGATGGTCAAGATTGACACTTAGGTGGTCATTCCGACCCGATCGCTCGCTGCAGTTTATCGCAGCGCAGCGATCGGGTCAGATCTGCATATGTGCTGGTGCCGCAGTGCACCAGTGCATGCTGGACGGCCGAAGGCCCTTGTTCCCTAGCAGAAGCCGGCAGAGGCGGTCACTGGGCGGGAGGGGGCTGTATGGCGGCGCGGTACGGCCAAAGCAGGCTGGACCGTTGGGGGGGGGGGGCATGGCGGCTGTATGACGTCACACGCAGATGCTGCGACCCGGGCAGCGAAGAGGTTCTCCCGGCCAGCCGCAGGAGCTGCGCTGGCCGGGAGTTACTCCTCAAATGCAAAAGCATCGCCGCTATGCGATGCTTTTGCATTTCTGCGGGGGGGGGGCGTCACTGACATGTGGGGCAGACTAGTCCTGTGCTGGGTGTCCCCCCGCATGTCTGAGTACCTGATCGTAGCTGCACTGATCTGTGCATGCTTCTGACTAAGGGGGTCATTCTGACCTGATCGCTCGCTGCAGTTCAGGTCAGAAGTGCGCCGGCGCCGCAGCTGTCGTTGCCTTGCGATTGTCTCTCCCTGATTGACAGGCAGAGGCGGGAGGGGGCGGCATGGCGGCGTTTGGCCGCCATTTTCTGGGCGCAGTCCAGCCAATGCAGGCATGGCCGGACCACACGGGGAGCAGGCCGCAGCAGCTGCGTGACGTCACACAGAGCCGCTGCGACCCGGGCAGCGACGAGTAGCTCCCAGCCAACACGCAAAAGCTGCACTGGCCGGGAGTTACTCCTGAAGTGCAAAAGCATCGCAGCTGTGCGATGCTTTTGCACTTCTGGGAGGGGGAAAGGGGGCGGGTCTGACAAGCGGGGCAGACTAGCCCTGTGCTGGGCGTCCCCCCGCATGTCGGTGTGCCTGATCGTAGCCCTGCAAAATTTTGCAGGGCTACAATCAGGTCTGAATTAGGCCCTAATAAAACAACATGACCCAAAAAAAGACACTTAAAAAACTTGTGGTTTTCGCCAGTATCCCCCCCACCTCCGTCACAGCAACACTCAACACTCATCCATCCCCCCCCCCCCAAAATCCACTATCCCCCACCTAAAAACGCTATAGGGTGTTTTTGCTAACACTGTCAATAACACAATATAACCCACATTACATTTTTTAAAAACACGCAACACAACTTTTTTGTTTCAGAAACCTTTATAAAAAAAAGGAAATGTGTAAAATACAACGCCAATTCTGGTCAGGATTCATTCATTGTGCCATGAGAACGCGTGCCTTTTTACAGGGACTATGCCAACAGAACAAGAATCGGGCATATCCCAGTACAGTAGAGGCAAACCCAGTGCGATTTTGCCTTGGGTGAAGAACAACAGCAAATTTCCAAACAGTCTTAAAGGAACACAAGAAGTGCAGTGATCACAACAATCCGTAGTCCGGGACAGGGAGGTCACAAAACCGACACTGCAGTACTAATGATGACCCCAATAAAGTTCACTTGGAGCAAGAGCGTAGGATATGGTCACCAGCAGATTTTTCCAACAAAACTAAAAATCCCGGTACAAAAAAACAAATTATAAATTAAAACAGCGTGGGTCGCCCAGCACAGGGGACTGTGTACTCGGCATGTCCGAGTACATGCCATTGAACGAGGTGCTAGATTGGGGGGGAAGGGCTGAGCTGTGTGGCTCCCGCCAGAAAAAAAGTTGTTTGCGGAGGAGGGTTTACCGGCGCATGCTCCATGGGGGGGTGGTATGGGAAGGTGGGAGGGGGCAAATTTGGGAGATGCCAACGGTCAGCTGGTACTGTCTCACACGCCAGCACCAGTGTTTGGCGTCTGGCGCGTGAGGTAGCCTCACAGACTAACCATTTATGGATCATCTTTTGATCCTCCATCATTAACCGCATCTCCGCTGTAATATAATTGCAGAATTGTTGATCCACATCCAGGGGCCTATGCAGAACCTCCTTCGCGCGTAGAAAAAACTGCTGGGAGCCAGAGGGGGGGGGGGGCTATAAGGGGCAGAAGTGGACCTCCTCGCCGTGCGCCTTGATCTTGGTGGACACAGCTGCGGGGGTGCCACCGGCTCCACTACTGGCTCCTCCACTTCTGCCCCTTGGCCTGTGGTAGGCTCCTACAGCTACGGGGTAGGTTCCTACAATATAAGAAAAGCAAAAATTAGGTCTATGTAAAAATTTATGGGTGGCATACCAAACAAATGTGTGTGTACTTACCAGATCCAGACTCTCCTGGGCCTCCTCTTCTACAAGAACTGGAGAATCTGGATCCAGAGTTTCCCGTGACCTTACCCACGGTTCTTGCTCCATAATGAACTTCAATTGGTCATAGTACCACAGCGTCGGCTTATAGACCTCATCTGTTTAGGCTCTGGATCGCAGTGAATCCTGCACCTTCTCGTGTTCATTGACAAAAACTGTTAGGAAATTTGCTATTTTCTTCTTCACCCAAGGCACATCGGCAACAGAGTTTCTGCTGCTAATATGCCCGATTCCGCTTGGTTCTGTTGGCATAGTCCGAGCTTCTGACACGCCACAGGGCCTCGTTCTCATGGTAGAGACCGATGAACCCTGACCAGAATTGGCGGTACTCGTCAGTTGTCATTTCTGGTTGAAAATAAAATAACATAATTAACCTACAAAATACAACCGTCACAAATAGCCTAAAAATACTATTAATAGTAAAAATTATCACATTAAAATATGCAGCACCCCAAAAATGCATCCCTTAATGCGTCTTCCCCATCCCCCAAAACATTGGTGGTGCACAGTGTCCCCTCTCTATGCAGCCTCCCCTGTCCCCATGTGCCTCCCAGTGGTGCAAGTAGAAAAAATGTCTTAGTGGTACTGTGTACCCATGCCAGAGGTGCGCAGGCCCCCCCAAAAAAGGGTGTGACCAAATGCCACATGGGGCAAAGCCAATTAAAATGGGGGTATGATACACATATGGGGGGCCAGATACACATGACTACAATAGTGCCAGATACATAAATGCCCCACGGTGCCAGAAACACAAATGCCCCCCAGTGCCAGAAACACAAATGCCCCCCAGTGCCAGAAACATAAATGCCCCCCAGTGCCAGAAACACACATGCCCCACGGTGCCAGATACACACATGCCCCACGGTGCCAGAAACACAAATGCCCCACGGTGCCAGAAACACAAATGCCCCCCCAGTGCCAGAAACACAAATGCCCCCCAGTGCCAGAAACACACATTGCCCCCAGAGCCAGATACAGAAATGCCCCACGGTGCCAGAAACACAAATGCCCACCAGTGCCAGAAACACAAATGCCCCACGGTGCTAGAAACACAAATGTCCCCCAGTGCCAGAAGCACACATTGCCCCCAGAGCCAGACACATTGCTTCCCAGTGCCAGACACATTGCTCCCCAGTGCCAGACACATTGCCCCCCAGCGCCAGACACATTGCCCCCCCAGTGCCAGATACACTGCCCCCCAGCGCCAGACACACTGCCCCCCAGTGCCAGACACATTGCCCCCCCCCCCAGAGCCAGACACATTGCTCCCCCAGCGCCAGACACATTGCTCCCCCAGCGCCAGACACATTGCTCCCCCAGCGCCAGACACATTGCTCCCCCAGCGCCCGACACATTGCCCCCCCAGTGCCAGATACACTGCCGCCCCAGCGCCAGACACATCGCCCCCAGCGCCAGACACACTGCCCCCCCAGTGCCAGACACACTGCCCCCCAGTGCCAGACACACTGCCCCCCAGTGCCAGACACATTGCCCCCAGTGCCAGACACATTGCCCCCCAGTGCCATACACATTGCCCCCCCAGCACCAGACACATTGCCCCCCCAGTGCCAGATACACTGCCCCCCCAGCGCCAGACACATTGCCTGCCCAGTGCCAGATGCATTGCCCCCAGTACCAGACACATTGCCCCGCAGAGCCAGATACATTGCCCCAGTACCAGACACATTGCCCCCCTGAGCCAGATACATTGCCGCCAGTGCCAGACAGATTGCCCCCCCAGTGCCAGATACATTGCCCCCCAGCGCCAGATACATTGCCCCCCAGCGCCATACACATTGCCCCCCAGCGCCAGACACATTGCCCCCCCAGTGCCAGATACACTGTGCCCCAGCACCAAATACACTGCCCCCCCCGCGCCAAATACACTGCCCCCCATGCCAGATACATTGCCCCCAGTGCCAGATACATTGCCCCAAGTGCCAAATACATTGCCCACCCAGTGCCAGATACATTGCCCCCAGTGCCAAAGACATTGCCCCCCCAGTTCTGCCCTCCACCCCGCTGCTGATACTTACTGGTTTTTGAGTTGTTTGCTGCTGCCCACTGCTCCACGTGTAGCTTCTTCAGTCTCCGCGCAGTGAATGAAGAAAATGGACGGCAGGGAGTGGCTGGGATGACGCAGATCGGCATCGCAAGCTACTGGAAACACTTGCGATATGAACTAGATAGTACACCGATCTAGCAATGATTGACTTGCCTGTACAGTCTATCTTTTCTTGCCATGCCGACCCTGCGGGACCGCGCATCGGGATCGAATCGGGATCGCAAGCGGTATAACACCTTGCGATTTGCACTAACTTTTCTTGCAATTTTGACTATATAGTCAAAATCAAAAGAAAAAAATCTCACCGTGTGTACATACCATAACTGATATGTTCAGCCCCAGTTTGTCAGCCCAAAGCTGACTCCACAGAGTGTTTTCTCTAGATGACAGTCTGGACAAGGAGGGGTAAATTTACTAAGGTGGGAGTTTTTTAGAACAGGTGATGTTGCTCATAGCAACCAATCAGATTCTACTTAACATTTATCTAGTTGCTTCTAGAAGATAATAGAATCTGATTGGTTGCTATGGGCAACATCTGAAAAGCTCCTCCCTTAGTAAATTTACCCCGATAACTCCGGTCGACTATGTCCTCCTTGCACAGCATATCAAGAAAAGCCAGGCAGCTAATCAATTGTTTTTGCAGATGTGTGCGATAACATAATTACTGATAGTTGCCTCCTGAGGTGGCGAGTAGAAATCTGTAAAAAGCCCGGGCTATGAGCAACCAAACTGTTTGGACGGGCTAAACAGGACTTTTGACAAGTAATGTGGCTAAACCAGCTCTATTAGGACGCTACATCTGTGGGAAAAGAAAAAAAGAATATCGCCTGTCAGTTTATAGAAGTAAGGTGCGAATAAGTGCACAAAAACAATTGAATACTTCCCTATTACTCAGCAGACCAATCGGGGGTGGGGCTTTTGGGGTTGGATCAGAGGGCAGAGCTAGGGTAAAAAAAAACCAGCAGGGTGGACTTTGTTCCATCAGTGGTGGGGAACCATTTGCCCCTGCTTGCAGATTATTATTTACCAGTAAGTAAAGAATGTAATGGTGTGTACACTACACACGGTGAGATATTTTCTTACGATTTTGACTATATAGTCAAAATTGTAAGAAAAGTTAGTACAGATCGCAAGGTGAAAGTCACCTTGCGATGCCGATGTGCAGTCAGCATTGCAAGCATAGATAGACTGTGCAGGCAAGTCAATTTTGACTATCTCATAGAAAAGATGGTCTGAGAACCAGTGCTGTCTGGGCCACGCTGGAGCTATGAGAAGCAGAATTCCTCTTTCTTGCTTGAACTTCCGAAGTACCCTGGGCAGGAGTGACACCGGAGAGAACACATACGGCAGCCGAAACCTGCACGGCACCGCCAGCACATCCACGAATGCTGCTTGAGGATCCCTTGTCCTTGCTCCGAAGACCGGAACCTTGTGATTGTGTCGAGACGCCATCAGATCTACGTCTGGAAGGCCCCACCTTTCCACTAGGAGTTGAAACACTTCTGGATGGAGGCCCCACTCGCCGGCATGCACGTCCTGACGACTGAGAAAGTCTGCTTCCCAATTCAGGACTCCCGGAATGAATATTGCCGATATGGCCGGTAGATGGCGTTCTGCCCAATGTAGAATCCGTGAGACTTCCTTCATTGCTAGGCGGCTTCGAGTGCCGCCCTGATGATTTATGTAAGCCACTGTGGTGGCGTTGTCCGACTGCACTTGAACAGGACGGTTCTGAATTAAATGCTGGGCTAGGTTCAAGGCATTGAAGACCGCCCGCATTTCCAGAATATTGATCGAGAGGAGGGACTCCTCCTTGGTCCACCGCCACTGAAGGGAGTGTTGCTCCAGCACCGCGCCCCAACCTCTTAGACTGGCATCTGTTGTCAACAGGACCCAGTCGGATATCCAGAACGGACGGCCTCTGCACAGTTGTTGGTCCCGGAGCCACGAGAGCAGCGACAGACGGACCTCCGGAGTCAATTAAATAATTTGAGACCTGATCCGGTGAGGCAGGCCGTCCCATTTGGCTAGAATCAGCCTCTGGAGAGGGCGAGAGTGAAATTGAGCGTACTCCACCATGTCGAATGCTGACACCATGAGGCCCAGCACCTGCATCGCCGAATGTATCGACAGTTGCGGACGAGATAGGAAGCAACGAATCCTGTCCTGAAGTTTCAGGACTTTCTCCTGAGACAGGAACAACCGCTGGTTGTGAGTGTCCAATAGTGCTCCCAGATGTACCTTGGTCTGAGCAGGGATCAGGGATGACTTCTTCCAGTTGATGAGCCACCCGTGGGCTTGCAGAAACCGGACCATCACATCTAGATGACGCAGGAGAAGTTCTGGGGAATTTGCCAGGATTAACAAGTCATCCAAATACGGCAGTATCCTGACCCCTTGATGACGGAGTACCACCGTCATCACCGCCATGACTTTTGAAAAGACTCGCGGAGCCGTTGTTAAACCAAAAGGTAACGCCCGAAACTGGTAATGGCAGTTGCCAATCGCAAATCTCAGGTATTGCTGATGAGACACTGCTACAGGAATATGCAGGTAAGCATCCTGTATATCCAGGGAGACCATGAAGTCCCCAGGTTCCAAGGCCAGAACTATAGAGCGAAGGGTTTCCATCCGGAACTTGGAAACCTTCACAAACCTGTTCAATGCCTTGAAGTTGAGAATGGGCCGGGAGGACCCATTCGGTTTCGGGACTAGAAACAGCGGAGAATAGTACCCCCGACCCCTCTGCGCAAGAGGCACCTGTACTACGACTCCTGTATCCAGGAGGGTCTGTACCACCGAATGTAGAGTGTTTGCCTTTGTTTTGTCCAATGGGACATCTGTCTGGCAAAATCGATGAGGGGGTTGGTTTTTGAAGGCTATGGCGTAACCTCGAGTGACGACTTCCCATACCCAGGCATCTGAAGTGGTCTTCAACCATTCCTGGGTATACCCTAGAAACCGGCCCCCACCCTGGGATCCCCCAGAGGGAGGCCCGCCCCGTCATGCGGCAGGCTTATCTGTCTTGGAAGCTGGCTGACGGGCCGCCCAGGCTCTTTTGGGCTTAGGCTTACCAGGTTTGGAAGTGCGGGCCTGCTTGTTGTACGCCTGACCTTTTGCTTTACCTGAAGAACGAAAGGGGCGAAAGGAAGTACTTTTAGCCTTCGATATAGAAGGAGCAGTACTTGGCAGACAGGCAGTTTTGGCAGTAGCCAAGTCAGCCACATTCTTATTTAAATCCTTCCCAAACAGAATATCTCCCTTAAAAGGGAGTACCTCCAGGGTTTTTCTAGAGTCCAGATCCACAGACCAGGATTTCAGCCACAATATCCGGCGAGCCAGGACTGACGTAGTAGAGGGCTTGGCTGCCAGGATACCGGCATCAGAAGCCGCCTCTTTAATATAACGAGAAGCTGTGACAATATAAGACAAGCATTGTCTAGCATGGTCAGAGGAGATTTCAGCATCTAACTCCAAGGCCCATGCTTCAATGGCCTCTGCAGCCCAAGTAGCTGCAATAGTGGGCCTTTGTGCAGCACCCGTGAGGGTGTAAATCGCTTTCAGACAACCCTCCACGCGTTTATCCGTAGGCTCTTTTAGAGACGTGACGGTGGTGACCGGTAGAGCTGAGGAAACCACCATCCTAGCCACATGTGAGTCCACTGGAGGAGGCGTTTCCCAATTCTTAGACAGCTCCGGCGCGAGGGGATAGCGAGCCAGCATCTTCTTTTGAGGCACAAACTTCGTACCCGGGTTTTCCCAGGGTTCCTGACGTATATCAATTAGGTGGTCAGAGTGAGGTAAAACTTGTTTAATCACCTTCTGACGCTTGAACCTATCTGGTTTCTTAGGAGGAACGGATGGCTCGGGATCATCCGTAATCTGTAAAATTAACTTAATAGCCTCCAAAAGATCAGGAACATCCATATGTGAACCACCCTCCCCATCAGCCGTATCTGAGTCAGAACCTGTGGGGTCACTGTAAGTGCCGTCTTCATCAGACGAGGTGTCAGTGACAGCAGTGGATTGTGAGGAGACAAGCGCTCGCTTAGAGGACCCCTTGGACATAGGCAAGCGACGGTCAGACTTTTTAGTAGTCAGGGACTGGTTCAACTTCTTTATTTGAGCAGATAAATCGTCCGCCCACGGCGGGTTAGCTGCAGGGACCACAAACGGTTGCACCGGCATTGGGGGTCCTATAGGTGGTGTTAGTTTATGAACTAGCGTATGCAGAAGCGTGGAAAAAGCGGCCCACGGCGGGTCATTATTTGCCCCCGTTGCCACCATCCCACTGGGGGGCAAGGAACCCCCAGAACCAGAGTCCAAAGCTGCTATATTCTCCTCATAGGTATCTGCGGCTTCAGCAACACCGGCAGTGTGTTCAGCCCCAGAACCGTTACCCTCAGAAGCAGACATGATATAACTTGCAGTATCAGGTAACAGAGTACAATTTGTCAGCAGCACAATACCTCTAGCTCAAACCCCTGCGCAGTGTAGTCAGCACCAGCAGAGATAAAGGAGAGATATGGTGACTAAATCACAGAGAAAAATACGTAATACAGTATATCTTTGTGAAAATCCTATATTAGATAAAACCTGACGCACCAAGCCCCCTCAGGTTATAGAATATAGGGATAGCAGGTTGAGTGAAAGACACAAAATGGACACCACTCAGCTATCAAATGCACACACAAATAGTCACAGTCTGTACAATGCAGAGGTTATTACTAACAATAATACTGCACTGGACTAGCTTACACAGCTATATAACAATAGATATAACAGTACACAGTAAGAACTGGATGTATTTCACAGGGTAATTGTACTAGGAAACCCTGACTAAGTGCACTCTTTCTTAACTAACACTGACTAAAAAAGGCAGGTAGAATACTTAAGTGTTTTGTAAAGTCACAGTACTGACAACCAGGCGGCTTTACATAGGAGGATTTGCCCAAGCATTCCCAGGAACAGTGAGCTGAGGGATAATGGCGCCGCAGACACTGCTAGGGAGTGAGGGAGAGACAGATATGCAGCTCCAGGGCGGGAACATTTGCAGAAAATGGCGCCCTGGGGGAGGAACTTCAGGTCCAAGCTCTATCCCCCTGCTGGCAAAACCACTGGGTACTGCGGGCTCTAATAAAATGGTTTATAGAGAAAACCTGACCTGTCCCATGCCCTGGTGATCTAGTGGGATCGCCTGTACTGCCACAGTGTCCACCGCCAGCACGCGCGGCCCGCCTCCCACTGACCGCGCCGGATCGCGATAAAGACCGGGTCCCGCAAGCTGGACTCACTTACCACTAGAGATGAGCGGGTTCGGTTCCTCGGAAACCGAACCCCCCCGAACTTCACCCATTTTACACGGGTCTGAGGCATACTCGGATTCTCCCGTATGGCTCGGTTAACTCGAGCGCGCCCGAACGTCATCATCCCGCTGTCGGATTCTCGCGAGATTCGGATTCTATATAAGGAGCCGCGCGTCGCCGCCATTTTTCACTCGTGCATTGGAAATGATAGTGAGAGGACGTGGCTGGCGTCCTCCCACTTTGTTTCAGGGGGCTGCATATCTTTATTCTGGGGACCAGCAGTATTATAGGGGGAGTACAGTGCAGAGTTTTGCTGACCAGTGACCACCAGTATTATACGTTGTCTGCCTGAAAAACGCTCCATATCTGTGCTCAGTGTGCTGCATATATCTGTGCTCACACTGCTTTATTGTGGGGACTGGGGACCACCAGTATATTATATAGGAGGAGTACAGTGCAGAGTTTTGCTGACCAGTGACCACCAGTATTATACGTTGTCTGCCTGAAAAACGCTCCATATCTTTGCTCAGTGTGCTGCATATATCTGTGCTCACACTGCTTTATTGTGGGTACTGAGGACCACCAGTATATTATATAGGAGGAGTACAGTGCAGAGTTTTGCTGACCAGTGACCACCAGTATTATACTTGTCTGCCTGAAAAACGCTCCATATCTGTGTTTAATGTGCTGCATATATCTGTGCTCACACTGCTTTATTGTGGGGACTGGGGACCACCAGTATATTATATAGGAGGAGTACAGTGCAGAGTTTTGCTGACCAGTGATCACCAGTATTATACGTTCTCTGCCTGAAAAACGCTCCATATCTGTGCTGCATTGTAGTATATAGTAGGAGTACAGTGCATAATTTTGCTGACCACCAGTATATAATATATAGGAGTACGGTACAGAAGGCCACTGCTCTACCTACCTCTGTGTCGTCAAGTATACTATCCATCCATACCTGTGGTGCATTTCAGTTTTGCACAGTTTGCTGACCACCAGTATATAATATATAGCAGTACGGTACAGTAGGCCACTGCTCTACCTACCTCTGTGTCGTCAAGTATACTATCCATCCATACCTGTGGTGCATTTCAGTTTTGCACAGTTTGCTGACCACCAGTATATAATATATAGCAGTACGGTACAGTAGGCCACTGCTCTACCTACCTCTGTGTCGTCAAGTATACTATCCATCCGTACCTGTGGTGCATTTCAGTTTTGCACAGTTTGCTGACCACCAGTATATAATATATAGCAGTACGGTACAGTAGGCCACTGCTCTACCTACCTCTGTGTCGTCAAGTATACTATCCATCCATACCTGTGGTGCATTTCAGTTGTGCGCAGTATATATAGTAGTAGGCCATTGCTATTGATACTGGCATATAATTCCACACATTAAAAAATGGCGAACAAAAATGTGGAGGGTAAAATAGGGAAAGATCAAGATCCACTTCCACCTCGTGCTGAAGCTGCTGCCACTAGTCATGGCTGAGACGATGAAATGCCATCAACGTCGTCTGCCAAGGCCGATGCCCAATGTCATAGTAGAGAGCATGTAAAATCCAAAACACAAAAGTTCAGTAAAATGACCCAAAAATCAAAATTAAAAGCGTCTGAGGAGAAGCGTAAACTTGCCAATATGCCATTTACGACACGGAGTGGCAAGGAACGGCTGAGGCCCTGGCCTATGTTCATGGCTAGTGGTTCAGCTTCACATGAGGATGGAAGCACTCATCCTCTCGCTAGAAAACTGCAGTGCCACTCCTAGATGGGCCAGGTGTTTGTGTCGGCCACTTGGGTCGCTTAGCTTAGTCACAGAGCTACCTCATTGCGCCTATTTTTTTCTTTGCATCATGTGCTGTTTGGGGACTATTTTTTTGAAGTGCCATCCTGCCTGACACTGCAGTGCCACTCCTAGATGGGCCAGGTGTTTGTGTCGGCCACTTGTGTCGCTTAGCTTAGCCATCCAGCGACCTTGGTGCACCTCTTTTTTTCTTTGCATAATGTGCTGTTTGGGGACTATTTTTTTGAAGTGCCATCCTGTCTGACACTGCAGTGCCACTCCTAGATGGGCCAGGTGTTTGTGTCGGCCACTTGGGTCGCTCAGCTTAGTCACACAGCTACCTCATTGCGCCTCTTTTTTTCTTTGCATCATGTGCTGTTTGGGGACTATTTTTTTGAAGTGCCATCGTGCCTGACACTGCAGTGCCACTCCTAGATGGGCCAGGTATTTGTGTCGGCCACTTGGGTCGCTTAGCTTAGTCACACAGCTATCTCATTGCGCCTCTTTTTTTCTTTGCATCATGTGCTGTTTGGGGACTATTTTTTTGAAGTGCCATCTTTCCTGACACTGCAGTGCCACTCCTAGATGGGCCAGGTGTTTGTGTCGGCCACTGGGTCGCTTAGCTTAGTCACACAGCTACCTCATTGCGCCTCTTTTTTTTTTCTTTGCATCATGTGCTGTTTGGGGACTATTTTTTTGAAGTGCCATCCTGCCTGACACTGCAGTGCCACTCCTAGATGGGCCAGGTGTTTGTGTCGGCCACTTGGGTCGCTTAGCTTAGCCATCCAGCGACCTTGGTGCACCTCTTTTTTCTTTGCATCATGTGCTGTTTGGGGACTATTTTTTTGAAGTGCCATCCTGTCTGACACTGCAGTGCCACTCCTAGATGGGCCAGGTGTTTGTGTCGGCCACTTGGGTCGCTTAGCTTAGTCACACAGCTACCTCATTGCGCCTCTTTTTTTCTTTGCATCATGTGCTGTTTGTAGACTATTTTTTTGAAGTGCCATCCTGCCTGACACTGCAGTGCCACTCCTAGATGGGCCAGGTGTTTGTGTCGGCCACTTGGGTCGCTTAGCTTAGTCACACAGCTACCTCATTGCGCCTCTTTTTTTCTTTGCATCATGTGCTGTTTGGGGACTATTTTTTTGTAGTGCCATCCTGCCTGACACTGCAGTGCCACTCCTAGATGGGCTAGGTGTTTGTGTCGGCCACTTGTGTCGCTTAGCTTAGCCATCCAGCGACCTTGGTGCACCTCTTTTTTTCTTTGCATCATGTGCTGTTTGGGGACTATTTTTTGAAGTGCCATCCTGTCTGACACTGCAGTGCCACTCCTAGATGGGCCTGGTGTTTGTGTTGGCCACTTGGGTCGCTCAGCTTAGTCATCCAGCGACCTCGGTGCAAATTTTAGGACTAAAAATAATATTGTGAGGTGTGAGGTGTTCAGAATAGACTGAAAATGAGTGGAAATTATGGTTATTGAGGTTAATAATACTATGGGATCAAAATGACCCCCAAATTCTATGATTTAAGCTGTTTTTGAGGGGTTTTTGTAAAAAAACACCCGAATCCAAAACACACCCGAATCCGACAAAAAATTTTCAAGGAGGTTTCGCCAAAATGCGTCCGAATCCAAAACACGGCAGCGGAACCGAATCCAAAACCAAAACACAAAACACAAAAAATTTCCGGTGCACATCACTGCTTACCACCTCCCGAAGCACGGCAACGCGATCCCGGAGAGCCCCCGTCGTGTGTGCCTGACAAGAAGAAAACCGGAGCCTCCTGCTGTAGTTACCCGACAACCAGGGCTCGGGCGTGTACAGCGCCGCTGGGGAGAGCCGGAGCTGCAGCCGTGAATGTCCACTGACATTTAACACTGCTGCTGCCCTTGAAGTCTTCACTTTTTTCCTCAGAAAAAAAGCTCTTCTTAGGGCTGCCTGGAGCAGCCCCTCTGTTAAGTGCCTGCTACTGCAGCACCAACTACAAAACTGAGATCCTGTGCAGGGAGGCAGGATGATATAGGAGGCGGCACTATGCATTCTGGGAACAGTCAAAGCTTTGAGCCTGTTGGTGCCTCGGATCAAGATCCTACTCTACACCCCATTGTCCATTCCTTGTGGAGCCAAGTGTACCCCGCAGCAGAAACACAGCTTTTGTACAATGTCTAACTGACTACTTTTGACTGATGACCTAAAGCAGGGGTGGGGAACTTTTTTTCTACCGAGGGCCATTTGGATATTTATAAAATCCTTCGGGGGCCATACAAAAATTCTCAACTTAAAAAATTACCCTGCCCCCCAGTAGGTCTGCCCCTTAGAGGCACTGTGTGTGCGCGCCGAAGGCGCGTGCGCCAAAAAAATGGGTGTGGCCAGTTAAAATGGGACGTGATACACATATGCCCCCAATAGTGCAGTGCCAGATCCACAATTGCCCCCACAGTGCCAGGTATACAAATGCCCCCACAGTGCCAGGTATACAAATGCCCCTCACAGTGCCAGGAATACAGATGCCCCTTTACAGTGCCAGGTATACAAATGCCCCCACAGTGCCAGGTATACAAATGCCCCTCACAGTGCCAGGTATACAGATGCCCCCACAGTGCCAGGTATACAAATGCCCCCCACAGTGCCAGGTATACAAATGCCCCTCACAGTGCCAGGTATACAGATGTCCCCACAGTGCCAGGTATACAGATGTCCCCACAGTGCCAGGTATACAGATTCCCCACAGTGCCAGGTATACAAATGCCCCTCGCAGTGCCAGGTATACAATTGCCCCTCACAGTGCCAAGTATACAGATGTCCCCACAGTGCCAGGTATACAGATGTCCCCACAGTGCCGGGTATACAAATGCCCCCCCCGTGCTGCTTACCGCTGCTTGCTGCTTCTTTCGGCGGGACACGGAGGAGAGCGCGGCTATGTTGGGCGGCGGCGTGTAGGACTTGAAACCAGCCGCCGGTTCGTGAGCCAATCAGAGCTCGCGGACCGGCAGCCGCGGATCCTGATTGGCTGCCGGTCCGCGAGCTCTGATTGGCTCACGAACCGGCGGCTGGTTTCAAGTACTACACGCCGCCACCCGACAATAGCCGCGCTCTCCTCCTGAGTCCCTGTCCTGACAGCTGAGACACGCTGCCGCTGGACTGAGCAGCGGCGTGTCTCACTGAGAGAAGCGGGTGGGCTGGAACAAATGGCTTTGCGGGCCTTATACGGCCCGCGGGCCGGAGGTTCCCCACCCCTGACCTAAAGGCTGGATTTGGTTTTACATTGTTTTTATGTAGTCTCCCTGCCCCAGTCATCTTCAGTCAAAATTACCATTATGTCTAAATAGAATGGGTCACATTTGCTCAGACAACCGGTATTAAAAAGGGAAAGTTGTACACAGAATATTCGGTTACATGCAGTTACACACCACATAAATATATACCAAATATACGTACACTCACATCCACATATGCAGACACCGCCACATATGCACACAGCCATACACATCTACATATGCAGACATAGCCACATACATACATGACCCACCCAAGTAGCATAAGACAGTAGTGGCAACGTGAAGGCCAGGGGAGTGGAGTGGAGTGCTGGAGACAGGAGGTAAGCTGTCAGGGGGCGGGTGCACTGCCTGATACTGCCGGCAAGCCCCACCTCCTCCCCTTGATGTTGCTGAGCACCATGCAACACTGGAAGTAGCAGCCAGCGACACGCAGACAAGCAGGTGATCTTAGAACCCCATTCACGTTACGGCCTGCAGGCAGAAGGAGCGGGATGTCACCCCCCTTTTCTCTGTTACAGTGTCCGGACCGTGGACTGATGTACCCTTGATGGCGGCCCCGTGTATGATCATTATAATAGAAGATATTCCTTACAATGGTATCTCTACAAGATCAGAAGTTGAATCTGATCTACAGCATTTTGGGACTCACAGCTGGTCAGAAAATACCTTGCTGTTCACAACCAGATAGCAGCACCTTTAATGATTTACAGCACTTGTTTATAAACTGTAATGCTTCTAAAGACCTCATATCTGGGTGAATGCATACAATTACTAACAGATGGTAGCAAAAAAATTTTATTTTATTTGTCACATGAGAATTTTTTTATATATATATATATAAATATGTTTTTATTGATGTATCGTGTATAATTAAAGATACAATTCCATTATACGGCTTAGCGTTTGCACGACAACAATGGAAATGTCAAATAATAGTGATAACAATAAATAGTTATAGGAAACATGTATAGACAATGAGCCGTGTAATTACAGGTAAAACTACATGTCTCCGCAAAGAATTATTACAATATAGTTGAATTAAATTATTAAATTTGAACATAAAAGAAAAAGGTTCCCTCTCCTCCCCTCCTCACACACACAGGGTGATTATCCCTCACACTTGTATATAGAGCAGAAATTTCTATCACGTCAAAATAAGAGGGTCACCACTCGCCAGCCACCTTTCGAGTTAAATACCAAGAGGTATCAAGCAAGCTTCTATAATTTTGACTCTTAATTTCAGGTGATAGAATATCTATAAAACTTTACCACATATCAAAAAAGAAGGTCGGTCTTTGATTCATTATACAAAACCACCTCCACCTAGTTCATTCTAAAAAGCTTTTAAAATAAAAGCTTTAAAAATGGATAGAGGTGGGGCGACTGAGTGGTTCCACATTTGGCTGCAAATTTACAATTTTTAATAATTCTGATCCTCTTTAGCCAGTACTGAAATTCAAAAATAATACATTTGATCTGGGATTAGTCATCCATGCTGAAGTTGCTGCACTTTTTCCTAATATTACTAAATATAGATTATACTAACACTTTTTCTCTTACGTCCTAGAGGATACTGGGGATCCATTTAGTACCATGGGGTATAGGGGGTCATTCCGAGTTGAACGCTAGCTGGAAATGTTCGCTATGCAGCGATGAAGCAAAAAAACGGCACTTCTGCGCATGCAGCACAATGCGCACGCGCGACGTACTTTCACAACGGCCGATGCAGTTTCACACAAGGTCTAGCGAAGCTTTTCCGTCGCACTGCTGGCCGCAGAGTGATTGACATAAAGTGGGCGTTTCTGGGTGTCAACTGACCGTTTTCAGGGAGTGTTCGAAAAAATGCAGGCGTGCCAGGAAAAGCGCAGGCGTGGCTGGGCAAACGCAGGGCGTGTTTGTGACGTCAAATCTGGAACTGAACAGTCTGAAGTGATCGCAAGCCAGGAGTAGCTCTGGAGCTACTCTAAAACTGCACAATTTTTTTTTGTAGTCGCTCTGCGAGCCTTTCGTTCGCACTTCTGCTAAGCTAAAATACACTCCCAGAGGGCGGCGGCTTAGCGTTTGCACGGCTGCTAAAAACTGCTAGCGAGCGATCAACTCGGAATGGCCCCCATAGGCGGGTGCACTAGGAGCCATGGGCTCTTTAAGAATTTGATAGTGTGGGCTGGCTCCTCCCTCTATGCCCCTCCTACAAGACTCTGTTTAGAAAATGTGCCAGGAGGAGCCGGTCACGCTTATGGAAGCTCCTGAAGAGTTTTCTGCATTTATTTTTCTGTTTGTTGTTTTCAGGCAGGACTGGATGGCAGCCTGCCTGCTTCGTGGGACTTAGGGGGGAAGGGGGGAAATAGCCCAACCTCTTGAAGGGTTAATGGTCCCGTTCCCCGCTGACAGGACACTAGCTCCTGAGGTAACAATTCGCAAGCCCCACCACGGCGAGCGTACATTCCCGCAGTACACCGCCACCCCTAACAGAGCCAGAAGAATGAAGAGCAGTGAGTACTAAGCCGGCATCCCGGTTAGCGGGTCGCCGGCCATTATGGCGGCATGAGGGTACGGAGATGCACGGCTTCCAACCTGGGCGGATTGCGTCTCCAGACTCAGTACACAACTGCATCTCAGTACACTGTACACAGTACCCACACTGGCAAACAAAGCCTTAAAACGGATCTCTCTCCATTTTAAGCACAAAATTACCTCAGCCAGTATAAAAAAAAGTGGGAAGACAGTGCGCCATTGAGAGGGCGGGGCTTTACTATGAGCAGATCCAGCAGCTCACCAGTGCCATTTTCCCTCTGCAGTGGACACAGACGCTCACTGTCAGTGACGCGCAGCTCCTCCGGTGTGACTCCAGAATACCTCAGTGGTATCAGGGGGTCATAGCAGGGGGGAGTGATTATTAGTGTACTAAGTCCCCAATCTAGGTACTTAGTCTGCGACCGGGCTAAGCTTGGCATTAGCAAGAAGGGTGCTGTGTGCTGGCTCCAAAAATATCTCTGTGTCTCCTTGGAAGGGCTCTTTGTGGGTTAATTGTGCTTTTAACCTTTTCCTGTGTGTGTGCTGTCACATTTACAAATGTCAGGCAAAGATTCTGTTTCATGTATGGCAGAGTGTTCCTCTTCCCAAGGGAGCTCACTACTATGTACTCAGTGTAGTGCACCTTCCCAGGCTAGCTTGGCTAAACCAGCATGGCTGGATTCCATTAAAGGAATGATTTCCAATATCTCTAATAAATGGTCCTGCAATGAGAAAGTGACGCAATACTTAAGACAGTCTGTGGATGAAATTATCAACAGAGACTCAGTCCCCAAACAAGCGTCTCAGTCCCCTGCCATTTGTCCGCAAAAACGAACTCTGGCCCATATCCTGCAGTCTGACTCTGACGCTGAGGGGGTCAGACATGGAGGAGGGGTAGGTGGATTCAGAAGGGGGGAACGCTGCTCTGTCACATGGAATAGAGGCTCTTAAAGAAGCTATCAGAGATGTTCTGCAGATTCCTGATAAGGTGACAGAGGAATGTGAGCAATTTTATTTTAATGTAAAAAAGAAGTCCTCAGTCACTTTTCCTGTGTCAAAGGAATTGAATACCCTGTTTGAAGAACCGTGGGTTAATCCTGAGAAGAAATTTCAAGTCCCTAAAAGGTTACTCTCATCTTTTCCTTTTCCTCGTGCGGATAGGAAAAAATGGGAAAGTCCACAGATAGTGGATGCATCAGTGTCCAGGTTGTCACGAAAAATTGTATTGCCTGTCCCTTTTGCAGCCTCTCTGAAAGACACGGCTGATCGTAAAATTGAGACTACACTCAAATCCTTGTACATAGCTGCTGGGGTGGCTCAGAGACCCACTATAGCATGTGTGTGGATTATTAAAGCCATTGCTAAATGGTCGGGTAACCTCATTGAAGCGTTTGATTCCTTATCTGGGGGGGGGGGGGGGATTGTGTTACTCCTGCAACATATACAGGACTCTGCGAACGTTATGGTGGAAGCCATAAAAGAAGTAGATTTGCTTAATGCACGCACCACTGCTATGGCAGTGTCAGCACGCAGGGTCTTATGGTTACGCCAGTGGACGCAGACTCCAGGAAAGGCGTGGAAGGCCTACCCTTCACAGGAGAGGCCTTATTTGGAGATGAACTAGCCAAATGGATTTCCAAAGCTACTGCGGGTAATTCCACATATCTTCCTTCTGCAGCTCCCCCAACCAGGAAGACCTACTCAGGACCTACTCTACAGTCCTTTCGGACTGCCAAGTTTAAGGGCAAAGCCAGAGGATCTTCTACAGCCAACAGAGGCGCTAGAGGTAATCCACGCAAACCAGCAACTGCCAGTTCTCAGGAACAGAGCTCCAGCTCTGCTTCCTCAATGTTATGAGCCACGGCAGTGGCTCATTCCTGTTTTGCATTTTGGTTATGTATTTTATGTTATACTTCTGTTGGGATGCAGTCAGTTTACCTCCAATCAAAATCCCGACGTTCAAAATCCCGACACCAATTGACCGATGGTCAAAATCCCGACAAGGTCAAAATACCGACACGGACAAAATACCGACATTTAAAATACCGACAAGGTCAAAATACCGACATGTAAAATGCCGACAGGTCAAAATACCGACATGAGTTTTTCATGATTTTTTTCATTGAAACCGACTTGTTCATACTTTACCATCCCAGTGGACCTGGAGGGGGAATATAATAGTGTGCCCGAAGCATGGCGAGCGCAGCGAGCCATGCGAGGGGACGCGGTACACTTTATATGGTATCCATGTTGATTTATGTCGACATACACACAAAAAAACATCAAAAAATGCATGTCGGTATTTTGACCTGTCGGCATTTTACATGTCGGTATTTTGACATTGTCGGTATTTTAAATGTCGGTATTTTGTCCGTGTCGGTATTTTGACCTTGTCGGGATTTTGACCATCGGTCAATTGGTGTCGGGATTTTGAACGTCTGTATTTTGATTGGAGGTATTTCATACCGATCCCCTTCTGTTCTGTTCCCCTTGGCTTTTATGGGGTGTCCGGAGTCCACCCTTAAGGAGGGGGTACTGTTATGAACCACAAGCAGTGGTTCATTCCTGTTTGCATTTTGTTCATGTATTTCATGTTATATTTCTGTTTGCATGCCAGGATTTCTCATGTACTTGTTTTGTTCTGTTGTTGGCTGCCAATGGTGAGTCTGTAATTGCAGCCTGTTTCCAATGTGTTCAGCCTAACCTGACAGTAATTAGGTCATTACCTTGTGCCTGGCTTCCAGCTATCCTGATTGGGGCGTGCTTCCTTTATTACTCAGCTGGCCCTGCATCCTGAGCTGGTGATAGAAGTTTGTTATGATACCTGTATGTTCCTGTGAGAACCTGTCAGCTCCTCCAATCAGACTGGTTTGAACCGTTACAGGAGGTTGACGTAAAGTACCTTACGTGGAAGACTGTCACACTGTTGGCCTTGACTTCAACAAGACGTGTGTCAGAGCTGGGGCGTTGTCTCACAAAAGCCCCTATTTAATTTTCCATGAAGACAGAGCTGAACTCAGAACTCATCAGCAATTTCTTCCTAAAGTGGTGTCTGCGTTTCCCATCAACCAACTTATTGTAGTTCTGGTTGTTACCGACACCTCTGCTACTTCAAAGTATTTGGCTGTTGTGAAGGCTTTGAAGGTGTATGCAAAGCGAACAGCTCGTCACAGGAAGTCGGACTCGCTGTTTGTTCTTTATGATCCCAATAAGATTGGGTGTCCTGCTTCAAAGCAGTCCATTGCACGCTCCATCAGATTCACTATCCAGCATGCTTATTCCACAGCGGGATTGCCAGTTCCAAAATCTGTACAGGCCCAGTCTATTAGGATGGTGGGTTCTTCTTGGGCAACTGCCCGGGGTGACTCGGCTTTACAGCTCTGCTGAGCAGCTACTTGGTCAGGTCTGAACACGTTTGCTAAGTTCTACAAGTTCGATACTTTGGCCTCTGAGGACCTTCAGTTTGGTCAATCAGTTCTGCAGGAATCTCAGCACTCTCCCACCCAGTTTGGTAGCTTTGGTACTTCCCCATGGTACTAAATGGATCCCCAGTATCCTCTAGGACGTAAGAAAAAATAGGATTTTAATTACCTGCCGGTAAATCCTTTTCTCGTAGTCTGTAGAGGATACTGAGCACCCGCCTGCTGCTTTGTTCTTACTGCACTGTTACTTGATAAGTATTGTTGTTTGGTTCAGCTGTTGCTGTTCCTGTTTCAAGTTTGCTTAGCATGACTTTACTCTTGTTTGTGTGTGCTGGTTCGGAATCTCACCACTATCCTTTTATATCCTTCTCTCAAAGTATGTCCGTTTCCTCAGGCACAGTTTCCTAGACTGAGTCTGGTAGGAGGGGCATAGAGGGAGGAGCCAGCCCACACTATCAAATTCTTAAAGAGCCCATGGCTCCTAGTGGTCCTGTCTGTACCCCATGGTACTAAATGGATCCACAGTATCCTCTACGGACTACGAGAAAAGGATTTACCGGTAGGTAATTAAAATCCTATTTTTAAAGTATTTGCTAAAGTAGCTTCTTTAATCACGGCTATATAATTTCACAAAAATAATCTCAAACATGTATATACAGTATAATGATTTGGAAAAGCATGCCCATCAAACTGCCTTGTGCAGAGCTAGCAGAATGTATTGTACAGTAATAGAAATGACTAACAGCCTTTCTTCATACTTTAAGCCCTCTTAAGGGATTCCGTGCCCCTGTAATTACGCTGCTGCCAACGATTGCCTACAACTACTAAAGTTGGCCATACAACAGACCCTCTCTCCTCCAACCATCCAACTTGTCTCCCCAACTAAAATACTCCCACACATACTGTACCTAACCAACTTATTCACCAGACCAGCCTACGTCCCTCATAGTAACATAGTAACATAGTATCTAAGGTTGAAAAAAGACAATTGTCCATCGGGTTCAACCTATTTGTGGTCTCCTATGCACGATTATTTTGTATAAAATTTTGACTGAAGTTGCTGACTGCCGTTCCGATTAACCCCTCTTTTTTATAATAACCATAGTGCGTGACTATGCCCCATAACCCTGGATATCCTTATCCATTAGGAATTTATCTAACCCATTCTTAAAGGTGTTGACTGAGTTGGCCATTACAACTCCCTCAGGCAGGGAATTCCAAACACGTATCGTCCTTACCGTAAAAAAGCCTTTACGCCGTATTGTGTGGAATCTCCTCTCCTCTAACCTGAGCGAGTGTCCACGAGTTCTCTGTGTTGATCTAACCAAAAACAGGTCCTGCGCAAGATCTGTATATTGTCCCCTTATATATTTGTAAATGTTGATCATGTCCCCTCTTAATCTCCTCTTTTCCAGTGTAAACATGCCTAGTCTTGCAAGCCTTTCCTCGTATTCCAGCGTCTCCATACCCTTATTTAGTTTGGTCGCCCGCCTTTGAACCTTATCTAGCTCCAGGATATCCTTTTTGTAGTAAGGTGCCCAGAATTGTACACAGTATTCAAGGTGTGGCCTCACAAGTGATTTATATAACGGGAGTATAATACTCTCGTCCCTAGCATCAATTCCCCGTTTTATGCATGCTAATATCTTATTAGCCTTCTTTGCTGCAGTCCTACTTTGGGTACTACTGCTTAGTTTGTTATCTATGAGGACACCTAAGTCCTTTTCCCGTACAGAATCCCCTAATTTTACCCCATTTAGTAGGTAGGTGTTATTTTTGTTCTTGTTACCACAGTGCATTACCTTACACTTGTCTGTATTGAAGCGCATTCTCCATTTCGCTGCCCAAGCTTCTAATTTAACTAAGTCATTCTGAAGCAACTCAGCATCCCCCTCCGCATTTATAACTTTACACAATTTGGTATCATCTGCAAAAATTGACACCATGCTCTCTAGACCTTCTGTTAGGTCATTAATGAAAATATTGAACAATAGCGGTCCTAATACTGAGCCTTGCAGCACACCACTTAGCACTTCAGTCCAAGTTGAAAAAGATCCATTAACCACAACGCGCTGCTCCCTATTATCTAACCAGTTTTTGACCCAAGTGCATATTGTGCTTCCTAGCCCTGATTCTTGTAGCTTGTATATAAGTCTCATGTGTGGTACAGTATCGAACGCTTTGGCAAAATCTAAAAAGATTACATCCACCTCTTTACCCTGATCTAGGTTTGCGCTTACTGTTTCATAAAAGCCAAGTAAGTTGGTTTGACAGGATCTGTCCTTCATAAACCCATGTTGATTCCTTTTAATGACCTTATTGACTTCAAGGAACTTCTGAATACTATCTCTTAGAATACCTTCCAATACTTTCCCCACTATAGATGTAAGACTAACTGGTCTATAATTACCTGGTTCAGCTTTACTTCCCTTTTTGAATATAGGCACTACTTCCGCTATACGCCAGTCTTTGGGAACCATACCTGATATTACTGAATCCTTAAAGATCAAAAATAGCGGCTTTGCAAGTTCAGAATGAAGCTCCATTAGAACCCTTGGGTGAATACCATCGGGACCTGGTGACTTATTAATCTACAAATGTTTTAATCGGTCACAGACAACTTCCTCGCTTAAATAAGTACCTATCAGTGGGATATTCTCATTATTGAGATTATATGTTAGTCCCTGAATTGGGTCCTCTCTAGTAAATACTGTTGAAAAAAACTCATTTAGTGTGTCCACTATGTCATTATCATTTTTGCTTAAGACTCCCAACTTGTCTTTTAAAGGGCCTATACTCTCCTTCTTTAATCTCTTGCTATTAATGTATTTAAAGATTTTTTTGGGATTCGCTTTGCTTTCCTTTGCTACTAGTTTTTCTCTGACGTCCTAGTGGATGCTGGGAACTCCGTAAGGACCATGGGGAACAGCGGCTCCGCAGGAGACCGGGCACAAAAAGAAAGCTTTAGGACTACCTGGTGTGCACTGGCTCCTCCCCCTATGACCCTCCTCCAAGCCTCAGTTAGTTAGATTTTTGTGCCCGACCGAGCAGGGTGCAATCTAGGGGGCTCTCCTGAGCTTCTTAGATAAAAGTTAGTTTTAGGTTTTTTATTTTCAGTGAGACCTGCTGGCAACAGGCTCACTGCATCGAGGGACTAAGGGGAGAAGAAGCGAACCTGCCTGCTTGCAGCCAGCTTGGGCTTCTTAGGCTACTGGACACCATTAGCTCCAGAGGGATCGAACACAGGCCCAGCCTCGGAGTCCGGTCCCAGAGCCGCGCCGCCGGCCCCCTTACAGAGCCAGAAGCAAGAAGAGGTCCGGAAAATCGGCGGCAGAAGACATCAGTCTTCATCAAGGTAGCGCACAGCACTGCAGCTGTGCGCCATTGCTCCTCATGCACACCTCACACTGCGGTCACTGATGGGTGCAGGGCGCTGGGGGGGGGCGCCCTGAGCAGCAATATTAACACCTTGGCTGGCAAAAATACATCACATATAGCCCCCAGGGCTATATGGATGTACATTAACCCCTGCCAGAATCCATAAAAATGCGGGAGAAAAGTCTGCGAAAAAGGGGCGGAGCTATCTCCTCAGCACACTGGCGCCATTTTTCCCTCACAGCTCCGTTGGAGGGAAGCTCCCTGGCTCTCCCCTGCAGTTAATACACTACAGAAAGGGTTAAAAAGAGAGGGGGGGCACAATTTAGGCGCAGTATACATATATATATGCAGCTATAAGGGAAAACACTTTTTATAGGTGCTATCCCTTATATAGCGCCCTGGTGTGTGCTGGCATACTCTCCCTCTGTCTCCCCAAAGGGCTTTGTGGGGTCCTGTCCTCTATCAGAGCATTCCCTGTGTGTGTGCTGTGTGTCGGTACGGCTGTGTCGACAGGTATGTGGAGGATAATGAGGTGGAGGCGGAGCGAATGCCTGTAAATATGTTGTCACCCCCTGCGGGGTCGACACCGGTGTGGTTGAACTTATGGAAAGATTACGTGAAAGTGTCAACTCCTTACATAAAAGGTCGACGACACAGAACAGCCGGCTACTCAGCTTGTGCCTGTTCCAGCGTCTCAAATGTCATGGGGGGCTCTAAAATCGCCCGCTACCTCAGATAACAGACACAGATGTCGACACGGATACTGACTCCAGTGTCGACGTCGATGAGACTGGTGTACCCTCCAAATAGGTCCACCCGTTACAGGATTGAGGCAATGAAAAATGTATTACACATTTATGATTATACCCCAGGTACCACATAAAAGGGTATTGTGTTTGGTGAGAGAAAACTATTAGTAGTTTTTCCTGCATCTGAGAAATTAAATGAGGTGTGTGAGGAAGAGTGGTCTTCCCCCGGTAAGAAATTGATAATTTAAAAAACGGTTATTGGCAGCGTACCCTTTCCCGCCAGAGGATAGGTCACGCGGGGAAACACCCCATAGGGTAGATACAGCGCTTACACGCTTATCAGAAAAGGTGGCACTACCGTCTCCGGATACGGCCGCCCTGAAGGGACCTGCTGATAGAAAGCAGGAGGTTACCCTATAAGATATAGTCACACACTAGGGCATTATATTGCGACCAGCCGTTGCTTCGGCATGGATGTGCAGTGCTCCCGCTGCGTGGTCAGATTCCCTGTCGGAAAATAACTATGGATAGGGACAATATTTTGCTGAAAATAGAGCATATAAAAGACGTGGTCTTATACATACGTGATGCACAGAGGGATATTTGCCGGCTGGCATCAAAAATAAGCGCTAGGTCCATTGCCGCCAGACGGGGGTTATGGACTTGGCAATGGTCAGGCGATGCCGACTCGAATCGGCACATGGAAGTTGCCCTATAAGGGGGTAAAACTGTTTGGGGATGGTTTTTCAGACCTCGTTTCCACAACTACTGTTGGGAAATCGATTTTTTTGCCACAGGCTACCCCACA
Source organism: Pseudophryne corroboree (assembly GCF_028390025.1). Taxonomy (NCBI): domain Eukaryota; kingdom Metazoa; phylum Chordata; class Amphibia; order Anura; family Myobatrachidae; genus Pseudophryne; species Pseudophryne corroboree. The sequence goes on along the minus strand of NC_086447.1, from coordinate 416,716,239 downwards.
ACTAAAGAAAGCACCGTATCATCAAGTACAGTCCTTTCGGCCCCAGAAAAGCAAGAGGGCTAGAGGCTCATCCTTTCTGCCGAGAGGCAAAGGTAGAGGAAAAAGCTGCAACACACAGCTAGTTCCCAAGAGCAGAAATCCTCCCTGCGTCCGGTAGGTCCACAGCATGGTGCGGGGGCTGCTCAGGCGGACACGGGTACGGTGGGGGCCCGTCTCAGAAATTTCAGCGGTCAGTGGGCTCTCTCACATGGATCCCTGGGTCCTTCAAATAGTATCTCAGGGGTACAGGCTGGAGTTCGAGACGTTCTTCCCCCCGCCGTTTCCTAAAATCTGCCTTACCGGCACCTCCCTCTGCCAGGGAGACGGTGTTGGTGGATATTCAACACTATAATCACAACAAGTGATTGTCAAGGTGCCCCTCCTTCAGCAAGGAAGGGGTTATTATTCCAGAGTGGTTGTGGTACCGAAACGTTTCGGTGAGACCCATCTTGAAATTAAAATACTTGAACTTTTATATCAGAAGATTCAAGTTCAAGATGGAATCGCTCAGGGCGGATATTACGAGCCTGGACGAGGGGGATTACAGGGTCTCCCTGGACATCAAGGATGCGTACCTGCATGTCCCCATTTACCCTCCTCACCAGGAGTACCTCAGATATGTGGTACAGGACTGTCACTATCAGTTCCAGACGCGGCCGGTGGAGTTGTCCACGGCACCGAAGGTCTTTACCTAGGTAATGGCAGAAGTGATGATACTCCTTCGCAAGAAGGAAGTTTTTATTATCCCGTACTTGGACGATCTCCTGATAAAGGCGAGGTCCAAAGAACAGTTGGTAGTGGGGGTAGCACTCTCTCGGGAAGTGCTACAACAGCACGACTGGATTCTCAATATTCCAAAGTCACAGCTGGTCCCGACGACACGTCTTCTGTTCCTGGAAATGTTTCTGAACGCAGACCAGAAAAGAGTGTTTCTTCCAGTGGAAAAAGCCGAGGAGTTGTCATCTCTAGTCAGAGACATCCTATAACCAGGACAGGTGTCGGTACATCAATGCACACGAGTCCTGGGAAAAATGGTAGCTTCGTACGAAGCATAATTCCATTCGGAAGACTCCACGCAAGGACGTTCCAGTGGGACCTGTGGGACTAATGGTCCGGGTCCCATCTACAGATACAACAGCGGATAACCCTGTCAGCAAGAAACAGGGTGTCGCTGCTGTGGTGGCTGCAGAGGGCTCATCTACTAGAGGGCCGCAGATTCGGAATACAGGACTGGGTCCTGGTGACCACGGATGCCAGCCTTCGGGGCTGGGGTGCAGTCACACAGGGAAGAAATTTCCAAGGAGATTTCGCTTCACATAAATATTCTGCAGCGAAGGGCCATTTACAATGCCCTAAGCCAAGCAAGGCCCCTGCTTCAGAACCAGCCGGTACTGATCCAATCAGACGACATCACGGCGGTCGCCCATGTAAACAGACAGGGCGGCACAAGAAGCAGGATGGCGATGGCAGAAGCCACAAGGATTCTCCGATGGGCGACCTTAACCCAGGAGAATGGGGACTTCATTCAGAAGTTTTCCAAATGCGGGTAAACCGTTGGGAATGACCACGGGTGGACATGATGGCGTCCCGCCTCAACAAGAAGTTGAAAAGATATTGCGCCAGGTCAAGGGACCCTCAGGCGATCGCTGGGGACGCTCTAGTGACACCGTGGGTGTACCAGTCGGTTTATGTGTCTCCTCCTCTACCTCTCATACCCAAGGTACTGAGAATAATAAGAAGGCGAGGAGTGAAAACCATACTCGGGGTTCCGGATTGGCCATGAAGAGCTTGGTACCCGGAACTTCAAGAGATGCTGGCAGAGGACCCTTGGCCTCTGCCGCTTACACAAGACCTGCTGCAGCAGGGACCCTGTCTGTTCCAAGACTTACCGCGGCTGCGTTTGACGGCATGGCGGTAGAACACCGGATCCTAAAGGAAAAGGGTATTCCGAAGGAAGTCATCCCTACCCTGATCATAGCCAGGAAGGATGTCACCGCAAGACATTATCGCCGCGTTTGGCGAAAATTTATTGCTTGGTGGGAGGCCATGAAGGCCCCGACGGAGGAATTTCAACTATGTCGATTCCTGCACTTCCTACAAGCAGGGGTGACGTTTGTGCCTCAAATTGGGGTCCATCAAGGTCCAGATTTCGGCTCTGTCGATTTTCTTCCAGAAAGAACTGGCTTCACTGCCTGAAGTTCAGACTTTGGTTAAAGGAGTACTACATATTCAGCCTCCTTTTGTGCCTCCTGTGGCACTTCTTGGATCTCAACGTGGTGTTGGATTTCCTAAAGTCGCATTGGTTGAGCCACTTAAAACCATGGAGCTAAAGTATCTCGCGTGGAAAGTGGTCATGCTGTTGGCCTTGGCCTTGGCCAGGCGTGTGTCAGAATTGGCGGCTTTGTCATGTAAAAGCCTTATCTGATTTTCTATATGGATAGGGCAGAGTTGAGGACTCGTCCTCAGTTTCTCCCAAAGGTGGTCTCAGGTTTTCACTTGAACCAACCTATTGTGGTGCCTGCGGCTACTAGGGACTTGGAGGATTCCAAGTTGCTGGACGTAGTCAGGGCCCTGAAAATTTTATTTTTCCAGGATGGCTGGAGTCAGGAAAACTGACTCGCTGTTTATCCTGATGGCACCCAACAAGCTGGGTGCTCCTGCTTCTAAGCAGTCTATTGCGCGCTGGATTTGTAGCACTATTCAGCTGGCGCATTCTGCGGTAGGATGACCGCAGCCTAAATCAATAAAAGCCCATTCCACAAGGAAGGTGGGCTCATCTTGGGCGGCTGCCCGAGGGGTCTCGGCTTTACAACTTTGCCGAGCAGCTACTTGGTCAGGGGCAAACACGTTTGCAAAATTCTATGAATTTGATACCCTGGCTGAGGAGGACCTGGAGTTCTCTCATTCGGTGCTGCAGAGTCATCCGCACTCTCCCGCCCGTTTGGGAGCTTTGGTATAATCCCCATGGTCCTTACGGAGTTCCCAGCATCCACTAGGACGTCAGAGAAAATAAGAATTTACTTACCGATAATTCTATTTCTCGTAGTCCGTAGTGGATGCTGGGCGCCCATCCCAAGTGCGGATTGTCTGCAATACTTGTACATAGTTATTGTTAACTAATCGGGTTCTTGTTGTGAGCCATCTATTCAGAGGCTCCTCTGTTATCATGCTGTTAACTGGGTTTCATATCACAAGTTGTACGGTGTGATTGGTGTGGCTGGTATGAGTCTTACCCGGGATTCAAAATCCTTCCTTATTGTGTACGCTCGTCCGGGCACAGTATCCTAACTGAGGCTTGGAGGAGGGTCATAGGGGGAGGAGCCAGTGCACACCAGGTAGTCCTAAAGCTTTCTTTTTGTGCCCGGTCTCCTGCGGAGCCGCTGTTCCCCATGGTCCTTACGGAGTTCCCAGCATCCACTACGGACTACGAGAAATAGAATTATCGGTAAATAAATTCTTATTTTCAGTTTCTACTTTAGCCGCTCTTATTTCCTCCTGCATGTTTTGAATGAATAAGATGGCTTCCACTTTGTGAGTGAATAAACATCATTTGACTTTGCTATAAAGACCCTGGTGAGTGCCTTTTTTGCAATATGTAAACATATGGATTTCTTATGGAATGCATTGGAGTGCACCCCAGGCAGTTGATGTATAAAAACAACAGAGAGTGCCAACCTACCGAAGATATATATATATATATATATATAGTCGAGTGGATGCTCGGCACTCTGGACTCAATGAATGTGGTAAATGATCAGCCCTCCGGTACTGTCAACGTTTCAATTTATTCCAAATTTTTCTCAAGACATATAAATGAACATAGACAAACACTCACCTTATATCCCCACCATTGTGCAGGTGCGCGTGCCGGAGCGGGGGACCGCCTCCCGGCGAGGTCCGTCGGGCCGGAAGTCTCCCGTCAGCTGTGGCGCAGTAAAACGACGTCATTGCGTATTGCGCGATGCACGTCCAGTGCTGGGTTGCCATGGCAATGCTATACACAACAACAAGGATTATATAAGCTTAACAGTACTTGCTATATAAAACAAGTACATTGCTATGTTGCGGCTCTATTCATGAAACTGTATTATGCAATCCATTAGTGCCTGATGTAAATAACTTGGAAATAGCAGTGCGAAAAAACTGTGAAAGAGTGAAAGAAGAAAAGAGAGAGAGAGGGAAGGGGGACGAAAAAAGAAGAAAAAAGAAAAAAGAAAGAAAAAAGAAAAAAGAAAAAAAGAAAAAAGAAAAGGAGGAGAGGGAAGAGAGGGAAGTAGGAACGAAAGAAAGAGAAAGAGAGAGAAGGAAAGAGAGAAAGAGGAAGAATAAAGAGGTAGAGAGAAAAAAAGGAGAGAGAGGGAAAAAAAGGGGAAAAAAGGGAGAGAAAGAAAGAAAAGGGGAAATAAAGGGGGGAGAGGGAAGGAGGAAAGAAAGAACAGCTGAAAAAGACTGATTACAACAAAGATATATAAAAATATATAAAAGTGTATAACAATTAGTGAACATATTGAGGCTAAAGGAAACAAGATAGAGGTACCATATCATTAAGGCCCCGGGGGGTCACAGTATCCAGTTTGTGAATCCACCTTGATTCACATCTCAGAAGGGCCTTGCCCCGGTCACCACGAAGCAAGGGTGGTATGTGATCTATCATTCTGTATCTGATGGTGGCTAGGGCATGTTTCTTTTTTTCTTTTTTCTTTTTTCTTTCTTTTTTCTTTTTTCTTCTTTTTTCGTCCCCCTTCCCTCTCTCTCTCTCTTCTTCTTTCACTCTTTCACAGTTTTTTCGCACTGCTATTTCCAAGTTATTTACATCAGGCACTAATGGATTGCATAATACAGTTTCATGAATAGAGCCGCAACATAGCAATGTACTTGTTTTATATAGCAAGTACTGTTAAGCTTATATAATCCTTGTTGTTGTGTATAGCATTGCCATGGCAACCCAGCACTGGACGTGCATCGCGCAATACGCGATGACGTCGTTTTACTGCGCCACAGCTGACGGGAGACTTCCGGCCCGACGGACCTCGCCGGGAGGCGGTCCCCCGCTCCGGCACGCGCACCTGCACAATGGTGGGGATATAAGGTGAGTGTTTGTCTATGTTCATTTATATGTCTTGAGAAAAATTTGGAATAAATTGAAACGTTGACAGTACCGGAGGGCTGATCATTTACCACATTCATTGAGTCCAGAGTGCCGAGCATCCACTCGACTACTTACACGTGAACAACGTCAGCACGGGCACCGGACCAAGCCACCTGTGCAACAAAGAGTGCCAGACCATCACATACCTATATATATATATATATATATATACACATACACACACATATATACGTACAGAAATATTTTTTTTATGCATGTCCTATGTATTGTTTTAAAAGGTTAGGGTGGAAAGATGGAGAGGTCAGGAGAAGATGATGAGGTTAGGGTGCAGAGATAGAGAGGTCAGCGGGAGGTGGGTGAGGTTAGGACACAGAAATAGAGGTCAGGAGAAGGTGAGTGAGGTTGGGGTGCAGAGATAGGTCAGCGGGAGGTGGGTGAGGTTAGGGGATGCGGTCAAGATCCCGCCGGACGGACAGTATACTGACACCGGAATCCCGACCGGCACAATCCCGACATATTCTCCCTCTGTGGGTGTCCACGACACCCATACAGGGAGTATAAATCAGCGCGCCGAGCGTAGCGAGGCACCGTGCCCGCAGCGAGCCCGCAAAGGCCTGCGTTGCGCTCATTCCCCTGTTGGGATTGTGCTGGTCGGGATCCCGGTGTCGGTATTCCGACCGCCGGGATACCGTCCGGCGGTATCTCGTACTGATCCCGAGGTTAGGGCACAGAACTAGGTCAGGGGGAGGTGGGGCAGGTTAGGGCACAGAGATAGAGACATCAGGGGGAGGTGATTCTGAAATATAGATTGAGAAAAGCAGAGGACCTAAGACTGAGCCTTGCGGTAGTCCAACTGATAGAGGTAGCGAAGAGGAGATGGAATCAAAGAAGCAAACACTACAAGAGCGATTAGATAAGTAGAATGAGAACCAAGTAAGGCTGTATCCTGAAGGCCTAGTGATTGTAGTGTTAGTATGAGAAGAGAGATCTAGAAGAATAAGAAGTAAGTTATGGCCTTTGGATCTTGCAGTGACCAGATCATTTACTACTTTAGTCAGTGCTGTCTCTGTGGAGTGTTGGGAGTGAAAGCCTGACTGAAGTGGGTCCAATAAGTTGTGAGGGTTAAGAAAGAGTGTGAGGCAAGTGTAGGCAAGTCTCTTAAGTAGCTTGGGGAGGCATAGAAGCTGAGTGATGGGCCGGTAGTTAGAGACTTTGGGTCAGAATTGTGTTTTTTCAGAATTGGAGTAATCACTGTATGCTTGAACAGAGAAGGAAAGATACCAGAATAGAGAGAGAGATTACAGATTCTAGTTAAGGTTGGGATAAGCACAGGAGAGTTTTACTGACTTGTGAGGGTATGGAATCAAGAGGAGAGGTAGTAGAGTAGGCAGATGAGAAGAGTGTTGATACTTCATCTTCATTTGTGGGATCAAATGAAGAGAAAGTGCCAGAGTATTCAGGTACAGAATTGAGCAGGTCACTGGCTGAGGAAGAGCATACCATTTTATATTGGTTTTTATTTAGCCTGTCCTTGAAGTAGGAAACAAGTTCTTGTGAACTGATAGTAGTTAGAGGGGAGAGTGAGGGAGGGTAAAGAAGTGATTTAACTGTATTAAAAAGTCACTTGGGGTTCGTGGCATGAGAGGAGATGAGAGATTATAAATATGTTTGTTTGGCAGTGTCCAGGACATTATGATAAGAGTGGTCATATATGTGAGGAAGTCACTTGGATTCTGAGATTTACACCACTGACGTTTACTTTATGTGACAATTTTTCTAGGTGTCTTGGTGATTGATAGTGCCACGGCTGGCATCTAAGCATACGTGGAGTGTGATGGATAGCTGAAGCCACTTCATCAAGGCCTCTCTCTAGAGTCTGGTTCTGGTGGGATACAGCATTGGGCCTAATTCAAACCTGATCATAGCAGCAAATTTGTTAGCAGTTGGGCAAAACCATGTGCACTGCAGGGGGGGAAGATATAACATGTGCAGAGAGAGTTAGATTTGGGTGGGGTGTGTTCAAACTGAAATCTAAATTGCAGTGTAAAAATAAAGCAGGCAGTATTTACGCTGCACAGAAACAAAATAACCCACTCAAATCTAATTCTCTCTACAAATGTTATATCTGCCACACCTGCAGTGCACATGGTTTTGCCCAACTGCTAACAAATTTTCTGCTATGATCAGGTCTGAATTACCCCCAATTTCAGGAAAGTAAATAAAAAAATTGTCAAAAGCAGTTGAGAGGTGGAAAGTTGTTGAAAATTAATAGTGTTAATATTTCTGCGGGATAGAGGAGGCTTGCTTGATTTCAGTGTTATAGAGTTTGAAGTAATGGAAGAGAGCATGCAGGTGATAAGGTTATGATCTGAGAGAGGGAAAGGAGTATTAGTGAATTCAGAAACTGAGCAGAGACTGGTGAATACAAGATCAAGGCAGAAGCCATCCTGATGAGTAGAGAAGTCAGACCATTGGGTGAGGCCAAGAGAGGAGGTTAAAGAGAGAAATTTGGAGGCATGAAGAGTTTGTGGACTGTCAATAGCGATTTTGAAATCACTCATGATGATGGTGGAGAGATGTCAGAGGCTAAGAAGTGAGGGAGCCAGGCAGATAAATCTTTTCCTAGAAATTGTTGTTTGGTTTGTCCAGGTGGGCAATAGATAGCTGCAACATGCAGAGAGAGTGGGGTGAAAATCCTGATAGAATGAACCTCAAATGATGTGAATGTGAGTGATGGAACCAGTGGTAGAACTCTATATGTGAAAAATTGGGACAGTAATATTCCAACCCCACCTCCTTTACTGTTACCAGGCCTGGAGGTGTGTGTGAAATGAAGACCACAGTGTGACAGTGCAGCAGGGGAGGCTGTGTCTGATTGGGTGAGCCATGTTTCTGTTATAGCGAGCAGGTTGAAGCTGTCAGAGATGAAGAGGTCGTGGATGGACGTTAATTTGTTGCAAACAGAGCGTGCAGTCAATAAGGCAAATTTTTGTGACTTGGAGGGTGATGGGAGACGGGATATTTATGATGTTAGATGGCTTCCTATATTGTTTTGAATTGGCTAAGTGAGTAGGGCAGGTGGTTGGGCCCTGGATTTGGTGATATGTCGACAGTGTGACAACCAGCTGAGGAGAGGGATCCGTCGAGTAGGACCACAGGAGGGTGGAAGCGAGGAGTACGAATATAGTTCCTTCTCATGGGCACTAGGCATTCAGAGGCATTTGGATGGCCTGTACATGGTGTGGTGTTTGTAGTGACTGGATTGCTGAGGCTTGAAAACATGAACTGCTGAAGAATGAAGTCTGGATTGCTGAAGCTTGAAAACAGGAACTGTGGAAGACGAACTGAATAACGGACTAGAAAATTCGGACTGCAGAAAACTGTATACTGATTAACTGTGGCTTGAAAACACCAACTGCAGGACAGCTGGATACTGTGGCTTGAAAACACAAACTGCAATACTTGAGAAGCAGACTCTGGAGCAGGACCGGTTTGCAATATAGGGGGTCATTCCGAGTTGATCGCTCGCTAGCTACCTTTTGCAGCTCTGCGATCAGATAGTCGCCGCCTATGGGGGAGTGTATTTTCGCTTTGCAAGTGTGTGAACGCCTGTGCAACGGAGCGGTACAAAACAGTTTGTGCAGTTTCTGAGTAGCTCAGAACTTACTCAGCCACTGCGATCACTTCAGCCTGTCTGCAGGGTCGTCTTTTCGTATGGGCTCAATGGGCTCTTGCCCAAGGGCCCCAGGAGTTTAAGGGCCCTAGGCTGATAGCTGAGGGTCCCCTCTTTCCAGGGGTACCCTATTTTTGATAATCGGCCCTGGGGAACCGGAGATATCTGACTTGAAAGCAGTGGTCCCCATCCAATCCTGTTAATTGCTTTTCCCTACCAGATATCTCGGGTTCTGTCTGAGGATATAATCCAAAAACTGAGACTCTTCCCTTTTGGTAGACATTGGCAGCTTGTCTCTACTATGCCCAGAACCAGAGATATCAGTCTTCAAGCAGCTGGTCCCTGTTCCAGCTCCACATCCCTAATATGCAGTTTTATATTTTTGTTGGTGAATTGCTCTGGCTCCTGAACTCTGATCCCCAAGTCCCCAGTACCTCCTGAAAGGTGTCCAGAGAACCTCCAGAAAGGTGGGACTCTCTTCAGGAACTTGAGATATCTGCAGTCAAGCAAGCTGCCCTCCCATCGGAAAATGATAAATATTAAGCCCACTCCACTATCCACTCCTTCCCTACTTATTACACACCCCCTACCACCCTGGAATTCATGTACCAGGGCCCCTTCATTCAGCACAATGCCCCCTTCTACTGTTTAGCCCCATCTGTGCAGTACAGGAGTAAGTAGCAGAAATTACTGCTCCAGGTCCTGCATGCTGAGTGGAAGATACAGCACCCCCTACCGCCCGTGGGACATCAAAGCTGCCACTGATAGCAACCCCCACCCCTACTGCTGGAGGATGGGTAGGGGGCCCAGTGCATTGCTGTGCCCAGGGGCCTACACTGCTGTTAAGACGGCCCTGCCTGTCTGGTCCCGGAATTGACGTCAGACTCCTGTCCTGCAAACGCTTGGACACACCTGCGTTTTTCCAACCACTCCCTGAAAACGGTCAGTTGACACCCACAAATGCCCTCTTCCTGTCAATCTTCTTGCGAACGGCTGTGCGAATGGATTCTTCGTTAAATCCATCGCCCAGCACGATCAGCTTTGTACCCGTACGACACACCTGCGCATTGCGGTGCATACGCATGCGCAGTTTTGCTGAGTTTTCACCTGATCACAGTGCTGCAAAAAGTTGGTAGCGAGCGATCAACTCGGAATGACCTCCAAAGCCGGGACACAGCTGCAGTATTTGAGAACCGGACTGTGGAGCAGGATTGCTGGAGTACAGTCAGCGGTTTAGGATTACAGATAGAGTCAGTGGGTGCTAAGAATACACAGCACAGGAGTCCATTGGTAGGCATACCTCCCAACATGACCCTCTCCAGGAGGGACAGAATGCTCTGCTCCTGGACTTCCCTCTTAATTTGTGATTGCTATCACCTGTGCTGAAACACCTTTTATATCCATTAACCTGTTCAACACAGGTGCTGGCAATCATACATTAAGAGAAAAGTCCAGAAGCAGATCATATTGTCCCTCCTGGAGAGGGTCATGTTGGGAAGTATGGGTAGGTCGCTGACAGAAAATACATGCACATCTGGTGTAGATGACAACAAAGCACTGACATCAGGAAGTGCTTTTTTTTTTTTTTTAATTGTGTCATTTTTATTGGAAATTTCAAAAGTTACACCCAGACATTAAAGAGGCATATGAATTGTAAGGCAAACATGAGGAATAATACAGGAGGGCATAAACAGTGTATAAATGACAAAATAAAGATTAGCCACCAAGCCATCGGACATGAGAATGGAACAATTGCAGGATATAGTAAAAACAATGACATACAGAATACCCCAAATCAAACACGGATAAATTAATCGCCACCCGAAGGCGCCATTCGGGTGTACACATGAGAGAACCAGATTTATAATGGGGCATAGGTGACATACCATAAATGAAAATATAAATAACTCACATCCATCAGAATATCAAAACAAAAAGCCTCACATTCCCCCACACCTCATATACCCTAACCTACAAACAAAACAAATACACAAAATAAAATAAAGACACCCAAAGCAAACCTCCCAAGAACCCCCCACCCTATATAACCTTACCCCAACCTAGGCATACCTGGATCCCCATAAGAACCCCATCCCTAACTACACTACACCTAAATGCCTAACATCCCCCCACCCCCCAACCCCATAACACAGGATAAGTATACCGTATAATTGACAGGGGCAGCTAAAATAAATGGTCATAAACTAAGTGGAGCAGGTTACACCCGCAGAATAGTAAAGTAGTATGCAAATACTGAGTTAGCTGAGCTTAAAGACAGAATATAAATATAAATGGCTGTGGAACTAAAACAAGCGACCACAGACTAAGTATGTCAAGCTTCTCTGACAAAATGGTAAAAAGTGCACACGTTCTTAGATACAAGGAGCTGGAAAACAGACATAAAAATACTGATGTAACACTATATTAAGGGCCATACACCAGTTAGAACAGGATTCTCTCGGAAAGTAAGTGTTACACGCAAATATTTAGCTATAATGAGCACGAGGATAGCAGAACAACAAAACTGTAGCTACAGGATAAGCACACAATATACTGTAAATGAAAGGGGCAATTAAATAAAAGACCATAAACTAAATAGAGCAGGTTATACCCATAGAATAGTAAAGTATAATGCAAATACCAAGATAACTGAGTCTAAAGAACAGACATAATATAAAGAGAAGTGGCTGCGGCATTAAAATAAATGACCACAACCTATATATGGGAAGTTGCTCCTGCAAAATAGTGAAAATGCACATACAGTAGGTTTAGATGCACTGAGCCAGAAAACAGACAAATAATTATATAAGTGACAATAACACTAAATAAATGGCCTTAAACATTAGAGCAGAATTCTCCTGGAAAATAATTAGTTGTATGCAAATATCTAGACTGAGCGCAAAAATAGCAGTATAACACAACTGGAACTATGAAAGGACATACAAACAATATGAAATTACGCAGTAGCTAACGAGAATCAGTATACAGAACAGAGCACAGTAAGGGTCTCAGCAGCCAGTGATATGGTTCCCAGTCCCAAGGTGAGCAAAATCAGTCCGGAGGATGAGTCCACCCTGGAACAAAGTAATCCAGCCAAATGACAGTCCCTCGAGAGTGGGCAGAAGGATAAACTGTGCCATCAGCCGTCACACACATCTGTGTCATAATAAACGTATAGGGACAAGTGGCAGCTGAAGAAAACCGGATTAGGGACAAAAACCTCCATCCGCGGGTTACACCGAACCACTGTTCCAAATAAATATTAGAGTGGAAAGCCATTCCCTCTCGCGGACTGCCAACAAACTGGAGGATGTTACGTCGCCATTCTCCCTCTTCATCGGATAAGTGACTCTGTGTGACTGCAGATTGAAACTTCACGCGGGACCATGGAATCACCACTAAAGAAACAGAGACCGCTGGAGGATCCACACGCGCCATCACCAGCCGTAGTTTACTGTGAATATGCGTAAGGTTATCCCTCAGCTCCTCCAGTCTGTTAGTAATTCGTTGCTCGGACGAACCCACAGCGGTAAGCACCTTCTGTAGTGTAATAGTAAGTGGTGCAGATAAAGTCTCACTAAGGGTCCCTGAGAGCTGCTGCACCGATTCAGGATAAAAGGACATAGAAGCAAAGCCATCCTGCTCACCAGCTACAGAGTTGTGGTAGAATTCACACATTATGACAAAGCTGGAGACAGGGCACAGAAATCCACAGGATGCTGCCACCAAAACCTCTGCAGAGCACACTGTCCCTAGCAGCTGAGTGAGGGCAGAGCTGCAGCAGGAGCACCAGCCACACTGAGAGCAGAGTCTGTCTCAGGATCCAGTCACAGACTTCACCAGCCAGTAAGTTAGGACTCTTGGCACCGAGGATCCCAAACTTCACACTGCAGGAGCAGAGCGGGGTACTGCACTCCTGCAGAAATTTTCAGCCACAGCACACCAGAGAAACAGGAGATAGATCAGGATATTAGCAGGAGCTCTGGCAGGAAGCTGCCTACACCATGCTGTGTCAAGCCACGCCCCCCCATCAGGAAGTGCTTTTGCAGGATCTTTATACCCCTGGGTGACTGCGGATTGGCTGGGAGTATCATGTTATCACAAACTGACTTCCAGTTGGTGTTTGATTGATCATCTGATCCAAACTGTCATGGCTGTGTCCATCTCCAATTCTGGAGGGAACTCTGGCGTGGAGTCCACTAAGATCTTACAGCAAGCTGGATACATGGGGTATCCAATTATATCCGATCCTTTTCGGCCGGTGAAAACGGATGGATATCGCGATTATTGACCTTTGGTAAATATTGCATTATTCAATTAGGGTCCATTTTCAGCTGCGATCTCGCGAAAACACTTGGGATCGGGGATAAGTCCCTGATCTCATGTGTTATCGCTGCTCCGGCAGCTGCTTATCACAGATTATGCTTCGGGTGCCACAGCATACCTCCCAACATGACCCTCTCCAGGAGGGACAGAATGCTCTGCTCCTGGACTTCCCTCTTAATATGTGATTGCCACCACCTGTGCTGAAACACCTTTCTTATCCATTAACCTGTCCAACACAGGTGTCGGCAATCATACATTAAGAGAAAAGTCCAGAAGCAGAGCATTGTGTCCCACCTGGAGAGGGTCATATTGGGAGGTATGCCACACCACGATACGCTATAAGTGCTGGCATTGGGGGGGGTCACATTAGGGCTAATAGGATAGCCCCGGGCAATACAATTAGTCGTGGTCAATGCCAATAATTGGGTACCCCCTAAGCCTGCTATAAGCAGAAGTCTGCAAGCTTCACAGGCAGAGACTCCTCAGGTGCACAATCAGTCAGCAGCTTGGAATACAAACACATGCTATAACTTGGAAGCTGAATTCTGTATGGAGCTTAAGCAGGACTGCGAGAAATCCTGAAAACACTGCAGAACAAGAGGTTAGGCACAAGGACACACTTAGTACATGGATAAACTAGGTCTGGATCGTGACAACCAGCTAATAAAAATAGAAGTGTGAGATAAATATTGGTGGAGATTTGTGATTGACATCCACAATCTGCCACCATAAAAACAAAGTACTTGTAGAGAAGTAAGTAAAAAGCTCATGAGTGCTAAGAAGAGGGGCGTGGATAATAGAAGCAGTAATGTGCAGAGAGGGATGATTTGTAGGGTGAGTGTAGGATGTGTGAAATTTAGAGAGAATTTCATGAGAAATAGTAGTTTGGTGAACATGATGTGGTTGTAAGGTAAAATTAGGGTTAAGTGGTTTGGGAGTAATCTTACATAGATTTACAATTACCTTATTTCTTGATGATGTTCAATTAAGTTTGGCACTCACATCAGCCTACCTCCATGCAGAACAAATATATTAGACACTCACAGAACAGGCCCAGACTAATCATAACTATCAGTCGAATAAATTCCACAGATGAGGGAACAAATCAGGAAGGCTGCTGGGAAATTTTATTGAAGGACCCCGGAAATAGGTAGACTCCTTAACTAGCTCATATACTATTCTTTTCGACCCAGCACCTATTTGTACTGAAGTCTAATCCTTTTTTGGAGGAGCCCGCCTCCCCTGACAATCCCAGGAGGAGAGAGAGTTTCTTGACGACCCCATTACTAATGAAGGAGGTCCTTAAAACTATTAAATTATTATCAAATGGAAAATGCCCCGGCCCTGATGGGTTTGGTGTCGAATTTTATAAAATGCTTAGCGTTGAACTGACTCCTACGCTGACAAAACTTTACAATCATAGCCTCACCTTCGAAGAAACTCTGATTCGATGTAAGGTGCATACATATTGGGCGTTTTCAGCATGTATGCACAGTGATGATGTGAACATTGTTGGCAGGAAAATCGCTCTGTGCATTCACACTGAGCTATTTTCCCTGTACCCTGCGATGTTCACTGGGGGTGGGTGAAGCACTTTCCACAGTAGGAGACTGAGGAAAGTGGTTCACTTGGCTGTTTAAACAGCCCGATGGACGGCAGCGGCCAGTGATGATGCTGGAGTGCATCAGCGCTTGACGCTCATCGCCCAGCCATACACACTGTCCAAGTTTGACCTCAAAGTAGCTCAAAACGCCACTAGCTCAAAATCGGCTAGTGTGTATGGGTATTTAATGAGGCTAAAATTATTGTATTGATAAAACCTGGCAAAGATCCTTCCCTGATAGGATCCTATTGCCACATCTCGCTCCTTAATTAAGAGTTTAAAATTCCTACTAAATTGATGGCCAATCGTTTACAGTCTTGTCTGCCCACCTGATTTCGCCAGTCCAATTTGGTTTTGTTAGGAATAGACATTCTGTACAGGGAATTCATGTGGCCATTGCTGCGATTACCCAAACTCGTCTTCATAATGCTACAGACAACATTCTTATTTATCTAGACGCAGAAAAGGCATTCGATAAAATTGCATGGTTCCATCTTGCTAGAGTAGAGTACTGCGTTTTCAACATTTTGGTCTGGCATAATCTCATACAAACTCTTAACACTGCGCAAGTAGTGGTTAATAATGACACCTCCCCTTTTTGTCTTGAAAGAGGTATCAGACAAGGCTATCCCCTTTCTCCACTTCTTTTTAATTTAGGGATGGAGCCTTTCCTGCACTATATTACACACTTGCAAGGTTATCAAGGCATAAAAATAGGAGATCGAGAGTTGTGCAGATGATCTGCTTCTCTTTACATCTAACCCTAAACATTCAGTTCCCTGGATTCTTGATTAATTTTGACAAATCGGAGGTTTTAGCTGTGTTTGGATGAGCAAGGTCGGGCTGCAATGGCTCTTTTCCCTTTCAGTGGACTCATACTCAAATAACTTACTTGGGGATCGCACTTTCGTCCCACCCATCCCATCTGTATACCCAATATTAGCCCGGTTAACCATAAAATCCAGACTGAGCTCAATCTCTGGCAAAACTTGTAATTTAATTTGCTGGGACACTGCAGCCTAATAATGATGGCCAGCTTTCCAAAACTTTTATATGTTTTACAAATGACCCCTCTTTTGCTCACGTGATTGGACTTGTCTCTACTCAATAGTGCTATTTCTAAATTAATTTGGCATAACAAGAGACCCAGAATTAGTCTATGAAAACCATTGCAAACTGTGCAAAGGGGAGGAGTCAACTTACCTAACATTAAACAATAGAACTTAGCCTGCCTTCTGTTTTGCCATTGATTGGCTCAGGGGCTCTAATCATTAAACTGATGTAGCATTAGAATCTCAGTTATGCGCTCCCCTTTCCCTTAGTTACATTTTACATGCACGCCTTTCTGATTTAAAATTGCCTCAATTTGAAAATTTGCTGTTAACCTCTACAATTCAGGCTTGGAAATTGTCCAGAAAGTCTCTCAACTTTCAATATTCTTATTCTCTGTTTCTGCCTTTGGTCTTTAATTTAGATTTCCAGAAAGGCAAGGCCTCTGTACCTTTCACAACTTGGCGCTCTTCTGGAATCCTAACTCTTGGTAATCTGTTAAATTCATCTAACTTCCCGTTTACTTTTAATGAAGCCATGGAAAAATATGGACTTAGACCTCAACATAGATTTTCTTACTTTTAGGCTACCCACTATCTGAAATCTATTCTTCCCAAACTAGCCAACCAAGACTGCATAAACTCTCTTGACAAGCTTATTTACACTAGTTCATACTCTATTTCCACTATATATGCTCGGATATGTACAGAGCTGAGCTTCCAGAAATAGGCAAGTGGGCCTCCCAGATGCCTTCTCTCTCTCCTGTTACAGTTTTAGCCATTTTCCAAATCAATTTAAAACTTATTTCAGTCAGTTCACATAAAAAAATGACATAAGCTGCATCATAGAGCATATTTATCGTCTAAAAAACATCAATTAATGGGCCTCTCAGCTACAATAGAATGCACCAGATGTATGGCCTGCAGCGGCAAACAAAATGCATTGCTTTTGGGACTGCTGTTATATTCAACAGTTCTGGAAAGAACTGAATCACTATGGCACTATGGTTCTGGGCATACCCTTTTACTGTACTGCACCTTGGACACTCTGGATATTTGGCAGACCAACTTCATGTTCCCAAGATGGCCAAAAAGTTGCTTCTTATCTTGGCTGCAGTAGGTCGGAAGGCCATATTACAGTAGTAGATCCATGATTCGGCACCTACCATAACCATGGCGACCTTCAGACTACTCATTTTGTTTACTATGGAGTGGTTAAAGGCATCTTTGAATAAAGAATCTCTGACTCCTGCCCTATTTCAATGTTGGGATATTAACACTCAAACGTTATCCCTACCAACTAAATTGGCAGTACAACGTTTCCTACACACATCATCGTATTCTTACCAACTATTTGATAATTAGAATCCTGTTCCCCTTTAAACTCTTGCTCTAACGTCACCCCTTACATCTCCTATTTTCCCATTTCTATACGTTTCATTTTATTTTCTTCTGCGTAGTCTTCCCTTCTCATTCTTTTTATCCTGTTGCTGGTCATCTCCACGGATGGATTAAATACTATTGGCTCTTGGATAGGCACTGGTTGTGATTAAAAATGCTTCGTTCTTTTTACATATTTTATTTTGAGATTTTTGTTCTATCCCCTTTTTTTTGTTTTTGTTAGTTAGGAGTACTTGTAAATGTTTCTATTTACAGGTAACTATTTGGGGAATGTTCTGTCCCCTACATTCAAGACTGTTGTGTCGATGTACTACCTGACAGAGTTACATTATTTTGTCCATGTTTATTGCCATAATGGTTTTGATATTTGTCACACTATAATACAGTTAAGATATTCTTAGACTTATTGTACTGTGGGGATTATTCCAAGTTGATCGCTTGCTAGCTATATTTTGCAGCGCTGCGATCACATAGTCACCACCTATGGGGGAGTGTATTTTCGCTTTGAAGTGTGCGAATGCCTGTGCAGCCAGGCGGTACAAAAACAGTTTGTGCAGTTTCTGGGTAGGTCTGAACTTACTCAGCCGCTGCGATCACTTCAGCCTGTCCGGTCCCGGAATTGACATCAACCGCCCTGCAAACGCTTGGACACGCCTGCGTTTTTCCAACCACTCCCTGAAAACGGTCAGTAGACACCCATAAACACCTTCTTCCTGCCAATCTTCTTGCGATCGGCTGTGTGAGTGGATTCTTCGTTAAATCCATCGCACAGCAATGATCCGCTTTGTACCCGTACAACGCGCCTGCACATTGCGGTGCATACGCATGCGCAGTTTTGCAGAGGTCTGACCTGATCGCTGCGCTGAAAAAAATAGCTAGCGTGCGATCAGGTCGGAATGACCCCCTATGTTATACCGCTTATCTTTCTTCATAATATTTTGTATTTACTTTTATAAATGCTGTACCTTCTTCTATTATCTATACCAGTGATTTTCAACCTTTTTTTACTCGCGGCACACCGAACAATATTTTAAAATTGCCAAGGCACACCATAAGTTCCCCACAGAAAAAAACAAAACACACACATTGGCACTCACAATAAAAAAAAAAAATCCACACATACATTGACCTACACAGAAAAAACAATCATGTTGCTCCCTACATAAATCCTATTGCTCCACACATAAATCAATCACATTTCTCCCCACATAAATCCTATTGCTCCCCACATGAATTATTCACATTGTTCCCCACATAAATCCATAAATTCTTATTCTCCCCACATAAATCCTATTGAAATCCTATTGTTCCCCACAGGAGAAATAAAATAACAAATATTATTATCAGCTGTCCTCCTCCCTGTCCCTCAGTGGCGGGGGTTGTTCATAGTGGAGTTCTGCGAATACTGAGCAGCGGGCGGTTGGGCAGGTGTGAATGTGGGTTGGCAAGGTAAGCTGTGCATGCAGGCGGGAACTAGAAGATGTGTATGCAGGCAGGTGGGCTGGCTGGGTGGTAAGACGCGGCGGCCATGACCTATGATATCACACCGTTTTAGGTCACGGCCGGAGCACGACTGATCCTCTAAGAAGAGCCTGGGCCAACAGTTTACTCTGAAGGTGCAGGAAGCTGCTCTGGCTCCGCGGCACACCTTGCAACTGGTCGCGGCACACTAGTGTGCCACGGCACACTGGTTGAAAAAGCCTGATCTATACTGTATGGAGCTTCAATACAAATATATTAGGGAAAAAAAGTTAACATTTATGAGGATCTGTTCCTCAAATGTGCATGACCTTCCTCTGTCATATATTAGATCTGCCACGGAAAGAATCATCACTCTGGTTTTATTGTTTTTTTATATTTCACCTTGGTGGAAGTGGTTTACCATTTAACACATATCAATAAATTGTTTATTTTTAACCCCTTGAATGTCCCTATTTAGAATACTGTTCTAATTTTGCTATTTAAACCTGACAGAATAAACAGGCAGAGCCCTGTAATTCGGCCCAATACTACGAGACCAGGGGAGGGAGGGGCAGTCTGGATAACAGGAGGATACTGAGGATTACCAGACAGCTGGAGCTACAACGGAAAAAGAAATTACATCAGCATCTCTTTACTGTGACAAGTCTCACTATAACATCGAACGATACAATATAAGTTCTGAAACCAAATAGACTTTCTTTTTTTGAAAATAGTTTTTATTGAAGTATAAGAAGGAAAAGCACTGGCATGCATAAACACAGCAATATAAAAACAGTATTCTCAGGCAAGAAGACAGCGTACAAAAATGAAAAGCAGCAAATCATTGGCTTCAGATATACATGTGAGTGTGAGAAGGGGGGAATGGGAAAAAAGAAATAAAGGTAGAGATGAGCGGATTCGGTTTTACTCGGTTTTACTCGGTTCTCAAAACCGAATCTTATTGGCTATCCAAAACACGTGACATCCGTGAGCCAATAAGATTCGGTTTTGAGAACCGAGTAAAACCGAGTAAAACCGAATCCGCTCATCTCTAAATAAAGGAAGGAAAGTGTGTGGGGGGTATTAAAGTAAGGGAGAGGAGGTGGGGGACTGTTGGCAAGCACTAAGGATTGCGAGTACTAGAATCCTGATAGGAGATCCAAGCGGACCAGATTCCCATTAATGTGCACGCCCATTTGTACAAATAGCTAGTGATAGGTGTGCCAAATTGAAGAATGTAGAGCAGGAGGGGGATCGGTCTACCTTCTTCCAACAAGTAGTGATGGAGCAATTAGATGCATTCAGAATGTGTTGAATTTACCATGGCACAAAGGCACCTTATTTTAGGGCAGTACCACCAGATGTTTGTGAAGGTGCCATCTTCTCCATAGCCCCTCCAGGATCTGTCTGATGATTGGGGAATCAAAGCTCGAAGGCGGGCAGGCACCAAATACCAGCTGTATAGACTCTTAAAAGTATTTTCATGAATCCTGACACAGATGATTTTGCGAATTTTCTAATTTTAGCCCACTCCTTCAGCTCCAGAGTCTCCCCAAGGTACCTCTCCCAGGCCAACTCCTGGGGTTCTTTGAAAGGTTGGTTATCGGCTATCAGAAGACCATAGAGAGTAACAATGAGACCTTTTGAGTCAGAACAGCGGAGACAAAGGGACCGATTTAAATGTTTTTTGCACGGACGCCAGTAGAGGGCGCCCAATGATGGCTATTCAATTGTCCGAGTTAGAGAAACTCCCGTGCCAGGTTTTAGATAAATAGTATTATATAGGGAATATTAATGGCATAACAATTTGTGTTGACCAAACAAATATTTCAACACAACTCCATATAAGTGGTGCTGCTTGTTGATTTAAATATACATATACAAATATAACAAGAAAAAAAGGAAATCAACTTTAATTAGCAGCACTCTTTCTCTTCCACGAGAAAATGAATTCTTCTTTAATAAAAATGACATGTTTATAATTTTATTAGTATTCTTGTAAAAATAAAGAAGTTCCAATACCCATATGTGATGTAGATATCTTTATTGTCATCACATATGATGTATTTTTTTTTTATTTTTAAGGGGTCATGTAGAGTGAAATATAAAATTATTAGAAACAGAAAAACGTGTGAAGAAAAAATAAATGAATTTACGTGAATAGAGATATTTTAAAAGAAATTATTAAATTTAATTATTATTATTAAATTATTAATAATTTAAATTTTATTAAAATTTTAATTATTACATAAGTCATCAGCGCATCCACTGCTACAGCTTGCGGATCCTTCGTTCTGAAACAGTAACGGCATAGCTTCTTGTTGAGTCGAAAAGCCATCAGATCTATCTGTGGACAGCCCCACCGATGAATTAGCTGTTGAAACACCTTGGGATGTAGGCCCCATTCCCCCGGATGGAGGTCGTGCCTGCTGAGGAAGTCCGCTTCCCAGTTGTCTCCGAATATGGCGGAGATGGCCCCTGCATTCTCCGCCCAGAGGAGGATTTTCGACACCTCTTGCATTGCCACTCTGCTTCTTGTTCCCCCTTGTCGGTTGATGTACGCCACTGCCGTGACGTTGTCCGACTGAACCTGGATTGTCTGATCCTTCAAGAGATGAGAAGCCTGCAGAAGAGCATTGTAAACTGCCCTGAGTTCCAAGATGTTTATTGGTAGGGCAACTTCCTGTTGTGACCAAATCCCCTGGGTTCCTTGGGTCATAGCCCCCCAAACCCGGAGGCTGGCATCCATTGTCGGTAAAATCCACAGGTGGATATTGAAACTACTGCCCTCCACCAGGTGAGGAACCTGTATCAACTATAAGAGAGAAATCTGGGCTTGCGGGGACAACGTCACTTCCACATGCATGTGAAGGTGAGACCATGACCATTTGTCCAGCAGATCCAGCTGAAATGGTTGGGTATGAAATATGCCGTATTGGATACCTTGTAAGCAGCCACCATTTTGCACAGTAATCGGGTGCAAAGATGTATGGATACCTTGCGAGGACCGAGCTCCGAGTGAACCATAGCCTGGATAGTCAAGGCTTTGTTCCTCGGGAGAAACACCTTTTGAGACACAGTATCCAGTATCATTCCCAGGAACTGAAGACATTGGGTCGGTTCCAGGTGAGACTTCTGAAAATTTAGGATCCACCCATGATGGTCGTAGTCGAGTCGTCAGATCGATGCTGTCCAGCAGATGCTCCCTGGACACAGCCTTTATTAGGAAATCGTCCAAGTAGGGGACTATGTTCACTCCCATCATGCGCAGCTGCAGCATCATCTCCACCATGACCTTGGTGAAAACCCTCGGAGATGTGGATAATCCAAAGGTTAAGGCCTAAAACTGGAAATGGTCGTTCAACATGGTAAGCCTGATGAGGGGGCCACATGGGAATGTGTAGGTAAGCATCCTTGACATCCAGAGATACCATGGACTCCCCCTCCTCCAGCACGGACACAACCGCCCACAGGAATTCCATATTGAATTTGAATACCTGCAGATAACGGTTTAGAGACTTCAAGTTCAAGATGGGGCGCACCGAACTGTCTGGTTTGGGTACGAAAAAAGACTGGAGTAAAACCCTGGTTGCGTAACTGAGGAGGTACTTGCACCACCACCCCTGTCTGAAAAAGCTTTTGAATAGCCTCTTGTAACTCTTGCTGCAGGTAAAAGTGGTAAGCCCGACTTGAAATACCTGTGAGGAGGGAGTGTCTGTAATTCTAGCCGGTATCCTTGGGAAATGAGGTCCCTCACCCAAGGATCCCGGCGGGACTCCGGCCACACATGGGCGAAGTGTTGAAGGTGAGCACCTACCTGAAAGGTGCCTCTCTGCTGGGGCCAACCGTCACGTGGAAGGCTTAGCGGCAGGAGATCCAGTTGTCTGGTCCAGGGAGACGGCAGGTGCAGATTTACGGGACTTATCACAAGATCCCCTGGAGGTGGTGGAGGCCCCTCAGCCCCTGCCTCTGAATCTTGCCACACGAAAGGACTGCAAGGAGGGTCCAGTGTAAGAACGTCTAGCAGGCGGCACAGCAGACGGCAGATAGGTAGACTTACCCGCCGTAGCCTGGGAGATCCAGTTATTTAATTAATCTCCAAACTAGGCATCACCTGTAAAGGGAAGATTTACTACACCCTTTTTGGAGTCAGCGTCAGCTGACCACTAATGTAACCATGGAGCCCTGCACGCCGAAACGACCATAGCAGTAGTGCAGCCATTTATCGCACACAACTCCTTAATAGCTTTGCTCATAAAGTTTGCAGCATCCTGTATATGTTGCAGCAGAGTAATGACCTTATCCCGGGGTAGAGAGTCTAAACCTTCAATAACAGTGTCAGACAACCTGACTACCGCCCGAAAAAATCCACCCACAAACTATTGTGGGAGCTTTACCGCGCCCGCTGCCGTATAAATTGCCTTGAGTGTAGTCTCAATCTTACGGTCAGCCGGCTCCTTCAGGGATACAGCCCCTGGTACCGGAAGTACTCATTTTTTGGACAGTCTGGATACAGACATATCGAATGACAGGGGTTTTTCCCATATATTCCTGTCCTCAGCAGGGAGGGGGAAAGTAGTTAAAAACCTCTGAGAGATCTTACATTTTTTATCAGGGTTTAACCAAGCCTCCCTGGTCAGGGAGTTTATTTCCTTAGACACAGGAAAAGTTGCTGAGGTCTTTGGTCTAACATTAAAATATAATTCCTCATCTGGTTCCGCCTCCTGATCTGGTATGTGGAGGACCTCTCTAATAGCAAAGATGAGAGCTTCCACTCCAGGGAACAGAGAGCTGACCTCATCCATATCATCATCATCCACATCTGGCTGATTAGAGTCAGAATCAGACTGTGATACCCGAGGCAGTGAGCGTTTATGGGATACCACTAGAGGGGGCTGATAAGCCTTATTGGCATCTGTAGCCTTAGCCACACAATCAATAGATTGTCTTAGCACTCGTCTCTCTCTTTTAGCAGCCACCAATTCTGAATTTACATTCTGAATCATGCTTTTGAAGCTAGCCAGTCAGGTGCCTGTAAACTGTGTCCCTGTGGTGACAAAGAACATTGTTCACACATGAGTGACCCCACTGAAGTGGGGGTTGAGTTACAAGCAGTACACATAACCATGGGGGTCATTTCGAGTTGTTCGCTCGCTAGCTGCTTTTAGCAGCATTGCACACGCTAGGCCGCCACCCTCTGGGAGTGTATCTTAGCTTAGCAGAATAGCGAACGAAAGATTAGCAGAACTGCTAATAAATAATTCTTTGCAGTTTCTGAGTAGCTCCAGACCTACTCACAGATTGCGATCAGCTCAGTCCGTTTAGTTCCTGGTTTGACGTCACAAACACGCCCTGCGTTCCGCCAGCCACTCCCCCGTTTCTCCAGACACTCCCGCGTTATTCCCTGACACGCCTCCGTTTTTTAGCACACTCCCGGAAAACGCTCAGTTACCACCCAGAAACGCCCCTTTCCTGTCAATCATTCACCGATCAGCAGTGCGACTGAAAAGCGCTGCAGAATCCACAGCAAATCTACTAAGTTTTTAGTTAAATAACTAAGCGCTTGCGCCCTGCATGCCTTGCGCATGCGCATTTTGCAACAAATCGCAGCATAGCGAAAATCGGCAACGAGCGAACAACTCGGAATGACCCCCATGTCCACAGACATTTTAGACAACCGTAATACAGCTTAGCCCACTGACTAACACCTCCACACAGACCCTAGAAAGCCCCTGGAATGTCACTGAGGAGCGGACACCAGCACACAGAAACACAGCAGCACAAAGTGTGAAAGTATGTGTATGACCTGATAGGAGTGCTACCACTGGCATGCTCCCCCCTTCTGTGAACCCCTGGTACCAGTTTACAGTCTGTAGCAGCGTGGGACCCTGGAGGAGCAGCGTTCATGCAGCCTGATGATCCACAGCAGCAGGAAATGGCACCTTCCCGCCTCTGTTCCCACTCCGATGGCGCGCGGTCCCTGACAGTGATTTTATACTGGCGATGTTGAAAACAACATTATACATCTATATACAGTCCACACAAAGTCTTAAGACAGTGAGCACTGCGGGGCTTGTAGCCCAGAGCCAGTTTGTCCGCAGCAGGCACTGCAGCTCCGGGCCTGTGACTGCCGTGTGACTTGCCGCCAACACTGCACCAGGGACCCGCTAACCAGCCCCCTGGTGTAACACTCACCGCACCTGGATCTTCGTCATCTGTTAGAGGGTGGCGGCTAGATGCCGCCATGGGCACACAAACTAATGGAGTGTGATCAGCAGCTCAGGAGATCAGTGTCCTGTCAGCTGGGATTATGAACCATTAACCCTCAGGAGGTTGGTTCAGTCCCCCCCTCTAAGTCCCACAAAGCAGGTAGTCTGGTTGCCAACCAGAACTACCTGAAAATAATAAACTTAAAAGAAAAATCTCTGGAGCTCCAGCTCCTTGAGCACATTTTTCTAAACTGAGTCTGATAGGAGAGGCATAGAGGGGAGGAGTCAGCACACACATGCTGTGTCAGGCTCCAGTGGACCCAATATATACACCATGGTACTAAAGTACAAGACCCCAGTATCCACTAAGACGTAAGAGAAAAAGAGTTATGGTAATACATACCTTAGTTAACTCTTTTTCTTCAAGATCCATGGGATACACAGGGTTAACCTTGGGTATGATCTGGTGGAGACCAGGACTGGCACCAAACAATAAAGCTTTGTGAGGTTCCCAGGATGCAGTGGGCTCCACTGCCTTCATACCCTGCCCCCATGCTCAGGCACATGAGTTTTAGTTAACAAGCCCAAAGCAGGAGCTGGAGAAAGCAGAGCAGAAAGTATGGTACACACAGAAAATCAAACCCTCAGGAGTAATAAACAGCATTAAATAAATAGAAAAAAAACCAACAGGAGAGCAGAACAGTAGCAGAGTAAACCTTTACTCACTGTATAGCCCAACTCAGGGTAGGTTATGCACCCACAGTGTAGTCACAGCCAGCTGGGAGGACAGAAAAACTTGTATGTAAAAACCCAGGCTGGGTATAAAATGGCCGCCAGGCCACCAGTTCACAACCAGCAGCACGAGAGGGCTCCGGGAGTGCAGGGTCATGCAGGGCTGAAAGGCAGGGCACCAAGGAGACAGCTAATAAAGATGGGACTGGGCAGCTGATGGGAGCGCGGCCGGAGGGTCAATTAGGTCCCCGACGCGCTATAGAGGCCTACCACTTTGTGCAGCAGCACTCCTGGGCTGGCTTGTCTGTGGGGTGAGGTAGAGCGACGGGACCCGATGCAGTATGGAGAGCCGGGCGGCCGCCGGGAGCGCAACCGGAAGTAGCGCTTTACTCCGGAGGCCTCCAGTGCTCAAGAGCCGTGGCACAGCAACGGCGTCAATAGCTTGAAACAGGGGGGACACAGCGGCGCCGCAGTGCTTCCACTACTTCCACCAGGGTGTCAGTAAGGTATGTGGCCAAATTTTAGCTCTGGGCTGTGGACAGGATGGGCTCAAAGGGAGCTCCAGGCAAAAATGTCCTACTCCCCTGCTGCTGTGGCCACGGCCCCAGAAAATCACACTCTCGAAGAGAAGGGAACTGGTGACCGTAAGGCAGCCCATTGAAGCGTGGTGATTCAGGGTGGGCGCCCTGTGGATCTTATGTACAGCAAAGAAAAAGAGTTAACGAAGATGTTTTACCATAACTCTTTCTTTTCTTCTTTTCGGGGTCCATGGTCTCCCCAAGGTTAACCTTGGGATGTCCCAAAGCAGTTGTTATAGGGAGGGAACCCTTATGCTGAAAGTAGGACATGGCGGCCTAAGGTTACATCCTGAGAGCCAAATGTATTAAAGACATAGAACCTAAGAAACGTGTAAGCAGAAGATCATGTAGCAGCCTTACATAATTGTTCAGCAGACGCTCCGCGGCGTGCTGCCTACGAAGGACCCACAGAGCAAGTAGAATGAGCAGATACTGTACTCGGAACAGGCAGATCAGCCTGTGTGTAAGCCTGTGAGATGGTCATGTGAAGGCAACGTGCTAATGTTTGTTTATTGGCTGGCCAGCCCCGCTTATGGAATCCATAGAGGATGAATAAGCCATCTGTTTTCCTAACAGAACTAGTGTGGTCCATGTAGATCCGAAGAGCACCGACCACATCCAACGAGGCTTCCTCTGGTGAGAGGCCAGGTTCCTGGAAGGCCGGTACCACAATTGGCTCATTGACATGAAATTTAGATACTATCTTAGGTAGGTAACCACGTTTAGTCCAAGGACCAGGACCACCTGGTAGTGATGGAATATCAGAAATGGGGAGTGATATGAGAGAACACCCAAGTCAGAGACCCTACAGGCTAAAGTATTAGCTAATAGAAACAGAGTTTTAGCAGTGAGCACTTGAGGTGTACCGTTTCCAGTGGTTCAAATGGACTGTGATGTAGAGCCTTAAGAACTAATGACAGGTCCCACGGAGCTATTGGAGGGATGAATGGAGGCTGTATCCAAAGTACCCCCTGAAGGAAGGTACACACATCTGGCAATGGAGCCAGCATCTTCTGGAACCAGACAAAGCTGAAACCTGGACCTTGAGAGAAGCCAGGTAAAGACCCATGGCGAGTCCTGCCTGCAAGAAGGCTAACAATCTAGGGATCCGAATGACCTTGGGATCGTAGTGATGATGAGCACACCACTGGAAATAGGAGTGCCAAATCCAGTGATAAATGCGAGCAGAGACCGGTTTCCTAGCTTGAAGCATAGTTTGAACCACCTCCCCAGAGAAACCTTTGTCCCTTAGGAGGGAAGTCTCAAGAGCCACATCGTCAAAGACAGACTAGGCAAGTCTGGATGGAGGCAGGACCCTTGGGAGAGTAGGTAAGAGGGAAGAGATAGGCCAGCTGAAAGTCCCATGGGACTGTGATAGGGCCCATGAAGCTTGCTCCTGGATCTCTTGTCCTGGCCCCGTACACTGGAACCTTGTGATTGTGTCTGGAGGCCACGAGATCGACGTCCGGAAGTCCCCAATTGTGTACCAGCATCTGAAAGACCTCTGGGTGGAGGGACCATTCCCCAGCGTGAATGTCCTGTCGAGTGAGGAAGTCTGCTTCCCAGTTGAGGACTCCTAAAATGAAGATTGCGGATATGGCTAGGAGGTTAAGTTCTGCCCAAAATCCTTGTTACCTCCTGCATCGCTGCCACACTGTAAGTGCCGCCCTGTCAATTTATATATGCCACTTCCGTGGCATTGTCCGACTGGATGTGTACTGGAGAACCCTAGAGCAGGGTCTGGGCCATCATAAGGGCCCAGTAGACAGCTCAAAGTTCCAGGACATTAATCGGGAGATTCCTTTCTGACAGAGACCAGCGATCCTGAAAGGAGTGACTGCCTGTGACAGGCCCCCAGCCCCTGAGACTGACATCCATGGTGAGGAGTGTCCAGTGTGGGATGACTGGCATCCATGGTGAGGAGTGTCCAGTGTGGGATCCAGAATGGTTGGCCCTTGTTTAAATTGGTCGTGTGTAACCACCATGACAGAGATACCCGAAGAGGGGTAGAATCAAGGTCTGGGATTTGATTTGAGACTGTAATCCCGTAGAGGCCTGGAGTGATATTGGGCATATTCCACCATGTCGAACACTGACCTAGGGTCTGCATTGCTGAATGAACTGAGACTCTGGGACTGTGGAGTCGGTTGTTGATGCGCAACTGCAAGGTTGCAATCTAGTCCTGAGGGAGGAATATGTGTTGTACCCTGGCATCCAGCAGCGCTCCCAGATACTGCATACTCTGGGATGGGATGAGCGAGGACTTGGGTAGTTGATTAGCCATCCATGGTACTGAAGGAAGGTCACAGTCTGTTGTAGGTGTCCCCAGCACCAGTGTACATTACAGCCCTGGTGGTCTAGTGTGGCCGCAGGGAACCCCCCAGTGATCCAGTTGCAGTCCCAGGTGCCCCTGCACCTCTGCTAGTGAAGAAAGTGTGCCAGGGGTCCTGCTAAAATCATGCACCCAGTTGTGGCGTCACGGCCCAGTGGGGGTGTTGGAGCATCAGCTCTGGCTTCCTGTTGGACCCCAGATGCTGATTGCTCAGTAAAAAAAGTTACAAATTAAAAAATAAAAATAAAAGCTTGGGCTGCACACAGCCCTTGTTCAGTGTGACCAGCTCCATGCTGACACCGGAAAAAAAAACTGATGTTCCCAAGCATGGGGGTGGGGTATGAAGGCAGAGGAGCCCACTACATCCTGGGAGCCTCACAAAGCTTTAATGTTCGGTGCCAGTCCTGGTCTCCACCAGATCATACCCAAGGTTAACCCTGTGGAGACCACGGACCCCGGAGAAATATAAATTAAGTCTCTTCCTGACGTCAACTCAAAGTTTTTGACTGGGAGGGACAAGAGTTTTAAATATGTCAATAAGCAAGCTTCTTGGTATGTTAGTAGATTAAGAAGGGATAATCTTCCTTCTTTTCTAGTAAGAAACATCCTGATATGTGTCATTCATGATGGTTTGTTTTTCCATATGCAACATATTTTCTCTAGCATCCATAAGGGATATTGGGGACAGATTAGTACAATGGGGTATAGACGGGTCCAAAGGAGCCAGTGCACTTTACATTTCTTCAACTGGATGTGCTGGCTCCTCCCCTATATGCCTCCTCCTACAGGTCAGTTTAGAAAAAAGTGCCCTCAGGAGAGGATGCACACTCTGCAAGCTCCAGAGTTTTTTCTTCAATTTCTTTTAAACTTTAATTTCTTTCGGTATGCTGTTTTGGCAACAGCATACCTGCACCGTGGGAGTTAGGGGGGGATGGTCATCTGCCTCTTGAGGTGCAGAGCCGCTTCCCCGCTGCAGGACCACCGTCCTGAGGGGCTGTTTGTTCAGAGGGGCATGGAGCCTTGGTTGTCGCAGCTGCAGCATGCCACAAACCCCTAACGCTGCCTGAAGGTGATCATCGGTGGTGAGTACACACCGGGGACCCTGCTAGGGGGGCCCCTGGTTCACTGTGCAGCAGAAGCGCGGGTGAGGCATACGGGTCTCTCCTGGGGGGGACCCGCTGTAGCCCCTGCGTGAGACTAAGCATTTATGTGAGGCTACAAACACATAGGGAGACATGGCCAGTATAAATGTTACACAGTGGCTCCGGCGCCATTATGGGGGGCGGAGCTACAGCATAGCGGGTTCAGCAGCATTTTGGCGCCTTCCTCTGCATAAGCAGCAGTAGCTGCCTCATACAGTTCCTTCATAATGGTCACACGCTGGATCACTGGTACCGGGTGGGTATAGACGGGGGAGGCGCTGTATTGTGCACAAATATAATTCCTCTGAGGGAATTTGCATAAGACGGTCTCACTGTTGGTTATGTATATGTAAAACGCTTACAGCCTCACTGGGGCTGTGCAGCGTTGGGTGCGCTGGTGTCCTCTCTCCTGTGTCTCCTCTCACATGCAATATGGCAGGCTTGTATTGTATTTCGGGCTGTGTTGTATGTGTATTGTACCTGTTTTTCTTCTTCACAATGGTAAAACAGAAATCATGTAGTGTATTTAATGCTAGATTCTCCCCTATCTCATCTGGCTGAATATCAGGGCGTATAGTTACTAATATTCGTGTTTGTGGCGATTTGTAGGGAGTTTGATCTCGAATTTTATCGGACGTATTTTACTGCAACGTTTTGAATCCATCTACGGTAATTTACTAAGCTGACGAAATTTATATTTTCGTATTTTCCGATGTCGATGTGATTCGTAGTGTCGGGCAGTGTTTTACGGGAGTGATTTAAGGGGTCCACACTCCTCCAGGGTACCCCGGCCAGGGGTGACTAGTTAGGGGGGGGGGGGGTAATGCCATGGCCGCAGGGACCTATATAAAAGTGTCCCCCGGCTGTGGCCTTATCTCTCTGGCTAGTGGAGCCCAGTGCTGTTTTTAAAAATACGGGGGACCCCTACATCTTTTGTCCCCCGGATTTTTTGAACGAGGACCGGACGTAGAGCCCGTGCTGATTGTATAAATAATAAGAATTTACTTACCGATAATTCTATTTCTCGTAGTCCGTAGTGGATGCTGGGAACTCCGTAAGGACCATGGGGAATAGCGGCTCCGCAGGAGACTGGGCACAAAAAGAAAGCTTTAGGACTACCTGGTGTGCACTGGCTCCTCCCCCTATGACCCTCCTCCAAGCCTCAGTTAGGATACTGTGCCCGGACGAGCGTACACAATAAGGAAGGATTTTGAATCCCGGGTAAGACTCATACCAGCCACACCAATCACACCGTACAACTTGTGATATGAAACCCAGTTAACAGCATGATAACAGAGGAGCCTCTGAATAGATGGCTCACAACAAGAACCCGATTAGTTAACAATAACTATGTACAAGTATTGCAGACAATCCGCACTTGGGATGGGCGCCCAGCATCCACTACGGACTACGAGAAATAGAATTATCGGTAAGTAAATTCTTATTTTCTCTGACGTCCTAGTGGATGCTGGGAACTCCGTAAGGACCATGGGGATTATACCAAAGCTCCCAAACGGGCGGGAGAGTGCGGATGACTCTGCAGCACCGAATGAGAGAACTCCAGGTCCTCCTCAGCCAGGGTATCAAATTCATAGAATTTTGCAAACGTGTTTGCCCCTGACCAAGTAGCTGCTCGGCAAAGTTGTAAAGCCGAGACCCCTCGGGCAGCCGCCCAAGATGAGCCCACCTTCCTTGTGGAATGGGCTTTTATTGATTTAGGCTGCGGTCATCCTACCGCAGAATGCGCCAGCTGAATAGTGCTACAAATCCAGCGCGCAATAGACTGCTTAGAAGCAGGAGCACCCAGCTTGTTGGGTGCCATCAGGATAAACAGCGAGTCAGTTTTCCTGACTCCAGCCGTCCTGGAAAAATACAATTTTCAGGGCCCTGACTACGTCCAGCAACTTGGAATCCTCCAAGTCCCTAGTAGCCGCAGGCACCACAATAGGTTGGTTTAAGTGAAAACCTGAGACCACCTTTGGGAGAAACTGAGGACGAGTCCTCAACTCTGCCCTATCCATATAGAAAATCAGATAAGGGCTTTTACATGACAAAGCCGCCAATTCTGACACACGCCTGGCCAAGGCCAACAGCATGACCACTTTCCACGCGAGATACTTTAGCTCCATGGTTTTAAGTGGCTCAACCAATGCGACTTTAGGAAATCCAACACCATGTTGAGATCCAAAAAGTGCCACAGGAGGCACAAAAAGGAGGCTGAATATGTAGTACTCCTTTAACCAAAGTCTGAACTTCAGGCAGTGAAGCCAGTTCTTTCTGGAAGAAAATCGACAGAGCCGAAATCTGGACCTTGATGGACCCCAATTTGAGGCCCAAACGTCACCCCTGCTTGCAGAAAGTGCAGGAATCGACATAGTTGAAATTCCTCCGTCGGGGCCTTCATGGCCTCCCACCAAGCAACAAATTTTCGCCAAACGCGGCGATAATGTCTTGCGGTGACATCCTTCCTGGCTATGATCAGGGTAGGGATGACTTCCTTCGGAATACCCTTTACCTTTAGGATCCGGTGTTCTACCGCCATGCCGTCAAACGCAGCCGCGGTAAGTCTTGGAACAGACATGGTCCCTGCTGCAGCAGGTCTTGTCTAAGCGGCAGAGGCCAAGGGTCCTCTGCCAGCATCTCTTGAAGTTCCGGGTACCAAGCTCTTCATGGCCAATCCGGAACCCCGAGTATGGTTTTCACTCCTCGCCTTCTTATTATTCTCAGTACCTTGGGTATGAGAGGTAGAGGAGGAGACACATAAACCGACTGGTACACCCACGGTGTCACTAGAGCGTCCCCAGCGATCGCCTGAGGGTCCCTTGACCTGGCGCAATATCTTTTCAACTTCTTGTTGAGGCGGGACGCCATCATGTCCACCCGTGGTCATTCCCAACGGTTTACCCGCATTTGGAAAACTTCTGAATGAAGTCCCCATTCTCCTGGGTGTAGGTCGCCCATCGGAGAATCCTTGTGGCTTCTGCCATCGCCATCCTGCTTCTTGTGCCGCCCTGTCTGTTTACATGGGCGACCGCCGTGATGTCGTCTGATTGGATCAGTACCGGCTGGTTCTGAAGCAGGGGCCTTGCTTGGCTTAGGGCATTGTAAATGGCCCTTCGCTGCAGAATATTTATGTGAAGCGAAATCTCCTTGGAAATTTCTTCCCTGTGTGACTGCACCCCAGCCCCGAAGGCTGGCATCCGTGGTCACCAGGACCCAGTCCTGTATTCCGAATCTGCGGCCCTCTAGTAGATGAGCCCTCTGCAGCCACCACAGCAGCGACACCCTGTTTCTTGCTGACAGGGTTATCCGCTGTTGTATCTGTAGATGGGACCCGGACCATTAGTCCCACAGGTCCCACTGGAACGTCCTTGCGTGGAGTCTTCCGAATGGAATTATGCTTCGTACGAAGCTACCATTTTTCCCAGGACTCGTGTGCATTGATGTACCGACACCTGTCCTGGTTTTAGGATGTCTCTGACTAGAGATGACAACTCCTCGGCTTTTTCCACTGGAAGAAACACTCTTTTCTGGTCTGCGTTCAGAAACATTCCCAGGAACAGAAGACGTGTCGTCGGGACCAGCTGTGACTTTGGAATATTGAGAATCCAGTCGTGCTGTTGTAGCACTTCCCGAGAGAGTGCTACCCCCACTACCAACTGTTCTTTGGACCTCGCCTTTATCAGGAGATCGTCCAAGTACGAGATAATAAAAACTTCCTTCTTGCGAAGGAGTATCATCACTTCTGCCATTACCTAGGTAAAGACCTTCGGTGCCGTGGACAATTCCACCGGCCGCGTCTGGAACTGATAGTGACAGTCCTGTACCACATATCTGAGGTACTCCTGGTGAGGAGGGTAAATGGGGACATGCAGGTACGCATCCTTGATGTCCAGGGAGACCCTGTAATCCCCCTCGTCCAGGCTCGTAATATCCGCCCTGAGCGATTCCATCTTGAACTTGAATCTTCTGATATAAAAGTTCAAGTATTTTAATTTCAAGATGGGTCTCACCGAAACGTTTCGGTACCACAACCACTGTGGAATAGTAACCCCTTCCTTGCTGAAGAAGGGGTACCTTGACAATCACTTGTTGTGATTATAGTGTTGAATATCCACCAACACCGTCTCCCTGGCAGAGGGAGGTGCCGGTAAGGCAGATTTTAGGAAACGGCGGGGGGAAGAACGTCTCGAACTCCAGCCTGTACCCCTGAGATACTACTTGAAGGACCCAGGGATCCATGTGAGAGAGCCCACTGTCCGCTGAAATTTCTGAGACGGGCCCCCACCGTACCCGGGTCCGCCTGAGCAGCCCCCGCACCATGCTGTGGACCTACCGGACGCAGGGAGGACTTCTGCTCTTGGGAACTAGCTGTGTGTTGCAGCTTTTTCCTCTACCTTTGCCTCTCGGCAGAAAGGATGAGCCTCTAGCCCTCTTGCTTTTCTGGGGCCGAAAGGACTGTACTTGATGATACGGTGCTTTCTTTTGTTGTGGGGTAGCCTGTGGCAAAAAAATCGATTTCCCAACAGTAGCTGTGGAAACGAGGTCTGAAAAACCATCCCCAAACAGTTTTACCCCCTTATAGGGCAACTTCCATGTGCCGATTCGAGTCGGCATCGCCTGACCATTGCCAAGTCCATAACCCCCGTCTGGCGGCAATGGACCTAGCGCTTATTTTTGATGCCAGCCGGCAAATATCCCTCTGTGCATCACGCATGTATAAGACCACGTCTTTTATATGCTTTATTTTCAGCAAAATATTGGCCCTCATTCCGAGTTGATCGGTCGCATTGCGAATTTAGCAGAGTTACACACGCTAAGCCGCCGCCTACTGGGAGTGAATCTTAGCTTCTTAAAATTGCGACCGATGTATTCGCAATATTGCGATTACTAACTACTTAGCAGTTTCTGAGTAGCTCCAGACTTACTCTGCCTGTGCGATCATTTCAGTGCTTGTCGTTCCTGGTTGACGTCACAAACACACCCAGCGTTCGCCCAGGCACTCCCACCGTTTCCCCGGCCACTCCTGCGTTTTTTCCGGAAACGGTAGCGTTTTCAGCCACACGCCCCTGAAACGCCGTGTTTCCGCCCAGTAACACCCATTTCCTGTCAATCACATTACGATCGCCGGAGCGAAGAAAAAGCCGTGAGTAAAATTACTTTCTTCATAGTAAAGTTACTTGGCGCAGTCGCAGTGCGAACATTGCGCATGCGTACTAAGCGGATTTTCACTGCGATGCGATGAAAAATACCGAGCGAACAACTCGGAATGAGGGCCCTTGTCCCTATCCATAGTTATTTTCCGACAGGGAATCTGACCACGCAGCGGGAGCACTGCACATCCATGCCGAAGCAACGGCTGGTCGCAATATAATGCCCTAGTGTGTGACTATATCTTATAGGGTAACCTCCTGCTTTCTATCAGCAGGTCCCTTCAGGGCGGCCGTATCCGGAGACGGTAGTGCCACCTTTTCTGATAAGCGTGTAAGCGCTGTATCTACCCTATGGGGTGTTTCCCCGCGTGACCTATCCTCTGGCGGGAAAGGGTACGCTGCCAATAACCGTTTTAGAAATTATCAATTTCTTACCGGGGGAAGACCACTCTTCCTCACACACCTCATTTAATTTCTCAGATGCAGGAAAAACTACTAATAGTTTTCTCTCACCAAACACAATACCCTTTTATGTGGTACCTGGGGTATAATCATAAATGTGTAATACATTTTTCATTGCCTCAATCCTGTAACGGGTGGACCTATTTGGAGGGTACACTAGTCTCATCGACGTCGACACTGAAGTCAGTATCCGTGTCGACATCTGTGTCTGTTATCTGAGGTAGCGGTCGATTTTAGAGCCCCCCATGACATTTGAGACGCTGGAACAGGCACAAGCTGAGTAGCCGGCTGTTCTGTGTCGTCGACCTTTTATGTAAGGAGTTGACACTTTCACGTAATCCTTCCATAAGTTCAACCACACCGGTGTCGACCCCGCAGGGGGTGACAACATATTTACAGGCATTCGCTCCGCCTCCACCTCATTATCCTCCACATACCTGTCGACACAGCCGTACCGACACACAGCACACACAGAGAATGCTCTGATAGAGGACAGGACCCCACAAAGCCCTTTGGGGAGACAGAGGGAGAGTATGCCAGCACACACCAGGGCGCTATATATCACAGGGATAGCACCTATAAAAAGTGTTTTCCCTTATAGCTGCATATATATATATGTATACTGCGCCTAATTTGTGCCCCCCCTCTCTTTTTAACCCTTTCTGTAGTGTATTAACTGCAGGGGAGAGCCAGGGAGCTTCCCTCCAACGGAGCTGTGAGGGAAAAATGGCGCCAGTGTGCTGAGGAGATAGGCCCCGCCCCTTTTTCGCGGACTTTTCTCCCGCATTTTTATAGATTCTGGCAGGGGTTAATGTACATCCATATAGCCCTGGGGGTTATATGTGATGTATTTTTGCCAGCCAAGGTGTTAATATTGCTGCTCAGGGCGCCCCCCCCCAGCGCCCTGCACCCATCAGTGACCGCAGTGTGAGGTGTGCATGAGGAGCAATGGCGCACAGCTGCAGTGCTGTGCGCTACCTTGATGAAGACTGATGTCTTCTGCCGCCGATTTTCCGGACCTCTTCTTGCTTCTGGCTCTGTAAGGGGGCCGGCGGCGCGGCTCTGGGACCGGACTCCGAGGCTGGGCCTGTGTTCGATCCCTCTGGAGCTAATGGTGTCCAGTAGCCTAAGAAGCCCAAGCTGGCTGTAAGCAGGCAGGTTCGCTTCTTCTCCCCTTAGTCCCTCGATGCAGTGAGCCTGTTGCCAGCAGGTCTCACTGAAAATAAAAAACCTAAAACTAACTTTTATCTAAGAAGCTCAGGAGAGCCCCCTAGATTGCACCCTGCTCGGTCGGGCACAAAAATCTAACTAACTGAGGCTTGGAGGAGGGTCATAGGGGGAGGAGCCAGTGCACACCAGGTAGTCCTAAAGCTTTCTTTTTGTGCCCAGTCTCCTGCGGAGCCGCTATTCCCCATGGTCCTTACGGAGTTCCCAGCATCCACTAGGACGTCAGAGAAAATAAGATTTTACTCACCGGTAAATCTATTTCTCGTAGTCCGTAGTGGATGCTGGGGACTCCGTAAGGACCATGGGGAATAGACGGGCTCCGCAGGAGACTGGGCACTCTAAGAAAGATTTAGTACTACTGGTGTGCACTGGCTCCTCCCTCTATGCCGCTCCTCCAAACCTCAGTTAAGGAAACTGTGCCCGGAAGAGCTGACATTACAAGGAAAGGATTTTGGAATCCAGGGTAAGACTCATACCAGCCACACCAATCACACCGTATAACTTGTGATAAACTTACCCAGTCAACAGTATGAACAACAACAGAGCATCAAACAATGGATGCCAACATAACATAACCCTTTATTAAGCAATAACTATATACACGTATTGCAGAAAGTCCGCACTTGGGACGGGCGCCCAGCATCCACTACGGACTACGAGAAATAGATTTACCGGTGAGTAAAATCTTATTTTCTCTAACGTCCTAGTGGATGCTGGGGACTCCGTAAGGACCATGGGGATTATACCAAAGCTCCCAAACGGGCGGGAGAGTGCGGATGACTCTGCAGCACCGAATGGGCAAACACAAGGTCCTCCTCAGCCAGGGTATCAAACTTGTAGAACTTAGCAAATGTGTTTGAACCCGACCAAGTAGCTGCTCGGCAAAGCTGTAATGCCGAGACCCCTCGGGCAGCCGCCCAAGAAGAGCCCACTTTCCTTGTGGAATAGGCTTTCACCGATTTTGGATGCGGCAATCCAGCCGCAGAATGAGCCTGCTGAATCGTGTTACAGATCCAGCGAGCAATGGTTTGCTTTGAAGCAGGAGCACCCAGCTTGTTGGATGCATACAGGATAAACAGCGAGTCAGTCTTCCTGACTCCAGCCATCCTGGCTACATAGATCTTCAAAGCCCTTACTACATCAAGCAACTTGGAATCCTCCAAGTCACGAGTAGCCGCAGGCACCACAATAGGTTGGTTCAAATGAAAAGATGACACCACCTTCGGCAGAAATTGCGGACGAGTCCGTAATTCTGCCCTGTCCATATGGAAAACCAGATAGGGGCTTTTACATGACAAAGCCGCCAATTCTGACACACGCCTAGCCGAAGCTAAGGCCAATAGCATGACCACCTTCCACGTGAGATACTTTAGCTCCACGGTCTTAAGTGGCTCAAACCAGTGGATTTCAGGAAACCCAACACCACGTTGAGATCCCAAGGTGCCACTCTGTTAACAAACGTCTGAACTTCAGGAAGAGAAGCCAGTTCCTTTTGAAAGAAAATGGATAGGGCTGAAATCTGGACCTTTATGGACCCCAACTTCAAGCCCATAGTCACTCCAGACTGTAGGAAGTGCAGGAACCGGCCCAGCTGGAATTCCTCTGTAGGGGCCTTCCTGGCCTCACACCAGGCAACATATTTTCGCCATATACGGTGAGTGTTTTGCTGTCACGTCCTTCCTAGCCTTTATCAGCGTAGGAATAACTTCATCCGGAATGCCTTTTTCCGCTAGGATCCTGTGTTCAACCGCCATGCTGTCAAACGCAGCAAGTCTTGGAACAGACAGGGCCCCTGTTGCAACAGGTCCTGCCTGAGAGGCAGAGGCCATGGGTCCTCAGTGAGCATTTCTTGCAGTTCCGGATACCAAGTCCTTCTTGGCCAATCCGGAACATTGAGTATTGTTCTTACTCCTCTTTTTCTTACGATTCTCAGCACCTTGGGTATGAGAGGAAGAGGAGGAAACACATAGACCGACTGGAACACCCACGGTGTTACTAATGCGTCCACAGCTATCGCCTGAGGGTCTCTTGACCTGGCGCAATACCTTTGTAGCTTTCTCTTGAGACGGGATGCCATCATGTACACCTGTGGCAGTTCCCATCGATTTGTAATCTGAGTGAAGACTTTGTGATGAAGTCCCCACTCTCCCGGGTGGAGGTCGTGCCTGCTGAGGAAGTCTGCTTCCCAGTTGTCCACTCCCGGAATGAACACTGCTGACAGTGCTTGCACGTGATTCTCCGCCCAACGAAGAATCCTGGTGGCTTCCGCCATCGCCACTCTGCTTCTTATGCCGCCCTGGCGGTTTACATGAGCCACTGCGGTGATGTTGTCTGACTGAATCAGCACCGGTTGGTTGCGAAGCAGAGGCTCTACTTGACTCAGGGCGATGTATATGGCCCTTTGTTCCAGGATATTTATGTGCAGACAAGCCTCCTGACTTGACCACAACCCTTGGAAGTTTCTTCTCTGAGTGACTGCCCCCCATCCTCGGAGGCTCGCATCCGTGGTCACCAGGACCCAGTCCTGTATGCCGAACCTGCGGCCCTCGACAAGGTGAGCACACTGCAGCCACCACAGAAAAGACACCCTGGCCCTCGGGGACAGGGTGATCAGCCGATGCATCTGAAGATGCGACCCGGACCACTTGTCCAATAGATCCCACTGAAAGATCCTCGCATGGAACCTGCCGAAGGGAATGGCTTCGTACGATGCCACCATCTTTCCCAGGACTCGCGTGCAGTGATGCACCGACACCTGTTTCGGTTTTAAGAGGTCTCTGACTAGAATCACGAGCTCCTGAGCCTTCTCCGCCGGGAGAAACACCTTCTTCTGGTCTGTGTCCAGAATCATGCCCAGAAAGGGCAGACTCGTCGTAGGAATCAGCTGCGACTTTGGGATATTCAGAATCCAGCCATGCTGCTGCAACACTTCCTGAGAGTGTGCTACGCTGATCAGCAACTGCTCTCTGGACCTCGCCTTTATGAGGAGATCGTCCAAGTATGGGATAACTGTGACTCCTTGCTTTCTCAGGATCACCATCATTTCCGCCATTACCTTGGTAAATATTCTCGGTGCCGTGGAGAGCCCAAAAGGCAACGTCTGGAATTGGTAATGACAGTCCTGTACCACAAATCTGAGGTACTCCTGATGAGGTGGATAAATGGTGTCAAAGTCGAAAAATATCCTGATTCATATGCCTTGTACTAACCCCTCATGCACATGCCCGCTGCACGTGCATGAGCTCTGCTGTGCGTGCACATGTCCGCAATATGCGTAAGATCGCTCCGTCGATCACGCACGGTGTATGCGCATTTACGGTAGAGTTTGTGAGCGTCTAGCGGGCGACTTGATCATAACATATTTTACCCACATAGCGTGTTTTATAGTGATTATTCCCCTTAACAATGTTAGAAAGTATGTTTAGTGTAAACAGTTCTTGGACAGAGAAATTCCTCTTTGCATGATATGAAGGGTCAGACAAAGGTAGAACGGTGGTGTTTAGTATCCAGCTGTAGAGTATTTTAATAGTAACATTTCGGTGTTGGTTAGGAAGAGATTGTTCGCTCCTGCGTATAGTTATGTTTAAAAAAAAGAATTTACTTACCGATAATTCTATTTCTCGTAGTCCGTAGTGGATGCTGGGAACGCCGTAAGGACCATGGGGAATAGCGGCTCCACAGGAGACTGGGCACAAAAGAAAAGCTTTAGGACTACCTGGTGTGCACTGGCTCCTCCCCCTATGACCCTCCTCCAAGCCTCAGTTAGGATACTGTGCCCGGACGAGCGTACACAATAAGGAAGGATTTTGAATCCCGGATAAGACTTATACCAGCCACACCAATCACACCGTACAACTTGTGATATGAACC
Source organism: Pseudophryne corroboree (assembly GCF_028390025.1). Lineage (NCBI taxonomy): Eukaryota > Metazoa > Chordata > Amphibia > Anura > Myobatrachidae > Pseudophryne > Pseudophryne corroboree. Next base: position 416,675,872 of record NC_086447.1, on the reverse strand, counting down.
CAGTTAACAGCATGATAACAGAGGAGCCTCTGGATAGATGGCTCACAACAACAATAACCCGATTTGTTAACAATAACTATGTACAAGTATTGCAGACAATCCGCACTTGGGATGGGTGCCCAGCATCCACTACGGACTACGAGAAATAGAATTATCGGTAAGTAAATTCTTATTTTCTCTGACATCCTAGTGGATGCTGGGAACTCCGTAAGGACCATGGGGATTATACCAAAGCTCCCAAACGGGCGGGAGAGTGCGGATGACTCTGCAGCACCGAGTGAGAAAACTCCAGGTCCTCCTCAGCCAGAGTGTCAAATTTGTAAAATTTTACAAAAGTATTTGACCCTGACCAAGTAGCAGCTCGGCAGAGTTGTAAAGCCGAGACCCCTCGGGCAGCCGCCCAAGATGAGCCCACCTTCCTTGTGGAGTGGGCTTTTACAGATTTTGGCTGTGGCAGGCCTGCCACAGAATGCGCAAGCTGAATAGTACTACAAATCCAGCGAGCAATAGTCTGCTTAGAAGCAGGAGCACCCAGCTTGTTGGGTGCGTACAGGATAAATAGCGAGTCAGATTTTCTGACTCCAGCCGTCCTGGAAACATATATTTTCAGGGCCCTGACAACGTCCAGCAACTTGGAGTCCTCCAAGTCCTTAGTAGCCGCAGGTACCACAATAGGCTGGTTCAGATGAAACGCTGAAACCACCTTTGGGAGAAATTGAGGACGAGTCCTCAATTCTGCCCTGTCCGTATGAAAAATCAGGTAAGGGCTTTTACAGGATAAAGCCGCCAATTCGGACACACGCCTGGCTGAAGCCAGGGCCAACAACATGACCACCTTCCATGTGAGATATTTTAAGTCCACAGTGTTGAGTGGTTCAAACCAATGTGATTTTAGGAAACCCAAAACAACATTCAGATCCCAGGGTGCCACTGGAGGCACAAAAGGAGGCTGTATATGTAGCACTCCCTTAACAAACGTCTGGACTTCAGGCACTGAAGCCAGTTCTCTCTGAAAGAAAATCGACAGGGCCGAAATCTGGACCTTAATGGATCCTAATTTTAGGCCCATAGACACTCCTGTTTGCAGGAAATGCAGGAATCAACCCAGTTGAAATTCCTCCGTCGGGGCCTTTTTGGCCTCGCACCACGCAACATATTTCCGCCAGATGCGGTGATAATGCTTTGCGGTTACATCCTTTCTGGCTGTTATCAAAGTAGGGATGACTTCGTCTGGAATGCCTTTTTCCTTTAGGATCCGGCGTTCAACCGCCATGCCGTCAAACGCAGCCGCGGTAAGTCTTGGAACAGACAGGGTCCCTGCTGGAGCAGGTCCCTTCTCAGAGGTAGAGGCCACGGATCCTCTGTGAGCATCTCTTGAAGTTCCGGGTACCAAGTCCTTCTTGGCCAATCCGGAGCCACGAGAATAGTTCTTACTCCTCCCCGCCGTATAATTCTCAGCACCTTGGGTATGAGAGGCAGAGGAGGGAACACATACACTGACTGGTACACCCACGGTGTTACCAGAGCGTCCACAGCTATTGCTTGAGAGTCCCTTGACCTGGCGCAATACCTGTCCAGTTTTTTGTTGAGGCGGGACGCCATCATGTCCACCTTTGGTTTTTCCCAACGGTTTATCATCATGTGGAAGACTTCTGGGTGAAGTCCCCACTCTCCCGGGTGGAGGTCGTGTCTGCTAAGGAAGTCTGCTTCCCAGTTGTCCACTCCCGGAATGAACACTGCCGACAGTGCTATCACATGATTTTCCGCCCAGCGAAGAATCCTTGCAGCTTCTGCCATTGCCCTCCTGCTTCTTGTGCCGCCCTGTCTGTTTACGTGGGCGACTGCCGTGATGTTGTCCGACTGGATCAGCACCGGCTGACCTTGAAGCAGAGGTCTTGCTTGGCTTAGAGCATTGTAAATAACTCTTAACTCCAGGATATTTATGTGAAGTGATGTATCCAGGCTTGACCACAAGCCCTGGAAGTTTCTTCCCTGTGTGACTGCTCCCCAGCCTCGCAGGCTGGCATCCGTGGTCACCAGGACCCAGTCCTGAATGCCGAATCTGCGGCCCTCTAGAAGATGAGCACTCTGCAACCACCACAGGAGAGACACCCTTGTCCTTGGGGACAGGGTTATCCGCTGATGCATCTGAAGATGCGATCCGGACCATTTGTCCAGCAGGTCCCACTGGAATGTTCTTGCGTGGAATCTGCCGAATGGGATTGCTTCGTAGGAAGCTACCATTTTTCCCAGGACCCTTGTGCATTGGTGCACTGATACTTGGCCTGGTTTTAGGAGGTTTCTGACTAGCTCGGATAACTCTCTGGCTTTCTCTTCCGGGAGAAACACCTTTTTCTGGACTGTGTCCAGGATCATCCCTAGGAATAGAAGACGTGTCGTCGGGATCAGCTGCGATTTTGGGATATTGAGAATCCAACCGTGCTGCCGCAGCACTACTTGAGATAGTGCTACTCCGACTACCAACTGTTCCTTGGATCTTGCCCTTATCAGGAGATCGTCCAAGTAAGGGATAATTAAAACTCCCTTCCTTCGAAGGAGTATCATCATTTCGGCCATTACTTTGGTAAAGACCCGGGGTGCCATGGACAATCCAAACGGCAGCGTCTGAAACTGATAGTGGCAGTTCTGTACCACAAACCTGAGGTACCCTTGGTGAGAAGGGTAAATTGGGACATGGAGGTAAGCATCCTTGATGTCCAGAGACACCATATAATCCCCTTCTTCCATGTTCGCGATCACCGCTCTGAGTGACTCCATCTTGAATTTGAACCTCTGTATGTAAGTGTTCAAAGATTTTAGATTTAAAATAGGTCTCACCGAGCCATCCGGATTCGGTACCACAAACAGCGTGGAATAATACCCCTTTCCCTGTTGCAGGAGGGGTACCTTGATTATCACCTGCTGTGAATACAGCTTGTGAATGGCTTCCAATACCGCCTCCCTGTCGGAGGGAGATGTCGGTAAGGCAGACTTTAGGAAACGGCGAGGGGGAGACGTCTCGAATTCCAATTTGTACCCCTGAGATACCACCTGAAGGATCCAGGGGTCCACTTGTGAGTGAGCCCACTGCGCGCTGAAATTCTTGAGACGGGCCCCCACCGTGCCTGAGTCCGCTTGTAGAGCCCCAGCGTCATGCTGAGAACTTGGCAGAAGCGGGAGAGGGCTTCTGTTCCTGGGAACTGGCTGTTTGCTGCAGCCTTTTTCCTCTCCCTCTGCCATGGGGCAGAAATGAGGAGCCTTTCGCTCGCTTGCCCTTACGGGGCCGAAAGGACTGCGCCTGATAATACGGCGTCTTTTTATGTTGAGAGGCTACCTGGGGTAAAAATGTGGATTTCCCAGCAGTTGCCGTGGATACCAGGTCCGATAGACCTACCCCAAATAACTCCTCCCCTTTATAAGGCAATACTTCCATATGCCTTTTGGAATCAGCATCACCTGACCACTGCCGCGTCCATAACCCTCTTCTGGCAGATATGGACAGCGCACTTACTCTTGATGCCAGTCGGCAAATATCCCTCTGTGCATCACGCATATATAAAAATGCATCTTTAAATGCTCTATAGTCAGTAATATACTGTCCCTATCCAGGGTATCAATATTTTCAGTCAGGGAATCCGACCAAGCCACCCCAGCACTGCACATCCAGGCTGAGGCGATTGCTGGTCGCAGTATAACACCCGTGTGAGTGTATATACATTTTAGGATATTCTCCTGCTTTCTGTCAGCAGGTTCCTTAAGGGCGGCCGTATCAGGAGACAATAGTGCCACCTGTTTTGACAAGCGTGTGAGCGCTTTATCCACCCTAGGGGGTGTTTCCCAACGTGCCCTATCCTCTGGCGGGAAGGGGTATGATGCCAATAACTTTTTAGGAATTATCAGTTTTTTATCGGGAGAAACCCACGCTTCATCACACACTTCATTTAATTCCTCAGATGCAGGAAAAACTACAGGTAGTTTTTTCTCACCAAACATAATACCCTTTTTAGTGGTACTTGTACTATCAGAAATGTGTAAAACATTTTTCATTGCCTCAATCATGTATCGTGTGGCCCTACTGGAAGTCACATTCGTCTCTTCATCGTCGACACTGGAGTCAGTATCCGTGTCGGCGTCTGTATCTGCCATCTGCGGTAGTGGGCATTTTAGAGCCCCTGATGGTCTTTGAGACGCCTGGACAGGCACAAGCTGAGTAGCCGGCTGTCTCATGTCATCAACATTCTTTTGTAAAGAGCTGACACTTTCACGTAATTCCTTCCATAAGCTCATCCACTCAGGTGTCTACTCCCTAGGGGGTGACATCACCATTACAGGCAATTGCTCCGCCTCCACATCATTTTCCTCTTCATACATGTCGACACAGTCGTACCGACACACAGCACACACACAGGGAATGCTCTGATAGAGGACAGGACCCCACTAGCCCTTTGGGGAGACAGAGGGAGAGTATGCCAGCACACACCAGAGCGCTATATATATGTTGGGATAACACCATACAGAGTGTTTTTCCCTTTATAGCTGCTGTGTATATTATACTGCGCCTAATTAGTGCCCCCCCCCTCTTGTTTTACCCTTTTCTGTAGTGCAGGACTGCAGGGGAGAGTCAGGGAGACGTCCTTCCAGCGGAGCTGTGAGGGAAAATGGCGCCAGTGTGCTGAGGAGATAGGCTCCGCCCCCTTCTCGGCGGACTTTTCTCCCGCTTTTTTCAGGAATCTGGCAGGGGTTAATATACATCCATATTGCCCTGGGGGTTATATGTGATGTATTTTAGCCAGCCAAGGTGTTTATATTGCTGCTCAGGGCGCCCCCCCCCAGCGCCCTGCACCCATCAGTGACCGGAGCGTGTGGTGCATGAGGAGCAATGGCGCACAGCTGCAGTGCTGTGCGCTACCTTGGTGAAGACTGATGTCTTCTGCCGCCGATTTTCCGGACCTCTTCTTGCTTCTGGCTCTGTAAGGGGGCCGGCGGCGCGGCTCTGGGACCGGACTCCGAGGCTGGGCCTGTGTTCGGTCCCTCTGGAGCTAATGGTGTCCAGTAGCCTAAGAAGCCCAAGCTGGCTGCAAGCAGGCAGGTTCGCTTCTTCTCCCCTTAGTCCCTCGATGCAGTGAGCCTGTTGCCAGCAGGTCTCACTGAAAATAAAAAACCTAAAAACTAACTTTTCCTAAGAAGCTCAGGAGAGCCTCCTAGATTGCACCCAGCTCGGTCGGGCACAAAAATCTAACTGAGGCTTGGAGGAGGGTCATAGGGGGAGGAGCCAGTGCACACCAGGTAGTCCTAAAGCTTTTCTTTTGTGCCCAGTCTCCTGCGGAGCCGCTATTCCCCATGGTCCTTACGGAGTTCCCAGCATCCACTAGGACGTCAGAGAAAGTAATTTAGAGACATTTACTGTATCTGCTGTTCATTACCCATGCGGCGGGAATCCTGAGGATACCTCCCACCAGAGCAGTTGGAAACAGACACAGCCCACCTGTTCGAACCCACCTATGACCTTTTGTTATAATGCAGAGACACATTCCTGTGTCCAATGAACTATAAGATTATAGGGACCATTGTATTGTTACTGTATGTTGTGTATATAAAGGCCACCATTGCTGGACCAGCACTCACTCTCTCTCTACAAAAGTATCTTCACACTGAAGGCTGAGGGCTGGTCCAGGACGCGCTTGCGAATCATTCCCACGTGTGTAAGTTTCTCTGTAGCCATTTTGTTATCCTTTAAGTGTTTGCCATTTTATTCTCTTTGTGTTTATTCTGTTTGCGATCGTTCGCTATTGTTCACATTTATTTCTTGTTATTCTGTTTAGATATTGATGTTAGGTCTGTAGTGTATAAGCTGTAACTGTTTTTCCCTTTACTTTTTTATACTAAAGTATCTTCTACGAAGGTGTTGGAACCTTACCAGGTCTTGTGTGTTTCACCAGTTATTGAATAGGGTTTCTGAGCGTCTCAATCGCTCAAACAGCTTTTATATTTTCAAGGTCAATAAGTGTTACATTGTGGTAATATTACAGTATTAAGGTTTACAGTATAAGCATACCCTTACAGTGTGTTGTTAACAAGGTTTACAGTGTGTCAGTCAGTGAGCGTACGTGCCGCTCGTGCGTCGCACCGACGATAAGCGTCTGCTACGCTAAGTGCGTACCCTTACGGTACTCCGTGCGCCAATTGCGTACTTAGTCCATAATAAGTATATAGCTTATGTTCAAAGGTAATATTTGACTCTATCAATTGGGGGCATCGTCCGGGCCTCCTCATATCCGCAGCCAACCGGAACCAGGCAGACTTTTATCCATCAGCAAAGGGCGGGAAGGTAGTATCCCCTGTATCCGTGTTTATGGTTGGGGATACGGTAGTGCTGATTAGATAAGCGTCTGCTCCGCTTGGTTTGTAGGGATGCTGGTGGGATCCGGAACCGAAAGGTAAGAACATTAAGCTATTGTCTTTTAAAACTGTTTTAATTTCTGTTTGGCGCACATTGTGCACGCAACACACGCAACGCACCTGTATTTTCATTTGTGTACTTTCACATATCTAACTTTCCTGTTTTGCCATTTGCATTGATAACGTGCTGAGAAAATTTATTGCTGCTATTATTAGTTAAAAGTAAAGAGTAATACTTAAGGGAGTAATTGTAAAGCACGCACACAGCCTGGCCTAGTTGTAAAGGTTGATACAGATGAAACTGTGTGGTGTTTAGTAAACGATTATAGTTAAATATCGTTTACATTTATAGAAGCGTGTTATTTGTATTACTGTGGAGTATCCGGCCTGTGTACACGTGTCTCTGACCGAGTGCGAGACAGCGTACGCAACGCAAAGGCCTACACACGTGGCGTACATTACGCAGCGTGCGTACGGATACGCCCACTAGATACAAATCACACGATAGCATTGTTTTAGTAGTAGATACGGAAGCCACGAGATAATAGCACAAATTTGTTCAGTTTCCAAAATTTAGTTTAAAGGAAAAAGGTCCTTCTCTCGTTGCATTACCTCTGGGATTAGCCTGTGTTACCTGAATGAAAGAAATTTTCTGTACAGAAAAATCAAAGTATATATGAAGTGAAAGAAGTGTGTGTATGCAAGTGAATTTTTTCTTTGGGTGAACCTTGAGAAAAATCGAGATCTCGTAGAAGGATACCCGTGAAGTGAACACGTGGTGGCGTGGGAGAAGGCCATCTCACGTTAAAAGTCCATAAGGTAAGAGGAGCAATTAGTGTTACAGCAAACCAGGAGGTCCGCGAAAGTCAGAAATCCGTTAAAAGTACATATATGAAGTTCTGAAAACCCTGACTTAAGAAAGGTCAGAGGTAGTGAGCGCAACCCAGGGGAGTTGGCGCAATACCCATATAGGCCCGTTTTGAGAATACGCTCCGGCTGAAGGTTTCGCAGCCTAAACAATCGATTCCGCTGGTCGTTCTGCGGATAAGTAATAGTTACTTATACGCATTGCGACTGTACCGCATGTAATTGTGTGCATTAGTTTGTTACCTTGATACCCATTCTTTGCGGGATCATAAACGCTATTTGTACATTCTAACGTGATTTGTGTAGGTTTTTTTTATTTTAAGGGAGGTTCGCTGATCACTCAGGTATTCTCCAGCAACTGATATTTACTGGGGAGGGTAGCATACTCCCACACGCCCCAGTAAATAGAGGTTCAGGTTGCAGGGGCCCTGGGTTGAGTACGCCAGCGCAAAGGCAGTGTGTGGGCGTATTGGTCGACGTGGGCGAGAGTGAGTGAAGGCACTCGTTGAACTTTCACCGTCGCCTTACCTCTGGGAACTTGTTTTTTTGTAGGAATTCGCTGAGAAAGCAATACCTGCAAATAATGGGGGCCAGTTGCTCAAGTAAGGGGCGATTAACCAGGGTTCAGGTTGATTCAGTACCGCGACCAGTTGGGTCGGCCAGATATATAATGTGTGAAAAATATGAATCACACGCAGAGGTTTTATGCAATGAGTGGAAACGTATGACTGTGAACGATGGGGAGAAGTTTCCCAGGGTAGGCAGTTTTAATCCTGAGGTTTTGCAAAATTTAAGGAGAAGGATATGTCTAATAAAGTCCGGCAAGCAACGGATTAGACATTATGATTATTTACAGTTATGGCAACAGGAAGGTGAGATACAAAGAGGATTAGCTCAAGCAGCTGGTTCCAATCCTATCAGGAAACTGATAGCTACCGCACCACCACCACCACCATACATAACAGGAGAGAAAATGGCTGCAGAGAATGGCACACTGGTATATGATCAAAATGCACTTAATAAATGTATTAGTGATAAGAATAAAGTAGATAAGTGTATTGATGTTAATACTAACCCGTGCAAGTTGTATCCCGTCTTAAACTTCCCCCAGGATTGCGAGCAGGAAGATGAGCCAACCACAATATCGGCGCTCTCTCTAGCAGCCACCATAGCAGAAACTACAGTGGGCATGGCCCAACCAGTAAGAGGAGTAGCAAAGGCCCCTAGTGGAGGGACAGGTGAGGTCGTGTCGGCAGGTAAGTACGGCACTGTACACTACGCAGAAACAATTACACCACATATTGTAGAATCAACCCAGAGTGATGTTATTGAACTTAATCCTGTCAGGGTAATTGCGGTCCCAAATGGGAAAACTGACACTTCGGGAGTCACTCCCGTCAGGAACATTGCAATGCATTGTCCCTTTTCCCGGACAGAATTAAGAGCAATTATGTCTGAATTCCCTGATCCTAGGAAAGATCTAGTTGCAAGCCAAAGGTTCGTTAGAGAACTAGGTAACTCCGCAGAACCCAATAACAAAGATTGGCGGACAGTGCTGAGGGCATGTTTACCCCCCAATATCGACTCTGCGAGATTTATCACTGATTGTAGGTTAGATGAAGAGATGCCTCTCACAGATGCATACAATCAGGAAAATGTTAAGCAGATCAACATGCAATTAGGAGTATATTTCCCAGCTGTTGTCAAGTGGAACAAAATCTTCTCCATAAGACAAAAAGAGGGTGAAATAGCTTCTGATTATTTCCATCGGGCACTGCAGGAAATGGCTAAGTATACTGGAATAGAAGACATTAAGACAAATGTGCATCATAGGGAAGTAGCAGTTTCTGTGTTAATGGATGGTTTAAAGGAAGTGTTAAGGACAAGGGTACAGACCACTCAACCAAGTTGGCGAGGTCTGTCGGTGGCTGCGTTGAGAGAGACCGCTATTGAACATGATCGGAACATCATGAGACACAGGGAGTCACAGGGCGATAAGCTGATGGCAGTAAGTATACAAGCCCTTACAACAAAGCCACCTCAGCCAAAGCCGCAGACCCCTGTGGGTAAGTCAAATGTAATAAAATGTTATAACTGTAACAGGGAAGGACATATTGCACGGAATTGTATGTTTAATGACCCATATAAGGTATACCAACCCCCTAGACAACGACAAGACACACGTAATTGGGATCAGGGACTGCAGAGACGGAGTTATGAGCCACATGCAGGGGAAACAAAAAGGTACCCACCAAGAAGAGACTGGCAAGTCTCTGATAATTCCCAGTTACCCCCCTCACATGTAGTAGCTGCCAGCGCGCTGCGGGGAGGTCACCACACACAATAGGGGTGGGGCCACACCTGTAGTCTGCAGCCAGTGAAATTAATTGCGAGCCTTGGAAGTGAACCCAAGGTCACAATTGATGTAGCTGGTAGATCTCTACCTTTCCTTGTAGATACGGGGGCGGCCAAGTCAGTGATAAATTCAACAGTGGGTATGAAGACCACTGGTAGAACAATTCCAGCCATGGGAGTAACAGGAGTAGTACAACACTACCCTTTAAGCAAACCAGCAGAGATTACGATAGGGCCTTTGCAAACCAAGCATTCCTTTTTGCTAGCTGCATCGGCTCCGACTAATCTACTTGGGAGAGACTTACTGTGCAAGATGGGGTGTGTCATATATTGTACTCCTGGAGGTGTGTTCTTAGATATACCCGAGAATCACGCTCAGGAAGTACAGGATATGCTAGATTCCCCACAAAGGTTAATGACGCATACTGCTGTTACAGATAGGTGTCCGTCCAAGGTAGAGAAAATGATTTCCCAGATATCGGAGTCACTTTGGACCAAGGATGGACAAGACACTGGATTAATGGCAAATGTAGCTCCTGTAGTAGTCCAAGTAAAAGATGGTAGGATAGCTCCAAAAATCCCACAGTATCCTCTGAAGCCAGAGGTGGAGTTAGGAGTTTACCCAGTAATAGAGCGCTTGCTACAACAGGGCATTCTGGTTAGGACGTCCAGCACTGCCAATAGTCCCATCTTCCCTGTAAAGAAGAGCGGGGGGAGGGGTTACAGGCTAGTGCAGGATCTAAGGGGGATCAACAAAATAGTTGAGAGCCAATTCCCCGTAGTGCCAAATCCAGCTGTCATCCTTATGCAAATCCCTCCCACTGCGAAATTTTTCATTGTAATTGACCTCTGCTCCGCCTTCTTCTCGGTACCTCTGTACCCTGACAGCCAATATTTGTTTGCATTCACATACAGAGGAGTACAGTACACCTGGACTCGCTTACCACAAGGTTTCATTGACAGCCCAAGTATTTTCTCGCAGGCTTTGCATGATTGTTTACAATCCTTTCAACCTGAGAGCGGATCAATATTTATACAGTATGTAGACGACTTACTACTGTGTTCTGATTCACTCGAATCGTCCTTGAGAGACACGAAACAGCTTCTGTTTCATCTTTCTGATACGGGACACAAGGTTTCAAAGGATAAGTTGCAATTATGCCAGACCAAGGTAAAATATTTGGGGCATTGTTTGACACAAGGACTGAGACACCTCACCACTGATAGTGTACAGGCAATTCGCAACATGACTCTGCCACAGACTCAGCAACAGATTTGCACGTTCCTAGGAATGTGTGGGTACTGTCGTAACTGGATCCCAGGATTTTCCATACTGGCCTTACCTTTGCAAGAGATGGTCTCATCAAACAAACCAGATCGGATTTCGCACACAGATGAGTCCGAACTGGCATTTGAGAGACTAAAACAGTGCCCAACGCAGGCACCAGCATTAGGTATGCCAGATTATGGGAAACCCTTTGAACTGTACGGTACGGAAAGTGCTGGATGTGCGGCAGGTGTCTTAACCCAGAAGCATGGTGATGCCAGCAGGCCGGTAGCCTACTACAGCGCTCAGCTAGACACGGTAGCGCGATCCCTCCCCACATGCTTGCGAAGTGTTGCAGCGATAGCATTGCTAGTGAGTAAAAGCGAAGATGTAGTGCTAGGACACAACCTGACCATACACACACCTCATGCAGTGTTAGCCTTACTGAATTCTGCCCAAACCAGACACGTCTCATCCGCACGGTTTACAAGGTGGGAATTAGCACTAATGGCCCCTGTAAACATCACCATAAGGAGATGCAGCGCACTAAATCCTGCAACGTATCTCCCAGGTGTGCCTGGACAGGCACAAAGGGTGGGGGATGAGAGTAATGGTGAAGGAGGATTTAGTACAGACACTGACACACATGATTGTATGGAATATTTGACCCAAAATTTCACTGCAAGGCCTGACATCAGTGACAACCCACTGGACGGTGTAGATTTTACTTTCTACACTGACGGTAGTTGCCACAGACAGACGGACTCGGGAGACTTGTGTACTGGATACGCAGTCGTAGATGACAAAGGCACCATAGAAGCGGAACCCCTGGGCCCACCTCACTCAGCACAAGTTGCTGAGCTGGTTGCCCTAACCAGAGCGTGTGAATTGGCTAAAGGTAAGTCAGCCAATATCTACACGGATTCTAGGTATGCCTTTGGAGTAGTGCATGATTTTGGGGCCCTATGGCGCCTCAGAAATTTCATGACGGCAGCTGGCACACCTGTGGCACATGCAACCCACATCAAAAGACTTTTAGCAGCGATACAGGAACCTGACAGAGTGGCTGTTATCAAGTGTTAAGCCCACACATACAGTCAAGACCCAGTGTCACTTGGTCACAGCCGAGCAGACGAAGCTACTAAATCAGCAGCCAATACCCCCAGACAGACAGACATCACACAACTGATGGTATTCAATACCGTAAACACACAGAAATTGAGTGAAATGCAAAATTTGTGTTTGCCACAGGAAAAGGCAGTCTGGAGGTCAAAAGGATATGGCCAGGAGTCCTCAGGACTCTGGACAGATGGACAGGGTAAGCCAGTGGCACCCAGAGCATACCTTCCGAGTTTAGCGGAGGCGGCACATGGGCTGACTCATCTAGGTAAAGAAGGTATGTGCAAGTTGGTAAGAGCCTACTGGTGCGCACCAGGATTTTCTTCTCATGCAAGCAAGAGGGCAATGACATGCCTTACCTGTTTGAGGAAGAACATTGGAAAGGCAATACCAACAGAACCATCCCATATTCCGCCAACGGACGGCCCTTTTCAGGTAATACAGATTGATTTCATACAATTGCCACCTTGTAGAAATTTGAAGTATGTATTGGTTTGTATTGATGTGTTTTCAAATTGGGTTGAAGCGTTTCCCGCTGCCACAAATACCGCTACGTTTACTGCAAAGAAAATTGTGCAGGAATTTGTGTGCAGGTATGGTATCCCTAGGATAATCGAAAGTGATAGGGGTACCCATTTTACAGGTGAAGTCTTTCAGGTAATGTGCAAATTAATGGGAATTAATAGTAAGCTGCATACTCCGTACCGCCCACAGGCGAGTGCGAAAGTGGAAAGAGTAAACAGCACTATTAAGAACAAGTTGAGCAAAGTAATGGCTGAAACTGGACTGTTGTGGCCAGAAGCTTTGCCACTTGTATTGTACAGCATCAGAACCACTCCCAGGTCCCCTCTTAATCTGTCCCCTTTTGAAATTCTTTTTGGTCGACAACCCCATGTTATGATTGACCCCCAGGATGATTTGAAATGTAACAATGAAGTAACCGTAAAGTATTTGGTTAAGATGAGCAAGCAGTTGAGGAATCAGTATAGCAATCTAAAGCTGGTGATTCCTGATCTGCCAGACAGTAATTGTCATGACATTGAACCTGGGGATTATGTAATGATTCTGAATTTTCTACGCTCAGGTTGCCTGATTGACCGTTGGGAAGGACCGTACCAAGTCTTATTGACCAGCACGACAGCATTGAAGGTTGCCGAAAGAGAGACTTGGGTCCACTCGTCCCACTGTAAGAAGGTCGCTGACCCAGAGAAAGTCCGTGACATAGAACAGAGTGTTGAGGAAACCATATCATTGGAGTGTCTGTTCCGGGAAGGCTGAGAGGCTGGACTGTTGTCACGGCACCTGAGCACAGAGAATTACAAGATCGGAGGCGGTTGTCGCGCCAAGTTTTCTTTCCCTCATAGTTGTTTTCTTTCCCCCATTACAACTTTCTCTTTCTCCTCCTGTAAGATGGACTCGCCCCAAGAGACTGCAGTTCGTGTTTTCCTGTTGACCCTGTTGTTGACCAGAGCAGTCTGTTTCGGTGAGAGTACCAGTGAGGTCGAGAAAGGATCTGGAATGGGTTCTGATGATCAGGATGGATTCGTAGAATTCCAAGAGCAACACAACCACGAGCAAAGGCGAGTATCAGAAAACGATCTGGTAGCCATGACATTAATAGACATTGTGAAGGATTGTTAGCTGAAGAGAATTGTATATGTAGAAATTGTGACAACATAGTTGAGGACGGGTGCATCCAGAGATGTCAGTCCAGCATTAATATCAATATGGACCGTCATCCATTGAGTGACTATCACTCATTAGTGGGTAAGGTTTTAAACCAAACGGAATGCTGGGTGTGCTCACAAGTACCTCAAGGTCATAGAAAGTCAGGACTAGTGCCATACTCTTTAACGATAGATGAGGTACTTGAATTAAGGGGTGGGAGACCGGTGGACAAGAAATTTAATATTTCTTTCCCTCCTAGTTTGAAGCTCCACCAATACCATGTAGATAGGTCCCTAATATGTTTTATCATTTCCAATTCCCGAAAGCCGGGAAATTGGGAAGTGACATGGAACAACCGAACCATGACATTCTCACACAGAGCCGATAGAATGCCCATCGACTCAGAGCTTATACGCCAAATAGCCAACAGTGGAAGATATTTCCAATATAGGTACACTCTAGGAAGTAGGCCCATGCGAGTTGGAGAAGTATCACCAGGATACTGTGCGCATATCATACAACCTGATACGTGTACTAGACAGATGAGAGAGTTAGGGATAGGAGTTTTCACCTGGAAGGTTTGTAATATGGTGATGTCATATTCTGTCCCATATGTCCTCCCCGATGATGCATATTTCATATGTGGGAGGAAGGCGTATAAGTGGCTTGCCCCAAACTCAGAGGGATTGTGTTACATTGGAAGAGTGTTACCGGAAGTAATGACCATTACCCATGAAAAGATGAAAGATGTTCACCGCAATGCTCAAGCTCCTTACACTCACACCCATTACGAACACATTGTAAAAAGACACCTTATAGATAGGACAGAGCATGCAGCCTCTGATTTGATTCACGAATCCACCGGGATTCAATTCCTACTCGCGTTAGATATCACCCGTACCGCCAGAGGAGTTATAAATTTTAGGTATATTACCGCGCTAGCGAACCTGATAGACAATATCACCGAGATGTATGATGACACCTTCAGGTATACAGGGAGAGAATTGCAAGCTTACAAAACGGAACTGGTCCAGCACAGGATGGTTCTAAATTACCTCACAGCAATGACAGGAGGGTATTGTGTCACCCTAGCAACTCAGTATGGAGTGAAGTGTTGTACATATATCACAAACAGCACTGAGGACCCAACAGAGGTCATAGATCAAAAGATGGACGATATCTTGCAATTGAAGTGGGAGTTCCGAAGGAGACACAACCTTACCCTTGCTTCTGTGGGTAATGAACTAACCGGCTGGGTATCATGGTTGAACCCACGTAATTGGTTCTCAGGTTTAGGAGAATGGGCTCAAAATGTTGTCGTTACTGTAGGAAAGTTCCTCTTATGTATCCTAGGAGTTGTCATAATGATTGGTCTGATATTCAAATGTGTTCGGATTTTAATGAATTGCAAACGTAGTACCAAATTGATGAGTTTGAGGAGCGAGGGCATTGTAACAACAACTAGTTTAATTTATGACCCGTCAATCGAGACAATGTTGTGATAAAATGTGATTCCACGGTCCGTTTCTTTCACCCGTTTCTCCTTTGGTTTTCTCCAAGGTACAAAGACATCCACCTGGAAGAAGAATTTGATGACCCTTTATACAGACCACTGATGAACTGTGTCACAGATACCTAATGAGCTTTTAGAGACTGTAAATTTTTATGGACACTTGAAGAGCTGTGCTTGCCACTTACAGCAAAGATACAGTAAAGAGACAAGACATCAGACAAGACACCCAAAGACGACCACATACATAATCATACGACTGCATTTGTAACGCATGTTTCTTATCTTCATCTCTACTATCTTCAGGTAGTGACACACATAGTCGACAGGTAATATAGGCACATATATTAGCACTCACATATTCTCCCCCTTCATGTATCATCAACTAATGTGCACCCCCATTTGTTGGAACTAACAGCCGAAAAGAGCTCGGTAGAGTGTGTTAGCCCACTTACAGACCCTTAATACGGGATGAGAAGGATTCAATGTATACTTCGCAATACCTCGAAGCTTATTTTAGAACACGTACGGCACGATGATACATGACCCCTCAGACATGGATTTCATACACACATGCTTTTTACTATCCCACTAGGTCATACATTTCCCACCTCCTCCTCTCCTCCCTACTCCCAATCATAATGAGGTATTTCATGGTAATATATATATTTTTCTGCTTGAATTGTTTAGAAAGTGGCAGTTATTGTTGACTGCCAAAGGGTGGACTGTCAAAGTCAAAAAATATCCTGATTCATATGCCTTGTACTAACCCCTCATGCACATGCCCGCTGCACGTGCATGAGCTCTGCTGTGCATGCACATGTCCGCAATTTGCGTAAGATCGCTCCGGCGATCACGCGCGGTGTATGCGCATTTACGGTAGAGTTTGTGAGCGTCTAGCGGGCGACTCGATCATAACATATTTTACCCACATAGCGTGTTTTATAGTGATTATTCCCCTTAACAATGTTAGAAAGTATGTTTAGTGTAAACGGTTCTTGGACAGAGAAATTCCTCTTTGCATGATATGAAGGGTCAGACAAAGATAGAACGGTGGTGTTTAGTATCCAGCTGTAGAGTATTTTAATAGTAACATTTTGGTGTTGGTTAGAAAGAGATTCGCTCCTGCGTATAGTTATGTTTAAAAGTAATTTAGAGACATTTACTGTATCTGCTGTTCATTACCCATGCGGCGGGAATCCTGAGGATACCTCCCACCAGAGCAGTTGGAAACAGACACAGCCCACCTGTTCGAACCCACCTATGACCTTTTGTTATAATGCAGAGACACATTCCTGGACCAGTACTCACTCTCTCTACAAAAGTATCTTCACACTGAAGGCTGGTCCAGGACGCGCTTGCGAATCATTCCCACGTGTGTAAGTTTCTCTGTAGCCATTTTGTTATCCTTTAAGTGTTTGCCATTTTATTCTCTTTGTGTTTATTCTGTTTGCGATCGTTCGCTATTGTTCACATTTATTTCTTGTTATTCTGTTTAGATATTGATGTTAGGTCTGTAGTGTATAAGCTGTAACTGTTTTTCCCTTTTTTTTATACTAAAGTATCTTCTACGAAGGTATTGGAACCTTACCAGGTCTTGTGTGTTTCACCAGTTATTGAATAGGGTTTCTGAGCGTCTCAATCGCTCAGCTTTTATATTTTCAAGGTCAATAAGTGTTACATTGTGGTAATATTACAGTATTAAGGTTTACAGTATAAGCATACCCTTACAGTGTGTTGTCAACAAGGTTTACAGTGTGTCAGTCAGTGAGCGTACGTGCCGCTCGTGCGTCGCACCGACGATAAGCGTCTGCTACGGTAAGTGCGTACCCTTACGGTACTCCGTGCGCCAATTGCGTACTTAGTCCATAATAAGTATATAGCTTATGTTCAAAGGTAATATTTGACTCTATCAATGGGGACATGCAAGTAAGCATCCTTGATGTCCAGAGACACCATAAAATCCCCCTCTTCCAGGCTTGCAATGACCGCTCTGAGCGATTCCATTTTGAACTTGAATCTTTTCAGATAAATGTTCAGGGACTTTAAATTCAATATGGGTTTGACCGAACCGTCCGGTTTCGGTACCACAAACATTGTGGAATAGTATCCCCTTCCCTGTTGAAGGAGGGGAACCTTTACCACCACCTGCTGGAGATATAACTTGTGAATTTCCACTAACACTTCTTCCCTTTCCATGGGGGAAGCTGGCAGGGCCGATTTGAGGTAACGGTGAGGGGGCATCACTTCGAATTCCAGCTTGTATCCCTGAGACACAATCTGTATAGCCCAGGGATCCACCTGTGAGCGAACCCACTGTTGGCTGAAATTTTGGAGACGCGCCCCCACCGCTCCTGGCTCCACCTGTGGAGCCCCAGCGTCAAGCGGTGGATTTAGTGGAAGCCGGGGAGGACTGCTGTTCCTGGGAACTAGCTGTATGGTGCCGCTTCTTTCCTCTACCCCTGCCTCTGGCAAGAAAGGATGCACCTCTGACCTTCTTGCTTCTTTGTGATCGAAAGGACTGCATTTGGTAATACGGTGCTTTCTTAGGCTGTGAGGGAATATATGGCAAAAAAATTTACTTCCCAGCCGTAGCTGTGGAAACTAGGTCCGAGAGACCGTCCCCAAACAATTCCTCACCCTTGTAAGGTAAAACCTCCATGTGCTTTTTGGAGTCGGCATCACCTGTCCATTGCCGAGTCCACAGGACCCTTTCTGGCAGAAATTGACATTGCATTTATTCTAGAGCCCAGTAGGCAAATGTCCCTCTGGGCATCCCTCATATATAGGACAGCGTCTTTTCTATGCCCCAGGGTCAGTAAAATGGTATCCTTGTCTAAGGTATCCAGTTCCTCAGACAGATTATCTGTCCATGCTGCTACAGCACTACACATCCAGGCCGACGCAATTGCCGGCCTCAGTAGAGTACCTGAATGTGTATAAACAGACTTCAGGATACTTTCCTGCTTCCTATCGGCAGGATCCTTTAGGGAGGCCGTATCCTGTGATGGCAGGGCCACCTTCTTAGATAAGCGTGTCAGAGCTTTATCTACCCTAGGGGAGGATTCCCAGCGCATCCTGTCCGTTGGCGGGAAAGGGTACGCCATAAGTAACCTTTTGGAAATCAGCACTTTCCTATCGGGGGAATCCCACGCTTTTTCACATAACTCATTTAACTCATGTGAAGGGGGAAAAGTCACCTCTTGCTTTTTCTCCCCATACATATAAACCCTCTTGTCAGGGACAGGGTTTACCTCTGATATGTGCAATACATCCTTCATTGCTATAATCATGTAGCGGATGGCTTTAGCCATTTTAGGCTGCAATTTTGCATCATCGTCATCGACACTGGAGTCAGAATCCGTGTCGATATCTGTGTCAACAATTTTGGATAGTGGGCGCTTCTGAGACCCTGACGGCCTCTGCGCTGTAGGATCAGGCATGGGCTGAGACCCCGACTGTCCCAAGGCATCAGCTTTATCCAACCTTTTATGCAAGGAGTTTACATTATCATTTAACACCTTCCACATATCCATCCAATCAGGTGTCGGCGCCGTCGGCGGAGACACGTCATTCATCTGCACCTGCTCTGCCTCCACATAGCCCTCCTCGTCAAACATGTCGACACACTCGTACCGACACACCACACACACAGGGGATGCTCTATATGAGGACAGGACCCCCACAAGGCCTTTTGGAGAGACAGAGAGAGAGTATGCCAGCACACACCCCAGCACTATATGACCCAGGAATCACACAGTAACTTAGTGTTTACCCAGTAGCTGCTGTATATATGATTAATGCGCTAAATTTATGTGCCCCCCCTCTCTTTTTACCCTCCCCTTCTACCGTGAGTCTGCAGGGGAGAGCCTGGGGAGCTTCCTCTCAGCGGAGCTGTGGAGAGAAAATGGCGCTGGTGAGTGCTGAGGAAGAAGGCCCCGCCCCCTCAGCGGCGGGATTCTGTCCCGCGATTTTGTGTAAAAGTAATGGCGGGGGCTCATGCATATTACAGTGCCCAGCTGTATATATGCTGCTTTTTTGCCAGGAGGTAATCAATAGCTGCCCAGGGCGCCCCCCTGCGCCCTGCACCCTACAGTGACCGGAGTGTGTGGGTTAGTGTGGGCGCAATGGCGCACAGCTGCAGTGCTGTGTGCTACCTCATATGAAGACAGGAGTCTTCTGACGCCGATTTTGACGTCTTCTTGCTTCAACCCGCCGGCTTCTGTCTTCTGGCTCTGCGAGGGGGACGGCGGCGCGGCTCCGGGAACGGACGACCAAGGTTAGGTTCCTGTGTTCGATCCCTCTGGAGCTAATGGTGTCCAGTAGCCTAAGAAGCGCAACCTAGCCGCAGTTAGTAGGTTTGCTTCTCTCCCCTCAGTCCCACGTAGCAGAGAGTCTGTTGCCAGCAGAAGCTCTCTGAAAATAAAAAACCTAACTAAAATACTTTCTTATTAGCAAGCTCAGGAGAGCTCACTAAAATGCACCCAGCTCTGTCCGGGCACAGATTCTAACTGCGGTCTGGAGGAGGGGCATAGAGGGAGCCAGTGCACACCAGTAGTACTAAATCTTTCTTTGAGTGCCCAGTCTCCTGCGGAGCCCGTCTATTCCCCATGGTCCTTACGGAGTTCCCAGCATCCACTAGGACGTTAGAGAAATGGGGGGACCACAGTCATTTTTCTCTCTCTGTATTTTTACAACCAGGGCCGGCCCAAAGAGCTCGAGGCTGGTTATGCTTAGGAGGGGGGACCCCACGCAATTTTTTAGAAACATTTTTAAGCCAAACAGACCCTTTCCCACAGATAAGCATGCACAGATCTCACTGACCCGTGCATGACTATCAAAACACACCTGGAAAAAGCAGGTCTATTTTTTTCCTGCATTTTTTTTACGACTTCTATGTTTTCCCGGCAGTGTTTGGCTATTGTCGGCAGTGATTGAGAATACAAATTCTTAGTAAATTACCGAATTGTATCAAATAACAGCCGTGTTTGACAGATGGTGTATTCAATCGTATTTGTGAACTCTGCCGTCAAAACAAATACGAATGCCCACAGCACTGCCGAGATTTGTGTTTAGTAAATTCCCGAGAAAAAAAATCGGAATCTTAGTAAATATACCCCCATGTGAGCAGGGTACTGTACCTCTCCATATTGGCTATTCAGGATGTGTTAAAGCTCCCCCTGGAGGATGCTAATAATCAGCAGTAATTTTTCCTCCCACAAGACAAAATGGCAGTCACATTTCCTGACTCCAAGGAATTGGATGATTTATTTAAAATAGCCTGGAAAAATCCAGATAAAAAATATCAGGTGTCCAAGCGGTTTTTGCATACTTTACCCTTTGCCCCTCAAGGCAGAAAATTCTGGGAAGAATCTCCAGCAGTAGATGTCTCAGTCTCTCACCTTTCTAAAAAGGCGGTACTTCCTGCTCCGGGCTCCTTTACGGTAAAGGACCCGGCAGATAGAAAATTGAGACCACTCTGAAATCTATCTACACTGCTGCAGGTATAGCTCAAAAAACGGTCATTGCGGTTGCTGGATGACACATGCAATTCATTCCTGGGCTACTCAAATTCAGGAAGGTCTCTCGGGTGATATGACCTTAGTTACTACTGTTACTTTCCTAAAACACATTCAGGACATGCCACGAGTCTTCTGTGACTCCCTTAAAGAGATTGGCAATATTAATGCTAGGACCACGGCTGTGGCTGTGTCTGCGCGCAGAGCCATATGTTTGTATCAGTGAATTGCTGATGCTGACTCCAAATGTATTGTGGAATCTCTTCCCTTCACAGGTGAAGGGCTTTTTGGAGGTGAATTGGATGCATCAATTTTCAAAGCTACTGCTGGGAAATCCACGTTTCTCCCATCGGGGACTCCACCTGTTAGACGTACCTACCCGGGACCGTCTACTCAGTTCTTTTGGTCCTCCAGATTTCGATCTAGGGCCAGGGGGGCCTCCAACGCAGCTAGAGGCTCCAGAGAAAAACCTAAGAAACCAGCAGTTGCCGGATCTCAGGACCAGAGCACCAGTTCTGCTTCCACAAAGACTTCAACATGACGGTGCCCACCCACCCCGAGGGGATCTCATGGTGGGAGCTCGGTTACGTCACTACAGCCACATCTGGAATGGTTCCTGCCAAGATGCTTGGGTAAGGCACCTTATCTCTCAGGGTTACAAGCTGGAGTTCGACGGTGCTCCTCCCCAACGATTTTTCAAATCAGGCTTACCAGCTTTGGAAAATATGCGTGGTACGCTACTACTGGCCATAAACAAGTTGGTCCAGTCCCAGGTCATTTTTCCACAACCCCTATAACAACGAGGACAGGGTTACTACTCCAGTCTGTTCGTAGTACCAAAACCAGATGGGTCTGTGAGACCCTTTCTGAATCTGAAGTCCTTGAATCCTTACCTGAAGGTTTTCAAGATGGAATCTTTGAGAGCAGTGATTGCAGTCCTGGACCAACAGGAATTCCTAGTGTCCCTGGATATCAAGGAAGCTTACCTCCATATCCCAATTTGGCCTCCTCATCAGGCCTATCTGCGGTTCGCTCTACTGAACGATCACTACTAGTTTCAGGTATTCACGAAGGTGATGGCAGAAATGATGTTTAAGCTCAGGGTCCAGGGGGTTTCTGGGGATGCTCCAGGATACACAGAAAGTGTTCCTACCAGAGGAAACAAGTGAGAACACTTCAAGAAATGGTTCGCATGGTGCTCCGACCTGCTCGAGTATCCATCCATCTTTGCATAAAATTGTTGGAAAAGATGGTGGCCTCGTAGAAGGCGATACAGTACGGAAAATTTCATGCCAGACCGTTCCAACTGGATATCCTGAACAAGTGGTCTAGCTCCCACCTTCAGATGCACCGGATGATTTGGCTGTCACCCCGGGCCAGGATTTCACTCCTGTGGTGGCTACAGTCTTCCAACCTGCAGGAAGGTCGACGCTTTGGGATTCAGGATTGGATCCTCCTCACGACAGATGCAAGTTTGAGAGGATGGGGAGCTGTCACCCAGGGAGCGCAGTTCCAGAGCAGGTGGTCTGCCCAAGAGGCCCTCCTTCCGATCAACATCCTGGAATTTCAGGCCATCTACAATGCTCTGTTTTAGGCCTCCCCTCTAAATAGGGATCAGGCGATCCAGGTCCAGTCGGACAATGCCAAGGCTGTGGCGTACATCAATCGACAAGAAGAGATAAAAAGCAGAGCCTGCATGTGAGTAGTGTCAAGAATAATCTTCTGGGCAGAAAGAAATGCAAGAGCACTGTCCACAATCTTCATTCCAGGGGTGGACAACTAGGAAGCGGACTTCCTCAGTCGCCACGATCTCCACCCAGGGGAGTGGGGACTACACCCTCAGGGTTTCAACAGATAGACATGATGGCCTCTCGCCTCAACAAGAAGCTTTGTTGCTATTGCTCGCGAACCAGAGACCCTCATGCGAGCGCAGTGGATGCGTTGACAACGCCTTGGACATACCAGCTGGTCTACCTATTTCCTCCGATTCCGTTGGTCACCAGAGTATTCAAGAGAATCAGGCAATCTTGATTGCCCCCGAAGAGCATGGTACGCGGCTCTCCTGGGCATGTCCATAGAGGACCCTTGGCCTCTGCCGCTAAGAAGAGATCTTCAGCAAGGACCGTTCGTCTACCCGGACTTACGGCGGCTTCGTTTGACGGCATGGAGGTTGAGCGGAACATCCTGGTTCACAAAGGGCTTTCCAAAAAGGTCATTGCCACTATGGTGCAAGCCAGAAAACCTGTGACGTCAAAACACTATCATCATATCTGGCAGAGATATGTCTCTTGGTGCGAGGAACGCACATATCCATCTGCGGAAATCCACTTGGGGAGATACCTTTGTTCCTACAGACAGGAGTGGATAAAGGTTTACGTCTTAGATATATGAAGGCCCAGATTTCAGCTCTTTTCGTCTTCTTTCAGAAGTTGGCTCTCCTGACAGAAGTTCAGACCTTCTTGCAAGGGGTGCTTCACATACAACCTCCGTTTGTGCCGCCTACGGCACCTTGGGATTTGGATGTGGTGTTACGCTTTCTACAGTCCTCCTGGTTCGAAACTCTGATGACAGTAGAAGACAAGTACCTCATGTGGAAGACGGTGATGTTACTGGCCCTGGCTTCTGCTAGACATGTCTCAGAATTAGAGGCCTTATCGTGTAAAAGTCCCTACTTGGTCTTTTACGAGAACAGAGCGGAGCTCAGGAGTAGAGAGCAGTTCCTGCCGACGGTAGTCTCCGTGTTTGACTTGAATCAACCTATTGTGATCCCGTCCAGTTCTGGCACTTCTACCCCTCCGGAGGCATTGGATGCAGTGCAAGCCTTGAAAATCTATGTCAAGAGGACGGCTCGGATCAGGATTCCTTGTTCGTGCCGTATGATGAGCAGAAGGGTTGCCCTGCTTCTGTTAGGTTCCTGGTGCTCAGAACAAGGGAGATGTTATGAAGCGAGTCCAGAGCACCAGGACGGAATGCTGGGAAAGGGGAATGGAAAGGGAATAGCCCCTGGCACCCTATCTCCGTTGTCTCACCCGTGCTGTCAGTACACTCTTGCGAGACTATGGTTGCTTGAGCCCATGGCAGCCGCGTTTGAAGGGCGGATTACGTCTGCCCAACTTCGATGCCCCCTCAGGTCTTAATGAGAGACAAAGAGTGAACCGAGACAGGGTGATAACAAGGGGCCCTCTGACTAAACAACAAGGCCAGGGGCTACTAACAAACCTAAAGCCAAAGTATGTGCGGCTTGCCGCCAAAGGAAAAGAACAACAAAGGAAATGCTGACCACACGCCGACAATACTTTTGTGTACCGGCGGTGACAGCATAAGCAGAACCCTCTGCAAAACACCAGTGACAGAAATAATAAGGGAATACAGCGGCCTAAGCCAACGGACGCGGCCGTGCCGCTACTCACGGAAACGGTACGAATACTGGCAAACGGACAGGAACTCCCAATGCTGCTGACACAGACTCTCAGAACTGGAGGACAGGCAGAATCCCAAACGACAGACCGGTGGACACCAAGAAGCCAGAAACTTGCACAGGCAAAGGTACTGGACCTCAGGACAGGAACGCCTCACGGCAGGACACGGGATCAGACATAGGAATCGACACAGGGACTGACACAGGAATCGACACAGGAAGCTCAGGAACTAGCAGGAACCAAGCTCAGAACTCAAGCAGACTGAAAACCCAGGAATATCACCAGCATCTGTGAATTGCAAACAGCCAGCATATAACAGAGAGGCCTAATTAATAATCCCATGCAGCTGCCTTGTTGCATGATTCCAAACTGACCAGATGCAATTAGCAGCCAGGTGAGGCTGAACACAAGGGAACAAGCTGCAATTACACAGACTCACCAGCGGCAGCAGACAAGAGTATTCTAAAACAGAGCAACAGGAAATCCTGGCATGCAAGACAACTTTATAAACATAAAATAGGAATGAACCACTACCTGTGGTTCATAACAGTATCCCCTCCTTAAGGGTGAGCTCCGAGCACCCCATGACACCCACGGGGAACATAAACAGAAGTATAACATGAAATACAGAACAAAACTGCAAAACAGGAATGAGCCACAGCCGTGGCTCATAACATTACCCCCCCCCCCCCCCTTGAGGAGGGGTCAAAAGACCCCAAAATTCAGACTATCCAGAACAAGGGATACAAAAAAAAAAACCTGACACACTGGTCTAACAGACAAGAAAACAAAAAACAAGTTGTAGCAACAACTTGTAACAGTGCCCTCCCCTTGATGGTGGCCACTGGACACAAGACAAGGGGAAAAAAAAATTTTTTTTTTTATTTTTTTTTTATTTATCAAGGCAAGAGTCAAAAATTATTTCTTTTTCTTCTTCTTCTTTTTACAAAGCTCTTTAGGTCTGACCAAGGTAATTCCCCAAACATTGTCTGAACTGATGGTACCACCCAGCAAGGCTGCGTTCAAATCAGAGATAGGTCTCTTACCCTTGGGAGCTGAACTTTCTGGTAAAGTACTATTATTAGAAGAAGAAGTCAAAAAAGCACATCCTGCAGTCAAAACAACGGGCTGGGACTCTTGTGCAGAGTTTACAGTATTTGGTGGACTCTCAGCAGACAAGACGGGTGACTTAGAGGAACCTGAACCAATTTCTTTGGAACCGTATCTTTTAACAATTGCATCACAGAATGCTAGGGGATCCTGAAGAATGGGATCTTCAGCTTTCATTAGGCTGGTTGCCCACTCAGAAGGCTCTCCTCTAAAAGAATAAATCAGATAGAGCCCAAGGTTTTCTGAAGTGATGCCCAGAAATGGTCTAGACAACATAATAGTGTAATAGTGTTTGAAAAGCGCCAGAAATTGGGCGAAGTCCCCATCAAAGGTTATGGATGTTGAGATATCAGAGTCAGGATCTGTTTCCTTCTCATCTGACTGACTGGAGTGCTTTGCTAGGACCTGGTCACTATTGACCTTACTCGAGGCTGAGACTCTCTGAACCCCACCCGGGGCTGAGACTTTCTGAACCCCACCCGGGGCAGTGACTTTCTGAACCCCACCCGGGGCAGTGACTTTCTGAACCCCACCCGGGGCAGTGACTTTCTGAACCCCACCCGGGGCAGTGACTTTCTGAACCCCACCCGGGGCAGTGGCCTCCGGGAACCCCGCTGGGGCAGTGGCCTCCGGGAACCCCGCTGGGGCAGTGGCCTCCGAGAACCCCGCTGGGGCAGTGGCCTCCGAGAACCCCGCTGGGGCAGTGGCCTCCGAGAACCCCGCTGGGGCCAGCACCTCGGATTCTTTTACTGGGACCGGGCCGTTGGCGTCCCTGACTGGGATCGGGCCATCGGCCTCCCTCTCTGAGTCGATAATTATCGAAAGTTCTCCCGGGACTATGACTTCCGGGACTTTTGCTGAAGCAATAACTTTCAGATCCTCCACTAATGCTATGCTTCTTAAGTTCTTTCCTGGGGAAGCGACTTCTAGACCCTTCTTTGGGGCTGCGTCTTTAGAGACCCCACTTGGGGATATTACTTCAAAGATCCCTTCTGGGGTTTTGCTTCTCGAGTTCCCTTCAAGAACTATGGTTTTAGAGACCCTTTCTTGGGTTGCGCTTTTCAAGTCCCTACCTGGGGTGACAGCTTCTGAGACCCCTTCCGGTATGGACACCTGAACTATAATATTTGATGTCCCTCTATAAGCTAGGGCATCGGGTACCGCTCCAGCACTCTGGGCATCGGGTACCGCTCCAGCACTCTGGGCATCGGGTACCGCTCCAGCACTCTGGGCATCGGGTACCGCTCCAGCACTCTGGGCATCGGGTACCGCTCCAGCACTCTGGGCATCGGGTACCGCTCCAGCACTCTGGGCATCGGGCACCGCTCCAGGACCCTGGGCTACGGGCACCACTCCAGGACCCTGGGCTACGGGCACCACTCCAGGACCCTGGGCTACGGGCACCACTCCAGGACCCTGGGCTACGGGCACCACTCCAGGACCCTGGGCTACGGGCACCACTCCAGGACCCTGGGCATCGGGCACCACTCCAGGACCCTGGGCATCGGGCACCACTCCAGGGGCTTGCAACTCCGCTTCCACAGGAACCTCAAGAGAGGAGAAAAACATTCTTTTTTGATTCCTGAATCTATAATGGGGCTCCCTTGCCCAAGGACCCCAATTATAGGACAGAGAGCTTATTAGTGTGGGTTGTGTGACAAGTACCTCTGCCACAGTAGAGACAGGAGTAGGTCTTGTATCCTGACTCAACTTGGCCAGAGGGCAAGACTCGTCACCACACTTTGGCTTGCACAACTCACAGGTCTGCAGATAGTGGCCTAAACCCCCACAATATAGGCATAAGTTTAAGTTTCTGCGACGCAGACGCTCCTCTTCTGAGAGCCTGGGCCGCAGAAAACTTTTAAACCTTTTCTCTTCAATTAAACCAGAGGATTCTCTTGTCACCATACTGTGAACAAGAGTTTCTTTAGAGATAGATGTACTCTCAACGACTTCTGGCAAAATAAGCAAGATTTTAGTCAGAAGGTTTTGCAGTTGCTTTAGGGATTGCTGCAAAACTTCTAGTCGCTCTGGTCTCAAAGCACTGAATACAGAGTTCAGGGCTGCGAGAGATGCCTGCAGGGCTTGCATAGTAGACATAGGAGGATTTAAAACTAGACAGGACAAGACAAGACAAGGCAAGGCAAGGCAAGGCTAAATTTTGCTAAACAAAACAAGACTTTTTTTTTTTTTTTAAACACCGGACTGGATTCTAAACACCGGACTGGATTCTAAACACCGGACTGGATTCTAACACCGGACTGGGCCAAAAAAGAAAAAAAAGTTTTATTTATTTTTTGTGGTATGGCTGGTGATAATGTTAGGTTCCTGGTGCTCAGAACAAGGGAGATGTTATGAAGCGAGTCCAGAGCACCAGGACGGAATGCTGGGAAAGGGGAATGGAAAGGGAATAGCCCCTGGCGCCCTATCTCCGTTGTCTCACCCGTGCTGTCAGTACACTCTTGCGAGACTATGGTTGCTTGAGCCCATGGCAGCCGCGTTTGAAGGGCGGATTACGTCTGCCCAACTTCGATGCCCCCTCAGGTCTTAATGAGAGACAAAGAGTGAACCGAGACAGGGTGATAACAAGGGGCCCTCTGACTAAACAACAAGGCCAGGGGCTACTAACAAACCTAAAGCCAAAGTATGTGCGGCTTGCCGCCAAAGGAAAAGAACAACAAAGGAAATGCTGACCACACGCCGACAATACTTTTGTGTACCGGCGGTGACAGCATAAGCAGAACCCTCTGCAAAACACCAGTGACAGAAATAATAAGGGAATACAGCGGCCTAAGCCAACGGACGCGGCCGTGCCGCTACTCACGGAAACGGTACGAATACTGGCAAACGGACAGGAACTCCCAATGCTGCTGACACAGACTCTCAGAACTGGAGGACAGGCAGAATCCCAAACGACAGACCGGTGGACACCAAGAAGCCAGAAACTTGCACAGGCAAAGGTACTGGACCTCAGGACAGGAACGCCTCACGGCAGGACACGGGATCAGACATAGGAATCGACACAGGGACTGACACAGGAATCGACACAGGAAGCTCAGGAACTAGCAGGAACCAAGCTCAGAACTCAAGCAGACTGAAAACCCAGGAATATCACCAGCATCTGTGAATTGCAAACAGCCAGCATATAACAGAGAGGCCTAATTAATAATCCCATGCAGCTGCCTTGTTGCATGATTCCAAACTGACCAGATGCAATTAGCAGCCAGGTGAGGCTGAACACAAGGGAACAATGTCACAACTGAGGGCCTGAGCTGACGGAAGGCAGCCTCAGTTGTAGGGGCTGAGATGTACCGGAACCTGGGAGGTTGTATCAGACCCCTGGACATGTAAGTAACATGAAGAGAAACTGCCCGAAGGCGTGACCACGACAACTTGGGTAAAAGTCAATGATATTTATTTATGACAAACTCCATGCATCACAGTAGCAGTAAAAGAAACATAAAAATCAGCAGAGAAATAATAATACAGTTCCTGGGTACTACAGGGTGGCAGGGGCCACAGAGCTCTGGTGGTATGAGACAGTTCTTAATATCTGCAAGTTGGAAAGTCCTTACCAGGCTCAACTGTAGCAATGAGGAAAGCCCAGGGTCGTACCAGCTGGTGTTCCAGGGAAAGCTGGACTGCTGTAGATAAAATGCTGCTGTGGGTACTGGTTAGAACCAGACAGGTGTTGGCACGGAGTGGATACTGGCTGGAACCAGTTAAATAATAAATAAAGCTTGAGAGCGATGCAATATAGATGAAATGTAGAATTTGAGAGCGGAGAAATAATAATACCGGTGGAGAGTGGTAAACTGCAGAAAGGACACCGGCCCTTTAAGAGAAGCTGTACACTGCTGGAAGCTGAGCTGGAAGCAGGTGATGTTGTAGCTGGAAACAGGTGAGTCCAGAATGGATCGGAGAGTCAGGCTACACCGCAGATGGAATGCTGGTGCGGGTCTCTATAGCAGAAGTCTGGAGACAGGAGCTGGAACCTGGAAGACAATCACAGGAGAGAGACAAACTGGAACTAGGTTTGACAACCAAAGCACTGACGCCTTCCTTGCTCAGGCACAACCTATTTATACCTGCAGCAAGGAAGGCATTGGCTAGGCAATTATGCAAATTAATAATACAGACAGCAGATTGGTGAATATGATCAGATGACAGAATCCAAGATGGCTGCGCCCATGCAGACACTTGGAGGGAAGTTTGGTTTGTAATCCATGTGGTCTGGAAAACAGTAATGGCGCCGGCCACCGGAGACAGGAGACGCCAGGCTGACAGGTGCACATCCAACCACGCGGACACAGCGGAGGCCGCGGCTGACGTAATCGCCACTCTGAATGCAGAAGCTCAGGAACGGCGGCGGAGGCCGCGGGAGACGCCATGCCAGATGTATAAGGCGTTACTGTGACAGCGTCCAGAGAGACAGGAGAGGATGCGGGAATATGCACATCAGGATAACAGATGGGATCCGGTCCTGGAGCGCTGAGCCAGCCTTAGGAGGCATCTGATGGGTAAGAAATGGCGTCCAGATACCCGGATCGTGACAGCACCCCCCCCCCCCCCCCCCCTTTAGGAGTGGCCCCAGGACACTTCTTTGGCTTTTGAGGAAACTTGGAATGGAATCTCCGGACCAAGGCAGGAGCATGGACATCAGAAGCATTGGTCCATGAACGTTCCTCAGGGCCATAACCCTTCCAGTCAATAAGATACTGAAGTCGACCGTAACGGTGACGTGAGTCCAGGATCTTGGCTACTTCATACTCAACGCCTCGTTGAGTTTGGACTTTCGGAGTTGGAGGAAGTGAGGAATGAAACCGATTCAAGATTAACGGTTTCAACAGGGAAACATGGAATGTCCTGGGTATTTTTAAGAAAGGAGGTAACTGGAGTCTGTAAGCAACAGGATTGATGACTTGATCAATTTTAAAAGGACCGATGAAGCGAGGTGCAAACTTCATACTGGGAACTCTCAACCTCAAATTCTTCGTGGATAACCATACCCGATCACCCACCTTGAGAGCAGGAACTGCTCGACGCTTCTTATCCGCAAACTTCTTGTACCTGAACGATGCCTTGAGCAGAGCTGATCGTACGCTCTTCCAGATATTGGCAAACTGATGCAAGGTGATATCCACTGCGGGAACAGAAGTTGCTGGAAGCGGTTGGAACTCAGGGACTTTAGGGTGGAATCCAAAGTTGGTGAAGAATGGTGTTGAAGAAGATGAAGAATGATACTGGTTGTTATGACAGAACTCGGCCCAGGGAAGTAATTGAACCCAGTCATCTTGAGAGGAGGACACATAGATGCGGAGGAAGGACTCCAAGTCCTGATTCACCCTCTCAGTCTGACCATTGGTCTGAGGATGGTAAGCCGTGGAAAACTTTAGCTTGACTTGGAGGACTTGACATAAACTTCGCCAGAATTTGGCTGTGAATTGAACTCCTCGATCTGAGATAATTTCTTCTGGAAGACCGTGGAGTCGGAAGATCTCTTGTATGAATACTTGAGCCAACTTGGAAGCTGATGGAAGACCGGTGAGAGGAATGAAGTGTGCCATCTTGGTGAACCGGTCAACTACCACCCAGATGGTATTGAACTTGTTGCACATGGGCAAATCTGTAATAAAATCCATCGACAAATGGGTCCATGGTCGACGGGGAACAGATAGTGGAACCAGTTGCCCCGCAGGCGACTGGCGGGATACTTTATGTTGAGCACACTTTGGGCAAGATGCAATAAACTCCAAAACGTCCTTTTTCAGAGTTGGCCACCAATAGGACCTAGAGATAAACTCCAGGGTTTTTTGGATACCTGTATGTCCGGCAAAGCGGGAAGCATGGGCCCAATGCATGAGCTTCTTCCTTAGTGTCGGCTTCACAAAACTTTTCCCTGATGGGGGCGTAGAGTCCATCCCTACCGTGGAGAATGCCAACGGATTTATAATAGGATGCTTGTCTGAAGACTCTGACTCATTTTCTTGCTCCCATGAGCGGGAAAGGGCATCGGCCTTGCGATTCTGAGAGCCCGGACAGAACTGGAGTTTAAAGTCGAACCTGGAAAAGAAAAGTGCCCATCTGGCCTGACGAGGATTGAGACATTGTGCGCCCTTCAGATATAGAAGGTTCTTGTGGTCTGTAAGGATGGTGATTGAATGAGAAGCTCCCTCCAACAGATATCTCCACTCCTCTAGAGCGAGCTTGATGGCTAGCAACTCCTGGTCGCCAATGGCATAGTTGCGTTCCGCTGGGGAGAACTTCCGTGAGAAGAAACTGCAAGGATGTAGATGGCCATCTTTAGCCCTCTGAGATAACACCGCTCCTACTCCAACGGAGGAGGCATCCACCTCTAAGATGAAAGGAGAGTCGATGTCAGGCTGTTTCAGGACAGGCGCAGAGATGAACCTCTGTTTTAAAAGATGAAAAGCTTGCATGGCTTCTTCAGACCACTTGGACGGGTTAGCACCCTTCTTGGTGAAAGCAGTAATAGGCGCCACAATGGTGGAAAAGTCTCGTATAAACTTTCGGTAATAATTGGCGAACCCTAAGAACCTCTGGACCCCTTTGAGGGTTAAGGGTACCGGCCAATTCTGGATTGCTTGTAGTTTCTCAGGATCCATCTCTAGTCCGGAACCGGACACAATGTACCCTAGAAACGGAATGGACTTGACTTCAAAGACGCATTTCTCTAATTTGCAATAGAGATGATTGACACGGAGACGGGACAGAACCTCCTTTACCCAAAAACGATGTTCCTCTAAATTGTTGGCAAAAATGAGGATATCATCTAGATAGACCACGACATGACGGTATAGAATGTCTCTGAAGATCTCATTGACGAAATGCTGGAAGACAGCTGGAGCATTGCTCAATCCGAAGGGCATGACGAGGTACTCATAATGTCCGTCACGGGTGTTAAATGCGGTCTTCCACTCGTCACCCTCACGGATCCGGATGAGATTGTATGCACCTCTCAAGTCCAGCTTTGTAAAGATGGTAGCTCCGCTAACTCTGTCAAAGAGCTCAGTAATCAGGGGTAAAGGATAGCGGTTCTTGATGGTAATGTCGTTCAAACCTCTGTAGTCGATGCACAGCCGCAGACCACCATCTTTCTTTTTTACAAAAAAGAAGCCTGCGCCGGCTGGAGAAGAAGAAGGTCGAATGAACCCCTTTGCTAGGTTCTCTTTAATGTATTCCTCCATAGAATGCGTCTCGGGCAGAGACAACGGATAAGTTCGGCCTCGAGGTGGAATCTTCCCTGGAACGAGATCAATCGGGCAGTCCCATTCTCTATGAGGAGGAAGGATATCAGCAGAAGCCTTACTGAACACATCCGTGAAATCTTGATATGGAGGAGGTGGAACATCAGACGACCTGGGGGAGGAAGAACAGACAGGCAACACTTTAAACAAACATGTCTCAGCACAGGAGGGACCCCATGCCAGGATTTGCGTAGTCGTCCAATCAATTGTAGGATTGTGAAGACGGAGCCATGGAAGGCCCAGGACCACAGGATGTGTGGCTCTTGGAATCACTAAAAGTGAAATAAGTTCGGAATGAAGAACTCCCACTCTCAGACGAACTGGTAGAGTCCTTAGAGCAATAACTGTATCAAAAATTTTACTGCCATCCACGGCAGTTAAGGAAAAGGAGGAAGGAAGTCTCTCGGTGGGTAGGGACCACCGTTTAACATAGGCTTTGGTAATAAAGTTCCCAGCTGCTCCGGAATCCAGGAGGGCAATGACGTTCTGATAACGTTGAGCAACTTGAAGCGAGACTGGGAGATTACAATCTTGAGGAGATGGAGAGGAGATCATTACTCCTAGCCGGCCCTCTCCTTGGCGAGCTAGGATTTGGAGTTTCCCGGACGTTTGGGACAGGCATTAATAGTGTGAGACGGAGCTGCACAATACAGACAAAGAGACTCAGAGAGACGTCTTCGGCGCTCAGCAGGAGTTAAACGGGAACGGCCAATTTGCATGGGTTCATCTTTTGTTGGTGACAGTTGGCGAGGAGGAGGAGCAGAAGATTTTGGAGCAGATGATCTTCCACGCTCAGTTGCTCTCTCTCTGAAACGTAAGTCAACTTTCGTACAAAGTGAGATTAGCTCATCTAACTTGGAGGGTAAGTCTCTGGTAGCTAACTCATCTTTAATACGCTCGGATAAACCATGCCAGAATGCAGCATACAGGGCCTCGTCGTTCCATGCCAGTTCAGATGCCAGGATCTGGAACTGTATAAGATATTGTCCTACAGTACGTGATCCCTGGCGTAAACGGAGAATCTCAGACGAAGCTGAAGTTACCCGGCCTGGCTCGTCGAAGATGCGCCTGAATGTTGACACGAATGCAGTGTAAGAAGATAGCAGGGTGTCGGACCTCTCCCATAACGGTGATGCCCAGTCAAGGGCTGAGCCACTGAGAAGAGAGATGATGTAGGCAATTTTTGTACGGTCACTGGGAAAATTGCCAGGTTGTAGCTCAAACTGAATCTCACACTGGTTGAGAAATCCCCTGCAGAATCTTGGAGATCCGTCAAATTTTGCTGGCGTTGGAAGATGAAGACGTGGAGCAGAAATGGGTAAGGTGGGTGGGGTTATAGTTGGAGTCACTGTGGTTGACGCCCCAGATGCGTCTGATCCACGGAGAGTTGTCTGAATCCCATCCAGCCGAGTAGAGAGATCCTGGAGACAGCGGATGATGTGGCCCTGTGCAGCCTCCAGATGTTCAAGTCGGGCTGCCAGTTCTTGCATCGGCCTGGCCGCTTGATCCTGGTCTCCGGCTGGATTCATTAGGTCAGTGCTTACTGTCACAACTGAGGGCCTGAGCTGACGGAAGGCAGCCTCAGTTGTAGGGGCTGAGATGTACCGGAACCTGGGAGGTTGTATCAGACCCCTGGACATGTAAGTAACATGAAGAGAAACCGCCCGAAGGCGTGACCACGACAACTTGGGTAAAAGTCAATGATATTTATTTATGACAAACTCCATGCATCACAGTAGCAGTAAAAGAAACATAAAAATCAGCAGAGAAATAATAATACAGTTCCTGGGTACTACAGGGTGGCAGGGGCCACAGAGCTCTGGTGGTATGAGACAGTTCTTAATATCTGCAAGTTGGAAAGTCCTTACCAGGCTCAACTGTAGCAATGAGGAAAGCCCAGGGTCGTACCAGCTGGTGTTCCAGGGAAAGCTGGACTGCTGTAGATAAAATGCTGCTGTGGGTACTGGTTAGAACCAGACAGGTGTTGGCACGGAGTGGATACTGGCTGGAACCAGTTAAATAATAAATAAAGCTTGAGAGCGATGCAATATAGATGAAATGTAGAATTTGAGAGCGGAGAAATAATAATACCGGTGGAGAGTGGTAAACTGCAGAAAGGACACCGGCCCTTTAAGAGAAGCTGTACACTGCTGGAAGCTGAGCTGGAAGCAGGTGATGTTGTAGCTGGAAACAGGTGAGTCCAGAATGGATCGGAGAGTCAGGCTACACCGCAGATGGAATGCTGGTGCGGGTCTCTATAGCAGAAGTCTGGAGACAGGAGCTGGAACCTGG
This sequence comes from Pseudophryne corroboree, assembly GCF_028390025.1. Lineage (NCBI taxonomy): Eukaryota > Metazoa > Chordata > Amphibia > Anura > Myobatrachidae > Pseudophryne > Pseudophryne corroboree. The sequence goes on along the minus strand of NC_086447.1, from coordinate 416,641,079 downwards.
AAGACAATCACAGGAGAGAGACAAACTGGAACTAGGTTTGACAACCAAAGCACTGACGCCTTCCTTGCTCAGGCACAACCTATTTATACCTGCAGCAAGGAAGGCATTGGCTAGGCAATTATGCAAATTAATAATACAGACAGCAGATTGGTGAATATGATCAGATGACAGAATCCAAGATGGCTGCGCCCATGCAGACACTTGGAGGGAAGTTTGGTTTGTAATCCATGTGGTCTGGAAAACAGTAATGGCGGCGCCGGCCACCGGAGACAGGAGACGCCAGGCTGACAGGTGCACATCCAACCACGCGGACACAGCGGAGGCCGCGGCTGACGTAATCGCCACTCTGAATGCAGAAGCTCAGGAACGGCGGCGGAGGCCGCGGGAGACGCCATGCCAGATGTATAAGGCGTTACTGTGACAGCGTCCAGAGAGACAGGAGAGGATGCGGGAATATGCACATCAGGATAACAGATGGGATCCGGTCCTGGAGCGCTGAGCCAGCCTTAGGAGGCATCTGATGGGTAAGAAATGGCGTCCAGATACCCGGATCGTGACAAACAAGCTGCAATTACACAGACTCACCAGCGGCAGCAGACAAGAGTATTCTAAAACAGAGCAACAGGAAATCCTGGCATGCAAGACAACTTTATAAACATAAAATAGGAATGAACCACTACCTGTGGTTCATAACAGCTTCAAAGCAGTCTATTGCTCATTGGATTCGGCTTACTATCCACAGTCTCTGAAGGCCCACTCTAAGAGATCAGTGGGATCTTCCTGGGTGGCTACCCGTGGAGTCTCGGCCCTCCAACTGTGCCGAGCTGCTACCTGGTCAGGGAAGAACACCTTTGTGAAGTTCTACAAATTTAATACCCTGGCCAAAGAGGATACCCAGTTTGGGCAGGTGGTACTGCAGATGTCTCCGCATGTTCCTGCCCGTTCTGGAAGCTTTGGGACATCCCCATTGTACTAATCTATCCCCAATATCCCTTATGGATGCTAGAGAAAATAGAATTTTAAATACCTACTGGTAAACCCTTTTCTCGTAGTCCATAAGGGATATTGGGCGCCTGCCTCTGTGCGGTGACTTTCTGCAGGTTCTCTGTTAGGTGTTACCTGTTCAGCTGTTGCTGTTAATGTTGCCAGCCATTGCTGGCCTGGTTAAGTTTTGGTGTGCTGGTGTGTAAATCCCGCCACACTTATTGTTATGTTCCTTCTCTCAAGTATGTAATTCTCCTTCGGGCACTGTTTTACCTATAACTGACCTGTAGGAGGAGGCATAGAGGGGAGAAGCCAGCACACCCAGCTGAAGAAATTTAAAGTGCACTGGCTCCTTTGGACCCGTCTATACCCCATCGTACTAGTCTGTCCCCAATACACTTATGGACTACGAGAAAAGGATTTACTGTTAGGTATTTAAAATCCTATTTTAATAGAATATAATTTGTCAAAATATGTTTGTGGGGGATATATGATATTGGATGGAAAATATAATTTTTATACACAGCATCATTGTAATGCTGCTCATTTGACCATAAACTTAATTTCAAAGGAAGTTGTAGTATGTTTAAATGAAGCTTTCTTTTATTATGTTATTTTATTTAGCCTTCAAATAATTGTTTGATGTTTAGGTGATTACGGGCCCGATTCAGACCTGATTGCTGTTGTGCGAATTTGCAAAGTGGCCGATCGACTGTGCATGTGTATAGATCATTATGCGCATGAGCGAGCCCAAACTGCGAAAAAATCCATCGTGTTTTTATCGCTAGGCGTACGCAAGTTGATTGACAGGAAGCTGGTGTTTGGGGGTGGTAACTGCCCATTTCTGGGAGTGTCAGGAAAAACGCAGGCATGCCCAAGTGTTTTCAGGTAGGGTGTGTGACATCAGCTCCGGCCCTGATCAGCCTGTTCTCATCGCACTGTAGGAGTAGGTCATGGCCTACACACAGACTGGAAAAATCATTTGATGGTGAGTGAGTTGCGAATGGATTTGAAACTGACCGGCGTTCGCAGAGATTTTTGCAAGGAATGCACAGATTGCATGGGGCAGATATTCACTCTGTCTGGGTGGCGACTATCTGATCGCAAACCTCTGCAAATTCGCTGAGGAGCGATCAAGTCTGAATTATCCCCTATGTACAAAGGCATATGTCATTGAAACAAAAGCACATTTGTACTCTTTCTCTAGCATCCATAAGGGATACTGGGGTCTTAGGGGGTCATTCTGACCTGATCGCTCGCTGCAGTTCTTCGAAGTGATCAGGTCAGAACTGCGCATGTGCCAGCTGTCATAGCCTAGCGACCGACAGGCGGAGTCGGTCGCTGGGCGGGAGGGGGCAGCACGGAGGCGTTTGGCCGGCGTTTTGTGGGTGCGGTCCAGCCAACGCAGGCATGGGCGGACCATGTGGGGGGTGGGCCGCAGCGGCTGCGTGACGTCACATGCAGCCGTTGCGACCCGGGCAGCGACAAGTAGCTCCTGGCTAGCACCCAAAAGCTGCGCTGACCGGGAGCTACTCCAGATGTGCAAAAGCATTGCCGCTGTGCGATGTTTTTGCACTTCTGCGACGGAGCAGGGACTGATATGCGGGGCTGGCTCGCCCTGTGCTGGGCGTCCCCTCCCATGTCTGTGTTCCTGATAGTAGCTGTGCTAAATTTAGCACGGCCACGATCAAGTCGGAATCACTCCCTTAGTACAATGGGGACCAAAGGAGCCGGTGCACTTTAAATTTCTCCAACTGGGTGTGCTGGCTCCTCCCCTCTATGCCCCCTCCTATAGCCATTTTAGAAAAAAAATGTGCCCTCAGGAGAGGATGCACACTGTGGAGCTCTAGAGGATTTTTTCTTCAGTTTATTGTAAACTTTATTTTTGGTATACTGTTTGGGCAACAGTATACCGGGACAATTGGAGTTGGGAGGTTTACTGGTCTCTTAATGTGTCAGAGCTACTTCCCCACTGCAGGACCCCTGTCCTGAGAGGTTGTTGGTATCGCAGGGCATTGCGCTTTAGCGAACGCAATCGCAGCACACCCCGAATGTAGCCTGAAGGTGAGAAGAGTGGAGAGTACAAACCAGGGGCCCCGCTAGGGGGGTCCCCTGGTTCTTGGTGTGGCGCAACACAGGGGTGGCATACGGAACCCTCCCTGGGGGCAACCGCTATAGCCCCCCTGTGTACACTGGCAGCGATAGTGAAAACTGGCATTTATGTGATGTTTTACACTGTGTGGGAGATATTGCCAGTATAAATAACTACATAGCTCCATTACAGGGGGCGGAGCTTCCTCAGAGCGGGACCAGCAGAATTTTGGCGCCTTCCTCTGCATTCAGCTACAGCAGCAAGGACACACAGCTCCTCCAGACACTCACAGATACTCAGGAAACTGGTACAGGGGTGAAAATAAGGAGGAGAGCCGCTATTGTACACTATATAGTGTCCTGAAAAGGACAATAATCCGGTGTTTCACTGTGATATCTGTATAGATACAGCTTGCAGTCTCACTGAGCCTGATAAGCTTGGGTGTGCTGTCCCTCTCTCAGTCTGTGTCTCCTGTCAAAGTCAGAAAAATATCACGCTACACACTGCCATATATGCACCTCATGCGAGTGCCTGCTGCGTGTGCATGAGCCCTCCCGTGCGTGCGCATACTCTCAGTTGCGTGCACCCGCAGGCGCACGGTATGCGCATTTACGGTAGAGTTTATGTGCGTCTAGCGGGCGACTCAATCGTAACATATTTTATTCATATAATGTATTTTGTAGATTATGGTCCCTTTGATAGAATCTGAAAGTTTAGTTAATGTAGTATGTTCAGGGACAAAGAGATCCCTCTTTGTTTGATACGAAGGGTCAGACAGGGGTTACACAGTGGTGTTTAGTATCCATCGGAAGAGAATATAATTAGCAATATTCCGGTGTTGGTTTGAAGCGGATTAATCGCTCGTGCGTATAGTTATGGACATAAGAAGTTTATGGACATTTACTATATTTGCACTTTATTACCCATGCGGCGGGAAACCCAGTTTCCCACCCACCTGAGCAGTTAGGAATAGTCACAGCCCACCTGTATGAACCAACCTATGACCTTTTGTTATAATGCGAAGACGAATTCCTGTGTCCAATGAACAATAAGAATGTAGGGACCATTGTACTGTATCGTGTGTAGTGTATAAAAGGACAAGCCGATCTGGGCCAGCTCTCTACTCTCTTCAACGATTCTCATTGCTGATAATCGGAAGCTGGATATCCAGAAAGGCGCTTGCGATTGTTTCCCCTGGTGCGTAAGTTCTCTGCAACCATATTGTCTCTTTATTAATGTTATAAGCCATTCTCTCTCTCCTTCCCCTCCTTTAAATGTAACTGTATCTGTAGTGTATTTTATGTGTAGTTATCCGGTTAGGTATTTTATGTTATCTTGGTAGTGTATAACTTGTATTGTATTATTCTTTTGCGATTGAACGTTGATTCATTTCCTTAAAAGGCGTTAGACCCTTAGACCGGTATTTGAGTGTTTATTATATTGCTAAGGGGTTCTCTGAGAGTCACATACGCTCATACAGCTTTTAAACTAACAAGGTTACACTGTGTTGCATTTACACCTTATCACTGCACAAGGGTTTACAGTAGAAGTACATTGTTTATGGTATTGTTTTAAAGGTTTAACACCGTGAGCGTCAGCACCGCTTGTGATCTCCTCGTGGTCCCGAGCGTCCGCTACGCTGATAGCGTATCATTACGTTAGTCGGCAGCCTATAGCGTGCTTGCCTTTACGCTCTAAGCCATGAGCGAACGTGCCGCTCGTGCGTCTCGTCCACGGCTAAGCGTTCGTTACGCTACGTGCGTACTCTTACGGTATTCCATACGCCAATTGCGTACTGTGTTCTTTAACCTTTTAGCGTGTTTTATACAAAGTATAGAATAGGCATTGTCACTCCTCACATACAGTAAGTCAGGCTTGCTATTGTAATACTTGTTTTTGTGTGTGTGTGAGTGTTGTCTCCTGTAAACATGGTCAAACACCACTTATGCAGTGTTTGTCACACCAGATTCTCTCCCTCTATGGCTGGTTCCCTCTCATGTGAACAATGCAGCCAATCCTCCCAAGTTAATGAGGAGGGTCGGGCGCCATCCTGGCTCAGTGCCATAAAAAATAAGAATTTACTTACCGATAATTCTATTTCTCGTAGTCCGTAGTGGATGCTGGGGACTCCGTCAGGACCATGGGGAATAGCGGCTCCGCAGGAGACAGGGCACAAAAGTAAAAGCTTTAGGATCAGGTGGTGTGCACTGGCTCCTCCCCCTATGACCCTCCTCCAAGCCTCAGTTAGGATACTGTGCCCGGACGAGCGTACACAATAAGGAAGGATTTTGAATCCCGGGTAAGACTCATACCAGCCACACCAATCACACTGTACAACCTGTGATCTGAACCCAGTTAACAGCATGATAACAGCGGAGCCTCTGAAAAGATGGCTCACAACAATAATAACCCGATTTTTGTAACAATAACTATGTACAAGTATTGCAGACAATCCGCACTTGGGATGGGCGCCCAGCATCCACTACGGACTACGAGAAATAGAATTATCGGTAAGTAAATTCTTATTTTCTCTGACGTCCTAAGTGGATGCTGGGGACTCCGTCAGGACCATGGGGATTATACCAAAGCTCCCAAACGGGCGGGAGAGTGCGGATGACTCTGCAGCACCGAATGAGAGAACTCCAGGTCCTCCTCAGCCAGGGTATCAAATTTGTAGAATTTTGCAAACGTGTTTGCCCCTGACCAAGTAGCAGCTCGGCAAAGTTGTAAAACCGAGACCCCTCGGGCAGCCGCCCAAGATGAGCCCACCTTCCTTGTGGAATGGGCATTTACATATTTTGGCTGTGGCAGGCCTGCCACAGAATGTGCAAGCTGAATTGTACTACACATCCAACTAGCAATCGTCTGCTTAGAAGCAAGAGCACCCCGTTTGTTGGGTGCATACAGGATAACAGCAAGTCAGTTTTCCTGACTCCAGCCGTCCTGGAAACATATATTTTCAGGGCCCTGACAACATCTAGCAACTTGGAGTCCTCCAAGTCCCTAGTAGCCGCAGGTACCACAATAAGCTGGTTCAGGTGAAACGCTGACACCACCTTAGGGAGAAACTGGGGACGAGTCCGCAGCTCTGCCCTGTCCGAATGGACAATCAGATATGGGCTTTTGTGAGACAAAGCCGCCAATTCTGACACTCGCCTGGCCGAGGCCAGGGCCAACAGCATGGTCACTTTCCATGTGAGATATTTCAAATCCACAGATTTGAGCGGTTTAAACCAATGTGATTTGAGGAATCCCAGAACTACGTTGAGATCCCACAGTACCACTGGAGGCACAAAAGGGGGTTGTATATGTAGTACTCCCTTGACAAACTTCTGGACTTCAGGAACTGAAGCCAATTCTTTCTGGAAGAAAATCGACAGGGCCGAAATTTGAACCTTAATGGACCCCAATTTGAGGCCCATAGACAGTCCTGTTTGCAGGAAATGCAGGAATCGACCGAGTTGAAATTCCTCCGTGGGGGCCTTCCTGGCCTCACACCATGCAACATATTTTCGCCAAATGCGGTGATAATATTGTGCGGTCACCTCCTTCCTGGCTCTGACCAGGGTAGGGATGACCTCTTCCGGAATGCCTTTTTCCCTTAGGATCCGGCGTTCAACCGCCATGCCGTCAAACGCAGCCGCGGTAAGTCTTAGAACAGACATGATCCTTGCTGAAGCAAGTCCCTTCTTAGTATCTCTTGAAGTTCCGGGTACCAAGTCCTTCTTGGCCAATCCGGAGCCACGAGTATAGTTCTTACTCCTCTCCGTCTTATAATTCTCAGTACCTTGGGTATGAGAGGCAGAGGAGGGAACACATACACCGACTGGTACACCCACGGTGTTACCAGAGCGTCCCAGCTATTGCCTGAGGGTCTCTTGACCTGGCGCAATACCTGTCCAGTTTTTTGTTCAGACGGGACGCCATCATGTCCACCTTTGGTCTTTCCCAACGGTTCACAATCATGTGGAAGACTTCCAGATGAAGTCCCCACTCTCCCGGGTGGAGGTCGTCCACTCCCGGAATGAACACCGCTGACAGTGTTATCACATGATTTTTCGCCCAGCGAAGAATCCTTGCTGCCATTGCCCTCCTGCTTCTTGTGCCGCCCTGTCTGTTTACGTGGGCGACTGCCGTGATGTTGTCCGACTGGATCAGCACCAGTTGACTTTGAAGCAGAGGTCTTCCTAGGCTCAGAGCATTGTAACTTGCCCTTAGCTCCAGTATATTTATGTGGAGAGAAGTCTCCAGACTTGACCACACTCCTTGGAAATTTCTTCCCTGTGTGACTGCTCCCCAGCCTCTCAGGCTGGCATCCGTGGTCACCAGGACCCAGTCCTGAATGCCGAATCTGCTGCCCTCTAGTAGATGAGCACTCTGCAGCCACCACAGAAGAGACACCCTTGTCCTTGGAGACAGGATTATCCGCTGATGCATCTGAAGATGCGATCCGGACCATTCGTCCAGCAGATCCCACTGAAAAATTCTTGCGTGAAATCTGCCGAATGGAATCGCTTCGTAAGAAGCCACCATTTTTCCCAGGACTCTTGTGCATTGATGCACTGACACTTGGCCTGGTTCTAGGAGGTTCCTAACTAGCTCGGATAACTCCCTGGCTTTCTCCTCCGGGAGAAATACCTTTTTCTGGACTGTGTCCAGAATCATCCCTAGGAACAGCAGACGTGTCGTCGGAATCAGCTGCGATTTTGGAATATTTAGAATCCATCCGTGCTGTCGTAGAACTACTTGAGATAGTGCTACTCCGACCTCCAACTGTTCTCTGGACCTTGCCCTTATCAGGAGATCGTCCAAGTAAGGGATAATTAAGACGGCTTTTCTTTGAAGAAGAATCATCATTTCGGTCATTACCTTGGTAAAGACCCGGGGTGCCGTGGACAATCCAAACGGCAGCGTCTGAAACTGATAATGACAGTTTTGTACCACGAACCTGAGGTACCCTTGGTGTGAAGGGCAAATTGGGACATGGAGGTAAGCATCCTTGATGTCCAGGGACACCATATAGTCCCCTTCTTCCTGGTTCGCTATCACTGCTCTGAGTGACTCCATCTTGATTTGAACCTTTGTATGTAAGTGTTCAAAGATTTCAGATTTAGAATAGATCTCACCGAGCCGTCTGGCTTCAGTACCACAAATAGTGTGGAATAATACCCCTTTCCTTGTTGTAGGAGGGGTACTTTGATTACCACCTGCTGGGAATACAGCTTGTGAATTGTTTCCAATACTGCCTCCCTGTCGGAGGGAGACGTTGGTAAAGCAGACTTCAGGAACCTGCGAGGGGGAGACGTCTCGAATTTCCAATCTGTACCCCTGGGATACTACTTGTAGGATCCAGGGGTCCACTTGCGAGTGAGCCCACTGCGCGCTGAAACTCTTGAGACGACCCCCCACCGCCTTTGAGTCCGCTTGTACGGCCCCAGCGTCATGCTGAGGACTTGGCAGAAGCGGTGGAGGGCTTCTGTTCCTGGGAAGGGGCTGCCTGCTGCAGTCTTCTTCCCTTTCCTCTACCCCTGGGCAGATATGACTGGCCTTTTGCCCGCTTGCCCTTATGGGGACGAAAGGACTGAGGCTGAAAGACAGTGTCTTTTTCTTTATACGGCAATACTTCCATGTGCCGTTTGGAATCTGCATCACCTGACCACTGTCGTGTCCATAAACATCTTCTGGCAGACATGGACATCGCATTTACTCTTGATGCCAGAGTGCAAATATCCCTCTGTGCATCTCTCATATATAGTAATGCATCCTTTAAATGCTCTATGATCAATAAAATACTGTCCCTGTCAAGGGTATCAATATTTTCAGTCAGGGAATCCGACCAAGCCACCCCAGCGCTGCACATCCAGGCTGAGGCGATCGCTGGTCGCAGTATAACACCAGTATGTGTGTATATACTTTTTAGGATATTTTCCAGCCTCCTATTAGCTGGCTCCTTGAGGGCGGCCGTATCTGGAGACGGTAACACCACTTGTTTTGATAAGCGTGTGAGCGCCTTATCCACCCTAGGGGGTGTTTCCCAACGCGCCCTAACTTCTGGCGGAAAAGGGTATAACGCCAATAATTTTCTATCGGGGGAAACCCACGCATCATCACACACTTCATTTAATTTATCTGATTCAGGAAAAACTACAGGTAGTTTTTTCACACCCCACATAATACCCTTTTTTGTGGTACTTGTAGTATCAGAAATATGTAACACCTCCTTCATTGCCCTTAACATGTAACGTGTGGCCCTAATGGAAAATACGTTTGTTTCTTCACCGTCGACACTGGAGTCAGTGTCCGTGTCTGTGTCTGTGTCGACCGACTGAGGTAATGGGCGTTTTAAAGCCCCTGACGGTGTTTGAGACGCCTGGACAGGTACTAATTGGTTTGCCGGCCGTCTCATGTCGTCAACCGACCTTGCAGCGTGTTGACATTATCACGTAATTCCCTAAATAAGCCATCCATTCCGGTGTCGACTCCCTAGAGAGTGACATCACCATTACAGGCAATTGCTCCGCCTCCTCACCAACATCGTCCTCATACATGTCGACACACACGTACCGACACACAGCACACACACAGGGAATGCTCTGATAGAGGACAGGACCCCACTAGCTCTTTGGGGAGACAGAGGGAGAGTTTGCCAGCACACACCAAAACGCTATAATTTTACAGGGACAACCTTATAGTAAGTGTTTTCCCTTATAGCATCTTAATATGTAATAATATCGCCACAAAAATGCCCCCCCTCTCTGTTTTAACCCTGTTTCTGTAGTGCAGTGCAGGGGAGAGCCTGGGAGCCTTCCCACCAGCAGTTCTGTGAGGGAAAATGGCGCTGTGTGCTGAGGAGAATAGGCCCCGCCCCCTTTTCGGCGGGCTTCTTCTCCCGTTTTTCTGACAACCTGGCAGGGGTTAAATACATCCATATAGCCCCAGAGGCTATATGTGATGTATATTTAGCCAGCATAGGTACTTTCATTGCTGCCCAGGGCGCCCCCCCCAGCGCCCTGCACCCTCAGTGACCGTTGGTGTGAAGTGTGCTGAGAGCAATGGCGCACAGCTGCAGTGCTGTGCGCTACCTTAAGAAGACTGGGAAGTCTTCAGCCGCCGATTTCTGGACCTCTTCTCTCTTCAGCATCTGCAAGGGGGTCGGCGGCGCGGCTCCGGTGACCCATCCAGGCTGTACCTGTGATCGTCCCTCTGGAGCTAGTGTCCAGTAGCCTAAGAAGCCAATCCATCCTGCACGCAGGTGAGTTCACTTCTTCTCCCCTAAGTCCCTCGTTGCAGTGAGCCTGTTGCCAGCAGGACTCACTGAAAATAAAAAAACCTAATAAAACTTTTACTCTAAGCAGCTCTTTAGGAGAGCCACCTAGATTGCACCCTTCTCGGCCCGGCACAAAAACCTAACTGAGGCTTGGAGGAGGGTCATAGGGGGAGGAGCCAGTGCACACCACCTGATCCTAAAGCTGTTACTTTTGTGCCCTGTCTCCTGCTGAGCCGCTATTCCCCATGGTCCTGACGGAGTCCCCAGCATCCACTTAGGACGTCAGAGAAACTATGATGGCAGATATATCATCACAGCTCACTGCTAATACTCAGAAGACACAACAGCTGCAGCAGGCTGTTGCAGACCTAGCTGCAAAGGCAGATGATAACCCCCACATCCCTAGTTCAGGGCCACATAAACGTGGGCTGCCTGATTTACTCTCAGAGTCTGAGGAAGAGGTACAGGAGGAGGGGGAGGAATTAGATCCCATTACTGAGGATTCAGCTGCTGCACAGGGTATTGAGCCCCTCATTCTGGCTATCAGGGATGTAGTAAAAATCCCTTTAGAAGACGCTGCAACACCAGTCATTTTTCTTAGCACAGAAAGTGTCACTTTCCCTGATTCTCCGGAACTAGATGACATGTTTAAGCAAGCCTGGAAAAATCTTGATAAAAAATATCAGGTGACAAAAATTGGAAAGATCCCCCAGCTGTGGACGTATCAGTCACCCGCTTGTCAAAAAAGGTGGTACTGCCAGCTACGGGCTCCTTTACATTAAAGGACCCTTGGGATAGAAAAAGAGAGACTACACTAAAGTCTATTTACACAGCGCCTGGCATATCACAAAGACCTGTGATAGCGGATTGCTGGATGACACATGCCACTCATACATTGGCGACTCAAATTCAGGAGGGTCCTGGGGGGATATGCCCCTGGTTACTACAGTGACCCTAAGACACATCCAAGACACTGCAAGTGTCCTGTGTGATTCTCTCAAGGAAATAGGCGCTCTTAATGCTAGGATTATTGCCATGGTAGTGTCGGCGCGCAGAGCCCTATAGCTGCGTCAGTGGATAGTGCATGCAGATTCCAAGCGCAGTATGGAGTCTCTCCCCTTCTCCGGGGAGTGGCTGTTCGAGGTTGAATTGGATACGTGGATTTATAAAGTTACTGCAGGGAAAGCAACGTTTCTCCCCTCTGGGGCCCCGCCGGCTAGACGTTGATACCTGGGGCCGTCTGCCCAGTCCTTTCTGTCAAACAGATTTAGATCTAGGGCCAGAGGTGCCTCCAATGCGGCTAGAGGCACCAGAGGTAAGACAAGAAAACCAGCAACCGCAGGTTCTCAGAAACAGAGCACCAGTTCAGCTTCCACTAAGGCCTCAGCATGACAGTGCCCACCCACCCCGAGGGGATCTCGACGTGGGAGCTTGGCTGCGTCACTTCAGCTGCATCTGGGAAAGCTCCTGCCAGGATACCTGAGTAAAGGACCTAATTTCTCAGGGCTACAAGCTGGAGATCGACGGCGCTCCTCCCCAACTATTTTTCAAATCAAGCTTACCAGCTTTGGAGGATACGCATGTTACGCTGCAACAGGCCATCCTAAAGTTGGTCCAGTCCCAAGTCATTGTTCCAGTGCCACTGCAACAACAGGGAATGGGTTACTACTCCAACCTGTTCATGGTACCGAAACCGGACGGTTCGGTAAGGCCCATTTTGAATCTAAAGTCCTTGAACCCTTACTTAAAGGTTTTCAAGTTCAAGATGGAATCCTTGCGAGCAGTGATTGCAGGCCTGGAAGAATGTGAGTTCATGGTCTCACTGGATATAAAGGATTCCTATCTCCATATCCCGATTTGTCCGCCTCAGCAGGCTTACCTGCGGTTTGCCCTGCTGAACTACCAGTTCCAGGCGCTACTCTTTGGTCTGTCCACAGCTCCGAGGGTATTCATGAAGGTGATGGCGGAGATGATGTTACAACTGCAGGTCCAGGGAGTCAATATTGTTCCTTACCTGGACGATCTCTTGATAAAGGCGAGATCCAGGGAGCTTTTATTGCTCCATATAGACCACACTATCCAAATTCTGTCACACCATGGGTGGATCCTCAATTTACAGAAGTCCACCTAGTGCCAACTGAGCAGCTCCTGTTCCTGGGAATGTTGCTGGATACTGTGGCCCAGAAAGTGTTCCTTCCAGAGGACAAAGCGAGAACACTCCAGGAGATGGTCCAAATGATTCTACAGCCTACTAGAATATCCATCCATCTTTGCATAAGATTGTTGGGGAAAATGGAAGCTTAATACGAGGCAATCTAGTATGGAAGGTTCCATGCCAGAACATTTCAGTTGGATCTCCTCAGCAAGTGGTCTGGATTACATCTTCAGATGCACCAGCTAATACAGCTGTCACCTCAGGCCAGGATTTCCCTCCTGTGGTGGCTACAGTCCTCAAACCTACTGGAAGGTCGAAGTTTCGGGATTCAGGATTCTAGATACTAGTCTGAGAGGATGGGGAGCTGTCACCCAGGGGACTCCGTTCCGGGGCAGGTGGTCAGCCCACGAAGCCCTACTTCCGATCAACATTATGGAACTTCGGGCCATCTACAATGCTCTGCTTCAGGCCTCTCCTCTACTCAAGGATCACGCGATCCAAGTTCAGTCGGACAATGCCACGGCGATGGCGTACATAAATCGACAAGGAGGGACAAAAAGCAAGGCATGCATGCGAGGAGTGTCAAAGATACTCCTCTGGGCAGAAAGAAATGCAAGAGCAATGTCTGCAATCTTCATTCCGGGAGTGGACAACTGAGAAGCTGACTTCCTGAGTCATCACGATCTCCACCCGGGAGAGTGGGGGCTCCACCATCAGGTGTTTCAGCAGATCATCGACCAGTGGGGCTGCCCACAAATAGACATGATTGTTTCTCGACTCAACAAGAAGCTTTGCTGGTATTGCTCATGAACCAGGGACCCTCAGGCGAGGGCAGTAGATGCACTGACGTCGCCTTGGCCTTACCGGCTGTTCTACCTGTTTCCTCCGATTCCATTGATCCCAAGGGTGCTAAAGCGAATCAGGAATCAAAGAATCCAGGCAATTCTGATTGCCCCGGATTGGCCTCAGAGGGCGTGGTACTTGGATCTTCTGGATATGTCCGTCGAAGACCCTTGGCCTCTGCCAATGAGAAGAGATCTTCTTCAACAAGGACCATTCATCTACCCGGACTTACGGTGACTTTGTTTGACAGCATGGAGGTTGAGCGGAACATCCTAGCTCACAAAGGCCTTTCCAAGAATGTTATTGCTACCATGGTTCAGGCCAGGAAGCCTGTGATGTCAAAACACTATCATCATATCTGGAGAAGATATGTTTCTTGGTGCGAGGAACGCACGTATCCGCCTGCAGAGTTCCACTTGGGACGTTTCTTACATTTCCTGCTGGCTGGTGTGGATAAGGGCTTACGTCTGGGTTCCATTAGGGTCCAGATTTCAGCTCTCTCAACTTTCTTCCAGAAGAAATTGGCAGTGTTGGCAGAAGTTCAGACCTTCTTGCAAGGGGTACTCCACATACAACCTCCTATAGTGCCGCCCACGGCACCCTGGGATTTGAATGTAGTGTTGGAATTTCTACAGTCCTCCTGGTTTGAACTACTGATAACGGTAGAAGACAAGTACCTCACGTGGAAGACGGTGATGTTACTGGCCCTGGCTCCTGCTAGGCATGCCTCAGAATTGGGGGTCTTATCATGTAAAAGTCCCTACTTGGTCTTTTACGAGGACAGAGCGGAGCTCAGGACTAGGCAGCAGTTCCCGCCGAAGGTCGTCTCTGCATCCTACTTAAATCAACCTATTGTGGTTCCGTTAGGTTCTGGCACTTCTGCTCCTCCAGAGGCATTGGATGCTGTGCGAGCCTTGAAGATCTAAGTCAAGAGAATGGCTCAGATCAGAATGACGGATTCCTTGTTTGTGCTCTATGATGCACAGAAAAAGGGTTGCCCTGCTTCTAAGTAGTCCATTACTCATTGGCTTAGGCTTACTATTCAACAGGCCTATGTGTCAGCACCTTTACCTGTTCCACAGTCTCTGAAGGCCCACTCTACAAGATCGGTGGGGTCTTCCTGGGCAGCTGCCCGTGGAGTCTCGGCCTTGCAACCATGCTGAGCTGCTACCTGGTCGAGGAAGAATGCCTTTGTGAAGTTCTACAAGCTTGATACCCTGGCCAAAGAGGATACCCAGTTTGGGTAGGCGGTGCTGCAGATGTTTCTGCACTTTCCCACCTGTTCTGGAAGCTTTGGGATGTCCCCATCATACTTAGACCCAAGTTTCCCTTATGGATGCTAGAGAAAATAGGATTTTAGTTAACTACCGGTAAATCCTTTTCTCGTAGTCCATAAGGGATACTGGGCGACCGCCTCAGTGCGTTGACTTTTCTGCAGGTTTTTATTTTATAAAAGTTTACCTGTTCAGCTGTTGCTGTTTGTTACCAGCCGTTGCTGGTTGTTTTATGTTGTTTGGTGTGCTGGTGTATGAATCTTACCACTCACTGTCGTTATGTTCCTCCTCTCAAGTATGTCCATTCTCCTTCGGGCACAGTTTACCTATACTGGCTGTAGGAGGGGGCATAGAGGGGAGGAGCCAGCACACCCAACTGAAGAAATTTAAAGTGCACCGGCTCCTTTGGACCCCATCTATACCCCATCGTACTAAGACCCTAGTATCCCTTATGGACTACGAGAAAATGATTTACTGGTAGGTAATTCAAATCCTATTTTCCTCAATATTTGCCTCCTGTACATCACTTTTTATTAGGGATGAGCGGGTTCGGTTCTATGAAAAACTGAACTCTACCAGACTTTACCATTCAAACTCGGATCCAAGCCAGGCTCGAGTTTTCCCACCTGACTCAGAAACCAGAACGAGGCAAAAATAGGATTTTGGTACTTACCAGGTAAATCTTTTTCTTTGAATCCATAGGGGGCACTGGAGTACTCTTGGGATATGGACAGTTCCACAGGAACTAGGCACTGAATAGTTAAAATTTGAGACTATACCTCCCCTCCATATCCCAGAGTACCTCAATGTTTTTTTTACTGAGCCGAACTGGAGCTATAGAGGTTGACAATGGAGAAATACATATAACCAAAACGGACAACAATAAAGTTGACACAAACGAAACTGACAACTAACAGTTGACACCAACCCGACCGAATTTCTAATTTGAAACAGTCGGTAAGAGTGTGTTACCATAATATTCCCTGCACTTACCACAACCAGGTAAACAACTGCTCTGGGTGGGCGTCCAGTGCCCCCTATGGATACAAAGAAAAGGATTTACCTGGTAAGTACCAAAATCCTATTTTCTTTTTCATCCACTAGGGGTCACTGGAGTACTCTTGGGACGTACCAAAGTTTCCCCCGTGGGCGGGAGAGCTATTTGGCACCTGTAACACTAAACGGCCAAAGCTAGATGCTGATGCCGCAAAAGTATCAAACTTATAAAAGCGCACAAACGTGTGCACTGACGACCATGTAGCCGCATGGCAAAGCTGTGTCTTAGAAGCTCCACGACCAGCTGCCCATGACGTTCCTACCGAACATGTGGAATGAGCTGTTACCGATGTAGGCGGCTGTAACCTAGCCTGAAGATAGGCCTGACGTATGGTCAGTTTTATCCACCTGGATAAGGTCTGCTTAGAAGCTGGCCAATCCCTCTTGGCAGCATCATATAGAATAAACAACGTATCCGTCCTACGATCTGTAGATGTTCGGGATACATAAACGCGTAATGCGCGTACCACATCCAGAGTTTCAGAATGTCCTGTTAACACAGGAACTACTATTGGTTGGTTGATGTGAAAAGATGACACTACTTTTGGTAAGAAAGCGGGATTTGTCCGAAGTTCCGCTCTGTCATCATGAAACACCAAATACGGTGGCTTGCAAGACAAGGCACCCAAATCTGAAACCCGCCTTGCCGAAGCCAAGGCTAGGAGAAAAATTGTTTTCCAAAAGAGAAACTTAATATCCACTTGTTGTAAGGGTTCAAAATGAAAAGACTGTAAGAAATCTAAAACCAGATTCAAGTCCCATGGCGCAGTAGGTGGAATGAATGGAGGCTGTACTCTGAGGACACCCTGCATAAAGGTGTGTACCGATGGCAATAGAGCCAATCTTCTATGAAAATAGAGTGACAGCGCAGATATCTGCACCTTTAGTGTGGATAAACGTAGATCTCCATCTAACCCCATCTGTAGAAATAACAAAAGACGAAGATGTCGGAAACTTCCGAGCTTCACACCAACCTGTATAGGCACGCCAAATTCTGTAATAATGAGCTGCCGTAACCGGCTTCCTAGCTCGTAACATGGTTGGAATGACTGATTCTGGAATGCCCTCTCTTCTTAAGAGGGCGGTCTCAACAGCCACCCCGTCAAACGCAGCCGCACTAAATCGGGGTAACGGAACGGACCTTGTTGTAATAGGTCTGGACGTAGTGGAAGCGGCCAAGGATCGTCTGCGAGTAGTCCGCGAAGATCCGAGAACCAAGCTCTCCGAGGCCAATGAGGCGCCACTAGCATGACTGTGACGGACTCTCTTTTGATCGGTTTTAGCAATAGAGGGAGCAGCGGAAACGGTGGACACAGATACACTAGACTGTATGGCCACCTGACTGTGAGAGCATCCACCGCCACTGCCTTTGGATCTCTCGTTCTGGACACATACTGGGGCGTTTGATGATTGTGGCGAGATGCCATCAGGTCCACCTGAGGGTAACCCCACCTCTGGACCAGCATGTGAAACACTTCTGGATTTAATGCCCATTCTCCTGGATGAAAATCCCGACGACTGAGATAATCCGCTTCCCAGTTGTCCACTCCTGGAATGAACTCTGCCGACAATATCACTTGGTGATATTCGGCCCAACTGAGGATTCAAGCTACTTCCCGCATTGCCATGCGGCTTCTCGTTCCGCCTTGTTTGTTGATGTATGCGACTGCCGTCGCATTGTCTGACTGCACCTGAACAGCCTGAGCCTGCAGCATGTGCACTGCTTGTCGCAACGCATTGTAAATTGCCCGGAGTTCCAGGACATTTATAGACAGCAATCTTTCGTGATCCGCACAGAGACCCTGGAGCTGAAAATTTTGAACTACAGCTCCCCAACCTCTGAGACTTGCGTCCGCCGTGAGAATTATCCAATTCCAGGCGCCGAACCGTTTCCCTGCGGTTAGATTCTGTACCTTGAGCCACCAGAGTAGAGACACTCTGGTCCTTGGAGACAACCTCACCCTGTGGTGAATCTGCAAATGCGAGCCCGACCACTGTGCGAGCACATCCAGTTGAAAAGGAAGTGAGTGAAGTCTTCCGAACTGAAGCGCTTCGAAAGCCGCCACCATTGTGCCTAAGAGGCGAATGCACAAATGAACCGAGACCGTGTGTGGCTTGAGCACTAATTGTACCAGATGACGAATGACCTGTACCTTCTGTTCGGGTAAGTAAATTCTTTGATCTACCGTATCGAGAACCATACCTAGGAATTGAAGTCGTTGAGACGGAACTAGATGTGATTTCTTGAAGTTGACAATCTAACCGTGGTGAACCAGTGCATTGTATGTCAGCAATGCCTGTTGAAGGAGGATTTGTTGAGACGGAGCTTTGATGAGTAAGTCGTCCAAGTACGGAACTATTATCACTCCTAGGGATCTGAGATGAGCCATCATCACAGACATTACCTTGGTGATTACCCGAGGCGCTGACGAGAGGCCAAACGGTAGAGCCTGAAACTGGTAATGGTTCTGTCGTATTGCAAACCGCAAAAACCTTTGATGAGGAGGCCAAATCGGAATGTGTAAATACGCATCCTTGAGATCCAGCGCAATCATAAATTCCTGTGGCTCTAGGCCTGCAATTACTGACCGTAGAGATTCCATCTTGAATCTGTAGTAAGTGACGTACTGATTGAGGCCCTTTAAGTTCAATATTGGCCTGACCGAGCCATCCGGCTTCGGTACCACAAACAGACTGGAATAATAACCCTGACCCTGTTGGTGCACAGGGACCGGAATCAAAACTGCTGCGTCCAGCAGAGACTGAATGGCAGTCTGCAGAATCGCCCTCTTGTCGTCCGACAGAGGCAGTCCTGTCCTGAAAAACCGCATTGGCGGGAGACAGTCGAACTCTATTTTGTAACCTGTTAAAACTAAATTGCGGATCCACCCATCTGTGGACGTCCGAAGCCACGCCAACTGGAATGACTGAAGGCGTGCTCCCACAATAGGAGATCCGAGATGGGCTGGGAGCCCGTCATGCCACTGGCTTGCCGGTGACTTTAGTATCTTGACAAGTGGAATTGGTTCGTTGGAAACTACGTCCCCGACCTCGTCTACCAGGTGTGGCCCCCTTCTATTCCTCTTTTGACCTCTGTCTCCGCTCGCCAAGAACGTAGCCAGAGCGCACGACGTGCTGTGACTAGCGATGATGAAAGGCGAGAAGTGAGCTGACAGACGTCAGTAGAAGCTGTATATAAATAGTCAACAGCTTTCCAGATTTGATCAGCGAGAAGTATAAGATGATCATCAGTTAAGGCAGACTTGAGTTCTGTTATCCATACCATTAGTGCCTTAGTTACCCAAATGCCACTCAACCCAGGTCTAAGCAGCACTCCTGCTGCTGTATACATGGACTTTAGCATAGCTTCTATTTTACGGTCCGAAGGGTCCTTGAGTGTAGTTGCAGCTGGTACTGGTATGGTTAATTTCTTTGTAAGTTTAGACACAGATGAATCCACCAACGGCGGATTCTCCCATGTAGCTGTCACAGACTCTGGAAACGGATAACTAGACCTAAATCTGTGAGGTACAGAAAACCGTTTATCCGGATTCTTCTTTGTTTCTAGTAACATTTTATTAAGAGATTCTGAAACAGGGAAACACATTGGAGTTCTCTGTCGTTTAGTAAAAACGACCTCATCATTTGTCAGAGGCTCCTCAGTTTCTGTAAAATTCAGAGACTGACGCACCGCTCTGATGAGATTATCAATGCCCGGGCTGTCAAAATCGTCACCATCTGACTGCTGGTCTACTTCGCCCTCCTCAACCACCTCTTGTAGAGTGAGGTCTGGCGAAGAATCTTCAGACAGTAACATAGCAGAAACCGGTAGTTTATAAGAAAAATGAAACCTATCCCCCTTAGCCAAAGAGGATTTGGACCTTTGGTAAGGCTGAGACCCCTCTGGTAGTTCTAGCGGTCTCACCCTAGATTCAGATCTTGCCGCCCTTTCGCTCTTGCCGAGAGGCGGCCAACTCTGATTGCAATCCAGCTAAGACATCTGCTAATATAGCCCATGGCGGGTCCGGGGTTGAAATTGGATTTGAAACCGGAGCAGAAATTGTATTTGTTTCTGAATTTACAAAACATACTTTACATGTGCTAAATCCATCAGGTAATACATCCTTACAGACATGGCAGTAAAACTGCTTTTTGGCTTTTGTTGGTGTTTTACTCATTATGCAAACAGACAATACAAAATACAAAGACAAACAACTTGCGCGACTCAGTAAATAGCACTAAGGTGTCTCTATATCTCTGGCCAAGTGCCAGCAATATGCCTGATCCCAAATTCCCCCTAACACCCCTGCGCCTTCAATGGTGGAGAGATGTAATATAGGAAATTCTGGAAAAGAAAACAAGAAAAAACAGGAAGCATGGTTAATATGTCCCCATGCTCACAGTATATCACAAAAGTGCATACTTATAACTTATGTAGCAGATTTATAATTCTTTTATATGCATTATGCACATATATCCTGTTACAAAAGGCTTAAACCCTATTTATGCAGCGCTGCTGGCCCTGTGCTAGGCTAATACCATATACACTACTCGATATATTAAGTGTGTCTCCCCCTCCCCCGTGCTCCGTCACCGCTCTCTGTACATGGAGACCGGCCTAAAACACTGCGCCTATCCGGAAGCACATCGGAGCAGGGGAACATGCCGCATAGAGCCGTGGAGCGGCCTATGCAAAATCAAATGACCGCGTGGCTCAGAGCGGCGGGAGAGGCACATAAACAGCGGCGGCTGAGAGCAGCGGCGGGCGGCACATACACACACAGTAATCCCACACAGCGGGGCGGCAGCAAGAGCTGACCGCCCCGATCAACATACCTGGACCCTGTGGTGAGGGCAATGACGGGGCTTCTCTGTAAGCACTGTCAGCCTTTTTCTGCAGGCGTCCTGCACGTGGTAGTGAGGGAGCTCTTCTAGAGAGGTCCGACACCCACAGCTGCTTCAGCAGCTTCCACTATTCCGGACCCTCGCCTTCCTGGAAGGGGGAAAGGGATGTGGCTTCCAAACAAAAAATAAAAATCAAAAATCAGTAATTGTGGACCAACTTCCACAAGCCTAGTCTCGGTGAGCACCGAAAAAACACTGAGGTACTCTGGGATATGGAGGGGAGGTATAGTCTCAAATTTTAACTATTCAGTGCCTAGTTCCTGTGGAACCGTCCTTATCTCAAGAGTACTCCAGTGACCCCTAGTGGATGAAAAAGAAACATCATCCCGCTGTCGGATTCTCGCAGGGTTTAGATTCCATATAAGGAGCTGCACGTTCCCGCCATTTTCACTCCAGCATTGGAGAGTGTAGAGAGAGGACGTGTCTCCGTTTTTTCAGTATCCGTGACTTGTGCTGTATTTGTCCAGTCAGTGGTTGTGTCCTCTTGCTGCCATATGTCCATTGCTGCTGTGTTGTGCTGCATCAGTTCAGTGGTGGTGTATTGTGCTGCATCAGTCCAGTGGTAGTGTCCTGTGCATCAGCCATCAGTCATTGCAGTGACCAGGCAGTCTCAGTGGTATACGCTGCTGCTATATGTCCACTGCTACAGTATAATAATAACAACAAGTCCCTTACAGTGTTGCTGTGTTGTCCTGCATCAGACCAGTGGTAGTGTCCTGTGCATCAGCCATCAGTCATTCCAGAGACCAGGCAGTCACAGTGTTATACGCTACTGCTATATGTCCACTGCTACAGTATAATAATAAGATTTTACTTACCGATAAATCTATTTCTCGTAGTCCGTAGTGGATGCTGGGACTCCGTCAGGACCATGGGGAATAGCGGCTCCGCAGGAGACAGGGCACAAAATGTAAAAGTTTGACTACTAGGTGGTGTGTACTGGCTCCTCCCCCTATGACCCTCCTCCAAGCCTCAGTTAGGATACTGTGCCCGGACGAGCGTACACAATAAGGAAGGATTTTGAATCCCGGGTAAGACTCATACCAGCCACACCAATCACACCGTACAACTTGTGATCTGAACCCAGTTAACAGTATGACAAACGTAGGAGCCTCTGAACAGACGGCTCACAACAATAACAACCCGATTTTTTTGTAACAATAACTATGTACAAGTATTGCAGACAATCCGCACTTGGGATGGGCGCCCAGCATCCACTACGGACTACGAGAAATAGATTTATCGGTAAGTAAAATCTTATTTTCTCTGACGTCCTAGTGGATGCTGGGACTCCGCCAGGACCATGGGGATTATACCAAAGCTCCCAAACGGGCGGGAGAGTGCGGATGACTCTGCAGCACCGAATGAGAGAACTCCAGGTCCTCCTTAGCCAGGGTATCAAATTTGTAGAATTTTACAAACGTGTTCTCCCCTGACCACGGAGCTGCTCGGCAGAGTTGTAATGCCGAGACCCCTCGGGCAGCCGCCCAAGATGAGCCCACCTTCCTTGTGGAATGGGCCTTGACAGATTTAGGCTGTGGCAGGCCTGCCACAGAATGTGCAAGTTGAATTGTGCTACAAATCCAACGAGCAATCGTCTGCTTAGAAGCAGGAGCACCCAGCTTGTTGGGTGCATACAGTATAAACAGCGAGTCAGATTTTCTGACTCCAGCCGTCCTTGAAATATATATTTTCAATGCTCTGACAACGTCCAGCAACTTGGAATCCTCCAAATCGCTAGTAGCCGCAGGCACCACAATAGGCTGGTTCAGGTGAAACGCTGAAACCACCTTAGGCAGAAAGTGAGGACGCGTCCGCAGTTCTGCCCTGTCCGAATGGAAAATCAGATATGGGCTTTTATACGATAAAGCCGCCAATTCTGACACTCTCCTGGCTGAAGCCAGGGCCAGTAGCATGGTTACTTTCCATGTAAGATATTTCAAATCCACCGATTTGAGTGGCTCAAACCAATGGGATTTGAGAAAATCCAAAACTACATTAAGATCCCACGGTGCCACTGGGGGCACAACCGGGGGCTGTATATGTAGTACTCCTTTTACAAAAGTCTGGACTTCAGGAACTGAAGCCAATTCTTTCTGGAAGAAAATCGACAGGGCCGAAATTTGAACCTTAATGGACCCTAATTTGAGGCCCATAGACAATCCTGTTTGCAGGAAATGTAGGAATTGACCCAGTTGAAATTCCTCCGTCGGGGCCTTCCTGGCCTCACACCACGCAACATATTTTCTCCAAATGCGGTGATAATGTTGTGCAGTCACCTCCTTCCTGGCTTTTACCAGGGTAGGGATGACCTCTTCCGGAATGCCTTTTTCCCTTAGGATTCGGCGGTCAACCGCCATGCCGTCAAACGCAGCCGCGGTAAGTCTTGGAATAGACACGGTCCCTGCTGAAGCAGGTCCCGTCTTAGAGGTAGAGGCCACGGATCTTCCGTGAGCATCTCCTGAAGTTCCGGGTAGCAAGTTCTTCTTGGCCAATCCGGAGCCACGAGTATCGTTCTCACTCCCCTTTGCCGTATAATTCTCAGTACTTTTGGTATGAGAGGCAGAGGAGGAAACACATACACTGACTGGTACACCCATGGTGTTACCAGAGCGTCTACAGCTATTGCCTGAGGGTCTCTTGACCTGGCGCAATACCTGTCCAGTTTTTTGTTGAGGCGGGACGCCATCATGTCCACCATTGGTCTTTCCCAATGGACCACAATCATGTGGAAGACTTCTGGATGAAGTCCCCACTCTCCCGGGTGCAGATCGTGTCTGCTGAGGAAGTCTGCTTCCCAGTTGTCCACTCCCGGGATGAACACAGCTGACAGTGCTAACACATGATTTTCTGCCCAGCGGAGAATCCTTGCAGCTTCTGCCATTGCCCTCCTGCTTCTTGTGCCGCCCTGTCTGTTTACGTGGGCGACTGCCGTGATGTTGTCCGACTGAATCAACACCGGCTGACCCTGAAGCAGAGGTTTTGCCAGGCTTAGAGCATTGTAGATTGCTCTTAGCTCCAGTATATTTATGTGAAGAGACGTCTCCAGGCTTGACCACACGCCCTGGAAGTTTCTTCCCTGTGTGACCGCTCCCCAGCCTCTCAGGCTGGCATCCGTGGTCACTAGGACCCAATTCTGTATGCCGAATCTGCGGCCCTCTAACAGATGAGCACTCTGCAACCACCATAGCAGAGACACTCTTGTCCTTGTGGACAATTTTATCCGCTGATGCATCTGCAGATGCGATCCGGACCATTTGTCCAGCAGATCCCACTGAAAAGTTTGTGCATGGAATCTGCCGAATGGAATCGCTTCGTAAGAAGCTACCATTTTTCCCTGGACTCTTGTGCATTGATGCACAGATACTTTTCCTGGTTTTAGGAGGTTCCTGACTAGATCGGATAACTCCCTGGCTTTCTCCTCCGGAAGAAATACCTTTTTCTGAACAGTGTCCAGAATCATCCCTAGGACCAACAGACGTGTCGTCGGGATCAGTTGGGATTTTGGAAAATTCAGAATCCACCCGTGTTGTTGGAGCACTACTTGGGTTAGTGCTACTCCGACCTCCAGCTGTTCTCTGGATCTTGCCCTTATCAGGAGATCGTCCAAGTAAGGGATAATTAAGACGCCTTCTCTTCGAAGAAGGATCATCATTTCGGCCATTACCTTGGGAAAGACCCGGGGTGCCGTGGACAATCCAAACGGCAGCGTCTGAAACTGATAATGACAGTTTTGGACCACTAACCTGAGGTACCCTTGGTGTAGGAGGGGTACCTTGACTATCACCTGCTGAGAATACAGCTTGTGAATGGCCTCCAATACCGTCGCCCTGTCGGAGGGAGACGTTGGCAAAGCAGACTTTAGGAAACGGCGAGGAGGGGACTTCTCGAATTCCAACCTGTAACCCTGAGATACTACCTGCAGGATCCAGGGGTCCACCTGCGAGTGAGCCCACTGTGCGCTGAAATGTTTGAGGCGACCCCCCACCGCCCCTGAGTCTGCTTGTAAGGTCCCAGCGTCATTCTGACGCCTTTGTAGAAGCCGGGGAGGGCTTCTGCTCCTGGGAAGGAGCTGCTTGTTGCAGTCTCTTACCCTTTCCTTTGCCTCGGGGCAAATAGGAATGTCCTTTTGCTCGTTTGTTCTTATAGGAACGAAAGGACTGCGGCTGAAAAACCTGCGGCTTTTTCTGCTGGGAGGTGACCTGGGGTAAAAAGGTGGATTTTCCGGCCGTTGCCGTGGCCACCAGATCCGATAGACCGACCCCAAATAATTCCTCCCCCTTATACGGCAATACTTCCATATGTCGTTTGGAATCCGCATCACCTGACCACTGGCGCGTCCATAAACTTCTTCTGGCAGATATGGACATCGCACTTACTCTTGATGCCAGAGTGCAAATATCTCTCTGTGCATCTCGCATATAAAGAAATGCATCCTTTAACTGCTCTATAGTCAGTAAAATACTGTCCCTATCCAGGGTATCAATATTTTCAGACAGTGACTCCGACCAAGCCACGCCAGCACTGCACATCCAGGCTGAGGCGATTGCTGGTCTCAGTATAACACCCGTATGTGTGTATATACTTTTTAATGTATTCTCCAGCCTCCTATCAGCTGGATCCTTGAGGGCGGCCGTATCAGGAGACGGTAACGCCACTTGCTTTGATAAGCGTGTGAGCGCCTTATCCACCCTAGGAGGTGTTTCCCAGCGCGCCCTAACCTCTGGCGGGAAAGGGTATAATGCCAATAACTTCTTTGAAATTAGCAGTTTTCTATCTGGGGTAACCCACGCTTCATCACACACTTCATTCAGTTCCTCTGATTCAGGAAAAACTATCGGTAGTTTTTTCACACCCCACATAATACCCCTTTTTGTGGTACTTGCAGTATCAGAGATATGCAAAGCCTCCTTCATTGCCGTGATCATATAACGTGTGGCCCTACTGGAAAATACGTTTGTTTCTTCACCGTCGACACTGGATTCAGTGTCAGTGTCTGGGTCTGTGTCGACCGACTGAGGTAAAGGGCGTTTTACAGCCCCTGACGGTGTCTGAGACGCCTGGACAGGTACTAACTGGTTTGCCGGCTGTCTCATGTCGTCAACCGACTTTTGTAGCGTGCTGACACTATCCCGTAATTCCATAAACAAAGCCATCCATTCTGGTGTCGACTCCCTAGGGGGTGACATCACCATTACAGGCAATTGCTCCGCCTCCACGCCAACATCGTCCTCATACATGTCGACACACACGTACCGACACACAGCAGACACACAGGGAATGCTCTGATAGAAGACAGGACCCCACTAGCCCTTTGGGGAGACAGAGGGAGAGTTTGCCAGCACACACCCAAGCGCTATAAATATATATAGGGACAACCTTAATAAGTGTGTTCCCTTTATAGCAGCTCAAATATTATAAATATCGCCAATAAGTGCCCCCCCTCTCTGTTTTTACCCTGTTTCTGTAGTGCAGTGCAGGGGAGAGTCCTGGGAGCCTTCCTCGCAGCGGAGCTGGGCAGGAAAATGGCGCTGTGTGCTGAGGAGAATAGGCCCCGCCCCCTTTTCGGTGGGCTTCTTCTCCCGGTTTTTTTGGAACCTGGCAGGGGTTAAATACACCCATATAGCCCCAGGGGCTATATGTGATATATTTTAGCCAGAATAGGTATATTACATTGCTGCCCAGGGCGCCCCCCCCCCAGCGCCCTGCACCCTCAGTGACCGCTGGTGTGAAGTGTGCGGAGAGCAATGGCGCACAGCTGCAGTGCTGTGCGCTACCTCATGAAGACTGAGACGTCTTCTGCCGCCGGTTTCTGGACCTCTTCTCTATTCGGCATCTGCAAGGGGGTCGGCGGCGCGGCTCCGGTGACCCATCCAGGCTGTACCTGTGATCGTCCCTCTGGAGCTAGTGTCCAGTAGCCTAAGAAGCAAATCCATCCTGCACGCAGGTGAGTTCACTTCTTCTCCCCTAAGTCCCTCGTTGCAGTGAGCCTGTTGCCAGCAGGACTCACTGAAAATAAAAAACCTAACAAACTTTTTCTAAGCAGCTCTTTAGGAGAGCCACCTAGATTGCACCCTGCTCGGACGGGCACAAAAACCTAACTGAGGCTTGGAGGAGGGTCATAGGGGGAGGAGCCAGTACACACCACCTAGTGGTCAAACTTTTAAATTTTGTGCCCTGTCTCCTGCGGAGCCGCTATTCCCCATGGTCCTGACGGAGTCCCAGCATCCACTAGGACGTCAGAGAAAATAATAATAATAATAACAATAACAACAAGCCCATTACAGTGTTGTTGTGTTGTCCTGCATCAGACCAGTGGTAGTGTCCTGTGCATCAGCCACTCCAGTGACCAGGCAGTCACAGTGTTATATGCTGCTGCTATATGTCCACTGCTACAGTATAATAATAATAATAATAATAATAATAACAACAAGTACCTTACAGTATTGCTGTGTTGTCCTGCATCAGACCAGTGGTAGTGTCCTGTGCATCAACCTTCAGTCATTCCAGTGACCAGGCAGTCACAGTGTTATACGCTGCTTCTATATGTCCACTGCTACAGTATAATAATAATAATAACAACAAGTCCCTTACAGTGTTGCTGTGTTGTCCTGCATCAGACCAGTGGTAGTGTCCTGTGCATCAGCCATCAGTCATTCCTGTGCCGCATATTGTGTAATATAACTACAGAAAAATAATGGAGGACAAAAATTTGGAGGATAAAATAGGGAATGATCAAGAACCACTTCCTCCTAGTGCTGAAGCTACTGCCACTAGCCATGACATAGATGATGAAATGCCATCAACGTCGTCTGCCAAGGCCGATGCCCAAAGTGATAGTAGAGGGCATGTAAAATCCAAAAAAGCCTACATTCAGTAAAAAAAGACCCAAAAAAAGAAATTTCAATCATCTGAGGAGAAACGTAAACTTGTCAATATGCCATTTATGACACGGAGTGGCAAGAAACGGCTGAGGCCATTGCCTATGTTCATGACTAGTGGTTCAGCTTCACATGACGATGGAAGCCCTCATCCTCCCGCTAGAAAAATTAAAATACTTAAGCTGGAAAAAGCACAGAAAATAACTGTGCATTCTGAGATGGTATCAAAAATCCCCAAGGAGAGTCCAAGTGTGTCGTGTCGGCAGTTGCGATGCCTGACCTTCCTAACACTGGATGGGAAGAGGTTGCGCCTTCCACCATTTGCACACCCCCTGCAAGTGCTGGAAGGTGCACCCACAGTCCAGTTCCTGATATTGAAATTGAAGATGTCATTGTTGAAGTACACCAGGATGAGGATATGGGTGTTGCTGGCGCTGAGGAGGAAGTTGACGATGAGGATTCTGATGGTAATGTGGTTTATTTAAGTCAGGCACCGGGGGAGACACCTGTTGTCCGTGGGATGAAGAAGCCTATTGTGTTGCCTGGGCAAACTACCAAAAAAGCCACCTCTTCGGTGTGGAATTATTTCTCCAGAAATCCGGACAACAGGTGTCAAGCTATCTGTTGCCTCTGTCAATCTGTAATAAGTAGGGGTAAGGATGTTAACCACCTAGGAACATCATCCCTTATACGTCACCTGCAGTACATTCATCATAAGACAGTGTCAAGTTGTGAAACTTTGGGTAAGAGCATAAGCAGTCCACTGACACCTAAATCCCTTTTTCCTCTTGTACCCAAGCTCCTGCAAGCCACACCACCAACTCCCTCAACGTCAACTTCCTCCTCAGTCAGGAACGTCAGTAGTCCTGCAGGCCATGTCACTGTCAAGACTGAGGAGTCCTCTCCTAACCGGGATTCCTCCGGAGGATCCTTTAGTGGTACACCTGCTGTTGCTGCCGCTGCTGTTGTTGCTGCTGGGAGTCGATCGTTATCCCAGAGGGGAAGTCGGAAGACCACTTGTACTACTTCAACTAAGCAATTGACTGTCCAACAGTCCTTTGTGAGGAGGATAAAATATGACAGCCGTCATCCTGTTGCAAAGCAGATAACTGAGGCCTTGACACTTATGGTGGTGTTAGATGTGCATTTGGTATCAGCCATTAGTGCAGTGGGATTTAGACAATTGATGGAGGTGTTGTGTCCATGGTACCAAATCCCATCTAGGTTCCACTTCATTAGGCAGGCAATACCGAGAATGTAAAAAGACGTCAGAAAGAGTCACCAGTATCCTACAAAATGCGATTGTATCCAGTGTCCACTTAACCACGGACATGTGGACAAGTGGAACAGGGCAGACTAAGGACTATATGACTGTGACAGACAACTGGGTAGATGTATGGCCTCCCGCAGCGGCAACAGTAGCAGCATCTCGCAAACACCAACTTGTTCCTAGGTAGGCTACGCTATGTATCACAGCTTTCCGTAAGAGGCACACAGCTGACAACCTCTTACGGAAACTGAGGGACATCATCGCAGAATGGCTTACCCCAATTAGACTCTCCTGGGGATTTGTGATATCGGACAACGCCACCAATATTGTGCATGCATTATATCTGGGCAAATTCCAGCACGTCCCATGTTTTGCACATACAATTAATTTGGTGGTGCAGAATTTTTTTTCAAATGAGAGGGGTGTACAGGAGATGCTGTCGGTGGCCCGAAAAATTGCAGGCCACTTTCGACATTCTGCCACCGCGTGCTGAAGACTGGAGCGCCAGCAAACACTCCTGAACCTGCCCTGCCATCAACTGAAGCAAGAGGTGATAACGAGGTGGAAATCAACACTCTACATGCTTCAGGGGATGGAGGAGCAGCAAAAGGCCATAAAAAACGTATACATACACCTACGATATAGGCAAAGGAGTGTTATGAACCACAAGCAGTGGTTCATTCCTGTTTGCTTTCTGTTCATGAATTTTATGTTATAGTTCTGTTTGCATGCCAGGATTTCTCTTGTACTTGTTTAGAAGACTCTTGTTGGCCGCTGGTGGTGAGTCTGTGTAACTGCAGCCTGTTTTCTATGTGTTAAGCCTCACCTGTCAGATTTTTGGTCATTATGTGGTGAGTCCGTGTACTGCAGTCTGGCTGTTGTCTGTGTAACCTCACCTCCAGTATTTTGGCCATTACCTTGTGCCTGGGCTACCAGCCATCCTGATTGGGGTGTGCTTCCCTTATTACCCAGCTAGCCCTGTAGTCCAGTGCTGGTGATTGGTGATAGAAGTTTGTTATGATACCTGTATGTTCCAGTTCTTGGTTAGCTTCCTGCAAGCTTGTTCCTGATCCCTGTCAGCAGCTTCCAGTGGAGCCGTCTTCCTGCATCCAGCTTCTGTACTCCAGTGTCCTGTGTCCAGTTTCCTGAGTACGGGCTGAAGGATCGTTTCCTGCTGTCCTTCGAGTTTGTCTTCCAGTGGAGTGGTCTGGTGTCTGAAGCCTCGGGGTTCTGGTCGTTTCCTGCGCACACCTTCCGTGGTGTCACGATCCGGGTATCTGGACGCCATTTCTTACCCATCAGATGCCTCCTAAGGCTGGCTCAGCGCTCCAGGACCGGATCCCATCTGTTATCCTGATGTGTACATTCCTGTATCCTCTCCTGTCACTCTGGGACGCTGTCACAGTAAACGCCATATTACACCTGGCATGGCGTCTTCCGCGGCCTCCGCCGCCGTCCCTGAACTTCTGCATGCAGAGTGTCTGAGTGGCGATTACGTCAGCCGCGGCCTCCGCTGTGTCCGCGTGGTTGGATGTGCATCTGTCAGCCTGGCGCCTCCTGTCTCCGGTGGCCGGCGCCGCCATTACTGTTTTCATTACCACATGGATTACAAACCAAACTTCCCTCCAAGTGTCTGCATGGGCGCAGCCATCTTGGATTCTGTCAGCTGATCATTTCCTCCAATCTGTTGTCAGTATTGTTAATCTGCATAATTGCCTAGCCAATCCCTTCCTTGCTGCAGGTATAAATACACTGTGCCTGAGCAAGGAAGGCGTCAGTGCTTTGGTTGTCAAACCTAGTTCCTGTTTGTCTCTCTCCTGTGATTGTCTTCCAGGTTCCAGCTCCTGTCTCAAGACTTCCACCATAGAGACCCGCACCAGCATTCCACCTGCGGTGTAGCCTGACTCTCCAATCCATTGTGGATTCATCTGTTTCCAGCTACAACATTACCTGCTTCCAGCTCAGCTTCCAGCAGAGTACAGCTTCCCTTAAAGGGCCGGTGTCCTTTCTACACTTTACCACTCTCCACCGGTATTATTATTTCTCCGCTCTCAAGTTCTACATTTCAGTTCATATTTCATCGCTCCCAAGTTCATTTATTATTTAACTGGTTCCAGCCAGTATCCACTCCGTGCTAACAACAGTCTGGTTCCAGCCAGTATCCACAGCAGCTGTTTTATCTTCAGCAACCCAGCTTTTCCTGGAACACCAGCTGGCACAATCCTGGGTTATCTCCATTGCTACAGTCGGGCCTGGTAAGGACTTTCCATCTAGAAGATCATAAGAACTATCTCACACTACCAGTGCCCTGTGGCTCCTGCCATCCTGTAGTACCCAGGAACTGTATTTATTCTTTGCTGACTTTTACGTTTTCTTTTACTGCTGCTGTGTTGCGGAGTTGTCATAATAAACATCATTGACTTTTATCCAAGTTGTCGTGGTCACGCCTTCGGGCAGTTATTATTCATGTTACTTACATGTCCAGGGGTCTGATACAACCTCCCAGGTTCCGGTACATCTCAGCCCCTACAACTGAGGCTGCCTCCCGTCAGCTCAGGCCCTCAGTTGTGACAGTAAGCACTGACCTAATGAATCCAGCCGGAGACCAGGATCAAGCGGCCAGGCCGATGCAAGAACTGGCAGCCCGACTAGAACATCAGGAGGCTGCACAGGGCCACATCATCCGCTGTCTCCAGGATCTCTCTACTCGGCTGGATGGGATTCAGACAACTCTCCGTGGATCAGGCGCGTCTGGTGCGTCAACCACAGTGACTCCAGCTATAACCCCACCCACCTTACCCATTTCTGCTCCACGTCTTCATCTTCCAACGCCAGCGAAATTTGACGGATCTCCAAGATTCTGCAGGGGATTTCTCAACCAGTGTGAGATTCAGTTTGAGCTACAACCTGGCAATTTTCCCAGTGACCGTACAAAAATTGCCTACATTATTTCTCTTCTCAGTGGCTCAGCCCTTGATTGGGCATCACCGTTATGGGAGAGGTCCGACACCCTGCTATCTTCCTACACTGCCTTCGTGTCAACATTCAGGCGCATCTTCGACGAGCCAGGCCGGGTAACCTCAGCTTCATCCGAGATTCTCCGTTTACGCCAGGGGTCACGTACTGTAGGACAATATCTGATACAGTTCCAGATCCTGGCATCCGAACTGGCATGGAACGACGAGGCCCTGTATGCTGCATTCTGGCATGGCTTATCTGAGCGTATTAAAGATGAGTTAGCTACCAGAGACTTACCTTCTAAGTTAGATGAGCTAATCTCACTCTGCACGAAAGTTGATTTACGTTTCAGAGAGAGAGCAACTGAGCGTGGAAGATCATCTGCTCCAAAATCTTCTGCTCCTCCTCCTCGTCAACTGTCACCATCTAAAGATGAGCCCATGCAACTTGGCCGTTCCCGTTTAACTCCTGCTGAGCGCCGAAGACGTCTCTCCGAGTTTCTCTGTCTCTATTGTGCAGCTCCGTCTCACACCATTAATGCCTGTCCCAAACGTCCGGGAAACTCCAAATCCTAGCTCGCCAAGGAGAGGGCCGGCTAGGAGTAATGATCTCCTCTCCATCTCCTCAAGATTGTAATCTCCCAGTCTCGCTTCAAGTTGCTCAACGTTATCAGAACGTCATTGCCCTCCTTGATTCCGGAGCAGCTGGGAACTTTATTACCGAAGCCTATGTTAAACGGTGGTCCCTACCCACCGAGAGACTTCCTTCGTCCATTTCTTTAACTGCCGTGGATGGCAGCAAAATTTTTGATGCAGTTATTTCTTTAAGGACTCTACCAGTTCGTCTGAGAGTGGGAGTTCTTCATTCCGAACTTATTTCTTTTTTAGTGATTCCAAGAGCCACACATCCTGTGGTCCTGGGCCTTCCATGGCTCCGTCTTCACAATCCTACAATTGATTGGACGACTACGCAAATCCTGGCATGGGGTTCCTCCTGTGCTGAGACATGTTTGTTTAAAGTATTGCCTGTCTGTTCTTCCTCCCCCAGGTCGTCTGATGTTCCACCTCCTCCATATCAAAATTTCACGGATGTGTTCAGTAAAGCTTCTGCTGATATCCTTCCTCCTCATAGAGAATGGGACTGTCCGATTGATCTCGTTCCAGGGAAGGTTCCACCTCGAGGCCAAACTTATCCATTGTCTCTGCCTGAGACGCATTCTATGGAGGAATATATTAAAGAGAACCTAGCAAAGGGGTTCATTCGACCTTCTTCTTCTCCAGCCGGCGCAGGCTTCTTTTTTGTAAAAAAGAAAGATGGTGGTCTGCGGCCGTGCATCGACTACAGAGGTTTGAACGACATTACCATCAAGAACCGTTATCCTTTACCCCTGATTACTGAGCTCTTTGACAGAGTTAGCGGAGCTACCATCTTTACAAAGCTGGACTTGCGAGGTGCATACAATCTCATCCGGATCCGTGAGGGTGACGAGTGGAAGACCGCTTTTAACACCCGTGACGGACATTATGAGTACCTCGTCATGCCCTTCGGATTGAGCAATGCTCCAGCTGTCTTCCAGCATTTTGTCAATGAGATCTTCAGAGACATTCTATACAGTCATGTCGTGGTCTATCTAGACGATATCCTCATTTTTGCCAACGATTTAGAGGAACATCGTTTTTGGGTTAAAGAGGTTCTGTCCCGTCTCCGTGTCAATCATCTCTATTGCAAATTAGAAAAATGCGTCTTTGAAGTCAAGTCCATTCCGTTTCTAGGGTACATTGTGTCCGGTTCCGGACTAGAGATGGATCCTGAGAAACTACAAGCAATCCAAAATTGGCCGGTACCCTTAACCCTCAAAGGGGTCCAGAGGTTCTTAGGGTTCGCCAACTATTACCGAAAGTTTATACGAGACTTTTCCACCATTGTGGCGCCTATTACTGCTTTCACTAAGAAGGGTGCTAACCAGTCCAAGTGGTCTGAAGAAGCCATGCAAGCATTTCATCTTTTAAAACAAAGGTTCATCTCTGCGCCTGTTCTGAAACAGCCTGACATCGACTCTCCTTTCATCTTAGAGGTGGATGCCTCCTCCGTTGGAGTAGGAGCGGTGTTATCTCAGAGGGCTAAAGATGGCCATTTACACCCTTGCAGTTTCTTCTCCCGGAAGTTCTCCCCAGCTGAGCGCAACTATGCCATTGGCGACCAGGAGTTGCTAGCCATCAAGCTCGCTCTAGAAGAGTGGAGGTATCTGTTGGAGGGAGCTTCTCATTCAATCACCATACTTACAGACCACAAGAACCTTTTATACCTGAAGGGCACACAATGTCTCAACCCTCGTCAGGCCAGATGGGCACTTTTCTTTTCCAGGTTCGACTTTAAACTCCAGTTCTGTCCGGGCTCTCAGAATCGCAAGGCCGATGCCCTTTCCCGCTCATGGGAGCAAGAAAATGAGTCAGAGTCTTCAGACAAGCATCCTATTATAAATCCGTTGGCATTCTCCACGGTAGGGATGGACTCTACGCCCCCATCAGGGAAAAGTTTTGTGAAGCCGATGCTAAGGAAGAAGCTCATGCATTGGGCCCATGCTTCCCGTTTTGCCGGACATACAGGTATCCAAAAAACCCTGGAGTTTATCTCTAGGTCCTATTGGTGGCCAACTCTGAAAAAGGACGTCTTGGAGTTTATTGCATCTTGCCCAAAGTGTGCCCAACATAAAGTATCCCGCCAGTCGCCTGCGGGGCAACTGGTTCCACTATCCGTTCCCCGTCGACCATGGACCCACTTGTCGATGGATTTCATTACAGACTTACCCATGTGCAACAAGTTCAATACCATCTGGGTGGTAGTTGACCGGTTCACCAAGATGGCACACTTCATTCCTCTCACCGGTCTTCCGTCAGCTTCCAAGTTGGCTCAAGTATTCATACAAGAGATCTTCCGACTCCACGGTCTTCCTGAAGAAATTATCTCAGATCGAGGAGTTCAATTCACAGCCAAATTCTGGCGAAGTTTATGTCAAGTCCTCCAAGTCAAGCTAAAGTTTTCCACGGCTTACCATCCTCAGACCAATGGTCAAACCGAGAGGGTGAATCAGGACTTGGAGGCCTTCCTCCGCATCTATGTGTCCTCCTCTCAAGATGACTGGGTTCAATTACTTCCCTGGGCCGAGTTCTGTCATAACAACCAGTATCATTCTTCATCTGCTTCAACACCATTCTTCACTAACTTTGGATTCCACCCTAAAGTCCCTGAGTTCCAACCGCTTCCAGCAACTTCTGTTCCCGCAGTGGATATCACCTTGCATCAGTTTGCCAATATCTGGAAGAGCGTACGATCAGCTCTGCTCAAGGCATCGTTCAGGTACAAGAAGTTTGCGGATAAGAAGCGTCGAGCAGTTCCTGCTCTCAAGGTGGGTGATCGGGTATGGTTATCCACGAAGAATTTGAGGTTAAGAGTTCCCAGTATGAAGTTTGCACCTCGCTATATCGGTCCTTTCAAGATTGAACAAGTCATCAATCCTGTTGCTTACAGACTCCAGTTGCCTCCCTTCTTAAAAATACCCAGGACATTCCATGTTTCCCTGTTGAAACCGCTGATCTTGAATCGGTTTCATTCCTCACTTCCTCCAACTCCGAAAGTCCAAACTCAACGAGGCGTTGAGTATGAAGTGGCCAAGATCCTGGACTCACGTCACCGTTACGGTCAACTACAATATCTTATTGACTGGAAGGGTTATGGTCCTGAGGAACGTTCATGGACCAATGCTTCTGATGTCCATGCTCCTGCCTTGGTCCGGAGATTCCATTCCAAGTTTCCTCAAAAGCCAAAGAAGTGTCCTGGGGCCACTCCTAAAGGGGGGGGTGCTGTCACGATCCGGGTATCTGGACGCCATTTCTTACCCATCAGATGCCTCCTAAGGCTGGCTCAGCGCTCCAGGACCGGATCCCATCTGTTATCCTGATGTGTACATTCCTGTATCCTCTCCTGTCACTCTGGGACGCTGTCACAGTAAACGCCATATTACACCTGGCATGGCGTCTTCCGCGGCCTCCGCCGCCGTCCCTGAACTTCTGCATGCAGAGTGTCTGAGTGGCGATTACGTCAGCCGCGGCCTCCGCTGTGTCCGCGTGGTTGGATGTGCATCTGTCAGCCTGGCGCCTCCTGTCTCCGGTGGCCGGCGCCGCCATTACTGTTTTCATTACCACATGGATTACAAACCAAACTTCCCTCCAAGTGTCTGCATGGGCGCAGCCATCTTGGATTCTGTCAGCTGATCATTTCCTCCAATCTGTTGTCAGTATTGTTAATCTGCATAATTGCCTAGCCAATCCCTTCCTTGCTGCAGGTATAAATACACTGTGCCTGAGCAAGGAAGGCGTCAGTGCTTTGGTTGTCAAACCTAGTTCCTGTTTGTCTCTCTCCTGTGATTGTCTTCCAGGTTCCAGCTCCTGTCTCAAGACTTCCACCATAGAGACCCGCACCAGCATTCCACCTGCGGTGTAGCCTGACTCTCCAATCCATTGTGGATTCATCTGTTTCCAGCTACAACATTACCTGCTTCCAGCTCAGCTTCCAGCAGAGTACAGCTTCCCTTAAAGGGCCGGTGTCCTTTCTACACTTTACCACTCTCCACCGGTATTATTATTTCTCCGCTCTCAAGTTCTACATTTCAGTTCATATTTCATCGCTCCCAAGTTCATTTATTATTTAACTGGTTCCAGCCAGTATCCACTCCGTGCTAACAACAGTCTGGTTCCAGCCAGTATCCACAGCAGCTGTTTTATCTTCAGCAACCCAGCTTTTCCTGGAACACCAGCTGGCACAATCCTGGGTTATCTCCATTGCTACAGTCGGGCCTGGTAAGGACTTTCCATCTAGAAGATCATAAGAACTATCTCACACTACCAGTGCCCTGTGGCTCCTGCCATCCTGTAGTACCCAGGAACTGTATTTATTCTTTGCTGACTTTTACGTTTTCTTTTACTGCTGCTGTGTTGCGGAGTTGTCATAATAAACATCATTGACTTTTATCCAAGTTGTCGTGGTCACGCCTTCGGGCAGTTATTATTCATGTTACTTACATGTCCAGGGGTCTGATACAACCTCCCAGGTTCCGGTACATCTCAGCCCCTACAACTGAGGCTGCCTCCCGTCAGCTCAGGCCCTCAGTTGTGACACGTGGTGTCAAAAGTAGCGGCTCTGCCTAACCTTACGGCTGAAGCCATGTTCTCGTTATCTGTTTTTGGTTGAGTCATTTTGGCGGAGGCTTCCGCATGGTTGTCCTTGCCGAACTACGACGGATTCGTATTTGGCATTTGGGCAACGTTACTTTAGTTACGGTTTTTCTTGGCGGCCACACCGCACATAAATTAGTTTATTATTTTCTGTGGTTTCCCCTTTCTCTTTTGTGTCTGTCTTAGTTTTCCCCTTGTTCTCTCTCTGTATCGGTTAACTCCTTGTCACCATTGTGGGACTTGTGGATGGAGCCCTTCATTCGCTTTGCCAGGATTCGAGGGTGGTCAATCTGTTGAAATCAGAGCACTATATTTTGGCCACCGTGCTCGATCCTAGGTTTTAAGCCTACGTTGTATCTCTCTTTCCGGCAGGCACAAGTCTGCAGAGGTGCAAAGAACTGCTGGTGAGTAAATTGTCAACTCAAGTGGAACGTGACCCATCAACAGCTCCTCCTTCAATTTCTCCCGCCACTGGGGCTGCAAGGAAAAGGATAAGATTTCCTAGCCCACCCACTGGCAGGGATGCAGGGCAGTCAGGAGCGAAAGCTGACATCTGGTCCGGACTGAAGGATCTTCCAACGATTACTGACATGTCTACTGTCACTGCATATGATTCTGTCACCACTGAAAGAATGGTGGACGATTATATGAGTGACAGCATCCAAGTAGGCATCTCAGACAGTCCGTATGTATACTGGCAGGAAAAAAAGGCAATTTGGATGCCCTTGCACAGACTAGCTTTATTTTACCTAAGTTTCCACCCCTCCAGTGTGTACTCCGAAAGAGTGTTTAGTGCAGCCGGTAAACTTGTCAGCGATCGGAGTAGGAGGTTACTTCCACAAAATGTGGAGAAGATGATGTTCATCAAAATGAATTATAAATTCCTCCGGGAAGACCTTTACCAGCAATTGCCTCCAGAAAGTACACAGTCACCTGTGATGGTGGATTCCAGTGGGAACGAATTAATACTCTGTGAGGAGGAGGATGTACACAGTGAAAGGGGTGAGGAATCGGATGCTGAGGATTAGGTCGACATCTTGCCTCTTTAGAGCCAGTTTGTACAAGGAGAGATTGATTGCTTCTTTTTTTTAAGGGGGCCCAAACAAACCAGTTATTTCAGCCCCAGTCGTGTGGCAGACTCTGTCGCTGAAATTATTGGTTTGTTAAACTGTGCATGTCCTGTTTATATAACATAAGGGTGGGTGGGAGGGACCAAGGACAATTCCATCTTGCACCCCTTTTTCTTCTTATCATCATGTGCTGTTTGGGGACTATTTTTTTAAAGTGCCATACTTCTGTATATGTCCAGTAGTACTGCCGTATAATTCCAGTGATTTGGACGTATAATTCCAGTGATTTGGACGTATAATTCCAGTGGGAATTGTTTGTGTCGCTTGGCTTAGTCATACAGCTACCTCATTGCACCTCTTCGACATCTTTGCATGAGGTGGTGTTTGGGGCCTAGTTTTTGAAAAGTGCCATCCTGTCTGACACTGACGTATGAGTCCAGGGGTACTGCTGTATTAGTCCTGGGGTACTGCCGTATAAGTCCACCAATTGCAGATTTTTTTTTAAATGACAGGGGCGTGCTGGAGATGCTGTCAGTGGACCAAACAATTGCGGCCCACTCTCGACATTCAGCCACTGTGTGACACTACTAGATGGGCCAGATGGTTGTGTCGCTTAGCTTAGTCATAGAGCAACCTCGGTGCACCTTTTTTTCTTCTCTGCATCATGTGCTGTTTGGGGCCTTTTTTTTTATATCTGTCCTCCTGTCTGCCACTGGAGTGCCACTCCTAGATGGGCCAATTGTATGTGTCGCTTGGCTTAGTCATACAGCTACCTCATTGCACCTCTTCTACATCTTTGCATGAGGTGCTGTTTGGTGTCTGGAAGGTTCTTAAATAGCGCAGAATGTTCTTTTCTTCTATAGGTGCTGTTTGGGGCCTAGTTTTTTAAAAGTGCCATACTGTCTGACACTGCACTGCCACTCCTAGATGGGCCAGGTGTTTGTGCCGCACACTTGTGTCGCTTGGCTTAATCATACAGCATCCTCGGTGCACCTCTTTTTCTTCTTTGCATCATGTGCTGTTTGGG
This sequence comes from Pseudophryne corroboree, assembly GCF_028390025.1. Classification (NCBI taxonomy): domain Eukaryota; kingdom Metazoa; phylum Chordata; class Amphibia; order Anura; family Myobatrachidae; genus Pseudophryne; species Pseudophryne corroboree. Next base: position 416,602,066 of record NC_086447.1, on the reverse strand, counting down.
GCCTTTTTTTTATATCTGCACTCCTGTCTGACACTGCAGTGCCACTCCTAGATGGGCCAGGTGTTTGTGCCGCACACTTGTGTCGTTTAGCTTAGTCATACAGCCACCTCGGTGCAACCTTTTGGCTAAAAACAATATTGTGAGGTGTTCAAAATAGACTGTAAATGAGTGGAAATGAATGTTATTGAGGTTAATAATACCGTAGGATCAAAATTACCCCCAAATTCTGTGATTTTAGCCGATTTTATGTTTTTTTCAAAAATCATCCAGTTCCAAAACGAAATCCAAAACACGAAACGGTGGTTTTGGCAAAACCAAGCCAAAACCAAAACACGAAAGTGGAATTAGAACCAAAACACAAAAAGTGACAGCCGCACATCTCTACTTTTTATGGCTAGTATGCTGGTAGGGCACACCGGGGGATGAAGGCAAGGCACTACTAGAAAGCATATGCATCATGCATAGTATAGTATTTATGCTCTAATACCTAGTTAACTGTTTTCTAATATTCCTTTGTAGCACCACTTTGTTATTATCATTTATTTACATGGGATCTGCAGCACCCAATTACAGAGTAAGCAAATAAGTAAAACATGAAGACAGTGACTTACAATTCAATACAATATAGGACAAGTACAGGGTATATAAACATAGCTGCGTCAGTAAACAACACTGAAGTATCAGGGCGGCAGAAAACCGAGAGATATGGTGCCATCAAAGGTAGTATTGAAAAGAAGGTAGGTTAAGTAAGAGACATGGAGTCAGAATTCTCGTTTGAATGGTATGGATATTGGGGGTCATTCAGATCTGATCTCTGGGCAGCAATTTTGCAGTCCTGCGATCAGATAGTTGCCACCAACAGGGGGAGTGTATTTTTGCTGTGTAGGTGTGCGATGGCATGTGTAGCAGAGCTGTAGAAACTGATTTTGTGCAGTCTCTGCGATGAGAGCAGGCTGATCGGGACCGGAGCGGACGTCAGACACCCTCCCTGAAAACGCTTGATCTCGCCTGCGTTTTTCCAGACACTCCCTGAAAATGGTCAGATGCCACCCACAAACGGCTTCTTCCTGTCAATCACCTTGCAAAAGCCCATGTGAATGGATTCTTCGCACCATCCCGTCGCAGGGCGCCGATGCCCATTGCAGCCGTGCGAAGCGCCGGCGCAGTGCGGTGAATACGTATGCGCAGTTGGGATCTGATCGCCCGCTGTGCAAAAATGCACAGCAGTGATCAGATCTGAATGACCCCCATTGACTGTACAAATAAGATTGTCGTGGACCTAGAACAGAGACACGTATCAGCGGCCTTCACCAAGGACCCACTCAATGGTGTTTGGGCTTTTGCTGCACCTGATATGCAGGTCACAACCCTCTGGTTGGGTTTCTACTGTATGTATGGGCTGGTGGGTGTGAAGACAGACAGAAACTGGTCACAATCAGGCGTACTGGAGCATAGTTGTCAGGAGTGGATCAGAGCAGGTGGACAATGTGAAACCAGGGGACAAGCAGAATCAGATCAGAGTCAGAACCAGGAAGTCACTGAAGCAGTGCCAAGGCAGCAGGCAATGAGAATCGTCAGACAGATCGGATCAGAACACAGGTAAATATGCATTGAGTTCTAACAGACACTGGAGATCAACATGTGAGCCAAGTACTCTGGCATTACCGCGCATAGCATAGTTGCCAATATTACTAATCACCTCTCCGAGAGATGCCCAGAGAGGAGAAGCAGGTGGGCCGCAATGGGGGCGGGGCCAGGCTAATTGCATGTGCTAACGCATTTAAGGCCTTGCCCCCTCACAGTGAAAGTGCCGTGATTGGCCATATTTGCATAGAGGCACGCTAAAATTACACAATTAGCATATAACCACATCATTTCTCGCAAAACTACCACTCATGCTGAATCAGGGCCTTAAATGTGTTAGCACATCAGTATGTAAGCACCCTGCGAAAAATAAGATTTTACTCACCGGTAAATCTATTTCTCGTAGTCCGTAGTGGATGCTGGGACTCCGTAAGGACCATGGGGGATTAGCGGCTCCGCAGGAGACTGGGCACAACTAAAGAAAGCTTTAGGACTACCTGGTGTGCACTGGCTCCTCCCACTAAGACCCTCCTCCAGACCTCAGTTAGGATACTGTGCCCGGAAGAGCTGACACAAATAGGAAGGATTTTGAATCCCGGGTAAGACTCATACCAGCCACACCAATCACACCGTATAACTCGTGATACTATACCCAGTTAACAGTATGAAATATAACTGAGCCTCTCAACAGATGGCTCAACAATAACCCTTTAGTTAGGCAATAACTATAAACAAGTATTGCAGACAATCCGCACTTGGGATGGGCGCCCAGCATCCACTACGGACTACGAGAAATAGATTTACCGGTGAGTAAAATCTTATTTTCTCTGACGTCCTAAGTGGATGCTGGGACTCCGTAAGGACCATGGGGATTATACCAAAGCTCCCAAACGGGCGGGAGAGTGCGGATGACTCTGCAGCACCGAATGAGCAAACTCTAGGTCCTCCTCAGCCAGGGTATCAAACTTGAAGACTGTTGCAAAAATGTTTGAACCCGACCAAGTAACAGCTCGGCAAAGTCGTAAAGCCGAGACCCCTCGGGCAGCCGCCCAAGAAGAGCCCACTTTCCTCGTGGAATGGGCTTTTACAGATTTAGGGTGCAGCAGTCCAGCCGCAGCATGTGCAAGTTGAATCGTGCTACAGATCCAGCGAGCAATAGTCTGCTTAGAAGCAGGAGCACCCAGCTTGTTGGGTGCATACAGGATAAATAGCGAGTCAGTTTTCCTGACTCCAGCCGTCCTGGAAACATATACTTTTCAGGGCCCTGACTACGTCCAGTAACTTGGAATCCTCCAAGTCCCAAGTAGCCGCAGGCACCACAATAGGTTGGTTCACATGAAAAACTGATACCACCTTAGGAAGGAATTGGGAACGAGTCCTCAATTCCGCCTTATCCATATAAAATACAGATAAGGGCTTTTGTATGACAAAGCCGCCAATTCTGATACACGCCTGGCCGACGCCACGGCCCACAGCATGACCACTTTCCACGTGAGGTATTGTAGCTCCACGGATTTAAGTGGCTCAACCCAATGCGACTTCAGTAAATCCAACACCACGTTGAGATCCCACGGTGCCACTTGAGGCACAAACGGGGGCTGACTATGCAGCACTCCCTTAACAAAAGTCCGAACTTCAGGCAGTGAAGCCAGTTCTATTTTGGAAGAAAATCGATAGAGCCGAAATCTGGACCTTCATGGAACCCAATTTTAGGCCCATAGTCACCTCTGACTGTAGGAAGTGCAGAAATCGACCTAGCTGAAATTTCTCCTTTGGGGCCTTCCTGGCCTCACAGCACGCAACATATTTCCACCATATGCGGTGATAATGGTTTGCGTTCACTTCTTTCCTAGCTTTAAATAGCTTAGGGATAACTTCCTCCGGAATGCCCTTTTCCTTCAGGATCCGGCGTTCAACCGCCATGCCGTAAAACGCAGCCGCGGTACGTCTTGGAACAGACAGGCCCCCTGCTGCAGCAGGTCCTGTCTGAGCGGCAGAGGCCATGGGTCCTCTGAGATCATTTCTTGGAGTTCTGGTTACCAAGCTCTTCTTGGCCAACCCGGAACAATGAGTATAGTTCTTACTCCTCTCCTTCTTATTATTCTCATTACCCTGGGTAAGAGAGGCAGAGAAGGGAACACATACACCGACTGGTACACCCACGGTGTTACCAGAGCGTCCACAGCTATCGCCTGAGGGTCCCTTGACCTGGCGCAATATCTTTGTAGCTTTTTGTTGAGGCGGGACGCAATCATGTCCACCTGTGGCCTTTCCCAACGGTGTACAATCATTTGGAAAACTTCTGGATGAAGTCCCCACTCTCCCGGGTGGAGGTCGTGTCTTCTGAGAAAGTCTGCTTCTCAGTTGTCCACTCCGGGAATGAACACTGCTGACAGTGCTAACACATGATTTTCCGCCCATCGGAGAATCCTTGTGGCTTCTGCCATCGCCATCCTGCTTCTTGTGCCGCCCTGTCGGTTTACATGAGCGACCGCCGTGATGTTGTCTGACTGGATCAGCACCGGCCGGTGTTGAAGCAGGGGTCTAGCCTGACTTAGGGCCTTGTAAATGGCCCTTAGTTCCAGAATATTTATGTGTAGGGAAGTCTCCTGACTTTTCCATAGCCTTGGAAGTTTCTTTCCTGTGTGACAGCCCCCCAGCCTCGAAGGCTGGCATCCGTGGTCACCAGGACCCAGTCCTGTATGCCGAATCTGCGGCCCCCTAGAAGATGAGCACTCTGCAGCCACCACAACAGTGACACCCTGTCCCTTGGAGACAGGGTTATCCGCCGATGCATCTGAAGATGCGACCCGGACCACTTGTCCAACAGATCCCACTGGAAAATCCTTGCATGGGACCTGGCGAATGGAATTTCTTCGTAAGAAGCTACCATCCTTCCCAGGGCTCGCGTGCATTGATGCACCGACACATGTATACGTATTAGGAGGTCTCTGTCTAGAGACGACAACTCCTTGGACTTCTCCTCCGGGAGAAACCCTTTTTATCCTGTTCTGTGTCCAGAACCATACCCAGGAACAGTAGACGCGTCGTAGGAACCAGCTGCGACTTTGGAATATTCAGAATCCAGCCGTGCTGTTGTAGCACTTCCCGAGATAGTGCTACTCCGCCGAACAACTGCTCCATGGACCTCGCCTTTATAAGGAGATCGTCCAAGTACGGGGATAATTATTTCGGCCATTACCATGGTAAATACCTCGGTGCCGGGGACAGACCAACGGCAACGTCTGGAATTAATAATGACAATCCTGTACCACAATTTTGAGGTACTCCTGGTGAAGAGGGTAAATAGGGACATGCAGGTAAGCATCCTTGATGTCCAGTGATACCATGAAATTTCTATAGGCTTGCAATAATCGCCCTGAGCGATTCCATTTTGAACTTGAACCTTCGGATATAAGTGTTCAAGGCTTTTAGAATGGGTCTCACCGAACCGTCTGGTTTCGGTACCACAACATTTTGGAATAGTAACCCCGGCCTTGTTGAAGGAGGGGTACCTTGATTTCACCTGCTGGAAGTACAGCTTGTGAATTGCCGCCAGTACTACCTTTCTCCGAGGGTAGCAGGCAAGGCTGATGTGAGGTAACGGCGAGGGGGAGTCGCCTCGAACTCCAGCCTGTATCCCTGTGATACTATTTGCAGAACCTAGGGATCCACCTGTGGGCAAGCCCACTGGTCCCTGAAGTTCCCGAGACGTGCCCCTACCGCACCTGTCTCCACCTGTGGAGCCCCAACGTCATGCGGTGGACTCAGAGGAAGCGGGGGAAGATTTTTGATCCTGGGAACTGGCTGCTGGTGCAGCTTTTTCCTTCTTCCCTTGTCTCTGTGCAGAAAGGAAGCGCCTTTGACCCGCTTGCTTTTCTGAAGCCGAAAGGACTGTACCTGAAAATACAGTGCTTTCTTAGGCTGTGAGGAAACCTGAGGTAAAAAAAAATTCTTCCCAGCTGTTGCTGTGGATACGAGGTCCCAGAGACCATCCCCAAACAATTCCTCACCCTTATAAGGCAGAATCTCCATGTGCCTTTTATAGGCAGCATCACCTGTCCACTGCCGGGTTTCTAATACCCTCCTGGCAGAATGGACATTGCATTAATTCTGGATGCCAGTCGGCAAATATCCCTCTGTGCATCCTTTATATCTAAGACGACGTCTTTAATATGCTCTATGTTAGCAAACTATTATCCCTGTCTTAGAGTATTAATATTATCTGACAGGGTATCAGACCACGCTGCAGCAGCACTATTTATGCTGAGGCAATTGCAGGTCTCAGTATATAACCTGAGTGTGTATATACAGACTTCAGGATAGCCTCCTGCTTTTTATCAGCAGGCTCCTTCAAGGTGGCCGTATCCTAAGACGGCAGTGCCACCTTTTTTGACAAACGTGTGAGCGCCTTATCCACCCTAAGGGATATCTCCCAACGTGACCTATCCTCTGGCGGGAAAGGGTACGCCATCAGTAAATTTTTAGAAATTACCAGTTTCTCGCTACTTTACACACTTCATTCATTCATTCATCTGATGGGGGAACAAAACACTGGCTGCTTTTTCTCCCCAAAAATAAAACCCTTTTTATGTGGTACTTGGGTTCATGTCAGAAATGCGTAACACATTTTTCATTGCCGAGATCATGTAACGGATGTTCCTAGTGGATTGTGTATATGTCTCAACCTCGTCGACACTGGAGTCAGACTCCGTGTCGACATCTGTGTCTGCCATCTGAGGTAACGGGCGCTTTTTTGAGCCCCTGATGGCCTTTGAGACGCCTGGGCAGGCGCGGGCTGAGAAGCCGGCTGTCCCACAGCCGTTTTACGTCAACCAGCCTTCTATGTAAGGAGTTGACATTGTCGGTTAATACCTTCCACCTATCCATCCACTCTGGTGTCGGCCCCACAGGGGGCGACATCCCATTTTTCGGCCTCTGCTCCACCTCCACGTAACCTTCCTCATCCCACATGTCGACACAGCCGTACCGACACACAGCACACACACAGGGAATGCTCTGACTGAGGACAGGACCCCACAAAGTCCTTTGGGGAGACAGAGAGAGAGTATGCCAGCACACACCAGAGCGCTATATAATGCAGGGATTAACACTATAACTGAGTGATTTTTCCCCAATAGCTGCTGGTATAAACCATATTGCGCCTAAATTTAGTGCCCCCCCTCTCTTTTTAACCCTTTGAGCCTGAAAACTACAGGGGAGAGCCTGGGGAGCTGTCTTCCAGCTGCACTGTGAAGAGAAAATGGCGCCAGTGTGCTGAGGGAGATAGCTCCGCCCCTTTTTCGCTGACTTTTCTCCCGCTTTTTTATGGATTCTGGCAGGGGTATTTATCACATATATAGCCTCTGGGGCTATATATTGTTATCACATATATAGCCTCTGGGGCTATATATTGTGATATATTTCAACAAGAAACAATAGACCTTTCTTGCGCTAAAATTCAAATGTCAGCCCCTCGTCCCTCAAAAGAAACCTTCACCGTGGTCCCACTTAATACGAATGCACCAAAAGAAAAATGTGGGGCGATTGAGGCGCCACTTGACACTTCTAGAGACAACAAAATTATGCTTACACCAATAATATTCACGACAGACGGCGTCCGAATTAGCTGCTAATTCGGACGCCGACGCTGGGTGCTATACCTACGAGGCTGAATGATCCTGACATACCAAATTTCTACATGCAAATTAAAATCCGACATCATGTGAGTGAGATCAAGAAGTAATAAAGGCCTAATTAATCAAATTTGGAATACACTATGTTTTGTGCTTTTTTGTTATCTTTTTAGTATCCAACTCTGGAAGGTCATTTTTTGATCCGTCTGTCGTGAATATTATTGGTGTAAGCATAATTTTGTTGTCTCTAGAAGTGTCAAGTGGCGCCTCAATCGCCCCACATTTTTCTTTTGGTGCATTGTGATATATTTGCCAGCCAAGGTGTTTTTATTGCTGCTCAGGGCGCCCCTTCCCCAGCGCCCTGCACCCTCAGTGACCGGAGTGTGAAGTGTGTATGAGTTGCAATGGCGCACAGCTGCAGTGCTGTGCGCTACCTTGGTGAAGACTGATGTCTTCTGCCGCCGATTTTCCGGACTCTTCTTGCTTCTGGCTCTGTAAGGGGGCCGGCGGCGCGGCTCCGGGACCGAACATCAATGGCCGGTTCCATGCGGTCGATCCCTCTGGAGCTAATGGTGTCCAGTAGCCTAAGAAGCCCAAGCTACCACCAGTTAGGTAGGTTCGCTTCTTCTCCCCTCAGTCCCTCGCTGCAGTGAGTCTGTTGCCAGCAGATCTCACTGTAAAATAAAAAACCTAAAATATACTTTCTTTTTAGGAGCTCAGGAGAGCCCCTAGTGTGCATCCAGCTCAGCCGGGCACAAGAATCTAACTGAGGTCTGGAGGAGGGTCTTAGTGGGAGGAGCCAGTGCACACCAGGTAGTCCTAAAGCTTTCTTTAGTTGTGCCCAGTCTCCTGCGGAGCTGCTAATCCCCCATGGTCCTTACGGAGTCCCAGCATCCACTTAGGAGGTCAGAGAAATGTATTTATTACATTGAAACAGTGGTTTACTAGCCACTACTTCATGTCATTTATCATCCTTAATGCCACTCTGGTTTCTTTAAATGATCAAATTGTATATACAAGAACTAATTAACCCTTGTTCAATATGATTGTATTAACAAATATGCCAATTTGATAATAAAAGTATACTAAATAGGGTTTAAATAGCTGTTACATAATTTGATAATTAAAGAAATTACAACTTTGGGGACATATTTGGAAACAATATTAGCCAGTTAAGTGATTAAGGAATGAAGGGCAGAGTGGAATGTCAAAGTGCTCTGAGGGAAGACAATTATTCCTATATAGACTTGGCCCAATAGATTGATGAACAGAAGAAATAGTTACATGGACAAGTCTTAAGGGCCCCATACACTAGAACGCTAATGCCCGATTTCGACCTTTCAGGCCGATAAATCGGATTAAAAGTGGCAAATCGGATGTGTTTTACATCCGATCCGATCCGATGCACGGTCCCGTAAGCATCGAATCGGAACCCCTAGGTCGTTAGTGCTGCACTCGTGATATGTCGGATCCCATAGGCATGGCTGGGATTGCACGATACATCATAAGCAAAAGGACCGCATACAATGTATCATGTGCGATCCTGCCGCCCGGGAAGCTGTCGGGCGGTTCAAGGGAAATCGCATCCGACTTTAGCCTCTGACATGTCGCTGTAGTGCATTGGGCCCTCTAGTAGTATATTAATATAACTAGATCATTTAAACCTTCTTACTCACCTTGTCTTTAAAATGACATGTGCTCCTATGCGTGTGTGGTCTATGTCATAGGCTGTGTCACAGCAAGTTAACTGACATCATTAGTGTAACCTGCTCACCGCACATGACTCATCGTTCCTGAAGCCTTTTGTAGAGCTCAAAAGCAGAATCCGCCATCTAGCGGCCATCTCCAGCAATCACATGTTGTAAAAGCAACAATGACATGACTGATGACGGAAGTGACTAGTTATTTTATTACAAAGTACTTTACCCAGTACAGTATGTACAATGTCTGAGTTTGTTTTTTCTTTCCCACCTGTTAAAGTCATACATTTCATTTCAAACAATCGGTAAGCAGCTTTAGAATCCCTTGTTATATGAACGCTGGTGAACACTATGCAGGGACAGACTGGGGACACCATCCAGCCCTGGCATACGTGTGCACCCACGAGAAAGGGAGCGCGTGCGCCTTATAAAGGGCGTGCGGACACTGCAACTGGGGGCGTTTTACAAGTCAGGGGGCGTGGACTCGCAGCACGCCCCCAAATCGCTTAGCAACGGGGCACGTCTGGCAGCGGCAGCGCAGTGGGGGACAAACCAGAGAGCCGGGAGCTGCGCTGAGTGCAGCCTTCCCGGCTCTCTGTGGACTGAACCGGTCCACCGATCGGCCCTTCTGGCATTTGCCCGAAGGCTAGTCCAGCCCTGCCATTATGTTACATATAGGCATTTATATACCTCCCAACTTGACTCAGTTGGCCAAATAAGAAGCTAACTTCAGCCTCGTCCAGGAGTGACAGAATGCTCTACTCCTGGACTTCCCTCAGTCTATGATTGCCATCACCTGTGCTGAAACACCTTTCTTATCCATTAACCTGTTCAACACAGGTGCTGACAATCATATGTTAAGAGAAAAGTCCAGAAGCAGAGCATTGTGTCCCTCCTGGAGAGGGTCATCTTGGAAGGTATGCCGCATATTCACAGTGTGTAAGACAGTAAAGCTTACCTCCCAACATGACCCTCTCCAGGAGGGACAGAATGCTCTGCTTCTGGACTTCCTTCTTACTGTATGATTGCCAACACCTGTAGTGAAACACCTTTCTTATCCATTACCTGTGCAACACAGGTGCCAGCAATCATACATTAGAGCATACCTCCCAACTGTCCCGATTTTCGCGGGACAGTCCCGTTTTTTGGGGACTGTCCCGCTGTCCCACCCGCGGGCCGCAGTGTCCCGCGGTGGGGGGGGGGGGGGCAGTTGGGAGGCTCTGTCTCTCGCTGCCCTGCTTAGCAGAGCAGCCGTGAATAGACTCTGTGCGCAAGCGCACAGCGTCTATTTAGGGGAGACAGGAGAGGGGGCATGCCAGCAGCTCACAGAGCGCTGGGCATGCCCCCCTCAGTGACGAAAACGGAGGCGTGGCTAGCGACCGCGGGTCCTCCTGCAAAGACACACCCCTTTTCACAGGTCACGCCCCTTTTCGGGAGCGCACGCGTCTTCGCCGCGCGTGTCCCTCCTTAGACCATAGGAAAGTTGGGAGGTATGCATTAGAGCAGGGATGGGGAACCTTCGGCCCTCCAGCTGTTGTTGAACTACACATACCAGCATGCCTTGCTACAGTTTTCCTATTTGGCAATGCTAAAACTGTTGCAGGGCATGCTGGGATGTGTTGTTCAACAACAGCTGGAGGGCCGAAGGTTCCCCATCCCTGCATTAGAGGGAAGTTCAGAAGCAGAGCATTTTGTCCCTCCTGGAGAGGGTCATGTTGGGAGGTATATGTAAAGTGTGACACAAAAGTCAAGTGAGTCTCAGTGAAACCCATTACGCACATCATGGATAGTACTGACAGAGACAGCAACTACATTCCCATTTCTCGAGTATAAAACAAACGTGAAGCCAACTCTGTATTGCGCGCTACTCGCCCACAGCGGCCGCGCCGCACACAGCACGTGGGAGACAGGACTGCAGGGCACTCGCACTCAGCTGATCACGAGGACACTTCCTCACGCGCTCACACACCCTTTCACGTCGGGCAATGACGAGAAAGGGCGGTGTGCTGAGTCGCCGGTTATTTCGTCATCCCCGAACTGCGTGACCTGTGTCTCGCGCTGCAGCGCTGGCGCTCCCCCTCCTCAGCCACCGCCCCCAGCCTCAGCCCTGCTATCGCAGGGAGGGGCGGTGATGCTTCAGATAGTGAGGACGGACTATCACTGACACTCACTACAAAGAGACAGAGGTTGTTGTTATAAGATTGAGTACAGTAACAGCAAGGGGTGCAGCTATGTCTTTTAAGGCCCCCATAGCAACATTTTTACCAACATATGGTAGTAGTATAGTTCCTTCACGCTATACCTACAATGCCCTCAGTTAATAGTATGTCACGTTGTAGTGCTGCCGGTATACATTATTTCTCTAACGTCCTAGTGGATGCTGGGGACTCCGTCAGGACCATGGGGATTAGCGGCTCCGCAGGAGACAGGGCACAAAAATAAAGCTTTAGGATCAGGTGGTGTGCACTGGCTCCTCCCCCTATGACCCTCCTCCAAGCCTCCGTTAGGTTTTTGTGCCCGTCCGAGCAGGGTGCAATCTAGGTGGCTCTCCTAAAGAGCTGCTTAGAAAAAGTTTTTAGGTTTTTTATTTTCAGTGAGTCCTGCTGGCAACAGGCTCACTGCAACGAGGGACTTAGGGGAGAAGAAGTGAACTCACCTGCGTGCAGGATGGATTGGCTTCTTAGGCTACTGGACACCATTAGCTCCAGAGGGATCGAACACAGGCCCAGCCATGGAGTCCGGTCCCGGAGCCGCGCCGCCGACCCCCTTGCAGATGCCGAAAAGCGAAGAGGTCCAGAAACCGGCGGCAGAAGACTTTTCAGTCTTCATGAGGTAGCGCACAGCACTGCAGCTGTGCGCCATTGTTGTCACACACTTCACACCAGCGGTCACGGAGGGTGCAGGGCGCTGCAGGGGGCGCCCTGGGCAGCAATGAGAATACCTTGTTCTGGCTAAAAAATACATCACATATAGCCCTTGGGGCTATATGGATGTATTTAACCCCTGCCAGGTCTCACAAACTCCGGAGAAGAGCCCGCCGAAATAGGGGGCGGGGCCTATCTCCTCAGCACACGGCGCCATTTTCCTGCTCAGCTCCGCTGCGAGGAAGGCTCCCAGGACTCTCCCCTGCACTGCACTACAGAAACAGGGTAAAAAAGAGAGGGGGGGGCACTTTTTTTGGCGTTTTTGATATATATTAAGCTGCTATAAGGGAGACAACTCTTCTATAGGGTTGTTCCTATATATTTATAGCGCTTGGGTGTGTGCTGGCAAACTCTCCCTCTGTCTCCCCAAAGGGCTAGTGGGGTCCTGTCTTCGATAAGAGCATTCCCTGTGTGTCTGCTGTGTGTCGGTACGTGTGTGTCGACATGTATGAGGACGATGTTGGTGTGGAGGCGGAGCAATTGCCGGTAATGTTGATGTCACCCCCTAGGGAGTCGACACCGGAATGGATGGCTTTATTTATGGAATTACGTGATAATGTCAGCACATTACAAAAATCAGTTGACGACATGAGACGGCCGGAAAACCAGTTAGTACCTGTACAGGCGTCTCAGACACCGTCAGGGGCTGTAAAACGCCCTTTACCTCAGTCGGTCGACACAGACCCAGACACGGACACCGAATCTAGTGTCGACGGTGAAGAAACAAACGTATTTTCCAGTAGGGCCACACGTTATATGATCACGGCAATGAAGGAGGCTTTACATATCTCTGATACTGCATGTACCACAAAAAGGGGTATTATGTGGGGTCTGAAAAAACTACCTGTAGTTTTTCCTGAATCAGACGAATTGAATGAAGTGTGTGATGAAGCGTGGGTTAACCCCGATAGAAAACTGCTAATTTCAAAGAAGTTATTGGCATTATATCCTTTCCCGCCAGAGGTTAGGGCGCGCTGGGAAACACCCCCTAGGGTGGATAAGGCGCTCACACGCTTATCAAAACAAGTGGCGTTACCGTCTCCTGAAACGGCCGCCCTCAAGGATCCAGCAGATAGGAGGCTGGAAACTACCCTGAAAAGTATATACACTCATACTGGTGTTATACTGCGACCAGCCATCGCCTCTGCATGGATGTGCAGTGCTGGGGTGGTTTGGTCGGATTCCCTGACTGAAAATATTGATACCCTGGATAGGGACAGTATTTTACTGACTATAGAGCATTTAAAGGATGCATTTCTATATATGCGAGATGCACAGAGGGATTTCTCTATCGTCCTAGTGGATGCTGGGGTTCCTGAAAGGACCATGGGGAATAGCGGCTCCGCAGGAGACAGGGCACAAAAAGTAAAGCTTTTCCAGATCAGGTGGTGTGCACTGGCTCCTCCCCCTATGACCCTCCTCCAGACTCCAGTTAGATTTTTGTGCCCGGCCGAGAAGGGTGCAATTCTAGGTGGCTCTCATAAAGAGCTGCTTAGAGAAAGTTTAGCTTAGGTTTTTTATTTTACAGTGATTCCTGCTGGCAACAGGATCACTGCAACGAGGGACAGAGGGGAGAAGAAGTGAACTCACCTGCGTGCAGGATGGATTGGCTTCTTGGCTACTGGACATCAGCTCCAGAGGGACGATCACAGGTACAGCCTGGATGGTCACCGGAGCCGCGCCGCCGGCCCCCTTGCAGATGCTGAAGTAAGAAGAGGTCCAGAATCGGCGGCTGAAGACTCCTGCAGTCTTCTAAAGGTAGCGCACAGCACTGCAGCTGTGCGCCATTTTCCTCTCAGCACACTTCACACGCAGTCACTGAGGGTGCAGGGCGCTGGGGGGGGGGCGCCCTGGGAGGCAAATGTAAACCTATATAAAGGCTAAAAATACCTCACATATAGCCCCCAGAGGCTATATGGAGATATTTAACCCCTGCCTGTATTCACAAAATAGCGGGAGACGAGCCCGCCGAAAAAGGGGCGGGGCCTATCTCCTCAGCACACGGCGCCATTTCCTCTCACAGCTCCGCTGGTCAGGACGGCTCCCAGGTCTCTCCCCTGCACTGCACTACAGAAACAGGGTAAAACAGAGAGGGGGGGCAAATTTAATGGCAATATCTTGATATATATAAAGCAGCTATAAGGGAGCACTTATTATAAGGCTATCCCTGTCATATATAGCGCTTTTTGGTGTGTGCTGGCAGACTCTCCCTCTGTCTCCCCAAAGGGCTAGTGGGTCCTGTCTTCGTTTAGAGCATTCCCTGTGTGTCGGTACGTGTGTGTCGACATGTATGAGGACGATATTGGTGTGGAGGCGGAGCAATTGCCAAATATGGGGATGTCACCTCCTAGGGGGTCGACACCAGAATGGATGCCTTTATTTATGGAATTACGGGATAGTGTCAACACGCTAAAGCAGTCGTTTGACGACATGAGGCGGCCGGACAATCAATTAGTGCCTGTCCAGGCGCCTCAAACACCGTCAGGGGCTGTAAAACGCCCTTTGCCTCAGTCGGTCGACACAGACACAGGCACTGATTCCAGTGGTGACGAATCAACCGTATTTTCCAGTAGGGCCACACGTTATATGATTTTGGCAATGAAGGAGGCGTTACATTTAGCTGATACTACAGGTACCACTAAACAGGGTATTATGTGGGGTGTGAAAAAACTACCTATAGTTTTTCCTGAATCAGAAGAATTAAATGACGTGTGTGATGAAGCGTGGGTTGCCCCTGATAAAAAGCTGATAATTTCAAAGAAATTATTGGCATTATACCCTTTCCCGCCAGAGGTTAGGGAGCGCTGGGAAACACCTCCTAGGGTGGACAAGGCGCTAACACGCTTATCAAAACAAGTGGCGTTACCTTCTCCTGAGACGGCCGCACTTAAAGATCCATCAGATAGGAGGATGGAAAATATCCAAAAAAGTATATACACACATGCAGGTGTTATACTACGACCAGCTATAGCGACTGCCTGGATGTGCAGTGCTGGGGTAGTTTGGTCAGAGTCCCTGATTGAAAATATTGATACCCTGGACAGGGACAATATTTTACTGTCGTTAGAACAAATAAAGGATGTATTTCTTTATATGCGTGATGCACAGAGGGATATCTGCACACTGGCATCACGGGTAAGTGCTATGTCCATTTCGGCCAGAAGAGCTTTATGGACGCGACAGTGGACAGGCGATGCGGATTCAAAACGGCATATGGAAGTTTTGCCGTATAAAGGGGAGGAGTTATTTGGAGTCGGTCTATCAGATTTGGTGGCCACGGCTACAGCCGGGAAATCCACCTTTCTACCTCAAGTCACTCCCCAACAGAAAAAGGCACCGACTTTTCAACCGCAGCCCTTTCGTTCCTTTAAAAATAAGAGAGCAAAGGGCTATTCATATCTGCCACGAGGCAGAGGTCGAGGGAAGAAACAGCAACAGGCAGCTCCTTCCCAGGAACAGAAGCCCTCCCCGGCTTCTACAAAAGCCTCAGCATGACGCTGGGGCTTCTCAAGCGGACTCGGGGACGGTGGGAGGTCGTCTCAAAAATTACAGCGCGCAGTGGGCTCACTCGCAGGTAGATCCCTGGATCCTGCAGATAATATCTCAGGGGTACAGGTTGGAATTAGAGACAGATCCACCTCGCCGTTTCCTGAAGTCTGCTTTACCAACGTCCCCTTCCGAAAGGGAGACGGTTTTGGAAGCCATTCACAAGCTGTACTCTCAGCAGGTGATAGTCAAGGTACCTCTTCTACAACAAGGGAAGGGGTATTATTCCACTCTAATTGTGGTACCGAAGCCGGATGGCTCGGTAAGGCCTATTCTAAATCTGAAGTCCTTGAACCTGTACATAAAGAAGTTCAAGTTCAAGATGGAGTCACTCAGAGCAGTGATAGCGAACCTGGAAGAAGGGGACTTTATGGTATCCTTGGACATCAAGGATGCGTATCTCCACGTTCCAATTTACCCCTCACACCAGGGGTACCTCAGGTTCGTTGTACAAAACTGTCACTATCAGTTTTAGACGCTGCCGTTTGGTTTGTCCACGGCACCTCGGGTCTTTACAAAGGTAATGGCCGAGATGATGATTCTTCTTCGAAGAAAAGGCGTATTAATTATCCCATACTTGGACGATCTCCTAATAAGGACAAGGTCCAGAGAACAGCTAGAGATGGGATTAGCAATATCTCAAGAGGTGCTAAAGCAGCACGGATGGATTCTGAATATTCCAAAATCCCAATTAATGCCGACAACTCGTCTGCTGTTCCTAGGGATGATTCTGGACACGGTTCAGAAAAAGGTTTTTCTTCCCGAGGAAAAAGCCAAGGAGTTATCCGACCTGGTCAGGAATCTCCTAAAACCAGGAAAGGTGTCTGTACATCAATGCACGCATCTTCAGATGCACCTGCGGATAACCCTGTCTCCAAGGACAAGGGTATCTCTTCTGTGGTGGTTGCAGAGGGCTCATCTATTGGAGGGCCGCAGATTCGGCATACAGGATTGGATCCTGGTGACCACGGACGCCAGCCTGAGAGGCTGGGGAGCAGTCACACAAGGAAGAAACTTCCAGGGAGTGTGGTCGAGCCTGGAAAAGTCTCTTCACATAAACATTCTGGAACTAAGAGCAATCTACAATGCTCTAAGCCAGGCGGAACCTCTACTTCAAGGAAGACCGGTGTTGATCCAGTCGGACAACATCACGGCAGTCGCCCATGTAAACAGACAGGGCGGCACAAGAAGCAGGAGTGCAATGGCAGAAGCTGCCAGGATCCTTCGCTGGGCGGAGAATCACGTGATAGCACTGTCAGCAGTGTTCATCCCGGGAGTGGACAGCTGGGAAGCAGACTTCCTCAGCAGACACGATCTTCACCCGGGAGAGTGGGGACTTCATCCAGAAGTTTTCCACATGCTAATAAACCGTTGGGAAAGACCAATGGTGGACATGATGGCGTCTCGCCTCAACAAAAAACTGGACAGGTATTGCGCCAGGTCAAGAGATCCGCAGGCAATAGCTGTGGACGCGCTGGTAACACCTTGGGTGTACCAGTCGGTGTATGTGTTTCCTCCTCTGCCTCTCATACCAAAGGTATTGAGAATCATACGGCAAAGCGGAGTAAGAACGATACTAGTGGCTCCGGATTGGCCAAGAAGGTCTTGGTACCCGGAACTTCAAGAGATGGTCACGGACGATCCGTGGCCTCTACCTCTAAGACAGGACCTGTTTCAGCAGGGACCGTGTCTATTCCAAGACTTACCGCGGCTGCGTTTGACGGCATGGCGGTTGAACGCCAGATCCTAAAAGGAAAAGGCATTCCAGAAGAAGTCATTCCTACCTTGATTAAGGCAAGAAAGGAAGTCACCGCGAAGCATTATCACCGCATTTGGCGGAAATATGTTGCGTGGTGCGAGGATCGGAGTGCTCCGACGGAGGAATTTCAACTGGGTCGTTTCCTACATTTCCTGCAATCAGGATTGTCTATGGGTCTCAAATTGGGATCTATTAAGGTTCAAATTTCGGCCCTGTCAATATTCTTCCAAAAAGAATTGGCCTCAGTTCCTGAGGTCCAGACTTTTGTCAAAGGAGTACTGCATATACAGCCTCCTGTGGTGCCTCCGGTGGCACCGTGGGATCTAAATGTAGTTTTAGATTTCCTCAAATCCCATTGGTTTGAACCACTAAAAAATGTGGATTTGAAATATCTCACATGGAAAGTGACTATGTTACTGGCCCTGGCGTCCGCCAGGAGAGTATCTGAACTGGCGGCTTTATCTTATAAAAGCCCTTATTTAATTTTCCATTCGGATAGGGCAGAGCTGCGGACGCGTCCGCATTTTCTCCCTAAGGTGGTATCAGCGTTTCACCTGAACCAGCCTATTGTAGTGCCTGCGGCTACAAGCGACTTGGAGGACTCCAAGTTGTTGGACGTTGTCAGAGCTTTAAAAATATACATTTCAAGGACGGCTGGAGTCAGAAAATCTGACTCGCTGTTTATACTGTATGCACCCAACAAGTTGGGTGCGCCTGCTTCTAAGCAGTCGATTGCTCGTTGGATTTGTAACACAATTCAACTTGCACATTCTGTGGCAGGCCTGACACAGCCTAAATCTGTTAAGGCCCATTCCACAAGGAAGGTGGGCTCATCTTGGGCGGCTGCCCGAGGGGTCTCGGCATTACAACTCTGCCGAGCAGCTACGTGGTCAGGGGAGAACACGTTTGTAAAATTCTACAAATTTGATACCCTGGCAAAGGAGGACCTGGAGTTCTCTCATTCGGTGCTGCAGAGTCATCCGCACTCTCCCGCCCGTTTGGGAGCTTTGGTATAATCCCCATGGTCCTTTCAGGAACCCCAGCATCCACTAGGACGATAGAGAAAATAAGAATTTACTTACCGATAATTCTATTTCTCGGAGTCCGTAGTGGATGCTGGGCGCCCATCCCAAGTGCGGATTATCTGCAATACTTGTACATAGTTATTGTTAACTAATTCGGGTTATTGTTTAGGGAGCCATCTTTCAGAGGCTCTTCTGTTATCATACTGTTAACTGGGTTTAGATCACAAGTTGTACGGTGTGATTGGTGTGGCTGGTATGAGTCTTACCCGGGATTCAAAATCCTCCCTTATTGTGTACGCTCGTCCGGGCACAGTACCTAACTGGAGTCTGGAGGAGGGTCATAGGGGGAGGAGCCAGTGCACACCACCTGATCTGGAAAAGCTTTACTTTTTGTGCCCTGTCTCCTGCGGAGCCGCTATTCCCCATGGTCCTTTCAGGAACCCCAGCATCCACTACGGACTCCGAGAAATAGAATTATCGGTAAGTAAATTCTTATTATTTGCACTCTGGCATCGAGAGTAAGTGCGATGTCCATATCTGCCAGAAGAAGTTTATGGACGCGACAATGGTCAGGTGATGCGGATTCCAAACGGCATATGGAAGTATTGCCGTATAAGGGGGAGGAATTATTTGGGGTCGGTCTATCGGATTTGGTGGCCACGGCAACAGCCGGGAAATCCACCTTTTTACCTCAGGTCCCCTCCCAACAGAAAAAGACACCGTCTTTTCAGCCGCAGTCCTTTCGTTCCTATAGGAACAAGCGGGCGAAAGGACAGTCATATTTGCCCCGAGGCAAAGGAAAGGGTAAGAGAGTGCACCAAGCAGCTTCTTCCCAGGAGCAGAAGCCCCCCCCGGCTTCTGCAAAGCCCTCAGCATGACGTTGGGGCTTTACAAGCGGACTCAGGGGCGGTGGGGGGTCGACTCAAGAATTTCAGCGCACAGTGGGCTCACTCACAGGTGGACCCCTGGATCCTGCAGATAATATCTCAGGGTTACAGGTTGGAATTCGAGAAGTCTCCCCCGCGCCGGTTCCTAAAGTCTGCTCTGCCAACGTCTCCCTCAGACAAGGCGACGGTATTGGAAGCCATTCACAAGCTGTATTCTCAGCAGGTGATAGTCAAGGTACCCCTCCTACAACAGGGAAAGGGGTATTATTCCACACTATTTGTGGTACCGAAGCCGGACGGCTCGGTAAGACCTATTCTAAATCTGAAATCTTTGAACCTGTACATACAAAAATTCAAGTTCAAGATGGAGTCACTCAGAGCAGTGATAGCGAATCTGGAAGAAGGGGACTTTATGGTGTCCCTGGACATCAAGGATGCTTACCTGCATGTCCCAATTTGCCCTTCACATCAAGGGTACCTCAGGTTCGTGGTGCAAAACTGTCATTATCAGTTTCAGACGCTGCCGTTTGGATTGTCCACGGCACCTCGGGTCTTTACCAAGGTAATGGCCGAAATGATGTTTCTTCTACGAAGAAAAGGCGTATTAATTATCCCTTACTTGGACGATCTCCTGATAAGGGCAAGGTCCAGGGAACAGCTGGGGGACGTAGTAGCACTAACCCAAATAGTGCTACAACAGCACGGGTGGATTCTGAATTTTCCAAAATCTCAATTGACCCCGACGACACGTCTGCTGTTCCTGGGAATGATTCTGGACACGGTTCAGAAAAAGGTGTTTCTTCCGGAGGAGAAAGCCAAGGAGTTATCCGAACTTGTCAGGAACCTCCTAAAACCAGGGAAAGTGTCTGTGCATCAATGCACAAGAGTCCTGGGAAAGATGGTGGCTTCTTACGAAGCGATTCCATTCGGCAGATTCCACGCACGAACTTTTCAGTGGGATCTGCTGGACAAATGGTCCGGATCGCATCTGCAGATGCATCAGCGGATAACCTTATCGCCACGGACAAGGGTGTCTCTTCTGTGGTGGTTGCAGAGTGCTCATCTGTTAGAGGGCCGCAGATTCGGCATACAGGACTGGGTCCTGGTGACCACGGATGCCAGTCTGAGAGGCTGGGGAGCGGTCACACAGGGAAGAAACTTCCAGGGAGTATGGTCAAACCTGGAGATGTCTCTTCACATAAATATACTGTAGCTAAGAGTGATTTACAATGCTCTAAGCCTGGCAAAACCCCTGCTTCAGGGTCAGCCGGTGTTGATCCAGTCGGACAACATCACGGCAGTCGCCCACGTAAACAGACAGGGCGGCACAAGAAGCAGGAGAGCAATGGCAGAAGCTGCAAGGATTCTTCGCTGGGCGGAAGATCATGTGATAGCACTGTCAGCAG
This sequence comes from Pseudophryne corroboree, assembly GCF_028390025.1. Classification (NCBI taxonomy): domain Eukaryota; kingdom Metazoa; phylum Chordata; class Amphibia; order Anura; family Myobatrachidae; genus Pseudophryne; species Pseudophryne corroboree. Next base: position 416,581,599 of record NC_086447.1, on the reverse strand, counting down.
TGTTCATTCCGGGAGTGGACAACTGGGAAGCAGACTTCCTCAGCAGACACGATCTACACCCGGGAGAGTGGGGACTTCATCCAGAAGTCTTCCACATGATTGTGAACCGTTGGGAAAAACCAAAGGTGGACATGATGGCGTCTCGCCTCAACAAAAAACTGGACAGGTATTGCGCCAGGTCAAGAGACCCTCAGGCAATAGCTGTGGACGCTCTGGTAACGCCGTGGGTGTTCCAGTCAGTGTATGTGTTTCCTCCTCTGCCTCTCATACCAAAAGTACTGAGAATTATACGGCAAAGGGGAGTAAGAACGATACTCGTGGCTCCGGATTGGCCAAGAAGAACTTGGTACCCGGAACTTCAGGAGATGCTCACGGAAGATCCGTGGCCTCTACCTCTAAGACGGGACCTGCTTCAGCAGGGACCGTGTCTATTCCAAGACTTACCGCGGCTGTGTTTGACGGCATGGCGGTTGAATGCCGAATTCTAAGGGAAAAAGGCATTCCGGAAGAGGTCATTCCTACATTGGTAAAAGCCAGGAAGGAGGTGACTGCACAACATTATCACCGCATTTGGAGAAAATATGTTGCGTGGTGTGAGGCCAGGAAGGCCCCCACGGAGGAATTTCAATTGGGTCGATTCCTACATTTCCTGCAAACAGGATTGTCTATGGGCCTCAAGTTGGGGTCCATTAAGGTTCAAATTTCGGCCCTGTCGATTTTCTTCCAGAAAGAATTGGCTTCAGTTCCTGAAGTCCAGACTTTTGTAAAAGGAGTACTACATATACAGCCCCCGGTTGTGCCCCCAGTGGCTCCGTGGGACCTTAATGTAGTTTTGGATTTTCTCAAATCCCATTGGTTTGAGCCACTCAAATCGGCGGATTTGAAATATCTTACATGGAAAGTAACCATGCTACTGGCCCTGGCTTCAGCCAGGAGAGTGTCAGAATTGGCGGCTTTATCGTATAAAAGCCCATATCTGATTTTCCATTCGGACAGGGCAGAACTGCGGACGCGTCCTCATTTTCTGCCTAAGGTGGTGTCAGCGTTTCACCTGAACCAGCCTATTGTGGTGCCTGCGGCTACTAGCGATTTGGAGGATTCCAAGTTGCTGGACGTTGTCAGGGCATTGAAAATATATATTTCAAGGACGGCTGGAGTCAGAAAATCTGACTCGCTGTTTATACTGTATGCACCCAACAAGCTGGGTGCTCCTGCTTCTAAGCAGACGATTGCTCGTTGGATTTGTAGCACAATTCAACTTGCACATTCTGTGGCAGGCCTGCCACAGCCTAAATCTGTCAAGGCCCATTCCACAAGGAAGGTGGGCTCATCCTGGGCGGCTGCCCGAGGGGTCTCGGCATTACAACTCTGCCGAGCAGCTACGTGGTCGGGGGAGAACACGTTTGTAAAATTCTACAAATTTGATACCCTGGCTAAAGAGGACCTGGAGTTCTCTCATTCGGTGCTGCAGAGTCATCCGCACTCTCCCGCCCGTTTGGGAGCTTTGGTATAATCCCCATGGTCCTGACGGAGTCCCCAGCATCCACTAGGACGTTAGAGAAAATAAGATTTTACTTACCGATAAATCTATTTCTCGTAGTCCGTAGTGGATGCTGGGCGCCCATCCCAAGTGCGGATTGTCTGCAATACTTGTACATAGTTATTGTTACAAAAAAATCGGGTTGTTATTGTTGTGAGCCGTCTGTTCAGAGGCTCCTACGTTGTCATACTGTTAACTGGGTTGAGATCACAAGTTGTACGGTGTGATTGGTGTGGCTGGTATGAGTCTTACCCGGGATTCAAAATCCTTCCTTATTGTGTACGCTCGTCCGGGCACAGTATCCTAACTGAGGCTTGGAGGAGGTCATAGGGGGAGGAGCCAGTGCACACCACCTGATCCTAAAGCTTTATTTTTGTGCCCTGTCTCCTGCGGAGCCGCTAATCCCCATGGTCCTGACGGAGTCCCCAGCATCCACTACGGACTACGAGAAATAGATTTATCGGTAAGTAAAATCTTATTTTTCACTGTTCCCAGTACATAATATGGCACATTTACCCACTACGTCTCCAGTCTACTTTACACGGGCTGTATCCATACCCTCCAACATGACCCGCCCCACTAGGTACAAAATGCTCTGTTTCTGGACTTTCCTCTTAATTTATGATTGCCATCACCTGTGAAGAAACAGCTTTCTTATCATGTAACTAGTTCAGCACAGGTGATGGAAATCATAAATTAAGAGGGAAGTCCAGAAACAGAGCATTTTGTACCTAGTGGGGCGGGTCATGTTGGAGGGTGTGCTGTATCATGCAGAAGCCTATTACATGTTCACTGATTGAATATATAACAGCACACCTGAAGCAGCAATACGGACTTTGGGCCTGATTCATTACCAATTGCAAATGTGAGACTGCACACAGTGAGCGTTTATCATCAAACTGCGCATGCGCTGCAAATGCATTGCGCGTGTGCAAAGAGCAAAAATCCGATCGCCTTGTGTATGCAGCCTAATTGTAAAGTGAATTTTAGCAATAGCAGATTTGTGAACATCGCTATAGGGCCCCATACACTAGGACGATAATGCCTGATTTCATCCGATTTCGGGCATTCTGCCAGATATATCAGATGAAATCGAACATTTTGGAGGCGTTTCCGATCCGATGCGCGTTCCCGTGAGCATCGGATCCTCCAGATTGAATGTGCTGCACATTCAATCATGTCTGACCCCGCAGGCATGGCTGGGATCGCCCAAGATACATCATATGCAAAAGGACAGCATACGATGTATCTTGAGCGATCCTGGCTTCTGGGAGGCTGCCGGGGTGATCGCCTGCGACATGTCAGACGGACATGTCGCGTAAGTGTATGGGACCCTTATCTCTGCCTCAATAGCAAAACAAAATAAATCAGGCTCTATGTTCAATGTATGTCACCTACCATACACACAACCAGTTAAATAGACTAAAAGAAAACACAGTCACCAATTGCGCTCACTGAAAAACATATGCAAGTGTAAAGAGAACACCAGGTCCACAAAATGTCAACATAACATACCCGTGGTGGAGAACAGTATCAAGATACATAAAATAGAAGAAGAAAATAATAGTGTAATATGTTCAAACTCAAATCATGTTCTGTACATCCCAGATGTGTTTATACATCTGAAAACTGGTAGCCACAAGTGACTACATCCTCCACCTCCCTATGTAAAAAATATAGGGTGGCATACTGAGCTCACACACTAGTATCACATAATCAACTCAAAAAGGGTTTTTTATAATCAATCTTAAATCTCCAGATATCATACTTGCCTATTCTCCCGGAATGGCCGGGAGGCTCCCGAAAATCGGGTGACCCTCCCGGCCCCACGGAAGAGCAGACAAGTCTCCCAGCTTTTCAAGTCCCCCCCTACCCGGCCACCCACTTTGAGAGTAAAGTGGGCGGTCCGGACAGTAGATGACGCAATTCTTGTTGAATCGCGTCATCATAGTCACGCCCCCTGCTGTAAAATGCCGGTTATCGCGGCATTACAGAACGGGGGGCGTGGTTTAAACGTGTACCGCTATAACCCCGCCCTCGTTCCGCCTCCTCCCTCCTCCCCGCCCCGTTCCGCCTCCTCCCCGCCCCCTCCTCTCGACATTGCCCAGCCCCTCCACTGAGCCGTCCTGGCAGCTCTCTCACGGAGAGAGCAGCCAGAAGGTAGGTAAGTATGTCAGATATACACCTTATAAGGAGGATAACATCCAATAGTGTGGATAAACAGATGGGCATACCCTAGGGAGGCAGGTTCAGGGGAAATTTAAGGAAAACTTACTTCACAGAAAGGGTAGTGGACAAGTGAAATAGCCTCCCATCAGAGGTGGTAGAGGCTAAAGGCCCATATAGACGGGCCGATGTGGAAGAGATGTGTGCTGAGCGAACCGCTCAGCACACATCTCTCCCCCCCGCTCAACACAGCGCGATGTGTGCTGAGCGTGCGGGGGGAGACGGGGGGCCGCTCATTTCACCCAGCGGGTGAAGTGAGTGACCCGTAAGATTGGCCTGCATGCAGGCCAATCTATCACCAGCGATAGCGATGCGCGGGGCTGCGCATCGCTATCGCTGTAGGGGGTACACACGGAGCGATAATGCTTAATTTCTAAGCAATCTTGTCAGATTGCTTAGAATATCGCTTCGTGAGTACCCCCCTTAAGACTGTAGAGCAATTTAAACATGCTTGGCATATGAATATCCTTACAAAGAATTAAGGTTCAAAAAGGGTTGAGATTACCTAAAGGATAAAAAAAGGGGCAGACTAGATGGGCCAAGTGGTTCTTATCTGCCATCAAATTCTATGTTACTTACAGCATCAAACGTGTAATGACTCTCATAAAGGTTTCTCTGGGGTGCTCCAGACCTTGCTCCTTCGTCCTACTCTGAATGCCTGCAGGGGGTTAGAATATACGATAAAGGATCGGTCTAATCAGCAATAAAATGAAATCCCACAATTTTTTTTTACACAACACATAAAAAAAAAACTGCTGACATAGTTAAGCCACCAGGAATACAGAGGATGATTACATGGAAAAGGCTATATAGGGGGCCATTCAGACCCGAACGCAGCCACGCATCTGTATGTAATGGCTGCATTCTGAGAGTCTGTTTACGCGCACCAGCCACAGTGCTCATACGCAACCCTTCACCTTGTGGCCCCATCCTGAAAGGTGATTGACAACAGCGACCGTCGAGGGGCGTCGCTGCGGCATTTTGTGGGCGTGGTCTGTATAACGCAGGTGTGTCCAGACCGTTTTCAGGGGGGGGGCTGCATGATATCACACACAGCCGCTCCGAGAAAAAAATGTCGCTGGACCACCTGCCAATGCAGCCAGACTGCACAGGCTGGGGTCAACCCTAAATCGATGCTTCTGTAATTAAATTGCGGATGCATTGCGAGTTGACGCCACACACATGCTGGGCAGCCTCCAGCATGTGAGTAGATGGATGCAGATTTTGCTGCGGATGCAATGATCTGCATCCATCTCTGAATGAGGTCTTTAGTCCGGCTCACCACCCCTCAGATTACATGCCTCCTCAGTGGTAACTAACTCCAACAAGGCCCACAGCTCCTCCACCGGCACGTTTCAGCTTAGTGTCTATTTTAGTGTCTTGGGTATCTTGACTGTATGTTCACTGATTAGCCCAACTGTGCGTGTGAGAGTAACGCAAACTTGTTTAGGGCACTAGTGAAGACGGGAGGGGAAATATTTAAAAGTTAGTAATGTAAATAGTGGAATATTAGAGATAAAGTAACATTTATTATATATTTCTCTATCGTCCTAGTGGATGCTGGGGTTCCTGAAAGGACCATGGGGAATAGCGGCTCCGCAGGAGACAGGGCACAAAAAGTAAAGCTTTAGGATCAGGTGGTGTGCACTGGCTCCTCCCCCTATGACCCTCCTCCAAGCCTCAGTTAGGTTTTTGTGCCCGGCCGAGAAGGGTGCAATCTAGGTGGCTCTCCTAAAGAGCTGCTTAGAAAAGTTTAGCTTAGGTTTTTTATTTTACAGTGAGTCCTGCTGGCAACAGGATCACTGCATCGAGGGACTTAGGGGAGAAGAAGTGAACTCACCTGCGTGCAGGATGGATTGGCTTCTTTGGCTACTGGACATTAGCTCCAGAGGGACGATCACAGGTACAGCCTGGATGGTCACCGGAGCCTCGCCGCCGGCCCCCTTGCAGATGCTGAAAAGAGAAGAAGGTCCAGAATCGGCGGCAGAAGACTCCTCAGTCTTCTTAAGGTAGCGCACAGCACTGCAGCTGTGCGCCATTGCTCTCAGCACACTTCACACGGCAGTCACTGAGGGTGCAGGGCGCTGGGGGGGGCGCCCTGGGCAGCAATGAAAATCCTTTTTTTGGCAAAAAATACCTCACATATAGCCTCCGGGGCTATATGGAGATATTTAACCCCTGCCAGAATCCATTTTTAAGCGGGAGACGAGCCCGCCGAAAAGGGGGCGGGGCCTATCTCCTCAGCACACAGCGCCATTTCCTCACACAGTTCCGCTGGTCAGGAAGGCTCCCAGGCTCTCCCCTGCACTGCACTACAGAAACAGGATTAAATCAAGAGAGGGGGGGCAAAATTTGGCGAAATTGTGATTTTATAAAAGCAGCTATAAGGGAGCACTTATTATAAGGCTATCCCTGTAAAATATAGCGTTTTGGTGTGTGCTGGCAAACTCTCCCTCTGTCTCCCCAAGGGGCTAGTGGGGTCCTGTCCTCTATCAGAGCATTCCCTGTGTGTGTGTGCTATATGTCGGTACGTGTGTGTCGACATGTATGAGGACGATGTTGGTGAGGAGGCGGAGAAAATTGCCTGTAATGGTGATGTCACTCTCTAGGGAGTCGACACCGGAATGGATGGCTTATTTATGGAATTACGTGATAATGTCAACACGCTGCAAGGTCGGTTGGCGACATGAGACGGCTGGCAAACAAATTAGTACCTGTCCAGGCGTCTCAAACACCGTCAGGGGCGTTAAAACGTCCTTTTACCTCAGTCGGTCGACAGACACAGACACGGACACTGATTTCAGTGTCGACGGTGAAGAAACAAACGTATTTCCCTTTAGGGCCACACGTTACTTGTTAAGGGCAATGAAGGAGGTGTTACATATTTCTGATACTACAAGTACCACAAAAGAGGGTATTATGTGGGATGTGAAAAAACTACCTGTAGTTTTTCCTGAATCAGATAAATTAAATGAAGTGTGTGATGATGCGTGGGTTCCCCCCGATAGAAAATTATTGGCGGTATACCCTTTCCCGCCAGAAGTTAGGGCGCGGTGGGAAACACCCCTTAGGGTGGATAAGGCGCTCACACGCTTATCAAAACAAGTGGCGGTACCGTCTATAGATAGGGCCGTCCTCAAGGAGCCAGCTGACAGGAGGCTGGAAAATATCATAAAAAGTATATACACACATACTGGTGTTATACTGCGACCAGCGATCGCCTCAGCCTGGATGTGCAGAGCTGGGGTGGCTTGGTCGGATTCCCTGACTAAAAATATTGATACCCTTGACAGGGACAGTATTTTATTGACTATAGAGCATTTAAAGGATGCATTTCTATATATACGAGATGCACAGAGGGATATTTGCACTCTGGCATCAAGAGTAAGTGCGATGTCCATATCTGCCAGAAGATGTTTATGGACACGACAGTGGTCAGGTGATGCAGATTCCAAAAACGGCACAAAGGTGTATTGCCGTATAAAGGAAGAGGAGTTATTTGGGGTCGGTCCATCGGACCTGGTGGCCACGGCAACTGCTGGAAAATCCACCGTTTTTACCCTAAGTCACATCTCTGCAGAAAAAGACACCGTCTTTTCAGCCTCAGTCCTTTCGTCCCTATAAGAGTCATATCTGCCCAGGGATAGAGGAAAGGGAAGAAGACTGCAGCAGGCAGCCCATTCCCAGGAACAGAAGCCTTCCACCGCTTCTGCCAAGCTCTCAGCATGACGCTGGGACCGTACAGGACCCCTGGATCCTACAAGTAGTATCCCAGGGGTACAGATTGGAATGTCGAGACGTTTCCCCCTCGCAGGCTCCTGAAGTCTGCTTTACCAAGGTCTCCCTCCGACAAGGAGGCAGTATGGGAAACAATTCACAAGCTGTATTCCCAGCAGGTGATAATCAAATTACCCCTCCTACAACAAGGAAAGGGGTATTATTCCACACTATATTGTGGTACTGAAGACAGAAGGCTAGGTGAGACCTATTCTAAATCTAAAAAAATTTGAACACTTACAAAGGTTCAAATCAAGATGGAGTCACTCAGAGCAGTGATAACGAACCAGGAAGAAGGGGACTATATAGTGTCCCGGGACATCAGGGATGCTTACCTCCATGTCCCAAATTTGCCCTTCTCACTAAGGGTACTTCAGGTTCGTGGTACAGAACTGTCACTATCAGTTTCAGACGCTGCCGTTTGGATTGTCCACGGCACCCCGGGTCTTTACCAAGGTAATGGCCGAAATGATGATTCTTCTTCGAAGAAAAGGCGTCTTAATTATCCCTTACTTGGACGATCTCCTGATAAGGGCAAAGTCCAGGGAACAGTTGGAGGTCGGAGTAGCACTATCTCGGATACTGCTACAACAGCACGGGTGGATTCTAAATATTCCAAAATCGCAGCTGATCCCGACGACACGTCTGCTGTGCCTAGGGATGATTCTGGACACAGTCCAGAAAAAGGTGTTTCTCCCGGAAGAGAAAGCCAGGGAGTTATCCGAGCTAGTCAGGAACCTCCTAAAACCAGGAAAAGTGTCAGTGCATCATTGCACAAGGGTCCTGGTAAAAATGGTGGCTTCCTACGAAGCAATTCCATTCGGCAGATTTCACGCAAGAACTTTTCAGTGGGATCTGCTGGACAAATGGTCCGGATCGCATCTTCAGATGCATCAGCGGATAACCCTATATCCAAGGACAAGGGTGTCTCTCCTGTGGTGGTTACAGAGTGCTCATCTTCTAGAGGGCCGCAGATTTGGCATTCAGGATTGGATGCTGGTGACCACGGAGGCCAGCCCGAGAGGCTGGGGAGCAGTCACACAAGGAAAAAATTTCCAGGGAGTGTGATCAAGTCTGGAGACTTTTCTCCACATAAATATACTGGAGCTAAGGGTAATTTTATAATGCTCTAAGCTTAGCAAGACCTCTGCTTCAAGGTCAGCCGGTATTGATCCAGTGGGAAAAACATCACGGCAGTCGCCCACGTAAACAGACAGGGCGGCTCAAGAAGCAGGAGGGCAATGGCAAAAACTGCAAGGACTTTTCGCTGGGCGGAAAATCATGTGATAGCACTGTCAGCAGTGTTTCATTCCGGGAATGGAAACTGGGAAGCAGACTTCCTCAGCAGGCACGACCTCCACCCGGGAGAGTGGAAACTTCATCGGGAAGTTTTTCCACATGATTGTGAACCGTTGGGAAATACCAAAGGTGGACATGATGGCGTCCCGTCTGAACAAAAAACGGGACAGGTATTGCGCCAGGTCAAGAGACCCTCAGGCAATAGCTGTGGACGTTCTGGTAACACCGTGGGTGTACCAGTCGGTGTATGTGTTCCCTCCTCTGCTTCTCATACCTAAGGTACTGAGAATTATAAGACGTAGAGGAGTAAGAACTATACTCATGGCTCCGGATTGGCCAAGAAGGACTTGGTACCCGGAACTTCAAGAGATGCTCACAGAGGACTTATGGCCTCTGCCGCTAAGAAGGGACTTGCTTCAGCAAGTACCATGTCTGTTCCAAGACTTACCGCAGCTGCGTTTGACGGCATGGCGGTGGAACGCCGGATCCTAAGGGAAAAAGGCATTCCGGAAGAGGTCATTCCTACCCTGGTCAAAGCCAGGAAGGAGGTGACCGCACAACATTATCACCACATGTGGCGAAAATATGTTGCGTGGTGTGAGGCCAGGAAGGCCCCACGAAGAAATTTCAACTCGGTCGATTCCTGCATTTCCTGCAAACAGGAGTGTCTATGGGCCTCAAATTGGGGTCCATTAAGGTTCAAATTTCGGCCCTGTCGATTTTCTTCCAGAAAGAATTGGCTTCAGTTCCTGAAGTCCAGAAGTTTGTCAAGGGAGTATTGCATATACAACCCCCTTTTGTGCCTCCAGTGGCACTGTGGGATCTCAACGTAGTTCTGGGATTCCTCAAATCACATTGGTTTAAAACCAGTCAAATCTGTGGATTTGAAGCATCTCACATGAAAAGTGACCATGCTCTTGGGCCTGGGCCAGGCGAGTGTCAAATTGGTGGTTTTTTTCTCAAAAAAGCCCATATCTGTTTGTCCATTCGGACAGGGCAGAGCTGCGGACTCGTCCCCAGTTCTCTCCCTAAGGTGGTGTCAGTGTTTCACCTGAACCAGCTTATTGTGGTGCCTTGCGCCTACTAGGGACTTGGAGGACTCCAAGTTGCTAGATGTTGTCAGGGCCCTGAAAATATAGGTTCCAGGACGGCTGGAGTCAGGAAAACTGACTTGCTGTTATCCTGTATGCACCCAACAAACTGGGTGCTCTTGCTTCTAAGCAGACTATTGCTAGTTGGATGTGTAATACAATTCAGCTTGCACATTCTGTGGCAGGCCTGCCACAGCCAAAATATGTAAATGCCCATTCCACAAGGAAGGTGGGCTCATCTTGGGCAGCTGCCCGAGGGGTCTCGGCTTTACAACTTTGCCGAGCGGCTACTTAGTCAGGGGCAAACACGTTTGTAAAATCCTACAAATTTGATACCCTGGCTAAGGAGGACCTGGAGTTCTCTCATTCGGTGCTGCAGAGTCATCCGCACTCTCCCGCCCGTTTGGGAGCTTTGGTATAATCCCCATGGTCCTTTCAGGAACCCCAGCATCCACTAGGACGATAGAGAAAATAAGAATTTACTTACCGATAATTCTATTTCTCGGAGTCCGTAGTGGATGCTGGGCGCCCATCCCAAGTGCGGATTATCTGCAATACTTGTACATAGTTACAAAAATCGGGTTATTATTGTTGTGAGCCATCTTTTCAGAGGCTCCGCTGTTATCATACTGTTAACTGGGTTCAGATCACAGGTTGTACAGTGTGATTGGTGTGGCTGGTATGAGTCTTACCCGGGATTCAAAATCCTTCCTTATTGTGTACGCTCGTCCGGGCACAGTATCCTAACTGAGGCTTGGAGGAGGGTCATAGGGGGAGGAGCCAGTGCACACCACCTGATCCTAAAGCTTTACTTTTTGTGCCCTGTCTCCTGCGGAGCCGCTATTCCCCATGGTCCTTTCAGGAACCCCAGCATCCACTACGGACTCCGAGAAATAGAATTATCGGTAAGTAAATTCTTATTTTCTATAGCACTAGGTTCATTGAATGATTAACTAGTTGCGTCATTGATACTTTCCATCGATGGTGGCCTGCATGTAATGGTTAGGAACCAATTGGAATAGGAGGTTGAAAGAGATTTGGGATGTGCAACATGCAGAAAGCCCATGTAACTCCCAACAACAACAAAAAATGCTTTGACACCATTGGATCTCTTATATTGATAGTAGAGAAATTAAGAAGCCTGCCATCAATTGCAAAACCTTCTGACCATTGATAGCAAACCATTGCTCTTTGTTAATCATCAATGTTTGATGGCCATCCCTATGTAATGTCATCATATTCTGCTGAGGTTTACAATTGTCATATGGGATAAATATTGAACAGACAGAACTGCAGCAATCTGTTTTTGCTATTTCTCATACGTCCTAAAGGATGCTGGGGTAACCATAAGAACCACAGCTGTCCAAAAAGGTGGCTCTTCCGTCCCCTCACACAGCAGCCCTTAAGGATCCTGTGGATCGTAGGCAGGAAACTACATTGAAATCCATTTATGTCACCACAGATATGCTGCTCAGGCCAGCCATTGCATCTGCATGGGTGAGTAGTGCTATCGAAAAATGGGCTGATAGATTGTCTTCTGAGGTAGATACCCTGGATAGGGATAGCGTTCTCTTGACACTAGGTCATATCAGTGACGCTGCAGCCTACCTAAAGGAAGCTGCGAGGGATATCAGCCTTTTGGGTTCGAAAGCCAATGCCATGACAGTCTCAGCTAGGAGAGCATTGTAGATTTATCAATGGAATGCTGATGCTGATTCTAAGAGAAATATGGAGTCTCTACCATATAAAGGTGGTGTCTTGTTTGGTGACGGTCTCGCTGATTTGGTGTCTACGGCTATCGCGGGTAAGTCATCCTTTTTACCTTATGTTCCTGCACAACAAAAGAAAACACCACTATCAGATGCAGTCCTTTCGGCCCAATAAATACAAGAAAGGCCGAGGTTCTTCCTCCCTTGCTACTAGAGGAAGGGGAAAAGGTAAAAGATCACCAGCAGTGGCAGGTTCCCAGGAGCAGAAGTCCTCCCCGGCTCCTGCCAAACCCACCGCATGACGCTGGGACTCCTCTGCGGGAGTCCGCACCGGTGGGGGCACGTCTCAAACTCTTCAGTCAGTTCTGGGTTCGTTCGGCCCTGGACCCATGGGTTTTGGAAATAGTGTCCCAGCGGTACAAACTAGAGTTTCAAGACGTTCCCCCTCGCCGATTTTTCAAATCGGCCTTACCAGCTTCTCTTCCGGACAGGGAGCTGGTACGCGACGCAATACAAAAGTTGTGTCAAAATCAGGTCATTATCAAGGTTCCCCCGTCACAACAGGGAGAAGGATTTTATTCGAGCCTATTCGTGGTCCCGAAGCCGGACGGCTCGGTCAGACCAATCCTGAATCTAAAATCCCTCAATTACTACCTAAGAAAATTCTAATTCAAGATGGAATCTCTCCGGGCAGTGATCTCCAGTCTGGAGGAAGGGGATTTTATGGTGTCGGTGAACATAAAGGATGCCTACTTGCATGTTCCCATCTATCCTCTGCATCAGGCTTACCTGAGGTTTGCAGTTCAGGATTTTCATTACCAATTTCAAACGTTGCCGTTTGGTCTGTCCACGGCTCCGAGGGTTTTCACGAAAGTAATGGTGAAAATGATGGTTCTCCTGCGCAAGTGAGGAATCACAATTATCCCGTACTTGGACGATCTCCTGATAAAGGCGAGATCCAGGGACCAATTGCTGCAGAACATGGCGATCTCCCTGACAGTTCTGCAACAACATGGTTGGCTCCTAAACTTGCCGAAATCACAGTTGGTGCCGACGACGCGGCTGTCTTTTCTGGGAATGATTCTGGACACAGAATTACAGAGAGTTTTTCTTCCAGTGGAAAAGGCTCTGGAAATTCAGAACCTGGTCAAACAAATTCTGAAACCGGCAAGAGTGTCAATCCATCAATGCACTCGGTTGCTGGGGGAAATGGTGGCGGCTTACGAGGCCATTCAGTTTGGCAGATTCCATGACAGGGTGTTTCGGTGGGATCTGTTGGACAAGTGGTCTGGATCCCACCTTCACATGCACCGAAGGATAATCCTGTCTTCCAAGACCAGAATCTCGCTCCTGGGGTGGCTGAACAGCTCTCACCTCCTAGAGGGGCGCAGGTTTGGGATCCAGGACTGGATCCTAGTAACCACAGATGCGAGTCTCTGAGGCTGGGGTGTAGTCACACAGGGGGAAAACTTCCAGGGAAGATGGTCAAGCCAAGAAACTTGTCTACACATAAACGTTCTGGAGTTAAGGGCCATTTACAACGGCCTTCTTCAAGCGGAACATCTTCTGCGCAATCTGCCCGTCCTGATTCAATCGGACAATGTAACAGCAGTAGCGTACATAAACCGCCAGGGCGGAACAAAAAGCAGAGCAGCAATGGCAGAGGCCACGAAAGTTCTTCGTTGGGCGGAAAAACATACAAGCGCTCTGTCAGCAATCTTCATTCCAGAAGTGGACAACTGGGAAGCAGACTTCCTCAGCAGACGCGATCTCCATCCAGGGGAGTGGGGTCTTCATCAAGAGGTCTTCACAGAAGTGACAAGTCTTTAGTGAGTTCCTCAAATAGACATGATGGCGTCTCGTCTCAACAAGAAACTTCAGAGATATTGTTCCAGGTCGCGGGACCCTCAAGCAATAGCAGTGGACGCCCTAGTAACACCATGGGTGTTTCAGTCGGTGTATGTATTTCCTCCGCTTCCTCTCATTCCAAAAGTACTAAAGATCATAAGAAGAACAAAGGTTCAGACGATCCTCATTGTTCCAGACTGGCCAAGGAGAGCTTGGTATCCAGATCTTCAGGAATTACTCATAGGAGATCCCTGGCCCCTTCCTCTACGAGAGGATCTGTTACAGCAGGGACCGTGCGTGTATCAAGACTTACCACGGCTACGTTTGACGGCGTGGCAGTTGAACGCCGGATCGTAGCCCTAAAGGGTATTCCCTGTGAAGTCATTCCCACACTTCTTCAGGCTAGAAAAGGGATACAGGTGTTCATCATTGCTAACATCACTTGGAGTCTGAATCAGCCTGAGCCCGTGCAGGAGATCAGCTTTTTTCATCATTGCTGCCACCACGGTATACCATTGACCACTGACCAGCCGCCGCTTGAGTGTCGATCTTGCCTCCATACACACCGGCAACTGCAGGGAGGCTCCATCGGAGCTGCCCGTGGGAGCACAGGTCAGCCGCCTTCTGTTGAGAGCCTGCACACTGTGCCACGCAAGGTAACATCTAGCCGTCCGGATATTGCAGCCGCTTGTCAGCTTTACACAGCCGCATTTCATCCAGTCCAGCGGTCACATCAGGCACGGCTCTCCATTCCCCGTGCAGGGGCTAGCGGCTGACCTCATTAATACTGCTCCGGGCTCTCCCTCCTGTCACCAAGACAGCGGCTCGTGGTTCACCATACGGTGCATTCGCTCACAGTATCATTCATGTGAGCGTCAATTCATTGTTGCAAGGGTCCTTTTCACTCCAGGACCATTGGAATGAATCTTTAGTTACCTATTCTCAGGACTGTTCGGGACTCATATGGACCAAGTGAGTTACATGTATGCAAACACAGACTTTCTCTGACGTCCTAGTGGATGCTGGGTACTCCGTAAGGACCATAAGGTATAGACGGGCTCCGCAGGAGACTGGGCACTCTTAAAAGAAAGATTAGGTACTATATCTGGTGTGCACTGGCTCCTCCCTCTATGCCCCTCCTCCAGACCTCAGTTAGTATCTGTGCCCGGCCAGAGCTGGATGCACCCTAGGGGCTCTCCTGAGCTTCCTAGAAAAGAAAGTATTTGTTAGGTTTTTTATTTTCAGTGAGATCTGCTGGCAACAGACTCACTGCTACGTGGGACTGAGGGGAGAGAAGCGAACCTACCTGCTTGCAGCTAGCTTGGGCTTCTAAGGCTACTGGACACCATTAGCTCCAGAGGGATCGAACACAGGCCCAGTCCTCGGTCGTCCGGTCCCGGAGCCGCGCCGCCGTCCCCCTTGCAGAGCCAGAAGAACGAAGAGAAGTTGAAAATCGGCGGCTGAAGACTCCGGTCTTCATTAAGGTAGCGCACAGCACTGCAGCTGTGCGCCATTGCTCCCTTAGCACACCACACACTCCGGTCACTGATGGGTGCAGGGCGCTGGGAGGGGGGGTGCCCTGGGCAGCAATTAGATTACCTTACTTGGCGAAAAGCACATAATACAGTCTGATAAACTGTATATGTGCATTAACCCCCGCCATTAAAGTACATAAAAGGACAGAAGCCTGCCGCTGAGGGGGCCGGGCCTTCTTCCTCAGCACACCGGCGCCATTTTCTCTTCACAGCTCAGCTGGAAGGAAGCTCCCCAGGCTCTCCCCTGCAGTATCCTGGTACACAAAGGGTAAAAAAGAGAGGGGGGGGGCACATAAATTTAGACGCAAAACTGTGTATGTAAGCTGCTATAGGGGAAAAATCACTCAGTATAGTGTACATCCCTGTATTATATAGCGCTGTGGTGTGTGCTGGCATACTCTCTCTCTGTCTCTCCAAAGGGCCTGGTGGGGGAACTGTCTTCAAATAGAGCATCCCCTGTGTGTGTGGTGTGTCGGTACGCGTGTGTCGACATGTCTGAGGTAAAAGGCTCCTCTAAGGAGGTGATAGAGCGGATGTGTGTGTGGGAGGGTGTCTCCGTCGACAACGCCGACACCTGTTTGGATATGTGTAAGTGCTGAGGTAAAATTATTGCACAAAAGGTTAGGGAACAGAAAGGAAATCTACCCTGGTCTGTCCCTATGTCACAGAGTCCTTCAGAGTCTCTCTATGTTCACTATCCAAAATAACAAAGTATCGACACGGAGTTTAACTCCACTGTCGACTACGATAATGCAAAGTTACAGCAAGAGGGCTAAAAGATATTCAATATATGATTATTGGAATAAAAGATGATTTGCATATCACTGATGACTCATCTGTCCCTGACACGAGAGTACACATGTTAAGGGGAAGAATGCTGAGGTAAATTTCCCTCCTCTCATGAGGAAAAAGAGCGGGAATCTCCAGACAAGAGACGGCAGCTTCCCACAAGAGAATTCTCAGGCTGTATCCTTTCCCCACTAGGGCCAGGATGTGTTGAGAATCTTCCCCTTGGGTGTCCTGTTTACACTAGCTATTCTCAGGGATCCTGCAGATAGTGTGCACATTCTAGTATACTACCCAGACCGGCGATTGTGTCGGCATGGGTTTATAGCGCTGTGGCAGCGTGGACAGGTACCTTATCAGCAGAGATTGAGACCCTAGTATGCATATAAATATTTTAAGATGCTGTCTTAAGTGATAGATATATAATTATAAAGCATGCCCAAAGGGACATGAGTATACTGGGTCCTAGAGACAAAAGCTATGTCGATTTCTGCTTGACGTGTCCTGTAGAATATACATTGGACAGATGATGCCGACTTAAGAGGCATATGGAAGGCTGAGGATTGTGTGGAGAAAGGTTCTCGGGCCTGGTCTCCACAGCTATAGCTGGTAATTCTGATATTTTGCCTTATATTCCTGCACAGCCTAGGAAAGCACGACATTATTAAATGCAGCTTTTCGAATAAAGAAACAAGAAAGTCTGAGGTGCGTCCTTTCTTGTCAGAGCCGGGGGCAGAGGAAAGAAGCTGTACAACACAGCTAGTCCCCAGGAACAGAATCCTTCCCGGCCTCTACAAAAATCCACCGCATGTCGCTGGGGCTCCACAGGCGGAGCTAGGCCCGGTGGGGACACGCCTTCGTAAGTTCAGCCACAAGTGGGTTCACTCCCTGTTAGATCCCTGGGCAATAGAAATTGTATCGCAGGGATACAGGCTGGACTGTGAGAAGATGCCCCCTCACCGAGGACCCGGCGGGCTTCCCCCCAAGAGAGGGAGCCAGTGTTAACTGCAATTCGTAAATTGTATCTTCAACAGGTGGTGGTCAAGGGTCCCCTCCTTCAACAAGAGGGTGTTATTATTCGACCATGTTATAATTAGTGATGAGCACCGGAAATTTTTCGGGTTTTGTGTTTTGGTTTTGGGTTCGGTTCCGCGGCCGTGTTTTGGGTTCGAACGCGTTTTGGCAAAACCTCACCGAATTTTTTTTGTCGGATTCGGGTGTGTTTTGGATTCGGGTGTTTTTTTCAAAAAACCCTAAAAAACAGCTTAAATCATAGAATTTGGGGGTCATTTTGATCCCAAAGTATTATTAACCTCAATAACCATAATTTCCACTCATTTTCAGTCTATTCTGAACACCTCACACCTCACAATATTATTTTTAGTCCTAAAATTTGCACCGAGGTCGCTGGATGACTAAGCTCAGCGACCCAAGTGGCCGACACAAACACCTGGCCCATCTAGGAGTGGCACTGCAGTGTCACGCAGGATGGCCCTTCAAAAAACTACTCCCCAAACAGCACATGACGCAAAGAAGAAAAAAAAGAGGCGCAATGAGGTAGCTGTGTGACTAAGATAAGCGACCCTAGTGGCCGACACAAACACCTGGCCCATCTAGGAGTGGCACTGCAGTGTCACGCAGGATGGCCCTTCCAAAAAACACCCCCCAAACAGCACATGACGCAAAGAAAAAAAGAGGCGCAATGAGGTAGCTGTGTGACTAAGATAAGCGACCCAAGTGGCCGACACAAACACCTGGCCCATCTAGGAGTGGCACTGCAGTGTCACGCAGGATGGCCCTTCCAAAAAACACCCCCCAAACAGCACATGACGCAAAGAAAAAAAGAGGCGCAATGAGGTAGCTGTGTGACTAAGATAAGCGACCCTAGTGGCCGACACAAACACCTGGCCCATCTAGGAGTGGCACAGCAGTGTCACGCAGGATGGCCCTTCCAAAAACTACTCCCCAAACAGCACATGACGCAAAGAAAAATGAAAGAAAAAAGAGGTGCAAGATGGAATTGTCCTTGGGCCCTCCCACCCACCCTTATGTTGTATAAACAGGACATGCACACTTTAACCAACCCATCATTTCAGTGACAGGGTCTGCCACACGACTGTGACTGAAATGACGGGTTGGTTTGGACCCCCACCAAAAAAGAAGCAATTAATCTCTCCTTGCACAAACTGGCTCTACAGAGGCAAGATGTCCACCTCATCATCATCCTCCGATATATCACCGTGTACATCCCCCTCCTCACAGATTATCAATTTGTCCCCACTGGAATCCACCATCTCAGCTCCCTGTGTACTTTGTGGAGGCAATTGCTGCTGGTCAATGTCTCCACGGAGGAATTGATTATAATTCATTTTAATGAACATCATCTTCTCCACATTTTCTGGATGTAACCTCGTACGCCGATTGCTGACAAGGTGAGCGGCGGCACTTAACACTCTTTCGGAGTACACACTTGTGGGAGGGTAGAATAAAGCCAGTTTGTGCAAGGGCCTCCAAATTACCTCTTTTTCCTGCCAGTATAAGTACGGACTGTCTGACGTGCCTACTTGGATGCGGTCACTCATATAATCCTCCACCATTCTTTCAATGGGGAGAGAATCATATGCAGTGACAGTAGACGACATGTCCGTAATCGTTGTCAGGTCCTTCAGTCCGGACCAGATGTCAGCATCAGCAGTCGCTCCAGACTGCCCTGCATCACCGCCAGCGGGTGGGCTCGGAATTCTGAGCCTTTTCCTCGCACCCCCAGTTGCGGGAGAATGTGAAGGAGGAGATGTTGACAGGTCGCGTTCCGCTTGACTTGACAATTTTGTCACCAGCAGTTCTTTGAACCCCAGCAGACTTGTGTCTGCCGGAAAGAGAGATCCAAGGTAGGTTTTAAATCTAGGATCGAGCACGGTGGACAAAATGTAGTGCTCTGATTTCAACAGATTGACCACCCGTGAATCCTTGTTAAGCGAATTAAGGGCTCCATCCACAAGTCCCACATGCCTAGCGGAATCGCTCTGTGTTAGCTCCTCCTTCAATGTCTCCAGCTTCTTCTGCAAAAGCCTGATGAGGGGAATGACCTGACTCAGGCTGGCAGTGTCTGAACTGACTTCACGTGTGGCAAGTTCAAAAGGTTGCAGAACCTTGCACAAAGTTGAAATCATTCTCCACTGCGCTTGAGACAGGTGCATTCCGCCTCCTATATCGTGCTCAGTTGTATAGGCTTGAATGGCCTTTTGCTGCTCCTCCAACCTCTGAAGCATATAGAGGGTTGAATTCCACCTCGTTACCACTTCTTGCTTCAGATGATGGCAGGGCAGGTTCAGGCGTTTTTGGTGGTGCTCCAGTCTTCTGTACGTGGTGCCTGTACGCCGAAAGTGTCCCGCAATTCTTCTGGCCACCGACAGCATCTCTTGCACGCCCCTCTCGTTTTTTAAATAATTCTGCACCACCAAATTCAAGGTATGTGCAAAACATGGGATATGCTGGAATTTGCCCATATTTAATGCACACACAATATTGCTGGCGTTGTCCGATGCCACAAATCCACAGGAGAGTCCAATTGGGGTAAGCCATTCTGCGATGATCTTCCTCAGTTGCCGTAAGAGGTTTTTAGCTGTGTGCGTATTCTGGAAAGCGGTGATACAAAGCGTAGCCTGCCTAGGAAAGAGTTGGCGTTTGCGAGATGCTGCTACTGGTGCCGCCGCTGCTGTTCTTGCGGCGGGAGTCCATACATCTACCCAGTGGGCTGTCACAGTCATATAGTCCTGAGCCTGCCCTGCTCCACTTGTCCACATGTCCGTGGTTAAGTGGACATTGGGTACAACTGCATTTTTTAGGACACTGGTGAGTCATTTTCTGAGGTCTGTGTACATTTTCGGTATCGCCTGCCTAGAGAAATGGAACCTAGATGGTATTTGGTACCGGGGACACAGTACCTCCAACAAGTCTCTAGTTGGCTCTGCAGTAATGATGGATACCGGAACCACGTTTCTCACCGCCCAGGATGCCAAGGCCTCAGTTATCCGCTTTGCAGCAGGATGACTGCTGTGATATTTCATCTTCCTCGCAAAGGACTGTTGGACAGTCAATTGCTTGGTGGAAGTAGTAAAAGTGGTCTTACGAGTACGACTTCCCCTCTGGGATGACCATCGACTCCCAGCAGCAACAACAGCAGCGCCAGCAGCAGTAGGCGTTACACGCAAGGATGCATCGGAGGAATCCCAGGCAGGAGAGGACTCGTCAGAATTGCCAGTGACATGGCCTGCAGGACTATTGGCATTCATGGGGAAGGAGGAAATTGACACTGAGGGAGTTGGTGGGGTGGTTTGCGTGAGCTTGGTTACAAGAGGAAGGGATTTACTGGTCAGTGGACTGCTTCCGCTGTCGCCCAAAGTTTTTGAACTTGTCACTGACTTATGATGAATGCGCTGCAGGTGACGTATAAGGGAGGATGTTCCGAGGTGGTTAACGTCCTTACCCCTACTTATTACAGCTTGACAAAGGCAACACACGGCTTGACAAATGTTGTCCGCATTTCTGTTGAAATACTTCCACACCGAAGAGCTGATTTTTTTGGTATTTTCACCAGGCATGTCAATGGCCCTATTCCTCCCACGGACAACAGGTGTCTCCCCGGGTGCCTGACTTAAACAAACCACCTCACCATCAGAATCCTCCTGGTCAATTTCCTCCCCAGCGCCAGCAACACCCATATCCTCCTCATCCTGGTGTACTTCAACACTGACATCTTCAATCTGACTATCAGGAACTGGACTGCGGGTGCTCCTTCCAGCACTTGCAGGGGGCGTGCAAATGGTGGAAGGCGCATGCTCTTCACGTCCAGTGTTGGGAAGGTCAGGCATCGCAAACGACACAATTGGACTCTCCTTGTGGATTTGTGATTTCGAAAAACGCACAGTTCTTTGCTGTGCTTTTGCCAGCTTGAGTCTTTTCATTTTTCTAGCGAGAGGCTGAGTGCTTCCATCCTCATGTGAAGCTGAACCACTAGCCATGAACATAGGCCAGGGCCTCAGCCGTTCCTTGCCACTCCGTGTGGTAAATGGCATATTGGCAAGTTTACGCTTCTCCGACGACAATTTTATTTTAGATTTTTGAGTCCTTTTTTTACTGATATTTGGTGTTTTGGATTTTACATGCTCTGTACTATGACATTGGGCATCGGCCTTGGCAGACGACTTTGATGGCATTTCATCGTCTCGGCCATGACTAGTGGCAGCAGCTTCAGCACGAGGTGGAAGTCGATCTTGATCTTTCCCTATTTTTGGAACCTCAACATTTTTGTTCTCCATATTTTAATAGGCACAACTAAAAGGCACCTCAGGTAAACAATGGAGATGGATGGATACTAGTATACTTATGGATGGACGAGCCACTGCCGACACAGAGGTAGCTACAGCCGTGGACTACCGTACTGCGTCTGCTGCTAATATAGACTGGATGATAATGATATAAAAAATATATATATATCACTACTGCAGCCGGACAGGTATATATTATATAATGACGGACCTGCTGGACACTGTCAGCACTGCAGACTCCTAAAGTAAGCTACTAGTATCAAGAAGATAGAAAAAAAAAAACACCACAGGTAGGTGGTATACAATTATGGATGGACGAGCGACTGCCGACACAGAGGTAGCTACAGCCGTGGACTACCGTACTGCGTCTGCTGCTAATATAGACTGGATGATAATGATATAAAAAATATATATATATCACTACTGCAGCCGGACAGGTATATATTATATAATGACGGACCTGCTGGACACTGTCAGCACTGCAGACTCCTAAAGTAAGCTACTAGTATCAAGAAGATAGAATAAAAAAAAACACCACAGGTAGGTGGTATACAATTATGGATGGACGAGCGACTGCCGACACAGAGGTAGCTACAGCCGTGGACTACCGTACTGCGTCTGCTGCTAATATAGACTGGATGATAATGATATAAAAAATATATATATATCACTACTGCAGCCGGACAGGTATATATTATATAATGACGGACCTGCTGGACACTGTCAGCACTGCAGACTCCTAAAGTTAACTACTAGTATGAAGAAGATAGAAAAAAAAAACCACCACAGGTAGGTATACAATTATGGACGAGCGACTGCCGACACAGAGGTAGCTACAGCCGTGGACTACCGTACTGCGTCTGCTGCTAGTATAGACTGGATGATAATGATATAAAAAATATATATATATCACTACTGCAGGACAGGTATATATTATATAATGACGGACCTGCTGGACACTGTCAGCACTGCAGACTCCTAAAGTAAGCTACTAGTATCAAGAAGATAGAAAAAAAACAAACACCACAGGTAGGTGGTATACAATTATGGATGGACGAGCGACTGCCGACACAGAGGTAGCTACAGCCGTGGACTACCATACTGCGTCTGCTGCTAATATAGACTGGATGATAATGATATAAAAATATATATATATATCACTACTGCAGCCGGACAGGTATATATTATATAATGACGGACCTGCTGGACACTGTCAGCACTGCAGACTCCTAAAGTAAGCTACTAGTATCAAGAAGATAGAAAAAAAAAACACCACAGGTAGGTGGTATACAATTATGGATGGACGAGCGACTGCCGACACAGAGGTAGCTACAGCCGTGGACTACCGTACTGCGTCTGCTGCTAGTATAGACTGGATGATAATGATATAAAAAAAATATATATATCACTACTGCAGGACAGGTATATATTATATAATGACGGACCTGCTGGACACTGTCAGCACTGCAGACTCCTAAAGTAAGCTACTAGTATCAAGAAGATAGAAAAAAAAAAACACAACAGGTAGGTGGTATACAATTATGGATGGACGAGCGACTGCCGACACAGAGGTAGCTACAGCCGTGGACTACCGTACTGCGTCTGCTGCTAATATAGACTGGATGATAATGATATAAAAAATATATATATATCACTACTGCAGCCGGACAGGTATATATTATATAATGACGGACCTGCTGGACACTGTCAGCACTGCAGACTCCTAAAGTAAGCTACTAGTATCAAGAAGATAGAATAAAAAAAAACACCACAGGTAGGTGGTATACAATTATGGATGGACGAGCGACTGCCGACACAGAGGTAGCTACAGCCGTGGACTACCGTACTGCGTCTGCTGCTAATATAGACTGGATGATAATGATATAAAAAATATATATATATCACTACTGCAGCCGGACAGGTATATATTATATAATGACGGACCTGCTGGACACTGTCAGCACTGCAGACTCCTAAAGTTAACTACTAGTATGAAGAAGATAGAAAAAAAAAAAACCACCACAGGTAGGTATACAATTATGGACGAGCGACTGCCGACACAGAGGTAGCTACAGCCGTGGACTACCGTACTGCGTCTGCTGCTAGTATAGACTGGATGATAATGATATAAAAAATATATATATATCACTACTGCAGGACAGGTATATATTATATAATGACGGACCTGCTGGACACTGTCAGCACTGCAGACTCCTAAAGTAAGCTACTAGTATCAAGAAGATAGAAAAAAACCAAACACCACAGGTAGGTGGTATACAATTATGGATGGACAAGCGACTGCCGACACAGAGGTAGCTACAGCCGTGGACTACCATACTGCGTCTGCTGCTAATATAGACTGGATGATAATGATATAAAAATATATATATATATATCACTACTGCAGCCGGACAGGTATATATTATATAATGACGGACCTGCTGGACACTGTCAGCACTGCAGACTCCTAAAGTAAGCTACTAGTATCAAGAAGATAGAAAAAAAAAACACCACAGGTAGGTGGTATACAATTATGGATGGACGAGCGACTGCCGACACAGAGGTAGCTACAGCCGTGGACTACCGTACTGCGTCTGCTGCTAGTATAGACTGGATGATAATGATATAAAAAAAATATATATATCACTACTGCAGGACAGGTATATATTATATAATGACGGACCTGCTGGACACTGTCAGCAGAATGCATTTATAGAATAAAAACACCACACGACGAGTGTTTAACTTTTTCAGGCAGACAATCACAATATACTGGTGGTCACTGGTCAGTCACACTGGCAGTGGCACTCTGGCAGCAAAAGTGTGCACTGTTAAATATATGTACTCCTGCTATAACTGCTCCCCAGTTTTCCCCACAATTAAGCTGTGTGAGCAGTGAGCACTCAGCACAGTCAGATATACATAGATGATGCAGCACACTGAGGCTGAGCACAGATATGGTATACTGTGTCACTGTGTATCGTTTTTTTTCAGGCAGAGAACGGATTATATTAAATAATAATAAAACTGCACTGGTGGTCACTGGTCAGTCACTAGTAAACTCTGCTCTCTCTGAGTACTCCTAAGCTCCAGTAAATCAAGTGTCTCACTCTCACTATCTATTTCTATTCTAAACGGAGAGGACGCCAGCCACGTCCTCTCCCTATCAATCTCAATGCACGTGTGAAAATGGCGGCGACGCGCGGCTCCTTATATAGAATCCGAGTCTCGCGATAGAATACGAGCCTCGCGAGAATCCGACAGCGGGATGATGGCGTTCGGGCGCGCTCGGGTTAGCCGAGCAAGGCGGGAAGATCCGAGTCTGCCTCGGACCCGTGTAAAAAGCGTGAAGTTCGGGGGGGTTCGGTTTCCGAGAAACCGAACCCCCTCATCACTAGTTATAATCCCGAAACCAGACGGTTCGGTTAGACCCATATTGTATTAAAATCCCTGAACATATACCTGAAAAGGTTCAGGTTCAAGATGGAATCGCTAAGAGCGGTCATTGCAAGCCTGAAATGAATCGGGACATAAGGGATGCATACCTTCGTGTCCCCATTTATCCACCTCATCAGGCGTACCTCAGAATTGCGGTACGGGATTGTCTACCAATTTCACCAAGGTAATGGCGGATATGATGGTGCTCCTGCGGAAGCAAGGTGTCACTATTATTACATACTTGGATGATCTCCTCATAAAAGCGAGATCAAGAGAGCAGTTGCTGGACAGCGTATCACCTTCTCTGGAAGTGAAACGGCAACATGACTGGATTCTATATATTCCGAAGTCGCAGTTGGTTCCTACAGCTCATCTGCCTCGCCTAGGCATGATCCTAGACACAGACCAGAAGAGGGTTTATCTCCCGATAGAGAGAGCTCAGGAGCTCATGACACTGGTCAGGAATCCATTGAAAACCAAAACAGGTGTCAGTGCATCACTGCACTCGAGTCCTGGGAAGGATGATGGCATCATACGAGGCCATCCCCTTCGGCTGGTTCCATGCAAGGACAATGGAACTTACTGGACAAGTGGTCCGGATCACATCTTCAGATGCATCGGTTAATCACCCTATCCCCCAGGGCCAGGGTGTCTCTCCTGTGGTGGCTGCGGAGTGCTCACCTTCTCGAGGGCTGCAGATTCGGCATTCAGGACTGGGTCCTGGTGACCACGGATGCAAGCCTCCGAGGGTGGGGGGCAGTTACACAGGGAAGAAAATTCCAAGGTTTGTGGTCAAGCCAACAGACTTGCCTTCACATCAATATCCTGGAACTAAGGGCCATATACAACGCCCTAAGTCAAGCGGAGTTCCTGCTTCACGACCAACCGGTTCTGATCCAGTCAGACCGCAGGGGCTCATGTAAACCGCCAGGGCGGCACAAGGAGCAGGGTGGCGAGGGTAGAAGCCACCAGAATTCTTCGCTGGGCGGAGAATCAAGTAAGCGCACTGTCAGCAGTGTTCATTTCGGGAGTGGACACGACCTCCACCCGGAAAAGTGGTGACTTCATCAGGAAGTCTTCACGCAGTTTTGCAAATTGATGGAAACTGCCTCAGGTGGACTACATGGCGTCCCACCTCAATAAAAAGATAAAAAAGGTTTTACGCTGGGTCAAGGGACTCTCAGGCGATAGCTGTGGTCGCACTAGTAACACCGTGGGTGTTCCAGTCGGTCTATATATTTCCTCCTCTTCCTCTCAGACCCAAGGGCTGAGAATTGTAATAAACGGAGGAGTGTGAACAATATTCTTTGCTCCGGATTGGCCAAGAAGGACTCGGTACCCGGAACTGCAAGAAATGCTCTCAGAGGACCCATGGCCTCTGCCTCTCAGTCAGGACATGTTGCAACAGGGACCCTGTCTGATCCAAGACTTACCGCGGCTGCGTTGGACGGCATGGCGGTTGAACGCCGGATCCTAGCGGAAAAGGGCATTCCGGATGCAGTTATTCCTACGCTGATAAAGGCTAGGAAAGACGTGACAGCAAGACTTTTTCACTGTATATGGCGAAAATAGGTTGCTTGGTGTGTGGCCGGGAAGGCCCTACAGAGGAATTCCAGGGGGGTCGATTCCTGCACTTCCTACAGTCAGGAGTGACTATGGGCCTAAAATTAGGATCCATAAAGGCCAAGATTTTGGCCCTATCCCTTTTTCTCTCAAAAAGAACTGGCTTCACTGCCTGAAGTTCGGACGTTGTTACAGGGGTGCTGCATATTCAGCCCCTTTTGTGCCTCCAGTGGCACCTTGGGATCTTAACGTGTGTTGGATTCCTAAAATCCCACTGGTTTGAGCCACTTAAGACCGTGGAGCTAAAATATCTCACGTGGAAAGTGGTCATGCTTTTGGCCTTAGCTTGGACTAGGCGTGTGTCAGAATTGGCGGCTTTGTCATGTAAAAGCCCATATCTGATCTTCCATATGGAAAGGGCAGAATGGAGGACTCGTCCCCAATTTCTCCCTAAGGTGGTATCATCGTTTCATTTGAACCAACCTATTGTGGTGCCTGCGGCTACTAGGGACTTGGAGGATTCCAAGTTGCTGGACGGAGTCCGGGCCCTGAAACTTTATGTTTCCAGGACGGCTAGAGTCAGAAAAACTGACTCGCTATTTATCCTGCATGCACCCAACAAGCTGGGTGCTCCTGCTTCAAAGCAGACTATTGCTCGCTGGATCTGTAGCACGATTCAGCCTGCACATTTTGCGGCTGGACTGCCGCATCCTAAATTAGTAAAAGCCCATTCCACGAGGAAGGTGGGCTCTTCTTGGGCGGCTGCCCGAGGGGTCTC
This sequence comes from Pseudophryne corroboree, assembly GCF_028390025.1. Classification (NCBI taxonomy): domain Eukaryota; kingdom Metazoa; phylum Chordata; class Amphibia; order Anura; family Myobatrachidae; genus Pseudophryne; species Pseudophryne corroboree. The sequence continues at coordinate 416,554,682 of NC_086447.1, read as the reverse complement.
GGCTTTTCAACTTTGCCGAGCTGCTACTTGGTCGGGTTCAAACACTTTTGCAAAATTCTACAAGTTTGATACCCTGGCTGAGGAGGACCTTGAGTTTGCTCATTCGGTGCTGCAGAGTCATCCGCACTCTCCCGCCCGTTTGGGAGCTTTGGTATAATCCCCATGGTCCTTACGGAGTACAAAGCATCCACTAGGACGTCAGAGAAAATAAGAATTTACTCACCGGTAATTCTATTTCTCGTAGTCCGTAGTGGATGCTGGGAGCCCGTCCCAAGTGCGGACTCTCTGCAATACATGTATATAGTTATTGCTTAACTAAAGGGTTATTGTATGAGCCATCTGTTGAGAGAGGCTCAGTTATTGTTCATACTGTTAACTGGGTATAGTTATCACGAGTTGTACGGTGTGATTGGTGTGGCTGGTATGAGTCTTACCCTGGATTCCAAATCCTTTCCTAGTAATGTCAGCTCTTCCGGGCACAGTTTCCCTAACTGAGGTCTGGAGGAGGGGCATAGAGGGAGGAGCCAGTGCACACCAGATATAGTACCTAATCTTTCTTTTAAGAGTGCCCAGTCTCCTGCGGAGCCCGTCTATACCCCATGGTCCTTACGGAGTACCCAGCATCCACTACGGACTACGAGAAATAGAATTACCGGTGAGTAAATTCTTATTTTTTATTTTACTCTTAACAGTTATCAATCACTGCTGTTATTATATTTAAAACGACACCCCTGGGGTCATAAGTTTTGGAATAATAAGAATTTGCATTCCAGTTATAAGAATAGCAATAAGTATATAGACACAGAGATAAAGTATTTTTATGTCAAATTGTGAATTGTACTCCCGGGAGATTTGTTGTAATTATTATTACATTTTATGTATCAAAATAAATGTTTCTTACATTTGATTGTTGAGCGCAACTTGGTATATTTTTCTACATAAGTGTGTTTTAGGGGATTGGTATTCCCTTCCCAAGCTGCTGCTGACAATCATTTATACACCACCACTCACTGAGCGCTCAGCTTATTCTTTCTTAGAAAAGGGATAACGTCTAAACATTACCACCGTATTTGGAGAAAATATGTGTCTTGGTATGAATCCAAGAAGGCTCCTACGGAAGAATTTCAGTTTCTCCATTTCCTACAAGCAGGTGTGGATGCGGGCTTAAAGTTGGGCTCAATTAAAGTACAGATTTCAGCCTTATTGGTTTTCTTTTAAAAAACAATTGGCCTCCCTTCCAGAAGTTCAGACTTTCGTGAAAGGCGTGTTGCACATCCAACCTCCATTTGTGCCTCCAGTGGCACCATGGGATCTTAACGTGGTGTTGCAGTTCCTTCAATCACATTGGTTTGAACCTTTACAGAAGGTAGAGTTGAAATTTGTCACTTGGAAAGTGGTCATGCTGTTGGCCTTGGCATCCGCGAGGCGGGTATCGGAGTTAGCGGCCTTGTCTCACAAGAGCCCTTATTTGATCTTCCATGAAGATAGAGCAGAGTTGAGGACTCATCAACAATTTCTGCCGAAGGTGGTGTCGTCGTTCCACATGAACCAACCTATTGTGGTGCCAGTGGCTACTGACGTCTTAGTGGAGTCGAAGTCTCTCGATGTGGTCAGAGCTTTAAAAATTTATGTTGTCAGAACGGCTCAGATTAGGAAAACGGAGGCTCTGTTTGTCCTGTATGATCCCAACAAGATTGGGGCTCCTGCTTCCAAACAGACTATTGCACGCTGGATTTGTGCTACGATTCAGCGGGCTCATTCTACGGCTGGATTGCCGTTACCGAAATCGGTGAAGGCCCATTCTACCAGGAAGGTGGGTGCATCCTGGGTGGCTGCCCGGGGGGTCTCGGCGTTACAACTTTGCCGAGCAGCTACTTGGTCGGGTTCACTTTTGCTAAGTTTTACAAGTTTGATACCCTGGCCGAGGAGGACCTCATGTTTGGTCAATCGGTGCTGCAGAGTCATCCGCACTCTCCCGCCCGTTCTAGAGCTTTGGTATAATCCCATGGTTCTTATGGTTACCCCAGCATCCTCTAGGACGTATGAGAAAATAGGATTTTAATACCTACCGGTAAATCCTTTTCTCTTAGTCCGCAGAGGATGCTGGGCGCCCGTCCCAGTGCGTACTGTATCTGCAGTTATTAGTTATGGTTACACACAGGTTGTGTTATGGTTATAGTCAGCCTGTTGCTGACATTGTTCATGCTGTTGGCTTGAGTTCTGTTGAATGCCATGTTGCGTGGCGTGTTTGAGGTGTGAGCTGGTATGTATCTCACTTTAGTTTAACAATAATTTCTTTCCTCGAAATGTCCGTCTCCCTGGGCACAGTTCCTATAACTGGAGTCTGGAGCAGGGGCATAGAGGAAGGAGCCAGTTCACACCCATTCAAAGTCTTAAAGTGCCCATGTCTCCTGCGGATCCCGTCTATACCCATTGTAGAACAATGTACAATAGTACAATATCCATTGTAGTAGCAGCCAAGTGTTGCCAGTAGTAGCTACATTCTGTGATAAAGTAACTTTGACATGTATGGGTATGGTAGCAATTATTTTGACATAAGCTGTGACCAGCGCCAGCCATATAGTGTAGGGGAGAAAAGCTTAGCACATATAAACATACATGTTATCATGTATGTAATATATGTGTTGGCTAGTTCCCCTGGGGATTGGATGCGCTGAATAATCTGGAGCCATGCTCAGCCGGGATTCAGCATAAGGCTTCACATACTCCTTCTAAGCCCACCCCATTGGCTAATTTCGCAGAAGTCTGGAGGCAGGCTTAGGAGTGTATAAAACCTAACGCTGATTCCCAGGTGCCACATGGAGCACTCAGCGCACCCGATCAGGGCCGTTTCTAGCTAATTTGGCTCCCAGTGCGAGATTTAAAAATGTGCCCCCCCCCCCCCATATTCACATAAGAAAAAATGGTTCCCCCCCATAGATATAAAGAGGAAAACCATGTGCGCGCCTTAGGTGCGCGCGCTCCCAGCAAGGGGGCATGGCCTTGTTAAAATGGGCATGGCTTTAAGATGGGCGTGGCCTCATCTGATCTCATCATCACGGCCACCACAGGATTAAAAAAAAAAAAAGGCCTCATTTTACACATTACAGCAGGCACGTGACCATATTTTACACAGCACGGCAGGCAAGTGTCCCCATTTTACACATTGCGGCAGGAAAGTGTCCCCATTTTACACATTGTGGCAGGAAATTGTCCCCATTTTACACATTGTGGCAGGCACGTGCCCCCATTTTACACAGTACGGCAGGCAAGTGTCCCCATTTTACACATTGCGGCAGGCACGTGCCCCCATTTTACACATTGCGGCAGGAAAGTGTCCCCATTTTACACATTGCGGCAGGAAAGTGTCCCCATTTTACACATTGCGGCAGGAAAGTGCCCCCATTTTACACATTGCGGCAGGAAAGTGCCCCCATTTTACACAGCACGGCAGGAAAGTGTCCCCATTTTACACAGTACGGCAGGAAAGTGTCCCCATTTTACACATTGCGGCAGGCACGTGTCCCCATTTTACACATTGCGGCAGGCAAGTGTCCCCATTTTACACATTGCGGCAGGCAAGTGTCCCCATTTTACACATTGCAGCAGGCACGTGCCCCCATTTTACACATTGCGGCAGGCACGTGTCCCCATTTTACACATTGCGGCAGGCAAGTGTCCCCATTTTACACATTGCAGCAGGCAAGTGTCCCCATTTTACACACTGCGGCAGGCACGTGCCCCCATTTGACACATTGCGGCAGGCACGTGTCCCCATTTTACACATTGCGGCAGGAAAGTGCCCCCATTTTACACATTGCGGCAGGAAAGTGCCCCCATTTTACACAGTACGGCAGGAAAGTGTCCCCATTTTACACAGTACGGCAGGAAAGTGTCCCCATTTTACACATCACGGCAAGCAAGAGTCCCCAATTTACACATTCCGGCAGACTGCGTCCCCATTTTACATATTACGGCAGGCAAGTGTCCCCATTTTACACATTCCGAAGACAAGTGTCTCCAATTTACACAGTACGGCAGGTGGTGGTGGTGAGAGAGAGAGAGAGAGAGAGAGAGAGAGAGGGACGGGGAGGGGGAGAGGGAGAGGGGCTGACTTACATTTGAAGCGGTTCTTCCCGTTCTTCAGCTGCCTCTCCCTCGTCTGCGCGGCGCCGGCCGGCTTGGCTCCCCCTTCTCCCTCCTCCCGAGCGCCTAGCTCGGGGGGCGAGGTTTCACGGAATGACGCGAGTGCGTCGTGACGTCACGACGCAAACGCGTCATTCCGCGAAACCCCGCCCCCCGAGCTGGGCACTCGGGAGGAGAGGGGAGGGGGTATTTAGTGCTGAAGAAGTGCCGCGGCGGGCGCCCCGTGCGGTTGCACGGCTCGCCCGCCGCAAGAAACGGCACTGCACCCTATCCCCAGGGGAACTAGTCAGCACATTTATTACATACAAGCGTGTAGCTACTATAGGTGCAGGGAATGCTGCTGCTATGCGGCCCAGAGCTGAGAGGGGCCCACCTTCCTTGTCAAAGTTACATGTGTTATATATATGTTTCACCATTGGTTGGTACATAAGGGCCTTTAGAACATTTTGCCTTGGGACCTACAATATACGAGGTCTGACAATTAAGTTTGCAAACTCATTACTGTAAAAAAGTGCTACATACCTCATTGCTGAATATCACTGTGGTCGTCTTCAAAGTACTTCCCTGGGGATACTATGCACTGATGCCAGCGCCTAGGCCACCCTTCAAAACTATTTTGAAACTCATTTTGTGGAGTGGCCTTCAGAGCTACGATCATATTACTACTGATGTCATCAATGTCATCAAAAAATTCAAAATGCCTTCCTTTTAATATTTCATTTATCTTAAGGAATATAAAAAATTAATTGGGGACTAGGGTGGTCATTCCGAACACAGACATGCGGAGGGACGCCCAGCACAGGGCCAGCCCACCCTGCATGTCAGTCTTTGCCCCGTCGCTGAAGTACAAAAGCATTGCACAGCGGCGATACTATTGTACTTCAGGAGTAGCTCCTGGCCAGCGCAGCTTTTGCGCACTGGCTGGGAGCTACTCATTGCTGCCCGGCTCGCACCGGCTGCGTGTAACATCATGCAGTCGCTACGGCCCGCCCCCCGCACAGTCCGGCTACGCCTGCATTGGCTGGACCGCGGCTAGAAAACAGCGGCCAAACGTTGCCGTGCCGCCCCCTCCTGCCCAGCGACCGCCTCTGCCTGTCAATCAGGCAGAGGCGATCGCTAGGCAACGACAGCCGTCGGCTGTCAGCCATGCGCCGGCGCACTGCGGCACCGGCGCATGCGCAGTTCTGACCTGAACGCTGCGCTGCGATAGACTGCAGCGAGCGATCAGGTCAGAATGACTCCCATGATCCGGTGAATAGGGAAGGTGTTCCAACACAGTTATTTGTTTACTAGCTAAAAACTCCCTCTCAGACAGTGCCATGTGAGCGGGTGTATTGTCGTGATGCAAGATCCATGAGTTGTTGGCAAAAAATTTGGATACTGTCCGTCTAACTTTTCTATGCAGCCTTTTCAGTACTTCCAAATAGTAAACTTGGTGGATGTTACCTTGCTCTACTATGCTCCTGACAGTTGATGATTTTCACGCACAATTTGATGAACTTTGGCAATGTTTTCTACAGTTCTGCTCGTTGCTGGCCGTCCTAATCTCTTATCGTCAGTGGCACTTTCTCTTCCCTCAAAAAACGTTTCACCCACTTGTAAACTGCTGTTTTCTGCATAGCATTAGCCCAATTACTTGCATGGACACCTCTTGATTTCACATTCACTCTTGCCAAGTTTAACAAGAAATGTAATATTACTTTGTTGCTCTAATTCAAGCTCCAACATTCTTGCTACGGAACACCAAAAAATACACAGACAATAGCCCTCATTCCGAGTTGATCGCTCGCCAGCAGCCGTGCAAACGCATAGTCGCCGCCCACGGGGTAGTGTATTTTCGCTTACAAGTGTGCAAGCGCATGTGCAGCCGAGCGGTACAAAAACATTTTGTGCCAAACAAGACCAGCCCTGTAGTTACTTATCCTGTGCGATGATTCTAGCGTCGGAGGTCCCGGAATTGATGTCAGATAGCCGCCCTGCAAACGCCTGATCACGTCTGCGTTTTCCCTACCACTCCTAGAAAACGGTCAGTTGACACCCATAAACGCCCTCTTCCTGTCAATCTCCTTGCGATCGGCTGTGCGAATAGAATCGTCGCTAGAAGCATTGCACAGCAACGATGCTGTTTGTACCCGTACAACATGCGTGCGCATTGCGGTGCATACGCATGTGCAATTTTGCCATTTTTTTACCTGATCGCTGAGCTGCAAAAATCAGCAGCGTGCGATCAACTGGGAATGACCCCCAATAATAGACAGCACTCAGGAAGAGACTGCCATAGATCAACAACAACACAGCTGTGAAACGCTGATATGCTGCCAACATCATCAAACAATACTGAAGTTTCTGTCCAGTGCTGCCATGGCAAGCACATGGTGGTGAGTTCGCAAACTTAATTGTCAGACCTCGTACCTAGGTATGCCCCTGGACCTGCTCATTGTAATGTATACAATGAACTAGAGCAGGCCTTGTCAACCTGTGGTTCTACAGCTGTTGCAAAACTACACATCCCGGCATGCCCTGTCACAGTTTTAGCATTCCCTAATAGGCAGGGCATGCTTGGACATATAGTTTCACAACAGATGGAGAGCCACAGGTTGGCCAGGCCTGAACTAGAGGATATTGTAATTTGTACATAATATGAACTGAGGCACTCTAATATGGCACAATAAGAAGTGGAGGCACTATAATGCATACTTACCTACATTTCTTTTCTCCTCCCCGGGAGATACCCAGAGAAGAGAAGCAGGGGGGTGGAGACGGGGGCGGGACTGAGCCAAGGGCATCATTAGGCCCCACCCACTTCACATGAAAATACAGCGATTGGTCGGTATTTGCATAGGGGTGGAGCTTCAATTACGTAATTTGCATATAACTGCATCATTAAGCCCTGCCCCCTGCACACTCTTTGCCCTATTCAGCTACCCATTCCTGCACAGTGACAGGAGCAGAGTGCTGCACTGTTATATTATGTGCAGCACTCGGCTCCTGTAACTGTGTAGGAGCCAGCACTGCAGGGACAGCACTCACCGGGAGTCAGCCCTCACCTCCCACACCCCCCAAGTCATACTTGTCTACCCTCCTGGCAGAGCCGGCCCTAACCAATATGATGCCCTAGGCAAGATTTTTGCTGGTGCCCCCTAGCACCGCCGCTAGTTCTGCAGGAGATGCCTGGCATGAGTCAGCTAGCAGCTCTGCTAATGTCAGGCGCCTTTTGTTTATAAAAATGCATCTTATTTGCATTATTATGTGGCTAGGATGCGCAAGCAGCTTCTGCTGATTAAAATGATATGCAGCATGCCTATATTCTGTGTGTGACTGCGGCTATATCTGCATATGAAATGCTACATTACAGTGATTTCCAGGACTACACTGCAACGTAGCATTTTGTATGCCGCAGTCACACACAGAATATAGGCATGCTGCATATTATTTTAATCAGCAGAAGCTGCTGGTGCCCCTAAGCACACCAAATGCCCTAGGCAATTACCTAGTTTGCCTATGCCTAAGGCCGGCTCTGCAGGAGGGGGCAGCAAAGTAGGTAAGTATGCCCCAAGTGACAAAAGGAACGGATGTCGGGATGTGAAGTCCCGCCCCTTCCCACAAAGCCCCACCCCTTTCCAGTCTTTCAAAGGACTAAAAACGGGTGCCACCCACGAAGCCCCGCCCCTCTAATTAAGTCCCACCCATTCCCACAAAGACCCCCCCCCCCCCCCCGCCCGCCGCAGTACTGGGTGTTAAGGAGGTGAGTGACGCCTCTGATGCAATGTGCTCTGTAATATGTGTGCTCTGTATAAATAACTGTTAATGAATAACTGCTTCCTTTTTCTTCACACAGACAGCTGGTCATGTACTCTCACAAAACTTTGTTTACAACTATCGGCTTAATATTTCTTTGACTTCACATTCACAGGCTTTCTGGTATGACCTATTTTGTTTATACAATTCACTAAATCTGTATACGGACAGATTTAGGTTGAATAAGAAAACTGAAACTAGACAGCAGGGATTTTCCTGTCAGGAAAGAGAATAGCTAGGCGTGTGCCTAGGCTGCAGGTTTCATTTATCTCTTCCTGAAGGTGATGTGGGAGGAAACATTACTTATTGGTGAGAATGTAAGAATTTGTCAGAAAGGAAATAGACATGGGAGACCATAGGCGGCATGAAGAGAAAGACTCTGCAACTCGGCCAAAGGAGCCCAGAGGCAGAGGAAGGACGGCCAGAAAATACACCGAATCAGGCAAAAATGAGTGCTCTGGAGGAAGGGGAAAATCACAGACATTGGGAAGAGCTACAACTCTAAAAGAGGTTAATGGAAATGCTGTGGGACAAAGTTGTGGTAAGAAACAGTCACAGGTGAAACCTCAAAAAGCACAACAGAGTGAAACCAAAATTAATTCAGCACCTGACAATAATGAATGTGCACAGTCAGAGGTGAAGTTATCTGGAAGAACAAACAAATCAGGCAAAACTGGTAATGAGAAAATTGTGAAAAAGAGAGTGAATGGCTTAGTACAAGGCAGAACAAGCCGCACAGAAAGTACTGAGGAGTCTGAGGACTGTGATAGGCCATCCCAAATTAACCGGCAAACAAAACAATCTCCCCCTGGGAAGGGAAAATCAAGTAAACTGAGACATGTGGTAGAGAGCTTGAGACTGAAAATGAAGGATATCTCAAATGCAGCAGATAAAATAAATACTATAGTTGATACAATCATCCATGAAGTCTCTGAAAAAGATTTACTATTCCAAGATATAAAGGGAATGTCCACTGGAAGCTATTATGAAGGAGTCAAGGTAAGAAACCCACTTTAATAAGGAAATATACCCAATTATATTGTTTTTATGTACCCTTTGTTCTAAGTAAAAATTAATGATTCCTATCCAATAAGTATGTATGCTACATTCAAGGTCCATGGTCTCCACAGTATTTACCTTGGGGTATGCTTGGTGGAGACCAGGGGGTTTATTTACTAATATCCGTGTTTGTGCCGATTTGTAGGGAGTTTTATCTCGAATTTTATCTGCAACTTTTTTAATCCATCTACGGTAATTTACTAAGCTGCCGAGTTTTCTATTTTCTCTTACGTCCTAGAGGATGCTGGGGACTACGTAAGGACCATAGGGATAGATGGGCTCCGCAGGAGACATGGGCACTTTAAGAAAGACTTTAGATCCTGGGTGTGCACTGGCTTCTCCCTCTATGCCCCTCCTCCAGACCTCAGTTTGATACTGTGCCCAGTGGAGACTGGGTGCTTTTCAGGAGCTCTCCTGAGCTTTCTGACAGGAAGTATTTTGTTAGGTTTTTTATTTTCAGGGAGCACTGCTGGCAACAGACTCCCTGCATCGAGGGACTGAGGGGAGAGAAGCAGACCTACTTCTGTGAGTTTCAAGGCTCTGCTTCTTAGGCTACTGGACACCATTAGCTCCAGAGGGATTGGTACGCAGGATCTCACCCTAGCCGGCCGTCCCAGAGCCGCGCTGCCGTCCCCCTCGCAGAGCCGGAAGATAGAAGCCGGGTGAGTATGAGAAGAAAAGAAGACTTCAGAGGCGGCAGAAGACTTCATGATCTTCACTGAGGTAACGCACAGCACTGCAGCTGTGCGCCATTGCTCCCATACACCTCACAAACGGCAGTCACTGTAAGGATGCAGGGCGCAGGGGGCGCCCTGGGCAGCAATACAAACCTCTTATTTGGCAAAAGAGAGCATATATACAGCTGGACACTGTATATATGCATGAGCCCCCGCCAATTGTACACTTTTAGTGGGACTGAAGCCCGCCGCCGAGGGAGCGGAGCTTCTCCCTCAGCACTCACCAGCGCCATGTTTTTCTCCACAGCACCGCTGAGAGGAAGCTCCCCGGACTCTCCCCTGCTTATACCACGGTAGAAGAGAGGGTTTTAAAGAAGAGGGGGGGCACATAATTCGGCGCAGATAATAACAGCGCTACTGGGTAAACATTTAATTGTTGTGTTTTTTCCTGGGTCATATAGCGCTGGGGTGTGTGCTGGCATACTCTCTCTCTATCTCTCCAAAGGGCCTTGTGGGGGAATTATCTTCAGAAGAGCATTCCCTGAGTGTGTGGTGTGTCGGTACGTGTGTGTCGACATGTCTGAGGTAAAAGGCTCTCCTAAGGAGGAGATAGAGCAAATGTGTGTGTGGTGTCTCCGTCGACAACGCCGACACCTGATTGGATATGTGAAATTAAGTGCTAAGGTAAATTTATTGCACAAAAGATTAGAGAACAGACAAGGAATCTACCCATGTCTGTCCCTATGTCGCAGAGACCTTCAGAGTCTCACAACGCTCACTATCCAAAATAATAGACACTGGTATCGACACGGAGTCTGACTCCAGTGTCGACTACGATAATGCAAAGTACAGAGAAGTATTCAATATATGATTATTGTAATAAAATATGTTTTGCATATCACTGATGACTCATCTGTCCCTGACACGAGGGTACACATGTTTAAGGGGAAGAAAGCTGAGGTAAATTTCCCTCCTCTCATGAAGAAAAAGAGCGGGAATCTCCAGACAAGAAACTGCAGATTCCCAAAAAGAATTCTCAGGGAGTATCCTTTCCCTACTAGGGCCAGGATACAATGGGAATCTTCCCCTAGGGTGGACAAGGCATTTTCACGTTTACCCAAAAGGTAGCGCTGACTTAACAGCTATCCTCAGGGATCCTGAAGATAGCATGCAGTAAAAGTACATTGAAGTCCATTTACACACATTCTGGTACACTACTCAGACCGGCGATTGTGTCGGCATGGGTTTATAGCGCTGTAGCAGCGTGGACAGATACCTTATCAGCGGAGATTGAAACCCTAGATAAGGATACCATGTTATTGACCCTAGTGTGTGTATATATATATATATATATAAAAGATGCTGTCTTATATATATATATATATAAGACATGCCCAAAGAGACATTAGTCTACTGGGTTCTAGAGTCAACCCTATGTCGATTTCTGCTAGACGTGTCCTGTGGAACATGCAATGGACAGGTGATGCCGACTAAAAGAGGCATATGGAGGGTTTACCTTACAAGGCTGAGGAATTGTGTGGAGAAGGGCTCTCGGACCTGGTCTCCACAGCTATAGCTGGTAATTCTGATCTTTTGCCTTATATTCCCTCACAGCCTAAGAAAGCACGACATTATCAAATGCAGTCCTTTCGGTCGCAGAATAACAAGAAAGTACGAGGAGCGTCCTTTCTTACCAGAGGTAAGGGCACAGGGCACAGCTAGTTCCCTGGAACAGAAGTCCTCCCCGGCCTCTACTACATCCACCGCATAACGATGGAGCTCCGCTAAGGGAGTCCGTCCCAGTGGGAGCACGTCTTCGACTCTTCAGCCACATCTGAGTTCACTCACAGGTGGATCCCGGGGCAATAAAAATTATTTCTCAGGGTTACAAGCTGGAATTCGAAAGGTGCCTCCTCCTTATCGGACCTACCGCTTCTTCCCCAGAAAGGGAGATAATATTAAATACAATTCACACATTGTATCTCCAACAGGTGGTGCTCAAGGTTCCCCTCCTGCAACAAGGAAGGGGATATGACTCAACCTTGGCTGTGGTCCCGAAACCGTACGGTTCGGTCAGACCTATTTTAAAATTAAAATCTCTGAACCTATACGGGAAAAGGTTCAAATTTAAAGTGGAATCGCTCAGAGCGATCATCGCCATCCTGGAGGGGGGGATTTGATGGTGTATCTAGACATGAAGGCTGCATACCTTCATGTTTCCCATTTATCCAACCCATCAGGCGTACCTGACAATTGCGGTACAGTATTGTCATTACCAATTTCAGGGTAATTGGCGGAAAAGATGGTGCTCCTACGCAAGCAAGGAGTCACAGTTATCCCATACTTGGACGATCTCCTAATAAGGGCAAGATCAAAAGAGCAGTTGTTGTACAGCGTGTCACTTTCGCTGAAGGTGTCACAGCAACACGGCTGGATTCTCAATGTCCCGAAGTCACAGTTGGTTCCTATGGCTCGTCTGCCCTTCTTGGGTATGATTCTGGATACGGACAAGAAATGGGTTTACCTTCAGATAGAGAAGGCCCAGGAACTCATGACTCTAGTCAGGGACCTATTGAAACCAAGACAGGTGTCAGTGCATCACTGCACTCAAGTCCGGGGAAAAACATTCCCTTCAGCAGGTTCCATGCGAGGACTTCAAATGGGACCTACTGGACAAGTGGTCCGGGTCACATCTACAGATTCATCAGTTGATCACCCTATCCCCCAGGGCCAGGGTATCTCTCCTGTGGTGGCTGCAGAGTGCTCAAGTTCTATAGGGCCGCAGGTTCGGCATTCAGGACTGGATTCTGGTGACCACGGACGCGAGCCTCCGAGGTTGGGGAGCAGTCACACATTGAAGAAATTTCCAAGGTCTTTGGTCAAGTCAAGAGACTTGTCTTCACATCAACATCTTGGAACTAAGGGCCATATACAACACCCTACGTCAAGCGGAGACCTTACTTCGCGACCAACCGGTTCTGATCCAGTCAGACAACGTCACCGCAGTAGCTCATGTAAACCGCCAAGGCGGAACAAGGAGCAGAGTGGCGATGGCGGAAGCCACCAGAATTCTTTGCTGAGCGGAGAATCATGTAAGAGCACTGTCAGCAGTGTTCATTCCGGGAGTGGACAACTGGGAAGCAGACTTCCTCAGCAGACACGACCTACGTCCTGGAGAGTGGGGACTTCATCAGGAAGTCTTCGCACAGATTGCAATTCGGTGGGGACTGCCACAGATAGACATGATGGCGACCCGCCTCAACAAAAAGCTGCAGAGTTATTGTGCCAGGTCAAGAGACCCTCAGGCAGTAGCGGTAGACACCGTGGGTGTTCCAGTCAGTCTATGTATTTCCTCCTCTTCCTCTCATACCCAAGGGTTGAGAATAATAAGAAAAAGAGGAGTGAGAACAATCCTCATTGTTCCAGATTGGCCACGAAGGACCTGGTATCCGGATCTGCAGGAAATGCTTACAGAAGATCCGTGGCCTCTTCCTCTAAGGCAGGACCTGTTGCAACAGGGCCCATGTCTGTTCCAGACACTTACCGCGGCTGCGTTTGACGGCATGGCGGTTGAATGCCGGATCCTAGCGAAAAAAGGCATTCCGGATGAGGTCATTCCTACGCTAATAAAGGCTAGGAAGGACGTGACATCTAAACATTATCACCGTATATGGCGAAAATATGTTTCTTGGTAGGAGGCCAGGAATGCTTCTATGGAAAAATTCCATCTGGGCCGTTTCCTTCACTTCCTACAAACTGGAGTGAATTTGGGCCTAAAATTAAGGTTCAGATTTCGGCCCTATCCATTTTCTTTCAAAAAGAATTGGCTTCTCTCCCAGAAATCACGGCTGCGCTCGTCTCGGAGTATACACTAAGAGAGGTGGGGTTAATAGTACATAAGTCTCTAATAAAAGGATTGTTCTTGAATTAAGTGCGTTGACTTAATATATCCCGTAAAGTTATTGATGCGTACTTGGGCCTTTCTTTATGTGTTTTAGTTCCTACTTCTCCAAGTTGGATCTTGAGTGGGTTCGTGTTGTTGGACTGTGGTATATTCTTCTTGTACCGGTGAATTCGGTATTCGTTCTCTGGATTTTCTCCTGTGCTTCCCTCCGGGGTACCAAGATATTTCTTGACCTCAGAAATTAGGGGTAGAGAAGCAGAGATAGCCGCTGATAGTGTAGTAAGCGTATTAAGAATGACGTTATAGACTAGTAGGGGTGTCTTATGAGAAGATCTTAAAGAAGTGGGGACTGTTGGTTGCGTACTGTACTCACGTGAGAGACGTGATGTACCCCTTGCATAAAGGTATCTTTAATGTTCTTATGTTGTTCTCCTCTTCCTCCAGACAGGATTCTATATAGTTCTTATCCTCGGGAGGGAGAGAGGAGATAGAACAGTTGGTAGTGTGATAGGTTTTTTGTGTGAAGTGAGTATTTACTAGAGAGCAAATCACTCCTCTGAACTTATCATTTTTAAAGGGGAGTGCGTACCGTACTCACATCCGTACAGGAAAGTTCAAAACACATAAAGGTATCTTTTCTCGAATCGATATATTGTCATACACGGTTACACTCATGCAGGTAAAATAGATGAGAGAAATGGTGGGCGTACCCAACTCACACTGTACAATGCGGGGACTTGTATATAAAGGTATCTTTAAAATGATCCTGTTGGCTCTAGAAGTTCTTAGTTTCGGAATCCATTCCGCTCGTATAAATATGAAGAAAAATGAAGCAGGGTGTCATGGGGTAACCTTGAAAAAGACTTCTTCAGTCGAAACGCGTTGGTGTGAGGGCCAGGACTTCCAGGGACTGATAGGGACGGCATTTACTAAGGTGAGAACGATCCGGACATTAACATCTTTTATCCACCCGTGTATGCCCCCCTTTCCTATCTGGAGTCCATTGGCAGTTTTATGTTGTTTTAGAAGTTTTTTGTACTATTAAATCATTTTAAATGGGTTACCCCATGACACCCTGCTTCATTTTTCTTCATATTTATACGAGCGGAATGGATTCCGAAACTAAGAACTTCTAGAGCCAACAGGATCATTTTAAAGATACCTTTATATACAAGTCCCCGCATTGTACAGTGTGAGTTGGGTACGCCCACCATTTCTCTCATCTATTTTACCTGCATGAGTGTAACCGTGTATGACAATATATCGATTCGAGAAAAGATACCTTTATGTGTTTTGAACTTTCCTGTACGGATGTGAGTACGGTACGCACTCCCCTTTAAAAATGATAAGTTCAGAGGAGTGATTTGCTCTCTAGTAAATACTCACTTCACACAAAAAACCTATCACACTACCAACTGTTCTATCTCCTCTCTCCCTCCCGAGGATAAGAACTATATAGAATCCTGTCTGGAGGAAGAGGAGAACAACATAAGAACATTAAAGATACCTTTATGCAAGGGGTACATCACGTCTCTCACGTGAGTACGGTACGCAACCAACAGTCCCCACTTCTTTAAGATCTTCTCATAAGACACCCCTACTAGTCTATAACGTCATTCTTAATACGCTTACTACACTATCAGCGGCTATCTCTGCTTCTCTACCCCTAATTTCTGAGGTCAAGAAATATCTTGGTACCCCGGAGGGAAGCACAGGAGAAAATCCAGAGAACGAATACCGAATTCACCGGTACAAGAAGAATATACCACAGTCCAACAACACGAACCCACTCAAGATCCAACTTGGAGAAGTAGGAACTAAAACACATAAAGAAAGGCCCAAGTACGCATCAATAACTTTACGGGATATATTAAGTCAACGCACTTAATTCAAGAACAATCCTTTTATTAGAGACTTATGTACTATTAACCCCACCTCTCTTAGTGTATACTCCGAGACGAGCGCAGCCGTGATTTCTCTTTTTGTTTTATGTATCTATGTTGTAGGAGGTTGAGTGACCACCTGTAGATATCACCACTGCTGCTCTCTGGGGCGCGGCAGTCCTTTGTAAACCCTTTTAGATTCTCTCCCAGAAGTTCAGACTTTTGTGAAGGGAGTGCTGCATATTCAGCCTCCTTTTGTACCTCCGGTGGAGCCTTGGGACCTTAACGTGGTGTTAAGTTCCTTAAGTCACACTGGTTTGTACCACTTAAAACGGTGGAGTTGAAATATCTCACTTGGAAGGTGGTCATGTTATTAGCCTTGGCTTCGGCTAGGCGAGGGTCGGAATAAGCGGCTTTGTCACATAAAAGCCCCTATCTGATTTTCCATATGGATAGAGCGGAATTGCGGAACCGTCCTCAATTCCTGCCAAAAGTGGTTTCATCCTTTCATATGAACCAACCTATTGGGGTGCCTGTGGCTACGCGTGACTTGGAGGATTCCGAGTCACTTGATGTGGTCAGGGCTTTGAAAATTTACGTAGCCAGAACGGCTAGAGTCAGAAAAACAGATGCACTGTTTATCCTATATGCGACCAACAAGATTGGTACCCCTGCTTCAAAGCAGACTATTGCTCGCTGGATCTGTAGCACGATTCAGCAAGCGCATTCTACGGCTGGTTTGCCGTTGCCTAAATCAGTCAAGGCCCATTCCACTAGGAAAGTGGGCTCTTCTTGGGCGGCTGCCCGAGGGGTCTTGGCACTACAGCTGTGCCGAGCTGCTACTTGGTCGGGTTCAAACACCTTTGCAAAGTTCTATAAGTTTGATACCCTGGCTGAGGGGGACCTCCTGTTTGCTCAATCGGTGCTGCAGAGTCATCCGCACTCTCCCGCCCGTTTGGGAGCTTTGGTATAATCCCCATGGTCCTTACGGAGTCCCCAGCATCCTCTAGAATGTAAGAGAAAATAAGATTTTAAACCTACCGGTAAATCTTTTTCTCGTAGTCCGTAGAGGATGCTGGGCGCCCGTCCCAAGTGCGGACTACTTCTGCAATACTTGTATATAGTTATTGTTTGAATAAGGGTTATGTTATAGTTGCATCGGTCTTGAACTGATGCTATGTTGTTTTCATACTGTTAACTGGGTAGTTTATCACAAGTTATACGGTGTGATTGGTGTGGCTGGTATGAATCTTGCCCTTGGATTAACAAAAATCCTTTCCTCGTACTGTCAGTCTCCTCTGGGCACAGTTTCTCTAACTGAGGTCCGGAGGAGGGGCATAGAGGGAGGAGCCAGTGCACACCCAGGATCTAAAGTCTTTCTTAAAGTGCCCATGTCTCCTGCGGAGCCCGTCTATCCCCATGGTCCTAACGGAGTCCCCAGCATCCTCTACGGACTACGAGAAAAAGATTTACCGGTAGGTTTAAAATCTTATTTTCCGATGTCGATGTGATTCGTATTGTCATGCAGTGTTTTATGGGAGTGATTAGTCCGGCCGAATCAGTGAGATCCGTGCAGGGCTTCATTGAGTACATTATGAGAAGTGTTTAAATAATTAAAAATCAAAGAAAAAAATTGCGTGGGGTCCCCCCTCCTAAGCATAACCAGCCTTGGGCTCTTTGAGCCGGCCCTGGTTGTAAAAATACAGGGGAAAGATGCGTAGGGTCCCCCCATATTTATACAACCAGCACCGGGCTCTGCGTCCAGTCCTGGTTCAAAAAGTACGGGGGACAAAAGATGTAGGGGTCCCCCGTATTTTTTAAACCAGCACCGGGCTCCACTAGCCAGAGAGATAATGTCACAGCCAGGGGACACTTTTATATAGGTCCTTGAGGCCGTGGCATTACCCCCCCAACTAGTCATCCCTGGCCGGGGTACCCTGGATGAGTGGGGACCCCTTAAATCAAGGCCCCCCCCCCTCCAGCCACCCAAGGGCCATGGGTGAATCCCGAGGCTGCCCCCCCATCCGTGGGCGGTGGATGGGAGGCTGATAGCCTTTGTGTAAAAATAAGAATATTGTTTCTCTTACGTCCTAGAGGATGTTGGGGTCCATATAAGTACCATGGGGTATAGACGGGTCCTGTGGAGCCTTTGGCACTATAAAATTTTAAGTGTGGGCAGGCTCCTCCCTCTATGCACCTCCTCCATACCTCAGTTTAGAAATCGTGCTGAGAGAGCCGGATGCACTTCCAGTGAGCTCCACAGAGGGAGTTCAGAAAAGGATATTTCTAAGTTCTTAAATAACAGGGAGGCTGCTGGCAACAGCCTCCCTGCTTCGTGGGATGCAGGGGGAAGGAGCAGGAACCAACTTCCTGAAGAGTTAATGGCTCCTGCTGACAGGACACCATTAGCTCCTGAAGGGTACTGATTGCATAGCCCCCGATGGCGAACGCTCACTCCCACAGCAACAGCTGCCACCCCTGCAGCTGCCAGAAGGTGACAAGGTGGGGAGTACTACATACCAGCGATCCGTCAGACGGAAAGCTGGTGTCCATGGCGGCTGAGGGGAAAGGAGCGCAGCGGCAGCAGGCTGCGCTCCGCTGGCTCACACAGGCAGTCCACGGGGTGCAGAGCGCAGGAGGGGCGCTCTGAGCCAGCAATACTCCCCATACTGGTTACAAGGTAAACGGGGGTGTAAAACCCCCCATTTACAAGAAATCCCTCAGGCCAGTTAAAATAACAAAAACGCGGGAGGTCCGTGCCGTCTTGGGGGCGGGGTTTCTTCTCTTTCAGATCCAGCAAGTCATCAGCGCCATTTTAGGCTGCAGTCACCGCAGAGGACAGGCTGCACGGAACGCTGACCTCCTTCATAACTTACTGTGGTACCAGGGTGTTATAGGACGAGAGGTGGAGTACAGTTGGTGCTTTATATGGTATATATACATATATTTATTGTAGAACAACCGATTAGGTTACCAAATTAGCGTTGAAGGTTAATATTTAAACGCTTCTAGAATCGCTGGATGGAGCTGGCTCTTAGTTTCTGTGTTACTCTGATAAGTCTCAGTAAAGGAATTGTTTTATACAAATATTCGTGTGTGTGTGTGTGTGTGTGTGTGTGTGTGTGTGTGTGTGTGTGTGTGTGTGAAAGGCACAGTAACATGTCAAATGAGAATGATTCAGACAATGCAGACTGTTTGTCGACTGCTGATGTTTTCCTGCCACAGGATGATGAGGTGTTGCCTAACCCCACTGAAACTGACACAGAGGGTTTGGGCAGCATAAAATTAATGCTTGCACAGTTGAATGAGAGATTTACACAATCTGAAAAATAATTTAAAGGTTGGAGGAGATCTGTGGAAGATGCTTTGTACACAGGCCCATCGACTTCCTCACATCAAACCCCCTCAGCCATATCAAAGCGTTCTCTTGCACGCATGATGAATGTCGACAAAGACACAGATGACGATGCGGGGGACATAGATGACATGAAAGGGGCGAATGCTACCCTTTCAAAGAGCAGTCAATCCATGATTACAAACATTAGGGTGGTGTTGGAAATCACAGATACCCCTCCAACAGAGGAAAAAAGGGCATATTTTAATAAAAATAAAAAACCTGTGATAACTTTCCCTGTTTCAGAGGAATTGAATGCTATGTTTGAAAATTCCTGGCAATGCCCAGACAAGAAATTTCGGATTCCAAAAAGAATCTTAATAGCTTATCCCTTTCCAGAAGGTGATAGATCAAAGTGGGAGAATTCCCCCATGGTGGACGCCTCAGTGTCCAGATTATCAAAAAATATTACCTTACCTGTACCAGGCACGGCTTCGTTAAAAGAACCGGCTGACCGCAAGATTGAGACTACACTTAAGTCTATTTATACGGCTAGTGATACTATCCTCAGACCCACTATTGCGGGTGCATGGATTTCAAATGTTATTGAAAAATATGCAGAAAATTTATTAAAAAATATAGACACAGTTGACAGGGATGATATTATCTCAACCCTGGGTCACATAAAGGATTCTGCGGGATTCATGTTTGAGGCCCTGAAGGACATTCTATTAACGGCTGCACGTTCGTCATCCATGCCGGTGTCGGCCCGCAGAGGTCTCTGGTTGAATCAGTGGACAGCGGACGCAGAATCTAAGAAAAATGTGGAAACCCTCCCTTATGAAGGTGAAGCACTTTTTGGGGTAGCATTAGATAAGTGGATATCTAAAACAACATCGGGTAAGTCAACTTTTCTTTCTTTCCGCAGCACCTCCTGCAAAAAAGCAATTTTTTGGCCCGCAACAAAGCCCCTTTCTCGGCGGGAAATCAGGTAGGGCCAAAGGCTCCACCCCTTTCTTCGGTAGAGGAAGAGGTCAGGGGCGATGCGGAAAACCAACAACAGGGGTTTCTCAGGAACAGAAATTAACTTCGGTTCCACCAACCACGTCAACATGACGCTGGGGCTCCCGGCCGGGAGTTCGATCAGGAGGGAGACAAAGATCCTCTAAAATTAGGGATGGCCAAAAGGGCTTAAGAACTCCCACCTGGCAGAATTTTCAAGAAAATTTGGAAAAGGTTGTTGATTCTCTGACTAAAATTCAGAAAAGAGTTTTTCAGACTGGCAGGGCTCTGCCAGCATCTCTTTCAACCTCCTGTTTCAAGCCAAAACAGAATTAGTAATAGGATACCATTAAAAACAATACCAGAGGTTATTACACCTTTTCCAGACACAGACTACTTGTCTAGATGTTGACATCGCTCTAGATGAAGTGATATCTTGCAGCCCAGCTACAGAGGAATTAAAAATTCCACAACAAATTCTTCCATAAAAAATCTATAGAACATGTTATTCAGATTACATCTTTGGATGTAACAGTGAGTACGCCATTGACCGTACACCTAGATGTCATCCCCATGAGGGAGGAACAGGTCCCATCTGCGCGTGGGATGCAGGTTCAGGAATCTGACCTGGATCCTCCTCTGACAGGAGACGTATTGAAAAGAT
Organism: Pseudophryne corroboree; assembly: GCF_028390025.1. Taxonomy (NCBI): domain Eukaryota; kingdom Metazoa; phylum Chordata; class Amphibia; order Anura; family Myobatrachidae; genus Pseudophryne; species Pseudophryne corroboree. The sequence goes on along the minus strand of NC_086447.1, from coordinate 416,534,215 downwards.
TGGAAGACAATCACAAGACAAAAGAACTTCCCCGGAAGATTTTAAAAGCTAAGAACACTTCTTCACACAAGCATTCGGAGAAGAAGGACAAACAGACAAAGTCTATGTCAAAGTCAACAAAAACTCCATTGCAAGGTTCCCTCAAGGGAACAAGACCTTTGAAACGTTCCTCAAAGGGCCACGAGACCACGTTATCTCAAAAAGAAGTCAGGGACACATTGTTCCAGGTGGACAAACCTTCAGGCCTGGTTGGTTCCGAGGGCGTTTTAGTTGAGGGAAGTGTCTCTTCCAGTTCCACTAACAAGATCACAAAATCTGGCGACCCATATAAATTTGGTAATAGCCCTTTTAATAACAGCAGTAGCACATTTAGTTAAAAGAAAAGGCAGCATCTGTACCGGGTAAAGGAGCCTGGGGAAAGAGACTATCTTAAATAGATGGTAACGACCAATATAGGAAAGTGGTACATGTTTCCAAAGGAGGTTTTACTTCAGTATCTATTACGGTGAGTGCACCTCTGTTTTTGTACCCCCAGGCCCATCAGCTCCCTCTGCCAGCACAAGATCCTCCATGGGCCTCATTTTCTAACATGCTGGGTAAAATTGCTGACCATATTGCAGCCCCGCCTGTGACCCCCTCCCCCCTTCATGGGTCTTCCACAACCTTTACTGCCTGTTTATCAGCCCATACCAGCCCCACCCATCCCTCACCCCTGGTTGGACATGTTCTCTAACTCTATACAGAGTCTGGCTGCTTCATCGGCTGCATTCCAGATGAAGGGTCAGATAACACCTCCTGCTCCTACTGCCACCAAGCTTGTTGTGGCATCTTCACAGTTTATGCCACTCAGATTCTGTGGAATCTTCTGCAGCAGATCATGCTGATTTCGCTGATGCATACTCCCCTCTCGGGGAAAGAAGAGGTGCATAAAAATACAGTCTCACTTTCTGCGCTCCAAATGTCCCCTTGTTTTAAACGGTCCTCACAGCGATGTCATGTTGTACATGACAAAGAAACAAAAAATACAATAGTGTAATCCTGTATGAGCATAAAAGTTCTTTCCACTGTGTTAAGGGAGAACTAGGTGATGAAGATGGTCCCAAAAGAGAAATAAGACGTCCAACTTTCTTATAGGGTCACCCAAAGTGATGCCGTGAAGATACGGTAATGGATCCTTACGTGTATGCTTACTTGAAAATGGAAGATAGAAAGCACATAAAGGTTTCTTTTCCGTGTAGGTTATTTCCTCTGTGACACCGTATACTGAGTATGAATATCACTCATATGGTGGGTATGCAATTAAAAAAAGGGGAAGCCAATTAGGGCCAAAAGAACCCTTCTTTTATTAAAATATACAAATAAAACATAAATAGACAACCAGCCGTACCAAATGGGGAGCAGAGATGGAAGTCAACTGACATAAAGTGATCCGGATATCATAAAATGTCATATGCCCCCTTCAATGGATGTACTGGTTTAGGACATCAATATAGCACTGTATCAACGCGTTTCGACGCTCTGCGGCGTCTTTGTCAAGATTTAACAGTGTGTTTCACTATAATAATATACAGAAAATCCAATAAAACACTTTCCCTTATTTACAGAAAATAATCATAAAAACAAATGTAGTCATGAAAACATAAAACATACCACTGATATGCAGCCTCTCCTGTGTGGTCAGCTGAATGAAAAACTCCCAGTCTGACCTCTCTTAAATAGCAGAGCCTTAATTGGTTTAACCCTAATTAACCAATGAGCTGACCACCAGCGTGATAGACATTCACAGTAGCCAATAGTTTACAATTCACAAGAGACCTGGATTTACAGATTTGGCGCCAAAAGAGTTCACAGATCCCCTTCATGGCACTGCCCCGCATCTCATTTCCATGGCAACACGCCCGGGCCGCAATCACATGATATAGCTAATTCCTGCTTCCTTTAAAACCTTCTTCGTATTACTAACCTGCGTCCCGTTCCCTTGGTAACATATCCGGGGCACAGACCAATACCATGGCTAGCATTACTTCCTCCCACTACCAACGTAACAACCTGCCAGCTGTGCGTCCCGTTCCCCTGGTAACACATCCGGGGTCCAGACCAGTCATACGGCTAGCATTACTTCCTCCCACTCAAAACGTACTATCCTAACAGCTGAAAACGAAAGTGATCTAAACTCCTTTTACAGTACTAACATGTTCAGATAAAACCCGGTCCTGGGAACAAGTATCCCTTAATCTCGCCTAAACGTCCTATACTCACTGCAGTCACGAGCACGGAATTAAGGTATGGGGCAGGTTCTCAACCTTGCCCTTTTCCAACATGGTTCGCCGTGACTTCCGCCCACTTAATACGTCACAGGTATTCTCATAACCGGACCCGCAAAGCTCTCTATTTCTTAACGTATCCCCTCCATACTGATACCCTGCGTCCCGTTTCCATAGTGACGCATCCAGGACACAGTTGCTTCCTAGTAACCAAAAACGGAGTCATCTATACTCCGCCTTTGGTACAAACATTTTCTAACAGAGCCCCGCTCTGGAAACAAATATAATTTAAAAGTCCTGTACCAACTCCGTATGATAGCGGGAACGGAACTATACATAGAATATTGCCCATACCCTACATTATAAATGGAACAGACCCAAGCACACAACCTTTAATACGGTCCCCCATAAACAGGGAAAAGTGATATGCACATAGTTAAAATAGCAACATAATGGTAATTACAATATACAATGTACATAAATAAACTCTCATTTACATATAGAATTTTTTTGTCTGAACACATATAATTACAATAATGTTGGAAATAATCTCCCTATATAGATAGAGGAACACTTGGGAATGATCCCAAAGTTCCAAAAGGTATAAGCCCTACCAGAATGGACCCAACACCACTTTACAGAAACCACCTAATTTCAAAATCGTGGTTTAGACCATGAGGTCTAAGGCTGTTGAATTCATAGATGTTCCTCATTTCCGCCTTGGCTAACCTGTTATCCCTATCCCTTGTCCTCCAGTTATTTTGTATCCATTTGATTGCACAAAAACTCTTTAGGCCCTTGACTAATTTTTCATGTTTCTCTTTAAAATGCAAGGAAAAGGGATGATTAACGTTACCATTGATGATGTTTCGAACATGCTCGGCCCAGCGAATTTTAACCTGTCGTTTGGTTTTACCTATGTACAATAAATTGCATTTGCATACTATGCCATAAACAACATAATCTGTATGACAGGTTATAAACTCGTCAATTTTGATGGTCTTCTTTTCCCAGCAAAAACTAGTAACTTTAGACTCACTGCTGGGACAGGCTTTCAAAGTTTACAGTCTCCACAACGATAAAACCCCTTATTTCTTGGAAGAAACCCCTTTCCATCCATAGGTAATGCACTAGATATCAGACTATTTTTAATGTTCGGTGCCCTCCTATATGTAAATTTGGGCTTTTTTTGGTAACACTTTACACAAGATTTCGTCCTTTATTCCAGTTCTTTCTAACTATTCCTTCTATCCTTTTGTGTTGTTTGTTAAACTGTGTATGGAAGGAGACTTTAAAATTTGTGGTGTAATTCTTTCTATGTTCTTTAGTTTTAAGCAATGTTAACCTATCGATGCTGCCAACCTCCTCTGATACTTTGGATAGTTTAGAAATTTCATACCCTTTCTTTGCAAAATTAGTTACCATCACTGAGGCTTGTTTATTATATTTTGTGTTGTCAGAACAATTCCTGCGTAACCTGAGTAATTGACCCTTAGGTACATTCTCCAGCCAGATAGGTAAATGGTTACTGTCCAAGGGTATGTACGTATTACAATCTGTAGTTTTTACATAATTACTGGTAATGAGATTTCCATCAACTACTTCAATTTTTAAATCGAGAAAGTGAATGGAAAATCTACTGATATCAAAAGACAGCTGAATGTTCAGAGTATTAGTATTGAGATATTGGAAAAAATCCTGGAAGGTGGACTCATCCCCCTTCCAAACAAAAATTATATTGTCTATGTACCGCCACCACCGCACCAGGTTCGCATCCCAGCCATGCCCTGCCCACACATGGGTGTCTTCCCATCTGGACATGAATAAATTTGCATAACTGGGTGCGAACCTGGTGCCCATGGCGGTACCGACTACCTGCTTGTAAAAAGAGCCATCAAAATTAAAATAATTGTTGGTCAGAATAAATGATATTCCATCCAGAATGAAATTAGAAAGTAAAGTATCAAACTTTTCCTGGTTCAATGTGGTCTTAATGGCATCTAAACCGTCCTTATGGGAAATAATAGTATAAAGGGAGGAGACGTCCGCAGTTATGAGGATGTAATCTTCCTCCCACTGTAGATCTAAAAGATGATTTAGAATATCTCTAGTGTCCTTAAGATAAGACTTACCGCGGGTTACAAGTGGCTGTAAATGATGGTCTATATATGCCGACAGATTGGACGTGATAGAATTCGTCCCTGCCACTATAGGCCTACCAGGGGGGTTAAGGACATCTTTATGGACCTTCAGGAGAAGGTACAAAACCGGTATGAAAAAACTCTCATTTAGTAAATATTGTGCAATATTCTCATCAATTGTTCCCAAGTTGACATATTGACTGACTAGGTTATTGTATGATTTGAAAATATTAGTAGATGGATCTCCCTTGAGTTTTAAATAGGTGACCCCATCTTCTAGTTGACGTTGGCCCTCTTTGATGTAATTTTCCTTGTCCATAATTACAATCCCCCCTCCCTTATCTGCCGGTTTCAAAATGATATCCCGATTTTCTTGTAAGTTCTTCAAACATTCACGTTCTTTTTTATTTAAATTATTGATTCTATTTGGACCTACTTCCTTCAATTGATTAAATTCCTCCAATACACTTTTATAAAAAGTGTCCACACAACATCCTCTGCTATGTGTGGGATAGAAGGTGGATTTCCTTTTAAAACAGGAAGTTACATCTTCTCCCACCTGTTGTGTATCGTCATTAAAAAACCTTTTTAATGATAATGTTCTGATGAACTTTTTTAGATCTATGTATAAATTAAAATGGTTGATATCATTGGTGGGACAGAATTTTAACCCTTTTTTAAGAACATGAGATTCTATCTCGTTCAATACATATTTGCTCAAGTTGAATATCTTAATCCCTTCCGTTTGATCAATTTCTGTAGTTGTGGGTACAGAGCTTGTGTCACCATTTATCAGTGTATCAAAGGTCCCTACACTTTTTTTGTTATTATTTCTTAGTTTTGAGGATTTACCCCCTCTTTTACCTCTCTTCCTCCGTTTGGAACATGTCTTAGTTCCTCTGCCCACTTCTAATGGTACCTCTTTTGAAAGTCTTTTCTACCCAAAAAATGTTGTTTACCTTTCCCATAATTTTGTTGTACTCTGGGTCTTTCCCTTATTGCATTTGACCCCCATGAGTTGCGGTCCTCATTATCAGAATGATATACTCTGTATGAGGTGTCCCCATTTTCACGGAGCCTCGATCTTTGCTCTGGAGAATATCCTCTCCTAGATCTATATTCCCTTCCATCAACTTCATTTCTGAAAGATGGTTTCCTGGAGGGGAACCTGTCGAATGTATGGTCAGACCTCTGATGGGGTGTCCGATCCAATTCCTGGTACCTTCTTTGGAATTTGGGTCTGATTCTCTGGGGAAGTGCACTAAAATGCTTTTTTACTGTAGGTAATGGTGTTCTTATATTTCCTCTTTCATCACTAATAACTCTATCCTCCTTATTAACATTTTTATCCCTGAGGAATTTTCTCTTCTTTTTGTTAATGAGTTCTCTCTCATTCCTCTCAATCTTTTGTATAATCCGGTTTTCCAGATGGGAAGACACCCATGTGTGGGCAGGGCATGGCTGGGATGCGAACCTGGTGCGGTGGTGGCGGTACATAGACGATATAATTTTTGTTTGGAAGGGGGATGAGTCCACCCTCCAGGATTTTTGCCAATATCTCAATACTAATACTCTGAACATTCAGCTGTCTTTTGATATCAGTAGATTTTCCATTCACTTTCTCGATTTAAAAATTGAAGTAGTTGATGGAAATCTCATTACCATTAATTATGTAAAACCTACAGATTGTAATACGTACATACCCTTGGACAGTAACCATTTACCTATCTGGCTGGAGAATGTACCTAAGGGTCAATAACTCAGGTTACGCAGGAATTGTTCTGACAACACAAAATATAATGAACAAGCCTCAGTGATGGTAACTAAATTTGCAAAGAAAGGGTATGAAATTTCTAAACTATCCAAAGTATCAGAGGAAGTTGGCAGCATCGATAGGTTAACATTGCTTAAAACTAAAGAACATAGAAAGAATTACACCACAAATTTTAAGGTCTCCTTCCATGCACAGTTTAACAAACAACACAAAAGGATAGAAGGAATAGTTAGAAAGAACTGGAATATTCTATTAAAGGACGAAATCTTGTGTAAAGTGTTACCAAAAAAGCCCAAATTTACATATAGGAGGGCACCGAACATTAAAAATAGTCTGATATCGAGTGCATTACCTATGGATGGAAAGAGGTTTCTTCCAAGAAATAAGGGGTTTTATCGTTGTGGAGACTGTAAACTTTGAAAGCCTGTCCCAGCAGTGAGTCTAAAGTTACTAGTTTTTGCTGGGAAAAGAAGACCATCAAAATTGACGAGTTTATAACCTGTCATAAAGATTATGTCGTTTATGGCATAGTATGCAAATGCAATTTATTGTACATAGGTAAAACCAAACAGGTTAAAATTCGCTGGGCCGAGCATGTTCGAAACATCATCAATGGTAACGTTAATCATCCCTTTTCCTTGCATTTTAAAGAGAAACATGAAAAATCAGTCAAGGGCCTAAAGAGTTTTTGTGCAATCAAATGGATACAAAATAACTGGAGGACAAGGGATAGGGATAACAGGTTAGCCAAGGCGGAAATGAGGAACATCTATGAATTCAACAGCCTTAGACCTCATGGTCTAAACAACGATTTTGAAATTAGGTGGTTTCTGTAAAGTGGTGTTGGGTCCATTCTGCTAGGGCTTATACCTTTTGGAACTTTGGGATCATTCCCAAGTGTTCCTCTATCTATATAGGGAGATTATTTCCAACATTATTGTAATTATATGTGTTCAGACACAAAAATTCTATATGTAAATGAGAGTTTATTTATGTACATTGTATATTGTAATAACCATTATGTTGCTATTTTAACTATGTGCATATCACTTTTCCTTGTTTATGGGGGACCGTATTAAAGGTTGTGTGCTTGGGTCTGTTCCATTTATAATGTAGGGTATGGGCAATATTCTATGTATAGTTCCGTTCCCGCTATCATACGGAGTTGGTACAGGACTTTTAAATTATATTTGTTTCCAGAGCGGGGCTCTGTTAGAAAATGTTTGTACCAAAGGCGGAGTATAGATGACTCCGTTTTTGGTTACTAGGAAGCAACTGTGTCCTGGATGCGTCACTATGGAAACGGGACGCAGGGTATCAGTATGGAGGGGATACGTTAAGAAATAGAGAGCTTTGCGGGTCCGGTTATGAGAATACCTGTGACGTATTAAGTGGGCGGAAGTCACGGCGAACCATGTTGGAAAAGGGCAAGGTTGAGAACCTGCCCCATACCTTAATTCCGTGCCCGTGACTGCAGTGAGTATAGGACGTTTAGGCGAGGTTAAGGGATACTTGTTCCCAGGACCGGGTTTTATCTGAACATGTTAGTACTGTAAAAGGAGTTTAGATCACTTTCGTTTTCAGCTGTTAGGATAGTACGTTTTGAGTGGGAGGAAGTAATGCTAGCCGTATGACTGGTCTGGACCCTGGATGTGTTACCAGGGGAACGGGACGCACAGCTGGCAGGTTGTTACGTTGGTAGTGGGAGGAAGTAATGCTAGCCATGGTATTGGTCTGTGCCCCGGATATGTTACCAAGGGAACGGGACGCAGGTTAGTAATATGAAGAAGGTTTTAAAGGAAGCAGGAATTAGCTATATCATGTGATTGCGGCCCGGGCGTGTTGCCATGGAAATGAGATGCGGGGCAGTGCCATGAAGGGGATCTGTGAACTCTTTTGGCGCCAAATCTGTAAATCCAGGTCTCTTGTGAATTGTAAACTATTGGCTACTGTGAATGTCTATCACGCTGGTGGTCAGCTCATTGGTTAATTAGGGTTAAACCAATTAAGGCTCTGCTATTTAAGAGAGGTCAGACTGGGAGTTTTTCATTCAGCTGACCACACAGGAGAGGCTGCATATCAGTGGTATGTTTTATGTTTTCATGACTACATTTGTTTTTATGATTATTTTCTGTAAATAAGGGAAAGTGTTTTATTGGATTTTCTGTATATTATTATAGTGAAACACACTGTTAAATCTTGACAAAGACGCCGCAGAGCGTCGAAACGCGTTGATACAGTGCTATATTGATGTCCTAAACCAGTACATCCATTGAAGGGGGCATATGACATTTTATGATATCCGGATCACTTTATGTCAGTTGACTTCCATCTCTGCTCCCCATTTGGTACGGCTGGTTGTCTATTTATGTTTTATTTGTATATTTTAATAAAATAAGGGTTCTTTTGGCCCTAATTGGCTTCCCCTTTTTTTTTAATTGCATACCCACCATATGAGTGATATTCATACTCAGTATACGGTGTCACAGAGGAAATAACCTACACGGAAAAGAAACCTTTATGTGCTTTCTATCTTCCATTTTCAAGTAAACATACACGTAAGGATCCATTACCGTATCTTCACGGCATCACTTTGGGTGACCCTATAAGAAGGTGGACGTCTTATTTCTCTTTTGGGACCATCTTCATCACCTAGTTCTCCCTTAACACAGTGGAAAGAACTTTTATGCTCATACAGGATTACACTATTGTATTTTTTGTTTCTTTTTCATGTACAATATGACATCGCTGTGAGGACCGTTTAAAACAAGGGGACATTTGGAGCGCAGAAAGTGAGACTGTATTTTTCTGTTACATATTGTCTTTGTAGGTTGGTGACCTATCTATACTGTCCACTGCTGCTCCAATTTGCAGCGCCTTAGGAAGAATTTTTTTTTGTATTATTTTTTTGTAAAGAAGAGGTGCAGTCCAAATTAATGTCGCTGCTTTGGTAGGGCAGATAAATTCTCACTCCAGTTAGAGGATACTGAACCGGCCCCAAAATCTAAAAACCCTCTCTGTAAACACCAAACAGTAGTGGTGGCTGAGTTTCCACACTCTGATCATTTCTCTAATGCTATGAATGAAGCATGGAAAAATCCTAGCAAGAAATGTACTGTACCTAAATGGCTAAACTCCTTTTGGCCATTACCTACGGCTGACTATGCAAAATGGGAAACTTCACCTACTGTAGATTCTCATGTGACATGCTTGATTTAAAAGTTCCATTCTAACTATTTGGACAGCGTCCTCCCTTAAGGGCATACCTGATCGGCAATTGGACACGTGTCTCAAATCTTTATATTCACTTACAGACACCACAGCCAGACCTGCTACGGCATGGGTAGCTAAAGCCATTGAAAACTGGGCTTATGACCTTGCAAATATTTTCACGTCTGAGGCTACCAAGGACCACTGTCACTGATTGCCAACATCAGAAATGTTGCCTATTACATTGGAGAGGTTGCTCTGCATACTGCTCTACTGTCCCTTTAAAGCTTCGGTTTCTTCTTTGGTAGCACGCCGCATTGTTTGGCTTTGTTCCTGGAAGGCGGACTCTGACGCTAAGAAAGCCCATGAAGCACTTCTATACACAAGTTAATTTCTTTTTGGACCAGAATTGGACAAGACAGTCAAAACCTGGTAACTTTTAATACAGCTTGCCTACCCTCAGCTTCTTCTGTGCAGCCTAGGACTTCCTCTCTGTCCTTTCTTCCTCTCTGTCCTTTCGCCCTTCCCTAGATTGTCTCACCCCACAAAGGCTTCTAAGCCTAAACCCAAACAGGCCTGGGTGGCTAGATGCCCAACTACCAAACTTGAGGATAAACCCTCTGCCTGATGGGGCAAGCCTCACCATGAGGGACCCCAGAGTGGGAGGTCGACTTCTTCAGTTCACCAATGCATGGCATCAGATCACAACAGATGCTTGGGTTTAAGAAGTGGTTTCTCATGGGCACGCTCTCTCCTTCCTGAAGTGTCCTCCCAGACTATACTTTCCTACCAGTCCACAAGCAGACCTCAGCAAAGCCAAGACACTGAAGATGGTCATTCACTCCTTACGATTGGGTGTGGTTTTTCCTGTCCCCGTGTCTCAACAGGGCCAGGGGTTCTATTCTACACTCTTTTTGGTTCAGAAACCCAATGGGGTTTATTTACTAAGATTCGTAATTTCCGTAAAAAGGTCAAAGTTCAATCACGAATGACATCGACAGTGTAAAACTGCAACTTTTTGAATTGATTACGATGGATTTACTAAGCTGTCGTATTCGGGTTTTTCTTTGCTTCCGATGTCGATGTCATTCGTGTTTTTTTACCTAATTTTACGGCAGTGATTAGCAAAACACTGCCGTTTTTTTTTACAATCAATCTCGGCTGGATCTGTGTGATCCGTGCTGGGGTTCGTATTTTTTTTTAAAAAAATTAAACAATGTAAATTTCCAAAAAAAAATGCGTGGGGTCCCCCCTCCTAAGCATAACCAGCCTCGGGCTCTTTGAGCCGATCCTGGTTGCAGAAATATGGGGAAAAAAATGACAGGGGTTCCCCCATATTTAAGCAACCAGCATCGGGCTCTGCGCCTGGTCCTGGTCCCAAAAATACGGGGGACAAAAAGAGTAGGGGTCCCCCGTATTTTTAAAACCAGCACCGGGCTCCACTAGCTGGACAGATAATGCCACAGCCGGGGGTCACTTTTATACAGCGCCCTGCGGCCGTGGCATCAAAAATCCAACTAGTCACCCCTAGCCGGGGTACCCTGGGGGAGTGGGGACCCCTTCAATCAAGGGGTCCCCCCCCCCAGCCACCCAAGGGCCAGGGGTGAAGCCCGAGGCTGTCCCCCCCCATCCAATGGGCTGCGGATGGGAGGGCTGATAGCCTTTGTTGTAAAATAAAAGATATTGGGGTAAATTTACTAAGATTCGTAATTTCCTAAAAAAGGTCAAAGTTCAATCACGAATGACATCGACAGTGTAAAACTGCAACTTTTTGAATTGATTACGATGGATTTACTAAGCTGTCGTATTCGGGTTTTTCTTTTCTTCCGATGTCGATGTCATTCGTTTTTTTTAACCTATTTTTACGGCAGTGATTAGCAAAACACTGCCGTTTTTTTTTACAATCAATCTCGGCCGGATCTGTGTGATCCGTGCTGGGGTTCTTATTTTTTTTTTTTTTAATTAAACAATGTAAAATCCCAAAAAAAAATGCGTGGGGTCCCCCCTCCTAAGCATAACCAGCCTCGGGCTCTTTGAGCCGATCCTGGTTGCAGAAATATGGGGAAAAAATTGACAGGGGTTCCCCCATATTTAAGCAACCAGCATCGGGCTCTGCGCCTGGTCCTGGTCCCAAAAATACGGGGGACAAAAAGAGTAGGGGTCCCCCGTATTTTTAAAACCAGCACCGGGCTCCACTAGCTGGACAGATAATGCCACAGCCGGGGGTCACTTTTATATAGTGCCCTGCGGCCGTGGCATCAAAAATCCAACTAGTCACCCCTGGCCGGGGTACCCTGGGGGAGTGGGGACCCCTTCAATCAAGGGGTCCCCCCCCCCCCAGCCACCCAAGGGCCAGGGGTGAAGCCCGAGGCTGTCCCCCCCCATCCAATGGGCTGCGGATGGGGGGGCTGATAGCCTTTGTTGTAATTGAAAAGATATTGTTTTTAGTAGCAGTACTACAAGTCCCAGCAATCCTCCCCCGCATGCTGGTACTTGGAGAACCACAAGTACCAGCATGCGGCGGAAAAACGGGCCCGCTGGTACCTGTAGTACTACCACTAAAAAAATACCCAAAAAAACACAAGACACACACACCGTGAAAGTATAATTTTATTACATACATACACACATACATACATACTTACCTTAAGTTCCCACGCAGGTCGGTCCTCTTCTCCAGTAGAATCCAAGGGGTACCTGTTGAAGAAATTATACTCACGAGATCCAGGGGTCCAGGCTCCTCGGGAAATCCAGGGGTAATCCACGTACTTGACAAAAAAAACAAAACGGTGTCCCGACCACGAACTGAAAGGGGACCCATGTTTGCACATGGGTCACCTTTCCACGAATGCCAGAAAGCCACTCTGACTTCTGTCTAAGTGGGTTTCTTCAGCCAATCAGGGAGCGCCACGTTGTAGCACTCTCCTGATCAGCTGTGTGCTCCTGTCCTCACTGACAGGCAGCACACGGCAGTGTTACAATGTAGCGCCTATGCGCTACATTGTAACCAATGATGGGAACTTTCTGCTCAGCGGTGACGTCACTTTAGGTCAACCGCAGGGCAGAAAGTTCCCATCATTGGTTACAATGTAGCGCATAGGCGCTACATTGTAACACTGCCGTGTGCTGCCTGTCAGTGAGGACAGGACCACACAGCTGATCAGGAGAGTGCTACAACGTGGCGCTCCCTGATTGGCTGAAGAAACCCACTTAGACAGAAGTCAGAGTGGCTTTCTGGCATTCGTGGAAAGGTGACCCATGTGCAAACATGGGTCCCCTTTCAGTTCGTGGTCGGGACACCGTTTTGTTTTTTTTGTCAAGTACGTGGATTACCCCTGGATTTCCCGAGGAGCCTGGACCCCTGGATCTCGTGAGTATAATTTCTTCAACAGGTACCCCTTGGATTCTACTGGAGAAGAGGACCGACCTGCGTGGGAACATAAGGTAAGTATGTATGTATGTGTGTATGTATGTAATAAAATTATACTTTCACGGTGTGTGTGTCTTGTGTTTTTTTGGGTATTTTTTTAGTAGTAGTACTACAGGTACCAGCGGGCCCGTTTTTCCGTCGCATGCTGGTACTTGTGGTTCTCCAAGTACCAGCATGCGGGGGAGGCTTGCTGGGCCTTGTAGTACTGCTACTAAAAACAATGGGGGTAATTCCAAGTTGATCGCAGCAGGAGTTTTGATAGCAACTGGGCAAAACCATGTGCACTGCAGGGGAGGCAGATATAACATGTGCAAAAAGAGTTAGATTTGGGTGGGTTATATTGTTTCTGTGCAGGGTAAATACTGGCTGCTTTATTTTTACACTGCAAATTAGATTGCAGATTGAACACACCACACCCAAATCTAAGTCTCTCTGCACATGTTATATCTGCCTCCCCTGCAGTGCACATGGTTTTGCCCAGTTGCTATCAAAAATCCTGCTGCGATCAACTTGGAATTACCCCCCAAATCTTTTCTTTTACAACAAAGGCTATCAGCCTCCCCATCCGCAGCCCATTGGATGGGGGGGGACAGCCTCGGGCTTCACCCCTGGCCCTTGGGTGGCTGGGGGGGGGGGACCCCTTGATTGAAGGGGTCCCCACTCCCCCAGGGTACCCCGGCCAGGGGTGACTAGTTGGATTTTTGATGCCACGGCCGCAGGGCACTATATAAAAGTGACCCCCGGCTGTGGCATTATCTGTCCAGCTAGTGGAGCCCGGTGCTGGTTTTAAAAATACGGGGGACCCCTACTCTTTTTGTCCCCCGTATTTTTGGGACCAGGACCAGGCGCAGAGCCCGATGCTGGTTGCTTAAATATGGGGGAACCCCTGTCATTTTTTGCCCCATATTTCTGCAACCAGGATCGGCTCAAAGAGCCCGAGGCTGGTTATGCTTAGGAGGGGGGACCCCACGCAATTTTTTTTGAAAAAATAAGCACTTTCCCACCCCTTCCCACTGATATACATGCACGGATCTCATGGATCCGTGCATGCCTATCCAATCACGAATAAAAAAAGCAGGTCTGTTTTTTTTTAGCACTTTTTTACGAGTTGTAATTTTTCACGGCAGTGTTTGTTCTTTTTTTGCTTTGCACTTCTTAGTAAATGACCGAGATTCATACTTAAACAGCCGCGTTTTGACCGATGGTGTATTCATTCGTAATTTTTTACCTGAACTTGCAAAAAATTACGAATGCCCTCATCACTGCCGTGATTAGTGCTTAGTAAATTACCGAGATGACACTTTGATGAAAAAACGGCATCTCGGTCAAAATCGGGAGCTTAGTAAATTTCCCCCATTGTTTTTAGTAGCAGTACTACAAGTCCCAGCAAGCCTCCCCCGCATGCTGGTACTTGGAGAACCACAAGTACCAGCATGCGGCGGAAAAACGGGCCCGCTGGTACCTGTAGTACTACCACTAAAAAAATACCCCAAAAAAGACAAGACACACACACCGTGAAAGTATAATTTTATTACTTACATACACACATACATACATACATACTTACCTATGGCCCCACGCAGGTCGGTCCTCTTGTCCAGTAGAATCCAAGGGTACCTGTTGAATAAATTATACTCACGAGATCCAGGGGTCCAGGCTCCTCGGCAAATCCAGGGTTAATCCACGTACTTGCCAAAAATAAAAAAACGGTGTCCCGACCACGAACTGAAAGGGGACCCATGTTTGCACATGGGTCACCTTTCCCCGAATGCAAGAAACCCACTTTGCCTTCTGGCTAAGTGGGTTTCTTCAGCCAATCAGGGAGCGCCACGTTGTAGCACTCTCCTGATCAGCTGTGTGCTCCTGTCTTCACTGACAGGCAGCACACGGCAGTGTTACAATGTAGCGCCTATGCGCTACATTGTAACCAATGATGGGAACTTTCTGCTCAGCGGTGACGTCACTTTAGGTCAACCGCAGGGCAGAAAGTTCCCATCATTGGTTACAATGTAGCGCATAGGCGCTACATTGTAACACTGCCGTGTGCTGCCTGTCAGTGAAGACAGGAGCACACAGCTGATCAGGAGAGTGCTACAACGTGGCGCTCCCTGATTGGCTGAAGAAACCCACTTAGCCAGAAGGCAAAGTGGGTTTCTTGCATTCGGGGAAAGGTGACCCATGTGCAAACATGGGTCCCCTTTCAGTTCGTGGTCGGGACACCGTTTTTTTATTTTTGGCAAGTACGTGGATTAACCCTGGATTTGCCGAGGAGCCTGGACCCCTGGATCTCGTGAGTATAATTTATTCAACAGGTACCCTTGGATTCTACTGGACAAGAGGACCGACCTGCGTGGGGCCATAGGTAAGTATGTATGTATGTGTGTATGTAAGTAATAAAATTATACTTTCACGGTGTGTGTGTCTTGTCTTTTTTTGGGTATTTTTTTAGTGGTAGTACTACAGGTACCAGCGGGCCCGTTTTTCCGCCGCATGCTGGTACTTGTGGTTCTCCAAGTACCAGCATGCGGGGGAGGCTTGCTGGGACTTGTAGTACTGCTACTAAAAACAATATCTTTTATTTTACAACAAAGGCTATCAGCCCTCCCATCCGCAGCCCATTGGATGGGGGGGGGACAGCCTCGGGCTTCACCCCTGGCCCTTGGGTGGCTGGGGGGGGGGGACCCCTTGATTGAAGGGGTCCCCACTCCCCCAGGGTACCCCGGCCAGGGGTGACTAGTTGGATTTTTGATGCCACGGCCGCAGGGCGCTGTATAAAAGTGACCCCCGGCTGTGGCATTATCTGTCCAGCTAGTGGAGCCCGGTGCTGGTTTTAAAAATACGGGGGACCCCTACTCTTTTTGTCCCCCGTATTTTTGGGACCAGGACCAGGCGCAGAGCCCGATGCTGGTTGCTTAAATATGGGGGAACCCCTGTCATTTTTTTCCCCATATTTCTGCAACCAGGATCGGCTCAAAGAGCCCGAGGCTGGTTATGCTTAGGAGGGGGGACCCCACGCAATTTTTTTAGCAAAAATAAGCACTTTCACACCCCTTCCCACTGATATACATGCACGGATCTCATGGATCCCTGCATGCATCTCAAATCACGGATAAAAAAAGCAGGTCTGTTTTTTTTTAGGACTTTTTTACGAGTTGTAATTTTTCACGGCAGTGTTTTGTGTTTTTTTGCTTTGCACTTCTTAGTAAATGACCGAGATTCATACTTAAACAGCCGCGTTTTGACCGATGGTGTATTCATTCGTAATTTTTTACCTGAACTAGCAAAAAATTACGAATGCCCTCATCACTGCCGTGATTAGTGTTTAGTAAATGACCGAGATTTACCGAGATGACACTTTGATGAAAAAACGGCATCTCGGTCAAAATCGGGAGCTTAGTAAATATACCCCAATGAGTCTCATCGTCCCATACCAAATCGAAAATTACTGAATACCTCAAAGTGCCCAGGTGCCGAATGAAAACTCTTCATTCCATTGTCCTGGCTATGAGGCCTGGTGGATTTTATGGTCTCCCTGGATGTTCAGGATGCTTACCTTCATGTACCTATAGCACTCTGTCAACAACAATATCTCTGATTTGCTGTCCTCCTTTCAGGGCCGCTGTATCCTAACAGAGGGATCTTTTGATCAATGTCCTGGAACTTCGGGCAGTTTTCCGAGCCCTTCAGATGGTTTAGGAACTTCTTCACGGCTCTCCCATGCAAGTACAGTCAGAAAATGCCAGGAAAATCCAGGAAGTAGCTCAGAACCTGGCCGACAGGATGTGTATACCAGAGAGTGGTCTCTACACCCAAACGTCTTTCAGCTTCTGGTGAACAAATAGGATCTTCCGGATGTGGACCTCTTGGACTCCAGACACAACCACAAGGTACCCATGTATGGGTCCAGGATGAGGGATCTGGATGCAACATTCGTGGACACCCTAACAGTCCGGTGGCACTTTCGTCTGGCTTATTTGTTTCCTCCAGTATTTCTCCTTCCCAGAGTGCTACGCAAAGTCAAAGAGAAAGGCGTCACAATCATCTTGGTTGCTCCGGCATGGCCCAAGTGCCATTGGTTTACGGATGTGCAGTGTCTATCCATAGACGTTCCCTTCCAACTTTCTGTTCAACCAGACCTTTTATCACAATGTCCCTGTTTACACCTGGACCTAGCTTGCTTGTCTTTCACGACGTGGCTCTTGAGTCATCCATCCTAAGGAATAAAGGATTTCTCTGACGTCCTAGTGGATGCTGGGTACTCCGTAAGGACCATGGGGTATAGACGGGCTCCGCAGGAGACTGGGCACTCTTAAAAGAAAGATTAGGTACTATATCTGGTGTGCACTGGCTCCTCCCTCTATGCCCCTCCTCCAGACCTCAGTTAGTATCTGTGCCCGGCCAGAGCTGGATGCACCCTAGGGGCTTTCCTGAGCTTCCTAGAAAAGAAAGTATTTGTTAGGTTTTTTATTTTCAGTAAGATCTGCTGGCAACAGACTCACTGCTACGTGGGACTGAGGGGAGAGAAGCGAACCTACCTGCTTGCAGCTAGCTTGGGCTTCTAAGGCTACTGGACACCATTAGCTCCAGAGGGATCGAACACAGGCCCAGTCCTCGGTCGTCCGGTCCCGGAGCCGCGCCGCCGTCCCCCTTGCAGAGCCAGAAGAACGAAGAGAAATTGAAAATCGGCGGCTGAAGACTCCGGTCTTCATTAAGGTAGCGCACAGCACTGCAGCTGTGCGCCATTGCTCCCTTAGCACACCACACACTCCGGTCACTGATGGGTGCAGGGCCCTGGGGGGGGCGCCCTGGGCAGCAATTAGATTACCTTACTTGGCGAAAAGCACATAATACAGTCTGATAAACTGTATATGTGCATTAACCCCCGCCATTACAGTACATAAAAGGACAGAAGCCCGCCGCTGAGGGGGACGGGCCTTCTTCCTCAGCACACCGGCGTCATTTTCTCTTCACAGCTCAGCTGGAAGGAAGCTCCCCAGGCTCTCCCCTGCAGTATCCTGGTACACAAAGGGTAAAAAAGAGAGGGGGGGGGGGGCACATAAATTTAGGCGCAAAACTGTGTATATAAGCTGCTATAGGGGAAAAATTACTCAGTATAGTGTACATCCCTGTATTATATAGCGCTGTGGTGTGTGCTGGCATACTCTCTCTCTGTCTCTCCAAAGGGCCTGGTGGGGGAACTGTCTTCAAATAGAGCATCCCCTGTGTGTGTGGTGTGTCGGTACGCGTGTGTCGACATGTCTGAGGTAAAAGGCTCCTCTAAGGAGGTGATAGAGCGGATATGTGTGTGGGAGGGTGTCTCCGTCGACAACACCGACACCTGTTTGGATATGTGTAAGTGCTGAGGTAAAATTATTGCACAAAAGGTTAGGGAACAGAAAGGAAATCTACCCTGGTCTGTCCCTATGTCACAGAGTCCTTCAGAGTCTCTCTATGTTCACTATCCAAAATAACAAAGTATCGACACGGAGTTTAACTCCACTGTCGACTACGATAATGCAAAGTTACAGCCAAGAGGGCTAAAAGATATTCAATATATGATTATTGGAATAAAAGATGATTTGCATATCACTGATGACTCATCTGTCCCTGACACGAGAGTACACATGTTAAGGGGAAGAATGCTGAGGTAAATTTCCCTCCTCTCATGAGGAAAAAGAGCGGGAATCTCCAGACAAGAGACGGCAGCTTCCCACAAAAGAATTCTCAGGCTGTATCCTTTCCCCACTAGGGCCAGGATGTGTTGAGAATCTTCCCCTTGGTGTCCTGTTTGCACTAGCTATTCTCAGGGATCCTGCAGATAGTGTGCACATTCTAGTATACTACCCGGACCGGCGATTGTGTCGGCATGGGTTTATAGCGCTGTGGCAGCGTGGACAGGTACCTTATCAGCAGAGATTGAGACCCTAGTATGCACATAAATATTTTAAGATGCTGTCTTAAGTGATAGATATATAATTATAAAGCATGCCCAAAGGGACATGAGTATACTGGGTCCTAGAGACAAAAGCTATGTCGATTTCTGCTTGACGTGTCCTGTAGAATATACATTGGACAGATGATGCCGACTTAAGAGGCATATGGAAGGCTGAGGATTGTGTGGAGAAAGGTTCTCGGGCCTGGTCTCCACAGCTATAGCTGGTGATTCTGATATTTTGCCTTATATTCCTGCACAGCCTAGGAAAGCACGACATTATTAAATACAGCTTTTCGAATAAAGAAACAAGAAAGTCTGAGGTGCGTCCTTTCTTGTCAGAGCCGGGGGCAGAGGAAAGAAGCTGTACAACACAGCTAGTCCCCAGGAACAGAATCCTTCCCGGCCTCTACAAAAATCCACCGCATGTCGCTGGGGCTCCACAGGCGGAGCTAGGCCCGGTGGGGACACGCCTTCGTAAGTTCAGCCACAAGTGGGTTCACTCCCTGTTAGATCCCTGGGCAATAGAAATTGTATCGCAGGGATACAGGCTGGACTGTGAGAAGATGCCCCCTCACCGAGGACCCGGCGGGCTTCCCCCCAAGAGAGGGAGCCAGTGTTAACTGCAATTCGTAAATTGTATCTTCAACAGGTGGTGGTCAAGGGTCCCCTCCTTCAACAAGAGGGTGTTATTATTCGACCATGTTATAATCCCGAAACCAGACGGTTCGGTTAGACCCATATTGTATTAAAATCCCTGAACATATACCTGAAAAGGTTCAGGTTCAAGATGGAATCGCTTAGAGCGGTCATTGCAAGCCTGAAATGAATCGGGACATAAGGGATGCATACCTTCGTGTCCCCATTTATCCACCTCATCAGGCGTACCTCAGAATTGCGGTACGGGATTGTCATTACCAATTTCACCAAGGTAATGGCGGATATGATGGTGCTCCTGCGGAAGCAAGGTGTCACTATTATCACATACTTGGATGATCTCCTCATAAAAGCGAGATCAAGAGAGCAGTTGCTGGACAGCGTATCACCTTCTCTGGAAGTGAAACGGCAACACGACTGGATTCTATATATTCCGAAGTCGCAGTTGGTTCCTACAGCTCATCTGCCTCACCTAGGCATGATCCTAGACACAGACCAGAAGAGGGTTTATCTCCCGATAGAGAGAGCTCAGGAGCTCATGACACTGGTCAGGAATCCATTGAAAACCAAAACAGATGTCAGTGCATCACTGCACTCGAGTCCTAGGAAGGATGATGGCATCATACGAGGCCATCCCCTTCGGCTGGTTCCATGCAAGGACAATGGAACTTACTGGACAAGTGGTCCGGATCACATCTTCAGATGCATCGGTTAATCACCCTATCCCCCAGGGCCAGGGTGTCTCTCCTGTGGTGGCTGCGGAGTGCTCACCTTCTCAAGGGCCGCAGATTCGGCATTCAGGACTGGGTCCTGGTGACCACGGATGCAAGCCTCCGAGGGTGGGGGGCAGTTACACAGGGAAGAAAATTCCAAGGTTTGTGGTCAAGCCAACAGACTTGCCTTCACATCAATATCCTGGAACTAAGGGCCATATACAACGCCCTAAGTCAAGCGGAGTTCCTGCTTCACGACCAACCGGTTCTGATCCAGTCAGACCGCAGGGGCTCATGTAAACCGCCAGGGCGGCACAAGGAGCAGGGTGGCGAGGGTAGAAGCCACCAGAATTCTTCGCTGGGCGAAGAATCAAGTAAGCGCACTGTCAGCAGTGTTTGTTCCGGGAGTGGACACGACCTCTACCCGGGAAAGTGGTGACTTCATCAGGAAGTCTTCACGCAGTTTTGCAAATTGATGGAAACTGCCTCAGGTGGACTACATGGCGTCCCACCTCAATAAAAAGATAAAAAAGGTTTTACGCTGGGTCAAGGGACTCTCAGGCGATAGCTGTGGTCGCACTAGTAACACCGTGGGTGTTCCAGTCGGTCTATATATTCCCTCCTCTTCCTCTCAGACCCAAGGGCTGAGAATTGTAATAAACGGAGGAGTGTGAACAATATTCTTTGCTCCGGATTGGCCAAGAAGGACTCGGTACCCGGAACTGCAAGAAATGCTCTCAGAGGACCCATGGCCTCTGCCTTCTCAGTCAGGACATGCTGCAACAGGGACCCTGTCTGATCCAAGACTTACCGCATCTGCGTTGGACGGCATGGCGGTTGAACACCGGATCCTAGCGGAAAAGGGCGTTCCGGATGCAGTTATTCCTATGCTGATAAACGCTAGGAAAGACGTGACAGCAAGACTTTTTCACTTTATATGGTGAAAATAGGTTGCTTGGTGTGTGGCCGGGAAGGCCCTACAGAGGAATTCCAGGGGGGTCGATTCCTGCACTTCCTACAGTCAGGAGTGACTATGGGCCTAAAATTAGGATCCATAAAGGCCAAGATTTCGGCCCTATCCCTTTTTCTCTCAAAAAGAACTGGCTTCACTGCCTGAAGTTCGGACGTTGTTACAGGGGTGCTGCATATTCAGCCCCTTTTGTGCCTCCAGTGGCACCTTGGGATCTTAACGTGTGTTGGATTCCTAAAATCCCACTGGTTTGAGCCACTTAAGACCGTGGAGCTAAAATGTCTCACGTGGAAAGTGGTCATGCTTTTGGCCTTAGCTTGGACTAGGCGTGTGTCAGAATTGGCGGCTTTGTCATGTAAAAGCCCATATCTGATCTTCCATATGGAAAGGGCAGAATGGAGGACTCGTCCCCAATTTCTCCCTAAGGTGGTATCATCGTTTCATTTGAACCAACCTATTGTGGTGCCTACGGCTACTAGGGACTTGGAGGATTCCAAGTTGCTGGACTTAGTCCGGGCCCTGAAACTTTATGTTTCCAGGACGGCTAGAGTCAGAAAAACTGACTCGCTATTTATCCTGCATGCACCCAACAAGCTGGGTGCTCCTGCTTCAAAGCAGACTATTGCTCGCTGGATCTGTAGCACGATTCAGCTTGCACATTCTGCGGCTGGACTGCCGCATCCTAAATTAGTAAAAGCCCATTCCAAGAGGAAGGGGGCTCTTCTTGGGCGGCTGCCCGAGGGGTCTCGGCTTTACAACTTTGCCGAGCTGCTACTTGGTCGGGTTCAAACACTTTTGCAAAATTCTACAAGTTTGATACCCTGGCTGAGGAGGACCTTTAGTTTGCTCATTCGGTGCTGCAGAGTCATCCGCACTCTCCCGCCCGTTTGGGAGCTTTGGTATAATCCCCATGCTACTTACGGAGTACCCAGCATCCACTAGGACGTCAGAGAAAATAAGAATTTACTCACCGGTAATTCTATTTCTCGTAGTCCGTAGTGGATGCTGGGAGCCCGTCCCAAGTGCGGACTCTCTGCAATACATGTATATAGTTATTGCTTAACTAAAGGGTTATTGTATGAGCCATCTGTTGAGAGAGGCTCAGTTATTGTTCATACTGTTAACTGGGTATAGTTATCACGAGTTGTACGGTGTGATTGGTGTGGCTGGTATGAGTCTTACCCTGGATTCCAAATCCTTTCCTAGTAATGTCAGCTCTTCCGGGCACAGTTTCCCTGAGGTCTGGAGGAGGGGCATAGAGGGAGGAGCCAGTGCACACCAGATATAGTACCTAATCTTTCTTTTAAGAGTGCCCAGTCTCCTGCGGAGCCCGTCTATACCCCATGGTCCTTACGGAGTACCCAGCATCCACTACGGACTACGAGAAATAGAATTACCGGTGAGTAAATTCTTATTTTTTTCAGAAACCAGCATCAGCTCGCATATATTACCGTATCTGGCACCCTTGCTTTCAGTGACGTGCTCATCGCCACTATGATCCTCTGGTATTTCGGATACATAGACTTCTGGCATTTCTACAGATGGGCCTTACCATGGTTCTCTGCCTTGCATCTGTTAAAGTTCAGGTCTCTGCTCTGTCCGTCTGGTTTCAGAAAAGACTTGCTCCCTTTGTTACTTCAGGGGCTCCTTGAAATTTTTCCTGTTCTTTGGGCCTAGCAACAGCCTCACTTTGAACTGTTGGATACGGGTGATCTCAAATGGTTGACAGCGAATATCCTCTTCCCCTTGGCTATTGCCTCAGCCCGCAGAGTATCTGACTTGGGGGCACAGGGTTGTCCTTCGGACTAAGCAGGGATACCTACCTAAGGTAGTATCTAAGTTTCATATCAACTAGGCCATTGTGGTGCCAGCCTTCCTTGAACCTGGCCTTTCACCTAAGGAAGCTTTGTTGGATGTGGTCCGTGCTCTCAAGATCTACGTGGACCATATCAGTTCAATTCGATATATGGATTCCTTTTCATACTCTACGGATTCCACAGGCGTGCCTGGCCAGCCAATAAACAAACCTTGGCTCGTTGGCTCCACATGACCATCTCACATGCTTGCTGATCTTCCACTAACGAATACACTCTCTGCTCATGGAATCAAGGGGTTTGCGTGGAGCGCACAGTGTGTGTATCTTGTTTAAGGGGGCTGCTGGTATCTGAAGAGTTGTCCAGACTCTAAGGCTAGTGTTATTGTACAGGTTTTGGATACCTGCGCTCACCCTGTATTTGGTGTTTGTATGTGAGAAATAATGTATCTCTATGATCTGTAAATACCTTTATAAGTCACAATGCTTAGCATAACAGATGGTACAATAATTCATATATAATCGATGATATTGTGATGACACATAAATGCCCTTATTTGCAATAGTAACATGCATATTGTGTGAACATCCGATGTATAGGGAAAATAAACACAAGATGAAATCAAATATGGTATTGCCGTGTGATGAATATCCTAAAGAAAAGTCTTATGAGAAAAGGAGTATCTTTGTTCCAGATATATAAGAGTCAGTCTTTATCTGAAGGGATTTCCTTTCCCCTCAGTGTGAGTCTAAGCAGTGTGCCCAGAGGCGGTTCTTTGTCAATAATTGATCGTAGGTGGAGGTCGTGTTCTGGGAGGCTGGGGTCCCGGCCTGCCAGTTGCAACTTACCCTCACGATGTGATGTTTAGTTCTCTTTGTTCACTCTGTGGTGAGTGATGTTGTGGCCGCTTGCGCTGTTTCCGCTGTATCCATCCCCGGTGGTGCTCAGCAGACAGAGCTGGAAGCCTTCCTGGCATTGCTGCTAGGCTGAGGGGTCCCACCGGAAGCCGCACTGAACAACCAGAGGTTGCGTTGCCGCAACGCTCCGCTTCTTCCTATGTCCTGTGCGGTCTCAACGGCCGCTCCACTCGCCGGCTGGCGAGGAGTTTTGTGGATGTAGTTTGCGGTGATGTGCTGGCAGGCTTGAGGTGTTTGCATGGATCTGTTTCCAACGCGTTTCGGCCGCAAATGGCCTTCTTCAAGGATTCAGAGTGCTGTCCCATGGGGTTCTTTTATTGGTCTTTCTGACCAATCGGATGCGGTGGGTGTGGTTCCAAATGGGTAATTGATGTTGTGGTGGGTGTGGTTCCAAATGGGTGATTGATGTTTCCATGGAAATGCTTCACTTAGTGCATCTGTTCATTTCAAACAGTAGTGTGCCAGATTTTTTTACTTTTATGGTATGGTGTTTGATGACAACGTGTATGTCCCATATATAGATAGTGGTTTCTTGGTCATATGTATCAACATACATGAATAGTAGCTCTACGGTTAAGTAAAGATATAATTTTCTACAAACATATCACATTTACATATGTATTCATGTCTATGTATAAGTGGATATGGGTGTCTGGTTTTCCAATGTCTGATGGTGTGCTCCAACCTGTATTGATTATTTGGCTAGTATGCTGTTATTAAAGTCAATGTTGAGACCTTTCGGTGCCATGGTTTTGAGATTAAAGATCCATTTTAATTCGTTCCTATCCAATGTTTTATTGAAATCTCCACCTCTCCAATTTCTGAGTGGTTTCTCTATTGCTATGAAGAACAAAGTGGTGGGATTTGCCTCATGTACTTCTTTGTAATGTTTTGATACGCTGTGGTTCTCATATCCAATTTTGATGTTTCTTATATGTTCATATATCCTATTTTTTAATGGTCTGATGGTTCTGCCTATATATTCTAGCCCACACGGGCATCTCAGTAGGTATATCACCCCCTTACTTTCACATGAGACTTCATGTTTGATTTTGAATGACTCATTTATCGTGGAGGAGTGGAATTCCTCTATTCTCTTTGTGGTGGTCTTGTGTGTGATCTTGCAGTTGAGCATTTGCCACAATAGTGAAAGCCCGTATGGTGTTCTGTGTACGGTAACGTAGTTTGTACCTTTGATGGTTTGAGATGGTTCCTTACCAATTTCTGCTTAATGTCAGGGGCTTTCCTGTAGACTATGTGTGGTCACTCCTCCACGATAAATGAGTCATTCAAAATCAAACATGAAGTCTCATGTGAAAGTAAGGGGGTGATATACCTACTGAGATGCCCGTGTGGGCTAGAATATATAGGCAGAACCATCAGACCATTAAAAAATAGGATATATGAACATATAAGAAACACCAAAATTGGATATGAGAACCACAGCGTATCAAAACATTACAAAGAAGTACATGAGGCAAATCCCACCACTTTGTTCTTCATAGCAATAGAGAAACCACTCAGAAATTGGAGAGGTGGAGATTTCAATAAAACATTGGATAGGAACGAATTAAAATGGATCTTTAATCTCAAAACCATGGCACCGAAAGGTCTCAACATTGACTTTAATAACAGCATACTAGCCAAATATTTACTACAGGTTGGAGCACACTATCAGACATTGGAAAACCAGACACCCATATCCACTTATACAGAGACATGAATACATATGTAAATGTGATATGTTTGTAGAAAATGATATCTTTACTTAACCGTAGAGCTACTATTCATGTATGTTGATACATATGACCAAGAAACCACTATCTATATATGGGACATACACATTGTCATCAAACACCATACCATAAAAGTAAAAAAGTCTGGCACACTACTGTTTGAAATGAACAGATGCACTAAGTGAAGCAGTTCCATGGAAACATCAATCACCCATTTGGAACCACACCCACCACAACATCAATCACCCATTTAGAACCACACCCACCGCATCCGATTGGTCAGAAAGACCAATAAAAGAACCCCATGGGACAGCACTCTGAATCCTTGAAGAAGGCCATTTGCGGCCGAAACGCGTTGGAAACAGATCCATGCAAACACCTCAAGCCTGCCAGCACATCACCGCAAACTACATCCACAAGACTCCTCGCGGCCGGCGAGTGGAGCGGCCATTGAGACCGCACAGGACATAGGAAGAAGCGGAGCGTTGCGGCAACGCAACTTCCGGTTGTTCAGTGCGGCTTCCGGCGGGACCCGGCAGCCTAGCAGCAGAGCCAGGAAGGCTTCCAGCTCTGTCTGCTGAGGAGCACCACTGGGGACGGATACAGCGGAAACAGCGCAAGCGGCCACATCGTCACTCACCACAGAGTGAACAAAGAGAACTAAACATCACATCGTGAGGGTAAGTTGCACCTGGCAGGCCGGGACGCCGGCCTCCCAGAACACGACCTCCACCTACGATCAATTATTGACAAAGAACCGCCTCTGGGCACACTGCTTAGACTCACACTGAGGGGAAAGGAAATCCCTTCAGATAAAGACTGACTCTCATATATCTGGAACAAAGATACTCCTTTTCTCATAAGACTTCTCTTTAGGATATTCATTACACGGCAATACCATATTTGATTTCATCTTGTGTTTATTTTCCCTATACATCGGATGTTCACACAATATGCATGTTACTATTTCAAATAAGGGCATTTATGTGTAATCACAATATCATCGATTATATATGAATTATTGTACCATCTGTTATACTAAGCATTGTGACTTATAAAGGTATTTACAGATCATAGAGATACATTATTTCTCACACTCTCTGCTCACTCTACTCTCTCTGTTGGACCTTCGTAGGCAACCCGTCATGGCGCGTCTGCTGAATAACTCTGCAAAGGCCGCTACGTGGTCCTCTTCCCACGCGTTTCTTAGGTTCTATGCCTTTGATATGTTTGCCTCTCAGGATGCAACCTTTGACTGCAATGTCCTCCTTTCATCTTGGAAGTATTCCCTCCCTATTACTGCTTTGGGACATCCCCAAGGTTAACCCTGTGGAGACCATGAAAATAAGAGTTATGGTAAAACTTACCCTCATTAACTCTTTTTCTTCGAGGTCCGTGGAATCTGCAGGGTGCCCACCCTGACGCACCACGTTTCAATGGACACATTAGTGCCGGCGGTGGGGGAAGGGGGGAATCGAGGGCGACTGCAGCCAGCACTCATGCAGCCCTGGAAATAACATGCCTACAGGGGGAAGGGTTGCAAAGCGGTGGGGTGTGGGGGACTCTGCAGCCGGAGACCTTCAATGGTGTCCCGGCAGGAAAGTGGGGCGGGACTATGGCTGCAGAGAGGAAAGTTATCTCTTTCCGAAAAAATGTCTTCTCAAAAAGACCAGTTTTTCGGAAGTGTTAATTTTCTCATGCTGGCATAATTAATCATAAAAAAATTGTGAGAGAATGCAATGAGAATGGAAAACTAAAAATTCTCATTGCACAATTTTTTCATGATGAATATGCCCCTTAATGATGGTAAGTTTTACCATAACTCTTCTTATTTATAAAGCCAACATTTTTTGGCAGAGTGAAAATTTAAAGCGGCAAACACATTTAAGATTAAAGTACAAAGGGCTTTATTCTTATCTTAATGGGGTTGATTCAATTCAGCACGCTGTTAATAACATGGGAAAGAGATCCCGCATTTATTCAATTCAGCATGCTGTTATGTAGGAGAATGCTGGTACTCACGCCTTAAACCGGGTGCTTAGTTCCGTGAACCTCTACCCTCCTCCCCTCTGGTGCCTCTGCCTCCTTTCCCACTTGTACCTCTGCCCACTCCTTATTTGTGTCTCTGCATCCCACCACATTTGTGCCTCTGGCCCCTCTCTACTAGTTTCTTTGCAAGCCTCCTTATTTGTGCCTCAGTATCCCTCCCCACTTCTGCTTCTGGCCCATTTACACCTATGCCCCTGCCTCCCTCCTCAACTGTACCTCTACCTCCCTCCCCACTGGTACCTCTGCCCCCTCCCCTGTGCCCCTATGTTCCGTCCCACTTGTACATCTGCCCCCTCCTTATCTATGCTTTTGCATCCCTCTACACTTCTGCCTCTGGGCCCTTCCCAACTATGACTCTGCATCCCCCCCCCCCTCCCCCCTCCCACTTGTGCCTCTTTTCCACCTGTGCCGGCTGTGCAGCCATGAAAGAGAAAAGGGTCTCAAAGCAGTGCCTGATAGAGCAAGTGTAGCAACAGTTCTGTAATATGCAGTACTATGGATGCATCAGAGCAGTGACGTGCGGTGAGGTCACTGGTTGGGGAGGCACTGGCAGCTAACAAGCCCCCCCCCCCCCCCCCCCTGAAAAAAAAAAAAGCGTGGTCCCCTGACACATCAGTAAAACCAGCACTAGGCAGAACCAGCCAGGGGGAGTAATGCCATAGCAGGGGAGACACTCAGTGTGGGGTCCCCCTGCCATAACATTAATCATCCCCCCGAGCCAGTCAGCCCAGGGTTGGAATTCTTCGGAAAGTGGGAACCCCAAAAAATAAAAATGGGGTCCCCCCTCCCGAGCAATAACCAGCACTGGGCTGATAGCCCAGTGCTATGCCCCGCACCCCTGGTGGCGGTGGGTGCGGGGTTCATTGTATGTTAATATTGTTCTTTACAGGTGGCCTATAGGTCCCAGCAAGCCTGCCCCAGCATGCTGGCACTTGGAGAACCACAAGTGCCAGCATGCCTGGACATAAAGGGCCCGCTGGCACCTGTAGTCCACCTGTAAAGAAAACATTAAAATAAAACACCACACGTCTTAAAAATAAGTTTTATTAAACTGGATCTTCACCTGGGGGCGGCAGCCTTTAAGCTCTTTTGCGTGGCCGCCGCCTTCCCAGGGCTTCCTGCGTCTTCACCTGGGGGGCGCCACATCCCCAGGGCTTCCAGCGTCTTCACCCGGTGGGCGGCGGCTGCTAAGCTCTTTTGCATAGCCGCCGCCCATCCAGGACTTCCGGCAGCTTCTTTCTTCAGGAGCTCTTCACAGCTCCTCCTCCGCCGTCGGACTGACGCTCCTCTGCCTCGCGCTGACTTATATAAGTCAGCCGGAGGGGGCGGGGCGATGACGCGGCGAGCCGTGATTGGCTCGTGGCGGCCATCTTGAATTTAAAAAATGACGCTGAGGTGCCATTTTTGAAACTGGTACCGCTCCGCTGCCAAACTCTGCAGGCTAAAGGTAAACTTCCGCAACCCGCTGCCCGCACCACCGCCGCCCGCACCACAGCCGCATCCAGCCGCTCGCACCTCCTCCGCCAGCGTCGCCCACACAGTGATTGACAGCGGATCCAGTGACGGATCCGCTGGCCAATCACTGTGGCCTCACTGACAGGGACGTGCTTTCATAGGTTGAAAGCACGTCCCTGTATGAAAGCGGCACCTCTAATGGTGCCGCTTTCCCATATATTTTCAATGGGCTTTTACTGCCCATGGCTAGTCCCCGCCCGTGCCCGCCCCCCCGCCCCCATACCTTTCCCCAGTGACAACGGGAGGCACCACGATCGGTGCCTCCCAAACACTTAAAGAGAGGAGCAATGATAAGAATAATATTAAGAGGATACATATGACAAAGAATATGTGTCATATGCATCTTCTTTGTATTATCTTAATCATTAATGACAGGGGAGGCACTGCCTCCCCTGACTGCACGTCCCTGCATCAGAGTACCCAGTAGGAGGAAGAACCTGGAGCGTCTCAGGGAAGCCCTAACCAGGAAGGGAGTTAGTATGTCTTGCACACCCCATACACCCTGTGTATGCCTATATTGTACTGTATTATAACTCCTGTTATGTAGCGCAATGTTCTAATCCAGAATGGTATTACTATAAGTGCTGAATATGCGCAGTGGCGGCATATCAAATAGAATTGAATTGAATTCCCATTACATTTCCCATTTATTATCCAGCAAAAGAGCGTCTTTATAGACAACTTATGATTATGATTATTATTATTATAATTATTATTATTATTATTATTATTATTATTATTTTTTGCCTAATCTGCTGGCCATTCCCACTTTAATTTTCGAAAAGGGTTAGGAAACTGCAGCTGAGGCATGCTCCAAGCATTATGGCTCCACGCTACACCTCTGGCCCTAGGGGAGAATTCAATTGCAGGCGATGTCCATGGAGATGGCCAGACAATTGGCACTTCTCTGATACCATCATTGCCAGTTGTTTCTCGCATTCCTTAGAGCTGCACAGGAAAATGAGTGATGATGGGCTAGCATAATTCTCACAGGTGAGCTCAGCAGAGTTTCATAGTTGCACATTGCTGAGAAATGAACCTTCCCACCACCACCAGCCTCCAGCTCTCAATCTAAACTATCCAATAATTATTGGGAATGGAGTAATGGTTAGCATTACTGCCTCACAGCACTAAGGTCATGGGTTCGATTCCCACTATGGCCCTACCTGTGTGGAGTTTGTATATTCTCCCTGTGCTTGCATGGGTTTCCTCCGGGTACTCCGGTTTCTTCCACTATCCAAAAATATACAGGTAGCTTAATTGACTCCTAACCCTAGCATGAATGTGTGTGTGTGTGTGTGTGTGTGTGTGTGTGTGTGTGTGTGTGTGTGTGTGTGTGTGTGTGTGTGTGTGTGTGTGTGTGTACATGTGGTAGGGAATATAGATCCACTGGGGCAGGGACTGATGTGAATGGCCAAATATTCTCTGTAAAGCGCCTTGTGGAATATGTGTGCGCTATATAAATAACTGGTAATAATAATAACTGGTAATAATAATAACTGGTAATAATCATCCTCCTAGCAAGTAATCAGATTGTGCTATAGCACTCCCCATATTTGTCAATCCTTCAGTATTTTAACTGTACATTTTTTTTTATTTTTTTTTTATATAATAATTTAGTTACAACCAATATATGTACTTGCACATTGTTTGTTTCTAAAGAGATACGGTAGAGGTTGCTGCACTGGGTAATACAGATAATTACAAAAGGAGCAGTATATAGTATATTAAACAGTCCTTAAACCAATAATCCAAGCCAGCTGCACAGTGTGGAAGGATCCCCGCTAAATGTACAAACTGGCAATGTACCCTAAAGGCCCATACACAATAGAAGTCATGAAAGATGTGAAAGATGAACAATTTGAAAGATGAGCAATATCCCTTGAACTTCCCGGAGTCCTAAAAAACGTAATTGAGTGAACACACTGAGTGATTTTGCAAACAATTTGAAAGACGAAAGATCTCCTTGGAATTGGCACCTTATTTACATATTTTAATTTTGGGAAGGCATTTCTGGGTGTGTGGATAGGGCTTTAGGAGGGAATAAATGCCTAGTGTCCATTTTAGCTTTTTGAATTTATGCTAAAAGTGCTGTACTTTGGACCTTTGGCCAACTACCTGTGAGGGCTTCTACATTTAGCTCCCAATACCCCCTATGCCTCCCATTAACACAGCTATACCTCCCAATACCCCCAAACATCCCCTGTACCTCCCATATACACTGCTATACCTCCTAATACTCCCTCTACCTCCCAATTACCATCCATCCTGTAAGGCGCAATCAAAATTTATGCAAATAACAAGGAATTTTGGACTGGATTCATTGAATTGTACACCAATATGTGCCTCTAGAGCAGGCTTTTTCAACCAGTGTGCCATGGCACACTAGTGTGCCGTGACCAGTTGCAGGGTGTGCCCCGGAGCCAGAGCAGCTTCCTGCACCTTCAGAGTGAACTGTTGGTTTGGGCTCTTCTTAGAGGATCAGTCATGCTCCGGCTGTGACCTATGCCTTGAAAATGGTGTGATATCATAGGTCACGGCTGCCGCGTCTCACCACCCAGCCAGCCCACCCTCCTGCTTCCAGTTCCTGACTGCATACACAGCTTTCCTTGCCCACCCACATCCACACCTGCCCGACCGCCCGCTGCTCAGTATTCGCAGAACTCCACTATGAACAACCCCCGCCACTGAGGGACAGGGAGGAGAACAGCTGATAATATTTGTTATTTTATTTCTCCTGTGGGGAACCAAATAATTTCAATAGTATTTATGTGGGGAGAATAAGAATTTATGGATTTATGGGGGGAAGAATGTGAATAATTCATGTGGGGAGCAATAAGATTTATGTGGGGAGAAATGTGATTGATTTATGTGTGGAGCAATAGGATTTATGTAAGGAGCAACATGATTTATGTGGGGAGCAATGTGATTGTTTTTTCTGTGTAGGCCAATGTATGTGTGGATTTTTTTTTTTTTACTGTGAGGGCCAATATGTGTGCTTTGTTTTTTTCTGTGAGGAACTGATGGTGTGCCTTGGCAATTTTAAAATATTGTTCAATGTGCCGCGAGTAAAAAAAAGGTTGAAAATTACTGCTCTAGAGCATGGATTACTCCAACAAATTTAGGCACTCCAGCATATTCACAACTACAGCAAAGTACAGAACATTGATACCGACATAAGTAGGGCCAAGAAAAAGATATTAAATCTGCGGAAAATCTTTTCAAAAGAACACAAGAAATGTAAGAAGTCCCAACATCCGGTAGCTTGAGCAGATGAAGTCCAAAACCAACACTATGGTACTCCAACCATACTCCGGTCATCCTGGATCAAGAACTCACGATAGTGCAGAACATTTTAAGAAATACGTCTTTAAAAACGGCAATTAAAAAATTCACTAATAATAAGCAGGATCACCATGCAGAGCTGACTGTGCACTCATCCATGTGGAGTGAATGCCAGTAGAGGAACTGGGTTTGATGACAGGTGGTGTAGGGGGCCACGCTGCAGATAAATTGAGATGTGACTGGCTTGCAGCAGGATTTGGCGGTGGCGGAATCGACGCAAGCATCGGGAAGTCGCTTTAGGGGTGGTGGCGTGGGCTGGGGCAAGATTGAATGACAGTGCTCTCGGTCAATCGCCTGGCTTGAGCACGTGTCAGTGCATCATACACTATGCATTTGAACAGCCAAAACTAATCTAGGTCTACGCTCTGCAACTCTGAGGCTATGTGCATGCCAAAAATCATTAATTGGTCCGGGAGCTTCTGAAGAACCTGCTGCGCTTGATCCGAAAACTGTTCTGCACATGACGGTACGGAACTGGAAGGTTGCTGATGCCTCTTTGCGGGCCTCTTCCCCTTGCTGGCTGGTTGAGTGGGCAGCGTTTCCAGCACAGTCTCTCCCAGTTCCGTGTACTCAATGGTGGGAGGGTCAGGATCCACATCAGGCAAGACAAACTGAATTTAAAAAAAAGTAGTTAGGTCCAAATAGAAAACGTAACATGTTCTAGGAGGACTGTACATGCAAAAGAAGTGAAAACAGTGGAGAAGCGTGCCATTGAAGAAGTTGACAATATATATCACCAGTGCCACACTTCTCCACTCCACACTTCTCACATTTAACCATGTGTGAAAAACACAAACAAAACAGTGTGTGCCTGGACTGTGTGTGTACTTGTCAGATCCTGATTCCCCGATACCTCGTCTGCGGCGGCCTCAGGGGAGGCAGGCGACACTGAGCACTCTGACCGCTTTGTTGGCTCAGCACTCTGACCGCATCGTTGGCTCTTGATCCAGGGTGGAGAGGAGTACGTCGTAATACTATAGTGTTGGTTTGTAGACATCATCCATCCCGTTTGTAGACACTCCTTGCATTTTTTGTTTTATTTTAAAATGACAGTCCGTATATTTTGGATCTTCTTGACCCATGGGATGTCGGCTTCTGAATTCAGTGCTTTGCTGTAGTCAACAAGTTGTTGGAATGCCTGAACCTTCTTTTGTCTATTGGAGTAATCCTTGGATTTGACTCTCCAGAGGCACTCATTGGCCTGGTACAAGTCCATGAATCCAGTCCAGAATTCCTTGTGGTGTTCCATAATTCTGAAAAGAAGAATGAAAAATAAATAAATACATACGCTCAAACCATAAAACATATCCTCATATACATCTTTAAAATAAAATTTGAAGCGTATAAATTATAATATATTATATATATATATATATATATATATATATATATATATATATACAAGGGCGTAGCTACCATAGGTGCAGGGAGTGCAGTTGCTATGGGCCTAGAGCTAAGAGGGGCCCACCTTACCTTTCAAGGTTAAGTGTTATATACATTTTTTACCATTGGATGGTACATGTAGGCCCCAAGGAGAGTTTGTAAGGGCCTCTAATATATCTAGTCATGCCCCTGGACCTGCTCATTGTATTTGGTATAAAATGAAGGGCATTATAATGTTACATAATATGAACTGGGGGCACTATATGTCAAAATGTGAATAGGGGGTACTATGTTGCATAATGTGTACTGGCAGCCCTACAATGTGACATAACGTGAAGTGGGGAACTACTAGGGTTTATAAAATAAACTAGGGCACTGATATAATATTTGCCCAAACTCCATGGTGGCCCAGTGGGTCATTGGTGGGCAGTGGCACATATGTGTTTTGGGAAACACTGGTGGGGTAGTGGGTGTTTATACTCACAAAAGAAGAGTTTAGTTTTCAGAGTTGTCTTGGAAGCGTGCTGTGGAGGGGCTGCTTCTCGGTCCGCACAGTGCATTAAAATGGTGCCAAGGCGGGTCCGGGAGGAGGTTTGCTTACCATATCATTCACATTGGACATCGGTCGTACCGTACTGTACATGTCAATATGAGCGATGTCACCAGCGAGATTGAGGGAACTGAGCTGCATGCATGGTCGACTGCCAACCTGCTTCAACGAGCACAGGTGCACGCATCGCTCGTCGTTCATTGGGTACACACGAGACGATATGAACGATCAGATCGTTCAATCCCATCATTATCGTGCAAATCTACTGAAAAACTCGTCTAGTGTATACGGGCCTTAAGAGTAAAAGATATAAGTTTGAAGTACAAAATAAAAGTAGACTTTTGCAGTGGCACTTTTATAAATATAAAAATTTTACTTTTAAGTAAATATGTAAAAATAGAGAAACAGATATGAACATAAAAAAATATAGTTTACGTCACGTAAATCATTAGGTATCCCATAGAACAGAGGTTCTCAAACTCGGTCCTCGGGGGCACACACAGTGCATGTTTTGCAGGTCTCCTCACAGAATCGCAAGTGAAATAATTAGCTCCACCTGTGGACCTTTTAAAATGTGTCAGTGAGTAATTAATACACCTGTGCACCTGCTGGGTTACCTGCAAAACATGCACTGTGTGGGCCCCCGAGGACCGAGTTTGAGAACCTCTGCCATAGAACATATAACTATGGGGCCCATTTTATGTAAAAAAAAAAATGTTGATTACTCCCTGAAAACACCCGTTATCAGGGGTAACCGCAAATATTTAGTGTCACCTAAATGTATGAAGGAGGGATCGTAGCTGATATTTCTATTATCTGCTGTGATACCTCCATTCCCGACTACAGCTGCATCCCCAATGGTTTCTGTGGTGCGTGCAATGCTGCCAGATCTACCATTCTGGAGACTGGCCCAGGCAGCTAACGCCATCTAAAGATGCCGTTAACCTGTTGTAGCCTATGGGCTACATTTCATAAGGTCCCCAGAACCTTCCCCAGCAATAGCAACCGCACATGTTTAGTAGTTCCTTTCGGAGCCCCTCTCCGTTTTTGGTCCTGCCTCATACCTCTGACCTACTTATCCACATATTGCAATGAGATCTTGGGTGCTAACATCACTCCCAGGTCACATTTTGTGATGATTGATAAATGGTCCTCTATCTGAGCCAAATAATTCAGGTGCTTTGTGTCAGTGCATATATGCAGAGAGAATCAAACTGTTTATTGAGTATGCAAAGGATTTATAAACATGAAATGTATCCCATAGGTCAGTGGTTCTCAAACTGTGTGCCGTGGCATCCTGGGGTGCCACAAGACACTTGCTGGGGTGCCTCGGGTTGGTGGTCCAGGACCAATTAAAATTATTTATGGTCTATGTAATAGGCAAAACCAGTGCTAGTGGCTGCCAATCATAAAGTATGTGGACAGAGAAGTAAATCCTGTTCCTCACCACATAAAATTTCTCAATAAGAAACCTTTATCCTAGGGGTGCCGTGAAAAAAATTCTGATACTCTAGGGTGCCGTGATTCCAAAAAGTTTGTGAACCGCTGCCATAGGGCATATGGATGGCTCTCCTGCAAACAATTGAGACACCCTACTTCTGCACAGAAACTTTATAAATTGATGGCAAACAATCATGAATACAATCCACAATATACAGTATACAGTAAAATTTGTAATTAAGTAGAATTCATTTTTACAATAGCCGAAATGATAAATACCACAGGGTCTGAAAGCAGCCATGTCCAAAGATCCTCAACTACCTACACAGGAGGCCATACTCAGATGGAAAAACTGCACTTGCCATAAGGCTGGTGCAAGTTTCCACTATCATGAATATATTGTGGGTAGGGAGGCCAATCCCGGGCCGTTTTTTCAATCCCGGGATTCGGGATTGAAAAACGGTCAAGCCCGGGATTGCAGTAGGGACCAGTGAAGGTTGTAGGGAGCAGCGCTGGAGGGAGGGTGTAGGTAATGGTGCGGGAGGTAGGGAGGGTGTAGGTAGTGGTGCGGGAGGTAGGGAGGGTGTAGGTAGCGGTGCAGGAGGTAGGGAGGGGGTAGGCAGCAGTGCGGGAGGGTGGGTGTAGGTAGTGGTGCTGGAGGGAGGATGTAGGTAGCGGCGCGGAAGCGTTGGTAGCGGCGCGAGAGGGAGGGTGGGTGTAAGTAATGACACTTACTATTAGGCGGGCGGCCGCGGCAGCCATGGACTCACTGAACGCGGGAGCATTTCAAATGAAGCGCCGGCCGCCAGCCAACTAGAGCTGGCTGACCGGCAGCCAATCAGGGAAGCGGTCGCAGCAGTGGCTCCTGATTGGCTGCCGCTGCTGCGGCAGCTTCCCTGATTGGCTGCCGAGCCGCCAGCTCTGATTGGCTGGCGGCCGGCGCTACATTTGAAGTGCTGCCGCGTTCAGCTTGTCCATGGCTGCCGCGGCCGCCCGCCTAATAGTAAGTGTCATTACTTACACCCACCCTCCCGCACATGCGCACTGTAATCCCTTGAATCCCGGGATTGGAAGCTCCAATCCCGGGATTCAAGTCCCGGCATTTTTGGGCCCAAATCCCGGGATCCCGCCGATCCCGATCCCGGGATTGTCCTCCCTAATTGTGGGGGGTTTGTCCGGTTACTGTATGTCTGTAATATGTATTTCTATGATAATTTCTATTATATTTTTGTAGTTTGAATGAAATGCATAATATATGTAGGAATAATATGTCAGCCCAACAGGATAAACCATTTAAAAAATAGACAATCCACTGCATGAAGTAAGGGCATTCCTGTGGTTATTTAAGGCAGAATGAGAGAGATTGGGGCATAGAAACTAGAGATGAGCGGGTTCGGTTTCTCTGAATCCGAACCCGCCAGAACTTCATGTTTTTTTTCACGGGTCCGAGCGACTCGGATCTTCCCGCCTTGCTCGGTTAACCCGAGCGCGCCCGAACGTCATCATGACGCTGTCGGATTCTCGCGAGGCTCGGATTCTATCGCGAGACTCGGATTCTATATAAGGAGCCGCGCGTCGCCGCCATTTTCACACGTGCATTGAGATTGATAGGGAGAGGACGTGGCTGGCGTCCTCTCCGTTTAGAATAGATTAGAGAGACACTTGATTTACTAATTTTGGGGAGCATTAGGAGTACTCAGTACAGTGCAGAGTTTTGCTGATAGTGACCAGTGACCACCAGTTTTATTTATAATCCGTTCTCTGCCTGAAAAAAGCGATACACAGCACACAGTGACTCAGTCACATACCATATCTGTGTGCACTGCTCAGGCTCAGGCCAGTGTGCTGCATCATCTATTATCTATATATAATATTATATATATCTGTCTGACTGCTCAGCTCACACAGCTTATAATTGTGGGGGAGACTGGGGAGCACTACTGCAGTGCCAGTTATAGGTTATAGCAGGAGCCAGGAGTACATAATATATTATATAGTGAGTGACCACCAGACACACAGTGCAGTTTATTTAATATATCCGTTCTCTGCCTGAAAAAAGCGATACACACAGTGACTCAGTCAGTCACATACCATATCTGTGTGCACTGCTCAGGCTCAGGCCAGTGTGCTGCATCATCTATATATATTATATATCTGTCTGACTGCTCAGCTCACACAGCTTATAATTGTGGGGGAGACTGGGGAGCACTACTGCAGTGCCAGTTATAGGTTATAGCAGGAGCCAGGAGTACATAATATTATATTAAAATTAAACAGTGCACACTTTTGCTGCAGGAGTGCCACTGCCAGTGTGACTAGTGACCAGTGACCTGACCACCAGTATATATAATATTAGTAGTATACTATCTCTTTATCAACCAGTCTATATTAGCAGCAGACACAGTACAGTGCGGTAGTTCACGGCTGTGGCTACCTCTGTGTCGGCACTCGGCAGCCCGTCCATAATTGTATATACCACCTAACCGTGGTTTTTTTTTCTTTCTTTATACATACATACTAGTTACGAGTATACTATCTCTTTATCAACCAGTCTATATATTAGCAGCAGACACAGTACAGTGCGGTAGTTCACGGCTGTGGCTACCTCTGTGTCGGCACTCGGCAGCCCGTCCATAATTGTATATACCACCTAACCGTGGTTTTTTTTTCTTTCTTTATACATACATACTAGTTACGAGTATACTATCTCTTTATCAACCAGTCTATATATTAGCAGCAGACACAGTACAGTGCGGTAGT
This sequence comes from Pseudophryne corroboree, assembly GCF_028390025.1. NCBI lineage: Eukaryota > Metazoa > Chordata > Amphibia > Anura > Myobatrachidae > Pseudophryne > Pseudophryne corroboree. The sequence continues at coordinate 416,495,615 of NC_086447.1, read as the reverse complement.
TCACGGCTGTGGCTACCTCTGTGTCGGCACTCGGCAGCCCGTCCATAATTGTATATACCACCTAACCGTGGTTTTTTTTTCTTTCTTTATACATACATACTAGTTACGAGTATACTATCTCTTTATCAACCAGTCTATATATTAGCAGCAGACCCAGTACAGTGCGGTAGTTCACGGCTGTGGCTACCTCTGTGTCGGCACTCGGCAGCCCGTCCATAATTGTATATACCACCTAACCGTGGTTTTTTTTTCTTTCTTTATACATACATACTAGTTACGAGTATACTATCTCTTTATCAACCAGTCTATATATTAGCAGCAGACACAGTACAGTGCGGTAGTTCACGGCTGTGGCTACCTCTGTGTCGGCACTCGGCAGCCCGTCCATAATTGTATATACCACCTAACCGTGGTTTTTTTTTCTTTCTTTATACATACATACTAGTTACGAGTATACTATCTCTTTATCAACCAGTCTATATATTAGCAGCAGACACAGTACAGTGCGGTAGTTCACGGCTGTGGCTACCTCTGTGTCGGCACTCGGCAGCCCGTCCATAATTGTATACTAGTATCCAATCCATCCATCTCCATTGTTTACCTGAGGTGCCTTTTAGTTGTGCCTATTAAAATATGGAGAACAAAAATGTTGAGGTTCCAAAATTAGGGAAAGATCAAGATCCACTTCCACCTCGTGCTGAAGCTGCTGCCACTAGTCATGGCCGAGACGATGAAATGCCAGCAACGTCGTCTGCCAAGGCCGATGCCCAATGTCATAGTACAGAGCATGTCAAATCCAAAACACCAAATATCAGTAAAAAAAGGACTCCAAAACCTAAAATAAAATTGTCGGAGGAGAAGCGTAAACTTGCCAATATGCCATTTACCACACGGAGTGGCAAGGAACGGCTGAGGCCCTGGCCTATGTTCATGGCTAGTGGTTCAGCTTCACATGAGGATGGAAGCACTCAGCCTCTCGCTAGAAAAATGAAAAGACTCAAGCTGGCAAAAGCAGCACAGCAAAGAACTGTGCATTCTTCGAAATCCCAAATCCACAAGGAGAGTCCAATTGTGTCGGTTGCGATGCCTGACCTTCCCAACACTGGACGTGAAGAGCATGCGCCTTCCACCATTTGCACGCCCCCTGCAAGTGCTGGAAGGAGCACCCGCAGTCCAGTTCCTGATAGTCAGATTGAAGATGTCAGTGTTGAAGTACACCAGGATGAGGAGGATATGGGTGTTGCTGGCGCTGGGGAGGAAATTGACCAGGAGGATTCTGATGGTGAGGTGGTTTGTTTAAGTCAGGCACCCGGGGAGACACCTGTTGTCCGTGGGAGGAATATGGCCGTTGACATGCCAGGTGAAAATACCAAAAAAATCAGCTCTTCGGTGTGGAGGTATTTCACCAGAAATGCGGACAACAGGTGTCAAGCCGTGTGTTCCCTTTGTCAAGCTGTAATAAGTAGGGGTAAGGACGTTAACCACCTCGGAACATCCTCCCTTATACGTCACCTGCAGCGCATTCATAATAAGTCAGTGACAAGTTCAAAAACTTTGGGTGACAGCGGAAGCAGTCCACTGACCAGTAAATCCCTTCCTCTTGTAACCAAGCTCACGCAAACCACCCCACCAACTCCCTCAGTGTCAATTTCCTCCTTCCCCAGGAATGCCAATAGTCCTGCAGGCCATGTCACTGGCAATTCTGACGAGTCCTCTCCTGCCTGGGATTCCTCCGATGCATCCTTGCGTGTAACGCCTACTGCTGCTGGCGCTGCTGTTGTTGCCGCTGGGAGTCGATGGTCATCCCAGAGGGGAAGTCGTAAGCCCACTTGTACTACTTCCAGTAAGCAATTGACTGTTCAACAGTCCTTTGCGAGGAAGATGAAATATCACAGCAGTCATCCTACTGCAAAGCGGATAACTGAGTCCTTGACAACTATGTTGGTGTTAGACGTGCGTCCGGTATCCGCCGTTAGTTCACAGGGAACTAGACAATTTATTGAGGCAGTGTGCCCCCGTTACCAAATACCATCTAGGTTCCACTTCTCTAGGCAGGCGATACCGAGAATGTACACGGACATCAGAAAAAGACTCACCAGTGTCCTAAAAAATGCAGTTGTACCCAATGTCCACTTAACCACGGACATGTGGACAAGTGGAGCAGGGCAGGGTCAGGACTATATGACTGTGACAGCCCACTGGGTAGATGTATGGACTCCCGCCGCAAGAACAGCAGCGGCGGCACCAGTAGCAGCATCTCGCAAACGCCAACTCTTTCCTAGGCAGGCTACGCTTTGTATCACCGCTTTCCAGAATACGCACACAGCTGAAAACCTCTTACGGCAACTGAGGAAGATCATCGCGGAATGGCTTACCCCAATTGGACTCTCCTGTGGATTTGTGGCATCGGACAACGCCAGCAATATTGTGTGTGCATTAAATATGGGCAAATTCCAGCACGTCCCATGTTTTGCACATACCTTGAATTTGGTGGTGCAGAATTTTAAAAAAAACGACAGGGGCGTGCAAGAGATGCTGTCGGTGGCCAGAAAAATTGCGGGACACTTTCGGCGTACAGGCACCACGTACAGAAGACTGGAGCACCACCAAAAACTACTGAACCTGCCCTGCCATCATCTGAAGCAAGAAGTGGTAACGAGGTGGAATTCAACCCTCTATATGCTTCAGAGGTTGGAGGAGCAGCAAAAGGCCATTCAAGCCTATACAATTGAGCACGATATAGTAGGTGGAATGCACCTGTCTCAAGTGCAGTGGAGAATGATTTCAACGTTGTGCAAGGTTCTGATGCCCTTTGAACTTGCCACACGTGAAGTCAGTTCAGACACTGCCAGCCTGAGTCAGGTCATTCCCCTCATCAGGCTTTTGCAGAAGAAGCTGGAGGCATTGAAGAAGGAGCTAAAAGGGAGCGATTCCGCTAGGCATGTGGGACTTGTGGATGCAGCCCTTAATTCGCTTAACAAGGATTCACGGGTGGTCAATCTGTTGAAATCAGAGCACTACATTTTGGCCACCGTGCTCGATCCTAGATTTAAAGCCTACCTTGGATCTCTCTTTCCGGCAGACACAGGTCTGCTGGGGTTGAAAGACCTGCTGGTGACAAAATTGTCAAGTCAAGCGGAACGCGACCTGTCAACATCTCCTCCTTCACATTCTCCCGCAACTGGGGGTGCGAGGAAAAGGCTCAGAATTCCGAGCCCACCCGCTGGCGGTGATGCAGGGCAGTCTGGAGCGACTGCTGATGCTGACATCTGGTCCGGACTGAAGGACCTGACAACGATTACGGACATGTCGTCTACTGTCACTGCATATGATTCTCTCAACATTGATAGAATGGTGGAGGATTATATGAGTGACCGCATCCAAGTAGGCACGTCACACAGTCCGTACTTATACTGGCAGGAAAAAGAGGCAATTTGGAGGCCCTTGCACAAACTGGCTTTATTCTACCTAAGTTGCCCTCCCACAAGTGTGTACTCCGAAAGAGTGTTTAGTGCCGCCGCTCACCTTGTCAGCAATCGGCGTACGAGGTTACATCCAGAAAATGTGGAGAAGATGATGTTCATTAAAATGAATTATAATCAATTCCTCCGCGGAGACATTGACCAGCAGCAATTGCCTCCACAAAGTACACAGGGAGCTGAGATGGTGGATTCCAGTGGGGACGAATTGATAATCTGTGAGGAGGGGGATGTACACGGTGATATATCGGAGGGTGAAGATGAGGTGGACATCTTGCCTCTGTAGAGCCAGTTTGTGCAAGGAGAGATTAATTGCTTCTTTTTTGGGGGGGGTCCAAACCAACCCGTCATATCAGTCACAGTCGTGTGGCAGACCCTGTCACTGAAATGATGGGTTGGTTAAAGTGTGCATGTCCTGTTTTGTTTATACAACATAAGGGTGGGTGGGAGGGCCCAAGGACAATTCCATCTTGCACCTCTTTTTTCTTTTCTTTTTCTTTGCATCATGTGCTGATTGGGGAGGGTTTTTTGGAAGGGACATCCTGCGTGACACTGCAGTGCCACTCCTAGATGGGCCCGGTGTTTGTGTCGGCCACTAGGGTCGCTAATCTTACTCACACAGTCAGCTACCTCATTGCGCCTCTTTTTTTCTTTGCGTCATGTGCTGTTTGGGGAGGGTTTTTTGGAAGGGACATCCTGCGTGACACTGCAGTGCCACTCCTAGATGGGCCCGGTGTTTGTGTCGGCCACTAGGGTCGCTAATCTTACTCACACAGCTACCTCATTGCGCCTCTTTTTTTCTTTGCGTCATGTGCTGTTTGGGGAGGGTTTTTTGGAAGGGACATCCTGCGTGACACTGCAGTGCCACTCCTAGATGGGCCCGGTGTTTGTGTCGGCCACTAGGGTCGCTAATCTTACTCACACAGCTACCTCATTGCGCCTCTTTTTTTCTTTGCGTCATGTGCTGTTTGGGGAGGGTTTTTTGGAAGGGCCATCCTGCGTGACACTGCAGTGCCACTCCTAGATGGGCCCGGTGTTTGTGTCGGCCACTAGGGTCGCTAATCTTACTCACACAGCTACCTCATTGCGCCTCTTTTTTTCTTTGCGTCATGTGCTGTTTGGGGAGGGTTTTTTGGAAGGGCCATCCTGCGTGACACTGCAGTGCCACTCCTAGATGGGCCCGGTGTTTGTGTCGGCCACTAGGGTCGCTTATCTTACTCACACAGCGACCTCGGTGCAAATTTTAGGACTAAAAATAATATTGTGAGGTGTGAGGTATTCAGAATAGACTGAAAATGAGTGTAAATTATGGTTTTTGAGGTTAATAATACTTTGGGATCAAAATGACCCCCAAATTATATGATTTAAGCTGTTTTTTAGTGTTTTTTGAAAAAAACACCCGAATCCAAAACACACCCGAATCCGACAAAAAAAATTCGGTGAGGTTTTGCCAAAACGCGTTCGAACCCAAAACACGGCCGCGGAACCGAACCCAAAACCAAAACACAAAACCCGAAAAATTTCAGGCGCTCATCTCTAATAGAAACCCCATCCCCCCATCCTGGATTTCTTAACATTTTCTGTATTAGGATCAGTGGCGTAACTACTGCCCCCGCAGCCCTCGCGGTGGCTTGGAGGCGCAGTGCTGCGGGGGTGCCGCCACTGATTTAGCGCAGATTGACATGCGGACGAGCGTCCGCATGTCAATCTGCTGTCTTCTCTCCCTCCTTCCCTCCGCTGCTGTGGGGGTAAAGGTAGAGGCAGTGAGTGACAGGGAGAGGCAGAGGGGATCTCTGTGGAAAAAAGATCAATGTATATTTGGCTGCAGAGTATGTGTGTGTGTGTGTGTGTGTGTGTGTGTGTGTGTGTGTGTGTGTGTGTGTGTGTGTGTGTGAGACATGGAGAGGGAAAGAGGGGGGAGAGAAGGGAAAGAGTGAGAGGGATGAGAGTGAGCGAGGGGGGAGGTAGAGAGAGAGAAGGGAATGAGAGATGTAGAGGAAGGGAGAGCGAGAGGGTGGATGAGGGAAAGAGAGAGAGATGGGTGAGGAAGGAAAGAGAGCTGGAAGGAGAGAAAGGACAGTGAGCGGCGGGAGAGAGAGAGAGAGGGGAGAGAGACGAGGGAAGAGAACAAGGGGAGAGAGGGGAGGGAGATAGAAGGGAGAGAATGTGAGAGTGAGGGAAAGAGTGAGAGAAGAGAGGGGAAAGAGGAGAAGAGAGAGAGGGTAAAGAGAAGAGGGGGGAGGGACAGAGATGGGAGAGGGAGAGAGGCGAAAAGAGGGGGAGAATGTGAGGTGTGAGAGAGGGGATAGTGAGGGAAAGGGGGAGAGAGCGTTGGTGCGAGTGTGTAGGATAGTGGTGTCTCAATCCCCATTTGCTCTCTTACATCAGTCACAGAGAGTCCTTCTATTTGTCCCCGGCTCCCCATCATAAAGACTGCAGCGCTCGGGAGGGATGTGTTGGCTACCCATTGTCCCTTGGAGGCGCCATGGTTCCTGGTGTTTGTGATATACACACTGGCATGGTCTCCTGTCTTCTATGCCTGGCAAGACTTCCGGCTCTTGTGAAAGGTGGTATGTCGGACGGCCATCTATTACTGTAGCGGGTGATCGTCGTTTCTTAAATGAAATTTGTACAAAATTTCTCCTAAACGACAGGATGGGCAAGTGCCTTGGTGCCCTGCTCCTGAATCCGCTATTGTCCATTTCACATGTACACAAACACATACACAGTAGGTATTATTATGTTGGGAGCCAGTTTACCTAACTATACTTTGGGAGTGTGTGAGGAAACTGGAGTACCTGGAGGAAACCCAACCAAGCAAGCATGGGGAGAATATACAAACTCCATACAGTTAAGGCCAAGATAGGAATTAAACCCAATATCGCAGTGCTGTGAGGCAGTAATGCTAACTATTACACCATCTATGCTAAAATAAAAAGGGGTCACTCATTTAATGCAGTAGGTTGTATAGTTTATTAAATGGTAGTCCTTGTAGGGTGAGCAAGCCCTTAGCAGTGATGGAGTTAATTCAGGGAGAGTCAGATAATATGCTCATATTTACTGTGTAGAAATATTTAAAAAAAACTGAGCAGTTATAAGAAAGCTAAATAGTTCTCCTATCCTTTCTTTAGATTTCAAACCCAAATGAATTTGATATCATGGTGAAAGTACCAATCCAAAAAAAAGGCCAAAGATTTGCATTGACTGAATTTGACAAGACTGGTGCTTTTTACACACTGACATGTAAACGAAGTACAGTAGATTTTTTGAAAGACTACACAGATGATGATGGAAAGATTTTATCTCAAAAAGTAATTTCTCGGTTTAGAAAATGTATTAAAGCTGTAATCTCAGGTAAGCCTCAGCAGATGTTTATTTGTGAAATGTGTATATTTTTTAAAGGTACCTATTGTAACATAAAATGCAGATTGGTGACAGTCAGATATAGGGATAATGGTGTTACAGCAGTGGAAGGCTGCCAATTGTTGGTCTTGGATGGGGGTTTGGTGCAAATAGAAGTACAGTAATTGGCTCAGGGGTGTTTTAAGAAAGGGGGGGACCCGCGTGCAGCCACCGTCACGGGCCTCCTCCTCTCTGGCAGCTAGTAGACTCTGGCTTAAAGCAAGAGCCTACTGCGCATGCGCAGGTCTCCGGGAACATGGCACCTGTGCCTTGTTTCCGGGGACACCTCCAGTGCGCATGTGCAAATTACTCGGAAATGGCTGCAGCGGCCATATTCTAAGTGATTTATGCCCGTACTGCAGAGCCGCCGCTGCGGGACTCCGGAGGGGTAAGTATACTCTATGGGTGCGGTGTGGGCCCCCCCGCACACACTGCACCCATTATAGAAACGCCTATGAATTGGCTCATGGTACTGAATTTACATATTTAAAAGAATAAGCTATTATGAGGAGGAATCTAGATATTGATTGACATTAAGAACTGATGATTTTGCACAGCTATGGGAGTGAGGTTTGCGAGGTAAAAAAACCTTGTTTACCTCACTCCCAATTTTGGATTACCGCGGGTATGCGTGCTCCCAATAGCCAATAAAAAAATAATAGTCCTGGGGTTTTCAGCGGTGCGTAAAAATAAAAAAAATTATACTCGCCTCTCGGGGATCACCGCAGCTCATGGTGGTCTCCCCTCCATCTTCCGACTGGGAAGGGGGCTGCTGGGAGTCCCGGGGAATGCTGGGAGGCTTCGGAGATGCTTGGCAGGTGCAAGGGCTGCTGGAAGATGTAATTCTCCCATTGGCTGGCTCCGGGGAAGGGGAATTTCACATTTCTCGCCAGCACTTGATTCTGCCCCTATAAATTTCCTTCTTGCAGTGGAGAGATGATTACTTGTATCAATTTTATAGATTCCAATAACCTCTCAGTACTGGCTCTAATCTATAAACAGAAAAGTGTCCTCCGTCATATTTTTTGTCCCTACCCTGAGTTCCAGTCAGATATGATGTTATGGGATCAATCCAGTTAGGTGTGAATTGCTAGATGTTTCATTACACTCGCAGACATTCTCACAAATGCTCGCTACCAATAATTATCCAATCCAATTAAAAATGCCAATTCGCGGTAATCTGAGTTGTCCAAGGGGCTCTGCAAGGTGTCCAGACATTTTACCTTAAAATAAGGAATTTCCCAACCATCTCTCAACTTCATTGTGAGGTGGTTTACTCTGCCTGGTTCAGTGAGAGATTCTAATTGGATTGGAAAATGTGAATTTGCAGAGATAATGGCAACTTGCTTCTCACACCTAATTTGATTGACCCCTGTGTATATTAAACTAAAAGACCCTTATACAGTGCCTTGCTAAAGTATTCACCCCCCCTTTGCATTTTTCATGTTTTGTTTCCTCACAACCTGGAATTAAAATGGATTGTTTGAAGGTTTGCCTCATTTCATTCACAGAACATGCCTACAATTTTGAAGATGGTTTTTTTTTTTTTCATTGTGAAGCAAACAACAAATAGGACAAAATAACAGAAATCTTCAGCATGCATAACTATTCACCCCCTAAAGTCAGTACTTTGTAGAGCCACCTTTTGCGGCAATTACAGCTGCAAGTCGCTTTGGATAAGAGTCTATGAGCTTGCCACATCTTGCCACTGGGGTTTTTGCCCATTCCTCAAGGCAAAATTGCTCCAGCTCCTTCATCTTGGATGGTTTCCGCTTGTGAACAGCAATCTTCAAGTCTGACCACAGATTCTCAATGGGATTGAGATCTGGGCTTTAACTAGGCCATTCCAACACATTTAAATGTTTCCCCTTAAACCACTCGAGTGTTGCTTTAGCAGTGTGCTTCGGGTCATTGTCCTGCTGGAAGGTGAACCTCCGTCCCAGTCTTAAATCACAGGCAGACTGAAACAGGTTTTGGTCAAGAATATCTCTGTATTTAGCACCAGCCATCTTTCCCTCGCCTTGAAACAGTTTACTAGTCCCAGCTGCTGAAAAACATCCCCACAGCATGATGCTGCCACCACCATATTTCATTTTGAGGATGGTGTTCTAGGGGTGATGGGATGTGTTGGGTTTGCGCCAGACATAGCGTTTTCCTTGGAGGCCGAAAAGTAAAATTTTAGTCTCATTTGATCAGAGCACCTTCCTCCATACATTTGGTGAGTCGTCCACATTCCTTTTGGCAAACTCAAAACGTGTCTTCTTATTTTTACACGAAGTAATGGCTTTTTTCTGGCCACTCTTCCATAAAGCCCAGCTCTATGGAGTGTATAGCTTATTGTGGTCACATGCGCCAGTCTCTGCTGTGGAACTCTGCAGCTCCTTCAGGGTTACCTTTGGTCTCTGTGCTGCCTCTCTGATTAATGCCCACCTTGCCTGGTCTGTGAGTTTTCGTGGCCAGCCCTCTCTTGGCAGGTTTGTTGTAGTACCATGTTCTTTCCATTTGAAGGTGATGGATTTGATGGTGCTCCGGGGATCATCAAAGATTTGGATATTTTTTTATAACCCAACGCTGACTTGTACTTCTCAACAACTTTGTCCCTGACTTGTTTGGAGAGCTCCTTGGTCTTCATGGTGTGACGCCTCTTGCTTAGTGGTGTTGCAGCCTCTGGGGCCAGAAAAGGTGTGTTTATTATACTGACAGATTATGTGACACTTAGATTGCCCACAGGTGGACTTCATTTCACTAATTATGTGACTTCTGAAGGTAAATGGTTGCACCAGAACTTTTGAGGGGCTTCATAGCAAAAGGGGTGAATACATATGCACATGCCAATTTTCTAATTTTTATTTATAAAAATAATTTTTTATATAAAATTTTTACTTCACCAACTTAGACTGTTTTGTGCAGATCTATCACATAAGTCAGATAAAAAAAAATTAAATTACAGATCGTAATGCAACAAAATAGGTAAAAAGCCAAGGGGGTGAATACTTTAGCAAGGCCTTGTAAATACAGCCAACAGAGATATGAATTTGACTTCAAATATACGCATCTACGCTGTTCCTTTGGAATGAAGGAGTTGCCTCTATTTTCTACATTGTTTTACTTATATGTTCCGCATTGTGCTCCCTAGAAGTTCTGTATTGTGCTTTCCTTTTGGTTTGTATTTTCTTTACTGCGCTTTTCACTAGATCCCCCATATTTTCTTTATGCTCCACACATCTCCCCCTACACCATTTTTTTTATTGTATCATTGTCTTTATATTATATTAATTTAAATAATGTGCTCTATGCCCTTAATGACACACCACATTTGTAGTTCTTATAATGTACCCCTACATTATATTCATCATTGTGCTTCCCATCCCACATTTGTGTTGCCACCCTATCCCCTGCGCCTACATCCCACACTGCTGAGCTCCCCTTTCCCCATCCCACTCTGTCTATGCTCCCCTTCTCACTCCATGTCGATCCCAGATTTGTGCTTCCATGAACCACCTCCTCACCTGATGGTGCCCCCAGTTATTACTTACAATGCTAGAAAGGTGCACGGGATATCCTCTGGCTTCTATTCCCTGCTCACTGTCAGGACTGTGGTTTTTGTGAACCCGGTGTTAGTGAAGTCTGTGCGGGCGACTGGAGGACTATGTGAATATTAGGCTGGTCTGTAGGAATCAGTGAGAAGAAGGAGCAATACCTGACCGGGGATCGAACCCAGGCCTCTCAAAGGAAGCCGTATCCTGACCACTGGATCACCAGGGACTTTGATAGCAGGATGATGAATGTATAGGTGAGATTGAACTGGATATAGTGTCACAGGAGTAGGTGCTTATGTACTCAAGGTTACTGGTGAGATAGTAAGATGGACTGGTTACTGGTGAGACTGAGACCCGGACTGGTTACCGGTGAGACTGGGACGCAACTGTAATCCGGGCTGGTACCGGATTAGCAGGAAATGCAACTGAAAGTAGAACGATGACTGTGGCTGTGACTTTAGGACGAGGCTGAAGAACACTGTGGCTGTGACTTTAAGATGAGATGGTAGAATACTGCAGCTGTGGCTTTAAGAGGAGACTGTGGAATACTGCGACCGTGACTTTAAGATGAAACTGTAGAAATACTGGATATCAATGGTAACACAACTGTAATCCAGACTGGGTAGCAAAGGAGCAGAGTTATACAGGAACCGCAATACAAGTGTTACTTTTAGGGAGCTCAGCTTCTAAGCTCACACTGAGCTGTGTGTGACATGAGGAACTGGCAGAGTTTCCAACTCAAGTCTCCTGACTTATACTTCCTGGTCCTTGGTGATTGGTGAGCAGTGTCAGGTGATTCAGAGAGTCTCAGGCTGGCACAGGATTGGACAGCTCTGGGTCAGGTGAACAGTCACTGTCATGTGAGTACTCTAGACTAGGCTGTGATGTGGAGTGAAGCCTGAACTTCTGCAAACAAACAGGATGCTGGCTTTTAGGCCTAAACCTCAGATTGCTGAATTCAGACTCACACAGAAGATTAATCACCACAGGTGGAGCTCGTTATCTCTTACCTTCCAGGCAGAGAACTCAGGACTCAGGAAACTCATGGTAATGGCAAGCTGTTTATCCCAGTGAGCAGAAAAGACACAGGATTCAGGGCAGATGGCAGGGGTAAGTCACCCTTCGGTGCTGCAGCTCCATCACCTCCCAAGCGGCGTCGCATACTCCCGCGGCTCAGTTCCTGGGTGCTTGCGGCGGAGATGCTACAGCTTTAGGCACATGGTTGCAGATGCTTTTCTGGTTCACGTGGCTGCTTCAGGGAGGCGGTAAGAGGGTCCCCCAGGCAGGATCCGCCACTAAATCGCATTCCTGATTGCAGTCTAGGGAGACGGACTACGACTCTGGCGTGGACACTGTCACCGAGCAGGGACCCCACTATATCCGCCAGGGCATAGGAGTGCAAGTCGGGTGTACTAACGCCCCTATTGATAAGGCTTCATATTACCGGTGGTGAGGTCCAGTATAGGGGAGTCAGCGCTTGACCTGTAGTATCTCCCTGGCCGAGGACGACATCTACTGCAGATTTTCCCGCCCTGGATCTTCCGCACACTCTCCCAGTGCCTGACTGAGACGCTGGGTGCAATCTTAGGAGTATTGCTGCTGCTAGTCTCTGGGACTGCAGGGCAAGGTCTCCCTTGTAAAGCTGCCTGTATACAGCGCTGTGACTTTACAATGTCTCTATACAGACAGCGTTAGTTAAGAAAAAGTGTAGAAAATATAGAATATATTGTCCGAGTATTCTGATATATACCTCCGGTCTAGGACTGCGCTGTGTTTTATATATATATACATATATAGAATCCACGTACTGCGGGCGGCACTCACAGGGCTTGTCTGGGAATAAACAATTACCCCACACAGGTCTGATCAACGTTTCAATTTAATTCATCGTCTTCAGGATCTATCAAACAACAAACATCAAAGACAAACATTTATAACTCACCCAGTGAAGTCTTCTCCTCCTCCGTTGCCGCGCGCCGGGTGCCCTTCGGGGGCCCGATGACATCACCGCCTGCCGTCCAGCGTCTGCGTCACTTCCCTCCCGGACTCACCGTTGCCAGGCAACTGGAGGAGGCATAAACAAGTGACTATCCCCACACCTAAAAACATTTAATTCTGTTTGGTTTCCACAAACGTGGCTGGCCTGCTAATAAGCAATCCTTTGCCGGATTAGAATGGTGATTGCACAAGCTTATGCGTAGGCTGGACTCCCAGCTCCTGCTGTAGTTAAAGCCCATTCTACTCAGTCTGTTGGACCTTCTTGGGCGGCCCCCCGTGCGCGTCCGCAGAACAATTGTGCAAGGCGGCTACGTGGTCCTCAGTGAACTCGTTCATTAGGTTCTATGCCATTGATACTTCCGCCTCCCAGGATGCTTCCTTTGGACGCCGGGTTCTCATACCCGCTAAGGTGTGTCGCCTCCCTTGAGGAAGTGGTTTAGGACATCCCCGATATTTTCCTGTGAACACAGTGTGCCCCTCTGCAGAAAAGGAGAGTTATGGTAGACTTATCATTGTTAACTCTCTTTCTGCGAGGTACACTGGGTTCCACAGGGCGCCCACCTTGACACACCTAGCTTCTTTGGGTTTGTATGGCATTAGCCGTTGGTCCCTTCTCCTGTCGTGAGAATGTGGTTCTATGTATTCTATGGTCTGCCTTCTCTATGGTAAGTCTACAATAACTCTCCTTTTTAGCATCTATACACACAGTAATACCAATCGGTACGTCCTTATATGCCACCATCTCCAACAAACCCTGCACATACCCTCTGGCAAGTGCAGTTTCTCCATCTGACTATGGCCTTCTATGACTGTGAATGCAGCCGCTTGCATTGACACATCCACGACATTCCCATAACACGCACACTGAAAGGATCATTTTTGTGTGCATTTCTAGCCACCTCCCAGCTACAGCCCATCACTTGTCCACAACATTTCTGTGCTTTCCAGCAGAGACACAGGGACCACAGGTATTGTGACTCATTGTCCCAGGCTCTATAACCTTGCTGTGACTTGGAACTTCTAGATTCCTTTTTTCAGGCACCACTCTGCACTGGCTGCGTCAAACTTTCATGGTGTCGAACTCTGCTACTACTTTGCACTGTTCCTCCATCAGCCTTTACACCCTGGCTGTTTTGCTCACATGACACTTCTCATTGGATTTACTATAATTGCAGCTGTTGAACTTCTATATCGGACCTGTTTTCTCCATGCACTGTGTAGTCCCAGTCCCACCCAAAGCGGGACAGTTGGAAGATATGATTATGCCACTTTACTTTTTCGTTAAACTTTCATTCTTTTTGTTTCTACAGTTGTGGTATAAACTTCCGTGTTCCATAATTTTTCATTGCTATACTGTATCTATGCATACCTGATTCGCTGCTGCATCCTAGTGGTTATTTTGAAAATTGCACAATGCTCTTTTTATTGTTTCTTGTTTTTAAAGGCCTATTTCAATTATCAGGTTTTAGTCACAATAATTGTCATTTGTTATTGCCTCTATTTAGGAATTTAATAAGAAATTAACATTCACCAAATGTATTTATATACACATGCAGGTTCCTGCAATGTGTTAAGAGTGAAGTGATCGTGTTAGCAGTCACTTCACTCCTCTATCAGGACACCCACAGTGTTACTGCACATGCGTATTCTACTGACCACGCATGTGCAGTTGCCACTGCCGGGGAGGGTTCCAGAAGAACCCTCTACAGGCAATTTTTGCGGAATGTAGCCCTTTGGCCAGTGGTTCTCAAACTGTGTGCCGTCGCACCATGGGGTGCCTCGGGGTACTTGCAGGGGTTCCTTTGATTGGTGGTCCAGGACCAATTCAAATTATTTTTGGTCAATGTAATAGGCAAAAACAGTTCCTCAAACCCCAATCTCTGCCGCCAGTCCTACACTATGTCCAGCTACATCGGCAGCCGGTGTCGGGGTCTGTACAGATCCGGCCCTACAACCATGGGCACCGGGTCCCACCACATTGGCGGATGGTGCCGGGATCCCGCCAGATCAAGCCCCACCACCATGGCAGGGTTTCGCCAGGTTGAAGGAGGTGTGACTATGCAAATGAGTCACCTCTATGATTAGTAGCCTCTGGTCCAGCACAGACCTAATTAAACTGTAATTAGAGCGCTGCCAGTGCTACTAATCATAGAGTAATTTTTGTAAGAATTGTGTCTGGCCGAGAGTACATTCCCATGCAAGTTTTGCCTTTTTTTTTTTTTTTTTTTTTTGGGGAAGAAGGGGGGGGGGGGGGGTTGTCAGAGATTTACTAAAGTCAAACGGATATGAAATCACAAATGGAATTACAAAACACGGGGGTAAACTGAAAAATGATTCAGTACACCATCGGCCAAACTCGGAAGTACTTTCAATAGAAAAGAATACAACATTTCAATTTACTAAGAACCACGGGCCTAATTCAGATCTTTAAATTTAGCACATCTACGATCACTTTCACAGACATGCGGGGAAACGCCCAGCACAGGGCTAGTCCGCCTCTCATGTCTGGCCCTCCCCTGCACAGGTACAAAAACATCACACGACGGCGATGCTTTTGTACTTGACGAAAAGCTCCCTGCCTGCGCAGCTCCTACACGCTGGCACCATGTACCGGGTCGCAGTGGATGCATGTGTCGTCACGCAGCCGCTCCGGTCCGCCCACCCAACGATCCGGACACGCCTCCGTTGTCCGGACTGCGCCCAGCCAACGGCATTCTAAAGCTGTTGGCACGCTCCCTCCAGCCCCGCAACCGCCACTGCCTGTCAAGTAGAGGCAATTGCAACCCTGAGATGCTGATAGGATCTCACCGGTCCTCCCAGGGTGCGTGTGCGCACTCCACAAAGTAATTCAGAGTGCGATCGCTGCCGCGATGCAGTCTGAATTACCCCCCATGTTTTTGAGCTGGTCCTGGTTCAGGAAAAACAGGGGGGACTGCTTGAAGGTCCCCCATAATCCAATGAACCAGCACAAGGCTCCTGAAGCGATCTTGGATAAGGAAATATTTTGGGGGAAAATTTTCAGGTTTGCCCCAGGCTCTTGCTAGCGGGAAAGGGGGGGGGGGGATAATGCCACAGCCGGGGACGCCCTTCACAGGCCCAGCCCTACTAGTCAGTTCAGGCCAGAGTTCCTCAAGAACTGGGGACCCTTTATTGGGGCCTCTACAAGCTGACGCCTGGCCTAAAGATCGGGGCCATTCCCCGCATCCTTTGTGTTGGTGAGTGCGTGGTTAATGAGTATGAAAAATAGAAAAATTGTCCTTTAAAGGGGGACTGCCAGTCCCTGCAAGGCAGCTCCAGCATGCATGTACTTGGAGAACAAAACTACCATCATGCCCGGACAGTAAGGGCCCACTGGTACCTGTCATCCTCCTGTAAGAGAAATCTAAAAATAAAGACAGAACACACACGACTGCTGTAATATTTTATTGCACAGTCACACACAGTAAAAACGTACCTTTACTTCCTGTCGCTGGTCGGTTCACTTGTCCAGTAGCATCCCTGGGAATACTCTTTCACAAACCCCTTTTTCAGGTCCTCTTCAGTGTTCCTGTCCCCACATCCCCTACACCTGGCACTCCTGTCCCCGCTCCTCCTACACAGGTGCTCCTGTCCGAGCTATCCCCTACACTCGGCGATCCTGCCTCCACTCCCCACTACACACATACACCGGGCACTCCTATCCCTGCTCCCCCCTACTCCCATACAACTCGGCACTTCTGCCCCAACTCCCCCCTACATCTGGTGCCCTCTGCTGCCTTCAACACACATACACCGGGCTCTCCTGTCCCCGCTCCATCCCTACACACATACACATGTCTCCGCTCCCCCCTACATTGGGCTCTCCTTTCTCCTCACGCCCTACACCGGGCTCTCCTGTCTCCGCTCCCCCCTGCACACATATACCGGGTTCTCCTGTCCCCTCTACACACGTACACCAAGCACTCCTGTCCCTGCTGCCCTCTACACACATACACCGAGCGCTCTTGTCCCGGCTTCCCTCTGCACACGTACACCGTTCACTCCTGTCTTGACTCCCTCCTGCACACATACACCGGGCCTTCCTGTCCCCGCTACCTCCATACACCTGGCACTCCTGTCCCCCGCTCCAGGTGCAGGGGACTGTATGGGGAGGGGGGGTGACATGCAGAGGACTGTAAGGGTGTGGCGACACGCTGGGCGCAGGGGACTTTATGGGGGGGGGGGGAGCGCAGGGTGCAGGGACTGTACGGGGCGACACACAGGGCTCAGGGAACTGTACGGGGGCGTTACGCAGGGCACAGGACTGTACAGGGGGTGACATGCAGGGTGCAGGGGACTGTACAGGGGAGGAACATGCAGGGCGAAGGAGATTGTAAGAGGGCGACACGCAGGGAGCAGGGGACTGTATGGGAGGGGTGACACATAGGGCACAAGGGTCTGTATGGGGGAGGCAACGCTCAGGGGACTGTAAGGGGGGGGGGAAATGCAGGGCACAGGGTACTGTACGGGGGGCGGCACACAGGGTGCAGGGGTCTGTATTGGTGGGGGGCAACACGCAGGGGACTGTACGGGGGTAGGGCGACATTCAGAAGGCGAGGGACTGCACGTGGGGGTGACACACGGGACAGTATCGGGGGAAAGTGACACGCTGAGTGCAGGGCACTGTGCTGAAGGGGTGACACGCAGGATGTAGGGGCCTGGTACAGTGGGGGCAACATGCAGGGCACGGTGGACTGTAAGGGGGGCCAATATGCAGGGCGCAGGGGACTGTATGGGGAGTGGCACGCAGGCTGCAGGAGTCTGTATTGGTGGGGGGCAACACACAGGGGACTGTACAGGGGAGCAACATGCAGGGGATTGTAAGGGGGGAGCGACACACAGGGAGCAGGGGACTGTATGGGAGTGGTGGCACATAGGGCGCAGGGGTCTGTATGGGGGGGCAACACCCAGAGGACTGTAAGGATGGGGCAAAATGCAGGGCAAAGGGTACTGTATGGGGGACGGCACGCAAGGTGCAGGGGTCTGTATTGGTGAGTGGCAACACGCAGGGGACTGTACCGGGGGTAGTGCGACTTGCAGGACGCGGGGGATTGCACGTGGGGGTGACACACAGGGTACAGGGGACAAGCAGGATGCGGGGGACTGCATGGGGGCGTGGGGAGTGACACACAGAGTACAGTACCGGGGGAAAGCAACACGTTGGGTGCAGTGCACTGTACTGAAGGGGGCGACACGCAGGATGTAATGGCCTGTACAGTGGAGGCAACATGCAGGGCACAGGGGACTGTAAGGGGGGGGCAACATTCAGGGCACAGGGGACTGTATGGTGGGGTGACACGTAGGGTGCAGGGGGCTGTACAGGTGGGGGGCAACATGCACGGGATTGTACTGGGGTAGGGTGACATGCAGGACGCAGGGAACTGTACGGGGGGTGGCATGCAGGGCGCAGGGGACAGTACCGGGGAAAAGCGACATGCAGGGTGCAGGGGACTGTACTGAAGGGGGCGACACGCAGGGGACTGTACGAGGGTGGGGCAATATGCAGGGCGCAGGGGACTGTACTTGAGGTGACACGTAGGGTGCAGGGGACAGTACAAGGGGAAAGGGGACTGCACTGAATGGGGCGACACGCAGAGCGCAGGGGACTGGATGGGGGACAGCATGCAGGGTGCAGGGGACTGTATGAGAGGGGTGACATTCAGGGTGCAGGGGACTGTACGGGGGGGGGCGATATGCAGGGGACTGTAGGGGGGGTGACATGCATTGCACAGGGGACTGTACAGGGGGAGGTGACATGCAGGGCACAGGGCACTGTACAGGGGGCGACACGCAGGGGACTGTATCGGGGTGTGTGACATGCAGTGGACAGTACGGGGGGGTGACATGCAGGTATAGTGGGGGCAACATGCAGGGCACAGTGGACTGTAAGAGGGGCCAACATGCAGGGCGCAGGGGGCTGTATGGGGGGGTGGCACGCAGGGTGCAGGAGTCTGTATTGGTGGGGGGCAACACGCAGCGGACTGTACAAGGGAGCAACATGCAGGGTGCAGGGGATTGTATGGGGGGCGACATGCAGGAAGCAGGGGACTGTATGGGAGGGGTGACACATAGGACGCAGGGGTCTGTATGGGGGGGCAACACGCAAAGGACTGTAAGAGGGAGGCAAAATGCAGGGCACAAGGCACTGTACGGGGGGCGGCACGCAGGGTGCAAGGGTCGGTATTGGTGGTTGGCAACACGCTGGGGACTGTACAGGGGTAGGGCGACATGCAGGACGCGAAGGACTGCACGTGGGGGTGACACACAGGGTACAGGGGACATGCAGGATGCGGGGGACTGCACGGGAGATGTAAGGGCCTGTACAGTGGAGGCAACATGCAGGGCACATGGGACTGTAAGGGGGGGGGCAACATGTAGGGCACAGGGGACTGTATGGGGGGGCGACACGCAGGGTGCAGGGAACTGTACAGGTGGGGGGCAACATGCATGGGATTGTACTGGGGTAGGGCGACATGCAGGATGCAGGGAACTGCACGGGGGGTTGGCATGCAGGGCGCAGGGGACAGTACCGGGGAAAAGTGACACGCAGGGTGCAGGGGTCTGTACTGAAGGGGGCGACACGCAGGGGACTGTATGAGGGTGGCGCAATATGCAGGGTGCAGAGGACTGTACTTGAGGTAACACGTAGGGTGCAGGGGACAGTACAAGGGGAAAGGGGACTGTACTGAAGGGAGTGACATGCAGAACGCAGGGGACTGGATGGAGGGGCGGCACGCAGGGTGCAGGGGACTGGTTGGGGGGCGACACACTGGGCGCAGGGGACTGTATGAGAGGGGTGACATTCAGGGTGCAGGAGACTGTACGTGGGAGCAATACGCAGAGGACTGTAGGGGGGACGACAAGCATGGCACATTGGACTGTACGGGGGGCAACTTGCAGGGGACTGTACGGGGGGCGAACACGCAGGGCGCAGCGAAGTGTATAGGGGGTGTGACATGCAGGGGACTGTACGGGAGGGTTGACACGCAGGGTGCAGGAAACTGTATGGGGAGGGCGAAACGTAGGGCACAGGGGACTATACGGGGGGGGGGGGGGGACATGCAGAGGACTGTAAGGGGGCGAAAACATGAAGGGCGCAGGGGACTGTAAGAGGAGGTTGACATGCAGGGTGCAGGGGAATGTAGTGGTGGGGGGCAATACGCAGGGGACTGTATGGGGGTAGGGTGACATGCAGGACGCGGGGGACTGCACGTGGGGGTGACACACAGGGTACAGGGGACAAGCAGGATGCGGGGGACTGCATGGGGGGATGGGGAGTGACACACAGAGTACAGTACCGGGGGAAAGCAACACGTTGGGTGCAGTGCACTGTACTGAAGGGGGCGACATGCAGGATGTAATGGCCTGTACAGTGGAGGCAACATGCAGGTCACAGGGGACTGTAAGGGGGGGGGGGGGGGGCAACATGCAGGGCACAGGGGACTGTATGGTGAGGCGACACGCAGGGTGCAGGGTGCTGTACAGGTGGGTGGCAACACGCACGGGATTGTACTGGGGTAGGGCGACATGCAGGACGCAGGAAACTGTATGGGGGGTGGCATGCAGGGCGCAGGGGACAGTACCGGGGAAAAGCGACACACAGGGTGCAGGGGACTGTACTGAAGGGGACAAGACGCAGGGGACTGTACGAGGGTGGGGCAATATGCAGGGCGCAGGGGACTGTACTTGAGGTGACATGTAGGGTGCAGGGGACAGTACAAGGGGAAAGGGGACTGTACTGAAGGGGGCGACATGCAGAGCGCAGGCGACTGTATGGGGGGCGGCATGCAGGGTGCAGGGGACTGTATGAGAGGGGTGACATTCAAGGTGCAGGGGACTGTACGGGGGAGCGATATGCAGGGGACCGTAGGGGGAGGTGACATGCATGGCACAGGGGACTTACAGGGGGCGACACGCAGGGAACTGTATGGGGGTGTGTGACATGCAGGGGACAGTACGGGGGGGTGACACACAGGTATAGTGGGGGCAACATGCATGCACAGGGGACTGTAAGAGGGGCCAACATGCAGGGCGCAGGGGACTGTATGGGGGGGGGTGGCACGCAGGGTGCAGGAGTCTGTATTGGTGGGGGGTAACACGCAGCGGACTGTACAGGGGAGCAACATGCAGGGTGCAGGGGATTGTATGGGGGGGCGACATGCAGGGAGCAGGGGAATGTATGGGAGGGGTGGCACATAGGACACAGGGGTCTGTATGGGGGGGCAACATGCAAAGGACTGTAAGGGGGAGGCAAAATGCAGGGCACAAGGCACTGTACAGGGGTCGGCACGCAGGGTGCAAGGGCCGGTATTGGTGGGTGGCAACACGCTGGGGACTGTACGGGGTTAGGGCGACATGCAGGACGCGCAGGACTGCACGTGGGGGTGACACACAGGGGACATGCAGGATGCGGGGGACTGCACGGGGGATGTAAGGGCCTGTACAGTGGAGGCAACATGCAGGGCACAGGGGACTGTAAAGGAAGGGGGGGGGGGGCAACATGCAGGGCACAGGGGACTGTATGGGGGGGGCGACACGCAGGGTGCAGGGAACTGTACAGTTGGGGGGCAACATGCATGGGATTGTACTGGGGTAGGGCAACATGCAGTATGCAGGGAATTCTACGGGGGGTTGGCATGCAGGGCGCAGGGGACAGTACCATGGAAAAGTGATTTGCAGGGTGCAGGGGTCTGTACTGAAGGGGGCGACACGCAGGGGACTGTACGAGGGTGGGGCAATATGCAGGGCGCAGGGGACTGTACTTGAGGGGACAGTACCAGGGTACGGCGACATTCAGGATGCAGGGGACCGTACGGGGAGGGGAGGGTAGGTGACACACAGGGGACAGTATCAGGGGAAAGCAACACGCAGGACACAGGACTGGTGAAAAGCAACACGCAGGGGGCAGGGCACTGTACAGGGGGGTGACACGTGGAGGGTTAGGACACTGTACGGGAGGGGTGACACACAGGGTGCAGGGGACTGTATGGGGGGTAACATCTAGGGTGCAGAGGCCTGTGCGTGGGGGCGACATGCAGGGTGCAGGAGACTGTATGGGGGGGCGACACACAAAGGACTGTACAGGGTGGGGCAACATGCAGGGTGCAGGGCAATATACGTGCGGGTGACACGCAGGGGGGCAACACGCAGGGGACTGTACAGGAGGGGTGACACGTAGGGTGCAGGGACTGTACAGGGTGACACGCAGGGCGCAGGGGACTGTACTGGGGGGGTGACACGCAGGGCACCGGGGACTGTACAGGGGCAACACGCTAGATGCAGGAGACAGTATGGGGGGATGACACGCAGGAGGTAGGGGACAGTATGGGGGGATGACACGCAGGGGACTGTACAGGGGTGACACAGGGCGCAGGAGACTTTACGGGGTGGAAACACAGAGCGCAGGGACTGTACAGGGTGACATGCAGGGTGCAAGGGACTGTATGGGGAAGGTGAAACGTAGGGCACAGGGGACTATACGGGGGGACATGCAGAGGACTGTAAGGGGGGGCAACATGAAGGGCACGGCGGACTGTAAGGGTCGGTTGACATGCAGGGTGCAGGGGAACGTACTGGTGGGGGGCAATACGCAGGGGACTGTATGGGGGTAGGGCGACATGCATGACGCAGGGGACTGTATGTAGTGGGGGGTGACACGCAGGATGTATGGGGGGGACACAGGGCACAGAGAACTGTATGGGGATGCTGCACACAGTGCATAAGACTATATAGGAGGGGTGACACGCAGGGTGCAGGAGACTGTACGGGGGGGGGCGACACGTAGGGCGCAGGAGACTATGGGGGTCATTCCGAGTTGTTCGCTCGCTAGCAGATTTTAGCAGCATTGCACACGCTAGGCTGCCGCCCTCTGGGAGTGTATCTTAGCTTAGCAGAATTGCGAACGAAAGATTAGCAGAATTGCGAATAGAAAATTCTTAGCAGTTTCTGAGTAGCTCGAGACTTACTCCTACACTGCGATCAGCTCAGCCCGTTTCGTTCCTGGTTTGACGTCACAAACACGCCCTGCGTTCGGGCAGCCACTCCCCCGTTTCTCCAGACACTCCCGCGTTTTATCCTGGCACGCCTGCGTTTTTCCGCATACTCCCAGAAAACGGTCAGTTTCCGCCCAGAAACACCCACTTCCTGTTAATCACACTCCGATCACTTCAACGATGAAAATTCTTCGTTCGGACGTGAGTAAATCTACTAAGTTTTGTGCTAAAATACTTAGCGCATGCGCGCTGCGTACCATGCGCATGCGCATTTTTGCCTTAATTGCTCCGTTGTGAAAATCAGCAATGAGCGAACAACTCGGAATGACCCCCTATCTGGGTATGAAGACATGCAGAGCACTGTAAGGGGGTGGCGACGCGCAGGGAACTTTACAGGGGGAAACGAAGGGCGCATGGACTGTACAGGGGGGGGCGACACACAGGGCGCAGGGAACAGTACAAGGGTGGCAACGTGCAGGGGATTTTATGGGGAGAAACGCAGGGCACAGGCACTGTACAGGGGGAATGATACACTGGGCACTGGGGACTGTACAGGGGGGCAACACGCAGGATGCAGGGGACAGTACGGGGGGATGACACGCAGGGCACAGGTACTGTACAGGGGGGGGGGGGGCAACACGCAGGACACAGGGGTCTGTTTTGATAGAGGCAACACACAGGGGACTGTACCAGGGTACGGCGACATTCAGGATGCAGGGGACCGTACGGGGAGGGGTGGGTGACACACAGGGGACAGTATCGGGGGAAAGCAGGACACAGGACTGGGGGGAAAGCGACATGCAAGGGACAGGGCACTGTACAGGGGGGTGACACGTGGGGGGTTAGGACACTGTACGGGAGGGGTGACACGCAAGGTGCAGGGGACTGTACGGGGGGGTAACACTTAGAGTGCAGGGGTCTATACGTGGGGTGAACATGCAGGGCGCAGGGGACTGTATGGGGGGCGACACACAAAGGACTGTACGGGGTGGGGCAACATGCAGGGTGCAAGGGAATGTACGTGGGGGTGACACGCAGGGTCCAGGGGACTGTACAGGGGGGCAACACGCAGGGGCAGGGGACTGTACAGGAGGGGTGACACGCAGTCGCAGGGGACTGTATGGGGGATAAAACGTAGGGTGCAGGGATTGTACAGGGTGACATGCGGAGGCGCAGGGAACTGTACAGGGGGGATGACCCGTAGGACGCAGGGGACAGTATGGGGGGGGATGACAGGCAGGGCGCAGGGGACTGTACAGGGGGTGACGCAGGGCGCAGGAGACTTTACGGGGTGGAAACACAGGATGCAGGGACTGTACAGGGCGACACGCAGGCTGCAAGGGACTGTACGGGGGCAGGGCGACATGCAGGACGTGGGGGACTGTATGTGGAGGGGGGGGGTGACACACAGGGGACAGTACCGGGAAAAGCGGCATGCAGGGGACAGTACTGGGGGGTGACACGTAGGGTGCAGGGGACTGTACGGGGGGAGGTAACAGTTAGGGCGCAGGGGTCTGTACGTGGGGGCAACATGCAGGGTGCAGGGGACTCTACGGCGGGTGACACACAAAGGACAGTACAGGGTGGGGCAACATGTATGGTGCAAGGGAATGTATGTGGGTGACATGCAGGGTGCAGGGGACTGTGCAGGGGGGGCAACACGCAGTGCGCATGGGCCTGTACAGAAGGTAACACCTGGGGTGCAGGGACTGTACGGGGGGGGTGACACGCAGGGCACAAGGGACTGTACAGGGTGCGGCACGCAGAGTACAGGAGACTTTACGGGGTGGAAATGCAGGGCGCATGGACTGTACAGGGCAACACGCAGGGTGCAAGGGACTGTACGGGGGCAGGGCGACATGCAGGATGCGGGGGACTGTATGTGGGGTGGTGACACGCAGGTAACAGTAACATAGTAACATAGTATCTAAGGTTGAAAAAAGACAATTGTCCATCGAGTTCAACCTATTTGTGGTCTCCTATGCAGGATTATTTTGTAGAAAATTTTGACTGAAGCTGATGACTGCCGTTACGTTTTACCCCTCTTTTTTATAATAACCATAGTGCGTGACTATGCACCGTAACCCTGGATATCCTTATCTATTAGGAATTTATCTAACCCATTCTTAAAGGTGTTGACTGAGTCCGCCATTACAACTCCCTCAGGCAGGGAATTCCAAACACGTATCGTCCTTACCGTAAAAAAGCCTTTACGCCGTATTGTGCGGAATCTCCTCTCCTCCAACCTGAGCGAGTGTCCACGAGTTCTCTGTGTTGATCTAACCAAAAACAGGTCCTGCGCAAGATCTGTATAATGTACCCTTATATATTTGTAAATGTTGATCATGTCCCCTCTTAATCTCCTCTATTCCAGTGTAAACATGCCTAGTCTTGCAAGCCTGTCCTCGTATTCCAGCGTTTCCATACCCTTAATTAGTTTGGTCGCCCGCCTTTGAACCTTTTCTAGCTCCAGGATATCCTTTTTGTAGTAAGGTGCCCAGAAATGTACACAGTATTCAAGGTGTGGCCTCACAAGTGATTTATATAACGGGAGTATAATACTCTCGTCCCTAGCATCAATTCCCCGTTTTATGCATGCTAATATCTTATTAGCCTTCTTTGCTGCAGTCCTAATTTGGGTACTACTGCTTAGTTTGCTATCTATGAGGACACCTAAGTCCTTTTCCAGTACAGAATCCCCTAATTTTACCCCATTTAGTAGGTAGGTGTAATTTTTGTTCTTGTTACCACAGTGCATTACCTTACACTTGTCTGTGTTGAAGCGCTTTCTGCATTTCGCTGCCCAAGCTTCTAATTTAACTAAGTCGTTCTGAAGCGACTCAGCATCCCCCTCCGCATTTATAACTTTACACAATTTGGTATCATCTGCAAAAATTGACACCATGCTCTCTAGACCTTCTGTTAGGTCGTTAATGAAAATATTGAACAATAGCGGTCCTAATACTGAGCCTTGCGGCACACCACTTAGCACTTCAGTCCAAGTTGAAAAAGATCCATTAACCACAACGCACTGCTCCCTATTATCTAACCAGTTTTTGACCCAAGTGCATATTGTGCTTCTTAGCCCTGTTTATTGTAGCTTGTAGATAAGTCTCATGTGTGGTACAGTATCGAATGCTTTGGCAAAATCTAAAAAGATTACATCCACCTCTTTACCCTGATCTAGGTTTGCGCTTACTGTATCATAAAAGCCAAGTAAATTGGTTTGACAGGACCTGTCCTTCATAAACCCATGTTGATTGGGTTTATCAGGGGAAAGCGGCATGCAGTGGACAGTACTGGGGGTGACACGCAGGGTCCAGGGGACTGTACGGGGGTAACACGGAGCAGGGGTCTGTACGTGGGGGCGACACGCAGGGGACTGTATTGGGGGGCGACGCACAAAGGACTGTACGGGGGTATCACGTAAGGCGCAGGGACTGTTCAGGGCGACATGCAGGGGACTGTACAGGGGACTGTACGGGGGCAGGGCGACATGCAGGACGTGGAGGACTGTATGTGGGGGGTGACACGCAGGGGACAGTACCAGGGGGGTGCGACACGCAGTGGACAGTACTGGGGGGCGACACACAGGGAGCAGAGAACTGTATGGGTGGGGGGCAACACGCAGGGGTCTGTACGGGAGTAGGGTGACATTCATTACACAGGGGACTGTACAGAGGGGGTGACATTCAGAGCACAGGGGACAGTGCCGGGGGAAAGCAACACGCAGGCCACAGTACCGGGGAAAAAGCAACACGCAGGGCGCAGGGAACCGTACACGGGGGTGACATGCAGGACGCAGGGGACAGTACGGGGGGATGACACGCAGGGCACAGGGGTCTGTATTGATGGGGGCCAACACTCGGGGGACTGTATGTGAGGGTGCGACACACAGGGTGCAGGGGATAGTACAAGGGGAAAGCGGAGCCATTACGGGGAAAACGCGGGGCGCATGTACTGCACAGGGCGACACGCAGGGTGCAGGTACTGCACAGAGCGACATGCAGGGCTCAGGGGACTGTACGGGGGCAACACGCAGGGCACAGGGGTCTGTATTGATGGGGGCCGACACGCAGGGGACTGTATGTGAGGGGGTGACACACAGGGTGCAGGGGACAGTACAAGGGGAAAGAGACACGCAGGGGACAGTACTGGGGGGCGACACGCAGGGCACAGGGGGCTGTAAAGAGGGGGCAACATGCAGGTTGCAGGGGACTGTCTGGGGGAGGGGCGACACGCAGGGGACTGTGCAGGGGGCAACATGCAGGGGGCAGGGCACTGTATGGGAGGGATGACACGCAGGGTGGAGGGGACTGTACGGGGGTAACACGTAGGGCGCAGGGGACTGTATGCAGGAGCAACACGCAGAGTGCAGAGGACTGTACGGGGGGTGACAAGCAGGGTGTAGAGAACTGTATGGGTGGGGGGGCAACACGCAGGGGTCTGTACGGGAGTAGCGTGACATTAATTACACAGGGGACTGTACGGAGGGGGTGACATGCAGAGCACAGGGGACAATGCCAGGGGAAAGCGACACGCAGGCCACAGTACCGGGGATTGGCTGTGTGCTCCTGTAGTGTATGTCAGGCAGCACACGGCAGTGTTACAATGTAGCGCCTATGCGCTCCATTGTAACCAATGGTGGGAACTTTGTGGTCAGTGGTGAGGTTACTTTCGGTCAACCGCTGACCACAAAGTTCCCACCATTGGTTATAATGGAGCGCATAGGCGCTACATTGTAACACTGCCGTGTGCTGCCTGACATACACTACAGGAGCACACAGCCAATCAGGAGGGTGCCACAACGTGGCGCTCCCTGATTGGCTGAAGGAACCCTCTTAGACAGAAGTCAGGGGGGGTTCCTGGCAGTCGGGGAAAGGGGTCCCATGTCAGTGCGTGGTCGTGTATCCGTTTTTTTATTTTGCAAAGTACGTGGATTACAAATAGAAAAGAAGAGGACCGAACTACACTGGATTATGTGAGTATAATTTTTCCAACAGGTACCCCATGGATTCTACATGGAGAAGAGGACCGACCCTCGTGTGAACATAGGTAAGTATGTGTGTATGGAGGTGTGGATGTATGTATTAAACTTTTACTTTCAAGGTTTGTGTCTTCTGTTTTTATTGGGGTATTTTTTTAGTAGTAGTACTACAGGTACCAGTGGGCCCGGTTTTCCACCGCATGCTGGTACTTGTGGTTCTCCAAGTACCAGCTTGCGGGGGAGGCTTGCTGGGACTTGTAGTACTGCTACTAAAAACAATATTAAAATTTTGACAAAAAGGCTATCAGCCCCCATCCGCAGCCCTTGGATGGGGGGGACAGCCTTGGGCTTCACCCCTGGCCCTTGGGTGGCTGGAGAGGGGGGACCCCTTGATTGAAGGGGTCCCCACTCCTCCAGGGTACCCCGGCCAGAGGTGACTAGTTGGGTATGTAATGCCAGGGCCGCAGGGACCAATATAAAAGTGTCCCCCGGCTGTGGCATTATGTATCTGGCTAGTGGAGCCCGGTGCTGGTTTCAGAAATACGGGGGACCCCTACGCTTTTTGTCCCCCGTATTTTTGGAACCAGGACCAGGCGCAGAGCCCGATGCTGGTTGTTTAAATATGGGGGAACCCCTGTCACTTTTTTCCCCATTTCTCTAACGTCCTAGTGGATGCTGGGAACTCCGAAAGGACCATGGGGAATAGCGGGCTCCGAAGGAGGCTGGGCACTCTAGAAAGATTTAGGACTACCTGGTGTGCACTGGCTCCTCCCACTATGACCCTCCTCCAAGCCTCAGTTAGATTTTGTGCCCGGCCGAGGTTGGATGCACACTAGGGGCTCTCCTGAGCTCTTAGAAGAAAGATAGTCTTAGGTTTATTATTTTCAGTGAGACCTGCTGGCAACAGGCTCACTGCAGCGAGGGACTAAGGGGAGAAGAAGCGAACTCACCTGCTTGCAGCCGGATTGGGATTCTTAGGCTACTGGACACCATTAGCTCCAGAGGGATCGACCGCAGGCCCAGCCTTGATGTTCGGTCCCGGAGCCGCGCCGCCGTCCCCCTTACAGAGCCAGAAGCAAGAAGATGGTCCGGAAAATCGGCGGCATGAAGACATCAGTCTTCACCAAGGTAGCGCACAGCACTGCAGCTGTGCGCCATTGCTCCTCTCACACTTCACACTCCGGTCACTGAGGGTGCAGGGCGCTGGGGGGGGGGGGCGCCCTGAGGCAGCAATAAAAACACCTTGGCTGGCAAAAATACCTCAATATATAGCCCCAGGGGCTATATATGAGGTAAATACCCCTGCCAGATTCCATAAAAAAGCGGGAGAATAGGCCGCGGAAAAGGGGCGGAGCTATCTCCCTCAGCACACTGGGCGCCATTTTCCCTCACAGTTCCGCTGGAAGGAAGCTCCCTGGCTCTCCCCTGCAGACTACTCTACAGAAAAGGGTAAAAAAGAGAGAGGGGGGGCATTTAATTTGGCGCAGTATATAGTTATATTAAAAAGCCGCTATAAGGGACATAACTCAGTTAGTCCCTGCCTTATATAGCGCTCTGGTGTGTGCTGGCATACTCTCACTCTGTCCCCCCAAAGGGCTTTTGTGGGTCCTGTCCTCTATATAGAGCATTCCCTGTGTGTGTGGAGTGTGTCGGTACGGCTGTGTCGACATGTTTGATGAGGATAATGAGGTGGAGGCGGAGCAGATGCCTTTAGAAGGGATGTCACCCCCTGGGGGGCAGACACCTGAGTGGATGTGCTTATGGAAAGAAATGAGTGCACGTATAGACTCATTACATAAGAAATTTGACGACATGCCGACTGCGGGACAGCCGAGTTCTCAGCTCGTGCCTGTCCAGGTGTCTCAAAAGTCATCAGGGGCTCTGAAACGCCCGCTATCTCAGATGGCACAAGTAGATGTCGACACGGATACTGACACCAGTGTCGACGACGATGAGTCAAATTTAATGCCCATTAAGGCCATTCACTGCATGATTGAGGCAATGAAAGAGGTGTTAAATATCTCTGATTTACATCCAGGTACCACAAAAAAGGGTATTATGTTTGGGGAGAAAAAACTACCTGTAGTTTTTCCCCCGTCAGATGAATTAAATGAAGTATGTGAAGAAGCGTGGGCTTCCCCTGATAAGAAATTGGTAATTCCTAAGAAGGTACTAATGGCGTTCCCTTTCCCGCCAAAGGATAGGTTACGTTGGGAAACACCTCCTAGGGTGGATAAAGCGCTCACACGTTTGTCTAAAAAGATGGCACTACCGTCTCAGGATACGGCCGCCCTTAAGGAACCTGCTGATAGAAAGCAGGAGGCGATCCTGAAGTCTGTATATACACACTCCGGCATTATACTTAGACCAGCTATTGCGTCAGCATGGATGTGCAGTGCTGCCGCTGCGTGGTCGGATAAACTGTCAGAAAATATTGACACACTAGACAGAGATACGATTCTGCTAACGATTGACCATATCAAAGACTCAGTCTTATATATGAGAGATGCACAGAGGGAAGTCTGCCGGCTGGCATCTAAAATAAGTGCATTGTCCATCTCTGCTAGGAGATGCTTATGGACTCGCCAGTGGACTGGAGATGCAGATTCCAAAAGGCACATGGAAGTTTTGCCTTATAATGGGGAGGAATTATTTGGGGATGGTCTCTCCGACCTAGTTTCCACAGCAACGTCTGGGAAGTCAGCATTTTTACCCCATGTCCCCTCACAGCCTAAGAAGGCGCCATTTTATCAGGTTCAGTCCTTTCGGACCCAGAAAAACAAGCGGGGAAAAGGAGGGTCTTTTCTCTCTAGAGGCAGAGGTAGGGGAAAAAGGCTGCAACAAACAGCAGGTTCCCAGGAGCAAAAGTCCTCCCCCGCTTCCTCTTCCAAGTCCGCCGCATGACGGTGGGGCTCCACAGGCGGAGCCAGGTACGGTGGGGGCCCGCCTCATGAATTTCAGCGATCAGTGGGCTCGCTCACAGGTGGATCCCTGGATCCTTCAAATAGTATCTCAGGGGTACAAGCTGGAATTCGAGGCGGCTCCACCCCACCGGTTCCTAAAATCTGCCTGGCCGATTGCTCCCTCAGGCAGGGAGGCGGTGCTAGCTGCGATTCACAAGCTGTATTCCCAGCAGGTGATAATCAAGGTACCCCTACTTCAACAAGGCCGGGGTTACTATTCCACACTATTTGTGGTGCCGAAACCGGACGGTTCGATGAGACCTATTTTAAATTTGAAATCCTTGAACACATACATAAAAAAATTCAAGTTCAAGATGGAATCGCTCAGGGTGGTTATTGCAAGCCTGGAGGAGGGGGATTACATGGTATCCCTGGACATCAAGGATGCTTACCTGCATGTCCCCATTTACCATCCTCACCAGGAGTACCTCAGATTTGTGGTACAGGATTGCCATTACCAATTCCAGACGCTGCCGTTTGGACTCTCCACGGCACCGAGGGTATTTACCAAGGTTATGGCGGAAATGATGATACTCCTTCGAAAAAAGGGAGTTTTAATTATCCCATACTTGGACGATCTCCTAATAAAGGCACGATCCAAGGAACACTTGTTAGTGGGAGTGGCACTATCTCAGGAAGTGCTGCGCCAGCACGGCTGGATTCTGAATATCCCAAAGTCACAGCTGGTCCCGACGACACGTCTAATGTTCCTGGGAATGATTCTGGACACAGTCCAGAAAAAAGTGTTTCTCCCGGAGGAGAAAGCCAGGGAGTTGTCTTCTCTAGTCAGAGACCTCCTAAAACCAAAACAGGTATCGGTGCATCACTGCACGCGGGTCCGGGGAAAGATGGTAGCTTCTTACGAAGCAATTCCATTCGGCAGATTCCATGCCAGGATTTTTCAGTGGGACCTGTTGGACAAGTGGTCCGGATCGCATCTTCAGATGCATCGCTTGATAACCCTGTCCCCAAGAACCAGGGTGTCTCTTCTGTGGTGGCTGCAGAGTGCTCATCTTTTGGAGGGCCGCAGATTCGGCATACAGGACTTGGTCCTGGTGACCACGGATGCCAGCCTACGAGGCTGGGGGGCAGTCACAAAGGGAAGAAACTTCCAAGGACTATGGTCAAGTCAGGAGACTTCCCTTCACATAAATATTCTGGAACTAAGGGCCATTTACAATGCCCTAAGTCAAGCAAAATCCCTGCTCCTACACAGAAGTCTTCCAAATGATTGTAAATCAGTGGGGTCGTCCACAGGTGGACATGATGGCGTCCCGCCTAAACAAAAAACTAGAGAGGTATTGCGCCAGGTCAAGAGACCCTCAGGCGATAGCAGTGGACGCTCTAGTGACACTGTGGGTGTACCAGTCAGTTTATGTGTTCCCTCCTCTACCTCTCATACCAAAGGTATTGAGAATAATAAGAAAGCGAGGTGTAAACACAATTCTCGTGGTTCCGGATTGGCCAAGAAGAGCGTGGTACCCGGAACTTCAAGAGATGATCTCAGAGGACCCGTGGTCTCTGCCGCTCAGACAAGACCTGCTACAGCAGGGGCCCTGTCTGTTCCAAGACTTACCGCGGCTGCGTTTGACGGCATGGCGGTTGAACGCCGGATCCTGAAGGAAAAGGGCATTCCGGAGGAAGTCATTCCTACGCTTATTAAAGCTAGGAAAGAGGTTACAGCAAATCATTATCACCGCATATGGGGGAAGTATGTTGCATGGTGTGAGGCCGAAAAGGCCCCAACAGAGGAATTTCAACTAGGTCGTTTTCTGCATTTCCTGCAAGCAGGAGTTAATATGGGCCTAAAACTAGGCTCCATTAAAGTACAGATCTCGGCTCTGTCGATTTTCTTTCAAAAAGAACTAGCTTCAGTACCTGAAGTTCAGACATTTGTGAAAGGAGTGCTGCATATTCAGCCCCCATTTGTGCCTCCTGTGGCACCTTGGGATCTCAACGTGATGTTGAGTTTCTTAAAATCACATTGGTTTGAGCCACTAAAAACCGTGGATCTGAAATATCTCACGTGGAAAGTGGTCATGTTATTGGCTTTGGCTTCAGCCAGGCGTGTGTCAGAATTGGCGGCTTTATCATGTAAAAGCCCTTATCTGATTTTCCATATGGATAGGGCAGAATTGAGGACTCGTCCCCAATTTCTCCCAAAGGTGGTGTCAGCGTTTCACCTGAACCAGCCTATTGTGGTGCCTGCGGCTACTAGGGACTTGGAGGACTCCAAGTTGCTAGACGTTGTCAGGGCCCTGAAAATATATGTTTCCAGGACGGCTGGAGTCAGAAAATCTGACTCGCTGTTTATCCTGTATGCACCCAACAAGCTGGGTGCTCCTGCTTCTAAGCAGACTATTGCTCGCTGGATTTGTAGTACAATTCAGCTTGCTCATTCTGTGGCAGGCCTGCCACAGCCAAAATCTGTAAATGCCCATTCCACTAGGAAGGTGGGCTCATCTTGGGCGGCTGCCCGAGGGGTCTCGGCTTTACAACTTTGCCGAGCAGCTACTTGGTCAGGGGCAAACACGTTTGCAAAATTCTACAAATTTGATACCCTGGCTGAGGAGGACCTGGAGTTCTCTCATTCGGTGCTGCAGAGTCATCCGCACTCTCCCGCCCGTTTGGGAGCTTTGGTATAATCCCGATGGTCCTTTCGGAGTTCCCAGCATCCACTAGGACGTTAGAGAAAATAAGAATTTACTCACCGGTAATTCTATTTCTCGTAGTCCGTAGTGGATGCTGGGCGCCCATCCCAAGTGCGGTTTATCTGCAATACTTGTACATAGTTATTGTTAACTAAATCGGGTTATTGTTGAGCCATCTGTTGAGAGGCTCAGTTGTTTCATACTGTTAACTGGGATTCATATCACGAGTTGTACGGTGTGATTGGTGTGGCTGGTATGAGTCTTACCCGGGATTCAAAATCCTTCCTTATTGTGTACGCTCGTCCGGGCACAGTGTCCTAACTGAGGCTTGGAGGAGGGTCATAGTGGGAGGAGCCAGTGCACACCAGGTAGTCCTAAATCTTTCTAGAGTGCCCAGCCTCCTTCGGAGCCCGCTATTCCCCATGGTCCTTTCGGAGTTCCCAGCATCCACTACGGACTACGAGAAATAGAATTACCGGTGAGTAAATTCTTATTATTTTTACAACCAGGACCGGCTCAAAGAGCCCGAGGCTGGTTTTTTCTTAGGAGGGGGGAGCCCACGCATTTTTTTTTTTAAATGAACACTTTCCCACCCCTTCCCACTGAAAAACATGCACGGATCTCATGGATCCGTGCATGCCTATCCAAACACGGTAAAAAAAAGCAGGTCTGTTTTTTTTTAGCACTTTTTCACGATTTGTATTCTTTCACGGCAGTGTTTGGCTATTGTCGGCAGTGTTTGTGATTTGCACTTTTTAGTAAATGACCGATTTCTACCAAATTCCAGGCGTATTTGACCGATGGTGTATTCATTCGTAATTTTTTCCTAGGACTTCCAAAAAAATACGAATGCCCTCATCACTGCCGTGATTTGAGTTTAGTAAATTCCCGAGATGACACTTTGAAGAAAAAACACCATCTCGGTCAAAATTGGGACCTTAGTAAATATACCCCCAAGTCTTAATTCTTCCTCTACCTTGAGTTATTCCTTCCCAAAAATCTCCTCATAGACTACATGGGTAAACGGTCCTAAAAAGCCATGCAGGAATTAGCAGAAAAAAACTGACAGTTGAAATTTTAGGTTACTCCCAATTCCTAATTTTTTATTATTTTACCCTGAAATTTGGCATGCAGCACCGGGTGATGATTCTACGCATCCATGCCAAATTTCAGCTCAGCGTCCAATCCCTTGCCCCCATCTCAGAAGTTCCCTATGGGAGAATTCCGTTTGTTCGATTAAGCCTTAATATAAGGGCACGACCATGACCTTATAATCTATCTATCTATCTATCTATCTATCTATCTATCTATCTATCTATCTATCTATCTATCTATCTATCTATCTACTGTGTCTATCTATCTATATATCTATATATATATCTATATCTATATATATATCTATATATATATATATATATATATATATATTGTACATAAAAGGACATACTGCAAATGAAAACTTGATAAATCTGACTGCTTTGCAGCTCCCATAAAAGCCCATAGACCTATATGCTATAGGAAAGTGGAGGGGTCAGAAAAGCTCAATATTGTGATAAACTGTTTTAAAGTAAACCGATGGACAATAAGTCAGTTGCGCAGTTTCCTCAATGTTACTCTGTTTACACTTTATTCCTAGCTATGGGCATACCTATGCGTAGCGCCACTTAGCGTACCTTTTGAGCGTTGTGATGCTCTCGTAATACCGTGGTGAATATATATATGGCTACAGCAATATAACACACTTAAACCTTAGTATAGTGTCGGAAGCGTCCATGACGCTTCGCCAGATTAGCAAAATAATTTAGTCGAGACAGAGGGGTAAGTTTGGATTAAAGGTCCAACCCAATAACCATATATTAGTCCCTAGCGGACACAAAGGGATAACAATGCTATACTGTAGCAACACAATACAATTCAAAGATACAATAATACATACAATAATATACAATAGACACAGGGGAAATAAATGCAAGTACAATTAGCAATACAACTATACCAATACAATAGTAACAGTTATCGTCATACATACGCTAGTTTCCCTGACGCAGGCAGCCAGTCATCAGAGCAGAGTGTGTGTGTGAGAGTGTATGTGTGTGTGTATATGAAAGTGTATGTGTGATAGTTCTGAGATAGGTAGTTCTCTACCTGGGCCAGGAGTGTGTTCTTTTATACAATAGTTCAAAAGGTAGTACAAAAGGGAATGTATGCTCTTCTTCCATTGGTCTGGGGGTGGGAAATATCCAGTACACTGGGGATCATTGGTCGGCTCAACCGGTGAGCGATGACTAAGTCATGAGATGTGATTACTGTTTGTTTACATCTGAGTTCCCGCTCCAAGACCAGTCAAACACACCACATTATCTTACAGTAATATACATGAATCCGGTATTGCTAATAACTTGTTGCCGAAATATGTGACAATATTCTTGCAACCTCCAAATTACTGCTTATGTGACCCTGAACAATTTGATCCTACACATGGTATTCTTACACGGTGTTCTTGATATTTAATGGAACAATACAATATATATATATATATATATATATATATATATTATATATATATATATGCACTGCTCAAAAAAATAAAGGGAACACTTAAACAACACAAAGTAACTCCAAGTCAATCACACTTCTGTGAAATCAAACTGTCCACTTAGGAAGCAACACTGATTGACAATCAATTTCACATGCTGTTGTGCAAATGGAATAGACAACAGGTGGAAATTATAGGCAATTAGCAAGACACCCCCAATAAAGGACTAGTTCTGCAGGTGGTGACCACAGACCACTTCTCAGCTCCTATGCTTTCTGGCTGATGTTTTGGTCACTTTTGAAAGCTGGCGGTGCTTTCACTCTAATGGTAGCATGAGACGGAGTCTACAGCCCACACAAGTGGCTCAGGTAGTGCAGCTCATCCAGGATGGCACATTAATGTGAGCTGTGGCAAGAAGGTTTGCTGTGTCGTTCAGCGTAGTGTCCAGAGCATGGAGGTGCTACCAGGAGACAGGCCAGTACATCAGGAGACGTGGAGGAGGCCGTAGGAGGGCAACAACCCAGCAGCAGGACCGCTACCTCCGCCTTTGTGCAAGGAGGAACAGGAGGAGCACTGCCAGAGCCCTGCAAAATGACCTCCAGCAAGCCACAAATGTGCATGTGTCTACTCAAACGATCAGAAACAGACTCCATGGGGTAAATTTACTAAGGTGGGAGATTTTTAGAACTGGTGATGTTGCCCATGGCAACCAATCAGATTCTACTTACCATTTATCTAGCTGCTTCTAGCAGATAATAGATATAATCTGATTGGTTGCTATGGGCAACATCACCAGTTCTAAAAATCTCCCACCTTAGTAAATTTACCCCCATGAGGGTGGTATGAGGGCCCGACGTCCACAGGTGGGGGTTGTGCTTACAGCCCAACACCGTGCAGGACATTTGGCATTTGCCAGAGAACACGAAGATTGGCAAATTCGCCACTGGTGCCCTGTGCTCTTCACAGATGAAAGCGGGTTCTCACTGAGCACATGTGACAGACGTGACAGAGTCTGGAGACGCCAAGGAGAACGTTCTGCTGCCTGCAACATCCTCCAGCATGACCGGTTTGGCAGTGGGTCAGTAATGGTGTGGGGTGACATTTCTTTGGGGGGCCGCACAGCCCTCCATGTGCTCGCCAGAGGTAGCCTGACTGCCATTAGGTACCGAGATGAGATCCTCAGACCCCTTGTGAGACCATATGCTGGTGCGGTTAGCCCTGGTTCCTCCTAATGCAAGACAATGCTAGACCTCATGTGGCTGGAGTGTGTTAGCAGTTCCTGCAAGACGAAGGCATTGATGCTATGGACTGGCCCGCCCGTTCCCCAGACCTGAATCCAATTGAGCACATCTGGGACATCATGTCTCGCTCCATCCACCAACTCCATGTTGCACCACAGACTGTCCAGGAGTTGGCGGATGCTTTAGTTCAGGTCTGGGAGGAGATCCCTCAGGAGACCATCCGCCATCTCATCAGGAGCATGCCCAGGCATTGTAGGGAGGTCATACTGGCACGTGGAGGCCACACACACTACTGAGACTCGTTTTGACTTGTTTTAAGGACATTACATCAAAGTTGGATCAGCCTGTAGTGTGTTTTTCCACTTGAATTTTGAGTGTGACTCCAAATCCAGACCTCCATGGGTTAATAAATTGTATTTCCATTGATAATTTTTGTGTGATTTTGTTGTCAGCACATTCAACTATGTAAAGAACAAAGTATTTAATAAGAATATTTCATTCAGATCTAGGATGTGTTGTTTAAGTGTTCCCTTTATTTTTTTGAGCAGTATATATATATATATATATATATATATATATATAGTTTCCTGCTACTACAATTACGTTATGAAATATATATATAAACCGTGGGTTAGATGTGTTTAAAACTGTGTGTAGGAGAATGTAATTGTTATACATTTGACATATCATACATCAATGTCTGGTTTGTACGATATTGAGTGTCACCTTTTAGTGGTCTTGAAAGGTATTAAGCAAACAAGGGTCTGGCATGTGTTTGTGTATGTTATATGGTGTTCTTTTTTGTTCTGACCTCTAGTGCAGGCATTCCTAACTGCGGTCCTCAAGGCTCACCAACAGTGCAGGTTTTAGTGATATCCAGGCTTCAGTACAGATGGTTAAATCAAAATAACTGAGGTACTAATTAAGTCACCTGTGTTCAACCCTGGATATCACTAAAACCAGGACTGTTAGTGTGCCTTGAGGACCGAGGTTGGGAAACACTGCTCTAGTGGAACAATGAGAGTCCAGTATCTATTGACTCAATATACAACTCTCAAACAACTGGGGCAAACAACAGTATTTACACATGTCCTCAGTCCAAGGTCTATCTTCCATGGAAACAATGGCTGTTTGGACAAAGCAATCTGATACTGCATATTTTAGGACACTATAAGAATTTGTATTTCTGGCTGTAATACATTTGATTGTGTGTATAAAATTATTTGCTATTTTTTTGACAATATGATATTTATTAACACATGCATCTTCTACGATAATGCGCACAGTAATGTGCCGTTATGGTCATTCGTGTCCTACCGTATTGACGCATACATCGTAGATGCATCCATTAATAAATGCCATAGCGTATTCTAAATATCGAAATATTTAATTTGACTTTGACAGACCACCCTTTGCTAGTAATCAAAAACTATCACATGTATTTCATAATTCATATTTCATAATACGTATACACAACATTTGAGTTAGTACCTTGTCTCCCAATTTCCTGGGTTCTGGGAATTGGTTTAATCTAAATATATCAGGGATTTATCTATATGGTACTGGTGGAGTCTTAGGCTATGGGATCTAGATATATTATATTTCCTATCCACCGGTCTCCCCCCATGTAACTCAAGTACCTCTGATAACTTTAGTGGGTATGGGACTAAGCCTACATTATTTTGTTTTTGAGGTACCATTGAGCACACTTAACATTCTTATTTGGTTTAAGACCTTACCCACTAGTGAGTGTTAATCACTCAAGGGATGTCTGTCAAGTTCTGCCTTATTGCTAGACTGACATATTTGGATGCACTCATCTTCAATTATAGGGTCACAATACTTACAAATACAGTATTCCTCAGACAATAACCCCTCACATTGTCTCCGAACTCCGTACTCTCCAGACCTCTTACTCACTCCTGCTTTGAGCAGTGTCAGACTGTGCCTGGGATTCTATCAAGTCATCACCGTTTCCTGAAAAACCTGTCCCAGGCCCCCACTCAATTCTTTCCGATCCTTCGCAAAAATAAACAGTCCTGAGAAAAATAAAGGAAAAAAATGGAAAAAGAAAAATGGTGATTGACGACGCTCTTCCATCTCTCAACCGAAGTCCCGTGTGACCACTTAATACGCTTCGGGGGGGGGGGGGAATGTCCACTGTTATCACTTCTCAGTTCTCCCGGAATAGGTTCTAGTGATATCTCCTCTGTTTCACTTCTTTCCCGAGCTTCTTCCGGGTTACTGGCTTTCCTGTAATGCGACAAATGGACCCAAGTCTCTCTCTCTGCTACTTTCAATGAAGTGGTGCTGGTTAACAAAACTTGTTACGATCCCTCCCAATGGTCTATCGTACAACCTGAGCGTAAAAACATTTCAAATCATCACATAGGGGTATATTTACTAAGGTCCCGATTTTGACCGAGATGCCGTTTTTTCTTCAAAGTGTCATCTCGGTAATTTACTAAGTAAAAATCACGGCAGTGATGAGGGCATTCGTAATATTTTGGAAGTCCTTGGAAAAAATCACGAATCAATACACCATCGGTCAAATACGCCTGCAATTTGGTAGAAATCAGTCATTTACTAAAAAGTGCAAAACACAAACACTGCCGACAATAGCCAAACACTGCCGT
The DNA here is from genome assembly GCF_028390025.1 of Pseudophryne corroboree. Classification (NCBI taxonomy): domain Eukaryota; kingdom Metazoa; phylum Chordata; class Amphibia; order Anura; family Myobatrachidae; genus Pseudophryne; species Pseudophryne corroboree. Next base: position 416,456,173 of record NC_086447.1, on the reverse strand, counting down.
GCTAAAATACAAATCGTGAAAAAGTGCTAAAAATAAACAGACCTGCTTTTTTATCCCGTGTTTGTATAGGCATGCACGGATCCATGAGATCCGTGCATGTTTATCAGTGGGAAGGGGTGGGAAATGTTATAATTTTTCAAAAAAAAATTGCGTGGGGTCCCCCCTCCTTAACCAAACCAGCCTCGGGCTCTTTGAGCCGGCCCTGGTTGCAAAAATATGGGAAAAAAATTGACAGGGGTTCCCCCATATTTAAGCAACCAGCACCGGGCTCTGCGCCTGGTCCTGGTTCCAAAAATACGGGGGACAAAAAGCGTAGGGGTCCCCCGTATTTTTGAAACCAGCACCGGGCTCCACTAGCTGGACAGATAATGCCACAGCCGGGGGTCACTTTTATACAGTGCCTTGCGGCCGTAGCATCAAATATCCAACTAGTCACCCCTGGCAGGGGTACCCTGGGGGAGTGGGGACCCCTTCAATCAAGGGGTCCCCCCCCCCAGCCACCCAAGGGCCAGGGGTGAAGCCCGAGGCTGTCCCCCCCATCCAATGGGCTGCGGATGGGGGGCTGATAGCCTTTGCTCAAAGTGAATGATATTGTTTTTAGTAGCAGTACTACAAGGCCCAGCAAGCCTCCCCCGCAAGCTGGTACTTGGAGAGCCACAAGTACCAGCATGCGGCGGAAAAATTGGCCCGCTGGTACCTGTAGTAGTACTACTAAAAAAATACCCCAATAAAGACAACACACACACACCTTGAAAGTATAACTTTAATACATCCATCCACACCTCCATATACACATACTTACCTTATGTTCCCTGTGGGGAACACAAATTTAGCATTTCAATTAATTTCTGGGTGTTTGAAGGCGGGTCCAGGTATACTGTACACCTCTATAGGAGAAGGCAAACAGATACTGGCTGTCAGGGTGAAGTGGGACAGAAAAAAAGAAAACAGAACAGAGGTCAATTTCAGTAAAGTGAGTAGAATGAGGAGGAATTTGCATTAGGATGACAGCTGGATTAGGCACTACGGGGAATTGGCTCTCAACTACTTTGTTTGCCCTTCTTAAATCCTGCACTAGCCTGAAGCCCCTCCCCCTACTTTTCTTTACTGGAAAGTTGGGACTATAGGCTGTGCTGGAAGTTCTGATTAGAATTCCCTGTTGGAGCAGCATTTCAATTGCAGGATACACCCCTGATTCCACTTCTGGCTTCAGGGGGTACTGTAGTATTCTTGGAGCTGCCCTACAGTCTTTTAATTGGATTATTATGGGTGCTACATTCGCCATTAATCCAGCGTCCTGTCTATCTTTGGTCCAAAGGGAACCCGATATTTGCGAGATAATTTCCTCTACCTGAGATGGATGTGAATCTAGAATGGGAGAATGCAACATTAGTCTTTGGGGAGTGCCCAACATGTTCTGTACTTCCTGAGCGAAGTTTCCTGGGGTGTCAAAAAATACACCATCAGAGGTACAATAAATCACACATCCCATTTTACAGAGCAAATCTCTACCCAGTAAGTTAGTAAAGGCCGCTGCAGCCAGGAGAAAAGAGTGTTTGGTTGTCGCGGACCAATAGTAACCTCTGCTTGCTTAGTTAAAGGGTAATGTTGCACAGTTCCCGTTACCCCCAATGCCAAAATAGATTCTCCCAGTTATTTCTTTGTACTTACCTATGTTTCTATTGTGTTACCTGTATACTCAAAGTTAAGGGGAGAGTTAAGAACAGACCTGGCCGCCCCTGTATCTATCAGAAAGGTTTGCTTCATGACTGCTATGCTGACCCGTACCTGAGGTTCGACTCTAAGGTGTCGACTCAGCCTAACCGGCTGCAGGATACAGGTGTGACCTGCCTCCTATTGGTGTGCCTGACCCACCCGTGAAATAATGTCAGCTAGAAAGTGAGGCGGGGGCATGCGCTAGGACCCATCTGACTCCTCCCAGTCCCTTTTATGTGTGCTGTATTTCCTAGTATTCCCTGTCACTGGGCATTTTCTAGATGTGTGACCCTGTTTATTGCACTTATAGCATACAATAGGTTTTCTCTTGTGTTTCCCGTATGTGGTGTTTTGCATGCGCAGCTGCAGTTTGGCTGGAGCACTACTAAAAGCTTGCATTTGTGAATGTTCTTATCGTGGTCAATGGCAGATTCCCTCAAGGCATCTACTGTCATGCCCCTCCAGTTAGGAAAGGAAGTCTGCACTCTGACCCTCAAGGTTTCTTTAAGTCCATCCATCAGCACAGAGACAACCATCTCCCTATGATGCGTGCTGTCTTTGAGGTTGGTGATACCTGTGTGCTTGAATGTGGATTGTAAGGCCCTGTTGAAATATTCGCTCGCCGATTCACTATCTTTCTGCTTGATAGTGAATGTCTTGCTATATTCAATTGTTGTTGGAAAATATACACCCAATTGCAGATTGATCAGACGTATATTTTCTAGAGATGAGCGGGTTCGGTTTCTCTGAATCCGAACCCGCCCGAACTTCATGTTTTTTTACACGGGTCCGAGCGACTCGGATCTTCCCGCCTTGCTCGGTTAACCCGAGCGCGCCCGAACGTCATCATCACGCTGTCGGATTCTCGCGAGGCTCGGATTCTATCGCAAGACTCGGATTCTATATAAGGAGCCGCGCGTCGCGGCCATTTTCACACGTGCATTGAGATTGATAGGGAGAGGACGTGGCTGGCGTCCTCTCCGTTTAGAAATTAAAATAGATAGGAGAGTGAGAGTGAGACACTTCATTTACTTACTGGAGCTTAGGAGGAGTTATACTAGTGACTGATGACCAGTGACCTGACCACCAGTGCAGTTTTATAATTTATTATTATTTAATAATCCGTTCTGTTCTTGTTCTCTGCCTGAAAAAAACGATACACAGTGACTCAGTCACACTCACATACCATATCTGTGCTCAGCCCAGTGTGCTGCATCATCTATGTATAATATCTGACTGTGCTCACACAGCTTAATTGTGGGGGAGACTGGGGAGCAGTTATAGGTTATAGCAGGAGCCAGGAGTACATATTAAACAGTGCACACTTTTGCTGCCAGAGTGCCACTGCCAGTGTGACTGACCACTGACCACTGTGACCAGTGACCTGACCACACTGACCACCAGTATAGTATATTGTGATTGAATGTCTGCCTGAAAAAGTACACTCGTCGTGTGACTTGTGTGGTGTTTTTTTTATTCTATAAAAATTAAAAAACTCATTCTGCTGACAGACATTGTCCACTCCAGCAGGTCCGTCATTATATAATATATACCTGTCCGGCTGCAGTAGTGATATATATATATTTTTTTATATCATTATTTATCATCCAGTCTACTAGCAGCAGACACAGTACGGTAGTTCACGGCTGTAGCTACCTCTGTGTCGGCACTCGGCAGTCCATCCATAATTGTATACCACCTACCCGTGGTTTTTTTTTTCTTTCTTCTTTATACATACTACATCTCATTATCATCCAGTCTATATTAGCAGCAGACACAGTACAGTACGGTAGTCCACGGCTGTAGCTACCTCTGTGTCGGCACTCGGCAGTCCATCCATAATTGTATACCACCTACCCGTGGTTTTTTCTTTCTTTCTTCTTTATACATACTACATCTCATTATCAACCAGTCTATATTAGCAGCAGACACAGTACGGTAGTTCACGGCTGTAGCTACCTCTGTGTCGGCACTCGGCAGTCCATCCATAATTGTATACCACCTACCCGTGGTTTTTTTTTCTTTCTTCTTTATACATACATACTACATCTCATTATCATCCAGTCTATATTAGCAGCAGACACAGTACAGTACGGTAGTCCACGGCTGTAGCTACCTCTGTGTCGGCACTCGGCAGTCCATCCATAATTGTATACCACCTACCCGTGGTTTTTTTTTCTTTCTTCTTTATACATACTACATCTCATTATCATCCAGTCTATATTAGCAGCAGACACAGTACAGTACGGTAGTCCACGGCTGTAGCTACCTCTGTGTCGGCACTCGGCAGTCCATCCATAATTGTATACCACCTACCCGTGGTTTTTTTTTCTTTCTTCTTTATACATACTACATCTCATTATCAACCAGTCTATATTAGCAGCAGACACAGTACAGTACGGTAGTCCACGGCTGTAGCTACCTCTGTGTCGGCACTCGGCAGTCCATCCATAATTGTATACCACCTACCCGTGGTTTTTTTTTTCTTTCTTCTTTATACATACTACATCTCATTATCATCCAGTCTATATTAGCAGCAGACACAGTACAGTACGGTAGTCCACGGCTGTAGCTACCTCTGTGTCGGCACTCGGCAGTCCATCCATAATTGTATACCACCTACCCGTGTTTTTTTTTTCTTTCTTCTTTATACATACTACATCTCATTATCAACCAGTCTATATTAGCAGCAGACACAGTACAGTACGGTAGTCCACGGCTGTAGCTACCTCTGTGTCGGCACTCGGCAGTCCATCCATAATTGTATACCACCTACCCGTGGTTTTTTTTTTCTTTCTTCTTTATACATACTACATCTCATTATCAACCAGTCTATATTAGCAGCAGACACAGTACAGTACGTTAGTCCACGGCTGTATCTACCTCTGTGTCGGCACTCGGCAGTCCATCCATAAGTATACTAGTATCCATCCATCTCCATTGTTTACCTGAGGTGCCTTTTAGTTGTGCCTATTAAAATATGGAGAACAAAAATGTTGAGGTTCCAAAATTAGGTAAAGATCAAGATCCACTTCCACCTCGTGCTGAAGCTGCTGCCACTAGTCATGGCCGAGACGATGAAATGCCAGCAACGTCGTCTGCCAAGGCCGATGCCCAATGTCATAGTACAGAGCATGTCAAATCCAAAACACCAAATATCAGTAAAAAAAGGACTCCAAAACCTAAAATAAAATTGTCGGAGGAGAAGCGTAAACTTGCCAATATGCCATTTACCACACGGAGTGGCAAGGAACGGCTGAGGCCCTGGCCTATGTTCATGGCTAGTGGTTCAGCTTCACATGAGGATGGAAGCACTCAGCCTCTCGCTAGAAAACTGAAAAGACTCAAGCTGGCAAAAGCACCGCAAAGAACTGTGCGTTCTTCGAAATCCCAAATCCACAAGGAGAGTCCAATTGTGTCGGTTGCGATGCCTGACCTTCCCAACACTGGACGTGAAGAGCATGCGCCTTCCACCATTTGCCATCCCCCTGCAAGTGCTGGAAGGAGCACCCGCAGTCCAGTTCCTGATAGTCAGATTGAAGATGTCAGTGTTGAAGTACACCAGGATGAGGAGGATATGGGTGTTGCTGGCGCTGGGGAGGAAATTGACCAGGAGGATTCTGATGGTGAGGTGGTTTGTTTAAGTCAGGCACCCGGGGAGACACCTGTTGTCCGTGGGAGGAATATGGCCGTTGACATGCCTGGTGAAAATACCAAAAAAATCAGCTCTTCAGTGTGGAGGTATTTCAACAGAAAAGCGGACAACAGGTGTCAAGCCGTGTGTTGCCTTTGTCAAGCTGTAATAAGTAGGGGTAAGGACGTTAACCACCTCGGAACATCCTCCCTTATACGTCACCTGCAGCGCATTCATAATAAGTCAGTGACAAGTTCAAAAACTTTGGGCGACAGCGGAAGCAGTCCACTGACCAGTAAATCCCTTCCTCTTGTAACCAAGCTCACGCAAACCACCCCACCAACTCCCTCAGTGTCAATTTCCTCCTTCCCCAGGAATGCCAATAGTCCTGCAGGCCATGTCACTGGCAATTCTGACGAGTCCTCTCCTGCCTGGGATTCCTCCGATGCATCCTTGCGTGTAACGCCTACTGCTGCTGGCGCTGCTGTTGTTGCCGCTGGGAGTCGATGGTCATCCCAGAGGGGAAGTCGTAAGCCCACTTGTACTACTTCCAGTAAGCAATTGACTGTCCAACAGTCCTTTGCGAGGAAGATGAAATATCACAGCAGTCATCCTGCTGCAAAGCGGATAACTGAGGCCTTGACAACTATGTTGGTGTTAGACGTGCGTCCGGTATCCGCCGTTAGTTCACAGGGAACTAGACAATTTATTGAGGCAGTGTGCCCCCGTTACCAAATACCATCTAGGTTCCACTTCTCTAGGCAGGCGATACCGAGAATGTACACGGACGTCAGAAAAAGACTCACCAGTGTCCTAAAAAATGCAGTTGTACCCAATGTCCACTTAACCACGGACATGTGGACAAGTGGAGCAGGGCAGGGTCAGGACTATATGACTGTGACAGCCCACTGGGTAGATGTATGGACTCCCGCCGCAAGAACAGCAGCGGCGGCACCAGTAGCAGCATCTCGCAAACGCCAACTCTTTCCTAGGCAGGCTACGCTTTGTATCACCGCTTTCCAGAATACGCACACAGCTGAAAACCTCTTACGGCAACTGAGGAAGATCATCGCGGAATGGCTTACCCCAATTGGACTCTCCTGTGGATTTGTGGCATCGGACAACGCCAGCAATATTGTGTGTGCATTAAATATGGGCAAATTCCAGCACGTCCCATGTTTTGCACATACCTTGAATTTGGTGGTGCAGAATTTTTTAAAAAATGACAGGGGCGTGCAAGAGATGCTGTCGGTGGCCAGAAGAATTGCGGGACACTTTCGGCGTACAGGCACCACGTACAGAAGACTGGAGCACCACCAAAAACTACTGAACCTGCCCTGCCATCATCTGAAGCAAGAAGTGGTAACGAGGTGGAATTCAACCCTCTATATGCTTCAGAGGTTGGAGGAGCAGCAAAAGGCCATTCAAGCCTATACAATTGAGCACGATATAGGAGGTGGAATGCACCTGTCTCAAGCGCAGTGGAGAATGATTTCAACGTTGTGCAAGGTTCTGATGCCCTTTGAACTTGCCACACGTGAAGTCAGTTCAGACACTGCCAGCCTGAGTCAGGTCATTCCTCTCATCAGGCTTTTGCAGAAGAAGCTGGAGACATTGAAGGAGGAGCTAACACGGAGCGATTCCGCTAGGCATGTGGGACTTGTGGATGGAGCCCTTAATTCGCTTAACAAGGATTCACGGGTGGTCAATCTGTTGAAATCAGAGCACTACATTTTGGCCACCGTGCTCGATCCTAGATTTAAAGCCTACCTTGGATCTCTCTTTCCGACAGACACAAGTCTGCTGGGGTTGAAAGACCTGCTGGTGAGAAAATTGTCAAGTCAAGCGGAACGCGACCTGTCAACATCTCCTCCTTCACATTCTCCCGCAACTGGGGGTGCGAGGAAAAGGCTCAGAATTCCGAGCCCACCCGCTGGCGGTGATGCAGGGCAGTCTGGAGCGACTGCTGATGCTGACATCTGGTCCGGACTGAAGGACCTGACAATGATTACGGACATGTCGTCTACTGTCACTGCATATGATTCTCTCACCATTGAAAGAATGGTGGAGGATTATATGAGTGACCGCATCCAAGTAGGCACGTCACACAGTCCGTACTTATACTGGCAGGAAAAAGAGTCAATTTGGAGGCCCTTGCACAAACTGGCTTTATTCTACCTAAGTTGCCCTCCCACAAGTGTGTACTCCGAAAGAGTGTTTAGTGCCGCCGCTCACCTTGTCCGCAATCGGCGTACGAGGTTACATCCAGAAAATGTGGAGAAGATGATGTTCATTAAAATGAATTATAATCAATTCCTCCGTGGAGACATTGACCAGCAGCAATTGCCTCCACAAAGTACACAGGGAGCTGGGATGGTGGATTCCAGTGGGGACGAATTGATAATCTGTGAGGAGGGGGATGTACACGGTGATATATCGGAGGATGATGATGAGGTGGACATCTTGCCTCTGTAGAGCCAGTTTGTGCAAGGAGAGATTAATTGCTTCTTTTTTGGTGGGGGTCCAAACCAACCCGTCATTTCAGTCACAGTCGTGTGGCAGACCCTGTCACTGAAATGATGGGTTGGTTAAAGTGTGCATGTCCTGTTTATACAACATAAGGGTGGGTGGGAGGGCCCAAGGACAATTCCATCTTGCACCTCTTTTTTCTTTAATTTTTCTTTGCGTCATGTGCTGTTTGGGGAGGGTTTTTTGGAAGGGACATCCTGCGTGACACTGCAGTGCCACTCCTAGATGGGCCCGGTGTTTGTGTCGGCCACTAGGGTCGCTTATCTTACTCACACAGCTACCTCATTGCGCCTCTTTTTTTCTTTGCGTCATGTGCTGTTTGGGGAGGGTTTTTTGGAAGGGACATCCTGCGTGACACTGCAGTGACACTCCTAGATGGGCCCGGTGTTTGTGTCGGCCACTAGGGTCGCTTATCTTACTCACACAGCTACCTCATTGCGCCTCTTTTTTTCTTTGCGTCATGTGCTGTTTGGGGAGGGTTTTTTGGAAGGGACATCCTGCGTGACACTGCAGTGACACTCCTAGATGGGCCCGGTGTTTGTGTCGGCCACTAGGGTCGCTTAGCTTAGTCATCCAGCGACCTAGGTGCAAATTTTAGGACTAAAAATAATATTGTGAGGTGTGAGGTATTCAGAATAGACTGAAAATGAGTGTAAATTATGGTTTTTGAGGTTAATAATACTTTGGGATCAAAATGACCCCCAAATTCTATGATTTAAGCTGTTTTTTAGTGTTTTTTGAAAAAAACACCCGAATCCGACAAAAAAAATTCGGCGAGGTTTTGCCAAAACGCGGTCGAACCCAAAACACGGCCGCGGAACCGAACCCAAAACCAAAACACAAAACCCGAAAAATTTCCGGCGCTCATCTCTATATTTTCCTGGTTATCTGCATCGCTTAAGGACTTGTCTTCCCCCACTTTACAATCCCGAATGCATTTTATGACGTCAATATGGGATGGAAGACAAGCCCTTAACACGACCCGCCAATCTTTATTGGTGGGTTCTTGTGCGTTACCAAGATCCTTTATAAATTTCTGACATGCAGTCAGATCTTTCTTGGGATCTGGGAATTCTGCAATAATGGACCGCAGTTCCGACCTAGTCCAGGGACAGTACATATTCACTTGCCTTATAGGTATCACCCCTTCTCTGTCTGCCTTTCCATAGGGGACGTCTAGGGTGCGCAGGGGGTACGTCCGTGGTACTTCCAAGCTCTCAGACACGATATTGGGTATTGTCTCTGTGCTGTGTAGTGCACCATACTTACCTACCTCTCCTACTGTGTCAGTGACGTCAGCCGTCTCCACCGCTTGGGAAACAGCACCCCCTCTGGCTGCCTAGCTCTGCCCTTCATTTAGATTTATTGCATAGCAGACGGCTGAGGTCAGGGTCATTTCATCATCACTTACAGATTACTAAAAAGGAGTTTACACAGGGTATAAGTTAGACGGCTTCACAATTTTGTCAGACACTTTCTTAGTTTCCCCCTTGACGGTAACTGCCCCTCATGTGCATATGGAGGGGGGGGGGGTGCAGTTGCATTTACCAGGCTAATTGCACTTGCATTGGCTAAACAACTATTTTCCCCCTGTGCCCCACCTTCCTGTTGCCACAAGTTGAGACAATCATTATGCCTTATTTTTGCTTTGCGTGATGAGAGCAGGCATACCTTATCTCTAACAGCGTGTAAAACGTCAGGATCGAAACCGCCAACACTCGGAAATTCTACTTTACTCTCAGCGGTCATTTTAACCCATTCCCCCATGTGAGCAACTGTGTACTCTCCGTATTTTATCTTCATGATGAACCTGGCAGACCCTTTGGGTCTGTCTTGCTCCTGATCCCTACGTAGCACGGTCTCCTTGTGTGAACCTCTATTTCCCATTGTGATGAGATAAGATGTTCCCTGTCAGCAGAGCCCGGTGGGCTATTTTCCGAGGACCCCAAAGACTCCTTCCTCAGTAGGCACAGCTAGTCTGACAACTAAGCGTGCAGCGCACACTACGAGGGAAATTTAATCTCACTCATGGCCGTGTCTCGCCTACGGTCGTGCGGACCAATCGTACAGCACAAGGACACTTGTTCTCCTTGTACCCTGCGATTGTTGGAACTGTATGAACTTGGCAGACCCTTTGGGTCTGCTTTGTTCCGGAACTAGTGTCTCTTATCCAACACTTATCGCCTCTTAACCAGCGATTTTTTTTTTCCTTTATTTGGGAGACAATTTAACTAGGCTATGTCCCCTGCACCTGGCTAATCGGTTTCCACTGGGCTACGATTCCAACACCCTCATATCCTAAACCTCACTATCGCTTCTTAACTAGAGTCACTTCACTACCGCTTCTTAACTAGCGTCACTTCACTACCACTTCTTAACTAGCGTCGCCTCTTAACCAGCTTTTAATGAAGAGTGAATGTGGGTCCCAAACATTACCTTCTACAATTATATTTCTGTACAGAAACTTTCTCTGGTTGACAGTTCCTCACCGGATGTTACACAAGTATAAACCCCTTAACTAATAATTTGGAATAAAATCATTACGTTTGAATTGCTTTACTGGAAACGTAATAAAAACTACTATCATATTAATATTAGTCCTATTAATAATATAATTGAATATACTTATTAATAGGATTGTTTTGCGTACCGCCCGTCGCTGGACCTACACGTGCGCTGTGTACGCAGTGAACATAAGCGACCACGTGTATGCACGTGCATCAGTTACGCAACCACACCCACAGACGCAGCCGAAAGTGCGTCAGTGATGCAACGTGAGTACGTGACTACAAATGCACGTGCGATGGTACCGCAACATGTGCACGCAGTCACGCCCGCTTTACGGGGGTAATTCCAAGTTGATCGCAGCAGGAAATTTTTTAGCAGTTGGGCAAAACAATGTGCACTGCAGGGGGGGCAGATATAACATTTGCAGAGAGAGTTAGATTTGGGTGGGTTATTTTGTTTCTGTGCAGGGTAAATACTGGCTGCTTTATTTTTACACTGCAATTTAGATTGCAGATTGAACTCACCACACCCAAATCTAACTCTCTCTGCACATGTTATATCTGCCTCCCCTGCAGTGCACATGGTTTTGCCCAATTGCTATCAAAAATCCTGCTGCGATCAACTTGGAATTACCCCCTACATATGTATGTTGCCAAACACACGACGTGAGTACGCTTTCACGTGCGTGCGTTACTAATGCTATGCGTTACGGACGCCTCGCGTCAACGTATGGGCCCAAGCTTAATACCGTGTGGCAAGTTGCCATGTGGTAGAGGCTTGGGCCTAAAACACATAACCAAGGGCATAGCTACCATAGGTGCAGGGAGTGCAGCTGCTATGGGGCCCAGAGCTGAAGAGGGGCTCACCTTCCCTGTCAAATGACATGTGTTATATACATTTTTCACTATTTGGAGTACATAATGGCCCTTACAACCTTTTGCCATGGTGAAAGTGAATAACCAATCAAAAATTGGAAGGGGCGCTCAAGCTGTGATTCCAATCAGTGTGTGATAAAGCAGCTGTCTGGATAGGCTAGTCACGCCTATAACATCATACAAAACAAAAATACCAGAATAAGACAGCGCTAACTGAGATGGATTGTCAAAATTACAGTACTATTTATTAAAATAACAATGAAATACTAAACACTTTAAAATTGTTAAAATTATAATTTCACTGCACTCTTGAGCTCATAGTCACCATACATATAATTGTTGATCGTTTGCTGCTTTATCCAATGTCCCCATATGATCCGCACATTAGAATGTCCCTTTATCCTGGGGTTGTGGCACAATCCCCGGGCCGATACCAACGCTGGAGGAATGTCTGTCCCAGTAGTGTGGCAATACAACAGGAATGTCCTCACCAGTAGTGCGTGATAGAATTCTGTTCGGTCCTTGTAGATGGATATGGGTGCAAAATAGCGCTATTTAGCGGAATCCTCAGGGGTCCAGGTAGTATTGGATGATCAATGTAGGTGACACAGGTTCACACCTGACGCGTTTCCCAGCTGACTGCTGCTTTCTCAAAGGTCCTTTGAGAAAGCAGCAGTCAGCTGGGAAACGCGTCAGGTGTGAACCTGTGTCACCTACATTGATCATCCAATACTACCTGGACCCCTGAGGATTCAGCTAAATAGCGCTATTTTGCACCCATATCCATCTACAAGGACCGAACAGAATTCTATCACGCACTACTGGTGAGGACATTCCTGTTGTATTGCCACACTACTGGGACAGACATTCCTCCAGCGTTGGTATCGGCCCGGGGATTGTGCCACAACCCCAGGATAAAGGGACATTTTAATGTGCGGATCATATGGGGACATTGGATAAAGCAGCAAACGATCAACAATTATATGTATGGTGACTATGAGCTCAAGAGTGCAGTGAAATTATAATTTTAACAATTTTAAAGTGTTTAGTATTTCATTGTTATTTTAATAAATAGTACTGTAATTTTGACAATCCATCTCAGTTAGCGCTGTCTTATTCTGGTATTTTTGTTTTGCCATGGTGCCTGCAATATTTATAGGTACAATATGTTCCTGGGCCTACTCATTGTAATGTGGTATAAAATGAACTGGAGGGCATTGTAATGTTACATAATATGGACGAGTGACACTGTACTGTGGCATAATACAGTATGAAATGGGTACACTATCTGCCATAATGTGAGTTGGGAAAGCTTTGTTACATAGTTTATACTGGCAGCCCTGCAATGTGACATAATATGAAGTAGGGCACTGTTATGAGGCATAACAGTAACAACTGCTGCAGAAAGCTGTCTTTCTAGAAACATTGGGACAGGGGCCCCTTCAAAATTTTGCTATGGGGCCCACAAAGTTCTGGCTACGCCCCTGCACACAACAGTACTATTAAACAACTTTTTTCAACAATCCTCTATGCACTATACCCGAACTATACGCAAATCACTCTCCGATGGTTACCGGAGTTTGATTTTACGAACGGGCCTGTGTCTACGCTTGTGCGAATGTAATGCTCACACAGCTTAACCGTGATTCAAGCAATTCACACTGCAAACCCCTTTTTAGTTGTGGCAAACAAGAATATGACATTAAACCCAATATATATACAATATATGGTTATTACAATATACCAAGAGACTGCACTTATTGTCCGTGGGTTCGCGTTTGCACCTTTCTAACTTTGTACTGAAGCAGACTTGGTTTTTCCAGCACGAGTTTGAGGACGTCTATCCCACCCTTTGCTGATAAACTTAAGTCTTGCGTATGGTACTTGTTTTAAAGTATGTAATGGCCGGCTAGAGCCCCCATCTGTGATAAACTGTTTTAAAGTAAGCCGATGGACAATAAGTCAGTTGCGCAGTTTCCTCAATGTTACTCTAACTGTTTACACTTTATTGCTAGCTATGGGCGTACCTATGCGTAGCGCCACTTAGCGTACCTTTTGAGCATTGTGACGCTCTCGTAATACCGTGGTGAATATATATATGGCTGCAGCAATATAACACACTTAAACCTTAGTATAGTGTCGGAAGCGTCCATGACGCTTCACCAGATTAACAAAATAACTTAGTCGAGACAGAGGGGTAAGTTTGGATTAAAGGTCCAACCCAATAACCATATATTAGTCCCTAGCGGACACAAAGGGATAACAATGCTACACTGTAGCAACACAATACAATTCAAAGATACAATAATACGTACAATAATATACAACAGACACAGGGGAAATAAATGCAAGTAAAATTAGCAATACAACTATACCAATACAATAGTAACAGTTACCGTCATACATATACGCTAGTTTCCCTGATGCAGGCAGCCAGTCATCAGAGCAGAGTGTGTGTGTGTGTGTGTGTGTGTGTGTGTGTGTGTGTGTGTGTGTGTGTGTGTGTGATAGTTCTGAGATAGGTGAGTTCTCTACCTGGGCCAGGAGTGTGCTCTTTTATACAATAGTTTAAAAGGTAGTACAATAGGGAATGTATACTCTTCTTCCATTGGTCCGGGGGTGGGACATATCCAGTACACTGGGGATCATTGGTCGGCTCAACCGGTGGGCGATGAATAAGTCATAAGATGTGATTACTGTTTGTTTACATCTGAGTTCCCGCCCCAAGACCAGTCAAACACACCACATTATCTTACAGTAATACACATGAATCCGGTATTGCTAATAACTTGTTGCCGAAATATGTGACAATATTCTCGCAACCACCGAATTACTGCTTATGTGACCCTGAACAATTTGATCCCAAACACGGTATTCGTACATGGTGTTCTTGATATTTAATGGAACAATACATATATATTTAAGTAGGTGGCCATGGGCTACATTCACCCCACCCTATGAGTGGTGAGTGCAGACATTGCACCCCGCTTCTGGGGTGGCGAGTGCTGTGATTTTATATTTGTTTGTATATTGCAGGGTTAATCTTTGGTTTACTCTTAATAACTGTGGCCACAAGCTTTTTCATGCACCCCTATGTAAACTCAATTATCCTAAACCTGTGTCAGCTGCTCCTTAGTAATTTATTAGCCAGTGCCAGGTGACTAGTGTACCTTTAAAAGCCATAAGAGATGTGGCAGGTGCACATTAAACCAAGTGGGCATATTTGCAGTTATATTATGTGTGATACAGTTGCCAGGTTTTAATTTTTAAGACTCTGTGATAGTGTAGGACCTGCAAGAAGGTGGGGTACCTTGGCGAGCGGTTTGCAGGCTTCCGTGCATTGGCCAATTCACTAACTAAACCCCCATCCTTTATTTATTGATGTTTTGAGGATAAGTGAGCTTGCTATGGTGAGTGCTGAATTTTCTGTTTGTGTGTGTGTGTGTTTGTTTTTATATATATATATATATATATATATATATATATGTGTACTGTATGTATATATATATGTGTGTGTGGTTTCCTGCTATTACAAATACATTATGGAATATATATAAACCGTGGGTTAGATGTGTTTAAAACTATGTGTAGGAGAATATAAATGTTATACATTTGACATATACATCAATGTCTGGTCTGTACGATATTGAGTGTCACCTTTTAAAGGTATTAAGCAAACAAGGGTCTGGCTTGTGTTTGTGTATGTTATATTGTGTTCTTTTTTGTTCTGACATCCAATGTAACAATGACAGTCTAGTATCTACTGAATCAATATTCAACTCTCAAACAATTGGGGCAAACAATGGTATCTGATACTGTATGTTTTAGGACACTATAGGAATTTGTATTTCTGGGTGTAATACATTTGATTGAAAATAGCAAAAATTATTTGCTATTTTTGACAATATGATATTTATTAACACATGCATCTTCTACGGTAAGCACACAGTAACATGCAGTTATGGTCATTCACGTCCTACCGTATCAACGCATTCATCGTAGATGCATCCATTAATAAATGCCATAGCGTATTCTAAATATCGAAATATGTAATTTGACTTTGACAATATTCCCCAACCAGGGCCGGTTCTAGACCTTGTGGCAGCCAGGGTGACAGTTTCCATTGGTGCGCCTCCGTCCACCATGTAAAATAGGGGCGTGATGTCATGGGGAAGGGGCATGACCACAGAAAAGTACCAATTCACAGTACACCCGCACAGTTGTGTCTGTCAGTCACATTACACCACACAATAGTGCCACTTATACACATTATCCCAGGTACAGCCCCTTATACAACACAGGAAAAACAAAAACACAGGAAAAAATCCCTGATTCATGCCCATTATTTTTCTTTTTCCTCCTTATTGTAATGCTCCTTAAACATTATTCCACACACAGTAATGGCCATTACACATTATCCCACACCCTGTAATGCTCATTACACATTACGCCACACACCATAATGCCCATTACATGTTACTTCACACACCACAATGCCCATTACATGTTATGCCACACACTGTAATACCCATTACACATTATGCTACACACCATAATGCCCATTACATGTTATGCCACATACTGTAATGCCAATTACACATTATGCCACATACAGTTATGCCCCTGACACCATTTTATGCCCCACACACATTTATGTCCCTTACAAATTATGCCCCACAGTAAGGTTTCTTATTATTTTGAAATTACTTGCTCACTGCCAGGAGTCTCATGCTCCCTGCCAGGGGTCTCGTGCTCGCTGCCAGGGGTCTCGTGCTCGCTGCCAGGGGTCTTGTGCTCCCTGGCATGGGTCTTGTGCTCCCTGGCAGGGGGTCTCATGCTCGCTGCCAGGGGTCTTATGCTCGCTGCCAGGGGTTTCATGATCGCTGCCAAGGGTCTTAGGCTCACTTCCAGGGGTCTTATGCTTTCCACCAGGGGTTTCATGGTCACTGCCAAGGGTCTCATGCTCACTGCTAGGGGGTCTCATGCTCGTTGCCATGGGGTTCATGCTCTTTGCTTGGGGGTTTAAATGGGGGTTTAGCCTTTAGTATTTGAGTGTTTTTCTCTATGGAGTCGGCTGCAGCGGGCCTGGCTTGTCCACACCAAAAACCGTTCCTGTCCCCAACCCTGCCATAAATACTTGCATCTCTCATGGAGCCAAAAAGGAGCCCAGAGGCGAGATAGTTATTAGTGCCCCCTTTCGATTATATTCATTATCAACACCCCAATCCCAGCAGCACTCAGCCACACAGTTCCCCAACCCACATTCACTACCAACACCTCAGCAGCACCCTCACAGAAGCTGTCCCCCCTGCCTACACTCCAGGATTACCCAGACTCCCCCTCCCCCCAACCTGCAGTCACTACTATCACCCTAGCAGCACCCAGACACACTCTCTCTCTCCCTGCATTCACTACTAGCACCCCCAGCAGCACCCTGACACACACTCTACTCCCCCTGCATTCACTAGTTACAGTGAACTGCCTTCATTGTCCGCTGGGGCCAGAACCGTATGTTTTCCATAATGCTATTCTCTTTGGAGTTCTCAACATCTCCTTTGCTGTTTGTCCTCTGCAGCAGACAGATTTAGCCATGTTCATCGTGGTTACATCTAGGAGCGAATGCGCCTCGTGTACAAAGTATATGGGGAGGCAAACACACAACTCAGTGCGGGAGTGTCTAGCCATGCCGGGAGTGCCTGTGCCAGCAAGATTTAGCCACGATGAGCGTGGCTACATCTGTATGTGGGTAAGACTTTTTTCAGTCGTGTGTGTCTTGTTGACATTTAGTGCAAAATAGGAACCTATGGGCCTGAGTCACATTGAATAACCCTATGTATGAAGGAGGAGAAGTTACAGTGGTGCAATGCTAAACGATAGCACACCGATGTGCAGGGCAATGTATGAACGGTCAGTTGCACAAACAATTCCGATACCTGCAACTGTCGATTTCGACAGCTGCAGGTGTTGTTGCACATACACCACATCTAGGGACACTGCTGTGTCTGGCTGCGGCGGCTGCCGACTCTGGGTTGCTCAGGAGATTTCATGATAGTAGCAAGATCTCGCACATGCCCAGTGAGCCCACCGGGGGAGAGAGACACAGAGCATTAGCACAATATTTTGTCTTACACACCATCACATTAAATTACACATTCCACGACAGCAGATACTTATTTCAAACCCCTTTGTCAGAGTTGTGGGGTTTTGTGAATCCGAGGTTGGGTTTTTGGCTGGCATGGATTCTGGAGTATGCAAAGGGAAGGTAGCTGGCTTAATGTAGTTCTTGCTCATAGACTGCAGATACTAAAACGAATACTGAGTAGTTGGCAGAAACCCATAACGGGCATGTCTAACACACCGGTGGTTTTCGTCAGGAACCCCCGCAAGGAGGTGTGAACTTCACTGCGCCCGGCGTGCAGGTTCGCGGCCTCCTGTCTAGATCACTCAGTATTGGCACTAGGTAGAATCTGTGGCAACTTGGCTGACGAATGCAATGAATGACTGTGAACCATATACTTGAATGACTGGAGGATGAGACAGAGGAGTTGGTGGTATTAGTATATCGGATGGTACCAACGATGCAGGAGTAACGGCAGGAACTGATATTAATAGGATATCAGCTGGAACCGATGTTGCGGGATATCGGCTGAATCCACTGGAGTTAGGATATCGGTTGGAACCGATGGAGCAAGGGAGTGCTCAGGCTGGAATAAGGCACTGGAGTCACCTATATGGATGATCCACTGGCGCTCTGTAGAAACACACTGCTAGACTGTGGACAACATTGCACTGGCAGCATGAGACATCATGGACTGCCCCTTTTATACCTGCTGGGAAGCAGGGATTGGCTGCTGCAATCAGCTGAACAACTGTCTGGCTTGGATTGACTGAGTAAGAACTGGTCACATTAGTTTAAACAACATGGCGGCGCCCATGGCTGTGTTTTGGAGGGAACTCTGGTGTAGAGTAAATAGGCCCAAATGCTGGGGAAGCAGAGAGTGAGCAGAACACTGTGGAGAGTTGGACTCAGAGGGGTAAATTTACTAACATTCGTATTTTCCCGTTTCAGGTCAAAGTTCAATCACGAATGACATCGAAAGTGTAAAACTGCAACTTTTTGAATTTGTTACGACGGATTTACTAAGCTGCCGTATTCGGGTTTTTCTTTTGTTCCGATGTTGATGTCATTCGTGTTTTATTTTTTATTTTTACGGCAGTGATTAGCAAAACACTGCCGACTTTTTTACAATGAATCTCGGCCGGATCTGTGTGATCCGTGCTGGGGTTCATTTTTTTTTTTTTAAATGAAACACTGTAAAATCCTTAAAAAAAATTGCGTGGGGTCCCCCCTCCTAAGCATAACCAGCCTCGGGCTCTTTGAGCCGATCCTGGTTGCAGAAATATGGGGGAAAAATTGACAGGGGTTCCCCCATATTTAAGCAACCAGCATCGGGCTCTGCGCCTGGTCCTGGTTCCAAAAATACGGGGGACAAAAAGAGTAGGGGTCCCCCGTATTTTTAAAACCAGCACCGGGCTCCACTAGCTGGACAGATAATGCCACAGCCGGGGGTCACTTTGATATAGTGCCCTGCGGCCGTGGCATCAAAAATCCAACTAGTCACCCCTGGCCGGGGTACCCTGGGGGAGTGGGGACCCCTTCAATCAAGGGTTCCCCCCCCCCAGCCACCCAAGGGCCAGGGGTGAAGCCCGAGGCTGTCCCCCCCCATCCAATGGGCTGCGGATGGGGAGGCTGATAGCCTTTTGTGATAATGAAAAGATATATTGTTTTTAGTAGCAGTACTACAAGGCCCAGCAAGCCTCCCCGCATGCTGGTACTTGGAGAACCACAAGTACCAGCATGCAACGGAAAAACGGGCCCGCTGGTACCTGTAGTACTACTACTAAAAAAATACCCAAAAAAAGACAAGACACACACACCGTGAAAGTAAAGATTTATTACATACATGCACACAAACATACATACATACTTACCTTATGTTCACACGCAGGTCGGTCCTCTTCTCCAGTAGAATCCAAGGGGTACCTGTTGAATAAATTCTACTCACCAGATCGCGGGTCCCAGGCTCCTCGGGGCATCCATTTGTAATCCACGTACTTGCATAAAATAAGAAAACGGAAAGCCGAGCCACGAACTGAAAGGGGCCCCATGTTTTCACATGGGACTCCTTTCCCCGAATGCCAGAAACCCACTCTGACTGATGTCTAAGTGGGTTTCTTCAGCCAATCATGGAGCGCCACGTTGTAGCACTCTCCTGATCGGCTGTGTGCTCCTGTACTGTATGACAGGCGGCACACGGCAGTGTTACAATGTAGCGCCTATGCGCTCCATTGTAACCAATGGTGGGAACTTTCTGCCCTGCGGTTGACCTAAAGTGACGTCACCGCTGAGCAGAAAGTTCCCACCATTGGTTACAATGGAGCGCATAGGCGCTACATTGTAACACTGCCGTGTGCCGCCTGTCATACAGTACAGGAGCACACAGCCGATCAGGAGAGTGCTACAACGTGGCGCTCCATGATTGGCTGAAGAAACCCACTTAGACATCAGTCAGAGTGGGTTTCTGGCATTCGGGGAAAGGAGTCCCATGTGAAAACATGGGGCCCCTTTCAGTTCGTGGCTCGGCTTTCCGTTTTCTTATTTTATGCAAGTACGTGGATTACAAATGGATGCCCCGAGGAGCCTGGGACCCGCGATCTGGTGAGTAGAATTTATTCAACAGGTACCCCTTGGATTCTACTGGAGAAGAGGACCGACCTGCGTGTGAACATAAGGTAAGTATGTATGTATGTTTGTGTGCATGTATGTAATAAATCTTTACTTTCACGGTGTGTGTGTCTTGTCTTTTTTTGGGTATTTTTTTAGTAGTAGTACTACAGGTACCAGCGGGCCCGTTTTTCCGTCGCATGCTGGTACTTGTGGTTCTCCAAGTACCAGCATGCGGGGGAGGCTTGCTGGGCACAAAAGGCTATCAGCCTCCCCATCCGCAGCCCATTGGATGGGGGGGGACAGCCTCGGGCTTCACCCCTGGCCCTTGGGTGGCTGGGGGGGGGACCCCTTGATTGAAGGGGTCCCCACTCCCCCAGGGTACCCCGGCCAGGGGTGACTAGTTGGATTTTTGATGCCACGGCCGCAGGGCACTATATCAAAGTGACCCCCGGCTGTGGCATTATCTGTCCAGCTAGTGGAGCCCGGTGCTGGTTTTAAAAATACGGGGGACCCCTACTCTTTTTGTCCCCCGTATTTTTGGAACCAGGACCAGGCGCAGAGCCCGATGCTGGTTGCTTAAATATGGGGGAACCCCTGTCAATTTTTCCCCCATATTTCTGCAACCAGGATCGGCTCAAAGAGCCCGAGGCTGGTTATGCTTAGGAGGGGGGACCCCACGCAATTTATTTTCATAAAATAACAACTTTCCCACCCCTTCCCACTGATATACATGCACGGATCTCATGGATCCCTGCATGCCTATCCAATCACGGAAAAAAAAAGCAGGTCTGTTTTTTTTTTTGCACTTTTTTACGAGTTGTAATTTTTCACGGCAGTGTTTGTTTGTTTTTTGCTTTGCACTTCTTAGTAAATTACCGAGATTCATACTTAAACAGCCGCGTTTTGACCGATGGTGTATTCATTCGTAATTTTTTCTTGGACTTGCAAAAAATTACGAATGCCCTCATCACTGCCGTGATTATTGCTTAGTAAATTACCGAGATGACACTTTGATGAAAAAACGGCATCTCGGTCAAAATCGGGAGCTTAGTAAATTTACCCCAGAGACAGTATGTCATGCTGTCATTGCTGTGTGAGGATAGCATAGGCAGGCTTCACTGCTGAATTCCGAACTTTGCAGATTACTCATACAGGAGAGCCAGGGCCGGCTCCAGGCCTACTAGCACCCTGAGCGAGAAAATTTAAAAGTGCCCCCCCCCCCTATGCGCGCGCCTTCGGCGCGCGCGTTCCTGGAAAAGTGGGTGTGGCCTCCTGAAAAAGTGGGCGTGGTCTCGTCCCCCAGCAGTGCCAGCTACACATGACATGCCCTCCAGCAGTGCCAGCTACACGTGACATGACTCCCAGCAGTGCCAGCTACACATGATAGTGTTCACTTTTTAGGGCAGGTTGCTGATCACAGGGAGGGCACATTTTTAAGTTAGGTGGGCAAAATGATGTACATATTGTAATGCTTGTTGTTCCCAATTTCCACATGCTAAAGCATGGACAGTGCGCGCCGAAGGCGCGCAGCAAAAATTTAGGGGAGTTACTTCGTGGGGAAGGTGCGTAGCCACATTATAGTGGCAATTCACATTACACCACACAGTAGTGCAGCTAATACACATTGCACCAGGTAGAACCTCCTATAAGAGCACGTTAGACACATTGCGCCAGGTAGAGCACTGAGACACACTGCCCAGCCACAGACGCCTAGCGGGAACACTACATGATATGCCCCCCAGCAGTGCCAGCTACACATGACATGCCCCCCAGCAGTGCCAGCTACACGTGACATGCCCCCCAGCAGTGCCAGCTACATAAATGGCCACACAGTTCCAGATGGATAAATGCCCCCACAGCGCAGATATGCCCCCACAGTGCCAGATACATTAATGCCCTCACAGTGCAAAATATGCCCCCACAGTGCAAGAAATGCCCCCACAGTGCCAGATACATAAATGCCCCCACAGTGCCAGATACATAAATGCCCCCACAGTGCCAGATACATAAATGCCCCCACGGTGCCAGATACAGTGCCTGATACATAAATGCCCCCACAGTGCCTGATACATAAATGCCCCCACAGTGCCTGATACATAAATGCCCCCACAGTGCCTGATACATAAATGCCCCCACAGTGCCTGATACATAAATGCCCCCACGGTGCCAGATATGCCCCCACAGTGCCAGATATGCCCCCACAGTGCCAGATATGCCCCCCCACAGTGCCAGAAATGCCCCCCCACAGTGCCAGATATGCCCCCACGGTGCCAGAAATGCCCCCACGGTGCCAGAAATGCCCCCACGGTGCCAGATATGCCCCCACAGAGCCAGATATGCCCCCACAGAGCCAGATATGCCCCCACAGAGCCAGAAATGCCCCCACAGAGCCAGAAATGCCCCCACAGTGCCAGATAAATGCCCCCACAGTGCAAGATAAATGCCCCCACAGTGCAATATATGCCCCCACATTGCAATATATGCCCCACAGTGCCAGATATGCCCCCACAGTGCCAGAAATGCCCCCCACAGAGCCAGAAATGCCCCCAGTGTGCCAGAAATGCCCCCACAGTGCCAGAAATGCCCCCCACAGAGCCAAAAATGCCCCCAGTGTGCCAGAAATGCCCCCACAGTGCCAGATAAATGCCCCCACAGTGCGGATCTTCCCCCCCCCCCCCCAAATACCTGCGGCGCTGGGGAGGAGTACTGCTGTCCGCCTGTCCGAGTGCGGGAGTGCTGGCGGGCGGGCGAGTGAGAGTGAGCCTGGGTCCGGGTCCGGGTGCGGGTGTGGGCGGGCGGCCACTTGTGTGCGCTATGCGCGTTGCGCGGCGCCGGCGTCTGACGTTAGACACCGGCGCCGCGCAGCGCGCATAGCGCACACACGGGCGGGACGGGCCAATGCTGCACACACAGGGCCGGCTCCAGCATCGAATATGGCGGCGCCAGCGTGCGGCGCCCATTAAGGGTGGCGCCCTGCGCGGACGCTCTATTCGAACATGCCTAGAGCCGGCCCTGAGGAGAGCTCCACACAGGTGACTAATCAGCAACTAGCAATACAGACTGCAGCTTGTATGCTGAGCAAACCTCTCATTAATAAACACAGAAGTCATGATAAACTATTAGGACAAGATGAACAAAGTCATTATCATGATACCCTTCATTTTTACTTTTTTTTTCTTTTATCCCATCTTCTATTTCTTCTAACTAGAAGGGTAACTTTAACCTTCAATATATACCTTACACCTGCATTTCATTGTTCTCATATCAATTGTTGATACAGTAACAGGTGTATTCTTCCCCCTCAGCACCTGCTCACTGCTAGCTCACTCATCACCTGTTCAGCCCCTCTCATTCAGAACCTGCTGACTGCTCATGCCCCCCTCACTTAGCATTTACTCAGCCCTATTCACTCTGCATCTGCTCAGCCCCCCTTACTCAGCACGTTCTCACTGCTCAGCCGCCCTCACTCAGCACTTGCCCACTGCTCAGCCGCCCTCACTCAGCATCTACTCAGCCCCCCTTACTCAGCACGTTCTCACTGCTCAGCCGCCCTCACTCAGCACTTGCCCACTGCTCAGCCGCCCTCACTCAGCATCTACTCAGCCCCCCTTACTCAGTACCTTCACACTGCTCTGCCCCCTTAGTCAGCACTGGTTCACCCCCCCCCCCCTTACTCAGCACCTGCTCACTGCTCAGCCCACCTCACTCAGCACCTGCCCTTTTCTCAGCATCCCTACTCAGCCCCCCTTACTCAGCACTGGCTCATTGCTCAGCCCCCTCACTCAGCACCAGTCCAGTTCCCCTCGGTACCTGCTTACTGCTCAGCCTCCCTCACTCAGTGCCTGTTCACTGCTCAATACCCCCTCACTCAGCACCTGCCTACTGCTTAGCCCCCCACTCCGCAACTGCCTACTGCTCAGCCACTCCCACTCAGCATTTTCTGAGCCCCCCTCACTCAGCACCTGCTTGCTACTCACTACCCCCTTACTCAACACCTGCTCACTGCTCTGCTCCCCTCACTCAGCATTTGCTCAGCACCGGCTCACTGCTCAGTCCTACTTAATCAGCCCCTGCCCAGTCCCCCTCACTCAGCACCTGCTCGCTGCTCAGTCACCATTACTCAGCACCAGCTCACTGCTCATCTGCTCCTAACTCATCACTTGCTCAGCCCCCCTCACTCAGCACCTGTTCACTGCTCAGCCCCACTCAGCATCTGCCCTTGCTCAGCCCCCCTCACTCAGCTCCCCTCAGCACTTGCTAACTGCTCAGCACTTGCTCACTGCTCAGCCCACTCTTACTCAGCTCACTGCTCAACCCCCCTCATTCAGCACTTGCCCACTGCCCAGCCCCCCTCACTCAGCACTTGCTTAGCCCTCCTCACTTCGAACATGCCTAGCTTCCTCAGTCAGCACCATCTCAGTGCTCAGCCACTTCAACCCCAGTTGTCACCATTCACTGACCTTGCTGCTCAGCCCCAGGCTCAGCACTACAACCGCTGCTAGTCCCTCACAATCCTCAACTGTAGAAATGCAGATCCAGAAATGCAGTTAGTATATGTCAGTAACTGACTGCATCACTGACACTGTGCTCAACCGGGACAGCATGAGGGCAGCTAAAGTACGGGGACAGCATGCGGCTAGCATCACGCTTGACCTGGGTGGCTATGCCTAATCTGAATCACCACCTGGAAGAGCCTAGCACTGCCCAGGCAAGGCGGCTAATTATGTAGTAAGTGAGGAATCGTCAGTGGCTGCACTGCTCCCACTATAGGATGGCGCGCTTGAGCGGCCACTCAGGTGGAACGGGCCTTGAGCCAGCCCTGCACTCTCGTAACATGCCCACTGACTGGACCATTTTTGCCTTACTTTGTAGCTGCTTCTCACTCACTGCCAGGAATGCCCATCACTTTCCCCCAACATCTCTGATGCCTAGACTGTAACCTCCTTGGAGCAGGGCCCTCTTCCCTCATGTTCTCACAGCCCTCTTCTCTCACACTTCAATTACAGTTCTTTCCTACACAGTGACTGGCTATAACTGCATTACCTTCTGCCCGCCCCCAGTAGTATGCTGATTACTTCTTTGCCTCCTGACATCTCAGCTGTATTGTGTACTGAGAACTGTGCTGCTAATTGTTACCTGTGCTCTGTTTTTTGTTTTCTGTGATGTTAAGTTCCATTTACCCTGTGTTGTTCTAATGTGCGCTCATGTACGGTGCTGCAAAACACTTGTGCGCCTTATAAATAAATTGTAATAGTAATAATGCCATCTGTCCCGATCATAACAGCACCTATGTGTGTACACTCTCTGTGTATCACATGCGGCGTAGGGGTTTTCAAAAATTTTCACGCATGCGCAGTTGCAAATAATTGTGCAGCAACATAATGATCAGTATTGCATGTGACTCAGTCCCTATGCCCTAGGTCTCCTTTGTGGAGGAACAGAGTCAATCACCAAAAACCATTTATTATGATGTTCTGATTCTGAACATTTATGTACCATTTAAAATGACAGGATAGTGTATAGGTGTCCAGACCCTTCTTTTTATATTATGGCCTGGATGTAATGAAGTCCAAGAGGGTCCGAAGTCCCATTCAGAATGACGGACGAACACGGACATTTTTTAAAGAGGCAATCATTTACCAGGCATGGTTTAGACTTGTAAATGATTGGCCCTTTTAAAAAAACATCTGCATTTGGCCGGCATCTTGGACTTCATTACATCCTGTCCTATATGTGTGTTCTACATATAATTTAAAGGGGTTCTCGTCCGCTCTACATAAAATAACCCACAAGAACATTCAATAATATAAATGACACTTTTCGTATGGCACGTTATGGAATATATCAATTTAATATGATTTTCTTTCCCTTAATTATAGTTTATTTAATTTTGTTTATATTTCCTTTGACATTTTGCAAGTGCTGCATAAAAAAAAGACTTGTTTTATTTCTAATTTACTTTCTTTTCTGGGTATTTGCAATACATGAATTTGGATTTATCATGCCATTTATTTGGATGTATTTTTTTTAATTATTTTTTTTACAAATAATATTTATTGAGTTTTCAGAGATAAGTAACATTCAAGTGCAATAACAGTATACAGACTTGCATAGTCAATTGTGTTAGTAGCAATGGCAATATAGGCAAGAGAGAACCAAGGAGATTAACAAACATGCCATATGGCAGGGGTGGCCAAACAGGCCAAACATGCGACCAGTCGATCGCGATCCGCCGCCCAGCCACCCGAAGCCGCGCCTCTCCTGCCTGCCGCTCTGCCTCCTCAGTCTGGTCTGCGGCAGTGACGGCCGAGTGTATAGCTCAAATCAGGTGCCGGTTCGTTAGCCAATGAGAGCTCGCGGACCAGCGCCTGATTTGAGCTATACACGCTGCCGTCACCGCCGGAGATTAGACTGAGAAGCAGGGCGGCAGGCAGGAGAAGCGCGCGCTGCGCTCTCCACACAGCAACGGTGAGCTCTTCTATGGGGGCATATCTGGCATTGTGGGCACATGGCTCAGTGGGGGCATATCTGGCAATGTGGGGCATATCTGGCACTGTGGGGTCATATCTGGCACTGGGGGCATATCTGGCTCTGCGGGCACATGGCACTGTGGGGGCATATCTGGCACTGTGGGGGCATATCTGTAATCTGGCGCTGTGGGGGCATATCTGGCACTGTGGGCACATGGCACTGTGGGGGCATATCTGTATCTGGCACTGTGGGGGCATATCTGGCACTGTGGGCACATGGCACTGTGGGGGCATATCTGTATCTGGCACTGTAGGGGCATATCTGGCACTGTGAGGGCATATCTGGCACTGTGAGGGCATATCTGGCACTGTGGGCACATGGCACTGTGGGGGCATATCTGGCACTGTGGGGGCATATCTGTAATCTGGCACTGTGGGGGCATATCTGGCACTGTGGGCACATGGCACTGTGGGGGCATATCTGTATCTGGCACTGTGGGGGCATATCTGGCACTGTGGGCACATGGCACTGTGGGGGCATATCTGTAATCTGGCGCTGTGGGGGCATATCTGGCACTGTGGGCACATGGCACTGTGGGGGCATATCTATCTGGCACTGTGGGGGCATATGTGGCACTGTGGGGGCATATCTGGCACTGTGGGCACATGGCACTGTGAGGGCATATCTGGCACTGTGGGCACATGGCACTGTGGGGGCATATCTGGCACTGTGGGGGCATATCTGGCACTGTGGGGGCATATCTGTAATCTGGCACTGTGGGGGCATATCTGGCACTGTGGGCACATGGCACTGTGGGGGCATATCTGTTTCTGGCACTGTGGGCACATGCCACTGTGGGGGCATATCTGTATCTGGCACTGTGGGGGCATGTGTATCTGGCACTGTGGGGGCATATCTAGCACTGTGGGCACATGGCACTTTGGGGGCATATCTGTATCTGGCACTGTGGGGGCATATCTGGCATTGTGGGCACATGGCACTGTGGGGGCATGTGTATCTGGCACTGTGGGGGCATATGTGTTTGAGGTTTTTACCTGTGGGGGCCAATGTGTTATTTCGTGTGAGGCAGTCATTACACTCTGTGCAGCAAGGCTACGTCCCTTTTTTTTTTGTTATACCACGCCCACTTTTTGTTATGCCACACCCTTTTTTTGCACGCGCCTGCGGCGCGCGCTATTATTCCTCCTAGGTAGATCACAAAAGCTTTTTAGCTTTCACAGTAGATCACCGACTCCAAAAGTCTGGCCGCCCCTGCCATATGGTGTCCAAGTATATATACGGGGTGTGTCAAGTCTATAAACCGCATATGGGTAACAATTTTTAACAATGTTTAACAGAATTGGAAAGACAGAAGAAATGGGAGATAGAGGGGAGTAGGGGAAGACGGGGGAAGGGTGATCTATGCCTAACTATGCAGGCACCTGATATATATTGAACTGAAATTTTTCAGAACCAACAGTCGATGGGGAATATTACCAAATATGGAGAATACACATTGATAAACCCAAATGGAGATGGCGGGAGTTTTTTGTATAATGGAATCTTGTAAAGTGGGGTGTAAGTAAAGGCTTAGAAAGTTATTGGTGGGTAATGCTGCAAGTAGCATTTTCCTATGTAAGAACCAGTCCGTGGTATCAAATCGAGCAAAAATCTGGGTCTGGGATATCTGTGGGAGTGTGCTTATATAGGGGTTCCATTTTTTGTAAAATTTTGCTACACCACTTTCCGAATCAGCCATGGTTGAGAAGCGATCTATATACATAGTCTTAAGAAGTGAGGCATGAACTGCTGATAGAGTTGGGGCCTGTTTAGATATCCATTTCTGGAGAATGGTTTTCTTAGCTATAGTAACTATCAACGTCAGGAGTGGGTAGAGGTGTGATTGAGTGATGCCCAAATTCCAAACCGAAAAGTCTGCTAATAGTAACGCTTGTGGGTGCAGTGACACATTAACCCCAAGGCTGTTAGTGATGTATTGTACTAATTTGTTCCAGAACCGTTTGATGGTTCCACACTCCCAAAAGTTATGAAAGAACGTTGCCGAAGAGTGGAAGCACTTCAAGCAGTGTCCAGTCTCCTCAACCACAAAATGTTTCCTCTGTGCCTGTGATATATAAGCCCTATACACGGTCTTTACATGTACCTCCTGTAAAGATGACTCTTTCAACGTCCGCAATGTTTTGTCATAGTGGTGGAATATAGAATCTGAGTTTGTAAGACTCGGAATGAATTTGTTCTATGATAGAACAACCCGATTTTGAAGTCTATCACAGGAGACACCAAGCAAGTCGTTGTACAAATACCTAGTTTTATATGGACGGAAGTAGGATAGGTACATTAACGAAAAAAGAGGGTAATTTAAATTGGAATCTGCTATCATCGGCCGCAATGAGTCTATATAATGTCTGATTTGGAAATATGCATAGAGGTGGGAGGTGTGTAGGCCAAATTTTTCTTTTAATGTGGTGAATGGTAGCAGGACACCACCTGGGTCAAAGACATCTGCAATTTTCCTAATGCCTTTTAGCTGCAAGCGTCGAAAAATTGCATCATCAATGCCTGGAGTGAAAAGTGGGTTACCCCATAGAGGTATGTACTGGGAGTATAATGGGTTCCTGGATAATTTCCTGTTGATCGCCCACCAGGACTGATAAATATCACTAAACAGTGGGTGGGAACGTATATAGTCAGGGATCATGGAGCTGGGTGTATGTAGAAGAGCACTAGGAGAGAAAGGGGTAAACAGAGCACAGTCTAGTTCATACCAGGTAAACCTGCTGTGTTCATAGAGCCAGTCTAGAACGTATCTGAATAGGACTGACTGGGAGAAATGTAGTATATCAGGGAATCCCATACCCCCCTTATCTCTAGGCAACTTTATAGATCTACTAGAGATCCGTGGTTTACCACCTTTCCAAAGGAATTTACTGAATGTAGTCTCAATATTTTGAATGTCTGACTTTGACAGTCGCAAAGGGAGCATTTGCATCATGTAGGATAATTGGGGGAAAAGCACCGACTTAATTAATGCATTTCTGCCCAATACAGACAGAGGCAAA
The DNA here is from genome assembly GCF_028390025.1 of Pseudophryne corroboree. Lineage (NCBI taxonomy): Eukaryota > Metazoa > Chordata > Amphibia > Anura > Myobatrachidae > Pseudophryne > Pseudophryne corroboree. Next base: position 416,426,632 of record NC_086447.1, on the reverse strand, counting down.
GTCATCCAAGTGTCGAGTTTTTTGGTGATAGATTTAATAATTGGGGTAAAGTTTAAATTATAAACGTCTCGAACATTCATCGGTATCTGAACCCCCAAATATTTTATAGCTGTAGTGACAATTCTAATATGGCTATACGGACCTTGCGTGTCCAAATAAACGGGTGGGCCGTTCACTGGTAACAATTCAGACTTGTGTACATTTATAGAGTATCCAGAAAATGAGCCAAAGGTATTAATTAGGTCAAAAGCAACTGGCAATGTTACATCAGGCCGTGACATAAGTAGCAGCATATCGTCTGCAAATAGTGAGAGACGGAGGTCAAGCTCACCTATACGAATGCCATGATACAAGGGGGATTCCCTAATTGATATGGCCAATGGTTCCAAAGCCACTGCAAACAGAAGTGGGGAGAGGGGACATCCCTGGCGGGTGCCCCTTTGGATAATGATAGGTTGCGACAGGAAACCATTGCAGAGGATTCTCGAATCAGGATTGCTATACAATATTCTTATGTAATCCACAAAACGGGGGGAGCCAAATCTAGACATTGTGTCAAATAGATGATCCCAGAGCACCATATCAAATGCTTTCTCTGCATCCAGGGATAGTATAGCAGCAGGAATGGTAGACTTGGCATTCTGGGATGTAAGGATTGCTGACAATACCTTCCGAACGTTCACCGTTGAGGATCGGCCCATAATGAAGCCCGTCTGATCACAATGGATAATAGAAGGCAAGACCAATTTGAGCCTCTCTGCAAGGATCTTCGTCAACATCTTGTAATCTAAATTGAGCAAGGATATAGGTCGGTAAGAGCCTGGGTCAGATAGGTCTCTACCAGGTTTAGGTAAAATGGTGATGGTGGCAGAGTTGAAATATAAGGGCAATTCTCCAGTGGAGAGAATATCATTAAAGACTCTAGTCAGTACAGGTGTCAATTTGGGGGCTAATAATTTATAAAATTCTGAGGAAAGGCCATCCGGTCCCGGTGCCTTCCCATTCTTCAGATGAGCTATGGTCCTAGAGACCTCCGTTTCAGTATATTTGGATGTATTTTATTATACCAGGTTCTGAATATTGCAGGCTGCGTATCAGTACTGATCATGGATCTGTACAATTCGTGTTTGTACGCTAATGCATTAGCAAGTGGGATTCTCTAGGCTGCGGAGCTGCGAATGTTAACAAGTGAAGCTGCTGTCCACAAATGAAAAGAGACGCCCACCAGACTCATTGCAAGCGGACACAATTGCGTAAACATTAGCGGACTTTATACAAACTGTCCAGAGTAGTGACTCAGACGCCATGTATTTGCACGTACGATCATACAGCCATCAGAAGATACACACCCCGAAAGTGGCCATGATAAGCCTGCGTTTCTCCAGCTACTGCCCATAAACTCCCCATTAACACCTCCAAACGACCACCTCCTGTTAATTACTCTGCGACAAAGGCCTTAGTGGGAGGCACTGTGCCATGTCAAAATTAGTGAATTCTAGACTACCTATTCATGAATATTAGTTGTTCATCCTATACAATAACTGTCCTTGCTGTGTGTAAGTCAACTATTCGCACACATTTTTGTGTATTTTTTTACATGGAAATCTATTCCTGAGCTTCTCTATTTGCTCTCCCCATTGTCTAAACTTTGGCAAAGGCAAATCAGCTGATTTACAGTATGTACTGTATATGTGCATTGGAAAGGTCCAGTCATCCAGTGCCTGGAGAAATGAGCACAAACAATGACCTTAAACAGGATCATTTTCATCTTGTTTTTTTTTTCCAGCCATCCTGATTGACATCTAAAAGAACTCAATCAGGGTCTCGTCCTTTTCTTTTAATTCTGCTGAGTCACTGTTACCTGCGTCCTAGGGCTTCAGTGGTTAAGGGCACTTTGTACTCTGCGACATACAATGCACATTCGTAGTCAGCTGAGGTTTGTTTTAAAACAATAGGGGAGGAGGAACGGTGGACAAATAGCGCACTAGCACTTTTTCAAAAGAGAAAAGAAAAGGAAGAATGATTGCGCTGTGAGAAAGAGCTCAACTGACTTTATTTCAGCAGATTATTGGTTTTCATGTAAATACTGAAAGTGTAAGTGATAGGATAAGCTCTTTTTTCCAAATGTCAGCTGTAGAGGGGGTGAAAAATCTAAGTGCTGGAGGGGGCCCGAAATACCTGAAAAATACGGCCTTGAACCAAATTAATTGCAGATCCAGATTGGCAATTTATTTTTGTGCCCAGCAGTATTGCAACACAAGCCTCCTTTTAAGTATAAGTCCTTAATGTGCATTAGATTTTATTAAAGACTAGCGTTTGCCCACTGCTTCACTCTCGTGGATGTCTTCCGAAAAATAAAAAGTAGTCTCCATAGTTCATAAACAGTCCCTAGAAGTATATTTCTCCCCAAACATATATATTTATATACATATAGTCATTTTGGACTTGAGGAGCCTGCACACAGTATGTGCCGAGTGTCAAATGTCTGTTTTTTTCCTTTGTTGCTCTTCTCCCTGATGTCACATTGACTGAGATAATACATACCTCAGTTTCTATCTAGGTCACTAGCTATCCAGTAGTGAAAATGGCATCCAAATTCATTCAGTCGTTTTTGCATGATACCGGAACGAATGAACGAACGAACGAACGAACGAACGAACGAACAGACAAACAAAAATTACAACTTTATTGTAGTTATACAGCAGGTTCATTTTTTTGTTATGAGTTGTTTTACAGTGTTCGGAACAGGTTTAACAAATGTATCAACTGTTTTTAAACAGATATGCCGGCAGTTACTATATTAAGGAAAAAACCCTTATGTCCTGCGGTAACTCTTATTATTAAGAATAAGCCTACAGATATCTCGGTGGATCTAGTTCTTGCATTAGAAATAAAACAGAGCTGGCCTGAAAAGACAAGAGATGGAATGAATATCGATGGATGGTTAGGCAAGAAGGTGAAAAGAGATTTGAAGTTTAATCCATTCTATATGGTAGCTAAGCAAGCAGACAAGGGGAAGGAATCCAAAGGTAAGGGCAATGATTTGTCTATGTACATTATTTTACTACTATACTGTATATACAGTGCATCTGAAAAGTATTCACAGCGCTTCACTTTTTCCACATTTTGTTATGTTACAGCCTTATTCCAAAATAGAATAGATTCATTTTTCCCTCAAAATTCTACAAACAATACCCCATAATGACAGCGTGAAAAGATTTTTTTGAGATTTTTGCTAATTTATTAAAAATAAAAAACGAAGAAATCACATGTACATAACTATTCACAGCCTTTGCTCAATACTTTGTTGATGCACCTTTGGCAGCAATTACAGCCTTACGTCTTTTTGAATATGATTATGATGCCACAAGCTTAGCATACCTATCTTTGGGCAGTTTCAATTAGCTGCTACCTTTAAGAAAATTACTGCTATATCTGTCTTTAGATATAACCTAAAGATAAATATATCTGGCATTAACACATTCTGTTGTGATTTTCCATTTTTCACAGATACTTGGCGAATTTCATTTTCTCACATTGAAAAGGAGATATTACTGAATCATGGGAGCACAAAAACTTGTTGTGAAGGTGAAGGGGAGAAATGTTGCAGGTTAGTGTACCATGGGGGTCATTCCGAGTTGTTCGCACGCAAACTGCTTTTAGCAGCTTTACACACGCTAAGCCGCCGCCTACTGGGAGTGAATCTTAGCTTCTTAAAATTGCGAACAAAAGATTCTCTAAATTGCGACCACACACCTCTTAGCAGTTTCTGAGTAGCTCCAGACTTACTCGGCATCTGCGATCAGTTCAGTGCTTGTCGTTCCTGGTTTGACGTCACAAACACACCCAGCGTTCGCCCAGACACTCCTCCGTTTCTCCAGCCACTCCCGCGTTTTTCCCAGAACCGGTAGCGTTTTTTCGCACACACCCATAAAACGGCCAGTTTCCGCCCAGAAACACCCACTTCCTGTCAATCACACTCCGAACACCAGAACGAAGAAAATACCTCGTAATGCCATGAGTAAAATTCCTAACTGCATAGCAAATTTACTTGGCGCAGTCGCAGTGCGGACATTGCGCATGCGCATTAGCGACTAATCGCTCCGTTGCGAGAAAAAAATACCGAGTGAACAACTCGGAATGACCCCCCATATTTGTTAACCTGTACAAAATAGTGACAATTTAATTATTCAACATTTTTCTGTAATCAAGGGATCTATATAGACATATCTTACAACAGGATAAGTATGGGATCCCTGCGGTCAGGAGACCAACGGGGAGATCCCGACATGTGGAATCCGGCCAGCGAGTGCCGCGTATTCCCTCGCGGGCTAACTATGCATCGTCCCGGTGGCGACCTTTGGTTTTGCCTTGTAGGTTTTGCCTTGTAAACGTTTGCTGCTTTAAAAAAATGTACGAGTTTGGACGGTCTCAGAGCTCCGGCTGTCTCGCAAGCCATTACACCCTGCCACATATAGTACAATAAGAGCCCATATACCAAATACATATTCAAAGCATGTTTATCTGACATTCTTTAATTTATATAATATACCCATTATTGTAACCTCTCTCTTTAACCCACCATTTGGTGATGAATTGTCACAATGCTATTTGCATCCTGCATACTTTTGGTGTAGAACACAGCAGGTCTCACAGACTATTGTAACCAAGGGTGATAATACCCAGAGGGGCAATATATCCAACCTCGTCCACAGCAATCGGTAATAGTATCACTGGTCCTATAATTGTGGGTAGCCCCATCTGATGTCTGTTTGTGGTTAGAATTTCAACAATGCTAATGATGTCGACAGGGTTGTCTTAACAGCAGTGTAGGCCCCTAGTCAAAGCAATGCACTGGCGCCCCTACCCATCTTCAAGCATTAGGGATGAGGGGGTGCTATCAGCGGCAGCTTTGATGTCCCATGGGCGGTAGAGGGTGTTCTATATTCCAGTGCCATAACCAAACATTTTACCTCTGTGCTCAAGATTGGGCATCGCCCCCCCCCCCCCCCCCCTTATGTAAAACAGGAACAGTGCGCGAAAAATATAGGTTAAGGGCTGTGGCCACAAAATAATACCAATTCATATTACATATTATAGTAGTCGCCATTATTCAAATTACGCCACACAGTAGCGCCACTACACCAGGTAGAGTCCCTTTTACACATTACGGCAGACAGCTTCCCCTTTTTACACATTATGGCAGACAGCGCCCCCTTTTTACACATCACGGCAGATAGTCCCACTTTTTACACATTACGGCAGACAGCGTCCCCTTTTTACACATTACGGCAGACAGTTCCCCTTTTTACACATTACGGCAGACAGCGTCCCCCTTTTTACACATTACGGCAGACAGCATCCCCCTTTTTACACATTATGGCAGACAGCGTCCCCTTTTTACACATAACGGCAGACAGCGTCCCCTTTTTACACATTATGGCAGACAGCGTCCCCTTTTTACACAATCCTACTTCTGATCGCTCCAGCATGGCCCAGACGGCATTGGTTCTCAGACCTTCAGGGTCTCTCGATAGAGCGTCCTCTTCTACTTCCGCAGCACCCAGATCTCCTCGTTCAGGGCCCCTGTGTATATCAGGATTTAGCCCGATTGGCTTTGATGGCGTGGCTCTTGAAGCTTCTGTCTTAAGGGCCAAAGGATTTTCTGGGTCGGTCATTCAAACCATGCTAAAGGCCCGGAAACCGACTTCTGCTCCGATTTATAGGGTCTGGAATTCTTACTTTGCTTGGTGCGCATCTAACAATCATGACGCTTACAAGTTTAGTACAGCCAAACTTTTGGCCTTCTTACAACAGGGCCTGGACTTGGTCCTTCGTCTGGCCTCCATCAAGGTTCATATTTCTGCCTTGTCGGTTTGGTTCCAGAGAAAAATTGCAACTTTACCTGATGTTCATACATTTACTCAGGGTGTGTTGCGGATTCAACCTCCTTACGTCCCACCTGTGGCTCCTTGGGACTTGTCGGTGGTTCTGGAGGCATTGCATGGGTCTCCGTTTGAGCCTCTTGAATCGGCAGACCTTAAGTGGCTTTCTCTTAAAGTGTTGTTTCTGCTGGCTATTGCCTCTGCCAGACGGGTGTCAGATTTGGGTGCTTTGTCCTGTAAGTCACCATATCTGATTTTTCATCATGACCGGGCGGTTCTTAGAACACGTCCCGGGTACCTACCTAAAGTGGTGTCTTCTTTCCACCTTAATCAGGAGATTGTGGTTCTGGCCTTTGCCTCTCCTGAATTGTCTTCCAAAGAGCGGTCTTTGGATGTGGTACGGGCTCTCCGTATCTATGTGAAGAGGACAGCTCCTATCAGGAAGTCTGATTCTCTCTTTGTACTGTTTGGTTTTCACAAACGTGGCTCGCCTGCTCACAAGCAGACCTTGCCTAGATGGATTAGAATGGTGATTGCACATGCTTATGTACAGGCTGGTCGTCCAGCTCCTGTTACTGTAAAGGCCCATTCTACTCGGTCTGTTGGACCTGCTTGAGTGGCCCGCCGTGGTGCGACCCTTGAACAATTGTGCAAGGCGGCTACGTGGTCCTCAGTGAACACGTTCATAAGGTTCTATGCCTTCGATACATCCATCTCCCAGGATGCTTACTTTGGACACCAGGTTCTTGTGCCCTCCACAGTGCATCCCCTCCCATAAGGAACTGCTTTAGGACATCCCAAATGTCATTCCCTGTGGAGCCCAGTGTACCCCGCAGCAGAAAACAAGATTTATGGTAAGAACTTACCATTGTTAAATCTCTTTCTGTTAGGTACACTGGGCTCCACAGGGCGCCCACCCTTACGCATTTAGCTTCCTTGGGTTGGTATGGCATGAGCCGCTGACACTTTCTCCTGTCGTGAGAATGTGGTGTATGTGGCTACTAACAGTTGTCGTCTCTTTTGCTTGCTACTGCACTGGACTGGTTAACCAAAAATTGAGTTCCTGTGCACGGAGGCGGGGTTATAGAGGAGGCGGCGCTATGCATTCTGGGAAGAAGGTCAAAACTTTGAGCCTGTTGGTATCTCGGATAAAGATCCTACTCTACATCCCAATGTCATTCCCTGTGGAGCCCAGTGTACCTCGCAGAAAGAGATTTAACAACGGTAAGTTCTTACCATAAATCTCGTTTTATACATTACGGCAGACAGTTCCCCTTTTTACACATTACGACAGACTGCGTCCCTCTTTTTACACATTACGGCAGACAGCGTCCCCTTTTTACACATTACGGCACATAGCGTCCCCTTTGTACACATTACGGCACACAGCGTCCCCTTTTTACACATTACGGTAGATAGACAGATAGATAGATAGATAGATAGATAGATACTGCTGGGAGCTCCGGGTAGCAGGGGAGAAGGAAGAGGAAGGAGGGGGAGGAGGGAGACGCAGCAGTGCACTGTAATTGCCGGCGGCGCCGCTGCAGCAGTCCCTCTCCTTCTGCATTGGCTGGCCGCCACTATGAATGCTGGGATGAGGGAAGCGCATCCCAGCATTCACAGCAGCGGCGGCCAGCCTATGTGGAAGGAGAGGGGCTGCATCGGCAACGCCACCAATTACATAGCGCTGCTGCGGCTCCCTCCTCCTCCTTCTCCGCTGCTCCTCTCATCCTACGGCACAGGCGGCTTGTAATGAGTCAATTTGACTCATTACAAGCCGCTGACTTTAGGGAATGGGGGCCGTTGTGCCCTCAGGGCAACTGCGCTGTGTGCCAGGCACACACGTATTACGGCACTGCTATCTTCCACTCAGCATGTAGGACCTGGAGCAGTAATTTCTGATAATTACTCCTTTACTGCACAGAAGGTGGGAGATGGGCAGGAGGAAGAACACTATACTGTAGAATGGGGCATTGAGCTGAATGAAGGGGCCCCAGTATATGACTTCAAGGGTGGTAGGGGGTCTTTGATATGCAGGGGAGAGGTGGATAGTGGAGTGAGCTTAATATTCATAATTTTCGGTGGGAGGGCAGCAGGCTTGACAGCAGATATCTCCAGTTCCTGTAAATAGATTTCTTAGCTTTTAGTGGGATAAAAAAAATAAAAATTAGAGATTGCTACCTTTCAGGAGGTACTAGGTACTTGGGGATCAGTGTTCAGGAACCAGAGCAATCCACCAATAATCTAAAACTGCATATCAGGGATGTGGAGCTGTAGCTGGGACTAGCTGCTGGAGGGCTCCCAAAAAACAGGGGAGAGTTCCAGCTTTTGGAATATATCCTCAGAAAAAGACAGAACCCTAGATATCTGGCTCGGGTGAGCAATTATCAGAGTCGGATGGGGACCACTACTTTAAAGTCTGATATCTCCGGTTCCCCGGTGCAGATTTAGAAAAAATCTGGTACACCTGGAAAAAGGGGAACCTCAGCTATGAGCCTAGGATCCTTAAACTCCTGGGGCCCTTGGGCAACTGCCCATTGAGCCCATACGAAAAGATGGCCCTGGATGTCGACAAATGTTGTTGATGCAACTATTCTGGCGATTTCAGAGGTAAGTATTGTGAAAATGGAGAGGAAGTCATGGCCCACATTCGTTCCTGTCCCCTCACCACCTCCCCACTTGACCCTATCCAATCCCGCCTACTCCGCTACCTCTTTCCTTCTGCCTGTTCCCATCTTTCCCACCTTCTCAATCTCTCCCTCTCATCAGGCACTGTCCCCTCTGCCTTCAAGCATGCACTCATCTCTCCTATTCTTATAAAAACTACCCTTGATCCAAACACTCTCTCCAGCTACCGACCCATCTCTCTCCTCCCTTTTGCCTCCAAACTCCTTGAGCGTATTGTCTACAACCGCCTTACATCCGTTCTTTCCTCACACTCACTGCTTGACCCATTCCAGTCTGGCTTCCAGCTTCTCCACTCCAAAAAAACTGCCTTTACAAAAGTATGCAATGACCTCCATGCTGCCAAATCTAAGGGCCACTACTCTCTACTTATTCTTTTTGATCTCTCTGCTGCTTTTGACACTGTGGACCATCCTCTCCTACTGCAAATCCTTCACTCCATTGGTCTGCGTGATACTGCCCTCTCTTGGCTGTCTTCCTACCTCTCTGACCATTCATTCTCTGTCTCCTCTCATTACTCCACCTCCCCCTCACTTCCACTAACTGTAGGTGTACCCCAAGGTTCTGTCCTTGGTCCTCTTCTTTTCTCTCTCTGTACGTTCTCACTAGGTAAGCTCATTAGTTCTTTTGGTTTCCAATATCATCTCTATGCTGATGACACTCAAATCTATCTTTCCTCTCCAGACCTCTCCCCTGCTCTCCTCACTCGTATCTCCAACTGTCTCTCCCCTAAGTGCGCTGTCTTGGTGTAATCCTTGACTCCTCACTCTCCTTCAAACCACACATTCAGCACCTCTCACAATCCTGCCGTTTTCATTTAAAAAATATTTCCAGGATCAGACCCTTTCTGACCCAGGATGCTACTAAGACCCTTATCCACTCACTGGTCATCTTCAGACTGGACTACTGTAATCTCCTCCTGACTGGCATTCCTGACAAATACCTCACTCCACTCCAGTCTATCCTCAGTGCGGCTGCCCAGCTCATTTTCCTCACCAAACGCACTACGTCCACCTCTCCCCTCCTACAAGAACTTTACTGGCTTCCCTTCCCTTTCAGAATCCATTTCAAGCTTCTCACACTCGCTTACAAAGCACTCACCCACTCCTCTCCCATCTACATCTCTGACCTTATCTCTCTTTACATTCCCACCCGTTCTCTTCGCTCAGCTAATGCACGCCGACTCTCCTGCCTACGGATTACTTCCTCCCACTTCTACCTCCAAGATTTTTCACGTGCTGCACCACTTCTCTGGAATTCCCTACCTCTTCCCCTCAGACTCTCCACCTCTCTACAAAACTTCAAACGGGCTCTCAAAACCCACTTCTTCACAAAACCCAGCCAAATCTCATCCTAACCCTCTGTTCCACGCTCTCTATGTACCATGTCTGTGTCACCCCTGTGTGTCTACCCCTCCCCTTTAGAATGTAAGCTCTCACGAGCAGGGTCCTCTTCCCTCATGTGCTTATCCTTTGTCTTAATTTAATAATCCTCAACTGCACCAAATCCAGCAGTCTTCTGCCACCTGATACTTATTTCAGGGTCGTCTGCTGATGTAGCTATATTTATTTACCCTGTACTTGTCCTATATTGTCGTCAACTGTAAGTTGCTGTTTTCCTGTTTTGATTATTTGTTTATGTACTCTGTAATTGGGCGCTGCGGAACCCATGTGGCGCCATATAAATAAAGGATAATAATAAAAGAATAATAATAAAATGTCCACAATTTGCAGATGTTGACATGTAGCTGACAATAGTTTAACAATGTCGACTACATAACTGTCGACATGATTAAAGTATATATCATGACCTTCGACATGCTGACCGAATCCCATGTGTTTCTGTGTTTACCCTGTGTGTTTGTGACATGGGAGAGATGAGTGACACAGAGCCATCATTCATTCTATATGCTTTTCAAAATACAAAGACACGCTGGTCCTGAGTTGCACGCAATCCAAACGCAATGCCAATGTTTATGTAGTTGAGGAATTTTTAGCAACTATCCATATGAAATATTTTCTAGAGACCCCTATGGTGCATGCGTGAATGCACAAAGATGCTGCCTGGATAGACAGTATCAGAAATGGAATGATGGGTGTTCCTGGGAGGTGGCTAGAAGTGAACACATGGGCTTGTTATGGGAGTGTTGCAGGTGTGAAAGTGGCTGGGTTCCTGGATGCACAGACGCAGCCAGGAAGACAGACTGTGAAACCACATAGGGCCAGTAGTGGCGTCTAAAGAATCACTGACAGTATTACAGTGTGCAGAGATGCAGAAAGTGGTTGTCCCAGCCCTAGCACATTTAGATGCATGCTACTACACCAGGGAAAGGGCTGAATCTAGCATTTGCATATTGCAGCTGCGACTCCAGCAACAGATGCAAGAGCAGATACAGCAGTCCCCATCATTGGATCAGGTGCATTAAGTGCGATCACTTTATATTTGTATGTTCTTATATATTGTTAACATACATCTAAAATTAGGGCTATAATAAACTAATTAAAATCCCTAAAGCTTCATGGGATAGTCATTCAGGTACATTTACCATACCACCGCTTCTAAATTTCCACTTCAACCAATGTATGTATGTATGTATGTATGTATTTATTATTCCCAGTAGCTACACTGCAGCCTTCCTCTAACATGACAATAAATCTTTACCTAAACATATAATAGTAAGGAAGAGGATTTGCATAAGTTATGTGAGTTCTGTATTCAGTGCCGTAACTAGACATTTTAGCGCTGTGTGCAAGAAACAACATGCCCCCCCCCCCCACACACACACATTTAAAACAGGGCCAGTGCGCGCCGCAGATGCGCAGCAAAAATGTAGGGGGGGTGTCTTCGTGGGAAAGGGGAGTGACCACAAAATAATACCAAATTATATTACGCTGCACAGTAGTCTTCATTATTCAAATTATGCCGAACAGTAGTGCCACTTACACACACATTACAGTAGGCAGAGCTCCCTTTTACACCTTACGGCAGGCACAGCTCCCTTTTACACCTTACGGCAGGCAGAGTCACCATTTACACCTTACGGCAGGCAGAGTCACCATTTACACTTTACGGCAGGCAGAGTCCCCTGTCAATCAATACGGCAGGCAGAGTCCCTGTCACACATTATGGCAGGCAGAGTTCCCTGTCACACATTATGGCAGGCAGAGTCCCCTGTCACACATTATGGCAGGCAGAGTCACCATTTACAGAGTCCCCCGTCCTCCTCTGCTGAAATATTCAGTGATTGCCCCTGTACCTGCCCACCTTCCCCCATCCCCTCCTCTGTCATGCTATGCTGACTTTACCTTATGGCCTGTACCAGTGGCGCAAGTTTAATCTAGATGCCCGGAGGCGGAATAGACGATGGTGTGCTCCCCCCCCTCAAAGTTCACACACAGCCACATAGGCACACACACAGTCACACATACACACACACAGTCACATATGCACACACACAGTCACATATGCGCACACACACGCAGCCACATATGCGCACACACAGTCACACATGCACACAGTGTCACATATACACAGACGGGTACATATACACACACATACATAGCGACATATGCACACACACACAGTCACATATACACACACAGTCAGCCACATACACTATACACACATAGTTATAGACAGCCACAGTATATACAGTCACATAAGCACAGCCTGCCACATGTACACCACAGCACATATACATCGACAACCACATATGCTCCCACACAGTCACACATACACACACAGCCATACAATGTTAAACAAGTAATACACTACTCTCCCCACCACATCGTTACTGACTCCTCACTGCACCCTGCTGAGCGGCGCCTGCTGCTCTCGAGCCCGCGGCCCACCTGCATAATGACAGCTGTATCCCTCTGCTCTGCACGCCTGCACACACTGTGGACGGCTTCTCAGTCAGGCAGCGGGCGTACAAGGTCCGGCGGGTGGCCGGCGGCGGGCGGGTGGGGGGGTAGATGAGATGCCCTTCCTCGCGGCTTTCTGCAGCTGCACAGCACTCCAAGCTCCAAGTCCAGCTTGGGGAGGAGCGGAGGCGGAGCTGACATTCAGACAGTGGCACCGGCGCTGCCGCTGTCGAGTATACATTATGATGGAGGCTAGTTGCGCCCCAGGTCATCGTGCGCTGTGTGCAAGGCACACAGCGCACATACCTAGTTACGGCCCTGTCTGTATTTATTCTTTTATTTGTGTAAGATGTTTGATTTCTATCATTGGGCACTTAAGAAAGGGGCAGGGACGTTTTTTCATGTGGGCTCAGTGGGCAGTTGCCCAAGGGCCCCAGCAGTGTAAGGGCCCTAGGCTGGTAGCTGAGGGTCCCCTTTTTCCAGGGGTACCAGATTTTTTTTAAATCGGCCCTGGGGAACCGGAGATATCCGACTTCAAAGTAGTGGTCCCCATCCAATCCTGTTAATTGCTAAATACATCGAGTTCTGTCTGACTTTAGAGTTTTTCTGAGGGTATAATCCAAAAGCTGGGACTCTCCTCCTTTGGTGGACACTGGCAGCTTGTCTCTACTATGCCCAGAACCAGAGATACTGTATCAGCGCTCCAGCAGCTAGTCCCAGCTCCAGCTCCACACACCTGGTATGCAGTTTTAGATTTTCATTGGAGGATTGCTCTGGCTCCTGAACACTGATCCCCAAGTACCTAGTACCTCCTGAAAATTGGGACTCTCTAATTTCTCTTACGTCCTAGAGGATGCTGGGGTCCACATTAGTACCATGGGATATAGACGGGTGCACTAGGAGTCATTGGCACTTTAAGAACTAGAGAGTGTGAGCTGGCTCCTCCTTCTATGCCCCTCCTACCAGACTCAGTTTAGAAAATGTGCCCGGAGGAGCCGGTCACAGATAGGGGAGCTCTACAGAGCTTCTTTAGTAAAGGTTTATTTTAGAGTTTTTTATGTTACAGGGAGGCTGCTGGCAACAGCCTCCCTGCTTCGTGGGACTAAGGGGGGGAGTAGTGTCTGCCCTGCGGGGTCTGAGCCAATATCTCCGCTGACAGGACACTGAGCTCCTGAGGGGATCGAACGTTCCCCGCCATAGGGGATCGCTCACCCCGGCAGCATGTCGCCACTCCCTTACAGAGCCAGAAGATCGGTGGCGAGTCAGTCACCGGCCCCCCTAGCAAGCGGGGAGCCGATGTGAAGATGTCGGCAACAGATTATGGAGCGCAGTGCTAACTCCTCTCCGGGGCTCAGCGGTACATAGTGCGGCGCTGTTAAGTGCGCCCTGAGCCAGCGCCTACATCCTACACTGACCTCTTAAGCCTGTCAGGGTCCCGGGATCACTGCCCGCATGAATCCTCAGGCCAGTATAATCTTATGAAGAGCGGGAAGACAGCGCCATTAAGGGGGCGGAGCTTCTCCTCAGAGCGGATCCAGCAGTGTTCAGCGCCATTTTCTGCCTGCAGAAACGCTGTCAGTGAAGTGCAGTCTCTCCAGAGCAACTCCAGCTATCACTTACGGTACCAGGGGGTTGTAGAAGGGGGGGGGGGGGGCTGTGTAAAAAGACTGTGTAACCTATTAAGGTGCACAGTCAGTGCTGGTTGGGGTCTCCCTATACCTTGAAAGCGCTGTGTGTGGGTTGGCTCCAATCTCTGTGTCTCTCTTGCCATTCTTGGGGGTGAAACTCTATCTAGCCTCCCCTGTGTGTGTATGGAGTGTTCGGGGTCTATGTCCAGGGACTCTGTGTCATATGCTGCTGAGGATACGTCTTCTCAAGATGATCTCATTCCATGTAATCAGGATTGCACTGTTTTAGCGCAGATACCAGCAAGGGAGCCTGAATGGTTGTCCTCTATCAAATGTATGATTTCTCAGATTTCTACTATGGTTGCACAGAATGAATCTGCAACTCAGGTTTTACAGAACTCGGCAGTTTGGTCCGGTTCTGTTACCTCAGGGCCCCCCTCTGTAGGTTCCCACAAACTCTTGCCCAGATTATGCATGATGACATGGATACCGATTCTGACATGGCAGATGGTGATGGGGATGTGCTCAGGGGGGCCGCATCTCTTGCTAAAGGGGTGCAGTTGATGATAGAGGCTATAAGGGATGTGTTGAATATTGCCGATACAACACCTGAGCAGATTGAGGAGGCTTACTTCACTGACAATAAGAAAGTCTTGCTAACCTTCCCTGCGTCCAAAGAATTAAATGCTATTTTTGAAAAAGTATGGGAAAACCCGGAATTTTTTTTTTTTTAAATTCCAGATCCCTAGAAGGGTTCTGGTTGCTTTCCCCTTACCTGAGGAGGATAGAAAAAATGGGAAAACCCACCCATAATGGACGCGTCTGTATCCAGACTCTCGAAAAAGGTGGTTTTACCGGTTCCAGGATCTACCGCCTTAAGGGAGCCAGCTGATCACAAAATTGATACTACGCTCAAATCCATATACACGGCTTCAGGGGCGATACTACGGCCCACTATTGCCTGTGCATGGATTTCCAAAGCTATAGTAAAGTGGTCAGGCACATTACTTGAGTATTTGGATACAATGGATAAAAGTGACGTTGAATTGTTTTTACGTAATATTCAGGATTCTGCAGGATTTATGGTGGAATCCATGAAGGACCTGGGTTCAATGGCTACAGGAATTTCTTTCATGTCTGTCTCAGCTCGTTGAGGACTGTGGCTGCGCCAGTGGTCTGCCGACGCAGAATCTAGGAGAGGTGTGCAGACCTTACCCTACACAGCAGTGACGTGCGGTGGGGTGAGGCAGGTGAGGCAGGTGAGGCAGAGCCTTTCCTGTCATACTTACGTTTAAACCAGAATTTTGTCTGAACAAAGTATATGAAAAATACTAATAATTTGTTTGAAATATCTTCTTTGCATTATTCTAATAATTTTTATAGCCCAAACTCTGGAGTAAAAAGTCTATGGCAGATGAGGCAGTGCCTCACCTGCTTATCTTTTCCGCACATCTCTGATCAAACCTCACCAAATTTCTAGGGGTTTACTGCTGTACCTTTTTATAATGCCCAGATGTACCCTTCGGTTCATATATTGCATGGAATTCTGGCTCTGGGGTTAGCCAGTGCATCCTGAGCCATTTAGCTCACCGCACATCCCTGCTACACAGGTCAGACTCTCTTTGGGGAAGCGTTGGATGCCTGGATCTCCACGGCTACAGCGGGTAAGTCACCTTTTCTTCCCTCAGCTGCACCTGCTACAAAGAAACCTTTTTCTTCAACTGCATCACAGTCCTTTTGGGTTGCTAAAACAAGAAAGGCCAAACCGTCCAACACCTTCTTTAGAGGAGGTCGACCAAAATCCAAGAAACCTGCTGCTGCAGGTTCCCAGGAACAGAAACCCGCTTCAGGTACGCCAAAGTCCTCAGCATGACGGTGGACTGCGCGGCCTGGAGGTAGGGCCGGTGGGGGCGAGACTCAGACATTTCAGTCACATCTGGGTGTTGTCCAGCCTGGATCCCTGGGTACAAGATATTGTGTCCCAGAGGTACCGGCTGGACTTTCAAGATCTCCCTCCTCACTGGTTCTTCAAATCAGGCTTGCCAGCTTTGCCGGCAGACAGGGCTATCCTACAGGGAGCCATCCAGAAGTTGGTGTAGGCACAGGTTATTGTACCAGTTTCTCCCCAGATGCAAAACAAGGGTTACTATTTGAACCTTTTCGTGGTACTGAAACCGGATGGTTCGGTCAGGCCCATTCTGAACTTAAAATCACTAAACCCCTTTCTGTGGGCGTTCAAGTTCAAAATGGAGTCTCTAAGGGCGGTGATATCAGGTCTGGAGGAGGGGGAATTCCTGGTATCCCTGGATATCAAGGATGCGTACCTCCACATTCCGATTTGGCTGCCGCATCAAGCTTATCTCCGATTCGCACTGTTGGACTGTCATTTTCAGTTCCAGGCCCTACCACTCAGCCTCTCCACAGCACCGAGGGTATTCACCAAGGTGATGGCAGAAATGATGGTTCTCCTCTGCAGACAGGGGCTGAACATAATTCCATATCTGGACGATCTGCTGATAAAGGCATCATCCAAGGAAAAGCTGTTACAGTCCACTGTTCTCACGACCCATCTTCTCAGGGAACACGGTTGGATCCTGAATCTTCCAAAATCACATTTGGAACCAACCCGGAGGTTGTCCTTTCTGGGAATGATCCTCAACACTGAAGTGCAGAGGGTGTTTCTTCCAGAGGAAAAAGCGATGGTGATACAAACAATGGTCCGGGATGTCCTGAAGCCAGCCCGGGTGTCGGTTCATCAGTGCATTCGCCTTCTGGGGAAGATGGTGGCCTCTTACGAGGCTCTACATTATGGGAGGTTTCATGCTCTGTCCTTCCAACTGGATCTCCTGGACAAGTAGTCGGGATCCCATCTACACATGCACCAGAGAATACGTCTGTCACCAAAGGCCAGGATTTCACTCCTCTGGTGGCTGCAATTACCTCACCTTCTGGAGGGCCGCAGGTTCGGGATTCAGGACTGGTTCCTTCTAACCACGGATGCAAGTCTCCGGGGCTGGGGCGCAGTCACTCAAGGGGAAACTTTCCAAGGAAGGTGGTCAAGTCTGGAAGCCGGCCTGCCGATAAACATTCTGGAACTAAGAGCCATCTACAACGGTCTTCTCCAAGCGGCCCATCTTCTGAGAAATCGGGACATTCAAGTGCAGTCGGACAATGTAACGACAGTGGCTTACATAAACCGACAGGGCGGAATGAAGAGCAGAGCTGCAGTGTCATAGGTAACAAGAATTATCCTCTAGGCAGAAAAACATGCATTGGCGCTGTTAGAAATCTTCATTCCGGGAGTAGACAACTGGGAAGCGGACTTCCTCAGCAGACACAATCTCCATCCAGGGGAGTTGGGTCTCCATCCGGAGGTGTTCAAGGAGGTAACGGATCTTTGGTGTGTACCCCAAATAGACATGATGGCCTCTCGTCTCAACAAGAAGCTTCGGCGATATTGTTCCAGGTTGAGGGACCCTTTAGCAGTGGCGGTGGACGCCCTAGTGACTCCATGGGTATTCCAGTTGGTGTATGTGTTTCCACCACTCCCACTCATTCCTAGAGTGCTAAAACTCATAAGGAGAACAAGGGTTCGAGCAATCCTCATTGCTCCAGACTGGCCAAGAAGGTCTTGGTACACGGATCTTCTGGATCTACTGCTAGAAGAGCCGAGGCCTCTTCCTCTTCGGGAGGACCTGCTGCTGCAGGGGCCGTTCACCTATCAAGACTTACCATGGCTACGTTTGACGGCATGGAGGTTGAACGCCAGATACTAGCTCAGAAGGGCATTCCGAACAAGGTTGTTCCCACCCTGATTCAGGCTAGGAAAGGAGTGATGTCTAAACATTACCATAATTTTTGGAAGAAATATGTGGCCTCACATCCACTTTACCACACCTCACCTTATTTCCATGCCACCTCAGAGGATGGCCTGTAACCTTGGCAATATAACTCCTCCCATCACTTGCTTCAATTATACAACATACTCAGAATTTTATGACACTATTGACATATAAAATGTCCTCCGGTCTCTTTCACCAAAACCAGCACAATGTGAATCAGGATTTTATCCAATACATGGGGACTATTTATAATTACCCTTCAGGCAGAAATAAAGTCTTCCGGTATTTCTAGCTATTTCTGCATTATATTCACAGCTTAGTTTAGTGCAAATATAAACAGGAAACAGACTCTTCTTTTCCTCCACATATGTATCATGAATGTATTCTCCTTATTCCATACTCAAAGTGGAGTGCCATGCAGAGAAAAACAAAATGGAGACCAGTAGTGCAGCCCTCTTGAAACAGTTAAAAAATGTTTAGTCTGAATTTCACTACATTACAATAAACACTACCAGTCACCTAGATTGTCAGAAAAGGATCAACACAGGTCCCAGAAACCAGCGTTTTTAGTCCTTGGTTGCACAAAGTATTCCCACACACACAGCAGTCAGTGAACCATTATTCTAAGTTAGAGGCTCTCCCCTTGTGCATGAGGACCTCAACATCCAAGAGGGGGATCGTAATAGAGGTGGTTGGATTTAATCAGGTCCTCTTCTTATAGGACCTCCTCCTCATAGGAAGGAGTCAGGCTCTGGGAACCATCACCGTCTGATGATGGTGTTGGTTTTCGCAGGCAAACCCCCACAATTTTCAGTTTTCAAAGTTTTCTGAATACTATGTGGTCCCATTGGGCCCGTGATTCTGAATGGATATTTCCACATATGCAACAGGCCCATTAAGGAAGATGAATAGGCCTCTAAATTTGAGTATTTTCCATTGTGCCATCCTATTACATAAGCTGTTGGCTTTATCATGTTAAATACATTGTAGAAAGCAATTGCTTATTGTGGTGTTGTGCTTTGTTTTGATTAGGAAACAGTGCCTTAAACTGCTGAAGTACCTACTGGAAATGCTTGGAAAAAATGGGATGAAAGGAAAAATGGATAATTTCTGCTCATACCATGCTAAGACCGCATTATTACACCACTGTACGCGATATCCAAAAGATGAAGACTGGAAACTGGAAGATCTGGATGTATGCTTTAACAGATACATTGCATTCTTTCAAGATTGCCTTAAAAATGCCAAGCTTCCAAACTTTTTTATACCTTCCCTCAATATGTTCAGTTCAATCAAAACTGACTGTAGCCTGCTGCATAGAATGATCGAAGATCAAAAAAGGAACAATTACGCACTCTTTTATAGTTAGAGGAATTTACTGTTAGGTTTGGGCTTGCTTAACTACTTCAGCTTTGCCCTCTTCCCTACATGTGGGAGTAGAAACAAGTTGGTTAAAGTTTCTTCCATTTGTGTCCTACTGTTTGTTAGAGAACAGATCAGCTTTATGAGTGTGTACTACTTAGAAACAGAAGCACCACTACAGAGGGCAATCCTATCCTGAGTCCAGAACTGATAGAACTATTTAAAGATTAGTGTATGATGTGAAACATCTGCAGTAAAAAATAATAATACAAAAAATAATAAAAAATAGAGGTGCTGGTAATCAATGCAGAAACTTATTTAATCATTCAGTGTGCTATAACTTACAAAGAAAAAGATTAAATGACTTGGTACAATGTTTTAGGAAATAGAGAGAGATTTCTGGCACCCTTTGTTCTTAGTGTTGACTTGCCTTGTATTGTAGAGGTCTCCCTTGCTATACTCCAAATTGCAACCCAAAAAGACACTTGAAAAGCACAATAGTGTATGCAGGGCCTGTTTCAGGTGGTTAGATTGTGCATTGCTGCTGCTTACTTCAAAGCAACAGTGATGCTCAGAAATAGCAGCAGAAGGCATCTGGTATAAGTAGACACCTCCTGCTGCATCTGAGAATGTTGCATCAGATCACTTGTGACACCATCCACCAGCTGAGTAACCCATGAGGACACACAGACCGGCTGCCACAGCTCCATTGCTGAGGCCAGGAAATCTCCGTCAGAAGATGGACCAGGATTGGCGGGATCCCGGGATTCTGGTCAAAAATTGGCCGGGCTTCCAATCCCATGTATTTTGGGATTAGGGAGCCCCTTTGTTTTTTCAATGCCGGGCAGCATTGAGCGTCCTTGGGAGGCTCAGGTGCTGCCCAGCTTCCCCTGCTCACCTCCCCCTGACTCCAGCTGTGCGCACTTGAAGTCAGAGGTCTTGCTGCGCAGATAGCCACCCAGACCTCAGCGTCTGCACCGGCCCACACCTCACCTCCTTTTCTTGCAGTAAGTGGATCCACCATCCCTCCCATCTGGATGAGGGTAAATTATGCGGACTGGGCAAGGCGGGAGGGGGAGGTACCTGAAAAGGAACCAATCCCAGGCATCCTGGGAATCCGGGGATTGATCATTTTTCAATCCCGATTCCCGGGATTGAAAAAAATGGCCCGGAATTGACCACCCTAGGTAGGACCTGTGACTCCTTTTAATGTTTATCACAGGTGGTGGAAGTAGAGTGTGTTGAATTACTGCTCTCTGACCAATAGTTAAGAGTGCAGAGTCCTTCTGAACAGATCAGGAATAAAGTGAGATTCCTGACACGTACAGTATTAGGAGATAAAGTACATATTGAGTAAGAAAATGTTTTCAAAAGCTGATCTAAAGTGATATGAGGGAAAATCTGCAGCCACGAGGCGAAACCTTTGTTGTTTTTTTTGCAGATCTCGATCTATAGGAGTATGTAAAATCTTATTGTGAGTTGATATTGCCTTTTGCTTATAGTGAGCCGAATCAACAAACTATCCAAAGCATTAGACCAATCTTTGGAAGAAAGGTCTCTAAGGGGCCATCAGACACACATAGCTGATCATACTGCCGTCTCCCTGCATAGTTTTCTATGCCTAGGGGCAGAGTAACTTGTGCAGAAGTACAGGATCCGCAGTACTGAAACTGGCGTAATAATCACAGGTCTCACTGCGGTATTTTATTACAATTTTATTAAATTTTTTTAGTCAATTTCATCACATTGCATTTCCCATTATACAGTTGTGCTCATAAGTTTACATACCCTAGCAGAATTTGTGATTTTCTGGCCATTTGTCAGAGAATATGAATGATAACTCACAAACTTTTCTTTCACTCATGGTTAGTGGTTGGGTGAAGCCATTTATTGTCAAACAACTGTGTTTACTCTTTTTAAATCATAATGACAACAGAAACTCCCCAAATGACCCTGATCAAAAGTTTACATACCCCAGTTCTTAATACCGTGTATTGCCCCCTTTAACATCAATGACAGCTTGAAGTCTTTTGTGGTAGTTGTGGATGAGGCTCTTTATTTTCTCAGTTGGTAAAGCTGCCCATTCTTCTTGGCAAAAGCATACAGAAGAAATTCTGGATGAATTTTGAGATCTCCCCAGAGTGGCTCAATGATATTGAGGTCAGGAGACTGAGATGGCCACTCCAGAACCTTCACTTTATTCTGCTGTAGCCAATGACAGGTCGACTTGGCCTTGTGTTTTGGATCATTGTCATGTTGGAACGTCCAAGTACGTCCCATGTGCAGCTTCCGGGATGACGAGTGCAAATTTTCCTCCAGTATTTTCTGATAACATGCTGCATTCATTTTGCCATCAATTTTGACCAAGTTTCCAGTGACTTTGTAGCTCACACATCCCCAAAACATCAGCGATCCACTTCCGTGTTTCACAGTAGGAATGGTGTACCTTTCATCGTAGGCCTTGTTGACTCCTCTCCAAATGTAACGTTTATTGTTGTGGCCAAAAAGTAAAATTTTGGTCTCATCACTCCAAATGACTTTGTTCCAGAAGTTTTGAGGCTTGTCTCTGTGCTGTTTGGAGTATTGTAAGCGGGATGCTTTGTGGCATTTGTGTAGTAATGGCTTTCTTCTGGCGACTCGACCATGCAGCCCATTTTTCTTCAAATGCCTCCTTATTGTGCATCTTGAAACAACCACACCACTTTTTTTTCAGAGAGTCCTGTATTTCAGCTGAAGTTATTTGTGGATTTTTCTTTGCATCTCGAACAATTTTCCTGGCAGTTGTGGCTGAAATTTTTATTGGTCTACCTGACCGTGATTTTGTTTCCACAGAATCCCTCATTTTCCACTTCTTAATTAGAGTTTGAACACTGCTGACTGGCATTCTCAATTGCTTTGATATCTTTTTATATCCCTTTCCTGTTTTATACAGTTCAATTACCTTTTCCCGCAGATCCTTTGACAATTCTTTTGCTTTCCCCATGACTCAGAATCCAAACACGTCAGTGCAGCATTGGATGAAAGATGCAAGGGTCTTTCAGGAGTCCAGAAACTCACTGACCTTTTATACACACACACATTGATTACAAGCAAACAGATCACAGGTGAGAATGGTTACCTTTAGTAGCCATTCAAACCCATTTGTGTCAACTTGTGTGCATGTTATCAGGCCAAACTCTCCAGGGTATGTAAACTTTTGATCAGGGTCATTTGGGTATTTTCTGTTGTCATTATGATTTAAAAAGAGTAAACACAGTTGTTTGACAATAAATGGCTTCACGCAACCACTAACCATGAGTGAAAGAAAAGTTTGTGAGTTATCATTTATATTCCATTACAAATGGCCAGAAAATCACAAATTCTGCTAGGGTATGTAAACTTATGAGCACAACTGTAATTATGGGAAATGCAATCTGGGTTACAAAAAATGTTTATAATTAATAAGTTTGGAGCAGTTTTTCACAAAAAAACTGCTCCAAAAGCCCCTAATACAGTACATTCAGGTAAACTAAAATAATATGAAAAAGGTGTTTCACATTATTTTAGTAAAATAAAATGTTAATAAATATGCCCCTAAGTACTGAACTAACATAGTGTTGGGCCTGATAAAGTGCTAGAGCCTATGAGCATGATATACCCATTTTTTTCTGAAATAGTGTGTATAAAATGGAGGAATTTAGTTTTAAACATCTACCAATGTCCAGAATATAAATAATAATAATAATAATTATTATTATTATTATTATTATTATTATTATTATTATTATTATTATTTAGGATGCCCCTTGAACACCAGTAAATTAACTGAGGCTCGACCATTCTGAAATTCTGGATTATCCACTTGCGGTAAAAACAAAGAGTGATGACTATTTAAATCCTAATGATGCCTTGTGTAGTACCACAATGTCCATACTGTCATCAATAAAGGATTTCGAATTATATCATCCTGAAGTTCTTGTTATAATTATGAAGAAAAGAAAGTAAGGACCGTATCCTATTCCCTGCGATTTTTCCAAATGCTTCACCGATTTTTTTTGTTTATGTAGTATCCAAATAGATCTCCTGTAAAAAAATGCAATATGGGAGCCCAGGAGCCGGCATTCAGCACTGTGACCCCCAGCAGGGAAGCCAGAGCAGCACCGTAACTTGCATCCCCCCTCTTCCACATCCCCGTCGGAAGTCATGTGACTGAGATACTTGAGCTGTCTGCACCAGGAGCTGCCAGGAGTCGGCACCTTGTGCAGTAATACGAAAACCCCAATAAGCAAAAAAGGCTGTGCTGTTTCAATTATGGTATATAGGTCTGTCTGGTGAATCCAGTCACGGAAATATCGGAGTATACCCGTGTGGCTATATAGTTAGAAATTATAAAAAAAACACGCCATTTGAGGGGTAGTTGCAATTTTAATAAGCTCACTTGGTGGGTGGCTTCAATTAGTCTGAAAAATGGGTGGTTTTCGCACTTTTTTTGCAGCAATTTTCTTTCAAGCTACCCAATTAGCCAATTTTTTCCAACTGAAAAAGATCAAGATCTGTGTCCTTCTCCTAACTGCTGGGGGCCGCCCAGTGCAGGGCAATGCCACCCAGCATGTGTGGCGCCACCTCATGATGTGTCTGCAATTTCCACTGTGTATGCGCTGTCAGGTGGTCTGCCACCAGTTTTGTTTTATCAGATGTCACATGCAGCCACCACGAAAATGGCAGACTTCAGGTACGAGAAACCAAATCCACAGTAAGTACCAGCATTGAGGCTAATTGGATAGCACCGGGGGAGGTAAATAGCTGAGGTACATTACCGATGATAAAATTATTTGGGGAATATAATCATTTTAACCACTTGCCTAGTACTACAGTATGCGATGCAACCTCAGCCAAGAGTGTGTTATCTGGCCAGGTCACATCACGTATGCATGGAAAGTCCTACTGTGCACAGTCCTGTTATTTACCCCTGGAAGTGATGTTGTGGTCCGTGACTGCCAACATCACTTCTGAAATCACACCTCCCAAAAAATCGTTTAGCTCTCCTGGCCCCCTAGAAAGGAAGGCAAGCTAGCAGTATAGAGAGTACTTTATCATCAAATTAAAAGTGACAGCTTGATACGCCATAATACATAACCAGAACACACCCCAGAAAGCCCATAACAAGCCCCTGACACACCCTGTTTTACACCCCTATTTTATACAAATTTAATATAAACTTAATATAAATTTTATATAAAGTTAACATCATATTTATATAAATGTTATATCAATATGATATCAAATTTCATTTATTTATTTTTGGGTGTTTTTTTAATTAACGATGTCTGCTCTAAAAAAAGCTTCTTTCAAGGCATGTGTTGCTTCAGATAAGAACTTCCAGCACCAGGCCTTTGTGTTTAATATCAAATTATACTTGTTTTGGTATTAAAAAATGATTAACCTTAGACAGTGCAACAGTTCCAGTATGATACACAACAAGAGTAAAAAAAAAAAATTGAAAAAAAGGTATTACAATGTGTTAAACCCTGGCAGTTATTGAGGCATTGACAAATATATAAGGCTAATAAAGGGAAGTTTAAAAGATCGGAAAATTAAAAATTGCTACAAAATCAATATGCCTATACATTGCATAAGCCGGCGCGAAAAACCTATGAAAGGAATATGATTTGCATATCGGCTATAAAACAGCAATGACAATGGATTTGGTCTTGCTCATAGACCTTGCAAAGTACAACAATGGTTTTAAATACACATTAACCATTATCGATATATTCAGTAAGAGAGCTTGGGCGGTTAGTCTAACATCCAAGAATGCTACAACAGTCACAAACACTATTGAAAAAATATATCAACAGGACAAGATGCCAAAGAAATTTGTTAACAAGTGAGTACAAACGGGTAAAATCATAGTAGTGTATCTGCTCATCCTGTTGTGCTTTGTGATACAACTTTATGGCATTTGTATGACCACTGTAAATCGCTGGTCGTGGGTCCAAGGGCTAGGGTAATTCTTTACACTTCAGAAAAACCTGTAGACTCTAATCAGACTCTAACATTTGTTTCCATTCACATTCCCAAATGACACATAAAAGAAAACCTCATTGTTTCAGAGAGTACATTCTCACTGCGACTTGTGTCGCAGTTGACCTTAGGTCATGTTAGTCAGTTTGTTTTCATCATCGGCATTGTAACATGCAACACAGCCGTGATAAAAACACCCTTGGAATTCAAAAGCAGTGGGTACGCCGTTAATCACAGCATAACCATCCAGTCGATAGTTACCAACTTTCTTTTCACCCCATTGTAAAGTGTGTCGTATTTCTATACTTTCTTTGTGTTCTATGTACAACAACCATTGTATGATGTCACATACAGAATGCAACTTATTTGTAATGTTTGTTAAAAAAATGCAAAAAATATTAAAATAAATCATTTCATTTATAGATAATCATAGAACACATTGCGTCTTTTATTAATCGCAATGATATTATAAAATAGAGCATATATTATTACATTGACTGTCTGGTCCAATGCTTCTGCAAAGCAAAATTCAGCGCATAGAGTGCCTGTTCTTATTAGCGACAGGTGCTCCACACACTCCTGTTCAGGCTACAGATCAAATACTAAAAGTGTGTAATCATTGAGGTACTCTTCACAGTCAATCAGTATACTGGAATCTGATTTCTGATTAATTGTAATCTGTATGAGCGACACTTACTCACGCACCGCATTAGCATGTTCAATGTCCAGTTGAAACAGTTTGGCAGGGTGGGGTGGTCCGTCTATGTAGAGGGATGCAAAGTTCTCGTTGTTATGCTCAAAATTTACCAGGTTTCAAACACAGGTTCCTGATAATGCTTTGTTGTCTACAAACGCAGCTATAACTGTTTTTGCTACTTGGCTTAAAAACAGATTTTCTAAATGAAACACCCTACTGCCTGCCGGCACGCTGTAGATTTTCATTCCCACACGCTCAAACGAATATTTTGCATTGCCATTTAGCAAAGCCTGTGCGTGTCTGATCCGGATGGCTGAGGAGACCCGAATTCTTTTCACAAACAGTTAATGCCACTAAAGGCTGAACATATAGACTTTTGTCCATGCTAGTTTGCGTTGGTGGTACGTCAAAAAGATCCAGCTCTGATTTTGCGCATTAAACGGACTCATTATGTATGAAAGACATGGTTAAAAAATATCACGAACCCTTTGCATCAATTTTGTTTTCTTACTTAAGTTGGAACGTCTCATTTTTTGTTTAAAAGGGGCATACACCAAAGCAGACATGCTGTCGACCGTTTCCATTTCATTTTAGCTGCCCCTTTTCTTGTATATATTAAACCAGGGCCATCTTGTTTCGCTTGGTTCACTGAGTGTAATTTATTAATTGCAGCTGCTATGACCTGTTTGATTACATCTTTTGCAATATTACGCGCCTCTCTTTTCACATGAGGTTTAGCTAATTCTAACCCTCTTCAGAAAAGAGGCACAACTTTTCTGAACAGGCTTCAAAAAATGCCACCTAAACCGCAACTGTACATGTACGCGCTGCTGTGAAACCCCGGTAAAACATTACTTGTTTGTGCTTTATAATATTGCACTTACAATGCCGGATCACCATCGTTTTTAACGATGACCATTCTGTCTATTTAATAAAATTCAGTGTTGTGTCGTCTAAAGTATAGTTTCACGATCGCTTTCCCAAACTTAAATGAAATGTTCTTGTTCTGGTCGTTCTTTATTACTATGCGCTTTGCACAAAGGCACATAATCGGGCTTCTCGTATCAAATTGTGACCATCTCATTGTTATGGCCCTTAATTTCAACAGTGCGAAGCAGAGGTACATAACTATCCAAAACCCTCAGGTGATCGATAATGTCTGTGTACATGTACAACATATATGACCCCCGTTGATGTCGGCGCATGGTTTCAAAATCTTAGTTTTAGGCTGTAAACCCAATACTCTTCTCAGTTTAGCTCCGGCTGTGAGTTGATAAAGTTGCTTACTGTCGTATGTTACAACACATTCAAACGGACCATACATTAGTCTTAATCCACCCTCCAGTTTCTGTCGTTCAATTTCTGTGTTAATTACATCAGTAGGGCATTGATTGTTTCATAAAAACCAGGTTTAATGCACATGCTCACGACTCTCACTATCAGTTGAGCCACCGTGCCTCCCCATGTTATTTGCAACCTACAATCGGGTAAATCCAAATTATTCCATATGTGCGGGTATTGCATGTTTGTAAGAGCGACTTCCCACTCACCGGTTAAGTCTATCACCTTTGACAGTTTTGTTGTGCAGTTAGATATCTTATTTTGTGGAAATGTGTCTGCTGAAGCATTATTTGGCAAAATTATGTAGAACGATTTGTCATACATTGTTCGCCTTGTTTAGAGAACGTAGTGTTTTATATATCTTTTATCTCTGCTGCTGTGACCCAACTGTTAAATTTTGCGGGGTACCACTACCCGTGCCACTTGACTAGCGCGTATCTGTGACCACTGACCATCTTATTTTTAAAAATCTTTTCGACTTTGTAAATTCTGTTATACTGTAGTTTTTAGGGATGCTTTGAAGCTCTTCAGGGTAAAAACTGCATGAAATATCTTCACCACCAACATATAAAGCGGCTTAAGCCCTTTAGTGTTCACGCCTTATTTTACAAATATTTCCTCAGAAAAATTCTGTTCATAGCCTTTATGAAATATATCCTTATATACATGATCACCAATTGGTAGACGTGGTGGATTTTTCTTAGTACTAAAGTAATCACCATACGTTGTCTTGAAAAGAGTTAGAGAGAGTTAGAGGGGGTCACTTCATACAGCATACACTTAGGGGTATATTCAATTAGAGTTGGATCCGATCCAACATGGGTTATTCAATAGGATGGCCAAATCCAAAAGTTGGATTGACATTGTTGGAAACGGGACCAAAACCTGTCGGATTTGGCCCCGTTTCTGACAGCAGCACGCGGATCGGCGGCTATTCAGATGATGCACGTGCTTTCCGACAGCTTGCCGACAAGTCGGATTTCCCGACTTGTCTGAAAACATTAGGCTGGATTGAATAGGTTGGAACCCCTTTTTATAACTGTATATGAAATTTTGTAAAACATCTATATACAGTATCTGTGAGTATTCTGAGCAGTAAAATAGCACCACATATGTGTTTTTAAAATCCTATTGAAGTTACATAGTTAATGAGGTTGAAAAGAGGCAAAATGCCCATCGGGTTCAACCTGTAATCTGTCTTAAGCCGAGTTCATTATAATGTCCCGATTGAAATAATGATTTATGTTTAGTTAACAACTGAAAATCATGTTCCTCCCAGATTAAAAATGTCAATATTTTAAATGTTAAAACCTTGGATATCTTTTTCAGTCAGGAATTTATCCAATCCGTTATTAAATGCATACTGTATATAGTGTCCGCCATTACCATCTTCACTGGCAGGGAATTCCAGATCCTTATTGCCCTAACAGTGAATGACCCCTTCCTTCCCCCTCTCCCCCCCCCCCCCCCCCCCCACCCTCACCTCCCCCCCCCCTTCCCCTTCTTGATTGATGTCAGATAGTCTGTGGCGTTAGAGACTAGATGCCCTAATATTTTCATATTGCTTCCTATTGTTCTTAAGTATTGATATGGAATATGTCTTAAGTATCAGTCACTCATGTTTTTGCTTTCTGCTTTATGTATATCCTTGGTTCTACTCAGCTGCTTTTTTTAAGCAACTTTTTAATCCTTTTAATCCACTGTTTATGCTGCACTTTACTCACACAGCACACAAACTGCTGGGTCTTGCATGCTTATGCATGCCTTAATACCACTCATTCAATCCGCTTTTTTTCACTGACAGGCTTTCCCGGCGCCTGCTACTCAATGCACGTGTTGCTAGGCAACGAATACGTCACTGGTGAGCCGCTCACGTGACTCATTTGGAAGTCCTGGTTACAGACGCCGGGAACACCTTCTGCTCTGCACACCACGCTATTTAACAGGTAAGTGTTCACTATTTGGTTTGGTTCTTAGTTTTCACACACAGCACTGGGTTACCTTACCTGGTGAAAAAGCTGCCATGCCTTGAAACGTCGTAATATGCCTGCAATTTGTTGTTCTTTTGAGCACCTTTGTTTTATCATCACTATGATTTGAATACAACCATTTCCACAAGTCCTTGGAGTGCCGCCTCCATTCCTTCGCCGCTAACACCTGAGCCATAGGTGGGGAAGGATACCACAGTTGTATTATCTTTAGGAGGGCACCCGGGCATTTACTCATTTATTCAGAGTGCCGGATGTATCCATTACTATATATATATATATATATATATATATATATATATATATATTATATACAGTTGTGCTCATAAGTATACGTACCCTAGCAGAATTTGTGATTTTCTGGCCATTTGTCAGAGAATATGAATGATAACTCACAAACTTTTCTTTCACTCATGGTTAGTGGTTGGGTGAAGCCATTTATTGTCAAACAACTGTGTTTACTCTTTTTAAATCATAATGACAACAGAAACTACCCAAATGACCCTGATCAAAAGTTTACATACCCCAGTTCTTAATACCGTGTATTGTCCCCTTTAACATTAATGACAGCTTGAAGTCTTTTGTGGTAGTTGTGGATGAGGCTCTTTATTTTCTCAGATGGTAAAGCCGCCCATTCTTCTTGGCAAAAAGCCTCCAGTTCCTGTAAATTCTTGGGCTGTCTTGCATGAACTGCACGTTTGAGATCTCCCCAGAGTGGCTCAATGATATTGAGGTCAGCAGACTGAGATGGCCACTCCAGAACTTTCACTTTATTCTGCTGTAGCCAATGACAGGTCGACTTGGCCTTGTGTTTTGGATCATTGTCATGTTGGAACGTCCAAGTACGTACCATGCACAGCTTCCGGGCTGATGAGTGCAAATTTTCCTACAGTATTTTCTGATAACATGCTGCATTCATCTTGCCATCAATTTTGGCCAAGTTTCCAGTGCCTTTGTAGCTCACACATCCCCAAAACATCAGCGATCCACCTCCGTGTTTCACAGTAGGAATGGTGTACCTTTCATCATAGGCCTTGTTGACTCCTCTCCAAATGTAACGTTTATGGTTGTGGCCAAAAAGTTAACTTGTTCTTGAAAAAAGTCTTAAAGTGACTGAAACGTTGAACACTGTGACGCTGTCCGTCTGAGTTATTCTTCTGCAAAAGACTCGTGAGTGCCGCCCATCAATGTGTATATATATATATATATATATAATATAGTACCCACTATCCGGCACTCCACGGGTTCACACATACAGCAGAATATTACCGGGTGCCTTCCATGATGGCTGGGTTGGGTACGGCTTACGCTGGGGATCCCGGCGGTCAGCATACCGACAGTGGGCTCCCATAAGCAGAATGCCAGCATGGGGGTCGAGCGCAACGAAGCCCCTTGCGGGCTCGCTCTGCTTGCCACTCTGCAGAGTTGGTTCCCACTCTATGGGTGTCATGGACACCTACAAGTGGGTAAAGCCACTGCTAGTCTGCATGCCAACTGTCGGCATTCAGAGAGAGGGCTCCGACCACCTGTCACATAAGTACATCCCAGATATATATACTGTGTGTGTGTATGTGTATATATATATATACACACACACACACACACACACACACAGAAACCCCGCCCCCCTGAAAAATCCTGCGTTTGCCCCTGCACCCATGCTCTCTTACTGAATATATCTATAATGGTTAATATGTATTTAAAACCATCATTATACTTTGCAAGGTCTATGAGCGAAATTCGATCGCATTGCCGTTGCTGGTTTATAGCTGATATGCAAATCATGTTCCTTTTATAGGTTTTGTGCGCCAGCTTGTGCAACATATATATGCATCTTGATTTTGAAGCCATTTTTAAATTTCCAATCTTTTAAACTTGCCTTTATTAGCATTATAATATTTTTCAATGCCTCAATAACTGCCGGGGTTTAACACATTGTAATACATTATTCAAACTGCTGCGCTATCTAAGGTTAATCATTTTTTAATACCAAAACAAGTATCATTTGATATCAAATACAAAGGCCTGGTGCTGCAAGTTTTTATTAACTGAAGCAACACATGCCTTGTAAGTAGCTTTTGTTAGAGCAGACATGGCTAAGTTAAAAACCACAAATGTACCATTTATATAAATATGATATTAAATTGATATAAAATGTATATTACATTTATATAAAATTTATATATATATAGCCCCCAGCCGAAAAATAAATAAATTATGGGGCAGCTCTGGGAACTTGAGTAGTACAGAGAGCACTTTTTCATCAAATAAAAAGTGACAGGTTGACGACCCCAAAACACGCCCAGAATACACCCAAGAATGCCCATAAACCATCCCATAATATGCCCCTGACACACTCTGTTTTACACCCCTTTTTTATATAAATTTAAGGAGCACCTATTGTGGCAACTGAACGTAAGTGTCATCTTCATTATTCTAAGTGATGTTACTAAGAGGAAATAAATCATTTTATTTGGCCAATTAGAGCCATAGTCACATGTATAAAGGATATAAGAATGCACAATACAGGGAATATAACATACAGACAGGAGCGGCGCTACCTACTCAGCAAAGGGATGCAGGGAAGGTAGGCGCCAGGGTGGAGAGGTGCTCTCCCTGCCCTGCATCCCCGCTGCTGTGCTGCCTGTCCCCCCTGCTGCTGCTGGCTGCTGTGCCTGTCACACTGTGACAGGCAGCGGCGCCGGTAGCTTTAAGCATCTTCTCCCCCTCCCTAACTGTGTGACAGCGTGCAGTGTTTACTCACTGTGCAGGAAGACCCGAAAACGGGGTGGGGCTACATGGAACAGATGGGAGGAGCTACAAGGGATCAGGCTGATCATGAGGAGGAACAGGAGGATGGACAGCTCTGGCCAGCCAGACTTCCTTTTGGTAAGAAAATATAAAGAGTGAGTGAGCTTGAGAAAGTGTGTGTGTATTTGTGTGTGTGTGTGTGTGTATATATATATATATATCTGTATGTGTGTGTGTGTGTGTGTGTGTGTGTGTATGTATGTGTGTGTATCTGTTTGTGTATGTGTGACTGGGTGGGCAAAATGTGTGTAAGCGCCAATATTACAGAAGGGATTTTGTGCAAGCTGCACTACTACAGGGGGGATTTTGTATGGGCTACACTACCACAGGTGGAAATTTGTGTAAGTGGCACTACTACAGGGGGATTTTGTGTAAGCGACACTATTAAGGGGGCATTTTGTGCAAGCTGCACTACTACAGGGGGGGTTTTGTATGGGCTACACTACCACAGGTGGAAATTTGTGTAAGTGGCACTACTACAGGGGGATTTTGTGTAAGCGACACTATTAAGGGGGCATTTTGTATAAGTGGCACTACTACAGGGGGATTTTGTGTAAGCGGCACTACTAAGGGGGCATTTTGTGTAAGCGGCACTACTACAGGGTGGGATTTTGTGTAAGCGGCACTACTAAGGGGGCATTTTGTGTAAGCGGCACTACTACAGGGGGAATTTTGTGTATAAGAAGCACTACTAGGTGCGGTGTTATGTGAATAAGATTGTGCTACTGTGGAGTAATTTGAAATGGGGGTACTATTGCGTGGCCATGCCCCTTCTGTGTAAGACCACACCCCTTTTTCATTGTGCAGCAAAGACATGTGCTGTCCCTTTGTAAAGTATGTGAGGACGCAAATTTATAGTTTGCAGGGGGGCGCCGAACACCCTAGCACTAGCCCTGCATACAGACATGACATACATACAATTAGACATTATATGTCACACCCTATACAGCACTAATTACACAATGAGTGTTATAGTAAGCATTTTGTGTGAGAATACTACTAGGATGACATATTTGGCTTTCAGGGGCCTACTCACCAGTCTCTATAGCGGGTGTAGGCAATGTATGGCACACCATCTAATGTGGAACTACATATGCTAGCATACCCTGATAGAATTATAGCATGCCTTTTCAGAAACACGTCCATATGACACAGGGAGTGTAATGTCACAGCATCATTTGGCAAGGTAAATCTTGCTCATTATTTATACATTACTATTACACATTGCTTTATCTTCTCTATTCTCTCCATGGCCTTACATCAGCCACACATATAGGTATCGCCGCAGACCATGCCCCGAGGACAGAAGGCCTCAATGCTTCTACAGTCACAGGTACTGAACAGTGATGCAAGTCAGAGCATATATGTGCATTGTGTAAGTAATAGGAATTAGTGGGGACAGGGCTGGCCTCTGTGGTGTGGGTGGGTAAGTTACATCTGCAGCTGGCAGTAACTGGGTGAGATTGTGGCATCAGTTGTCTAGTATTGTATAAGTCAGCTTTGTGCTGCAGCATATAATATATCAGCAGGTGCAGAGTGCGGGGCACTCACAGGTTAGGGTGCATGTTACTACCCAATATACATGTGACGGTTACACACCATTGGAGCTGCTTTAGATCAGATGACAGCCTATCATACTCCTTTTACACATGCTAAGACCACTGTATGTGGGGAAGCTGCTTGTTATGTGCATAGAGCACAATGTAATGAGAACACTGTAATGCAGAACTAAGAGCCATGTAATACAGGCAGCCCTGATGTGACAAAGTTGTTTTCAGAATTGTTTCATATAAGGAATTGATGTACAGTGCATCCGGAAAGTATTCACAGCATCCCACTTTTTCCACATTTTGTTATGTTAGCAGGGGTGGGGAACCTGCGGCCCTCCAGCTGTTGTTGAACTACACATCCCAGCATACCGTGCAACAGTTTTAGCATTGTCAAATAGTAAAACTGTAGAAAGGCATGCTGATATGTGTAGTTCAACAACAGCTGGAGGGCCAAAGGTTCCCCACCCCTGTGTTACAGCCTTATTCCAAAATGGAATAAATTAATTTTCCCCTCAAAATTCTACGCACAATGCCTCATAATGACAACGTGAAAAACGTTTTTTTCTCTTACGTCCTAGAGGATGCTGGGGACTCCGTAAGGACCATGGGGTATAGACGGGCTCCGCAGGAGATATGGGCACTATAACGTACTTTAGAATAGGTGTGCACTGGCTCCTCCCTCTATGCCCCTCCTCCAGACCTCAGTTAGATCCTGTGCCCAGAGGAGATTGGGTGCATTACAGGGAGCTCTCCTGAGTTTCTCTGATAAAGAATTTTGTTAGGTTTTTTATTTTCAGGGAGCACTGCTGGCAACAGGCTCCCTGCATCGTGGGACTGAGGAGAGAGAAGCAGTCCTACTTAAGTGATAGGCTCTGCTTCATAGGCTACTGGACACCATTAGCTCCAGAGGGAGTCGGAACACAGGTCTCCCCCCGCTGTTCGTCCCGGAGCCGCGCCGCCGTCCTCCTCGCAGAGCCGGAAGATAGAAGCCGGGTGAGTATAAGAAGAAAAGAAGACTTCAAGGCGGCAAAATGTAAGAGGGGTGGCGGTGCGTGTGGTGGTACCTGCTGCCGTGCAGGTGTAGTTTCGGTACTCACCAGGCGCCGCTCTCTCTCACCTTCAGGTACCGGAACCTTCAACGGACCTGGCAATCTTCAGTTGGATCCGGACACGGCGATTCCCTCTCGGAGCTGACAGACGAACGAGCTGAAGAGAAAATAGTCTACCTTAAGGGGGGGTATCAACCCTTCTTCCACCGGAAAAGGGGATACCCCAGGGGTGACGGCGACCTTCACCGGTTGGGTGAAAGGTCATCACTGGCACAAAGCCTCAGCCACCCAGAAGTCACACACTCGCACTCTCGCGCGTAGTGTGATGAAGGGGATTCTCACGTCCGTGAGCAACCCCTATTCCGGCGCTCGGGGACAGACATGGGACAAACGTACACAGATGCTACTCACCGTCAGTTCCGCACTGCGGCCATCTTCTTCTCTTACAGGTCCCTGTAAGGAAGCAAACAAACAAGCAAACAGCCGTGCAGGGCCTAACTCTAACCTAGTGTCACACCCCTATACTAACTACAACGGCAGAGCCCTCAAACTAGCTCTGTGGGTGTGGTGCAACAAAACTAAACACAGACTTAACAAGCTCACACTTTGCCCTGCACTGTAACAACATATCCAATCACAATCCACAGCGCAAGCAACTACCACGGTGCTGTCCCTTTAAGTACCTGAATCAAAACACCAGGTAGTGGGGGCCGCACAGCTCACCCACCTCCCGTACTCTCTCTCCAGGGGCTCAGGCCGAGCGGGCCTGCCTGCCTAAACACCTTGGGGTGCCCAGTGCCACCTCTATTCACTTCGGGGGAACCGCTTATTTATTGGGCCTTGCGCCCCCTATTTGCGCACGGACCCGAGGCCCGACATTACCCACGGGCCTAGCGCCCGCCTAACTCGTCACTCGTTGGGTGACCTGGGCCTAGTACCCAGTGTCACCTTATATTACCTAATTGGCCAAAATACACTAGGGCCTAATGCCCTCTAATGCCTCCCCAGGCCTAGTGCCCGATGTGCCCCTCGGGCCTAATGCCCGCCTGCTGCACCGTTGATCAAATGGTAGCCCCAACCTCCTATCTGCGCCCCAGGCCTAGTGCCTGAATTGTGCCCCCGGGAGGAAAAGGGAGGGGGGTGAAAGTTGCCTCACTGAGGCCTCACCTGCACCGGGGGTCTCCGGCGCCCTCTTCTGCCGCTGACCCGTCCTGGTCAACGGCGCCGCCTCCGCTCTTCCGCGTCCAGCCGCCGCTGGACATCTTCTTTCAAGAGAGCGACGTCTTCTGGCCTCTTCAACGGCCACCGGAGCTTTTCACCGCTCTTCGGCGCGGCCTTCCGTTCTCTTCTCCTTGCGGCGTCTTCTTTCTTCTACCACCCGTCTTCTTCTGCCGCGCTCCTCCGCGCGCTTCGGGTCTTCTCCTCCCGCCCGGCGTTTGACGTCAGATGCCGGGGGCGGGGCCCATGACGCGGCGAGCGCCGATTGGCTCGCTGCGCCCGCCTCTGATTGGCCGGCGCCCCACGAGCCGCGATTGGCTCGCGGACGGCGCCGGATTTCAAATCCCGCGGGCGGCGTTTTTCATTGGCGGCCAGATTGGCGCCAAGTTTAAAATGCCGCCGCCTGTCGCCGCCGACAGTCTGCTGCAGGGAAACATCTGATCCCTGCACCAGACACCCGCCGCTGCTGTACGCCGACAGGCGCTGGGGACAGACAAGCTGCCCACGGCTAGGGTCTGCATGTCTGATGTGCCCTGGGACACAGGGCACATCTCCACAAGAAGACTTCAGATCTTCACTGAGGTAAGCGCGCAGCGGTAACGCTGCGCGCCATTGCTCCCACACACTACACACAATAGCGCGCACTGATGGGTGCAGGGCGCAAAGGGGGCACCCTGGGCAGCAATAAAACCTCTTTATCTGGCATTATAAGTTGGACACTGTGGAGGCAGTAATTCTTTGAATCCCCCACCAGTTTTGAGATACTTTGAGCAGGACCGAAGCCCGCCGCTGGAGGGGGCGGAGCTTGGTCCCTCAGCACTAACCAGCGCCATTTTCTCCACAGAGATCTGCAGTGAAGCTGGCTCCCCGGTTCTCCCCTGCTGAACACGGTGACAGAGGGCTGAAAAGAGGAGGGGGGGCACTTGTAAGGCGCAGTGAGTGTATTAACACAGTGATTAATATAAAAGCGCTATTATCTGGGAGTTTATTTTCCAGTGTCAGTTGGCGCTGGGTGTGTGCTGGCATAATCTCTCTCTGTCTCTCCAAAGGGCCTTATTGGGGAACTGTCTCCTTATAACCATATCCCTGTGTGTGTGGGGGTGTCGGTACAAGTGTGTCGGCATGTCTGATGCGGAAGGCTCAGCTAAGGAGGAGGTGGAGCAGATGATTGTGGTGTCTCATGATTGGATGGACATGTGGAATGTTTTAAATGCAAATGTGACCTTATTACATAAGAGATTGGACAAAGCAGAGTCCAGGGAAAAAGCAGGGAGTCAATCCACGGCTTCGGCTGGGTCACCGTGCCCTTCTGGGTCTCAAAAACGTCCCCTATCCCAAATAGCAGACACTGATACCGACACGGACTCTGACTCCAGTGTCGACTACGATGAAGCAAGGTTACACCCAAGGGTGGCAAAAAGTATTCATTATATGATTGTTGCAATAAAAGATATTTTGCATATCACAGATGACCCCTCGGTCCCTGACACGAGGGTGCGCATGTATAAGGAAAAGAAACCTGAGGTAACCTTTCCCCAATCCCATGAGCTTAACGAGTTATTTGAAAAAGCTTGGGAAACTCCAGATAAAAAACTGCAGATTCCCAAGAGGATTCTTATGGCGTATCCTTTCCCTGCACAGGACAGGGTACGTTGGGATTCCTCACCCAGGGTGGACAAGGCTTTAACACGCCTGTCCAAGAAAGTGGCGCTACCGTCTCCGGACATGGCAGCCCTCAAGGATCCTGCTGATCGCAGACAGGAAACTACTTTAAAGTCTATTTATGCGCATACAGGTGCTTTGCTCAGACTGGCAATAGCATCGGCATGGGTGTGTAGTGCAGTTGCGGCTTGGACAGATACCTTGTCAGCTGACCTTGATACCCTAGATAGGGATACCATTTTATTGACCTTAGGCTACATTAAAGACGCAGTCTTATATATGAGGGACGCTCAAAGAGACGTTGGGCTGCTGGGTTTGAGAGCCAACGCCATGGCGATTTCTGCCAGGTGAACTCTGTGGACCCGCCAATGGACGGGTGATGCCGACTCTAAGAAGCATATAGAGGTTTTGCCTTACAAAGGTGAAGTTTTATTTGGGGAAGGTCTCGCGGACCTGGTTGCCACAGCTACCGCGGGTAAATCTACCTTTTTGCCTTTTGTTCCCCCGCAGCAAAAGAAAACTCCACAATATCAGATGCAGTCCTTTCGGTCGCATAAGTCCAGAAGAGGTCGGGGCTCATCTTTCCTCGCCAGAGGTAAGGGTAGAGGAAAGAGAGCACCTGCTCCGGCAAGTTCCCAGGAGCAGAAGTCCTCCCCGGCTTCTACTAAATCCAATGGATATTGTATCCCAAGGCTACAAACTGGAATTCGAAGAGGTGCCCCTTCGCCGATTTTTCAAGTCGGCCTTGCCAGCTTCTTCCCCAGAGAGGGAAGTAGTGTTAGCTGCGCTTCAAAAGCTGTATCAACAGCAAGTGATTGTCAAGGTTCCCCTAGTTCAACAGGGGAAAGGGTACTATTCGACCCTGTTCGTGGTCTTGAAGCCGGATGGTTCGGTCAGACCCATTTTAAATCTAAAATCCCTAAACCTGTACTTGAAAAAGTTCAAATTCAAGATGGAATCGCTCCGGGCTGTGATCTCCAGTCTGGAAGGGAGGGATTTTATGGTGTCACGGCCCCGAGGATTTTCACCAAGGTGATGGTGGAGATGATGGTGCTCCTGCGCAGGCAGGGAGTCACAATTATCCCATACTTGGACGATCTCCTGATAAAAGCAAGATTTAGAGATCAATTGCTGAAGAGCGTGTCGCTCTCCCTGAGAGTGCTACAACAACACGGTTGGATTCTCAATCTGCCAAAGTCACAATTGATTCCAACAACTCGACTATCATTCCTAGGCATGATTCTAGACACGGAACAGAAGAGGGTTTTTCTCCCGATGTAAAAAGCCCAGGACCTCCAGAACATGGTCAGAGACTTGCTAAAACCAAAAAGAGTGTCGGTTCATCAATGCACTTGAGTTCTGGGGAAAATGGTGGCAGCCTACGAGGCCATCCCCTTCGGCAGGTTTCATGCAAGGACGTTTCAGTGGGACCTCCTGGACAAGTGGTCAGGGTCCCATCTACTAATACATCAGAAGATAAGCCTGTCCCCCCGGGCCAGGGTGTCTCTCCTGTGGTGGCTGCAAAGTGCTCACCTTCTAGAGGGTCGCAGGTTCAGCATTCAAGACTGGGTTCTGGTGACCACG
The DNA here is from genome assembly GCF_028390025.1 of Pseudophryne corroboree. Classification (NCBI taxonomy): domain Eukaryota; kingdom Metazoa; phylum Chordata; class Amphibia; order Anura; family Myobatrachidae; genus Pseudophryne; species Pseudophryne corroboree. Next base: position 416,387,464 of record NC_086447.1, on the reverse strand, counting down.
GACGCGAGCCTCCCAGGATGGGGAGCAGTCACACAAGGAAGAAGTTTTCAGGGCCTATGGTCAAGCCAGGAGGCTTGTCTACACATCAACATACTGGAATTGTGGGCCATATACAACGGCCTACGACAAGCGGAGAATCTTCTTCGCGACCTACCAGTTCTGATTCAATCAGACAACGTCACAGCCGTGGCTCATGTAAACCGCCAAGGCAGGACAAGAAGCAGAGTTGCAATGGCGGAAGCCACCAGGATTCTTCGCTGGGCGGAAAATCACGTAAGCGCTCTGTCAGCGGTCTTCATTCCGGGAGTGGATAACTGGGAAGCAGACTTCCTCAGCAGACACGATCTCCATCCAGGAGAATGGGGACTTCATCAAGACGTTTTTACAGAGATAACAAGTCTTTGGGGAATTCCTCACATAGACATGATGGTGTCATGCCTCAACAAGAAGCTTCGGAGGTATTGTGCCAGGTCAAGGGACCCTCAGGCAGTAGCGGTGGACGCCCTGGTGACACCTTGGGTATTTCAGTCGGTCTATGTGTTCCCCCCTCTTCCTCTCATCTCAAAAATATTGAGAATCATAAGACAAAAAAGAGTGAGAACAATCCTCATTGTTCCAGATTGGCCTCGAAGGGCCTGGTATTCAGATCTTCAGGAGATGCTCACAGAAGATCCATGGCCTCTTCCTCTCAGGGAGGACCTGTTACAACAGGGGCCCTGCGTGTTCCAAGACTTACCGCGGTTATGTTTGACGGCATGGCGGTTGAACGCCGAATCCTAGCTGGGAAAGGTATTCCGGAGGAGGTCATCCCTACTCTGATAAAGGCTAGGAAGGAGGTGACGGCAAAACATTATCACCGTATCTGGAGGAAATATGTTTCTTGGTGTGAAGCCAAGAATGCTCCTACGGAAGATTTCCATCTGGGCCGTTTTCTCCACTTTCTACAGACAGGAGTGGATATGGGCCTAAAATTAGGCTCCATTAAGGTACAGATTTCGGCCCTATTTTCTTTCAGAAGGAATTGGCTTCTCTCCCAGAAGTCCAGACTTTTGTAAAGGGAGTGCTGCACATCCAGCCTCCTTTTGTGCCCCCAGTGGCACCCTGGGACCTTAACGTGGTGTTACGGTTCCTGAAATCTCACTGGTTTGAGCCTCTTCAAACGGTTGAATTGAAATTTCTCACTTGGAAGGTGGTCATGTTGTTGGCCTTGGCATCTGCAAGGTGGGTGTCCGAATTGGTGGCCTTGTCTCACAAGAGCCCCTATTTGACCTTCCATGTGGATAGACCAGAGTTGAGGACTCGTCCTCAATTTTTGCCAAAGGTGGTTTCTTCATTTCATATGAACCAACCTATTGTGGTGCCTGTGGCTACGGGTGACTTGGAGGATTCCAAGTCCCTGGATGTAGTCAGGGCCTTAAAAATCTATGTAGCCAGGACGGCTCGAGTTAGGAAAACAGAAGCACTGTTTGTCCTGTATGCAGCCAACAAAGTTGGCGCTCCTGCTTCGAAGCAGACTATTGCTCGCTGGATCTGTAACACGATTCAGCAGGCTCATTCTACGGCGGGATTGCCGTTAACAAATTCAGTAAAGGCCCATTCCACTAGGAAGGTGGGCTCTTCTTGGGCGGCTGCCCGAGGCGTCTCGGCATTACAGCTTTGCCGAGCGGCGACTTGGTCGGGTTCAAAACACTTTTGCCAAATTCTACAAGTTTGATACCCTGGCTGATGAGGACCTCATGTTTGCTCAATCGGTGCTGCAGAGTCATCCGCACTCTCCCGCCCGGTCTGGAGATTTGGTATAATCCCCATGGTCCTTACGGAGTCCCCAGCATCCTCTAGGACGTAAGAGAAAATAAGATTTTAAACCTACCGGTAAATCTTTTTCTCCTAGTCCGTAGAGGATGCTGGGTGCCCGTCCCAGTGCGGACAAAATCTGCAAGGCTTGTATATAGTTGTTGCTTACATAAGGGTTATGTTACAGTCTTTAGCTGATACTGGCTTTTGTTCATACTGTTAACTGGTTGCAGGTTATACGGTGTGGATGGTGTGGGCTGGTATGAATCTTGCCCTTAGATTAACAAAATCCTTTCCTCATATTGTCCATCTCCTCTGGGCACAGTTTCTCTAACTGAGGTCTGGAGGAGGGTCATAGAGGGAGGAGCCAGTGCACACCCATTCTAAAGTTCTTTATAGTACCCATATCTCCTGCGGAGCCCGTCTATACCCCATGGTCCTTACGGAGTCCCCAGCATCCTCTACGGACTAGGAAAAAAAGATTTACCGGTAGGTTTCAAATCTTATTTTTTAGATTTTTGCAAATTTATTAAAAATAAAAAACTAAGAAATCACATATACATAAGTATTCACAGCCTTTGCCATGAAGCTCAAAATTGAGCTCAGGTGCATCCTGTTTCCACTGATCATTCTTGAGGTGTTTCTACAGCTTACTTGGAGTCAGTAGCATCACCAGGTGGGGTGACACCCGGTGCGCAACCTTCATAACCCAGCGCGCCGAGGAGCGTGTTTGCGCCAAAAAGGGGGCGTGGCCGTTAACAAAGGGGGCATGGCCTCAGTGGGGATGTCACTCCGGGGGCGTGCCCAGCATCTCCAGAGATGCTGGGTTGTATTGGGCTGCCCCTGGAGACTGTCTCCCAGCGCTGTCGGCTCCTCTGCTATGATAGGAGCCGGGTGCTGTAGCAGAATTTCACACTGCAGCGCTCGGCTGCTGTCACTGCGGAGGAGCCCACAGTGTGGTGTCACCCCTTCTAGGCGTCACACCCGGGTGCGGGCAGCACCCCCCGCACCCGGCTTGTGACGCCACTGCTTGGAGTCCCACCTTTTTTAAATTCAGTTGATTGGACATGATTTAGAAAGGCACAAACCTGTCTATATAAGGTCCTACACTTGACCGTCTGAGCACAAACCAAGCATGAAGTCAAAGGAATTGTCTGTAGACTTCTGAGACAGGAATGTCTCGAGGCACAAATCTGGGAAAGGGTACAGAAAAATATCTGCTGTTTTAAGGTCCCAATGAGCACAATGGCCTCCATCATCCATAAATGGAAGAGGTTTGGAACCACCAGGAATCTTCCTAGAGCTGGCTGGCCGTCTAAACTGAGCCATCAGGGAAGAAGGGCCCTAGTCAGGGAGGTGACCAAGAAACTGATAGTCACTCCATCAGAGCTACAGCATTCCTCTGTGGAGAGAGGAGAACCTTCCAGAAGGACAACCATCTCTGCAGCAATCCACAAATAAAGCCTGTGTGGTAGAGTGGACAGACAGAAGCCACTCCTTAGTAAAAAGCACATGGCAGCCCACCTGGAGTTTGCCAAAATGCACCTGAAGGACTCTCAGACCATGAGAAACAAAATTCTCTGGTCTGATGAGACAAATATTGAACTCTTTGGCGTGAATGCCAGGCGTCATGTTTGGAGGAAACCAGGCACCGCTCATCACCAGGTCAATACCATCCCTAGAGTGAAGCATGGTGGTGGCAGCATCATGCTGTGGGGATGTTTTTCAGCAGCAGGAACTGGGAGAATAGTCAGTATAGAGGTAAAGATGAATGCAGCAATGTACAGAGACATCCTGAATGAAAACCTGCTCCAGAGCGCTGTTGAACTCACACTGGGGCGACGGTTCATCTTTCAGCAGGACAACGACCCTAAGTACACAGCCAAGATAGCCAAGAAATGGCTTCAGGACAACTCTGTGAATGTCCTTGAGCGGCCCAGCCAGAGCCCAGATTTGAATCCTATTGAACATCTCTGGAGAGATCTGAAAATGGCTGTGCACCAACGCTTCCCATCCAACCTGATGGAGCTAGGGAGGTGCTGCAAAGAGGAAGGGGCAAAACTGCTCAAAGATAGGTGTGCCAAGCTTGTGGCATCATATTCAAAAAGACTTGAGGCTGTAACTGCTGTTTTTTATTTTTTATAAATTTGCAAAAATCTCGAAAAAACTTTTTTCACGTTGTCATTATGGGTTATTGTTTGTAGAATTTTGAGGGGGAAAAATAGGATTTTAATACCTAACGGTAAATCCTTTTCTCTTAGTCCGTAGAGGATACTGGGGTCACATCAAGAATCATAGGGGTATAGACGGGATCCGCAGGAGAAATGGGCACTTTAAAACTTTGAATGGGTGTGAACTGGCTCCTCCCTCTTTGCCCCTCTTCCAGACTCCAGTTTTAGGAACTGTGCCCAGGGAGACGAACATTTCGAGGAAAAGATTTAATGTTAAACCACGGTGAGCATCTTACCAGCTCACACCTCAAGAATGCCGCAGAACGTGGCATTCCACAGAATACAAGCCAACGGCATGAACAATTGCAGCACCTGGCTGACAAGAAACGTAACACAACATGTGTGTAACCACAAATAATCACTGCAGATATATTACGCACTGGGACGGGCACCCAGCATCTCTACGGACTAAGAGAAAAGGATTTATCGGTAGGTATTAAAATCCTATTTTCTCAGGCGACTTCCGGTTCCGGGACCCATGGAGTGAGACTCTCACTGCCGGAGCTCCGTCCTGCCGCCCACCGCAACTAATCTTTTAAAGGCTGCTACAGCCTCCACACCACCCAGATTACCTCCGGCAAGACCCGCGGTCAGCATGGACCGCTACTTGACACCTGTAGCTGCGGCTCCACAGGCTCCCACCGGCGCTGCCACGAGGCTGGAGAAATGCCGCGTGGGCAGCAATATGGCGCCTGGCGCCGGCCCTGAAGTCACCTCTCCTGCTGCAAAGAAAGCCACGGCGGAGGGGACTGATCAGGTATGCCGCGATCCTGAGGCCCCTGTAACATATGGGAATGTTGTAGCAGCGATAAAAGCCACCATGGCCCCCTGCTTTCACAGGCTCTTAGTGATATAACAACACAGCTGCAGCACCTGCAACAGAGAGTCTCCCATACTGAATCCCAGCTGCAAGCAGCTACACATGACATAGAGGGGCTGCATCACTCAGTGAAATCTCTTACTACAGAGAACTATCAGATCTGGAATAAACTGGATGATTTTGAGAATCGTTCAAGAAGAAATAATATCAGATTAGTGGGATTGCCGGAATCACTTAAAGGCACAGCGCTGGCTCATTTTGTCCGTGTTACCCTTCCTGCGATTTTGGGCATAGAACGGGACTGTAGTGATCTAGTAATTGAGAGAGTCCACTGTGTGGGTCCTGTTCCCACCCCCAACAGACCGCACCCACGTGTAACTTTGTTTCGCTGTCTGAATTACCTTGATAAATTGCCATTCTGGTCCGCATCCCGCAAAATAAAGGATATCCAATGAGAGGGTAATAAGCTTTTCATATTCCAGGACTATTCGGTGGAATTGACCCGGGCCCGTAAAGCTTTTTCCCCCATTTGCACTCAACTTGTATCAGAGGGTCGCAAGTTTGGCCTGCTCTACCCCGCACGCCTGCGCATTTATGAGAGTACCTCCCACAAAGATTTTCTGTGGCCTGCTGATGCGGTGGCCTACCTCCGTAATATCTCCAGAGAAGACAACGCAGATATTTTTGATCTCCCCTCAGCAGCAACTTGATCTTATATCACTGGTTCTCCCCCTGCGGACTAGTCATTCCTTCCACATGGACTGCCTTGGTTCGTTTTGTTATAGCAACGATTACTCGCTGACACTACTGTAGCTGCCACTGCTCCGTACTTGTTCTGCCTGCTCTTGGATCCTGTTTTGATCCATTTTTTAATATGTTCTCATATACAAGCTTATTCTACAAATGCTCACTGGGTTTTATTTTACCCAGGCTGGGGTACACCCCACTATCCTGGACTTCCGTGGTTATGTTTGCTTATTCACTAAATTCGACTTAGGTTTTCTACTATATGCTGCTCACTGCATCTCGCCTATAATATGTTGTTCTTTAGAGCATACTGTTACACTGTTTATTTGTTAGGAGTTTCTGGGTGGGTATGTTTATTTACATCGCGGTGGGGAGGGGCTCCTCCTTTACTGTTGGTGTCCACCACTTAATGCCAGGGTGCGGGACCGCTACAACTGGTGTTCGCCCATGCTCGTTGACCGGAGGTCGCTGGTCACAGAAGTATTGGCTATTTTTTAAAGTATTACTTTTCCAATTGTATGGCCTGTTATTGTCGATTGCTTTCTATTTCTTATTTTCTCCTCTTGTTTTGTCTCTTCCCTCCCCCCTCTTCCCCCCCCCCCCCCTCCACCGGGATGTGATTATGTTCATGCCTCTTGTGAAGATGGTATAGAATATATCTGTTTTGCCTTTTCCTCTGAATTATGCCTGATTTGACGGTGGGATCTTGGAATGTTGGGGGTTTTAATTCCCCAGCAAAGAGATGGAAAATACTCCTCTATCTTGGTAAACAGCGCATAGACCTGGCATTCCTCCAGGAAACACACCTCACTCCAGAGGAGAAGGCAAAATTAAATGCTTTGAACTGGCGGGTTTGGGTTTCAGCTCTTTCAATTCTAAGGTCAGAGGGGTTGTTATATTGGTCAAACATTCTATCCCCACTGAAGTCCTATCCACTGCTATTGACCCTGATGGTCGTTATGTGATAATATCTGCTAAGATTAATGGTAGAACTTATTCACTGTGTAATGTATATGCACCCAATGTTTACTCCAATATATTTTTTCAGTCCTTACTTGCCAAACTGACTCCCCTCCTCACAGACCCCTTGATACTCTGCGGAGATTTAAACCTTATCTCCTCCTCCTATTTAGACCGATCTCATATACCAACGAGACCTCTTTCATTGCCCAAATTTGGAGTCCCTCTACTGGCTGACAGACTGCAGGTGGTAGATATCTGGAGAGCCCTACATCCCACAGAGAAGGAATACACTTGCCTCTCTGCGGCCCATCACACACTATCTAGGATAGACTATATTTTATTGTCCCATTCTCTATTACCGAATGTGTCAGACTCTCAAATTGAGGCAATTTCCCTATCGGATCATGCCCTAGTCACTGCAACACTTCATTTTCCAGACATCTCCTCCTCTCCTAAACTGTGGAGATTCCCCTCATACCTCGCAAACTCCCTGAAATTTTAAAAAGATTAGAATCTTCTTGGGAATCCTTTAAAACTAACAATGCATCCCATTTGGATGACGATCCAATTTTGTTCTGAATGACCGCGAAATCGGTTCTCCAGGGCGACATCATATCCTATGTCTCAGCCACCAATAAGAAATACGCCTCTCAGTATTTAGAGTTTCAGAGACCCCTGTCGACAGCCTATCAGCAATACAAATCTCTTCCAACTCCTCATAATCGTCTTAGATATATATTGAAGCCAAAACACACTTTGATGAATTCATGTCTTCCATGGGTAATAGGTACTCTTTTATCGGTTTTACAAATTTGGCAATAGAACTGGCAAATTGTTAACCCTTTCCTCTCTTCCAGTTATTCTCTCCCTTGACGCTGAAAAAGCGTTCGACATGGTGGACTGGGACCATCTCTTTTCCACTCTCCTACACTTTGGTTTTCCTGACGATTTTGTAATTCTTCTAAAACTTCTTTACACAGCTCCACAAACTCAGATATCCTGTAATGGAGTTCTCTCTTCTTCCTTTGAGATTCAGCGTGGTACCAGACAGGGCTGCCCTTATCACCACTGCTATTTACAATAGCACTGGAGCCTCTGGCGATAGCCTTATGCCAATCGAGTGTATTTAAGGGAATTCAAATTGGAAATGTTGACCTCCGTCTTGCTCTTTTTGCCGATGATATGCTGTTATTTGTTTCAGATCCGTCGACCTCTATCCCAGAGATCCTTGGATTGATGCAAGCATTCGGAATTAGGGCGGGGTGTAGGATTAATGTGGCCAAGTCGGAACTTTTACCCTTAGGTCCCTCTTCCCGTACCATTTCCACACTCCTCCCATCCCATATATATTGAAGCCAAAACACACTTTGATGAATTCATGTCTTCCATGGGTAATAGGTACTCTTTTATCGGTTTTACAAATTTGGCAATAGAACTGGCAAATTGTTAACGACACTCCTCACTGGCTCCCGCCCTCCCATGGTAACTCATCCCTTGCGTACCTCCGCTGGCACATTAACTACTAATAATCAGGAGATCTCTGATGTTATGAAATCCTTTTACAAGGACTTATATTCCTCTACCTCAGGCTCCACCCCCTCCACTCCTCCCATCCCGTCGCCATGGCCCAATGAATTTTGGGACAACCTTTCTGTTCCCCAGCTTCATTCTTCCATGGTTCAATCATTGCTCGTTCCTATCTAGTTAGAGGAAGTACAGAGTGTCATTGGTCAATTTGGCAGAGACAAGGCACCGGGCCCTGATGGCTTTAGTGCTGATTTTTAACAAATTCTTCTACCCCAAATAGGAGACGCCCTGGTGTCTGTCCTAAATGCGATTTTGTCTTCTGACACTCTTCCCAGACATTTCAACACTGCTATCCTCAAGGTCCTCCCCAAACCTGGTAAAATCTTGGCAAACCGGATTAAATTATTACTCCCCCATATCATACATAAGGATCAAACTGGGTTCATCTGGGGCAGACACTCGGAGATTAACGTATGGAGAGCACTATCTGCCATTTCTGCTTCTCCTTCTATAACCACCCTTTCCTCTCTTCCAGTTATTCTCTCCCTTGACGCTGAAAAAGCGTTCGACATGGTGGACTGGGACCATCTCTTTTCCACTCTCCTACACTTTGGTTTTCCTGACGATTTTGTAAATCTTCTAAAACTTCTTTACACAGCTCCACAGACTCAGATATCCTGTAATGGAGTTCTCTCTTCTTCCTTTGAGATTCAGCGTGGTACCAGACAGGGCTGCCCTTTATCACCACTGCTATTTGAAATAGCACTGGAGCCTCTGGCGATAGACTTATGCCAATCGAGTGTATTTAAGGGAATTAAAATTGGAAATGTTGACCTCCGTCTTGCTCTTTTTGCCGATGATATGCTGTTATTTGTTTCAGATCCGTCGACCTCTATCCCAGAGATCCTTGGATTGATGCAAGCATTCGGAATTAGGGCGGGGTGTAGGATTAATGTGGCCAAGTCGGAACTTTTACCCTTAGGTCCCTTCCCGTACCATTTCCACACTCCTCCCATCTCTTTCTTTTAAAATTGCCCACACAAAGATTACTTATCTAGGGATTCAAATCCCAGCGAACCTCTCCAGACTATATGAGGAAAATTACACTCCTGTCCTGGCACGTGTCACCTCGCTGTTGGACAATTGGAAATTGTTACCCCTGTCCCTGTTGGGAAGAATAGCTGTGTTACAAAGTATAGTCTTTCCAAAACTATTCTATCTTATGCAGATGCTTCCAGTCCACCTTACTACACATGACATTCACTATTTACGGAAGGTTATGTCAAAATTCTTATGGAAGGGCAAAAAAGTGTTCATTGCTTTAGATAAATTGATGGCCCCTAAGTCCGCAGGTGGCTTTGGTGTTCCTAATTACGCGTCCTACTCAATGGCGTCTTTGTTCCGATGTGCTGCAGAGTGGCTGTTTGACAGTGAACTCTTTACAGACTCTGCTTTAGATGAGGCCCTATTTACTCCCTACTCCCCGGGCTCATTGCTCCTGTCTAAGCCCTCACTGATCCCGAATCACATCCTCAACAATCCCCTTTTTCGCGATGTTTATTACAACTGGCGCTCCTTACACAAGAAATTTAAATGTAACCCCGAGATGTCCATATGCACTCCGCTATGGGGCAATCCCACTTTTTCCCCATCTCTCATTAACTCCAATTACTGGCTCTGGAAAGAGAAAGGTCTTTCTAACTCTTCCAAAGTGTTTGACCCAGGAGGCTCTATGTATTCATTCTCATCACTCCAGGAGAAATTTGACCTACCTCAATCTCATTTTTTTATGTACTTCCAGACCCGACACTACTTAGGCTCAATCACCCATATGTTCACTATACCACGTGACACCCCCCCTTCTTCTTACCCATTGCTACTCTCGCTTAATATACATAGGGCGGGCCCAACAGAGTGTAGATGGGATAGACTACTTACCCAATGGTGTAAGGATATACCTAGCCTGACTAGTCATCACCAACTTAGTGATCATTATGTTTCTACCCTAAAAGCTCTGGCTTCACCTCACTTACAGGAAGTCCACCTCCGTACCCTACAGAGAGCCTATATCTCCCCAAGTCAACATGCCAGGTTTCACCCCACGGAAACTGGGGAATGCCCCAAATGTCATGTACGTATGGCTTCCTTCTACCATATGTTTTGGGAGTGTAGTCTTATCCGGCGTTTTTGACACAAATTACTGGCCTACATTAATAAGCTGTTAAATATACGTGTATCAGCAACACCCCTATCTTGTTTGTGTGCAAATTTTTCTTACTGGGATTTAGGACCTGAGAAGCGGCGAATTATACCGTTTCTCCCTATTTTGGTAACAGTCTCAAAGAAAATTATCCTATCCCACTGGTTATTGTCCTCTTCCCCTACACTGGTGGAAGTTCATGGTAAACTTTTACAGATATTATATTACGACAGGAAATCGGCTCAAGTCAATATAGAGTTGGGTGTTAAATCTTTTTACAAAAACTGGGGTCTCTATATAGATTCGCGGGATCAGAACACACAGGCCCAAATATTTAAGGTCTTTGAGCGCACCGAATGCTTCCTCCATAGGAAGATATTGGAAGAGCCCATATCATGACCTTCTTTATCGTTATATTATGATAAGCCCTAGGATCGAGATCCCCTACCCCCCGACCTAAGATTGATGTATTAATTGCTATTTTTTCTCACTTTCATTGATGGGAACATCCTTACCATCCTTCACTTTTTACCCTTGTGTGTGTCCCTGCCCTCCTCTTTCTCTCTCTAAACTCTCCTTTCTCCTATTCTCTTATCGAAATTGGTCTTATGTGATGTTTCTAATGTTTAGTTTCAAGGAGTACCTTCTTGTGGGTTACTATGGTTCAATTACTGTTAATAATAACCTGATCTGTGGGTATATGTTCCTTATTCTGCCTCCGTATTCCTGTAACTTCGTGTGTTATTCTTTTTGATGTCACCCTATGATATTATTGCTAATTTTTGGTGTACAGGATTTACCGATTTTTATATAATTAGTGACTACAGGATCCTAGTATATGGTGTAGTTACTAGTGCAATACATCTGTTTCCATACTCCGACGAGGTTGAATGTTCACTTCTTGATATAGATTGGTGTACACACCTATGTGATCTACTTGTTTAATTCATCAAATACTTGCGATTTGTTCATGTTTTGCCTTGTATTCCATGAAAATCAAAATAAACAGATATATTAAAAAAAAATTTTTTAAAAATCCTATTTTCTCATACATCCTAGAGGATGCTGGGGTCACATCAAGAACCATGGGGTTATACCAAAGCTCTAGAATGGGCGGGAGAGTGCGGACGACTCTGCAGTACCGAATGACCCAACGTGAGGTCAACCTCAGCCAAGGTATTAAACTTAATTACTTAGCCAAATTGTTAGTTAAAAGGCTGCTCGGCAAAGTTGCAATGCGGAGACTCCCCGGTCAACCGCCCCGGACGAGCCCACCTTTCTAGTAGAATGGGCCTTCACCTATTTCGGTAACGGCAATCCTGCCATGAGATGGGCATGCTGAATCGTACCACAGATCCAGCGCGCAACGGTCTGCTTGGAAGCAGGACACCCAATCTTGTTGGGAGCAAACAGGACAAACAGAGCCTGTGTTCCTGAACGGAGCCGCCCTGGCGACCTAAATTTTCAAAACTCTGACCACATGCAGAGACTTCGACTCAGTGAAGGCATCGGTAGTCACAGGCACCACCATAGGTTGGTACATGTGGAAAGAAGAAAACCACCTCCGGTAGAAATTGCTGACGAGTTTCCAACTCTGCTTTATCTTCATGGAAGATCAAATAAGGTCTCTTGTGAGACTAGGCCGCTAACTCAGACACTCGCCTTGCGTATGTCAAGGCCAACCTGACGACCACTTTTCAAGTGAGGAAATTCACTCCTCCTTACTTAAAGGTTCAAACCAATGTGATTGAAGGAACTGCAACACCCCATTAAGATCCCATGGTGCCACTGGGGCACAAATGGAGGTTGGATGTGCAACACGCCCTTCACGACAGTCTGAACTTCTGGAAGGGAGTCCAATTTATTCTAAAGGAAACCCGCTAAGGCCGATTTTAATTGAGCCCAAGTTTAGGCCCGCATCCACACCTGCTTGTAGAAAATGGAGAAAACGTCCTAGCTGAAAACTCCGCCGTAGGAGTCTTCTTGGATTCACACCAAGAAACTTATTTTCTCCAAATACGGTAGTAATGTTTAGATGTTACCCCTTTTCTAGCCCGAATAAGTGTGGAGAACTAATTCCGTGGGAGTACCCTTACGGACTAGGATTTGGCGGTCAACCGCCATGTCATCATAGCCGCGGTAAGACCTAATACACGCACGGCCCCTGCCGCAACAGGTCCTCGCACAAAGGAAAAAGCCAGGGATCTCCTATGAGTAATTCCTGAGATCTGGATACCATGCTCTTCTTGGCCAGTCTGGGACCATGAGGCTCGCTCAAATTTCCCAGAAATGATCCCAGAACTTTTGGAACGAGAGAACCCATAGGGAATACATATACCGACTGAAAACACCCACGGTGTCACCAGTGCATTCACTGTTCCTGTTTGAGGGTCCCTTGACCTGGAACTCTGAAGCTTCTTGCTGAGACGAGATGCCATCATTCCTACTTGAGGAAATCCCAACAACATGTCACCTTTTCGAAGACTACTTGGAGGAGGTCTCCCCTCTCCTGGATGGAGATCGTGTCTGCTGAGGAAGTCTGCTTCTCAGTTGTCCACTCTTGGAATGAACATCGCCGACAGAGCGCTTGTATGTTTTTTTCCGCCCAGCGGAAAACCCTTGTGGTTTCTGCCATTGCTGTTCTGCTTTTCGTCTGTAGAAAACCATTGTAAACGGCCCTTAACTCTAGACAGAGCTGTCTTAACAGCAGAGTAGGCCCCTGGGCACAGCAATGCACTGGGGCCCCTACCCACCCATCAGCAGTAGGGGTGGGAGGTGCTATCAGCGGAAGCTTTGATGTCCCGCAGGGGGTAGGGGGGTTCTATCTTTCGCATCAGCATCTAGGACCTGGAGAAATAATTTCGGCTAATTACTCCTTTATAGCGCAAATGGGGTGGGAAGGAGAACACTAAACTATAGAAGGGGACATTGCGCTGAATGAAGGGGCCCTGGTACATGACTTCCAGGGTGGTAGGGGTTGTTTGTATTAACAGGGGAGGGGTGGATAGTGGAGTGGGCTTAATATTCATCATGGACAGCTTGCTTTACGACAGATATCTCCAGTTCCTGGAAATAGATTTCTTAGCTTTAATGGGATAAAAAAAAGTAGAGTCCCACCTTTCAGGAGGTTCTGGGGACTTGGGGATCAGACTTCAGTAGCCAGAGCAATCCACCAACAAAAATATAAAACTGCATATTAGGCGTGTGGAGCTGGAGCAGGGACCAGATGCTTGAAGGCTGATATCTCTGGTTCTGGGCATAGTAGAGACCAGCTGCCAGTGTCCACTGAAAGAGGAGCGTCCCAGCTTTTGGCAAATACCATCAGAAAATCTCTAAGTTAGACAGAACCCAAGATATCTGGATGGGAAAACAATTAACAGGCTTGGATGGGGACCACTGCTTTGAAGTCGGATATCTCCGGTTCCCCAGGGCCGATTTTAAAAAATCTGGTACCCCTGGAAACAGGGGACCCTCAGCTAACAGCATAGAGCCCTTTTACTCCTGGGGCCCTTGGGCAAGAGCCCACTGAGCCCATACAAAAAGACGGCCCTGACTCTAGACCGTTTATGTGGTGACAAGTTTCCTAACTTGACCATCTTCCTTGGAAGTTTTCCCCCTGTGTGACTGCCCCCCCCCCCCGCCTCGGAGGCTTGCATCTGTGGTCGCTAGGATCCAGTCCTGGATCTCAAACCTGCTCCCCTCTAGGAGGTGAGGACTGCGCAGCCACCACAGGAGTGAGATTCCTGCCTGGGAAGACAGGATTGTCCTCCGGTGTATGTGTAGGTGGGAACCGGACCACTTGTCCAACAGGCCCCACTGGAACACCCTGGCATGGAACCTGCCAAACTGAGTGGCCTCGTAGGCCGCAACCATCTTTCCCAGCAACCGAATGTATTGATGAATTGACACTCTTGCTGGTCTCGGAATTTGTTTGACCAGACTCTGGATCTCGAGAGCCTTTTCCCCTGGATGAAAAAACTCTCTATAGTTCTGTGTCTAGTATTATTCCCAAAGCCGACAACCACGTTGTTGGGACCAACAGTGATTCCGGCAAGTTCAGGAGCCAACCCTGTTGTTGAAGAACTGTCAGGGAGAGTGCAATTGTGACTCCTTACTAGCGACGGAGAACCATCATTACCGCCATCACTCTGAAATTGGTAATGACAACCCTGAATTGCAAACCTCAGATAAGCCTAATGAGGAGAAAAATGTAATTAGGCCTCCGTTATATCTACTGAGACCATGAAAAAACTCCTTTTTCCAGATTGGAAATAACTGCCCTGAGAGATTCCATCTTGGATTTGAATTTCTTTAAGTAGAAATTCATGGATTTCAGATTTAGGATTGGTCTGACCGAGCCGTCTGGCTTCGGGACCATGAAGAGGCTTGAATAAAAGCCTTCTACCTGTTGTGACAGGGGAAACCAGGCCAATGATCTGATCCTGATACAACCTTTGTATTGCGTCGCATACTACCTCCCCGTCCGGAGGAGAATCGGTCATTTGAAAAATTGGTGAGGGGAAACGTCTGGAAACTCCAGTATGTACCCTTGGGACTATTCGTAAAAACTCCCGGGTCCAGGTCCGTTCCAGGACTGACTGAAGAGTTTTAGACGTGGCCCCACCAGTGTGGGCTCCCGTAAGAGAGTCCCAGCGTCATGCGGTGGATGTGGCAGAAACAGAGGAAGATCTCTTCTCCTGTGATCTTGAAGAGGTTGCAGACCTCTTCCCTTTTCTCCTTCCTCTACCTGCAAAGAAAGAGGAATCTGTATCTATTGGGTCAAAATGACTACATCCGACAATGATGTGTCATCATCCATAGTGAGGGAACATAGGGCAAGAAGGTGGACTTACCAGCGGCAGCTGTCGAGATGAAATTAACTAGGCCGTCACCTAACCAGGCTTCACCTTCATAGGGAAGAGACTCCCCTTCTTCTCAGAGTCAGCATCAGCATTGCATTGGTGAATCCACAACGCCCTCCTAGCCAAGACCGCTATGGAATTGGCCCGTGAACCCAGGAGTCCTATATCCCTTGCAGTCGCACGAAAGTATGCTGCAGTGTCCTTGATATGACCCAACATAAGGGGTATTATCTACATCGGATGACAAGGTACCCAACCATATTTGAATACTACTACTCCCCCATGCGCATGTAATGGCAGGACTAACTAACGTAGTCTTGGACACATAACTAGAATATAACGAAGCTTCCTGCATACGATCCACTGTACTTGTGACAGGGCCCCGTGCAGAACAGGGGGCGACTCCCACTTTATTCTGTCCGTGGCGGGAAAAGAAATAAACAATCAGAATTCTCATGAGGATTTGAAACCATTTTGTCAGGGCTGACCCAGACTTTCTCACACACAGCTCTCAGCACATGAGAATGAGGAACGATACCTCAGCTTTCATTATAACTTTATATATACATACACATACACAATTATATATACAAATATATATATCTATATATCTATATATACTGTATATATATATATATATATACATATCCACACATAGACCCTTCTGTCAAGAACAGCCAGAGTCCTCAGTGACGTCTTTAATGTGCACTACTCATGTACTGAATGCTCTTTTTTTTTTTTTTTTTTTTTTGGGGGGGGGGGGGGGGGCGTGATGTAATCAGGAAACATTATGGTCGACATAGGAAACAGTAACCGTGTCGATATCAGGGAGTAGTAACTGGGCAAAATAACATTTTTGCGACCCCGAGGGGTCTGAGGGAAATATAGCTATGAACAAGACATCCTCCATAAATATTTCTCCGTCTGTGTTGGGGACACAGAGTTATTCAACCTTATGCTATATATATATATATATATATATATATATATATATATATATATATATACCCTTTCTGATATGCAAATTTTCTACCCAGTCAGATAATGGTGATGCCTACATGGTCACCCACACCCGTCTGTGTCCCTAATATCGTTTTCTCTTGGGAAAAACATTCAGCCACCGATGTGTCGACATACAAGTACCAAGTAGCATCAAGAGTCGGTGGTGTCGACAGGGTCACTCCCACTGCCGTTTGTGCAACGAGCACTCAGCCTCAGACATGCCGACACAACACCCTCCGCTCCCAGTTCAACAACAACAATATCCTGCGGGTGTTGTTGTCAGGCTCTGGACCTCCATTGTATAATGCTGTGATAAGTATATAGGCAAGGTTAGGGACTTGCAGAATATTGTGGTCCCTTGACAATGAGTTGCAAGCTTAAACATATATACATATATATACATATTTGACCTAGAAATACCATTGTATGTGGGTTTTCTCTGGGTGCTCCTGTTTCCGCCCAGTATTCAAAATTATACTGGTAGGTTAATTGGCTCCCCACAAAAAAAAAAGAAAAATGAAATGGCAAAGTATTCTCTGTAAAGTGCTGCAGAATATGTGAGCGCTATATAAATAACTGGTAATAAATAAATAAATGTATCTGTCCAATCTGGCTGGTGGGAACACAACTTTGTTATTATATGGGAGCATCTGTAATGGTGTGCTCAGTATATAGGCTAGGTTAGGGACTTGCAGAATATTGGGGTTCCTTGATGGTGGGCTGCAAGCTTAAATGTTTGATTGCTCAAAATATGACCAAATCCCCTGTTTTATGTGCTATATACAAATACATTTGCAGTATATTATTGTTAGTGCCAGTAGCAAATGTCTTTCTGCTAAATAAATATTAAATCAAATACAATGAAGTGATATTTGAAATTCAATTGATTTTATATATATATATATATATATATACTGTATATATAAAGTACTAATCCATGGCACTCACCATTCCTAGATTTGTGGTGCAACACGGTATGTGACCACATTGTTTAAATAGAAATCACAGATGATTCACGTTAATAAAAACTAAAAGAAAAACCCTTACTCCATCCCATTATATGCCTTTTTGGGGCAACCCGTCTTTTACTCCTCTTTCTAATCCAATGTTTATGTCCTAGTGTCAGGCAGGTATCTTGTCTATCAAGGATGTTTTCAATCCTGGAGGCTATCTGCTTTTTTTTTCAGATCTACTAGACAAATATTTTTTTCTCCTGCTCTCATTTTTCTGTTCTTACAAATTTCCTGCCCCTGGCGATTTCCTGCCCTTTGGGTGCTCTGTCCTCAGTAGTGACCTCTTGTAAATTATCTTAATTTAGAATTTGGTACCTCTACTCCCTGGTGCTCTGTCCTCAGTAGTGACCTCTTGTAAATTATCTTAATTTAGAATTTGGTACCTCTACTCCCATTTGATTGTACCATCTCCACACATATGGTCTTCCACCTCCCAGGCGTGGTGGTCGGAATTGCCTAATTTACTAGATTGCCTGATTTACTTTCTCCTTACACTTATATCAGCTAGTTTACAAAGGGTTCATAGTTGTATTTTGAACCGTACTTAAATTTCTCCATAGAAAACACTTTGTTTCTTCTGACACTGGTGCCTGCATTAGATGTGGTCAATCTGATGCTTCATTCTCTCATACCCTGTGGTATTGTGGTAAGGTAAATACATTTTGGAACAAGCTATTAGAATACTTGAACACTACACGACAGTTGGGATTGACCAAAAGTGCTGCACCCTTCATATTTGCATTGTTTTCATCTTGGGAAGTGACAGAAAAATGCTGTGCTAGAAATGTTATATCAAGAGATGTATGGATAGTCACAATATCGATAAAGGGATTTTTACATTTTCTAAAACATGGGAAGCGTATATAGGACCCTATTCACGTTGGATCGCAAAATTTGAGAAATCGCAGTATGGATGATTATCGAACGACTGCGCATGTGCAGCATTCACATTGCTCATGCATGTCCACGGTTAGCGAATATTTCTGCGACTACATTGTGCTTCAACTCAATCGCATTTTGATTGACAGGAGGCCATATTTTAGGGGAGGAAACATGGTGTTTTGTGGGTGTGTTTGTAAAAATGCAGGCGCCTCAAGCGTTCAATCCACTGGTGTTATGAGAGGGGGTGAAGCTTTTTTTTTTTTTTTTACAGCTGTGGGGGTGGAGCTACGAACAACCTGTGGCAGGCTGCTGTAGCTGGAAAAAACTTCCTGTCTACAACAGTACTGCAGCAGATGCTGTGGGCCTATTTTGATGGGGGGCCTGGAGCTGTAGCTCCATCCATCCCATTGTTAATCTTGCCCTGCCAATTGGACACCCCAAAAAGTGGCCCAGGATTGTAAAAATATCAATAGTGGATCAAGGGCACAATTAAATAATAATGGGGAAGATGGCATCCCTGGCATTTCCCTCTAATCCTTTGTTCAACACATTCAATCTGTCTCTAAATCATGTTACATGCACCTAAAAAACATATCCAAAATACGTCCTTATCTTACACAAGATACTGCAAAAATTCTAATCCATGCACTCATCTCCCGTATTGATTATTGTAATGGTCTCCTTACTGGTCTTCCCAAACATAGGCTCTCACCACTACAATCCATTTTAAATGCAGCTGCGAGGCTAATCTTCCTCGCTAGACGATCTTCGTCTGCTGATCCGCTCTGTCAGTCTCTTCATTGGTTACCAGTATTCTACCGTGTTAAATGTAAAATACTTTTACTTACATACAAGACTATTAACCAAACTGCACCAACATATATCTCTTCACTTATCTCAAAATATCTCCCTACCAGACCTCTTCGCTCTGCACAAGATCTGCGTCTCTCGTCCACATGTATTACTTGTTCCCACTCAAAACTACAGGACTTTATCCCTGCTTCCCCCACTCTGTGGATGCCCTCCCACACACAATTAGTGATGAGCGGGTTCGGTTCCTCGGAAACCGAATTCCCCCGAACTTCACCCATTTTACACGGGTCCGAGGCATACTCGGATTCTCCCGTATGGCTCGGTTAACCCGAGCGCGCCCGAACGTCATCATCCCGCTGTCGGATTCTCGCGAGATTCGGATTCTATATAAGCAGCCGCGCGTCGCCGCCATTTTCACTCGTGCATTGGAAATGTTAGGGAGAGGACGTGGCTGGCGTCCTCTCCGTTTATTAATCTTGAATCCTTGATGCAAAAATATTTGTGCTTATTGCTTAATTGTGGGGACTGGGGAGCAGCTGTATTATATAGGAGGAGTACAGTGCAGAGTTTTGCTGACAGTGACCACCAGTATACGTTGTCTGCCTGAAAAACACTCCATATCTGTGCTCAGTGTGCTGCATATATCTGTGCTCACACTGCTTAATTGTGGGGACTGGGGAGCAGCTGTATTATATAGGAGGAGTACAGTGCAGAGTTTTGCTGACAGTGACCACCAGTATACGTTGTCTGCCTGAAAAACACTCCATATCGGTGCTCAGTGTGCTGCATATATCTGTGCTCACACTGCTTAATTGTGGGGACTGGGGAGCAGCTGTATTATATAGGAGGAGTACAGTGCAGAGTTTTGCTGACAGTGACCACCAGTATACGTTGTCTGCCTGAAAAACACTCCATATCTGTGCTCAGTGTGCTGCATATATCTGTGCTCACACTGCTTTATTGTGGGGACTGGGGACCACCAGTATATTATATAGGAGGAGTACAGTGCAGAGTTTTGCTGACAGTGACCACCAGTATACGTTGTCTGCCTGAAAAACACTCCATATCTGTGCTCAGTGTGCTGCATATATCTGTGCTCACACTGCTTTATTGTGGGGACTGGGGACCACCAGTATATTATATAGGAGGAGTACAGTGCAGAGTTTTGCTGACCAGTGACCACCAGTATACGTTGTCTGCCTGAAAAACACTCCATATCTGTGCTCAGTGTGCTGCATATATCTGTGCTCACACTGCTTTATTGTGGGGACTGGGGACCAGCAGTATTATATAGGAGGAGTACAGTGCAGAGCTTTGCTGACAGTGACCACCAGTATATATAGCAGTACGGTACGGAAGGCCACTGCTCTACCTACCTCTGTGTCGTCAAGTATACTATCCATCTAGATTCTATACCTGTGGTGCATTTTAGTTTTGCAGTTTGCTGACAGTGACCACCAGTATATATAGCAGTACGGTACGGAAGGCCACTGCTCTACCTACCTCTGTGTCGTCAAGTATACTATCCATCTAGATTCCATACCTGTGGTGCATTTTAGTTTTGCAGTTTGCTGACAGTGACCACCAGTATATATAGCACTACGGTACGGAAGGCCACTGCTCTACCTACCTCTGTGTCGTCAAGTATACTATCCATCCATACCTGTGGTGCATTTCAGTTGTGCGCAGTATATATAGTAGTAGGCCATTGCTATTGATACTGGCATATAATTCCACACATTAAAAAATGGAGAACAAAAACGTGGAGGTTAAAATAGGGAAAGATCAAGATCCACTTCCACCTCGTGCTGAAGCTGCTGCCACTAGTCATGGCCGAGACGATGAAATGCCATCAACGTCGTCTGCCAAGGCCGATGCCCAATGTCATAGTAGAGAGCATGTAAAATCCAAAAAACAAAAGTTCAGTAAAATGACCCAAAAATCAAAATTGAAAGCGTCTGATGAGAAGCGTAAACTTGCCAATATGCCATTTACGACACGGAGTGGCAAGGAACGGCTGAGGCCCTGGCCTATGTTCATGGCTAGTGGTTCAGATTCACATGAGGATGGAAGCACTCATCCTCTCGCTAGAAAAATGAAAAGACTTAAGCTGGCAAAAGCACAGCAAAGAACTGTGCGTTCTTCTAAATCACAAATCCCCAAGGAGAGTCCAATTGTGTCGGTTGCGATGCCTGACCTTCCCAACACTGGACGGGAAGAGCTTGCGCCTTCCACGATTTGCACGCCCCCTGCAAGTGCTGGAAGGAGCACCCGCAGTCCAGTTCCTGATAGTCAAATTGAAGATGTTACTGTTGAAGTACACCAGGATGAGGATATTGGTGTTGCTGGCGCTGGGGAGGAAATTGACATGGAGGATTCTGATGGTGAGGTGGTTTGTTTAAGTCAGGCACCCGGGGAGACATGCCTGGTCAAAATACAAAAAAAATCACCTCTTCGGTGTGGAATTATTTCAACACAAATGCGGACAACAGGTGTCAAGCCATGTGTTGCCTTTGTCAAGCTGTAATAAGTAGGGGTAAGGACGTTAACCACCTAGGAACATCCTCCCTTATACGTCACCTGGTCCGCATTCATCAGAAGTCAGTGACAAGTTCAAAAACTTTGGATGACAGCGGAAGCAGTCCACTGACCACTAAATCCCTTCCTCTTGTAACCAAGCTCCTGCAAACCACACCACCAACTCCCTCAGTGTCAATTTCCACCTTACACAGGAAAGCCAATAGTCCTGCAGGCCATGTCACTGGCAAGTCTGACGAGTCCTCTCCTGCCTGGGATTCCTCCGATGCATCCTTGAGTGTAACGCCTACTGCTGCTGGCGCTGCTGTTGTTGCTGCTGGGAGTCGATCGGCATCCCAGAGAGGAAGTCGGAAGACCACTTGTACTACTTCCAGTAAGCAATTGACTGTCCAACAGTCCTTTGCGAGGAAGATGAAATATCACAGCAGACATCCTGCTGCAAAGCGGATAACTCAGGTCTTGTCAGCCTGGGTGGTGAGAAACGTGGTTCCGGTATCCACCGTTAATTCACAGGCAACTAGAGACTTGTTTGAGGTACTGTGTCCCCGGTACTAAATACCATCTAGGTTCCATTTCTCTAGGCACGCGATACCGAAAATGTACACAGACGTCAGAAAAAGAGTCACCAGTGTCCTAAAAAATGCAGTTGTACCCAATGTACACTTAACCACGGACATGTGGACAAGTGGAGCAGGGCAGACTCAGGACTATATGACTGTGACAGCCCACTGGGTAGATGTATTGCCTCCCGCAGCAAGAACAGCAGCAGCGGCACCAGTAGCAGCATCTCGCAAACGCCAACTCGTTCCTAGGCAGGCTACGCTTTGTATCACCGCTTTCCATAAGAGGCACACAGCTGACAACCTCTTACGGAAACTGAGGAACATCATCGCAGAATGGCTTACCCCAATTGGACTCTCCTGGGGATTTGTGACATCGGACAACGCCACCAATATTGTGCGTGCATTACATCTGGGCAAATTCCAGCACGTCCCATGTTTTGCACATACATTGAATTTGGTGGTGCGGAATTATTTAAAAAACGACAGGGGCGTGCAAGAGATGCTGTCGGTGGCCCGAAGAATTGCGGGCCACTTTCGGCATTCAGGCACCGCGTGCCGAAGACTGGAGCACCAGTAAACAGTCCTGAACCTGCCCTGCCATCATCTGAAGCAAGAGGTGGTAACGAGGTGGAATTCAACCCTCTATATGCTTCAGAGGATGGAGGAGCAGCAAAAGGCCATTCAAGCCTATACTTCTGCCCACGATATAGGCAAAGGAGGGGGAATGCACCTGACTCAAGCGCAGTTGAGAATGATTTCAACGTTGTGCAAGGTTCTGCAACCCTTTGAACTTGCCACACGTGAAGTCAGTTCAACACTGCCAGCCTGAGTCAGGTCATTCCCCTCATCAGGCTTTTGCAGAAGAAGCTGGAGACATTGAAGGAGGAGCTAAAACAGAGCGATTCCGCTAGGCATGTGGGACTTGTGGATGGAGCCCTTAATTCGCTTAACCAGGATTCACGGGTGGTCAATCTGTTGAAATCAGTCACTACATTTTGGCCACCGTGCTCGAGCCTAGATTTAAAACCTACGTTGTATCTCTCTTTCCGGCAGACACAAGTCTGCAGAGGTTCAAAGACCTGCTGGTGAGAAAATTGTCAAGTCAAGCGGAACGTGACCCGTCAACATCTCCTCCTTCACATTCTCCCGCAACTGGGGGTGCGAGGAAAAGGCTAAGAATTCCGAGCCCACCCGCTGGCGGTGATGCAGGGCAGTCTGGAGCGAGTGCTGACATCTGGTCCGGACTGAAGGACCTGCCAACGATTACTGACATGTCGTCTACTGTCACTGCATATGATTCTGTCACCATTGAAAGAATGGTGGAGGATTATATGAGTGACCGCATCCAAGTAGGCACGTCAGACAGTCCGTACGTATACTGGCAGGAAAAAGAGGCAATTTGGAGGCCCTTTTTTAAACCAAAAAAAATATTGTGTTTTTTGCGCTAGACAGACAGTAAAAAATGCAGCATGCACACCTCAGAAAAATCCACTAATTTTCCATATACAACTGTTTACAAAGAAATTGGTGTACAAATTGCGCAAATTCTGTCTTATATGATTACATATAATAAAAGAGCATTACTTCCCTTTTGTTTCTTTGTGGGAAGGACAATAACTTCTCAGATGTCACCATTAATTGAATTATCTAAACTGTAAAAGATAATAAACACAATAGTGCAGACATCCAATTCAAAAACCATAAAGTTTTTTATATACACCACACTCACAATATGTCAATGGGTTGAAGGCATGTAATGAGTCTCTAACTTGAACGAAGATGTTTCTATTAGGTTCTTTTAAAATCCACCTGGGCTTTATGCTGAAACAGAATAAAGCGAAGCAATAGTGCAGACTCCCATTCAAGGAAAAAATATATTTTAATACAAATGCACTCACAAACAGACAAAATTAAAAAGCATGTAGTAACACTGGTGCTAGAGATGGCTGTATACTGATCGATCCAAAAGGCCCACAGAGTTCCGGATACTCCTAGGAGCAAATTCGGGATCAGTCCTATACCTCAGTCCACCAGGTAAGAAGAAGCCACACCGCTTAATGCATTTCGAACCCAACTGGTATCTTCCTCAGAAGCGTCTGTGGCTAGACAACATCATCAAACATTTATACCCATCCAATTTAGTCTCATAATGTCCATCAGCTGTGTCCAAATGCACCTACTCCCACTTCCGCTTTCAAATTTCGCGGGGGAGATGGTGACGCTATCATCCTCCAATCGGAGGATCTCTCTTCCTTCTCCGACGCCGCTGACGGCGGACAGGAACTGACGTCATGCGTGCCACCCGGTCCTGTGCGTTCCATACACGGAAAGTAAAACTGAGCGAGCACTTCCCGTTCCCGTCGTCAGCGGCGACGGACAGGAAGTCGCGCCCCTCACATATCTCGGGATACCACAATCTCCTCTACATGCGGAAGTGTGCGTTCCACGTCCTCATCTGTCATCCAGAACGGCACCATGATTATTATATATATGTCCACTTCCACTTGAAAAAAGAGGAGATCCTTGGGAATTTTCCATTCATAGTTCCATAAATATATATAAACCAAAAAACAAAACATATAGGTGGTTTTAGGGCCATGATATTATAATAAATACTACGATGTGATATTATCAATACATATAAATTCATGAATAAAAAATTATAAAAAATTATTAGGTTAAATTCACCAGTATATAAATGGATTGAAACATATAAATAAAATCCATAAATATAAAAATCCTGCAAAAAACATTATAAAAAACAATTATAAAAACCACTTCATCTCAAAATCGGTATTTAATCCTTTAGGTTGCAGAGAATTTAGTTTAAAAATCCATTTCATTTCATTCTTAGCTAATCTACTTTCTAGATCTTTAGTCCGCCATGTGGGTTTGACCTGTTCTATTCCCCAAAATCTTTTAAAAAACATTCTTTTTTATCATGCTGGGTTTTAATGTATTGATAATATCACATCGTAGTATTTATTATAATATGATGGCCCTAAAACCACCTATATGTTTTGTTTTTTGGTTTATATATATATTTATGGATCTCCTCTTTTTTCAAGTGGAAGTGGACATATATATAATAATCATGATGCCGTTCTGGATGACAGATGAGGACGTGGAACGCACACTTCCGCATGTAGAGGAGATTGTGGTATCCCGAGATATGTGAGGGGCGCGACTTCCTGTCCGTCGCCGCTGACGACGAGAACGGGAAGTGCTCGCTCAGTTTTACTTTCCGTGTATGGAATGCACAGGACCGGGTTGTTATGAACCACAGGTAGTGGTTCATTCCTATTTTATGTTTATAAAGTTGTCTTGCATGCCAGGATTTCCTGTTGCTCTGTTTTAGAATACTCTTGTCTGCTGCCGCTGGTGAGTCTGTGTAATTGCAGCTTGTTCCCATGTGTTCAGCCTCACCTGGCTGCTAATTGCATCTTGTCAGTTTGGAATCATGCAACAGGGCAGCTGCATGGGATTATTAATTAGGCCTCTCTGTTATATGCTGGCTGTTTACAATTCACAGATGCTGGTGATATTCCTTGGTTTGCAGTCTGCTTGAAGTGTGAGCTGGTTCCTGTCAGTCCCTGTGTTGATTCCTGTGTCAGTCCCTGTGTCGATTCCTGTGTCTGATCCCGTGTCCTGCTGTGAGGCGTTCCTGCCCTGAGGTCCAGTGGCTTTGCCTGTCCCTGGTCAAGTCTTCTGGCTTCCTGGTGTCCACCGGTCTGTCGTTTGGGATTCTGCCTGTCCTCCAGTTCTGAGAGTCGGTGTCGGCAGCATTAGAAGTTCCTGTCCGTTTGCCAGTATTCGTACCGGTTCCGTGAGTAGCGGCTCTCCCGCGTCCGTTGGCCTAGGCCGCTGTATTCCATTATTGTTTCTGTCCCTGGTGTTTTGCAGAGGGTTCTGCTTATGCTGTCACCGCCGGTACACAAGGGTATTGTGTCGGCGTGTGATCAGCATTTCCTTTGTTGTTCTTTTCCTTTGGCGGTTTCTCCGCACATACTTTAGGTTTTTAGTTAGCTTGTAGCCCCTGGCCTGTTTGCTTAGTTAGAGGTCCTCTTGTTATCATTCTGCCTCGGATTTCCCTTTGTCTCTCATTAAGACCGGGGGGCACCGGAGTTGGGCAGACATAATCCGCCCTTCAAACGTGGCTGCCAAGGGCTCAAGAAACCATAGTCTCGCAAGGGATTTCCGATAGCACGGGTGAGACAACAGAGTTAGGGCGCCAGGGGCTATTCCCTTTCCATTCCCCTTTCCCAGCGTTACGTCCTGGTGCTCTGGACTCACTTCATGAACATCTCCCTTGTTCTGAGCACCAGGAACCTAACATTATCACCAGCCATACCCTGGACTGGGCCATACCCTGGACTGGTATGGCCCAGTCCAGCTAGACACTGGACTGGGCCAAAAAAGAAATAAAACTTTTTTTTTCTTTTTTGGCCCAGTCCAGTGTCTAGTCTAGAATCCAGTCCTGTCTAGAATTCAGTGTGCAGAATCCAATCCGGTGTTTAGAATCCAGTCTTGTCTAGAATTCAGTGTGCAGAATCCAATCCGGTGTTTAGAATCCAGTCCTGTCTAGAATTCAGTGTGCAGAATCCAGTCCGGTGTTTAGAATCCAGTCCGGTGTTTAGAATCCAGTCCGGTGTTTAGAATCCAGTCCGGTTAAAAAAAAAAAAAAAAAAAAAAAAGTCTTGTTTTGTTTAGTAAAAATTTAGTCTTGCCTTGTCTTGTCTAGTTTTTAATCCTCCTATGTCTACTATGCAAGCCCTGCAGGCATCTCTCGCAGCCCTGAACTCTGTATTCAGTGCTTTGAGACCAGAGCGACTAGAAGTTTTGCAGCAATCCCTAAAGCAACTGCAAAACCTACTGACTAAAATCTTGCTCATCTTGCCAGAAGTCGTTGAGAGTACATCTATCTCTAAAGAGACTCTTGTTCACAGTATGGTGACAAGAGAATCCTCTGGTTTAATTGAAGAGAAAAGGTTTAAAAGTTTTCTGCGGCCCAGGCTCTCAGAAGAGGAGCGTCTGCGTCGCAGAAACTTAAACTTGTGCCTATATTGTGGGGGTTTAGGCCACTATCTGCAGACCTGTGAGTTGCGCAAACCAAAGTGTGGTGACGAGTCTTGCCCTCTGGCCAAGTTGAGTCAGGATACAAGACCTACTCCTGTCTCTACTGTGGCAGAGGTACTTGTCACACAACCCACACTAAAAAGCTCTCTGTCCTATAATTGGGGTCCTTGGGCAAGGGAGCCCCATTATAGATTCAGGAATCAAAAGAGAATGTTTCTCTCCTCTCTTGAGGTTTCTGTGGAAGCGGAGTTGCAAGCCCCTGGAGTGGTGCCCGATGCCCAGGGTCCTGGAGTGGTGCCTGTAGCCCAGGGTCCTGGAGTGGTGCCCGTAGCCCAGGGTCCTGGAGTGGTGCCCGTAGCCCAGGGTCCTGGAGTGGTGCCCGTAGCCCAGGGTCCTGGAGTGGTGCCCATAGCCCAGGGTCCTGGAGTGGTGCCCGTAGCCCAGGGTCCTGGAGTGGTGCCCGATGCTCAGGTTCTTGGTGCGGTACCTGATGCCCAGAGTGCTGGAGCGGTACCCGATGCCCAGAGTGCTGGAGCGGTACCCGATGCCCAGAGTGCTGGAGCGGTACCCGATGCCCATAGTGCTGGAGCGGTACCCGATGCCCTAGCTTATAGAGGGACATCAAATATTATAGTTCAGGTGTCCATACCGGAAGGGGTCTCAGAAGCTGTCACCCCAGGTAGGGACTTGAAAAGCGCAACCCTAGAAAGGGTCTCTAAAACCATAGTTATTGAAGGGAACTCGAGAAGCAAAACCCCAGAAGGGATCTTTGAAGTAATATCCCCAAGTGGGGTCTCGAGAGACGCAGCCCCAAAGAAGGGTCTAGAAGTCGCTTCCCCAGGAAAGAACTTAAGAAGCATAGCATTAGTGGAGGATCTGAACGTTATTGCTTCAGCAAAAGTCCCGGAAGTCATAGTCCCGGGAGAACTTTCGATAATTATCGACTCAGAGAGGGAGGCCGATGGCCCGATCCCAGTCAGGGAGGCCAACGGCCCGGTCCCAGTAAAAGAATCCGAGGTGCTGGCCCCAGCGGTGTTCCCGGAGGCCACTGCCCCAGCGGGGTTCCCGGAGGCCACTGCCCCAGCGGGGTTCCCGGAGGCTACTGCCCCAGCGGGGTTCCCG
The DNA here is from genome assembly GCF_028390025.1 of Pseudophryne corroboree. Taxonomy (NCBI): domain Eukaryota; kingdom Metazoa; phylum Chordata; class Amphibia; order Anura; family Myobatrachidae; genus Pseudophryne; species Pseudophryne corroboree. The sequence continues at coordinate 416,359,311 of NC_086447.1, read as the reverse complement.
GAGGCCACTGCCCCAGCGGGGTTCCCGGAAGTCACTGCCCCGGGTGGGGTTCAGAAAGTCACTGCCCCGGGTGGGGTTCAGAAAGTCACTGCCCCGGGTGGGGTTCAGAAAGTCACTGCCCCGGGTGGGGTTCAGAAAGTCACTGCCCCGGGTGGGATTCAGAAAGTCACTGCCCCGGGTGGGGTTCAGAAAGTCTTAGCCCCGGGTGGGGTTCAGAGAGCAACTGCCCCGGGTGGGGTTCAGAGAGTCTCAGCCTCGAGTAAGGTCAATAGTGACCAGGTCCTAGCAAAGCACTCCAGTCAGTCAGATGAGAAGGAAACAGATCCTGACTCTGATATCTCAACATCCATAACCTTTGATGGGGACTTAGCCCAATTTCAAGCGCTTTTCAAACACTATTACACTATTATGTTGTCTAGACCATTTCTGGGCGTCACTTCAGAAAACCTTGGGCTCTATCTGATTTATTCTTTTAGAGGAGAGCCTTTTGAGTGGGCGACCAGCCTAATGAAAGCTGAAGATCCCATTCTTCAGGATCCCCTAGCATTCTGTGATGCAATTATTAAAAGATATGGTTCCAAAGAAATTGGTTCAGGTTCCTCTAAGTCACCCGTCTTGTCTGCTGAGAGTCCACCAAATACTGTAAACTCGGCACAAGAGTCCCAGCCCGTTGTTTTGACTGCAGGATGTGCTTTTCTGACTTCTTCTTCTAATAATAGTACTTTACCAGAAAGTTCAGCTCCCAAGGGTAAGAGACCTGTCTCTGATTTGAACGCAGCCTTGCTGGGTGGTACCATCAGTTCAGACAATGTTTGGGGAATTACCTTGGTCAGACCTAAAGAGCTTCGTAAAAAGAAGAAGAAGAAAAAGAAATAATTTTTGACTCTTGCCTTGATAAAAAAAAGAGAGATTTTTTTTTTCCTTGTCTTGTGTCCAGTGGCCACCATCAAGGGGAGGGCACTGTTACAATTTGTTGCTACAGCTTGTTTTTTGTTTTCTTGTCTGTTAGACCAGTGTGTCAGTTTTTTTTTTTTGTATCCCTTGTTCTGGATAGTCTGAATTTTAAGGTCTTTTGACCCCTCCTCAAGGGGGGGGTAATGTTATGAGCCACGGCTGTGGCTCATTCCTGTTTTGCCGTTTTGTTCTGCATTTCATGTTATACTTCTGTTTATGTTCCCCGTGGGTGTCATGGGGTGCTCGGAGCTCACCCTTAAGGAGGGGATACTGTTATGAACCACAGGTAGTGGTTCATTCCTATTTTATGTTTAGAAAGTTGTCTTGCATGCCAGGATTTTCTGTTGCTCTGTTTTAGAATACTCTTGTCTGCTGCCGCTGGTGAGTCTGTGTAATTGCAGCTTGTTCCCATGTGTTCAGCCTCACCTGGCTGCTAATTGCATCTTGTCAGTTTGGAATCATGCAACAGGGCAGCTGCATGGGATTATTAATTAGGCCTCTCTGTTATATGCTGGCTGTTTACAATTCACAGATGCTGGTGATATTCCTTGGTTTGCAGTCTGCTTGAAGTGTGAGCTGGTTCCTGTCAGTCCCTGTGTTGATTCCTGTGTCAGTCCCTGTGTCGATTCCTGTGTCTGATCCCGTGTCCTGCTGTGAGGCGTTCCTGCCCTGAGGTCCAGTGGCTTTGCCTGTCCCTGGTCAAGTCTTCTGGCTTCCTGGTGTCCACCGGTCTGTCGTTTGGGATTCTGCCTGTCCTCCAGTTCTGAGAGTCGGTGTCGGCAGCATTAGAAGTTCCTGTCCGTTTGCCAGTATTCGTACCGGTTCCGTGAGTAGCGGCTCTCCCGCGTCCGTTGGCCTAGGCCGCTGTATTCCATTATTGTTTTTGTCCCTGGTGTTTTGCAGAGGGTTCTGCTTATGCTGTCACCGCCGGTACACAAGGGTATTGTGTCGGCGTGTGATCAGCATTTCCTTTGTTCTTTTCCTTTGGCGGTTTCTCCGCACATACTTTAGGTTTTTAGTTAGCTTGTAGCCCCTGGCCTGTTTGCTTAGTTAGAGGTCCTCTTGTTATCATTCTGCCTCGGATTTCCCTTTGTCTCTCATTAAGACCGGGGGGCACCGGAGTTGGGCAGACATAATCCGCCCTTCAAACGTGGCTGCCAAGGGCTCAAGAAACCATAGTCTCGCAAGGGATTTCCGATAGCACGGGTGAGACAACAGAGTTAGGGCGCCAGGGGCTATTCCCTTTCCATTCCCCTTTCCCAGCGTTACGTCCAGGTGCTCTGGACTCACTTCATGAACATCTCCCTTGTTCTGAGCACCAGGAACCTAACACGGGTGGCACGCATGACGTCAGTTCCTGTCCACCGTCAGCGGCGTCGGAGAAGGAAGAGAGATCCTCCGATTGGAGGATGATAGCGTCACCATCTCCCCCGCGAAATTTGAAAGCGGAAGTGGGAGTAGGTGCATTTGGACACAGCTGATGGACATTATGAGACTAAATTGGATGGGTATAAATGTTTGATGATGTTGTCTAGCCACAAACGCTTCTGAGGAAGAACCCAGTTGGGTTCGAAATGCATTAAGCGGTGTGGCTTCTTCTTACCTGGTGGACTGAGGTATAGGACTGATCCCGAATTTGCTCCTAGGAGTATCCGGAAATCTGTGGGCCTTTTGGATCGATGAGTATACAGCCATCTCTAGCACCAGTGTTACTACATGCTTTTTAATTTTGTCTGTTTGTGAGTGCATTTGTATTAATATCTTTTTTCCTTGAATGGGAGTCTGCACTATTGCTTCGCTTTATTCTGTTTCAGCATAAAGCCCAGGTGGATTTTAAAATAACCTAATAGAAACATCTTCGTTCAAGTTAGAGACTCATTACATGCCTTCAACCCATTGACATATTGTGAGTGTGGTGTATATAAAAAAACTTTATGGTTTTTGAATTGGATGTCTGCACTATTGTGTTTATTATCTTTTACAGTTTAGATAATTCAATAAATGGTGACATCCGAGAAGTTATTGTCCTTCCCACAAAGAAACAAAAGGGAAGTAATGCTCTTTTATTATGTGTAATCATATAAGACAGAATTTGCGCAATTTGTACACCAATTTCTTTGTAAAATTTGGAGGCCCTTGCACAAACTGGCTTTATTCTACCTAAGTTGCCCTCCCTCCAGTGTGTACTCCGAAAGAGTGTTTAGTGCAGCCGCTCACCTTGTCAGCAATCGGCGTACGAGGTTAATTCCAGAAAATGTGGAGAAGATGATGTTCATCAAAATGAATTATAATCAATTCCTCCGTGGAGACATTCACCAGCAATTGCCTCCAGAAAGTACACAGGGACCTGAGATGGTGGATTCCAGTGGGGACGAATTAATAATCTGTGAGGAGGGGGATGTACACAGTGAAAGGGGTGAGGAATCGGAGGATGATGATGAGGTGGACATCTTGCCTCTTTAGAGCCAGTTTGTGCAAGGAGAGATTGATTGCTTCTTTTTTTGGTGGGGGCCCAAACCAACCAGTCATTTCAGTCACAGTCGTGTGGCAGACCCTGTCGCTGAAATGATGGGTTCGTTAAAGTGTGCATGTCCTGTTTATACAACATAAGGGTGGGTGGGAGGGCCCAAGGACAATTCCATCTTGCACCTCCTTTTTTCTTTCATTTTTCTTTGCATCATGTGCTGTTTGGGGACTATTTTTTTTGAAGTGCCATCCTGCCTGACACTGCAGTGCCACTCCTAGATGGGCCAGGTGTTTGTGTCGGCCACTTGTGTCGCTAAGCTTAGTCACACAGCGACCTTGGTGCGCCTCTTTTTTTCTTTGCATCATGAGCTGTTTGGGGACAATTTTTTTGAAGTGCCATCCTGCCTGACACTGCAGTGCCACTCCTAGATGGGCCAGGTGTTTGTGTCGGCCACTTGTGTCGCTTAGCTTAGCCATCCAGCGACCTCGGTGCAAATTTCAGGACTAAAAATAATATTGTGAGGTGTGAGGTGTTCAGAATAGACTGACAATGAGTGGAAATTATGGTTATTGAGGTTAATAATACTATGGGATCAAAATGACCCCCAAATTCTATGATTTAAGCTGTTTTTGAGGGTTTTCTGTAAAAAACACCCGAATCCAAAACACACCCGAATCCGACAAAAAATTTTCAGGGAGGTTTTGCCAAAACGCGGAACCGAATCCAAAACCAAAACACAAAACCCGAAAAATGTCCGGTGCACATCACTACACACAATAAGACTCACCTATAGTCTCCATACCTTTAAACGTTCCCTGAAAACTCACCTCTTCAGACAAGCCTATCAAATTTCAGACCCACTAACATAACCTTCAATGCTTCCCTATCAAATTGCATCCTCTCTGTACAGTCAACATAACTTCACATATTTTGTCTCCCAACATTGCTGGGTAATCATATCATATAACCCATTAAGAACCTTGCAATCTGGTAGACCATTATGCAATAAGTAGCATGTATCCTTGTGTATCAATGCTTATATCCTTATAGATTGTAAGCTTGCAAACAGGGCCTTCCTACCTCTGTCTGTCTGTTTTTGCCCAGTTTGTTCTAAAAACTGTTGTTCTAATTGTAAAGCGCAACGCAATATGCTGCGCTATACAAGAAACTGCTGATAATAATAAAAATAATAACCATCATAGTGATAGGAGAACCAATTTCTCCATTAACAACCCGATACAATATGTTAACAGTGCGGAATATAGATAGGTAAAAAAATTAGAAGAAGGTATGCCCAAAGGCGCTAAGATCAAAAATCTTCATCAGGTGACTCCAAGACACTGAATAAAATGCTTTCTCCAGGCTGAGAAGCATAATAGGGGTGGACAAATTGTTAGTTGATTCCTGTATTATTACAGCCAAAGCAGTGCAAACCCCTTTGACCAAAAATCTATTGTGGGTGAAGACTAGTTGTTGGGAAGTGATAGAATGGATTGCAAGCGGTTAGACATTAGTTTAGTCAGGATATTAAGATCCTGAATAAGCAATGTAATAGGCTTGTAGGAAGAAAGCAATTCAGGATCCTTACTAGGTTTTGGAAATAAAATTGTATTGGCTTCTATGAAGTTTCGAAAAAGTAATTGGTCCCTATGGATTTCCTGAAAGTGGGAGGTTAGAATGGGGACAATTAAGGGCTTCAATATCTTATAATATTCCCCAAAGAATCCATCAGGACCAGGAGATTTATTGATAGGTAGCTGTGAAATTACCGTAGCAACCTCTGATTCCATGATGTCCTCATTAAGGAATTCACGTTGAGTCGAGGAGAGTTTAGGTAAAGTGGCCTGCAATTCTAGGTTATCAGGGGGGGCTGTATATAAGGATGTGTAATATGTGTGAAACTGAAAATGTCATATATGGATACAACCTTCTGATTTGTGATTGTGACTGGATGATTCCTAGCCCTCACTGAATGCATTCAGCGGTCACGGTCATGAATAACTGTAATATGTTGTTTATTTCTCTGTGTTCTGGTCATGCTAGCCAACAGATCACCTGCCTTATTACCTCATTGGTAAAAGCGATTTGCCGTGAAGCCTATTTTCAGTTGGGCATTATCTAGGAGAAAGCTCTCCAAGAAATTTATTTTTTTGATTATAATCAGTAAGGCATGGTTCCGTTGGGTCAGATTCATACTGTATAACCAAAAGGCAGTAGCCATAGCCATCACATTTCTGCTGGTATTTCCTTCTCCTCCCAGCTTGATAAGCTATTATGTGTTTTCTAACCACAGCTTTGGCTGTTGCCCAAAAGAGGGCAGGATCATCTCAATGTTCAATATTATCATCTGCAAAATCTTGCCATTTGGAGTGCAAATATTGGGTGAAAGTATCAGACCTGCTGAGGGAGGACAGGAAATGCCAACATTTGGATGAGACACTAGGGTTCTGGGTCTAAAGGTAAATGGAGACAGGTGCTTGATCTGAAATAAGAATACTGTGAATATCTGCGAAGATCGCCTTAGGAAGTAACAGACCAGAAAGCAGGAAATAATCAATCCATGAAGAGGACTGATGGACGTGAATAAGTGTAGGTCCTACCAGAATGGTTCATGATCATCCATACATCATGTAGGCTGTGGAGATTTCTCAATAGGTATAAGCCTCCCCCCCCCCCCCCTCCTCCAAGAGAGGCTGCATAGGACTCATCCTAGAATGATCAAGGAGAGGATCCACCACATTATTAAAATCTTAGCCGATAATCAAATTAGGAGAAGGGCACTGCAGCAATATGTTATAAATATGTCTAAATAAAATGGAGATTAGGAGACGTGGGGGAATACAGATTCAGAATGGTAAAAGGATCTCATCGGATGAGTACATCCAGAAATCTATAGCGGTCCTCATTATCACTTAGACAATCAATACCGAAGATTTGTATTAAATACAATCGCCTTCCCTCCTTTTTAGTGCTATGAGCAGTGAAATTACATTCCTATTGTTTTAACAAAGTCCAGGAGGGAAACATTCTTCAAATGAAGAGAAGCAATGGGACACGAGGACATGCACTGAGACTGGAGGGGTGGGGGGAGGGGGGTTTCAGGAGAAATATGAGAAAAAATTACTTCACAGAAAGGGTAGTGGACAAGTGTAATAGCCTCCCATCAGAGGTGGTAGTGGCTAAGACAGTAGAGCAATTTAAAAATGCATGGGATAGACATAAGGATATCCTTACAAAGAAATAAGGATCAAATAAGTTTTGAGTTATCAATATGATAAAAAAAAAGGGCAGACTAGATAGGCCAAGTGGTTCTTATCTGCCGTCAAATTCTATGTTCCTATATCCAGGAATGTCGAAGGGACATGCTCTGGGAGGCTACCCAGTGGGATTCCTGCAGAAGTACAATATCCAGTGTAAGATGTTTCAGATGGGTGACCACTCACCTACGCTTTACCAAATTGAGACCATGTAAATTCCATGAGATTATATGAGCATCCCAGAAATCATAACTAATGGCAGTATTTTTCATAGTTAGTGACTGTATCAACCAATTTCTCTCCTAGGGATAGAAAATGCAGAGAATAAAGAAAGCAGTAATCCCAAACCCCCATCCCAGCAAGTTTGGGTAGCAGTGGTAAATAATGCCTTACATGTCGGCCATGCAAGTAACATATAAGAAAAACCTTTTCAAAGGCTTGACCTCTTATTTATTTGCTGACTCCCAATGAGCTAGGGATTTTGGGCATAATTCAGACCTGATTCCAGCAGCAAATTTGTTAGCAAATGGGCAAAGCCATGTGCACTGCAGGGGGGCAGATATAACATTTGCAGATATAGTTAGATTTGGGTGAGTTGTTTCTGTGCAGGGTAAATACTGGCTGTTTTTACACTACAATTTAGATTTCAGTTTCAACACACCACACCCAAATCTAACTATCTCTGTATTGGTTATATCTGCCCCCCCCTGCAGTGCACATGGGGGGTATTTCCAAGTTGATGGCAGCAGGAATTTTGTTAGCAGTTGGGCAAAACCATGTGCACTGCAGGGGAGGCAGATATAACATGTGCAGAAAGAGTTAGATTTGGGTGGTTTATTTTATTTCTGTGCAGGGTAAATACGGGCTGCTTTATTTTTACACTGCAAATTAGACTGCAGATTGAACACATCACACCCAAATCTAACTCTCTCTGCACATGTTAAATCTGCCTCCCCTGCAGTGCACATGGTTTTGCCCAACTGTTAACAAAATTCCTGCTGCGATCAACTTGGAATTACCCCCATGGTTTTGCCCATTTGCTAACAAATTAGGCCCTTTGTCCTTTCTATATATCTGTCTGTGCTAAGCAAGATAAAGCCTTTAAAAACATTAATGTTTTTAAAGTTTTTAAAGGCTTTATCTTGCTTAACCCAAATAGGAAACTTTGTAGGGAATAGGAAACTTTGCCTTTTAAATAAAATCAGCTTCTTCTTATCCAAACTATTTATAATTAATGGTAATAGGTGTCCTGTGGAATATTTTATATATATGATACAAGTGTGAACACAAACTAAAGCCACATTACAAATGGCAAAAAGATTATTTTTTTTATGAGGGATGTAGCTTTAATCAGTGTAAAGTTGACTTTTGCAGTACCTCTGAACTGTCAGGGGGATTCCAAGTTCCTACATTTTCCTCCAGTTACACAACCCAAGACACTTCCCCTATACATTGGCAGCTTTGCCACACAACCTCTTCCCATATTCTGTTCAGAAAAACTGCAATCTCATTTTATTTTATTTATTTATTTATTTATTTTTCCCAAATAGGAAGTTATTTTTTGTAGCAAAAATTAGAATTTTTCCTTGATGGCCTTATATTTGCTTTTCAGTTCTCTTGTACAATAAAGAGGACAGTAAGATTTCTAAATCTGAGCCAGTCCAGCAATTGATGGCAGAGGAGGGAGCGTGGGTGTTTGCTCTATGAAGATGCATGCCAAGAAATAGGGTAGTCAAAAATCTCTGCTCACAGCATCATAAGCCATGTGACTATGGATGTCGTTGTAGTCAAACAGCAAACTGTAAGTCATACTTACCAATACTCCCTGATTGTCAGGTAGACTCCCTGAATTTACTCTTACATAGGAAGGATAATCCCGGGATCTGCAGGTTCCCTGGATTTGTGCTTAAAATTGTCGGGATTTGAATCCCAGGATTGGAGGTTTTTTTTGTAATGCTGGGCAGCACTAGGCACCTGCAGCACACGGCTCAGATGCTGCACAGCTGGCCCTGTCCCCCTGTGCACAGCGCCCACTCACTCGCCCGCACTGACAACTGGCAATCAGTGCGACATACTGTGTGCTTGCCTGTGCAGTACAGGGATGTGCGGTGAAGTAAATGGCTGTGGAGGCGCTGGCTAGTACCAGAGCTAGATTTACACACAATATTTTATTATTATTTATTACCAGTTATTTATATAGCGCACACATATTCCGCAGCGCTTTACAGAGAATAATTGTCCATTCACATCAGTCCCTGCCCCAGTGGAGCTTACAATCTACATTCCCTATCACATGTACACACACACTCACGCTAGGGTTAATTTTGTGGGAGCCAATTAACCTACCAGTATATTTTTGGATTGTGGGAGGAAACCGGAGTACCCGGAGGAAACCCACGCAAGTACGGAGAGAATATACAAACTCTGCACAGTTAGGGCCATGGTGGGAATCGAACCCATGACCTCAGTGCTGTGAGGCAATAATGCTAACCATTATACATATAAGAGCCAAAGGGTTCATGTGGGCATTATAGACAGGTGCAGCAGTATATATTGCTGGACATTTGGTGAGTTTTGATAAGAGATGTGCGGAAAAGGAAGGCTACCTCCCCTGCCATAGACTTTTTACTCCAGAGATTTGACTATAAAAATTATATAGAATAATAAATGAAGATATTTATAATATATTCTTTGTATTTTTCATATACTGGATATAGTCAAAACTCTGGTTTAAACGTTAGTATGACAGGAAAGGATCTGCCTCACTTCACCGCACGCCACTGGTGTAGTAGTAGTAGTGTCCAGTCTCATAGAGGGAGCCCAGGCAGCCATGGATAGAGAGGAAAGGAGCAAAGGGGGAGGAGGATAGGTCTCCGGTCTGACTCCTGGCTAGGCAGGGCTTAAAGTGGTCCAGGAGAGGTGGTGGAACTCATTTCCCGTGCAACCTACAACCCCAACACACGCACACACATCTCCCATTAGGCAGAACCAGGGCCAGTGCTAGAGTGTTTGGCGTCCCCCTGCAAACTATAAATTTGTGCATTACCTCCCGATGGTGTCACAAGGAAGGGGTGTGGTCACACAATAGTATCCCCAATTGAAATTATGCCACACAGTAGAACAATCTTATTCCAATTACACTGCATGTAGTGCCCCATATTTATATTACACCACATAGTAGTGTCCCTTATTCACCTTATGACACACAGCAGTGCCCCTTATTCACATTACATCACTCAGTAGTGTCCTTTATTCACATTATGCTACACAGTGGTACCGCTTATACACGTTATGGAATTACTGTGCAAGGCCGTGGAGGAGGTGGAACTAGTTTCACCTACAATCACAGGTGGTGGATCTCAGTCCCACCTTATTCCCGCCCACTTTATCCTCTGTGGCTAGGACTCTGAGTCGGGACTCGGGGGAAGGGACATAAGAACTGAGGGACTGGAGAAGGAGGGAGTCCCGCTGCTAACTGCAATAGTGCCACCACTGCCCAGCCCCACACCCAGTGTGTGAGAGTGACAGTGCTGCCCTGGGCTCTGCAAAATGCCGAAGTCAAGCCAGAAAGCCCTTATCCAGCCAGAGCCAAGAAGCTGCAGACTGCCAGTGCCAATTTGCTGAACCTGTCTGACTACTGAACTGTGCTGTTGGTGTTGACAGTGTCGAGTGTCAACTGACTGCTGCTGCCTGTGCCTGGGTGAGTCAGTGAATCATTTTATTTTTTTTCATATTTTCATTAACTACTCAATCCCAGGTATCACGTGAATCCTGGTATTGAGCGTTTTTCAATCCCAGATTGAAAATTTTTTCCTGGGTGTGTCTTCTACTCTTACCCTCTTTATCTAGTTGTTACAGAACATGGAGATAAAAATCATAGCTGTCTGTCTATATCTCTGTAGTGTATATGTGCCAGTCTATGTCATTGCTTTGGCATTCATTTACAGTTGGACGTAAGTCAATTTTATGACATGCCTCCCAGGCAAAACAATACATACTCTCTTCAGCACTGCGTGCAAAAATAAGATTTTACTTACCGGTAAATCTAGTTCTCGTAGTCCGTAGTGGATGCTGGGGACTCCGTAAGGACCATGGGGAATAGACGGGCTCCGCAGGAGACAGGGCACTTTAAGAAAGAATTTGGATTCTGGTGTGTTCTGGCTCCTCCCTCTATGTCCCTCCTCCAGACCTCAGTTAGAGAAACTGTGCCCGGAAGAGCTGACAGTACAAGGAAAGGATTTTGGAATCCAGGGCAAGACTCATACCAGTCACACCAATCACACCGTATAACTTGTGATAAACATACCATACATAACAGTATGAACAACAACGGAGCATCAGATCAACCCTGATGCAACCATAACATAACCCTTATGTAAGCAATAACTATATAAAAGTATTGCAGAAGAAGTCCGCACTTGGGACGGGCGCCCAGCATCCACTACGGACTACGAGAAATAGATTTACCGGTAAGTAAAATCTTATTTTCTGTAACGTCCTAGTGGATGCTGGGGACTCCGTAAGGACCATGGGGATTATACCAAAGCTCCCAAACGGGCGGGAGAGTGCGGATGACTCTGCAGCACCGAATGAGCAAACACAAGGTCCTCCTCAGCCAGGGTATCAAACTTGTAGAACTTTGCAAAGGTGTTTGAACCTGACCAAGTAGCTGCTCGGCAAAGCTGTAATGCCGAGACCCCTCGGGCAGCCGCCCAAGAAGAGCCCACCTTCCTTGTGGAATGGGCCTTAACTGATTTAGGCAGCGGCAACCCAGCCGCAGAATGAACCTGCTGAATCGTGTTACAGATCCAGCGAGCAATAGTTTGCTTTGAAGCAGGTGTCCCAAGCTTGTTGGAAGCATACAGGATAAACAAAGATTCTGTTTTCCTGACCTTAGCCGTTCTGGCTACATAAACCTTCAAAGCCCCGACTACATCCAGTGACTCGGAATCCTCCAAGTCAGTAGTAGCCACAGGCACCACAATAGGTTGGTTTATATGAAAGGATGAAACCACTTTCGGCAGAAATTGTGGGCGGTCCGCAATTCTGCTCTATCCGCATGGAAAACCAGATAAGGGCTTTTATGTGACAAAGCCGCCAATTCTGACACACGCCTAGCCGAAGCCAAGGCTAATAGCATGACCACCTTCCACGTGAGATATTTTACTTCCATCGTTTTGAGTGGTTCAAACCAGTGTGATTTCAGGAAACTCAACACCACGTTAAGATCCCAAGGTGCCACTGGAGGCACAAAAGGGGGTTGAATACGCAGCACTCCCTTTACAAACGTCTGAACTTCAGGCAGAGAAGCCAGTTCTTTTTGAAAGAAAATGGATAGTGCCGAAATCTTGACCTTAATGGAACCCAATTTAAGGCCCAAAGTCACTCCCGACTGTAGGAAGTGAAGGAAAAGGCCCAGCTGGAATTCCTCCGTAGGGGCATTCCTGGCCTCACACCAAGCCACAAATTTTCGCCATATACGGTGATAATGTTGAGCCGTCACATCCTTCCTAGCCTCTATCAGCGTAGGAATGACCTCATCCGGAATGCCTTTTTCTGCTAGGATCCGGTGTTCAACCGCCATGCCATCAAACGCAGCCGCGGTAAGTCTTGGAACAGACAGGGCCCCTGTTGCACAAGTCCTGTCCTAGAGGCAGAGGCCACGGGTCCTCTGTGAGCATTTCTTGCAGATCTGGATACCAAGTCCTTCTTGGCCAATCCGGAACAATGAGTATTGTTCTCACTCCTAGTTTCCTTATGATTCTCAGCACCTTGGGTATGAGAGGAAGAGGAGGAAATACATAGACCGACGGGAACACCCACGGTGTCACCAGTGCGTCCACAGTTATCGCCTGAGAGTCTCTTGACCTGGCGCAATATCTCTGCTGCTTTTTGTTGAGGCGGGATGCCATCATGTCCACCTGTGGCAGTTCCCACCGACTTGCAATCTGCGTGAAGACTTCTTGATGTAGTCCCCACTCTCCCGGGTGGAGGTCGTGCCTGCTGAGGAAGTCTGCTTCCCAGTTGTCCACTCCCGGAATGCACACTGCTGACAGTGCGCTTACGTGATTCTCCGCCCAGCGAAGAATTCTGGTGGCTTCTACCATTGCCACCCTGCTCCTTGTGCCGCCTTGGCGGTTTACATGAGCCACTGCGGTGATGTTGTCTGACTGAATCAGAACCGGTTGGTCGCGAAGCAGGGACTCCGCTTGATGTAGGGCGTTGTATATGGCCCTTAGTTCCAGGATGTTGATGTGAAGGCAAGTCTCCTGACTTGACCACAGCCCTTGGAAATTTCTTCCCTGTGTGACTGCCCCCCACCCTCGGAGGCTTGCATCCGTGGTCACCAGGACCCAGTCCTGAATGCCGAATCTGCGAAATTCGAGAAGGTGAGCACTCTGCAGCCACCACAGGAGAGACACCCTGGCCCTGGGGGATAGGGTGATTAACCGATGCATCTGAAGATGTGATCCGGACCACTTGTCCAGTAAGTCCCATTGGAAGGTCTTCGCATGGAACCTGCCGAAAGGAATGGCCTCGTATGATGACACCATCCTTCCCAGGACCCGAGTGCAGTGATGCACTGACACCTGTTTTGGTTTTAATAGATTCCTGACCAGTGTCACAAGCTCCTGAGCTCTCTCTATCGGGAGATAAACCCTTTTCTGGTCTATGTCTAGGATCATGCCTAGGAGAGGCAGATGAGCTGTAGGAACCAACTGCGACTTTGGAATATATAGACTCCAGCCGTGTTTCCGTTACACTTCCAGAGAAAGTGATACGCTGTTCAGCAACTGCTCTCTTGATCTCGCTTTTATGAGATCGTCCAAGTACGTGATAATAGTGACACCTTGCTTCCGCAGGATCACCATCATTTCCACCATTACCTTGGTGAATATTCTCGGGGCCGTGGAGAGACCAAACGGCAATTCTGAGGTACGCCTGATGAGGTGGATAAATGGGGACATGAAGGTATGCATCCTTTATGTCCAGAGTCAACATAAAATCTCCCCTGTTCAGGCTTGCAATGACCGCTCTTAGCGATTCCATCTTGAACTTGAACCTTTTCAGGTATATGTTCAGGGATTTTAAATTCAATATGGGTCTGACCGAACCGTCTGGTTTCGGGACTACAACATGGTCGAATAATAACCCCCTTCTTGTTGAAGGAGGGGAACCTTGACCACCTGTTGAAGATATAATTTGTGAATTGCAGTTAACACTGTTTCCCTCTCGTGGGGGGAAGCCGGCAGGGCCGTCAGTGAGGGGGCATCTCCTCAAAGTCCAGCTTGTATCCCTGAGACACAATATCTATTGCCCAGGGATCTAACAGGGAGTGAACCCACTTGTGGCTGAACTTACGAAGGCGTGCCCCCAACGGGCCTAGCTCCGCCTGTGGAGCCCCAGCGACATGCGGTGGATTTTGTAGAGGCCGGGGAGGACTTCTGTTCCTGGGAACTAGCTGTGTTGTGCAGCTTCTTTCCTCTGCCCCCGCCTCTGGCAAGAAAGGACGCACCTCGGACTTTCTTGTTTCTTTGTTCGAAAGGCTGCATTTGATAATGTCGTGCTTTCCTAGGCTGTGCAGGAATATAAGGCAAAATATCAGAATTACCAGCTATAGCTGTGGAAACCAGGTCCGAGAACCCTTCTCCACACAATCCTCAGCCTTCCATATGCCTCTTAAGTCGGCATCATCTGTCCATTGCATATTCTACAGGACACGTCAAGCAGAAATCGACATAGCTTTGTCTCTAGGACCCAGTAGACTCATGTCTCTTTGGGCATGTTTTATATATATATATATATATATATATATATATCTCTTAAGACAGCATCTTTAATATATATATCTCTATATATACATATATATATATATATATATATATATATATATATATATATACATACATACTAGGGTCTCAATCTCTGCAGATAAGGTACCTGTCCACGCTGCCACAGCGCTATAAACCCATGCCGACACAATCGCCGGTCTGAGTAGTGTACCAGAATGCGCACGCTATCGGCAGGATCCCTGAGAATAGCTGTTACGTCAGGGCTACCTTTTGTGACACCCTAGGGGAAGATTCCCATCGTATCCTGGCCCTAGTGGGGAAAGGATACTGCCTGAGAATTCTTTGTGGGAAACTGCAGTCTCTTGTCTGGAGATTCCCGCTCATTTCCTCATGAGAGGAGGGAAATTTACCTCAGCTTTCTTCCCCTTAAACATGTGTACCCTTGTGTCAGGGACAGATGAGTCATCAGTGATATGCAAATCATCTTTTATTACAATAGTCATATATTGAATACTTTTCTGCCATTTTGGCTGTAACTTTGCATTATCGTAGTCGACACTGGAGTCAGACTCCGTGTCGATATCAGTGTCTATTATTTTGGATAGTGAGCATTGAGAGACTCTGAAGGTCTCTGCGACATAGGGACAGACATGGGTAGATTCTCTGTCTGTTCTCTAATCTTTTGTGCAATAAATTCACCTTAGCACTTAATTACACATATCCAAACAGGTGTCAGCGTTGTCGACGGAGACACCCTCTCACACACATATTTGCTCCATCTCCTCCTTAAGGGAGCCTTTTACCTCAGACATGTCGACACACACGTACTGACACACCACACACTCAGGGAATGCTCATCTGAAGACAATTCCCCCATAAGGCCCTTTGGATAGACAGAGAGAGAGTATGCCAGCACACACCCCAGCGCTATTAACCCAGGAATAACACAGTAACTTAGTGTTAACCCAGTAGCTGCTGTTTATATTGATTTTTGCGCCTAATTATGTGCCCCCCCTCTCTTTTTACCCTCTTCTACCGTGTAACTGCAGGGGAGAGGCTGGAGAGTTTCCTCTCAGCGGTGCTGTGGAGAAAAAACATGGCGCTGGTGAGTGCTGAGGAAGAAGCCCCGCCCCCTCGACGGCAGGCTTCTGTCCCGCTTTCATGTACAATTTTTTGGCGGGGGCTCATGCATATATACAGTGCCCAACTGTATATATGCCCACTTTTGCCAAGAGGTCCTAATTGCTGCCCAGGGCGCCCCCCCCCTGCGCCCTGCACCCTACAGTGACCGGAGTATGTGGGTGTAGTGTGGGAGCAATGGCGCACAGCTGCAGTGCTGTGCGCTACCTCAGTTTGAAGACTGGAGTCTTCTGCCGACGATTTCGAAGTCTTCTTGCTTCTTTCACCCGGCTTCTGTCTTCCGGCTCTGCGAGGGGGACGGCAGCGCGGCTCCGGGATCGGACGACAAAGGGTGAGATCCTGTGTACGATCCCTCTGGAGCTAATGGTGTCCAGTAGCCTAAGAAGCAGGACCTATCTTCAGAGAGTAGGGCTGCTTCTCTCCCCTCAGTCCCACGATGCAGGGAGTCTGTTGCCAGCAGATCTCCCTGAAAATAAAAAAAACCTAACAAAATACTTTCTTACAGCAAGCTCAGGAGAGCTCACTAAGTAGCACCCAGCTCGTCCGGGCACAGATTCAAACTGAGGTCTGGAGGAGGGACATAGAGGGAGGAGCCAGAACACACCAGAATCCAAATTCTTTCTTAAAGTGCCCTGTCTCCTGCGGAGCCCGTCTATTCCCCATGGTCCTTACGGAGTCCCCAGCATCCACTAGGACGTTAGAGAAAATGTGTTTTCACAATCTCTCTGAAATGCTGTAAATCATTATTATTATAACTAGTAAAGCCCTCTCTCAGTCCTGCTCCCATCCTTATTCAGCCATTATGTCATACTTACCAACTTTCAGTGTTTTCTCTCTGGGAGAAGCCCGTAAAGAAGACGCAGCTTGCCACTTGGGGAGTGGGGAGGCTGCACTCTCACTTCTTTAGACCCTGCCCTTGTGACCAGGGCTGGCCCAAGCCTGATTTTTTTAGTAAGCGAATATAGATTTTGGCGCCCCTTGATGGGATAAACTTTATAAAGGGACAGCGGCACGTGCTGTAAACTGGGGTGTGGTCTCACAATTTCCCAATGGCATTTGTGCAGTTTTGTTAGGATTTTGTTTTAAAGTTTGGGTGGTAATACCATCCAAAAACTGCATATTATGGTTCCCTGGCACACAGGCAACTTATCCTGTCTCCCTAAATATCCACAGTACTCATCAGCTCTGCCTTTTGGCTTGACCTTTACCATAAGGTAAATCTAGATCGTTGCTTGTCTCCTTGGCAATTTGTTTGTTGGCACAGGCAAAATATGAGAAATCTTCCTTATCACCCTCCAAAGAATGTGGCAAAGGAGAGCAAAAGAGATCACCGGCATTGCTGAATTGTTTGGTTCCCCTAAATTTAATTAAGTATCAGTGTCATCCCAGGAACAAGGCCCATCATTGTAGGCGAACAGCTGTCATGGCCTTCTGTGGATTAAAGGTGGAAACCAGCGGTTGTTCGTTTATGACAAGAGTACATTTTTGCCCATACAGAAATTGATTACATATTTTTTTACAACCCATATTATACTGAGAGCCTTTCATAATCAACAACTAGATGAACCCTAGCTATTTTGAACCAGTCTTTATTATTTTTAGGCTTTTGCTGGGGTTCAGGAATGCTCACTGATCAGCATACTCTTTCTAAGTGGCCATACGCATGACAAAATTGCAATCCTTGTCCTTAAACTAACAGCAATCTGCATTGTGAGAACAGTGAAAACATGCCAGATGTTGTTTAAAGGTAATTTTATGGGATACAGTCAATTTACCTCCAATCAAAATCCCAACGATCGAAATCCCGACAGCAATTGAACGACGGTCAAAATCCCGATGAGGTCAAAATATCGACATGGACAAAATACTGACATTTAAAATACCGACAAGGTCAAAATACCGACATGTAAAATGCCGACAGGTCAAAATGCCGACCGTATTTTGTCCATGTCGGGATTTTGACCGTCGGTCAATTGCTGTCGGGATTTCGACCGTTGGGATTTTGATTGGAGGTATTTCATACCGATACCCATTTTATACGTTAAGCACTCTATACTACAGCGTCTTTTTCTGCCGTTAGAAATGGCGATAGATAGGACCCATCTGAAAGCAGATCAGGTTCTGACAATCTTCTCTGAGTGATACCTTTATAATTTCCGTAGATTTGGTAATCTCTTAAAGCATCTAACAATCCAAATTTGCAATGCTCACTGTCTGTGGCTCCGCCATATACTCTGTTATGGATTCTTTCTTCGATTTGGCATCTTTTATCAAATCAGGACCTCTCTACAATCACTAATGGTTAAAGATTTAAATTATTTTGAAAGCTATCCACAATGTATTTAAGAAATGTATCTGCTGGCTTCTTAAATCATGAAACTCAACAATAAACTGTACATTTTGGAGCCCATCCCACTTCACAAGAATGCCTCCTTTCTGACATCCGGGATGAAGCAATTGAAGTCCACTCTATCAATGTAGGTGGATCGGTCTTAAACATCACTATAAGTGATGATGGTGCCTATATACTGTGGCAGGGACAGTGTGGTTCCACATGAGGTTAATGTGGAATGGCAAGATTTTGCAGGATTGGAGCACCTACCTTATGTATACACATGTATAACCAAGGGGAAGGAGGTTTTTGGAGGGTGAGCCAGTTCAGTGAATGCCAGCCTCATAGAACCCTGCTTTTCTGTGTAAATTCTTCATACAGCAGTCCTCCTTTGAGAATGTACGAGGAGAAACAGCAATTACCATGTCTTACAGTTTAACCAGTTCCTGCTCTATATCTTGTCATGGTTTATTATCGCAATTGACAATAGAATTTCTGTATAGGAACCTTATATTAATTAGTAAATTACAGTTTGAATCACCTTACAGTAATTTACAGAATATTATGCTCAATGGTTCTATAATGATACAGCTCAAATCTAGTGATGGTGCCCCATATAAGTAAAGTATAAGCAATCCGTGAACCACTGAAATGGAAAGTCAGGGGCAGATGTATTAAGCTTGGAGAAGTGCTAAAGCATTGATAAGTGGAAGGAAATAATGCACCAGCCAATCATTACAGGTTTGAAACATGACAATTAGGAGCTGATTGGCTGGTGCGTTATCACCTTGCACTTATCACTGCTTTATCACTTCTTTATCCCTTCTCCAGGCTTAATACATCTGCCCCTGGGTTTCTGTTTCAGTGATTCACTGATTGCTTGTTTAGGCTTTTATGGTTCCAAGCCCCACAGGTTTGTATTTTTTTATTACGCATGCTCCAAAAGTTTGTGCACACATTTGCTGATGCAGAGTTGGACATATTTGGATCACTTCTACATTTACATCAGAAGAGACCTAACTGGGTTAAAAGTGGACATTGGGCCTAATTAAGAGGTGATCGCAGCAGCAAAATTGTTAGCAGTTGGGCTAAACCATGTGCACTGCAGGGGAGGCAGATATAACATGTGCAGAGAGAGTTAGATATTGGTGGGGTGTGTTCAAATGAAATCTAAATTGCAGTGTAAAAATAACGCAGAGAGTATTTACCCTGCACAGAAACAAAATAACCCACCCAAATCTAACTCTCTCTGCAAATGTTATATCTGCCCCTCCTGCAGTGCACATGGTTTTGCCCAACTGCTAACAAATTTGCTGCTGCGATCAACTCTGAATTACCCCCATTGTCGCAAAGGCAAAGTTCAGTGTCTTGATGGAACTGCGGTCTGTGGTGGTGATTCAGACCTGATCGCAGATGTGCTAAATTTAGCACATCTACGATCAGCTTTCCTGACATGCGGGTGGACGCCCAGCACAGGGCTAGTCCATCCCGCATGTCAGGCTCTCCCCCCTCCTCCCCTGCAGAAGTACAAAAGCATCACACAGCAGCGATGCTTTTGTACTTCAGGAGTAGCTCCCTGCCAGTACAGCTCCTGCGTGCTGGCAGGGAGATACCCGTAGCAGCGGCAGCGTGTGATGTCACGCAGCCGCAGTGCCCACCCACCCCCAACAGTCTGTGCATGCCTGCGTTGCCCGGACTGCGCCCCCTAAATGGCGGCCAAACGCCGCTGGCCCGCCCAGCAACCACCTCTGCCTGTCAATCAGGCAGAGGCGATCGCTAGCCTAAGACAGCCGTCGGCTGTCTGGCATTCGCCGGCGCACGCGCAGTGCAGACCCGATCGCTGCTGTGCGACAATGCACAGCAACGATTGGGTCTGAATGACCCCGTGTCTTCTGTTTGCAGATGTATATTCAGCACCTAGCATAGAGAAAGTGCAGCTGAACGCTGATAAGAACTAGTAGCAAATTAGATGTGAAATTTAATTAGCCCAGAATTTGCAGTGGGCTAATTAATCCGCCGAGGCTATTCTTTTAGCGGGTGTACTATGGTATGCCAGCGGCCGGGCTCCCGGCGACCAGCATACCGGCGCCGGGAGGCCGACCGCTGGCATACCGACAGCGTGGCGAGCGCAAAGGAGCCCCTTGTGGGCTCGCTGCGGGCACGGTTATTCTCCCTCCAGGGGGGTCGTGGACCCCCACGAGGGAGAATATCTGTCGGTATGCTGGGTGTCGGAATTCCGGCACCGGTATACTGTGCGCCGGGATCCCGACATTCGGCATACTGAAGACCACCCCTTTTAGCACTGACTGCAGCCCGCAGGCTGCAGTTAATAGGAATTTCTTTACAGGTCTGGGCAGAAGTCCCTCATACTGTAAATAGCATGTTACCAAATCATGTTAACACATAGGTCCGGGAATTTATCCTGGATTCTATGTGTTAACACCAAATAACATGGTAATTTACCGGACGAGAAAAAAGGGCTCTAAATGAATAGCCCCAGACAATAGAGCCCGAGACTATCACCTTTTTTCACACCCAGTAAATTACCGGGTCTAATTGAATCCTCCCAATAGTGGTGGTCGCATAAAAAGGTACAAATAACTCTGTACATGGGTGAATATATAAATATTTTCCATGCACACTCCTTTGGAGCTGCATAGAACTGGATGCAAATCCAATTCTGCATCAGGCCCATAATGCACTTGTGAAAAACAGGACAGATTGAAGTTGGGAAGTAGCTAATATATTAATAATTAGAAAAGTGGAAGATCCACCCAATATCAGCAGATTGGCCAGATAATTACAGCATGTATGTGGCCAACAGACCCAAAAATATTTATTAGTCGGCCATGCTGGATCTTCCAGCATGCCCCACCGATTCGATGTTTTCATAGTGTCATGTCGGCTGCATCATGCAGTGTATGCCTTGCTGCAGCCAACTGACGGGCATTCCCCTGTTGCTTCACATGGGGAGGAACGGGCAAATGACTCGGACCCGGGAGATGAAAGGGTCGATATCACGTGACATACACTGCGAGAGATCTCACAGTGTATAGGCCCATATAGACGGGAGAGATGTGTGCTGAGCGATGCGGGGGAGGACGGGGGGTCGCTCATTTCACCCAGCGGGTGAAATGAGCGACGTGCTAGATTGGCCTGCATGCAGGCTCAATCTAGCAGCGGCGATAGTGATGTGTGGGGCCGCGCATCGCTATCGCTGAGGGAGCTACACATAAGTGATCTGTGCTTAAAATCTACGGAATCTAGTCAGATAGCTTAGATTTTAAGCATGGATCTCTCCGTGAGTACCCCCCTTATGTCTCGGATATAGGCAGGGTCAGGTAAAATGCCTGTTTGTCTGACAGGCATTTTATCTAAGCGTGTATGCCCGACATAAGTAATGTGAAGGCTTTATCAGATTACTATGTCAAAAGAGCAGGAGGTTGAAATAAAGGTGGAGGCTCCAGAATCTCTATCCTGGCTTGTAAGGGAACTAAAATCTGGATGGGGCTCAGTCTAACTGTCTTATAAGATCCTCCTGTACATAGCTGCTGACACATTTCAAGTAGAAACTCTTCATCAATGAATCTACATCATCATCATCTTCATATACTGTACATCATCTTCATCTACAGGAGGCTATGGGATCCTTAAATAGGGTTATGTAAATTACTTCCAGGTAGCCAGTTCCAAGAGAAAACCCGGAAATGGAAAACTATGTTTATTTTACAAAAAATAAATGTAGTGTCTCTCAGTTGGATATTGAAAGCTGTGAAAATCTCAAATAATTTATAAATACTTTAGATTATTAAATTATTAACCCAGATCACATTTTAGTATCAAATGAACATTTACACAGCACTTGATACTTGAAAAGGATAATTGCTAAACACATCTACAGCAGAATCAAATCAATCCAAAATGACATACTAATTACCAAATAGGGTTACTATATTTCAAAAATAAAAATATGGGGAACACCCTGCGATATATTGATATGAATCGATATATCAATGTAAATCAGTAAACAAGAATAGGTATGGGAGACAGTAAAAGCTAAATATTCTAGTCATTTCTGAAACATACAGCTGTATGGCCATGCTGGGACTTGTAGTGCAACTTACAGCAGCCAATGGTGGCCACTGGTAGCTGTGCTAGTATGGTGAAACCAGTATATGAGTCACTCACCTTACTCCGCAGAGTCCGAGTCATGCCTCTCCTCCCACCTCAAGCCACCCATCTCCTGTACCCAGGGCCGTCTTAATAGCAGTGTAGGCCCCTGGGCACAGCAATGCACTGGGCTCCCTACGCATCCTCCAGCAGTAGGGGTGGGGGGTGCTATCAGCGGCAGATTTGATGTCCCGCCGGCGGTAGGGGGTGTTCTATCTGCCACTCAGCATGTAGGACCTGGAGCAGTCATTTCTGCTAATTACTCCTTTACTGCACAGATGGGGCTAAACTGTAGAAGGGGCATTTAGGCTGAATGAAGAAGCCCCGGTACATGACTTCCAGGGTGGTAGGGGGTGTTTAATATGTAGGGGAGGGGTGGATAGTGGAGTGGGCTTAATATTTATCATTTTCCGGTGGGAGGGCAGCTTGCTTGACTGCAGATATCTCAAGTTCCTGAAAATATATTTCTGAATGGGATAAAAATCTAGAGAGTCTGACCTGTCAGGAGGTACTGGGGATTTGGGGATCAGAGTTCAGGAGCCAGAGCAATTCACCAATGAAAATCTAAAACTGCATATTAGGCGTGTGGAGCTGATGCAGAGACCAGCTGATGGAATGCTGATATCTCTGGTTCTTGTCACAGTAGAGACAAGCTGTTAGTGTCCACCGAAAGGGGAGAGTCACAGCTTTAGGATTATACCCTCAGAAAAACTCTAACTCAGAGAGAACCTGAGATATCTGGCTGGGAATAGCAATTAACAGGCTTGGATGGGGACCACTGCTTTCAAGTCGGATATTTCCAGTTCCCCAGGTCCGATTTTCAAAAATCTGGTAACCTTGGAAAGAGGGGACCCTCAGCTATCAGGCTAGGGCCCTTATACTCCTGGGGCCCTTGGGCAAGAGCCCATTGAGCCCATACGAAAAAACGGCCCTGCCTGTACCCAGATTCATAGCTCTCTTCCTACCTCCAGACACCCATCAACTGCACCAGGAACTCGTGTACATGTATTTAACTCAGCAGATAATCCTTTGAGGAGACCAAACAAGCTGGTGGAGACCATGATCGTGTGAGTACATGCAGTAGCGGATCTTGCCACGGGCAAGCAGGACTTTTGCGCGGGGCGCCGCCTTCCGGAGGGCGCTGGCGCCATCCGGAGGGCGCCGCACCGTGGCAAGATCCGCCACTGCTGCCCGCTGTGTCCCCCGTCCGCCTCCGCTGCCGTCCCCGTCCGCCTCCTGTGAAGGGAACTAGACGCTATGCGTCTAGTTTCCCTTCGTGGAGAGTAACTTTGCTGAGCGGTGCGCGATGACGTCATCGCGCACCGCACAGCAAAGGTCCTCTCCACGAAGGGAACTAGACGCATAGCGTCTAGTTTCCCTTCGTGGAGAGGACCTTTTGCTGTGCGGTGCGCGATGACATCATCGCGCACCGCTCAGCAATCAAGCGGCGCTAGCAATGTACAGGGGGCGTAACTGACCACGCCCCCTGTATTAGGCCACACCCTTTTCCTGCCCGGGGCGCAGAGCCCTTGAACCGGCCCTGAGTACATGTGTACCTGACTGGTTGTGTCTGGCTGTGACCCCATCCTGCACTGTGCTGTGCAGAGCAGAAGAAGGCAGAGTTCTTACCTGCTTAAATTAAAATAAGACATAGTATTCATTTGGGGGGAAAGTAGCCAACTTCCCCTGCAATTAAATGATAGTAGCCCAACTAGCTGTAAAAAAATCAAACATGTTTATTGCTGTTTTTTTTGGCTTGTAGGACAATAGGAGCAAACACTCACACACACTGAACGAATATCGTTGCAATCAACTAGTTGGTTGGTTGAAATAGTATTTTTCTGGTTTATGGCCAGCTTATTAATGCCGGGTACACACCTTCAGATAAATTCAGCATATCTGATATAGACGTTCAGACCCGACAGAGCGATTAGTGGATAGCTATGAACCCATACACACTTAGCAAATTGTAGCTCAATATGTGATTCCTTCAGGAGCATTTGAATACATATATTGGCTAACGCTCCACCATACACAATATACCATTAAAGCACCATCATACAATTATCGGCTGATCAGCCTGATAATAAAGATATACCTATTCTAAAAGAGAAGGTAACATTTACTAGGTTGTGCAATGAATATTATTTCTAATGCAAATGACACAGAACAAACATTTGACATCTTTCAGTGTATATTTATTGGTTATGTTGCAAACGTAACTGAGGATTAAAAATATTCAACATGTTAGCATTTGCCAGTTCCTGGAAATCCAGAAGTTTGAAGTTTAACAGTAGAGAGGTTACTTTAGGTTTCGTTTCTTCCTTTTTTTTGTGAGATGAGAGGTGTGTCCAGAGGCGGATTGGCCATAGGGCTTACAGGGAAGATTCCCGGTGGGCCGACGCACCCGCGGGTCCTGTTTTGTTTGAGGACATGTGGTCCTATGTATAGACATAATGAATAAGATGCAAAAAAATTTGCATATATGAAAATGACTTTGCCACTTAGCCTGTGATTGCAGATAATCTAGTGTATGATCTGTCTGCCGCTTGGCTGCCATATAAGATTGAGTGAATAGTGATTGGGATACGGTTGGTGTAATAAGCAAGAAATATATATTTCTAAAGAATTATATAGTTTCCTAAATTCTAAAGGTGTATCATATAATGTGCTCATAACATTTAATTTTATTTCCTTTAAAACTTCTACCTTTATGCTTGACATCCCCACTATCTGGAAAGTCTTGGGGGGAGGGTGCTGCTGCCATGGCCCATGGCTAGACCTTACACCTCTGGTGCTGCCCATTGTGGGGCCACTAGTGCAAATTTTTCCAGGGCCACTTTTTGTCCCCAATCCGTCCCTGGGCGTGTCTACAGATGAGCAGTGTAAGACAAATGCTTTATGAACAGTAAAACAGAAAGGTGACATGACACTGGAGGCAATTCAGAGATGGGCACTGTTTCGATTCGGACAATGGGGGTCATTCCGACCCGTTCGCACGCTGTGGTGCGAACGGGTCGGGACTGTGCCTGCGTGGCGCCCACAATTTGCATGCGAGTCATTGCCCAGTGACAGCCATCGCCGGGCAAAGGCCAGAAGAAAGAAGAGAGTGATCAGTAGCGCGATCGCAAGAAGATTGACAGTGGGGAGGCGCTCTGGGGCGGATACTCACCATTTTTCGGGCGTGGAGATCCAAACGCAGGCGTGTCCAGGCGTTTGGAGTGTGGATGTCTGATGTCAATAACGGGACCTTCATCGCTGGATCCATCGCACAGGGTAAGTATGTCTAGGGCTAGTCTTGTTTTACACACAACGTTTTTAGCATAGCAGGGCTGCACAAGCAATCGCTTGTGCAGTGCTATGCTAAAATACACGCCCCCCCATAGGTTCAAAATGTTGCTACGTGCGATCAACTCGGAATGACCCCCCCATGTTTTCTGTTCTGCACATGCATCAGTGCCGCAGTGCACGTGTGTGGCGATGGTGCTGCAGCTTCATTCGCGCTGTACCGACGATCCCCCTTGCAACCACCTAGGCCCACTGTTCTTAGTGTTTGACAATGAGTGCATACCTTAAAACTGGCACGTGTGATCTACAGTGACCTTGGGGCTTCCCATTAGCACACATCGTTGCCTGATGTGTGTACAGGTAGTTTGCAAATTGCAAGATCTGGTGGGTTGTGCTGGGGGCTGGTGAATTGGAAGTTATCCATAAGAATCACAATTGTAAAGAGACACTGCATTCCAAATAAAGGACTAAGGCTTCCACTTGTCCATTTTGGCTTCCACCTCTTCATTTTCAGATTCCTGGACCGGGGCATTGCCAAAACTGCAGTAGACTTAGCCATTTTATGGGCCTCAGAACCATATAATGCCCTTTTATATGCCAGGCCAGAACCACTATATATGGGATGTAGTCAATATACCGGCTGATGGGATCCCAGTGTTCAGGAGACTGACGCTGGAATCCTGACAGCTGGCATGTTATTGACAGGTTCTATTCCCACCAACCAAGTGGGAATAGAACCTGTTGGGAGCAAAGCGAGACACCGAGCCCGATGCGCGGCAAGAGCAGCGAGCCTGTAAGGGGACTCGCCTAAGAAATTTCCACAGATGGGATGCCGCTGTCGTTATAGTGACAGTCGGCATCCCCTCTGCCGGGATATCATATGTATTCCCCTATATATGCCTCAGAGCCCCATCCTGTCTCTTTATATGCCAACCCAGAACCACTATATATGCCTCAGAACCCCATCATGCCACTTCATATGGAAGCCCAGAACCAGTACGTACAGTATGCCTCAGAGCACCAGTGGTTAAAGTGGGCCGGAATGGGGCGGAACTGCGTTCCGTCATCTCTAATTGCAGGCGGAACCAGTTCCGCCTCCGCCCGGCCACAGCATCATGTCCCTGTTCCATTGTAAAGGTGGCAGCGGCCGCCAGCCAATCACGGCTCGCGAACCGGCTGCAGCACCAATCAGAAGAAGATGAGGCTTTTTTAAAATCTGGCGTGAGCCAGTCACGGCTCTCAGACGGTAAAGGAGCCGTGAATGGCGCACAGCCGGCGCCAGGTTCAAAGTGCCCTCTCCCCCCCCCCCCCTCCGCCGCTGCCACAGCCGCCGGAGTGTGACTGAGCCGCGGGCTGTAACGCCCGATCCCCCCAGCAGCCGCCGGAGTTAACTGTGAGGCTGAGCAGTGGCCAGTAATGCCCGTGCCCACTCCCCATCTCCCTGCCAGCGCAGCAGCTTAAATTTCACCCCACCCCTAAGCTTAGTGACCCGCGGCCTGTAATGCCCTCCCCACCTCCACCGGAGCACTGTCTGCAAGTGAATGATAATCCGAGGCCCTATCCTAACCGTGGCACACCCCTGGGCGTCTGGCAGGAGAGTCAACTCGCCCTCCACATGAAGATCTCCAGGTAACTGCTGCCACAATTCACAGCTCTGGGTGCCCAGCAGTGGTGCAAGTAGAAAAAATGTCTTACAGGTACTGTGTACGCTAAAAAATGGGTGTGACCAAATGCCACATGGGGCGTGGCCAATGAAAATGGGGTCGTGATACACATATGGGGGAGGGGCAAATACACATATGACCCTAATAGTGCCAGATATACATTGCCCCACAGTGCCAGATATACATTGCCCCACAGTGCCAGATATACATTGCCCCACAGTGCCAGATATACATTGCCCCACAGTGCCAGATACACATTGCTTCACAGTGCCAGATTTACATTGCCCCACAGTGCCAGATATACATTGCTTCACTGTGCCAGATACACATTGCTTCACAGTGCCAGATACACATTGCTTCACAGTGCCAGATACACATTGCCCCACAGTGCCAGATATACATTGCCCCACAGTGCCAGATATACATTGCTTCACTGTGCCAGATACACAAATGCCCCCAGAGTGCCAGATACACATTGCTTCACAGTGCCAGGTACACATTGCCCCAGAGTGCCAGATACACAAATGCCCCCACTGTGTCAGATATACATTGCCCCCCTGTGCCAGATACAGAAATGCACCCACAGTGCCAGATATGCCCCCAGTGCCAGATACAGAAATGCCCCCAGTGCCAGATACACATGTCCCCCCAGTGCCAGATACACATGTCCCCCCAGTGCCAGATACACATGTCCCCCCAGTGTCAGATATACCCCAGTGCCAGATACACATGTCCCCCCATTGCCAGATATGCCCCCAGTGCCAGATATCCCCCAGTGCCAGATACACATGTCCCCCCCATTGCCAGATATGCCCCCAGTGCTATATATACATGCCCCCCAGTG
The DNA here is from genome assembly GCF_028390025.1 of Pseudophryne corroboree. NCBI lineage: Eukaryota > Metazoa > Chordata > Amphibia > Anura > Myobatrachidae > Pseudophryne > Pseudophryne corroboree. Next base: position 416,331,402 of record NC_086447.1, on the reverse strand, counting down.
CCAGATACACATATTTCCGCAATGCCACATATGCCCCCAGTGCCAGATACATATGTCCCCGCAGTGCCACATGTCCCCAGTGACAGATACACATGTCCCCCATTTGCCAGATATGCCCCCATTGCCAGATATGCCCCCTGTGCCAGGTATACATGCCCCCAGTACCAGATACACATGTCTCCCCTTTGCCAGATATGCCCCCAGTGCCAGGTATACATGCCCCCATTGCCAGATATGCCCCCAGTGCCAGATATGCCCCCAGTGCCAGATACACATGTCCCCCCTTTGCCAGATATGCCCCCAGTGCCAGGTATACATGCCCCCAGTGCCAGGTATACATGCCCCCATTGCCAGATATACATGCCCCCAGTGCCAGGTATACATGCCCCCATTGCCAGATATACATGCCCTCAGTGCCAGGTATGCTCCCAGTGCCAGGTATACATGCCCCCAGTGCCAGGTATGCGCTCCCCTGCTCACCGCTGCTGTCTTGTGTCTGAGGGGAGGAGAGCGCAGCCTGCGCCTCTCCTTCCCCTCAGTGTCCGGCGGGCGGCGGGTGCGGCTGTGTCTGTTCAATTCAGCGCCGATCCGTGAGCCAATCAAAGCTCGCGGTCCGGCAGCCCTGATTGGCTCACGGGCGGCGCTGAATGAAACGAAGACACTGAGGGGCAGGAGAGGCGCAGGCTGCGCTCTCCTCCCTTCACATCAGTGGCGGAGGGAGCAGAGGCAGAACTCTGGGAGGCAACGGAGTCATCTGCCGCCGGGCTCCTGCTCTGAAGGGAGCACCTCTCCTCCCATTCTGTGACACCATTGAATTAAGTTAATTGATAGCTGTCGCTGTCATTTCAGTGGCTGACTTCCTCACTGGTCCCTGCACCTTACAAATCACACCCTCTTTATTATACTGAATATACACATTTTACAAGTATCAGACCCAGGATTAGAAACCACAACCTATTACACTGGAAGCAGACACCTTACTGATGAAGCTATTTGCTCCTGTATAGGAAATATGAGAATTCTAACTATATGAAGATACTTCTCTGACAATTACACGTAACTTCATATAGTTAGCATTCTCATGTTTCCTCTACAGGAGCAAATACCTCCATCAGTAAAGTGTCTGCTGTCAGTGTAACAGGTCATGGGTTCTAATCCTGGGTATGACTGCTAAGAAATGTGTGATTTAAAATAAAAGACAATCAAATGTATAAATACAGTATATAAAACATTTTCAGAACACTCCATATACACACACACACATACACACACACACACACACACACACACACACACGCACACATATATTTATCTTAATATAGGAAATAGTGGGGCACCAATATTTATCTTGCCTCCGGGCAACTGTGACGAACTTACGCCACTGGGAGGGAGGGAGCAGCGAGGTGCGGCGGCCTGTCGGTGTGGGTACGGCGTACCCACGGCTAAATTCTTAAGGGTACGCCGTACCCACCCGTACCCGCATACATGCACCACTGGTGCCCAGTCTTTCTGCTGCTGATATTCTCTCTCTCTCCATGTTTCTCTCTCTCTCCATGTCACTCTATTTTGCCATGTCTCCCCCTCATCTCTCTCTTTTGCCATGTCTCTCTCTCTCTTGCAATGTCTCTATCTCCATGTCTCTCTCACCCTCTCTTGCCATGTCACTCTTTTTGTCCGTTTTTGCACTTTCAAGACTCTGAGTGTGTGTGTGTGTGTGTGTGTGTGTGTGTGTGTGTGTGTGTGTGTGTGTGTATATATATATATATATATATATATATATATAAAACCCCCTCATAAAATCCTGTTTGCCCCTTGAAGGGGCTCTACCTGTCGTACTGTGTAAAAGGGGACGCTGTCTGCCGTACTGTGTAAAATGGGGCTCCGCCTCCCGTACTGTGTAAAAGGGGGACTCTGCTATTGTGGGCATTGTGTGTGTAAAGGGCACTAGTATGTGGGACGGGCAATGTGAATAAGATTGTGCTACTGTGAAGCATTATTTTTAATTGGTGTTACTTTTGTGTGGCCACGCCCCTTCCTTGTGAGGCCACACCCCTTTCTACGGCATTGCGGGTGAGGTGAGTTCCCCTACCTCTCCAGGACCACCTTAAGCCCTGCAGAGCACCATAATGCCCCTTTATAGGCCAGCACAGTGGCGGATTTAGTGGGGGGGGGGGGCACCAAGCACATGTTTTGTGTTTTTTTACACTGCACAGTTAGATAATGGACGCCCGCCCGACACTGGTATCCCTCCCCTGTCAGCTGCTCCACCTTGCTGCATGATTTCCAGGCCAGTGTCCCTCCTGATTGGCTCCGTGGAGACATGTGATATGCAGTACCATGCAGTCCAGAGGAGCCAAGCAGGAGCATCCCAGATTCAGCACCCACCGCCGCCACTGAGGGACAGCGCACCGCCGCCGACGGTCCGGACATCACGCCGCTGAGGGAGAGTACACCGCCGCCAACAAGGGATAGAGCACCGCCACCTCACCGAGTTACTACGCACAGCCACTGAGGGTCCGGGACATTGCAAGCTGAGGGGTCCGGGACAACATACTCCCAGCCAGGCAGACACCACAAGGACGCGCAGGCCAGCAAGCAAGAAGAAGCCTGGCCCTGCTTTCTTCGTCAGTGTCTGGTGAGCGCTGTGTGTTTCTGGGTGAGGGTAGAAGGCCCAGGAAGTTAGCATCCGCCTGTTGCTGAGGTGGGGATTGGGAGTCTCAAGTGGTGAGGACAGAGGCCGGGTGCTTCTTGGGAGGTAGAACCGAGGAGCTGAGCTGTCTATTGCAGTGAGAAGTAGCTGGAAGCTAGGCTGCTGCTTAGGAGGGAAGTCTGCTGCTGGGGAGTGGTTGAATTGGGGGATCAAGGTGCCTGCACTGTGTGAAGGGAGGGGAGGGTGACTGCACTGTCTGTGTGTGGAGGGAGGGGGTGCCTGCACTGTCTGTGTATGGAGGGAATGGGGGGTGATCAGGGTGCCTGCAGATACTCACAGTAAGCACATGACCACACACCCTTACACAATTGGTCACACCCACTGAAACTTGGTCACGCCTGTTCCACTCCTAACTCCACCCCTACCCTCCTTGATAGCGCAACCACTTATGGTGCCCTCCCTGTGATTTTTTTCTGGATCCGCCCCTGACCGTGCAGAATCACTATATGTCTCAGAGCACCATCATACCACTTTATCTAGCAGCCCAGAACCAATATATATGCTTCTAAGCCCAATCATACCCCGTTATAAGCCAGTCCAGAACCAATATATAAGCTTCTGAGCCTACTCTTACCCCTTTTTATGTCAGCCCAAAACCAATATACAGTATATGTCTGAGTCCAATCATGCCTCTTTATCTGCCAGCCCAGAACCACTATAAATGCCTAAGAGCCCCATCATGTCCCGTTATATGCCTCATACTATAGTTGCCTATTTTTTATTTATTTATTACCTTCATAAAGGAATTATACCTAGCTACACTATTGGGGTCATAAATACTCTGTATTCTTCAACAACACAGAATATTCTTTTTATGAACAAGAAAACAAATTAAATGTCTTCTGAAATGGCCATCATTTATTCTTTGCCCCAAGGTCTCTGGTACCATGCTTTACTCTGGACACTTTAAAACTGTATTATATTTTATTAAAAAGATACGTACAGAACATCTTTTGTAAAAGTTTCTTAAAATAAAATCCCCTTTCTTCCCCATTTTCATAACTACTGTATATTGCTGGATAACTATCAGATTTAGGGTCTCTGGCTAGGTCTCCTGTTTCTTCCTCCATGCATGGGAGATGTTTTATTTACTGTATATTGATTGTGGGATGTTCTTTGTGTATGAGCATAAATGTATTTAAAATGTCTAAATGTGTAAAGAATGGAAACATTTTACTTACCTGGTGGTCAGGTACAAATATATAGGTGCAGGTGCTGCATGAGGGCTCACTGATGCCTTAAATTAGCCCTCACTGCACTGGAATAATCTTTTAGCTTCAACACACTCTCCTTGTGGTCATCTGCCTCTGCTTACTCACTGGCAGAAGCACGACTTCCAAAGTCGATGGTGAGGGTGAGACAGGGACACAGCCTAAAAGTAGTGAGCCTGAAAACAAGAAGCAGAGCCCATACATTCAACTCCCTCTGCCAAGGACCCGCCTGGCCCAAATATATTAAGCCTTAACAAGAGATAAAGTGGAGACAGATAAAGGGGGACATGTACTAAGCAGTGATAAAAGTGGAGAAGTGAGCCACTGGAGAAGTTGCCCATGGCAACCAATCGGCATTGACGTAACATTTCTAATTTGCATACTATAAAAGTATACAGAGCAGCTGATTGGTTGTCATGGGCAACTTCTCCAGTGGCTCACTTCTCCACTTTTATCACTGCTTAGTACATGTCCCCCATAGAGTGATAAAAGACCAGCCAACCAACTCCTGTCATTTTTCAAACACAGCCTGTTACATGGCATATAGGAAGCTGATTGCCTGGTCATTTATCACTCTTTATCCATCTCCATTTTATCTCTTGTTAAGGCTTAATACATTTGGGACCTGGGTACTCTATGGCTGCCAGATGCATCAAGTGCTTGGGAGCTGGAGTTCTACTCGTGTCACACCAGTGGTAGTGAATGAAAACAGTTACCGGCTGTGAGAACTGGCATCAGTCAGTTCTTAAGCACTTTGTGTCTCTGACACCAAGGAGTCCCGGATTCCATCCTTATTACGTGTCACAACACCGCCGGATGATCCCTCGTGTCACAACACCGCCGGATGATCCCTCGTGTCACAACACCGTCGGATGCCAACTGGTAGCTTCTTCTTGCTTAACGATTCAGTGAAATATGCTATTTGACCAGAGGTCAGAGATGGAATATAAGTGGGGCAACCGTTGCACCCTCAAACGAACTGTTCTTCACCTTTGCAGATTCGCTGCCTGCTGTTCAGATAGCTGTAAGTGCTCAGTACTCTAGTAACTGCAGATGATTATTTGCTGGTGCAGCAGCTGCGAATGTGTACTCCCGATACTGTGTGCAAATGTGCAGCCACTTGGATGTACTGTATACAGCTGCAGTGTGTACTGCATCAATCTCTGAATCAGGCCTCTTTTATTCAAGATGAAGATAAAAAAGAACGTACTAAAAACAAAACTGAATAAAGTAAATATTTCATGAACAAAGAAAATGAGATACGCCATAGAATTTATAAAATGTCACTGAAATATCTGCATCTCAGAAAGTTGGGAAGTTTAGCTCGGTGGTTCCCAAACTTCTTTGAAACACGGAATCCTAGAGTATTTTTTTGGGCATCAAGAGGTTTGTTATGGAGACATTCAGAATAAATATTAAACTAAATAAGTTATGATTATTTGTCATTCTTAAGTTCACTTATGTGGTGCGGGACAGGATTTGCTTCTGTTTGTCTACATATTTTATTTCCTTTTCCACAGTTTCTAAGTTGCATCTTATCACAAACCCTGCCGGCTCTCAGATACGCCAATCTGAGGTTGCTGCTGGTGTTTACTTCACTTGGTTACTTCAGCACTTACGGTTAATAACACAATGCAATGTCACTGCCATCAGCAAGGAAATTTTGGTGATCTGTCATCATGTAGCCTTTCACTTCTACCTATTCACCATTATTAATATTCAAATGATAATACATACCTCCCAACTGTCCCGATTTTCGCGGGACAGTCCCGTTTTTTGGGGACTGTCCCGCTGTCCCACCCGCGGGCCGTAGTGTCCCGCGGTGGGCGGGACAGTTGGGAGGCTCTGTCTGTCGCTGCCCTGCTTAGCAGAGCAGCGGTGAATAGACGCATTCGCACAGCGTCTATTCACTGAAGTCAGAGGGAGAGGGGGCATGCCAGCGGCTCACAGAGCGCTGGGCATGCCCCCTCAGTGACGAAAACGGGGCGTGGCTCGCGACCGCTGGTCCTCCCACGAAGCCACGCCCCATTATACTTAGACCACGCCCCCTTTTCGGGAGCGCGTGTGTCCCTCTTTGGAAGGGGACAAAGTTGGGAGGTATGGATAATATCACGTTCATGTAGCATGGATTCTGCACATAGAGGACTATGGATTCTTCAAGAACACAAAGTGCAGTACCCTAAATTAACTGTGTTTAATTTAAAAAATATTTCCAAGCTTTCCAAGTGGCTGAGAGGGGTAGGTGGGTGACACAGTGGCTGGAAGAGAACAGAGGGGTAGGGGGCTACAGTGGCTGGGAGATAACAGAGGGGTAGTTGGGTGACACAGTGACAGAGCGAACACAGGGGTAGAGGGTGACACAGTAGCTGGGAGAGAACAGAGGGGTAGGGGGCTACAGTGGCTGGGAGAGAACACAGAGGTGGTAAAATAACGGTGAGCCCAGAAAGGGAAAAATGTCAGAAAGAGGGTAAAGTTAGAGGCACAGAGAAGCAGAAGGGGTTACAGAGAGGCAGTAGGGGGTACAGATAGAGACAGAATGGGGCACAGAGAAAGAAAGAGGTGCAGAGAGGCAGAAGGGGGTACAGATAGAGACACAAAGAGGCAGAAAAGGGTACAGACAGTGGTAAAGGCAGAATGGAGCATAGGTTGAAGCACAGACAGAATGCAGCCCATATAGAAGTACAGACAGACAGAAGGTGATACAGGTATAGAAGGAAATGTGTACTTGGTTGGTTTAGGTGGAGACAGGTCTTGAGGGATATACTTTTAAAATTAAAAACGGTCATAGAGGCAAGTGGGCCTGGATTCAGAGGGTTTGGGGTCAGGCGTCTGACCAGGTGTACCAACAGGCCAGCACCAATATGGTTAATGTTGGTAAAATTACACTACTGTTGGCATTATGTGTAAGAGGCATTACTACTGTGAACATTATGTGTATGGGGCATTACTACTGTGGGCATCATGTGTAAGAGTGCTGACAAACAGTAAGCCTTTTTATCCAGACAGCTGTGAACTTTTATACCATCATTCCAAAGGTATGCAGGACTTGTTAACATGGGTGTAAGTCTGGAATTTCACCCCTGTATGTCAAATCCATCAGACTATAAAACATTTCCAGAATACTATATATTGGAATATAATTGTTGAAGACTGCCAGACTGTCATTTTCTTAAAAACATACATTTTTATTACTGTGGACTTTTTTATGAAGAATAAATGCTTTTGGTATCTGGAGGCGTGGCTTAATCGTATTAAAAGAAACCTTTACACGTGGAATTTGTTATATCATTAAGCGAGTTGGGTACGCAAATTTTAACAGAGTCTCTCCATTACATATGATGCCTGTGTGGAGTTTAAAGGTACCTTTATATATATATGTTCATGTTATTCTCTATGTGAGTTTTGGTACGTCTTTCTTCATTGCAAAGTGATGGCGAGTTTCTATCCTCATCATTTATCAAGGAATTTACAACGTTAGGGCTCCATTTCCGGATATTCACCGGACTATTCCATCGGTTTTAAACATTACCACCCATTGTATTGTATTTTTCTCTTGTTATGTGAATCCTGGGACTTGTGACATGGTCTAAGAAAATAAAGACTTGAAGAACTTCCACTGATACAAGTGATGTATATTTGTCTTTAAAGGTTTAAATTTTGTAATTGTTTATCTAACATGGTCCTTAGTGGCGCCTTGGATCTAGCCTCACCTTGTGTTTTATTATCATGTGTAAGGGGCATTACTACTGTGGGCAATATATGTATAAATGGCACTACTACTGTAGGCATTATGTATAAGGGGCATTACTACTGTGGGCATTATGTGTTAAAGAGGCCCTGCTACTGTGGGCATTATGTGTATATGTGGCACTACTACTGTCGGCATCATGTGTAAGGGGCACTGTTACTGTGAGCATTATATGTAAGGAGCATTACTACTGTGGGCATTATATGTATAAGTGGAACAAACTACTACTGTGAGCATTATGTGTTAAAGAGGCCCTGCTACTGTGGGCATTATGTGTATATGTGGCATTTCTACTGTCAGCATTATGTGTAAGGGGCACTGCTACTGTGGACTTTATGTGCATAGCGGGCACTACTGTGGGAATTGTGTATAGGGACACTACTGAACTTCCTCGTACACATTTCACTGAGGCCTTTCCAGAGTCAAACCATTCATTCCACTGTACCAGTATCCTGTCTGCCATCTCCTAGTGCCTAGGTCACCTCATGCTCAAAAGTTAACTACCCCCAGCTAGCCTCCTGCATAAAGTGCCCTCTACTAAGCCTGCACCAGTATCTAACTCAAGTTCACAAGAAACCACAGACCTGACCAGCTTTATTTTAGTACATCCTATGATATGTAGAAGTCTTAGGCTGGGTACACACTAGATCAGACCTGGCCAACCTGTGGCTCTCCAGCTGCTGTGAAACTACAATTTCCAGCATGCCCTGCCACAGATTAGCTAATAGGGAATGCTAAAACTGTGGCAGGACATGCTGGGATTTGTAGTTTCACAACAGCTGGAGAGCCACAGGTTCACCAGGCCTGCAGAAGATGATGTGTACCCAGCGCAATGTCGTCAGCGTTAGAGTACAGAGGTGGGGCTGGCGTCAGCAAGTGCATAAACACTTGCCAATGCCGGCAGCGACAAGCGATGTGTGGGTGTGTGGGGGTCAGTGGGGGCCATGCTGCATTCAGCAGCAAGGCCCTTGCTGCGATGTCACCTGTCGGACCTAAAGCAGGTCTGATGGAAGATGTCGATGACGACGGGTGGGAGCGCACAACGTCAGCAACATAGTGCATACGCATTAGGCAATGTGAACGATATATTGCACATTCCGGCCAATAATTGCTGGATCATGTGATATATCGTCTAGTGTGTACATACCTTTACACATATTTATTTTGGACTATACAGGGTACTTGTAAAAAGCCATTGATATTGTTTTACTTTTTAAAATATGTCATGTAATCTGCCTGTAAGGATTTGGGAATAAAACACAATGCTGACTGATAATTTATATAATAAATAGCATCACTATATAATTTTGATAATTTTATTTTACAGGAGCCTCCAAAAGTAACTTACACTGGGGCACACCCATTATTCTGTTACTGCCAGGGGAGGGGGAGGGTGGGGGGGGGGGGGGCAGAATTTTGTAATTACATTGCATTACATTGCAGTGAAAACACTTTTAGTTTCATTTCTTAGTTTTCCCCTAGGTGGGAGGAGAGCTGACTGTAAAAGGAAGCGACTGTCATTTTTTTTTAGCAATTGCAGACACATCATTCAGGAGCAGATAACAAATGGGAGACAGACATCAGAAAGGTGGACGGAAAGACATGGCAAAGTGTCCAAAGGATCCCAAAGACCAGAAATACCAGACTTCTGCGCACAGTGAATCAAGCAATAATGTATGTGCAGCAGGAGAATTGAAACAGGACAATCATGAAAACTATATGGCAACAGCAGAGGTTTACGAAAGATCTGTTAGGAAGAAGCAACAGAAATCACAAAAAGCACATCCAATCAAAGCTGATTCTGCACACTGCCCAGATGAAAATAAGCTCTCTCTGGGAAAACCACTCAGAAAAGAAACTGGAAGGAGCTCTTTAAGAAATGGAGATAAAAATACTAAAACTTCAACAGATAAGCAGAAGATAGTTCAACATACAACCGATGGAACACAGACATTTAACATAACAATGAGCGCACCTCCAATCACTTTTCTTTCATCCACAAGTCTAGAGAGTGACGAGAGGGATTCTTACCACCCAACTGTCCCAATTTTGGTGGGACAATCCCAATTTGTGGCCTTAGACAGGGCTAGTGCTTCACCCCAAAATGTTTTTTCCTGTGAAAATGTAGGTGGGGCATGTGCAGCTTGGGATGAAACTTTGTCAGATCGAGGGCATGGGAAAACTGAGAAAGTAAATGAGAGGAAAAAAAGTAACAACCTGAACAAAAAGAATGATGAGCTAACGGAGCACAATGTAAGGGATAAGAAACCTGTTAATTCCAAATCCCCCAAGAGACTGAAAGATGTGGTGGAGAGATTGAGAATGAAGATGACTGACATTTGCCATGCATCAGATACAGTGAAAAAAATCATTACTAAAATCATCACATCTGACCATCTAAAAAAAGATGATCTTTTCAGTAAAATACAAAAATTTTCTACTGGAAGCTACTATGAAAAACTCAAGGTAAGGATACTATACTTTATTTGTTATTATTGCCACTAGTATTATTATTACCTTTTATTTACTGTATATGGAGCAATATGTGTTCCATATCACCGTACTTAGGTGACAGAATATAAAATAACATAACATTATACAGTTACACATACGTTTACAAACCTACATTATTACATAAATACAATGCATACATTGTAATTACTTACAGGAGACAATAGGAATGGGTCCGCCTCGTAAAAGCTTACATTCTCAATGGGATTCAAGCAGATACAGAGGGAGAGGGGGGCAGATTTGAGGAGTGCTGAGGCTGAAAATTAGGAGGAGGGGTGCTAGGCTTGAATGAGGAGATTAGTGTGAAAGCTATGACATAACTGACAAGAACAAAAAATAAATGTAAACATAATGGGATTATTGGAAAATAATAACATTTCGGTCTCCCGTCAAGACAAGACAAAACACAAGTGAAATCAGTGCTTTCATCATTTTTACAACAAACACAGTGCTAAATTGAAGTAATGATGTTTTTGGCATTGTTGTATAACAATACCATGTGGACACAAGCATATAATAAATCTGATAAAATAAAAACAGTATCAGTAAATAACAATAAATAATACATAAATACATTAGCTTATACCCCAGTGACAGAAGAGAAAAAGGAAAACAATGAAAATGTATTCATCAAAATGTAAAATGTCTGAAAGTTTAGTATAGGTATAAAGCTCAGTGCACCTATAGAATTAACTATTGTAAAAAAAATTATATTTAAACAGGCATCTCCAAAGAAACACATCTACATTTGTGCATGAGCACTCATAGCTGTAAATGTATTTTTATAAATGCAGTTATTCTATCTACATTGTCTATTACAGTGGTAACATCTTAGTCACTGTTATCATAAAGGTGGATTAGTACTGTAGGTGTTTGTTGTATGGTATTTAAGTTCTGATTTCATGTACTTTATTATGTTGTGATAAAGGTTCCAAAAAGGACTAAGATGTTGATTATTACTATGCCTTCTTGTACAAACAATCATGAAAGTTGGGCTACCAGGACAATCTCATGATACGTCCATCTGTTTCGTATGTTTGCATGGTCACCGCCCAGTTGCCACTAAGAAACACCCATTTAATGGAAGTGTCCACTCGAGATGAGACTCACAAGTGGCCAATTGCTGTTGCAAATGCTTTGTGTGAAACATGCACATATACATTTTTCAACGCATGCACATATATATTTATGTATATTTAAACACCATATTATTTTTCTCTAACGTCCTAGTGGATGCTGGGGACTCCGTAAGGACCATGGGGAATAGACGGGCTCCGCAGGAGACTGGGCACTCTAAAGAAAGATTAGGTACTATTTGGTGTGCACTGGCTCCTCCCTCTATGCCCCTCCTCCAGACCTCAGTTAGAATCTGTGCCCGGCCAGAGCTGGGTGCTCCTAGTGGGCTCTCCTGAGCCTGCTAGTAAAAGAAAGTATTTTGTTAGCTTTTTTATTTTCAGTGAGCTTCTGCTGGCAACAGACTCACTGCTACGTGGGACTGAGGGGAGAGAAGCAAACCTACCTATCTGCAGCTAGGTTGCGCTTCTTAGGCTACTGGACACCATTAGCTCCAGAGGGATCGAACACAGGCACCTGTCCTCGATCGTCCGTTCCCGGAGCCGCGCCGCCGTCCCCCTCGCAGAGCCAGAAGTGCAGAAGACCAGCAGAAGCAAGAACACATCGAAATCGGCGGCAGAAGACTCCTGTCTTCACATGAGGTAGCGCACAGCACTGCAGCTGTGCGCCATTGCTCCCACATTACACCCACACACTCCAGTCACTGTAGGGTGCAGGGCGCAGGGGGGGCGCCCTGGGCAGCAATTGGGATACCTCCTGGCAAAAGCAGCATATATACAGTTGGACACTGTTATATGCATGAGCCCCCGCCATTAATTTTACACAAAATCGCGGGACAGAAGCCCGCCGCTGAGGGGGCGGGGCCTTCTTCCTCAGCACTCACCAGCGCCATTTTCTCTCCACAGATCTGCTGAGAGAAGCTCCCCTGCAGGGTGAAATAGAGAGGGGGGGGCACATAAAATTGGCGTAAAAACAATATATACAGCAGCTACTGGGTTAACACTAAGTTACTGTGTGATTCCTGGGTCATATAGTGCTGGGGTGTGTGCTGGCATACTCTCTCTCTGTCTCTCCAAAGGGCCTTATGTGGTAACTGTCTTCAAATAGAGCATCCCCTGTGTGTGTGGTGTGTCGGTACGTGTGTGTCGACATGTCTGAGGTAAAAGGCTCCCCTAAGGAGGAGAAGGAGCACATGTGTGTGTGAGAGGGTGTCTCCGTCGACAACGCCGACACCTGTTTGGATATGTGTAGGTGCTGAGGTGAATTTATTGCACAAAAGATTAGAGAACAGACAGGAAATCTACCCATGTCTGTCCCTGTGTCACAGAGACCTTCAGAGTCTCTCAATGCTCACTATCCAAAAATAATAAACACTGATGTCGACACGGAGTTTGACTCCAGTGTCGACTACGATAATGCAAAGTTACAGCCTGAATGGCTGAAAGGTATTCAATATATGATTATTGTAATAAAAGATGATTTGCATATCTCTGATGACTCATTGTCCCTGTCACAAGGGTACACATGTTAAGGGGAAGAAAGCTTAGGTAACTTTCCCTCCTCTCATGAGGAAAAAGAGCGGGAATCTCAAGACAAGAGACTGCAGCTTCCCACAATAAAATTCTCAGGCAGTATCCTTTCCCCACTAGGGCCAGGATGTGTTGAGAATCTTCCCCTATGGTGTCCTGTTTGCACAGGAGGGAGCACTAGCTATTCTCAGGGATCCTGCAGATAGCATACACATTCTAGTATACTACTCAGACCGGCGATTGTGTCGGCAGGGGTTTATAGCGCTGTGGCAGCGTGGACAGGTACCTTATCAACAGAGATTGAGACCCTAGTATGCATATAGATATATATATGTATATGTAGAGATATCCTGACGAAGGGGCTGCGTCCCCGAAACGTAGAACACTGCAATAAATTATTTGAAAAGTCTCCGGAGTGCCGCCTCATTGCACTGTTTGTATATGTAGAGATATATATATATATATATATATATATATTAAAGATGCTGTCTTAAGTGATAGGTATATATATAAAACATGCTCAAAGAGACATGAGTATACTGGGTCCTAGAGTCAAAGCTATGTCGATTTCTGCTTGACGTGTCCTGTAGGATATGCAATGGACAGATGATGCCGACTTAAGAGGCATGTGGAAGGCTGAGGATGGTGTGGAGAAGGGTTCTCGGACCTGGTCTCCACAGCTAGAGCTGGTAATTCTGATATTTTGCCTTATATTCCTGCACAGCCTAAGAAAGCACGATATTATCAAATGCAGCCTTTCGAAAAAAGAAACAAGAAAGTCCGAGGGGCGTCCTTTCTTGCCAGAGGCGGGGGCAGAGGAAAGAAGCTGCACAACACAGCTAGTTCCCAGGAACAGAAGTCCTCCCCGGCCTCTACAAAAATCCACCACTTGTCACTGGGGCTCCACAGGCGGAGCTAGGCCCGGTGGGGGCACGCCTTCGTAAGTTCAGCCACAAGTGGGTTCACTCCCTGTTAGATCCCTGGGCAATAGATAATGTGTCTCAGGGATACAAGCTGGACTTTGAGAGGATGCCCCCTCACCGACGGCCCTGCCGGCTTCCCCCCACGAGAGGGAAACAGTATTGACTGCAATTCATAAATTGTATCTTCAACAGGTGGTGGTCAAGGTTCCCCTCCTCCAACAAGGAGGGGATTATTTTTCGACCAGGTTGTAGTCCCAAAACCAGACGGTTCGGTCGGACCCATATTGAATTTAAAATCCCTGAACATATACCTGAAAGGGTTCAAGTTCAAGATGGAATCGCTAAGAGCGGTTATTGCAAGCCTGAAAGGGGGAGATTTTATGGTGACTCGGGACATAAAGGATGCACACCTTCATGTCCCCATTTATCCACCTCATCAGGTGTACCTCAGAATTGCGGTACGGGATGGTCATTACCAATTTCAGACGTTGCCGTTGGGTATCTCCAGGGCCTTGAGAATATTCACCAAGGTAATGGCGGAAATGATGGTACTCCTGCGGAAGCAAGGTGTCACTATTATCATGTACTTGGACGATCTCCTCATAAAAGCGAGATCAAGAGAGCAGTTGCTGAACAGCGTATCACTTTCTCTGGGAGTGAAACGGCAACACGGCTGGATTCTATATATCCAAAGTCGCAGCGGGTTCTTACAGCTCATCTGCTTCTCCTAGGCATGATCCTAGACACAGACCAGAAAAGGGTTTATCTCCCGATAGAGAGAGCTCAGGAGCTCGTGACACTGGTCAGGAATCTATTAAAACCAAAACAGGTGTCAGTGCATCACTGCACTCGAGTCCTGGGAAGGAGGGTTGCATCATTCGAGGCCATTCCCTTCGGCAGGTTCCATAAGAGGACCTTACATTGGGAATTACTGGACAAGTGGTCCGGATCACATCTTCGGATGCATCGGTTAATCACCCTATCCCCCAGAGTCATGGTGTCTCTCCTGTGGTGACTGCAGAGTGCTCACCTTCTCGAAGGTCGCAGATTCGGCATTCAGTAATGGGTCCTGATGACCACGGATGCAAGCCTCCGAGGGTGGGGGGCAGTCACACAGGAAAGAAATTTCCAAGGGCTGTGGTCAAGGCAGGAGACTTGCCTTCACATCAATATCCTGGAACTAAGGGCCATATACAACGCCCTAAGTCAAGCGGAGACCCTGCTTCGCTACCAACCGGTTCTGATCCAGTCAGACCGCAGTGGCTCATGTAAACCGCCAAGGCTGCACAAGGAGCAGGGTGGCGATGGTAGAAGCCACCAGAATTCTTCGCTGGGCGGAGAATCACGTAAGTACACTGTCAGCAGTGTTCATTCCGGGAGTGGACAACTGGGAAGCAGACTTCCTCAGCAGGCACGACCTCCACCCGGGAGAGTGGGGACTTCATCAAGAAGTCTTCACGCAGATTACAAATCGATGGGAACTGCCACAGGTGGACATGATGGCGTCCCGCCTCAACAAAAAGGGACCCTCAGGCGATAGCTGTGGACGCACTGATAACACCGTGGGTGTTCCAGTCGGTCTATGTGTTTCCTCCTCTTCCTCTCATACCCAAGGTGCTGAGAATCGTAAGAAAAAGAGGGGTGAGAGCAATACTCGTGGTTCCGGATTGGCCAAGAAGGACTTGGTACACAGAACTACAAGAAATGCTCACAGAGGACCCATGGCCTCTGCCTCTCAGACAGGATCTGTTGCAACAGGGGCCCTGTCTGTTCCAAGACTTACCGCAGCTGCGTTTGACGGCATGGCGGTTGAACGCCGGATCCTAGCAGAAAAGGGCATTCCGGATGAAGTTATTCCTACGCTGATAAAGGCTAGGAAAGACGTGACAGCAAAGCATTATCACCATATATGGCGAAAATATGTTGCTTGGTGTGAGGCCAGGAAGGCCCCTACAGAGGATTTCCAGCTGGGTTGATTCCTGCACTTCCTACAGTCAGGAGTGACTATGGGCCTAAAATTAGGGTCCATAAAGGTCCAGATTTCGGCCCTATCCATTTTCTTTCAAAAAGAACTGGCTTCACTGCCTGAGGTTCAAACGTTTGTTAAGGGAGTGCTGCATATACAGCCCCCTTTTGTGCCACCAGTGGAATCTTGGGATCTTAACGTGGTGTGGGATTTCCTGAAATCCCACTGGTTTGAGCCACTGAAAACCGTGGAGCTCAAGTATCTCACGTGGAAAGTGGTCATGCTGTTGGCCTTAGTTTCGGCTAGGCGTGTGTCAGAATTGGCGGCTTTGTCATGTAAAAGCCCCTATCTGGTTTTCCATATGGACAGGGCAGAATTGCGGACTCGTCTGCAATTCCTGCCAAAGGTGGTGTCATCTTTTCATTTGAACCAACCTATTGTGGTGCCTGCGGCTACTCGTGACTAAGGACTCCAAGTTGCTGGACGTAGTCCGGGCTTTGAAGATTTATGTATCCAGAACGGCTGGAGTCAGGAAAACTGACTCGCTGTTTATCCTGTATGCATCCAACAAGCTGGGTGCTCCGGCTTCAAAGCAAACTATTGCTCGCTGGATCTGTAACACGATTCAGCAGGCTCATTCTGCGGCTGGATTGCCGCATCCAAAATCAGTGAAAGCCCATTCCACAAGGAAGGTGGGTTCTTCTTGGGCGGCTGCCCGAGGGGTCTCGGCATTACAGCTTTGCCGAGCAGCTACTTGGTCGGGTTCAAACACTTTTGCAAAATTCTACAAGTTTGATACCCTGGCTGAGGAGGACCTTGTGTTTGCCCATTCGGTGCTGCAGAGTCATCCGCACTCTCCCGCCCGTTTGGGAGCTTTGGTATAATCCCCATGGTCCTTACGGAGTCCCCAGCATCCACTAGGACGTTAGAGAAAATAAGAATTTACTCAGCGGTAATTCTATTTCTCGTAGTCCGTAGTGGATGCTGGGCGCCCGTCCCAAGTGTGGACTTTCTGCAATACGTGTATATAGTTATTGCTTAATAAAGGGTTATTGTTATGTGGCATCCTTTTGAGTGATGGTCAGTTGTTGTTCATACTGTTAACTGGGTAAGGTTATCACAAGTTGTACGGTGTGATTGGTGTGGCTGGTATGAGTCTTACCCTGGATTCCAAAATCCTTTCCTTGTAATGTCAGCTCTTCCGGGCACAGTTTCCTTAACTGAGGTCTGGAGGAGGGGCATAGAGGGAGGAGCCAGTGCACACCAGATAATACCTAATCTTTCTTTAGAGTGCCCAGTCTCCTGCGGAGCCCGTCTATTCCCCATGGTCCTTACGGAGTCCCCAGCATCCACTACGGACTACGAGAAATAGAATTACCGGTGAGTAAATTCTTATTATTTAAAGAAAACCTGTGAAACTATCTGTTAAACAGGTGTTTTGTGTACTGTCAGCTTTACACTTCTTCTCAGCTCTGTGGGCATTGTTGGGTCTCTTTACCTTGTTTTCTTCAGTTTCTTTTTCTTTCTTTGTTTTTCATTGTTTCTAAACCACAGACACTTTTTTTTTCAATCTGCCATAATGCGATCCTGCCACATACACAGTGATAGCAGCAATGTTATAATCAGCTTTTGACATTTCCTGATGTATAGTTTTGTTTTTGTGCTGCTCCATGCACGTCGGTATATGATGTAATATCCTTCCTGGATATTGATTGTGCAGTTTGAAACTACCTTAATTATTAAACAAGTATGATGCAATACCCTTACGTTAACTGCCTCTGCTGCCCTTTTGCCTCTTTATTCCTGGTCAGCAGTGCTGCACATTGCCCCCTGGTGGCAGCTTCCTCTGAGGCTGAAACAGATGTCCGGCAGATGCTGTATGTTACCTGTATGAGTACATCGGAATAAAATGACATTATTCCACTTCTAAGTTTGAGTGTGGGCTCTTTAATGTTTTTTTTTTTGCCTGGGAAAAGGGGAGTATATTTTGTATATGGATCCCTGCACAACAGATTCCTACACATTTTTGGATTGAGTGCTGCTACCTTACCCTGTTTTACCAGAGAAATGCACAGAAGTTTTTATCTATAAACTTTTTTGGACCCCTTTATAAACTAGTAATATAAAGTGCCAAGTAAAATTGATGCTGGCCAATCTAGGGATCAGGAAGGAAATTGGATGGATCAGGAAGGAAATTGGATGTATGTAAAAATACTATATTGTCTGACATCATGACAACTTATCACCAGTTTTTCCACCAGAAATAGATTGGCGGTGTCAGGGCCACTATTTATATATATGGAGGTGTGAATGTATGCTTAAGGGCACAAGAGTGAGAGAGTAATTTGTATATATACAATAGATTTCTAAATATTATACATATTGAGTTGATGATAAAGTTGAGATTGTGAAATGAAGAACAGTCTACTGGACCCTGAGATCTGCCATCCTATGTGACACTTCAAAAAAGCCCTGGCTTGCGTATGCCCTGACCCTTAATCCGCATTTCATAGTGAAGTCAGGAAGAGCCTGAATATTCCATTTTAACCCATATATTGTTCATTTAAGTTATTTAATATTAACTGATGATTATGAAAACAGAAATACCTATATGTACAACTAGTGATGAAATGTTTTAATAGCCACTCTTTTTTTTCAGATTACAAAGCCAAACGAATTTGACATCATGCTGGAAATCTCTATCCCCGGTTACCAAACAATCGAGCTGACCAATGTTACTGGTGCTTTCTACACACTTGCGTATAAACATAGAAAACCAAAAGTTATGACTAAATACCTCGATCAGGATGGGAATATTTCAGCCGTACAGATTTTATGTCAATTTAGAAAGCTTGTTAGTGACGTATTCCGAGCCAGAGAGCAAGGTAAGTTTGTTTCACTTAATGCATTCATTTATGCTTGTGCAACATAGGTTGGCACAGCAGGGTGTGCGCAGGGGGCATGGTGCAACATAGGTGGGTGTCACGGAGGCATGACGCAACACAGTGGCCCCGCTGTTCAATGCCGAGATTACCATCATTGTAAAGCAGGGGGTGCCCACATTACTCGGGAAGTGGGCGGCAGCAGCCAGATGGCAGGACAGCTTCGGGAGATATGTGATGACGCCAAGTTGGGCTTTCCCTGACAAGGTTGCATCTGATGCAACAGTGTCAGAGACGTCTGCCGGTGACTGTTGGAAGGTAATTTTCAAGCAGCTACCAAGCTAAGCACACCTAGTTGGCCTGAGCATCCTTCTTATTTTACCCATACATTATTAAAATGGGTGTGGTTAGACAGTTAAAAGATACAGTCGTTAGGTCCACACGATATGGTTGCCAGTCAAAAGGTCGCCAGTGTCAAAAGTCCAGTTAGTTGCCAGTTAGAAGTTGAAACTGATTTGGATCACCAAATCGACAGTGTCTAGGTCGACAATGTTTAGGTCGACAGGGTCTGAAGGTCGACATGTGCTAAGTCGACAGGTCAAAATTAGTTTTTCATGTTTTTTTGGTGTCGTGTTCTCCGTACAGTGACCGGGAAGCCCAATTAGTGCCATGCTTCGGGCAAGGTGCCTTGCTTCGCTCGGCACAGATTACCGGTCCAATCATAGTCCACGTAGATTGTTAAGTATGAAAAAGTAAAAAAAAAAAAAAAAGTGAAAAACTCATGTTGACCTTTTGACCTGGCACATCAACCTAGAAACCCTGCTGACCTTCAGACCCTGTCGACCTATAGTGGTCAACCTAAACATTGTCGACCTAGACAGTGTTGATCTTCAGAGCGGATCGCGTTTTAACAGTCTATCAACCGCCTCCCATAGGAATAAAGTACAACTAAAAACAATTAAAATTTATTGACCACCATTTTTGGTAAGATAAATGGTTCCCATTGTAGGTCATTACAGTCGGGAGACTATAGCATGAATTTCCCACCTACTTACAGCATAATTCAGCATCTTTACAATAATTTATAACTTTCCCCATCCTTTTATAAACAGCGACACTTAATAACTACTGTATGTGTATAATTTCCTCATGTCATCTGATATTCTGCATGCATTCATTTCCTGAAACACTAACTACTAATGTCACTTCCTCCTGCTTGGCGTTTACGGACATCACTTCCTCTCAGGTGGAACACAAATAACCTTTATTTACTGTATAATTGGTAGTGATCTTCATTTCTTTTTGTTAATTAAATAATAATATTTAATGTAAAAATTTTCTGTGTGTGAATGTTTGATTCCTAGGAACTGATTCTGAGTTGCATGCAGACTTGGCCTTGCCTTTGCTGCAGTTGTGTCTGCATTTATGCCAGTGCCAATACAAAGTCCTTCTCTAGTGTAATCTGTGTGTCCAAATGTGCAAGGACTGACACTGTTCGTAGATGCTGAAATACCGATTGGTTCGTCTTTATAAGCACCATCGATCACACCATCAAAACTTGCACCAACCCTATGTGAGGTGCAGCTTCTCCATCTGAGCATGGCCTCTATGTGAGCGGTTCAGCTTCCATGGATGCAGCCACTGGCCTAGCCACTTCCAGAAAACTGGGAAGACAACCCACATTTTTGGGAACGCTGCCAGTTCTGCCCCGCCCCCCACCTCTAAACGTCAACAGCCTGTCAAGCAGAACGCAGGACCTGTTCTACACATGTGCAGAATGGGTCCTGCACGTGAGCAGCAACCCCACCATCATAGATATACAATATACCATCAGGCTTACGTACATTTCTGAATCAGGCCCATTATTCCTAACCTCCCCCACGAGGCCATTGCTTTACAAAAATTGTGCACTCACATTGCAAAATAATAACATTCATTCTTAGGTGTATGAGGGACACATCTGTATCTGACATGTCTTGTATTCGTGTACTTCAGTTTCTCCGCCAAGAAGATATATATGGATTTCTGTCCAGCTAAGATTACCTTAAAGATATTTAAATAAACAGTGTATACAACTATTGTTACCAATAACACATGGTTTATTAATCCAGACAATAAATGCTTACAAGAGAAAGACAGTGGTGTAAATTTATTAAAGCTTCTAAAACAGAGAATTGTGGATGTTGCCCATAGCGACCAATCAGATGCTGTCTATCATTTCTCTATTGTTTTTAGAAAATGATTGACAGCATCTGATTGGTTAATATAGGCACCATCACCAATTCTGTTTTAGAAGCTTTAGTAAATTTACTCCTATGACGTTTATCTTAAAGCTCCAGAGTATGAGAAATTTGGAATTTCCATGGATCACTGGAACCACATATATTTGGACTCCCTCTAGCGATTGTACTCCAGCTGGCTCTGGAGTTTAATATAAGCTTCATTGTTTTTATTTCTTGTATGAATTAATAAATCTTACACGTACAGTGGGAGTGGTGGGATCTAAAGCAGGGGGCCCAGGATCAAGTTAATTGTAATCTGCTACTTGTGACAATGATGATGTTCAATGGTGAACTAAAATTGATACTGTATGATAAACAAAGTACTGTACATACATAATGCCATATAGAGTTGTACATAAAAGTTCCTTTTTTATGTAACATATGTTTCTGTATACATCAAAAATATTTATGGTTGCATCACGATGCAAGATAATCCTAACGATGAAGCTCATCGGCACAGACCATGACATTGTTAAAAAAAACAAAAAACCCAGAAAGAAATCAAGTACTTTAATTAGGGTCGTCCAGAGGTAAAATAGTTCCTTTATCCCCTGCGCAGTAGCACAGCTGTGGAGATAAAGGAATAAATAATATAACAGTAATACTGCCACTTCCCACTCAAGTTCTTCCCAGCTCATTCACCTGTGTCTGCATCTCCAGCCCCCCTTCTCTATTACAAGTCAGCCCTCCTTCTGTCTCTCCAGTTAAGGTGCATACACATGGTGAGATATTGACCATCTCCGATTTTGACTATCTATACTTAATATTTTGACTATGTGCCAATTTTAACTATATTTACTTGAGATATTGGCTAGGTGCAATTTTGACTATAGTCAAAATAGCTAAGCTTGCACAATTTTTCCTTGCAATACCGACCACACGGGAGCGAGCATCGGTATCAGAAGCAGTGTACACATGGTGCGAGACATGGTGTGTTTTTACCACTTAACTGGGTAATATTTTCTACAAGAGAAGACAGCAGCAGTAGGTATGCATTACTGAGGATCGCCCATTACTGCTGCGGTGAAACTGTTGTGTGGAGTGACATTTCACTGCCAAATCACTGTGGCCATCAATGATCAGGACACACTGAGAGCCATGGATGCTGTGCTTCTAGTACTGCACTGATGCTGGCAGGAGGGGTGCTGCTGGTCTGCTCTATCATTGCTGGCCACAGTCATTGGGACATACTGGAGCTGCTCCATTTACAGTAGTCATTCAGCTGCCGGGTGGAGGGTGCCTCCAGGCTGTCTGATCAATGCTGCCAGCAGATTGGGACACACTGGTGTGGATGCATGGGTGCAGGAAGGCCTGGAGGTCTATCTGAGACTGGCAGCTGTTGGAAGATTATCTTCCAGCAGCCACCCAGTGGGCGTTTGACTGATATGTCTGATGCCACCACATCAGACAAGTGGTTAAAATATACGTTATGATAAGAACTTACCATTGATAATGGTATTTCTCCTAAGTCCACAGGATAACATTGGGATTTAATGAAGCGACAGCGTATTTGCACCAGTCAAAGCTTTTCAGCCTCCCAGCATGCAACTGGCCCGTCCATATATCCCCGCCTCCTGGCTCAGGCAAATCAGTTGTATTCCCAAAGCTCAAGGCAGCAGCATCATAGATAGCCCTAATCAGGCAAGAAAAACACACGTGCACAACCTTCCGTACAAGAAAGAGGTTAGTGAATAAAAGGATCCTCAAATCAGGTGCGTTAGGGTGGGATCCCTGTGGACTTAGGAGAAATACCATTATCAATGGTAAGTTCTTACCATAACGTATATTTTTCCGGCAGCGTTCACAGGTTATCCACAGGATAACAATGGGATTTCCCAAAGCAATTTAGTGGTGGGGATGCTCCTGATTGGACAGGAGAATCCTTTGCCCGAATTCAGCATCGTGAGAAGCAAAAGTATCCAAGGCATAATGTATAATGAATGTGTTAATGGAAGACCATGTGGCTGCCTTACATATCTGTTCTGCTGAAGCACCACGTTGTGCTGCCCATGATGGACCTACCTTACGAGTAGAGTGAGCAGAGACGTTATCCGGAACAGGGAGATCAGCTTGAGAATATGCTTCTGAAATCATCATCCGAAGCCACCTTGCCAGTGTCTGCTTATCAGGCCATTCTCTCTTGTGAAATCCGTAGAGAACAAAGAATCTGTCTTTCTGATGGCACTGGTACGATCCACGTAGATCCTTAAAGCACGGACCACGTCCAGCGATGCATCTCCCGCAGAAAGGCCAGGTACCTGGAAAGCCGGGACTACAATTTATTTAAGGTGAAATGTATACACCACCTTGGGGAGATACCTATATCTACTGTAGTTCTGAGTGCTGCTTTATCTGGATAAAAATCAGAAATGGGGAACGACATGACAATGCCCCTAAATCGGACACTCTTCTAGCCGACGCCATGGCCAGTAGAAAGAGAACTTTAGCTGTCAACCATTCAAGATCCACTTTATTAAGTGGTTGAAATGGGGCAACTTAAATTTAGTCCTAAAGGCCCTTCAAGTCCCTAGGCACTGTAGGAGGAACAAAAGTAGGGTTGAATGCGCAGCATTCCCTGGAAAAAAAGTATGCACATCCTGTAAGTTGGCAATTTTCTTTTGGAACCATACAGTCAATGCTGATACTTGCACTCTCAAGGAAGCCACCTTCAAACCTTTATCCATTCCTGCCTGAAGGAATGCTAAGACCCTGGAAACTCTGAAAGACTTAGGGTCCATTTTCCGTTCACTGCAGCAATGAATATAGGTTTGCCATATTCTGTAATAAATGCGAGCTAAGGAAGGTTTCCTTGCTCTGAGCATTGTTTGAATTACCTGTTGTGAGAATCCTCTTGACTTCAGGATAGAGGTTTCAAGAGCCACGCCGTCAAAGATAGTCGATCCAGATGTCTGTGATAACAAGGACCCTGCATCAGTAGATCTGGACGTTGAGGGAGCAGAAGACATTCTCTGCAGATCTGCATACCAATGTCTTCTGGGCCAATCTGGAGCTATTAGTATCACGGCACCCTTTCCTTGCTTTATCTTTCTCACCACCCTGGGCAATAGGGTGATTGGAGGAAACACATAGGCCAGATGAAAGTCCCATCTTACAGACAGGGCATCCACAAAGATCGCTTTGGTATCCTTTGTTCTTGACCCGTATGCAAGAACTTTGTTGTTCTGACGGGACGCCATGAGATCTCTCTCTGGCAACCCCCACTTGTCTACTAGAGTCTGGAAGACCTCCGGGTGTAGAGCCCATTCGCTTGCCTGAATGGCGTGTGGACTGAGAAAATCCGCTCCCCAGTTTAGGACTCCTGGAACGAATACTGCGGACAAGGCTGGATGATTAAGTTCTGCCCACTGTAGTGTGTGACTTATCTCCTTCGTTGCTTTTCGGCTGTGAGTTCTGTCCTGATGGTTGAGGTACGCTACTGCCTGTCGCATTGTCCGAGCGGATCTGAACAGGTTTTCCCGGAAGAATCTTTGCCTGAATCAGTGCCATATATATGGCCCGAAGCTCCAATATATTTCTTGGCAGGCAACTTTCTTCCTTGGTCCATTGCCCCTGGAAACACAACCTTCCTGACACTGCTCCCCAGCCCTGGAGACTGGCATCCGTTATTAGAATTTCCCAATCTAATATCCAAAGGGTCTCCCCTTGTCTAGATGTAACTGTGTAAGTGTGCGAACGCATGTGCAGCTGAGCGGTACAAAAGGATTTTGTGCAGTTTGAGTAGCCGCTGCGATCACTTCAGGCAGTCCGGGACCGGAATTCACCTCAGACACCCGCCCTGCAAACGATTGAACACGCCGGCGTTTTTCCAAACATTCCCAGAAAATGGTCAGTTGACACCCACAAACGCCCTTTTCCTGTCAATCTCCTTGTGATCGGCTGTGCGGATGGATTCTTCGTAAAACCCATCACACAGCAACGATCTGCTTTGTATCCGAGCGACGTACCTACGCAGTTCTGACCTGATTGCAGCAAAAAAGCTAGCGTGCGATCAGGTCTGAATTACCCCCATAGTGCTGTATTACCCATCTCAGTAGAGTGCGATACAGGAAGACTCACCCCACATCCAGCACCGATCAATACATTTGCGAATGCTGAGTGGATCCAGACGCTACTAGTGTACACTGCCACTCCATGAACCTATACTGTAGTGAACACAGATGCTCAGTGAATACAGATGCACCAGTCATACAGCCGCCTATGCTGCGACTGGGTCCCCTTCGTATACAGCGTCTCAGACGGAAGCGGGAAACTCGGAGGAAACTGGTCATGAACTGGGGGGAGGGGTGACCAGGAGAGTGCCTGACTCCCCACCGCTGACATCAACCCTAGGGATCGCAGCCTCATACTATTCCTGGAGCCTATGACCCCCTAAGGCCTAGCACTGGTGCACCCGAGACTGTTTGGTAGTCTCCTCTCAAAACAGTGCGGCTGTGTCCATATTCCCCTTCTAAGCGGAACCGGTGCCTTACCTTCTCCCCGTGCTCCAGCCACAGCATGGTAACGTCTGCTGGACCTGCTAGTATATCCGACACAGACGCCCGCCGAAACAGCACTGTACTCATGGGTAAGCGTTGTCGCGACCCAGCGGAGAGTTGTTGGAGTGACTCTTTCTAAGGTACGTATAAGACACTTTTTAGAAAGATCACTCAAGAAAAAATAGTAAGACTATAAAAAATAAAATAAGAAAGCTCCTGCCGCACCAAACAAAAAACTGCTTTGCCTGAGCCAGGAGGCGGGGATATATGGACGGGCCCGTTGCATGCTGGGAGGCCAAAAAGCTTTGACCGATTGGTGCAAATCCGCTGTTGCTTCATCATATCCCAATGTTATAATCTGGATAATCTGCGGACCCTGCCGGAGAAATAAACACTCCCTTACACAAAGACTTTTTCCAATTTATTACGCACATAAATTCATTGATGGGGTCCTCTTCTGTTTTCCAGTTTCTAGTCCAATCGGGAGACGGGATGGGAAACATCTTTCAGACAATGCATACAGGTCTCCCAACTTCCCAATAACTAACTAAATTAGAGCTGCTCTGATTGGTGTTAGGATCTCCTGTTCTGTGCTGCCACGTCGCCATGGCAACCGGGAGGCAAGTGTTAGCAAAGTAACCTGAGCGCAGCTTATACTCCGGTCCGGGTTTTTACTGTGTAGTGGTTACAGGCTCTGTGCACGGCAGGGAATCCGGCGCTGGTTTTGTGCTCACAGTCTGTGAGGTCTGAGTGGGGCGTGGACAGCACCTGCTATATAAACCATCCTCTCAGGATAGGCAAATGCTGCTGAATCTTTGTTTGTTAGTCAGTTCCAGAGAGTTAGCTAGTACTGTGTGACTTTGTATTTACTTGTTGCTTACTGCGAATAGGCCTTGGGATTCAGTACTTCATTCTGCCAATCCGGACCTAGCAGTAAGACTGGAGTCAGTTGTTTAACCTGCTGGGGTTCTTTTGCTATTCTGTGAACCCAGCAGGTTTGCGGCTGTACTCTCAGACCTGCTTGCTTAATCCTCCCTCACTGTGCAGGGCGTCCAGGTGTCAGTTTAGTGGCAGTAAGCTGAACCTGTGCCCTGCAAGTGGGGGTTAGGATTGTGGATACTCTCCTTGTGTCTATATTTCTATCTCTGACCAAGGAGTTTATTCCCACACCCGTTGGTAACCCTTTGGGGTTTTTTCTGTTGCTCTTAGCAACATCATTTCGGGTGCTCCACATGTTAAATCACTACATCTCGCTTCATTGTCCGCTCTATTCCATCTGAGCATTCCTGACACTAGGGAGACACCCAATTCCTGAGCCTTTGGGCTTCCCCGTTCACTTTGTGTTTATTAGATATTCCATCACCTCCTGTGTATGTTGTGTTATACTGTCTGTGAGTTCGTTTGCTTCGCATCCCTCTCTGTTCATACACCGGTATACTCCTGTTAGCACTGGTGTGCGTAACATATTCAGCAGCCTTACTCCTGTTGAAATTTTGTGGGAATATGGAGCATACCCCTCAAAATACTTTGCAACAGGTGGTCGATCAGGTGCAAGTCCTGACTCGACAATTTAATGAGATGTCCATTAAAATAAACACCCCGCAGGCCGCTAGCGGAGCTCCCGCAGCAGCAGCGGCAAGTTTAGGGGTTAAGGAGCCGAAAGTAAATCTCCCGGATCGTTTTTCTGGAGATCGCTCGCAGTTCTTTTGTTTCAAGGAGAGCTGTAAGCTATATTTCAGGCTTAGGCCCCATTCTTCTGGGTCGGAGATTCAGCGGGTGGGCATGGTGAGTTCCTTGCTACAAGGAGACCCACAGGTCTGGGCATATGGGTTGCAGCCTGACTGTCCGTCGCTTAAAAGTGTTGATGCTTTTTTTACGGCACTGGGCATTTTGTATGATGACCCTGACAAGATGGCTTCAGCCGAGGCTCAGATTACGGTCCTTAAGCAAGGGCGACGGCCAGCTGAGGTTTATAGTACGGAGTTTCGGAGGTTGGCTCATGATACCCAGTGGAATGACCCAGCCCTGAGAAACCAGTACCGAAGGGGCCTTTCTGACCAGATAAAGGACCAACTGGTACAATATCCCTCGCCTGATAGCTTAGATCAGCTCATGCAGTTATCCATCCGGGTGGATGGACGGCTGAGAGAGCGTAGGCTTGAAAGGGAGACCGCAGTTTCCTTTTTTCCCAAGGGAACCTCAGACTCTGATGAATATTCCGAGGAGCCTATGCAGATTGGGGCTACCCGCCTCTCCTCGCGTGGGAAGACGCGGAGGAGACATCAGGGTTTGTGTTTGTACTGTGGGAATAAAGGTCATGTTGTAGTATCATGCCCAGAAAAGCCGGAAAACTTCAGGGCCTGAGGGTGATGGGAAATATCCTGTCAGGCCAGAAGTCAGAATTTCCCAAAAAGACTTTTCTCATTCCGGTGACTTTGGAGATCCTCGGTCAAACTGTTAAGACTGAGGCCTTTGTTGACAGTGGGGCCGATGGGGTTTTCATGGACTGTCAATTTGCCCTGGAACACTCTGTTCCCGCAGTACCTTTGGCATCCGAGATTGAGATCTGTGGGTTAAACGGGGAACCATTGTCCCAGGGTAAAATTACCTCCTGCACCAGCCAAATTCCTTTGTTTATTGGAGCCACACACTCTGAAAAATTGTCTTTCTATGTGACTATCTGTTCTTTTGCCCCATTGGTTTTGGGGTTACCCTGGTTAAGGGCCCATAACCCTCAATTTGACTGGGTCTCTGGGGAGATTCTTAGTTGGGGTAGTGATTGTTTCAGGAGTTGCTTGAGCCTTCCAGTCAGGCTCTCGCAGCTAAGTTTGCCAGGATTGCCAGGATGTTATGCAGATTTTGCGGATGTGTTCTCCAAAAAAAGTTGCGGAGGTACTACCTCCCCATTGCCCCTATGACTGTGCCATTGATTTGTTGCCGGATGCTAAGCTTCCCAAGAGCAGGTTGTATTCCCTGTCACGTCCTGAGACTCAGGCTATGGCAGAGTACATTCAGGAGAACTTGGCTAAGGGATTTATCAGACCCTCACAGTCCCCAGTTGGGTCGGGGTTCTTCTTCGTGGGTAAAAAGGACGGTTCGTTGCGACCCTGCATCGACTTCAGGGAATTGAACCGTATCACGATTAAAAACTCGTACCCACTGCCTCTCATTTCGGTTTTGTTTGACCAGCTTCGTACTGCCACCATTTTTTCTAAGATTGACCTACGCGGTGCTTATAATCTAATCCGAATAAGAGAGGGGGATGAATGGAAGACTGCCTATAATACCCACTCAGGGCATTATGAATATTTGGTGATGCCTTTTGGGCTCTCTAATGCCCCGGCAGTCTTCCAGGAATTCATGAACGATGTGCTCAGGGAATATTTGGATAGATTCTTAGTTGTTTATCTAGATGACATCCTAATCTTCTCCCATTCCCTGGAGGAACATCGGAAGCATGTACGCTTAGTCCTCCAGAAACTCAGAGACCACCAGCTTGGGGCGAAGCTGGAGAAGTGCGAATTTGAAGTCCAGCAAATCGCATTTCTAGGGTATATTATCTCCTCCGAAGGTTTCCAAATGGAGGGTTCTAAGGTACAGGCAGTCCTGGATTGGGTGCAGCCCACTAGTTTGAAGGCACTTCAGCGTTTTCTGGGCTTTTGTCTCGGCCAAGGTGCTGCGACACCCAGATCCAGAGCGTCCTTTTGTGGTAGAAGTGGATGCCTCTGAGATAGGTATTGGGGCAGTGCTCTCTCAGATGGGGGTGTCTGATAATCGCCTTCATCCCTGTGCTTACTTTTCCCGTAAATTTTCGTCTGCCGAGATGAATTATGACGTGGGTAACCGGGAATTGTTGGCTATAAAGGATGCACTCGGGGAGTGGAGACACTGGCTTGAGGGGGCTAAGTTTGTGGTCTCAATTCTCACCGACCATAAGAATCTGGCATATTTAGAGTCAGCGAAGCGGCTCAATGCCAGGCAGGCACGATGGGCTTTGTTTTTTGCTCGCTTTAATTTTTTGATAACATATCGCCCTGGGTCAAAAAACATCAAGGCTGATGCGCTCTCGCGGAGTTTTGCTCCAGTCCAAGAGACCACCGAGGAGCCATTGCCCATTGTGTCCCCATCATGTATTAAAGTGGGCATTACCCAGGACCTCTTGTCATTAGTCCTTAGAGCACAGGAGCAGGCTCCTCCAGACCTTCCGGTAGGTCTCTTGTTTGTGCCTCCTAGGTTAAGACAGCGAGTGTTCCTGGAATTCCATGCCAAGAGGTCGGCAGGGCATCCGGGTATTGCCAGAACTCGGGAGTTGGGATGTGGATCAGTGGGTTCGGGCATGTGACGTTTGTGCCCGAAATAAAACTCCTAGAGGGGTTCCTGTCGGCCCATTACATCCACTCTCTATTCCATCTAAGCCATGGACCCACATTTCCATGGATTTTGTGGTGGACTTGCCCAAATCCTCGGGGATGACAGCCATTTGGGTTGTCGTTGACAGGTTTTCGAAGATGGCGCATTTCGTTCCACTGGTTGGGTTGCCATCGGCCAGACGCCTGTCTGAGTTATTTATGCAGCATGTTGTGCGCCTCCACGGGTTGCCACTTGATGTGGTCTCTGACCGTGGGCCAAATTCTGGAGGGCATTTTATTCTGATCTCCAGATTTCTGTGAGCTTGTCGTCAGGCTACCATCCACAGTCTAATGGGCAGACTGAGAGGGTGAACCAGTCCTTGGAGCAGTTCCTCAGGTGTTATGTCTCCAAGTGTCATACTGACTGGGTTGCTCATCTGTCCATGGCGGAGTTTGCCTATAACAACGCGGCTCACTCTGCTACAGGGATCTCTCCCTTCCTTTGTGTGTATGGGCATCATCCTAAGGCCAATTCTTTTGACCCCCTGGATTCCACGCCTGGTGGTTCCTCTGTGGTTTCGGCCCTTAGGGGTATTTGGAGGAAAGTTAAGAAAGCCCTTGTGTCTGTGTCATTAGTGACCAAAAGGGTTTTTGATAAGCGGAGAAGACCCTGCAGCTTCAAATTAGGAGACTTCGTCTGGTTGTCCACCAAGAATTTGAAGTTGAGACAGCCATCTCATAAGTTAGGCCCCCGGTTCATCGGCCCTTATAAGATCACCAGGGTTATCAATCCGGTGGCATTTCAGTTAGATCTGCCCCGTTCATTGGGTATCAATAAAACATTTCATTGTTCCCTTTTAAAACTGGCGGTTAGTAATCCTTCTTCTAGTGGAAGACCTTCTCCTCTTCTGATACGGGGTCAGAGGGAGTTTGTGGTTGAAAGGGTTCTTGACTCCAAGATGGTTCGGGGTCGGCTGTCATTTTTGGTGCACTGGAAGGGGTATGGCCCGGAGGAGCGGTCGTGGGTGCGCAGTTGTGATCTTCATGCCCCCAGACTGATACGCTCTTTCTTCTCGCAGCTCCCCGATAAACCCGGTGGTAGGGGTTCTTTGACCCCTCGTCAGAGGGGGGGTACTGTTAGGATCTCCTGTTCTGTGCTGCCACGTCGCCATGGCAACCAGGAGGCAAGTGTCAGCGAAGTAACCTGAGCGCAGCTTATACTCCGGTCCGGGTTTTTACTGTGTAGTGGTTACAGGCTCTGTGTACGGCAGGGAATCCGGCGCTGGTTTTGTGCTCACAGTCTGTGAGGTCTGAGTGGGGCGTGGACAGCACCTGCTATATAAACCATCCTCTCAGGATAGGCAAATGCTGCTGAATCTTTGTTTGTTAGTCAGTTCCAGAGAGTTAGCTAGTACTGTGTGACTTTGTATTTACTTGTTGCTTACTGCGAATAGGCCTTGGGATTCGGTACTTCATTCTGCCAATCCGGACCTAGCAGTAAGACTGGAGTCAGTTGTTTAACCTGCTGGGGTTCTTTTGCTATTCTGTGAACCCAGCAGGTTTGCGGCTGTACTCTCAGACCTGCTTGCTTAATCCTCCCTCACTGTGCAGGGCGTCCAGGTGTCAGTTTAGTGGCAGTAAGCTGAACCTGTGCCCTGCAAGTGGGGGTTAGGATTGTGGATACTCTCCTTGTGTCTATATTTCTATCTCTGACCAAGGAGTTTATTCCCACACCCGTTGGTAAACCTTTGGGGTTTTTTCTGTTGCTCTTAGCAACATTATTTCGGGTGCTCCACATGTTAAATCACTACATCTCGCTTCATTGTCCGCTCTATTCCATCTGAGCATTCCTGAAACTAGGGAGACACCCAATTCCTGAGCCTTTGGGCTTCCCCGTTCACTTTGTGTTTATTAGTTATTCCATCACCTCCTGTGTATGTTGTGTTATACTGTCTGTGAGTTCGTTTGCTTCGCTTCCCTCTCTGTTCATACACCGGTATACTCCTGTTAGCACTGGTGTGCGTAACAATTGGTTAGTAATGCCCAAACCAAGCATGTCATTTAAATGCTATCAACTACATTTATACAATATAGTTAATTGATAAAGTTTAGAAAATTAGCTCAGCATACACACATTGGGGGCAATTCATTTGGTGCCATGTAGTGGTGGCAGTGAGGAGAAACAATTGTATCCCCCCATTGTGTCATTTTTTTAAAACTTATTTTGTCAGGTTTTTTTTTTTTTTTTTTTAACAATGTAGTTTTTTTTTTTTTACAATGTTGTTAATTGATGAAGGATAAATAAGTGAACTCAGCATACACACATTGGGGGTAAATCAGATCCGATTGCTAGGCTGTGTTTTTTGCTGTCCTGCAATCAGATAGTCGCCGCCTACAGGGGGAGTGTATTTTCGCCGTGCAAGTGTGAGATTGCATGTGTAGCTGAGCTGCAAAAATCCACTTTGTGCAGTCTGTGTGCAACCCAGGACTTACTCCTCCAGTGCGATAAGAACGGTCTGATCGGGACCGGAGATGACGTCAGACACCCTCCCTGAAAACGCTTGGGAACGCCTGCGTTTTTCCGGACACTCCCAGTAAACGCTCAGTTGCTACCCACAAACGGCCTCATCCTGTCAATCACCTTGTGAATGCCCGTGCGATTGGATTTTTCGCACCATCTCATCGCTGACCAGCGATGAACGTGCTGGCTGATGCGCATTGTGGCGCATATGCTGTCATGACCTGATCGCCAAATGTGCGAAAACGCACAGCAGCAATCAGATCTGAATTATTCCCATAATTGTGTCATTTGTGTTTACTTATTTTACATCAGAGTTCTTATTGAATTTTACGTAAGGCCCCAAGTGCGAGGTGCTACACACTACTAGTGGCAGAGTGATTTGTAGCATGTGGATGGATACAATCTGGTGCAGGTTAATGTTGCTCTGACATCATTTTACATATATATATATATTGTTATAACAGGTCTGCAAGTACATTTAAAGAAGAAGGAGCCTTTAAGCCCTGCGGTAACTCTTCTCATTGGAGAAGAGCCTGGCATTATATCAGTGGACCTTGTTCTTGCCCTTAAACTCAATCAGCCATGGCCTGATACAACAAGAGACGGAATGAATATTGATGACTGGCTAGGCACTAAGGTGAAACAAGACTATAAGAGAGGACCATTCTACATGGTACCTAAACAAGCAAACTTGGGGCAGGAAAATAAAACAGGTAACCAATTTGATTGTCTGCGTTCCCTATGTTCCTCTAATGTTAATTGACTGGATATGTTAAAGTTTACTGCTGAGTATGCACTTATAATATCATTTATGAAGGTTCTGTTTTTCCTTCGATTTCTTCCCATATGGCAGTGTATATCCCAATGAAAAATTAGAACAAAATTGGAGTAGGTCAAATCCTGGGTTGCATGTCGGCAGACAGTACCACACTACCAAAGGCACAGTTCCTTTAGGTGCAGGTTGTAAGACTACTATGGGCCTGTCGCCCAAGTATTGCCCCAGGCCCACCTCCCCTGCACCAAGGGGGTTATTCAGTGACGAATGCAGATGGCTGCATACGCAGCCAGATCTGCGTTCATCTCTGCAAATGCTGGGGGCCACCCAGCACAGGGCAAGGCCACTCAGCATGTGTGAGGCCGCCTCCCGATGCATCAACAATTTAATTGCGGACGCATCGGAATAAGGTTGACCCATAGTTGCGCTGTCAGGTGGTCAGTGGCCATTTTTTTATCGGAGCAGCCGCCCCGAAAGTAGTCCCGGACCCCCCCCCCCACAATGCCCGCCGCTGTCAATCACATTGTGGTGGCATCCATCAGGGATGCCACCACAATATGCGTGTCCGTGCATGCGCAGTTTGCCGCTATCAGCAAACTGCTCTACGGATCACATCAGTGGCCGGGTCTGAATGACCCTCTAAGTGCTCACATTACACCACAGAGAAGAGTTCCTCCTTGGACCCTGCCCGCTGGGAGGAACAGACAAGTCACACCTCCCAGCATTCCTTGCATACCAGTGGGAGCACAGCAGGGAATAAATACAGGGTTCAGAACACAAGCAAAGCACAGGAGGTGCATGTGAGGCTATGTGGGTATACCTGATCCCATCTCTGCTGTTGTAATTCTGCACAACGCTCGCTCTGATGCGTTTACATCTTATGTTGTTGTGTGTCCACACGTGGTCATGTATTAAGTGCATGCAAACTGCAGAAGTTCCTATGAGAGTCACTGGTTTCCTAGAGAGCGGTCACCAGCCCGGCTATTAAGAGCTGCTGGCTGTATAGTGATAGAGCGCAGACCTTGATGAACGAGACAGCGGTCATAACTAGATGTAGTCATGGTTAGTATTCCACTGGTGACAGTGACTTACTGTATGTTCTGTGGAGCAGAGAGGGGGTAACACGTGGCACTGTGTGTGGGGCAGGGATGGGAAACACCTGGCACTGTGTATGGTGCAGAGAGGAGGCAACACATGGCACTATGTGGTGTTAGAGAGAGAGGGAGGTAACACTTTGCACTCTGGGGGGATTTAGGGCCTAATTCACACCTGGTCGCTGCAGCGGCAGCGATCGCAGGCTGAAATCCTATGTCATGTGCGCACATGCAGCGACCGCACTGCGCACACAGTGAGATGCGAAAGCATCTCACTGGTGCGATCGCCTCTGCCTGATTGACATGCAGAGGTGGTCGCGGGGTGGGAGGGGGTGTGCGAACGGTGTTGGGTGGGTGCGGTCCGGACCGTTGCTGGGGCGGGTCGCGGCGGCTACATAACATCACATGCAGCTGCTGTGACCAAAAACATGGCTGGTAGACGCCTGCCTCCACGATCAGCTCTGAATTAGGCTCTTAGAGCGGAAACACCATCTGTGTTTAGGCATGGATGTCCTTAAAACCTGGATGTCTTAAGGACCAAGTTTGGGAACCACTAAGTAAATGCAAAGATTAAATCAGAGCTTTGCAAACTCTGCCATTACAGTCCAGGTTTTAAGGATATGCATGTAGTCCAGATGGTTAAATCAAATTGACTGAGGTACTAATTAAGTCACTTATGGTCAAGCATGGATATCCTTAAAACCTGGACTGTAATTTTAGAGTTTGGGAAACTCTGCTTAAACGCTATTCAATAAGTAATACAGAGGTTCTCAATCTCAAGTATTCCTAACAGGTCATGTCTTGAGGATTTCTACCTGTGGAAGCATGTAGGATAATTACTGCCACAGCAAAATAGACTAACTCACCTGTGCATGATTAAAGAACTCCATAAAAAATGACCTGTTGGAGTTGAGAACCACTAATGTAATGGATTGTTTGTCACTGGTATATTAAAAACCTGATTTCCTTTTTAAATAAAATTCTATACTATTATTCTATATTTTTAACATCTTACGGACATTATGTCTACCATACTGATGCAATTGGCTGTCTTTCACAGATACATGGCGAATTTCATTTTCAAATATTGAAAAGGAAATAATTTCCAATCATGGGAGTCAAAAAATCTGTTGTGAACAGAGAAAAGAAATGTGCTGCAGGTTAGTACTGAGAGTTATGTTACAGATACATAAATGAGCAGAAATATTTTGTGTTAAATACCAGCTAGACGAAAAAGTACATTTTGCTATATAATAGTTTTTATTTATAGTATTGCTAGGCTGCAAAATGGTTCTGTAATGCTTGTTGTAGAGAAAGATGATTTAGCTGGTCTTTTTACAGCTCTATAGCATAGTAATAGTTTTAAGTAAGCAATACTATATATAGTTAATGATTTGATACCACAGTATCATTTTTGGTGTTTTATAACAAATTGCCTGAACAAAAATTCAAGATGCTTATGCATAAAAATATAGTAACAATAATATAGGTAGGTAAAGCTGCAGAGCTTTAATAGAGTCAAAGATATATATTTTTTAAAATACTACATCTTAAATACTTATCATGCCCCATTGAAAATCTGTTAAGGGAACCTTTGCGTGTCTAAAGGGTTTATGGATTAATAGATCTAGAGTAAGAAGGTCTACAATCATTAGGTCGACACCATATGGTCAACAGTGAAAAGGTCGACACAGGAAAGGTCAGCAGGTACAAAAGGTCGACATTGAAATGATCGACAAAGAAAAAAGATTAACACAACATTTAAAAAAAACAAAAAAACTTTTTTGGGTATCATTTCTCGCCGTCTGAGCACGTGGACCCCAAAGTAGTGCACCACGTCCCTTCACATGGCTCGCGATTCAGGTAAGGTGACTGGCATCGTTACCGCTACACAGGTTACTATTCCCAATCGTAGTCCACGTGCATGGTAAAGTATGAAAAAGTTTGGGAAAAACCCTCCGGTCGACCATTTGAATCTTTAGACATTTTGTACCTCTTGACCACAAGCCCTGTTGACCTTTCATAGGTCGCCCTAATGACCATGTCGACCTAATGCATTGACAACAATTTGGCGTCGACCTATTCACTGCAGATCTATATACCACATACTGTTTAAAGCCTCTTTAAGACACGTGACCCGGGAATTTGACGGGTCTAGCAGCCGGCAAATTCCCAGGTCTCAGCTCCGTGACCCTGGTCAGGAGCAGGGTCGGGCCCCGGGTTGTGTCCATTTACACATGCAGAAATCCCGGGTTGATGTGCGTTCAGGTGCATAAACACGGGATTTAGTTGAATGTATGAGAGAGGCTTAAATAGCAGGGCAAAAGTACAGTATATTAGCTTGCAGCCCTGTACATAGTAGGTATGTATACTTTTATTAATCTAACCATAAAAAATAACATGTGATTATGGTTAAAAAAACAAACAGAAAAACCCAAAAAGCATTTGATGATGCTACAAATTGTGCCCTTGTATTATAACTTTTCCTCAGGAAACAGTGCCTCAAACTGATGAAAAACTTGCTGGAATTGCTTAAAAATACCGGAAATAAAAGAAAAATGGATCAGTTCTGTTCCTACCATGCCAAGACTGCATTACTGCACATGTGTACGAAATACACAAAAGATGAAGACTGGAAATTGGAAGATCTGGATTCATGCTTTAACAGATACATTGAATACTTCCAGACATGTCTTAAATATTATACTCTTCACAACTTTTTTATACCTTCTCACAATCTTTTTAGTTCACAGTTTATTGACAAAGCAAGCTGTGACCATCTGTATAAACAGATAGAATATCAAAAAAATCACAGTTATCCATTGTTTTACCCAGAATTGGGATGTCCAACTGTCCACTCAAAGAAAAACAGTCACTGAACAAGATCAAACAAGCACGCTGATATTGATCTCTCACTGCCAGGCTTAACTCACTGATCCTGCTAACCTTCCTGTCTGTCTTCCTGAACCTACTGCATGACTGTCATCCCAATCCTACTAACCTTACTACTTTTCATCTTGAACCAACTTCCCTGCCTGCATGAACTCATTGTCTTTCCTGTCATGCCGAACTTACTGCCTGGGCCCGACTTTCAATCTAAACTTGCGGCCTGGGACTGCCTTTGGCAGTCTGCCTGTTTTGAGCTGCTGACTTCTGATCTGATTAGATTAAAAATATACTCTAGGCAGCTCTGACCAGAGTGATGCCAGTATAATTAACAATTCCAAAATTAGTTAGTCATCAGTTGGATGAGAAGCAAAAGTAATATCATACAATATTGTAAAAGGTTTAGGCCTAGTGGAAAAAAAAAAAGTACCACGGCTCTCCAAATGGTGGCCCACAGGATGAAAGTCACTACTAAATCTAAAGGCCATTACTCACTACTTATTCTCCTTGATCTCTCTGCTGCTTTTGCAAACACTACAATCACTAGGTATGCAGGACACAGCCCTTTCTTGGTTCTCATCCTACCTATCTAATCGCTCCTTCAGTGTTCGTTTCTCTGATTCCACCTCCTCTTTGCTACTTCTCTCAGTTGGAGTACCGCAAGGCTCAGTCTTAGGTCCTCTGCTTTTCTCTATCTATACATCTCTTGGCAAACTAATCAACTCTTTCGGATTTCAGTACCATCTGTATGCAGATGATACTCAAATCTACCTATCCTCCACAGATTTGTTACCATCTGTATTGGGCCGTGTCACTGAATGCCTTTCTGCCATTTCATCTTGGATGACATCTCGCCACCTCAAACTTAATATTTCCAAAACAGAATTAATTATATTTCCACCGGCCAATAGTAGTTTCCAACTTGATATCTCTTATCACTGAGAGAACTCTGCAGTCATCCCTACCCCACAAGCTAAATGCCTAAGTGTCATTCTTGACTCTGAACTGTCCTTTGTTCCCCACATTCAATCTGTCTCAAGATCATGTTACATACATCTAAGAAACATATCCAAAATACGACCATATCTTACACAAGACACAGCAAAAACTGTAATCCATGCTCTCATTATCTCCCGCATTGATTATTGTAATAGTCTCCTGACCGGTCTTCCCAGACATAGGCTCTCACCACTACAATCCATTTTGAATGCAGCGGCGAGGCTAATCTTCCTCACTAGATGTTCATCGTCTGCAGATCCGTTTTTGTCAGTCCCTCCATTGGTTACCAGTATTCTACCGTATTAAATATAAAATACTTTTACTGACATACAAAGCTATTAACCAAACTGCACTAACATACATCTCTTCACTCATCTCAAAATATCTCCCTACCCGACCTTTCCACACTGCACAAGATCTGCTTCTCTCATCCACACGCATTACTTGTTCACACTCAAAATTACAGGACTTTATCCGGTCTTCACCCACTCTGTGGAATGCCCTCCCATGCACAATAAGATTTGCATCGTCTCCAAACCTTTAAACGTTCCCTGAAAACTCACCTCTTCAGATAAGCCTATCACATTCCAGACCCACCCACATAACCTTCAGTGCTTCCCTATCTGATTACA
The DNA here is from genome assembly GCF_028390025.1 of Pseudophryne corroboree. Lineage (NCBI taxonomy): Eukaryota > Metazoa > Chordata > Amphibia > Anura > Myobatrachidae > Pseudophryne > Pseudophryne corroboree. Next base: position 416,292,814 of record NC_086447.1, on the reverse strand, counting down.
TCCTCTGTAGAGTATTCATAACATCACATATCTTGTCTTTCTTTACTCTCACACCCTCCTGACACTTGGCCAACATTGCGGGGTGATCATATCATACAACCCATTAAGAACCTAGCAATCTGGTGGACCATTATGCAATAGGTAGCATCTATCCTTGTGTATCAATGCCTATTTCCCCATAGATTGCGAGTAGGGCCTTCCTACCTCTAAGTCTGTCTGTTTTTACCCAGTGTTGTTCTATTACTGTTGTTCTAATTGTAAAGCGCAACGGAATATGCTGCCCTATATAAGAAACTTAATAAATAAATAATAAATAAATGAAAGTGGCTCCGTTTTGGATTTGGTAGCAATACTGCAGCTTTGGAAAAAAGGTAGAAACTAGTTTGAGAGGATGATTTCTCCTTTCTTTATAAAAAGTCAAATTGATGATTATTCTACTTTCTGTTTAAACATTATACAAGTAACAAGGAGCCTTGATTTAGGTTGGGTGGGAAACCTAAATTGCTGCCCCTGAAAAAGTCAGTAGCGATATTGAGGTTCAATCAGGTGCAGTCACAAAGCGGCAATTGTACGCACATTGTCAATGTTTTCTTACTGCGCATGTGTCTGAGCTGCAGTGTGCACTTGCAGCAAGTGAACTGCTATAGCTGCTGCAACGAAGACAGTGTTTGGGGGTGGTAACGGGGAGTGGTCGGGTAAATGCAGGTGTGTCATGACCGTTCAGACAGCGTTTTCTGGGCGAGCATAAACTAGCAGTTGCGATCTTACTTGCTATTGGAGAGTTCTTTGCGTCCCGGGAGAGCAGCTCAGCCTGCGTGTCTACAGAGGCACTCAGACTTTGCATCATGTCCGGATTTGTGACGATGGTACCGATGTATTAGCAGTTATACACTGTTGGACAGAAATGATGCACCTGCAGTGGGTGTCCCTATGCTCAGGTTAACTTCTGCCCATATTAGCATATAACTGCAGTTGCGTACGGCAAAAGATAGCAGCAGCAAGAACAACTACATCTAAATGGGTCTCATTGTCACTATTATAAAATTGTAACTGCACAATAAAAAAATCTACGCATTTTTTATGATGACTAAATGTATTTTATGTATATGTCAGGAGGAAACATCTGTCATAAGATTATTGTTTGATTTTATTAATTTATGTAATTAAATGTAAATCATTGAATTGTCCTGTTTAAGAATAAACTTTACTGTTTAAAGAATAATTGGGATATAGCTAAACCTGTAATTAACTAAATTTGGTGTAAGTCAATTTACTCATTGTATGGTAATAAAAATAATCAAGATATGCGCACAATAAATTGCTTCTCATTATTAAAATGGATTTTCAGATTTTTTTACCGTATGAAGGTAAGAACTTAGAAGAGAAAAATGATCCAACACTGGGGTTAGGACATTACAGACAGAAGCAGAACTAGCGGCGGTGCAGCCGGTACATTGCACCGGGACTCACCGCAGTGAAGGGGCCCGCAGTATTACAATGAGTTACATGGACAAATTTTATGCCACTGCTGCCCGACCATCTGGCCCAACGGCCAGTCCCCCAGCAACTAGCGTGAGCACCTCAGCAGCTCCAGATCACAGTCACTGACAATCCAGCCAGAGGGAGAGCAGGTGCCACGATCCCCTCTCCTCTCCCTATTGCTCCGACCGTGGCTTCATCTCTACTTCCCTTACCACCGGCGCTGGGGATCTGACATCATGATCTTGTGACAGTCCCTGGTGTAAACCCTAGTAGGAGTTGTGCTGCAGTTGTAGGCCCAGGAAATGAAATTGTAATATATTAGCACTCACTGTCAGTCACACTCTCCCTGTCACCCATTGCCTCTCCCTGGTACCACTCACTGCCTTTCCCTGGCACCCACTGATGGTAGCGCTCACTCGCTTTCCTTTTCTGGACAGCGTTTTACAGATGTCCCAAACAATCTGAAAGGGGATTCATCAGAGAAAATAACTTTCCCCCCAGTCCTCAGCAGTTCAATCCCTGTACCTTTTGCAGAATAGCAGTATGTCCCTGATGTTTTGGAGAGAAGTGGCTTATTTGCTGCCCTTGTCCGGAGAAGGAAAGGTATGCGCTACCATCAGTCTTGTGTCATGATAACAGTAAAGGATCCTGAGACCATTCATGTGTGGAGTTGCATCTCAGTCAAGGGAGTGGACTTCTAACATGCACGAAAATGACCCGGAAATGGTTGCGTTTATTTTATTATTTACTTATTAAGTTTCTTATATAGCGCAGCAAATTCCATTGCGCTTTACAACTGGACACAATTAGAAGCCAAAACTGGGTAAAAACAAACAGAGGGAGGAGGGCCCTGCTCGCAAGCTTACAATCTATGGGGAAATAGGCATTGATACACAAGGACAGGTGCTATCTACTGCATAGTTGTTCACCAGATTGTAAAGGTTCTTTGTGGGCTGCATGATATCACATCACAGCAGTGATGAACCAGGTTCAGTGGAAAGGAGAGTGAAGAAAGAAAATATGTGGCGGATGTGTGGACTGTTATGTGAGGATATAATTGGATAGGAGAGCTATGAAGGTAATGTGAGCGGTTCTGGAATTTGATAAGCTTGTCTGAGTAGGTGAGTTTTCACGGAACGCTTGAAGGTTTGAAGACTAGAGGAGAGTCTTATTGTACGTGGTAGGGCATTCCACAGAGTGGATGCAGCCCGAAGAAAGTCCTGTAATCGTGCATGGGAGCAAGTAATGACTGTGGATGAGAGACGCAGATCTTGTGAAGAGCGAAGGGGCCGGGTTGGGAGATATTTTGAGATAAGTGAAGAGATGTATGTTGGTGTAGTATGGTTAATAGCCTTGTGTGTAAGTAACAGTTGTGCGGGACCTGTTTTTGGTTAGATCAACACAGAGGACTCGTGGACACTCGCTCAGGTTAGAGGAGAGGAGATTCCGCACAATACGTCGTAAAGGCTTTTTCACGGTAAGGACAATACGTGTTTGGAATTCCCTGCCCGAGGGAGTTGTAATGGCGGAATCTGTCAACACCTTTAAGAATGGGTTAGATAAATTCCTAATGGATAAGGATATCCAGGGGTATGGTGCATAGTCATGCATTATAGTTACTATAAATAGGGATAAAATGCAACGGCTGACAGCAGCATCAGTCAGAAATTTTAGTCAAATCATCATGCATAGGAGACCACAAATAGGTTGAACTCGATGGACAATTGTCTTTTTTCAACCTCAGATACCATGTTACTATGTTTATATTGAATACGGTAGAATACAGGTAGCCAATGGAGGGACTGACAAAGTGGGTCTGCAGACGCTCATCATTTATCGCTCAAATTGGAGGCCGGACCGACTGAAAATATGCACCTACTAAAAGGGATTACAACACAAACACGCTCCTGGCAATAGAAGTGACCCTGAAATTGTAAAGAATATACATACAGTATATCAAACATGAGAAACATTCTAGCCTTGCAGCTATGTCCAATAGATGATTGTTCCTCCCTCAGCAATTGCAAGAACACAAAACGGAAAAAATAAGATTTTACTCACCGGTAAATCTATTTCTCGTAGTCCGTAGTGGATGCTGGGACTCCGTAAGGACCATGGGGAATAGCGGCTCCGCAGGAGACTGGGCACAACTAAAGAAAGCTTTAGGACTACCTGGTGTGCACTGGCTCCTCCCACTATGACCCTCCTCCAGACCTCAGGATACTGTGCCCGGAAGAGCTGACACAATAAGGAAGGATTTTGAATCCCGGGTAAGACTCATACCAGCCACACCAATCACACCGTATAACTCATGATACTATACCCAGTTAACAGTATGAAATATAACTGAGCCTCTCAACAGATGGCTCAACAATAACCCTTTAGTTAAGCAATAACTATAAACAAGTATTGCAGACAATCCGCACTTGGGATGGGCGCCCAGCATCCACTACGGACTCCGAGAAATAGATTTACCGGTGAGTAAAATCTTATTTTCTCTGACGTCCTAGTGGATGCTGGGACTCCGTAAGGACCATTGGGATTATACCAAAGCTCCCAAACGGGCGGGAGAGTGCGGATGACTCTGCAGCACCGAATGAGCAAACTCTAGGTCCTCCTCAGCCAGGGTATCAAACTTGTAGACTGTTGCAAAAATGTTTGAACCCGACCAAGTAACAGCTCGGCAAAGTTGTAAAGCCGAGACCCCTCGGGCAGCCGCCCAAGAAGAGCCCACTTTCCTCGTGGAATGGGCTTTTACAGATTTAGGGTGCGGCAGTCCAGCCGCAGCATGTGCAAGTTGAATCGTGCTACAGATCCAGCGAGCAATAGTCTGCTTAGAAGCAGGAGCACCCAGCTTGTTGGGTGCATACAGGATAAATAGCGAGTCAGTTTTCCTGACTCCAGCCGTCCTGGAAACATATACTTTTCAGGGCCCTGACTACCTCCAGTAACTTGGAATCCTCCAAGTCCCAAGTAGCCGCAGGCACCACAATAGGTTGGTTCACATGAAAAACTGATACCACCTTAGGAAGGAATTGGGAACGAGTCCTCAATTCCGCCTTATCCATATAAAATACAGATAAGGGCTTTTGTATGACAAAGCCGCCAATTCTGATACACGCCTGGCCGACGCCAAGGCCCACAGCAGGACCACTTTCCACGTGAGGTATTGTAGCTCCACGGATTTAAGTGGCTCAACCCAATGCGACTTCAGGAAATCCAACACCACGTTGAGATCCCACGGTGCCACTTGAGGCACAAATGGGGGCTGACTATGCAGCACTCCCTTAACAAAAGTCTGAACTTCAGGCAGTGAAGCCAGTTCTATTTTTGAAAAAAATCGATAGAGCCGAAATCTGGACCTTCATGGAACCCAATTTTAGGCCCATAGTCACCTCTGACTGTAGGAAGTGCAGAAATCGACCTAGCTGAAATTTCTCCTTTGGGGCCTTCCTGGCCTAACAGCACGCAACATATTTCCGCCATATGCGGTGATAATGGTTTGCGTTCACTTCTGTCCTAGCTTTAAATAACGTAGGGATAACTTCCTCCGGAATGCCCTTTTCCTTCAGGATCCGGCGTTCAACCGACATGCCGTCAAACGCAGCCGCGGTATGTCTTGGAACAGACAGGCCCCCTGCTGCAGCAGGTCCTGTCTGAGCGGCAGAGGCCATGGGTCCTCTGAGATCATTTCTTGGAGTTCTGGGTACCAAGCTCTTCTTGGCCAACCCGGAACAATGAGTATAGTTCTTACTCCTCTCCTTCTTATTATTCTCATTACCCTGGGTAAGAGAGGCAGAGAAGGGAACACATACACCGACTGGTACACCCACGGTGTTACCAGAGCGTCCACAGCCATCGCCTGAGGGTCCCTTGACCTGGCGCAATATGTTTGTAACTGTTTGTTGAGGCGGGACGCCATCATGTCCACCTGTGGCCTTTCCCAACGGTGTACAATCATTTGGAAGACTTCTGGATGAAGTCCCCACTCTCCCGGGTGGAGGTCGTGTCTTCTGAGAAAGTCTGCTTCTCAGTTGTTCACTCCGGGAATGAACACTGCTGACAGTGCTAACACATGATTTTCCGCCCATCGGAGAATCCTTGTGGCTTCTGCCATCGCCATCCTGCTTCTTGTGCCGCCCTGTCGGTTTACATGAGCAACCGCCGTGATGTTGTCTGACTGGATCAGCACCGGCCGGTGTTGAAGCAGGGTCTAGCCTGACTTAGGGCATTGTAAATGGCCCTTAGTTCCCGAATATTTATGTGTAGGGAAGTCTCCTGACTTTTCCATAGCCTTGGAAGTTTCTTCCCTGTGTGACTGCCCCCCAGCCTCGAAGGCTGGCATCCGTGGACACCAGGACCCAGTCCTGTATGCTGAATCTGCGGCCCCCTAGAAGATGAGCACTCTGCAGCCACCACAACAGCGACACCCTGGCCCTTGGAGACAGGGTTATCCGCCGATGCATCTGAAGAAGCGACCCGGACCACTTGTCCCACAGATCCCACTGGAAGATCCTTGCATAGGACCTGGCGAATGGAATTTCTTAGTAAGAAGCTACCATCTTTCCCAGGGCTCGCGTGCATTGATGCACCGACACCTGTATTTGTATTAGGAGGTCTCTGTCTAGAGACGACAACTCCTTGGACTTCTCCTCCGGGAGAAACCCTTTTTATCCTGTTCTGTGTCCAGAACCATACCCAGGAACAGTAGACGCGTCGTAGGAACCAGCTGCGACTTTGGAATATTCAGAATCCAGCCGTGCTGTTGTAGCACTTCCCGAGATAGTGCTACTCCGACGAACAACTGCTCCCTGGACCTCGCCTTTATAAGGAGATCGTCCAAGTACGGGATAATTATTTCGGCCATTACCTTGGTAAATACCTCGGTGCCGGGGACAGACCAACGGCAACGTCTGAAATTGGTAATGCCAATCCTGTACCACAATTTAGAGGTACTCCTGGTGAAGAGGGTAAATAGGGACATGCAGGTAAGCATCCTTGATGTCCAGTGATACCATGAAATTCTCCAGGCTTGCAATAATCGCCCTGAGCGATTCCATTTTGAACTTGAACCTTCGTATATAAGTGTTCAAGGATTTCAATTTTAGAATGGGTCTCACCGAACCGTCTGGTTTCGGTACCACAACATTTTGGAATAGTAACCCCGGCCTTGTTGAAGGAGGGGTACCTTGATTTCACCTGCTGGAAGTACAGCTTGTGAATTGCCGCCAGTACTACCTTTCTCCGAGGGCAGCAGGCAAGGCTGATGTGAGGTAACGGCGAGGGGGAGTCGCCTCGAACTCCAGCCTGTATCCCTGTGATACTACTTGCAGAACCTAGGGATCCACCTGTGGGCAAGCCCACTGGTCCCTGAAGTTCCCGAGACGCGCCCCCACCGCACCTGTCTCCACCTGTGGAGCCCCAGCGTCATGCGGTGGACTCAGAGGAAGCGGGGGAAGATTTTTGATCCTGGGAAGTGGCTGTCTGGTGCAGCTTTTTCCTTCTTCCCTTGCCTCTGTGCAGAAAGGAAGCGCCTTTGACCCGCTTGCTTTTCTGAAGCCGAAAGGACTGTACCTGAAAATACGGTGCTTTCTTAGGCTGTGAGGAAACCTGAGGTAAAATTTTTTCTTCCCAGCTGTTGCTGTGGATACGAGGTCCCAGAGACCATCCCCAAACAATTCCTCACCCTTATAAGGCAGAATCTCCATGTGCCTTTTAAGGCAGCATCACCTGTCCACTGCCGGGTTTCTAATACCCTCCTGGCAGAATGGACATTGCATTAATTCTGGATGCCAGCCGGCAAATATCCCTCTGTGCATCCTTCATATATAAGACGACGTCTTTAATATGCTCTATGTTAGCAAAATATTATCCCTGTCTAGGGTATTAATATTATCTGACAGGGTATCAGACCACGCTGCAGCAGCACTATTTATGCTGAGGCAATTGCAGGTCTCAGTATAGAACCTGAGTGTGTATATACAGACTTCAGGATAGCCTCCTGCTTTTTATCAGCAGGCTCCTTCAAGGTGGCCGTATCCTAAGACGGCAGTGCCACCTTTTTTGACAAACGTGTGAGCGCCTTATTCACCCTAGGGGATATCTCCCAACGTGACCTATCCTCTGGCGGGAAAGGGTACGCCATCAGTAACTTTTTAGAAATGACCAGTTTCTTATAGGGGGGAACCCACGCTTCTTTACACACTTCATTCACTCATCTGATGGGGGAACAAAACACTGGCTGCTTTTTCTCCCCAAAAATAAAACCCCTTTTATGTGGTACTTGGGTTCATATTAGAAATGTGTAACTCATTTTTCATTGCCGAGATCATGTAACGGATGTTCCTAGTGGATTGTGTATATATCTCAACCTCGTCGACACTGGAGTCAGACTCCGTGTCGACATCTGAGGTAACGGGCGTTTTTTGAGCCCCTGATGGCCTTTGAGACGCCTGGGCAGGCGCGGGCTGAGAAGCCGGCTGTCCCACAGCTGTTACGTCATCCAGCCTTTTATGTAAGGAGTTGACATTGTCGTAAATACCTTCCACCTATCCATCCACTCTGGTGTCGGCCCCACAGGGGGCGACATCCCATTTATCGGCCTCTGCTCCGCCTCCACGTAACCTTCCTCATCCAACATGTCGACACAGCCGTACCGACACACCGCACACACAGAGGGAATGCTCTGACTGAGGACAGGACCCCACAAAGTCCTTTGGGGAGAGAGAGTATGCCAGCACACACCAGAGCGCTATATAATGCAGGGATTAACACTATAACTGAGTGATTTTTCCCCCAATAGCTGTTTGTATACATATATTGCACCTAAATTTAGTGCCCCCCCCCCTCTCTTTTTAACCCTTTGAGCCTGCAAACTACAGGGGAGAGCCTGGGGAGCTGTCTTCCAGCTGCACTGTGAAGAGAAAATGGCGCCAGTGTGCTGAGGGAGATAGGCCCGCCCCTTTTTCGGCTGACTTTTCTCCCGCTTTTTTATGGATTCTGGCAGGGGTAATTTATCACATATATAGCCCTGGGACTATATATTGTGATGATTTGCCAGCCAAGGTGTCTTATATTGCCCTCAGGGCGCCCCCCCCAGCACCCTGCACCCATCAGTGACCGGAGTGTGAGGTGTGCATGAGGAGCAATGGCGCACAGCTGCAGTGCTGTGCGCTACCTTGTTGAAGACAGAAGTCTTCTGCCGACGATTTTCCGGAACACTTCTTGCTTCTGGCTCTGTAAGGGGGCCGGCGGCGCGGCTCCGGGAACGAACACCAAGGTCGGGTCCTGCGGTCGATCCCTCTGGAGCTAATGGTGTCCAGTAGCCTAAGAAGCCCAAACTACCACCTGTTAGGTAGGTTCGCTTCTTCTCCCCTTAGTCCCTCGCTGCAGTGAGTCTGTTGCCAGCAGATCTCACTGTAAAATAAAAAACCTAAATATACTTTCTTTCTAGGAGCTCAGGAGAGCCCCTAGTGTGCATCCAGCTCAGCCGGGCACAAGATTCTAACTGAGGTCTGGAGGAGGGTCATAGTGGGAGGAGCCAGTGCACACCGGGTAGTCCTAAAGCTTTCTTTAGTTGTGCCCAGTCTCCTGCGGAGCCGCTATTCCCCATGGTCCTTACGGAGTCCCAGCATCCACTTAGGACGTCAGAGAAAGTAAGATTTTAAACCTACCGGTAAATCTTTTTCTCCTAGTCCGTAGAGGATGCTGGGGACTCTGTAAGGACCATGGGGTATAGACAGGCTCCGCAGGAGACATGGGCACTCTAAGACCTTTTAATGAGCGTGATCTGGCTCCTCACTCTATGCCCCTCCTCCAGACCTCAGTTATAGAACTGTGCCCAGAGGAGACAGACATTTCGAGGAAAAGGATTTTGTTAATTAAGGGTGAGATACATACCAGCTCACACCACAAACACACCGTATAACATGGTTTATAACTAAACCAGTTAACAGCATGAACAACAGAAATCAGCAACAGTCTGATCTCAACCGTACACAACTCTCGTGTAACTACATCAGTAACTATGTACAAGTACTGCAGATTTATTCCGCACTGGGACGGGCGCCCAGCATCCTCTACGGACTAGGAGAAAAAGATTTACCGGTAGGTTTAAAATCTTATTTTCTCTTACGTCCTAGAGGATGCTGGGGATTGAGCAAACAGGAGGTCCTCATCAGCCAGGGTATCAAACTTATAGAATTTTGCAAAAGTGTTTGAACCCGACCAAGTAGCTGCTCGGCAAAGCTGTAATGCCGAGACACCTCGGGCAGCCGCCCAAGAAGAGCCCACCTTCCTAGTGGAATGGGCCTTCACCGATTTTGGTAATGGCAATCCTGCCGTAGAATGAGCCTGCTACAGATCCAGCGGGCAATAGTCTGCTTGGAAGCAGGAGCGCCAACCTTATTGGCCGCATATAGGACAAACAGAGCCTCTGTTTTCCTAATACGAGCCGTTCTGGCTACATAGATTTTTAAAGTCCTGACTATATCAAGGGACTTGGACTCCTCCAAGACATCCGTAGCCACCGGCACTACAATAGGTTGGTTCATGTGAAACGACGAAACCACCTTAGGTAGAAATTGTGGACGAGTTCTCAATTCCGCTCTATCCACATGGAAAATCAGATAGGGGCTCTTGTGGGACAAGGCCGCCAATTCTGACACCCGCCTTGCAGATGCCAAGGCCAATAACATGACCACTTTCCACGTGAGAAATTTTAACTCAACAGTTTGAAGTGGTTCAAACCAATGTGATTTAATGAACTGCAACACCACGTTCAGGTCCCACGGTGCCACAAAAGGAGGTTGGATGTGCAGTACTCCTTTCACAAAAGTCTGTACTTCTGGAAGAGAGGCCAATTCCTTCTGAAAGAATATTGATAAGGCCGAAATCTGCACCTTAATGGAACCTAACTTTAGGCCCATATCCACTCCTGTCTGTAGAAAATGGAGAAAACACCCAGCTGAAATTCTTCCGTAGGGGCATTCTTGGATTCACACCAAGACACATACTTCCTCCAGATACGGTGAGAGTGCTTCGCCGTTACTTCCTTCCTAGCTTTAAGCAGAGTAGGGATGACTTCCCCTGGAATACCTTTCCTAGCTAGGATCTGGTGTTAGACCGCCATGCTGTCAAACGTAATCGCGGTAAGTCTTGGAACACACATGCTCCTGTTGTAACAGGTCCTCTCTGAGAGGAGGCGGCCAAGGATCTTCTGCGATCATTTCCTGAAGATCTGGATACCAGGCCCTTCGATACCAATCTGGGACAATGACTATCGTCTGAACTTTTGTTCTTCTTGATTCTCAATATTTTTGAGATAAGCGGAAGCGGAGGGAACACATAGACCGCTTGATACACCCACGGTGTTACTAGCGCATCCACTGCTATTGCCCGAGGGTCCCTTACCCTGGAACAATATGTCCGAAGCTTCTTGTTGAGGCGTGACGCCATCATGTCTATTTGAGGGAGTCCCCAACAACTTGTCACTTCTGCAAAGACCTCTTGATGAAGTACCCACTCTCCTGGATGGAGATCGTGTCTGCTGAGGAAGTCTGCTTCCCAGTTGTCCACTCCCGGAATGAATACCGCGGACAGAGCGCTTACATGATTTTCCGCCCAGCGAAGAATCCTGGTGGCCTCCACCATTGCTGCTCTACTCCTTGTTCCGCCCTGGCGGTTTACATGCGCCACGGCTGTGATATTGTCTGACTGGATAAGAACGGGTAGGTTGCGAAGGAGATGCTCCGCCTGTCTCAGGCCGATGTATATGGCCCTTAATTCTAGCACGTTTATGTGCAGTCAAGCATCCTGGCCTGACCATATTCCCTGAAAGTTTTTTCCCTGTGTGACTGCTACCTAACCCCGGAGGCTCGCGTCCGTGGACACGAGAATCCAATCTTGAATTCCAAACCTGCGACCCTCTAGAAGGTGAGCACTCTGGAGCCACCACAGGAGAGAAATCCTGGCCCTGGGGGACAGGCTTATCATCTGATGCATTTGGAGATGGGACCCCACTTTTCCCACTGAAAAGTTCTTGCATGGAACCTGCCAAACGGAATGGCCTCGTAGGCCGCCACCATCTTTCCCAACACTCGAGTGCATTGATGAATCAACACTCTTTTTGGTTTCAGCAGAACCCTGACCATGTTCTGGAGTTCCATAGCTTTTTCCACTGGGAGAAAAACCCTCTGCCGTTCCGTGTCCAGAATCATGCCCAAAAACGACAGCAGAGTTGTCGGGACCAACTGCGATTTTGGCAAATTTAGAAGCCAGCCGTGTTGTTGTAGCACCCTCAGAGGGAGAGCCACGCTCTTCAGCAATTGTTCTCTTGATCTCGCTTTTATCAGGAGATCGTCCAAGTACGGGATAATTTTGACACCCTGATTGCGCAGGACCACCATCATTTCTGCCATTACCTTGGTGAAAATCCTCGGGGCCGTGGAAAGCCCAAACGGCAACGTCTGAAACTGGTAATGACAATCCTGTACAGTGAATCTCAGGAACGCCTGATGAGGAGGATATATGGGGACATGAAGGTATGCATCCTTTATGTCTAGAGACACCATAAAATCCCCCCCTTCCAGGCTAGAGATCACTGCCCGGAGAGATTCCATTTTGAATTTGAATCTCTTCAAATATAGATTTTGGGATTTTAGGTTCAGAATCGGTCTGACCGAACTGTCCGGCTTTGGGACCACAAACAGGGTTGAAAAGAACCCTTTTCCCTGTTGCAACTGGGGAACCTGGATAATCACTTGCTGTTGACACAGCTTTTGTATAGCCGCCGAAACTATTGCTCTCTCTGGGAGAGAAGCTGGCAAGGCCGATTTGAAAAATTGGCGTGGAGGCACATCTTCGAACTCCAGTTTGTAGCCTTGGGACACAATTCATATCACCCAAGGATCCAAGCCTGGATGAACCCAGACCTGGCTGAAGAGCTGAAGACGTGCCGCCACCGGTGCGGACTACCGCAGAGGAGTCCCAGCGTCAAGCGGTGGATATGGTAGAGGTCGGGGAGGACTTTTGCTCCTGGGAACTAGCCGAAGCTGGTGTTCTTTTCCCCCTACCTCTGGAAGGATGAACCGCGCCCCTTTCTGAATTTATGAGACCGAAAGGACTGCATCTGGTATTGAGGTGTTTTCTTTTGCTGTGGGGGAATGTAAGGCAGAAAAGAAGACTTACCCGCGGTAGCTGTGGAAACCAGGTCCGCAAGTCCTTCCCCAAACAGAACTTCATCCTTGTAAGGCAAAGCCTCCATAAGTCTCTTGGACTCAGCATCCCCAGTCCATTCGCTGGTCCACAGTGACCTCCTAGCTGAAATTGCCAAGGCATTTGCTCTTGAACCCAAGAGCCCAATATCTCTCGCAGCCTCCCTCATATATAACGCTGCGTCCTTTATGTGACCTAATGTCAACAAAACACTGTCTTTATCGAGGGTGTCCAGGTCAGATGACAAGTTATCTGCCCAAGCTGCAATTGCGCTCCCCACCCATGCCGACGCTACCACTGGTCTGAGCAGGGCTCCCGTAGTCGCATAAATTGATTTTAAGGTAGTTTCCTGCCTGCAATCCGCAGGATCTTTTAAGGTCGCCGTGTCCGGGGACGGTAGGGCCACCTTTTTGGACAAGCGCGTAAGGGCCTTGTCCACCGTGGGTGAGGATTCCCACCGTAACCTGTCCTGTGAGGGGAAAGGATACGCCATTATAATTCTCTTGGGAACCTGCAGCCTCTTGTCTGTAGTTTTCCAAGCCTTTTCAAATAAAGCGTTCAGCTCATGTGATGGGGGAAATGTTACCTCAGGTTTCTTCCCCTTAAACATACAGACCAGTGTGTCCGGGACAGACGGGTCCTCTGTGATATGTAATACATCTTTTATTGCAACATTCATGTATTGAATACTCTTTGCCAGCCTTGGGTGCAACTTTGCCTCATCACAGTCGACACTGTAGTCGGTATCAGTGTCTGCTATCTGGGTAAAGGGACGTTTTTGGGACCCTGAAGGGTCTTGTGACACAGTAAGAGCCATGGAGTGACTCACTGGTTGGCATTTGGACTCTGCTTTGTCCAATCTCTTATGTAATAAAGCCACATTTGCATTCAAAACATTCCACATGTCAACCCAATTAGCCGTCGGCGGTGCCTCCAGAGACAATACTACCATCTACTCTGCATGATCCCTAGAAGAGCCTTCCGCTTCAGACATGTCGACACACACGTACTGACACCCCACACACACTGGGATATATGGATATGGGGACAGACCCACAATAAGGCCCTTTGGAGAGACAGAGAGAAAGTATGCCAGCTCACACCCAGCACCCTCAAACAAAGTCCCAGACTAGTAAGCGCTTTTATAATAATACATTTTGCACCAAATTAATGTGCCCCCCCTCGTTTTGCACCCTGTTACTTGTGTACAGCAGGGGAAGAGTCCGGGAGCAGCTTCTCTGCAGCAAGCTGTGGAGAAAATGGCGCTGGTTAGAGCTGAGGGAACAAGCTCTGCCCCCTCGATGGCGGGCTTCGGTCCCGCTGTTTCTTTATACTGGCGGGGCTTTATATACTGCCTCAGCAGTATCTATACTTGTGCCAGCCTATATATGAGGTAAAAATAGCTGCCCAGGGCGCCCCCCCTGCGCCCTGCACCCTTGGTGTGCCGTTGTGTGTGCGTGTGGGAGCAATGGCGCGCAGCGCGACCGCTGCGCGGTACCTCACAAAGATCTGAAGTCTTCTGCCGCCTTTGAAGTCTTCTTGCTTCCTATACTCACCCGGCTTCTATCTTCCGGCTCTGCGAGGAGGACGGCGGCGCGGCTCTGGGACGAACAGCGAGGACGACACCTGTGTTCCGACCCTCTGGAGCTAATGGTGTCCAGTAGCCTAAAAAGCAGAGCCTATCAGTAAAGTAGGTCTGCTCATCTCCCCACAGTCCCACGATGCAGGGAGCCTGTTGCCAGCAGTGCTCCCTGAAAATAAAAAACCTAACAAAAGTCTTTTCTAGAGAAACTCAGTAGAGCTCCCCTAGTTTGTGACCAGTCTCCTCTGGGCACAGAATCTAACTGAGGTCTGGAGGAGGGGCATAGAGGGAGGAGCCAGCTCACGCCCATTAAAAGGTCTTAGAGTGCCCATGTCTCCTGTGGAGCCAGTCTATACCCCCCATGGTCCTTACAGAGTCCCCAGCATCCTCTAGGACGTAAGAGAAAAAGGGGAGAACAAAAGCTCTGCGGCATGCAATTATTAGCGGAGTATAAGGTTGCTGTTTCATTAAAGCCAGGTATGTATAAGGATTTCTAACACCATAACAGGAGTCAGTGCTTGTGCTGAATTGTGCATACTGGTGTGCTATCATCAGATCAAATGCTGGCTATATTTACGATACTAACATCACAAATTCTAAGTAAGATAACTTCTGTATCATAATAACAGGAACCAGTGCTTGAGTCAAGCTGTGCAATGCTATAATTCAATAACATTGGAATAAGTGCTTGCTTGAGGTGTAACATACATAATATATAAATATATATATATAAAAATACAAGATACATTGTTACCTTTGATCCACTTTTTTGCACAGAGAGAACAGCATTGGAGTGTAAATTGTGCTATTGATGAAACATCAATGTTTACCTGAGGTGAACCTACGTGTATTTGTGATACTATGGAGATTTGTCGATTTTATTCTCAGAGATATTTTGTCCATTAATATTAGTATATCTGTTTTTGTTTGGTCATAAGTGGAACCACTTTTTCCCCCCAGAAAAGAAAAGTTTATTGGAAAGTCTTCTTATGTTACATAGGCCCAAATGTATTAAGCCTTAAAAAGTGATACAGTGGATAGTGATAAAGTGCCAACAAATCAGCTCCTATCATTTTTCAAACACATCCTGTAACATTGCAGGTAGGAAGATGATTGACTGGCACATTATCATGTTTTAAGGCTTAATATATTTGGGCCATAACTACGTAGAATTTGACGGCAGAGAAGAAATACGTGGCCCATCTAATCTGCCCCTTTTTGTACTTTTTGGTAACCTCAACCTTAATTGATCCTTAGTTATTTTTAATTATATTCCCATGCATGTTTAAATTGCTCTACTGTCTTAGCTTCTACCACCTCTGATGGGAGGTTATTCCGCCTATCCACTGCCATTTCTGTAAAGTAATTTTTCATTGTTCCCTTTGAACCTACCACCTTCCAGTTTTAGCATGTGTCCTTGTGTTCTAATGTTGATTAATTTCTGCACAATTTTTGTGGTAAGAAAATGTATTCTTTACTGCTGACGTACAGTCTCATCACTATATAGTTATACCATATTGTCAGGACGCTACCTGAGAGCGATTCTCTGTCTTCTCTCATGACCCCACGTCCCCCCACTTCCATTAACTGTAGGTGTCTCCTAAGGTTCTGTTCTTGGTCCGCTCCTTTTCTCTTTCTATACGTCCTCTTTAGGTGAGCGCATTAGCTCTTTTGACTAAAGCCCAGTACTCACGGGCCGATCAAGGAGAGATGCGTGCTGAGCGAACCGCTCAGCACACATCTCTCCTGCCGCTCAGCACAGCGCGATCTGTGCTGAGCGTGCGGGGGGAGACCGCTCACTTCACCCAGCGGGTGAAGTGAGCGACCCGCTAGATTGGCCTGCATGCAGGCCAATCTAGCAGCGGCGATAGCGATGTGCGGGGCCGCGCATCGCTATCGCCGAGGGGGCTACACACGGAGCGATCCTGCCGATATTCTAAGCAATCTAGTCAGATTGCTTAGAATATCGCTCCGTGAGTACCCCCCTTAACAACAATAATCTTTATACTGATAATACTCAAATCTACCTGTCCTTCTCTGACCTCTCCCCTGCTCTTCTCACTCGTGTATCCAACTGTATCTCTGCTATCTCTTCTTGGATGTCCCAGCGCTTTCTTAAACTTAACACGTCTAAGACTAAGCAGATTATCTTCCCACCCTCCTGCATAACCTCACCTTCCGCAATTGTATTATCTATTGATGGCACTACTATCTCCTCTAGCCCACACATTCAGTACCTCTCACAAACCTATTGTTTTCATCTCAAAAATATTTGCAGGATCAAACCCTCTCACCCAGGATGCCACTAAGGACCTTATCCACTCACTGGTCATCTCCAGACTGGACTAATGTAATCTTCTCCTATCTGGCATCCATGACACATGCCTCTCTCCACTCCAATCTATCCTCAATGCTGCTGCCCAGCTCATCTTTCTCACCAAACATGCTACGTTCACTTCCCTTCTTTTATATGCCCTTCACTGGCTCTCCTTCCCTTCAGAATCCAATTTAAGCTTCTCACACTCACCTACAAAGCCTTCACCCACTCCTCTCCCATTTACTGTACATCTCTGACCTTATCTCCCTTTACACTCCTGGACGTCCTCTTCGCTCAGCTGATGCACGCCGCCTCTCCCGCATACTGATTACCTCTAATATTTCGCACATGCTGCTTCCTTTATCTGAAATTCTCTACCACTCCCCCTCAGACTCTCCACTTCTGTTTAAAACTTCAAACAGGCTCTCAAGCCCCACTTCTTCACCAAACTCTCATCCTAAATCCTCTGTCCCACGCTCACTATCTACCCAATCTATGTCACACCTGTATGTCTGACCCTCCCATTTAGAATGTAAGCTCTCACGAGCAGGGCCCTTTCCCCTGTGCTTTTCCTTCTCTTAAACTATTCCTTATTCCCAACGATGGCACCAAATCCTTGTTTTCTGCCACCGATACTTATTTCAGTGTTGTCTGCTGATGCAGCAATGTTTAAATACCCTGTACTTGTCCTATATTGTCTTGAACTGCAAGTCACTGTTTTCTTGTTTTGTTTACTTGTTTATGTACTCTGTAATTGGCTGCTGCAGATCCCTTGTGGTGCCATATAAAGGATAATATTAATAGTGATTGAGGAATTTGTTACCTTTATGCTGTAAGCAATTTTTTTTTTTTTAATAAATGATGTAGTTTACTTAGAATAAAAAAAGTGCCAATGATTTATTGATCGGTCACTGGGCCTTTTTTTTGTAGGGTGATTTTTGGTGAGGGTATTTTTAGGAATATCCTGGATATATCAATCTCTACAATTGAATACCGTGGGGGATCCAAGTGGAAAGAACATACTGTACAGACACAGTAAAGACGATCCATTGACTTCATCATAGGATTTTATAGCACTTATATATACATTTCATTCGTATAGCGCCCTCTGGTTTTATATATATATATATATAAGTGTGTTTCTACCCTGCCCTGCTTTGTCTGGCCTCACTCCCTATTTATTCTACACTGACCCCACTCTGACAACTGTACCTGCTCAACCCCTGCCACCGCTCCCTTCCGTCCCAAACGCCCCTAATTCTCTCCAATACATCGTCTATCCCACTCCATTGTTTTTTTTTTTTTTGTAGTTTAAACAAATAAAAAAAAAATTGAATACATTTTTTCCAATTTTGATGATTTTTCAAAAATATCACATTATGTAAACAATAGCTATTTGAACTTGAATTTGCAGTTTTGTTAAAAAATTGTTCTGAATCAGATTTAAATTATTTACCCAATTTGCTGATAATAATAATAATAATAATAATAATAAAATTTTGACATTTTGGGGACATTTTGCAAAATGATATTATTAGCCAGTTTGTGTTTGGACTAGGATTGTCATTACTATTCAAGTTCACGTTAATCTGCTTTACCAAGTTCATCAAATATATCTGCATTTCTTATGTATCCACATCTCCAGTATTCATGCAGTTTCCAATAACCTGTGTTTGCTAAAGCTGGGCATACACTATACAATCTGTCAGATCAGGGTGGTTGGAATGAAAATCTGGTAATGGCTGACTACAATTTACAGTCGACCAATTGCTTCCAAACACTGGAAAACGGACAAAACCTGTCGTTCAACTTGGTTAAATCCATGACAGGGTAACTAGCAACTACAATATGCACATTTTAGACCAGGCATTCCCAACCTCGGTCCTCAAGGCACACGAACCATGCAGGTGATAACCAGGCTGCAGCATAGATGGTTAAATCAAAAAAATTGAGGTACTAATTAAGTCACCTGTGCTCAAGTATGGCTATGACTAAAACTTGGTCTGTTAGTGTGCCTGGGGGACCGTAGTTGGGAATGCCTGTTTTAGACTGTAGACAAACTCCTTATATCACAAGAGAGAGTGGAGGGACATACTTTTATATTTTTGAGTCTTCTAGATAAGTGGTTCTCAAGTACCCATAACAGTTCAAATTTTCCAGGTCTCCTCACAGCAAGTGAGCATAATTGAAATAATTTGCTCCACCTGATGGTCTTTTAAAATGTGTCAGTGAGTAATAAATACACCTGTTCAACTGCTCGGTGACCTGGAAAACATGAACTGTTGGGGGTACTTGAGGACCAAGGTTGAGAACCACTGTTCTAGATCAAAAAGGTTCTACTACTCAGTCCTCAGGACCCCCACACAGTTCATGTTTTTCAGGTCACCTGTAGATTTTTAAAATGTGACGGTGATACACAGTGCAAGTGCCGGGTGACCTGGAAAATGTGAACTGTGTGGTGTTTTGAGGACAGAGGGGCAGATGTATTAAGCCTGAAGAAGTGATAAAGCAGTGATAAGTGGAAGGTGATAATGCACCAGCCAGATAGCTCCTAACTACCAATTTACATACAGGAGCTGATTGGCTGGTGCGTTATCATCTTGCACTTATCACTGCTTTATCACTTCTCCAGGCACGAAAGGACAGTCAGCCTTAACCACAATGATGAAACAAAGAACTAAATAAATACATTTGACTGGTTTAAGTAAAAAAAGGACAGTGCAAAATAGCTTAAGGTAACCTTTAGGGCTCAGTTGGAGACCTGCTCGCTAAAAGAAAACTTCTGCTGAAATCTCCTTTGTCAGCACTAACAGAATAAAGTTTTCACAGATACTGTATCAAAAACTAAAGCGGCCTGGACAGAAATCTTAGAATTGACATTGCAATATTTAAATTTGTACAGAATTAACTTGCACACAATAATGTGATAACTGAAACTTTATTAGCACAGGATTCCATGTAATTACAGGTTAACAAAATGTACTGTATCTTGTTTAGAACTCTGTACTAGGTGCTTTAAAAGAAGCATCAATTCTACAACAACCAAGACACTCCAACTTCAAGACTTGTCATCCAACAGGATTTCAATGAACAAATTATTTTCATCCAAAGATGTGACATTTTCATACACTGTAGAATAAAATAAAAACAGACAATTGGTAAATGTGTATCATAGGTGATAAGCAATCGGGTCTTTTTGGTTTAATTGTGTGGTGTCCCAGCAGTAGTATTATCAATCAGGTAGCGCAATGGGGACATTAGCAGATTAGCAAAAAAGTCAGTCCATTTCATGAGGGAGATATTTGGCTCAAGACTTTCCAGTTCTGTTTAACCATGCACAGATCAGTAGAATAAAAATGTAAGTGGAAAATCCAGAACCAAATGTCTCCTTTATGTAATGGGTCAGAAAGGTATGCCTGTAGGGGGAAATGACAGAGTAAAGCAGGCAGGCTTGCAAAAGAAGACTGTATAAATCCAAAGGACGAAAAGACTGCGCTCCAAAACAGTAGTGCTGCTGAAGGAAACCACTGGTGGATAAAGCATACACACAAGATCTTTGAATGTGACAGCACCAGCTGCTTCGTAGGTTCTCTGAAAGATATGGGCTAGGTGACTCGACCCGAGGAAAGAGGACGCCTATACTGATCCAGTGCTTTGGGAGTACTATTCGGGAGTTTTTGCATCAGGACCTGGAACAATATCTGACTTTTGACCTTCAAAGGATCCCAGGGGTGCGCACAATAGCAAGAACTTGAATTATTTCTGAGGCTTGCAAAAGGTAAAATAAGTCAATCAGAATTGGGATGGTGGGGGGAACACAGCAGGGGAGAAGGTTACAGATGCAAAGGCCTCTTATGGGAAAACCTCTACATTAACACACAAAGGCTAAAGTATAACATGCAGAAATGTCCGAGAGAGCAGATATGATCGCCTAGCACCTTTTAAAGGTTCCACATGCTTCCTTGTGTTGGCATACTGTACAATCAATCTGCAATTACAAATGTAGTTTGCCGTTCACAGTACTACAGAAAATGTGCAGAGTGAAAAAGTATACATAACAGCACAATTCTTTTTCCCCTTAATGAAAGTCTAGGCACAACTGAAGTAAAAGCAAGGGAAAAAATAATTTGATTAATTTCAAATAAATAATTCTTCAGCAAGTTAGCAACATCTGAAAATTGGTATCACTGTCTGCGCGGCCCCAAAGCTAACTATATTGTCGTGGAAAACATATTGGTGAAAGAACCACAAATTATTACCAAATCAAGCCAATCTGTTGTGTTGCATATTTGTGGAGACCACTATCAATTCACTAAAATTACACAATTGTTTAATACAGAGGTTCTCAAACGTGGTCCTCAAGACATCCCAATGGTTCAGGTTTTATGTATATCCATTGCTCAGCATAGACAGTTAAATCAAACTGAGGTGCAAATTAAGTCACCTGTGACCAAGCATTGATAAACTTAAAACTTGGGACTGTTGGGGTGCTTTGAGGACCGCGTTTGAGAACTTTTTTAAGAGCAAAAGAATAAATACTGTGAGGGGCATTTCTGCTGCAGTGTACGTTGTAAAATAGGGCAACTAGAAACATTTTGTACGAAGTAATATGTACCCATTAGTGCTGAAATACATGTTAAGCAGGTTTACAGTTGGACCCGTTGTTTCCAATTCTAGCATACCTAGTCTTGTTTTTACTTGTATTAAGATGCATTGTAGTTTTGGAACATCTCTTACTCCAATTACTTCCCAAACACAAGTAAAAGTGTTGTTTAACGTGTGTGAAAGACATACATTTAATATTGGTTTTCAAAATGCAGATTAAACGTCAGTGGTAGAAAGACTTAAAGAGCATATAAAACTATGGGGGTCATTCCGAGTTGTTCGCTCGGTAAAAATCTTCGCATCGCAGCGATTTTCCGCTTAATGCGCAATGTCCGCACTGCGACTGCGCCAAGTAAATTTGCTATGCAGTTAGGATTTTTACTCACGGCTTTTTCTTCGTTCTGGCGATCGTAATGTGATTGACAAGACATGGGTGTTACTGGGCGGAAACAGGCCGTTTTATGGGCGTGTGGGAAAAAACGCAACCGTTTCCGGGAAAAACGCAGGAGTGGCCGGAGAAACGGGGGAGTGTCTGGGCGAACGCTGGGTGTGTTTGTGACGTCAAACCAGGAACGACAAGCACTGAAATGATCGCAGATGCCGAGTAAGTCTGGAGCTACTCAGAAACTGCTACGAGGTGTGTAATCGCAATATTGCGAATATATCGTTCGCAATTTTAAGAAGCTAAGATTCACTCCCAGTAGGCGGCGGCTTAGCATGAGCAAATCTGCTAAAATCCGCTTGCGAGCGAACAACTCGGAATGACCCCCTATGTGTGTTGTGTATGAGAAAGGTTAGTGCTTGCTTCCTTTTTTATCTGCTTCTTGGCAGATACCAAAAAATGTTAACTGTCAAGATAACCTGGCTATACAAATTAAACTACTCTGTACATACTGTATTGATACCGTAGAAAAACACTGCATTATTAATTTTATAGACAGAAGTACTATCATACTTGGACATTAATTGTCACGCCATCGTCCTTTACGGGGAAGCAAGTCTCGTTCGCCATCTTTTCTCTTCTTAAACTCCTCATACCTCTCAGCCATATCTAACAAATCCTTTGGAACTTCCTGAAAATATTAACGTACAGAACTGTGACACAAGTATATGTAAAAGGAATACACTAGGTTAAAAGCAGATCTAGACGTTATGGTAAGAACTTACCGTTGATAATGTAATTTCTCTTATGTCCACAGGTATCCACAGGATAACATTGGGATATGGTTGAGCAACAGCGGAAATGGCACCAACACGGTCACGAGCTTTCTGGCCTCCCAGGATGCATCGGGGGTTCACCATATAGTCCCGCCCACTGACTCAGTCAAATCAGTTCTTTCCACAGCAATTTAGGCAGGAGCATCAGGTAGAAACCTATTTAGGCGATAAGAACACACATGCACACCCTTCCATACAACAGGGAAGGGTTTAATGATTGTCAAGATCCTCAAATCCGGTGCGTCAGGGTGGGATCCCTGTGGACATAAGAGAAATCACGTTATCAACGGTAAGTTCTTACCATAACGTCTATTTCTCTGGCTGGGTCCACAGGATTATCCACAGGATAACATTGGGATTCCCAAAGCCAATTTCAGTGGTGGGGACGCTCCTGATTACACAGGAACACCTTTCGCCCGAAGTCTGCGTCATGAGAGGCAAAAGTATCCAAGGCATAATGTCTAATGAATGTGTTTATGGAAGACCATGTGGCTGCCTTACAAATCTGTTCTGCTGAAGCACCCTGTTGTGCTGCCCATGAAGGACCTACCTTACGTGTAGAGTGAGCAGAAACATTAGCCGGAGTAGGGAGATCTGCATGAGAATAAGCTTCTGATATTACCATTCGGAGCCATCTCGCCAGCGTCTGTTTACTAGCAGGCCATCCTCTTCTATGAAATCCGTAGAGGATGAAGAGAGAATCTGTTTTCCTGATGGCACTAGTACGATCTACGTAGATTCTTAATGCTCGGACTACGTCCAGCGACGCTTCTCCCGCAGAAAGTCCCGATACCTGAAAAGCTGGGACTACAATCTCTTCATTCAGTTGAAATTTTGAAACCACCTTCGGAAGATAACCAGATCTAGTTCTGAGAACTGCTCTGTCTGGGAAAAAAACTTAGGAAAGGAGACTTACACGATAACGCTCCTAAATCTGACACTCTTCTGGCTGACGCCATTGCCAGTTGAAAAAGTACTTTAGCCGTTAACCCCTTAAGATCTGCTCTCTTAAGTGGTTCAAACGGAGGTCCCTGAAGGAATTTAAGAACTAAATTCAAATCCCAGGGAGCTGCAGGAGGAACAAATGGAGGTTGAATATGTACCACTCCCTGAAAGAAAGTACATCCTGTAAATCAGCAATCTTACAGTTAACGCTGATACTTGAACTCTCAAGAAAGCTACCTTCAAACCTTTATCCAATCCTGCTTGAAGGAAATCCAAAATCCTGGATACTTTGAAAGATCTTGGATTCAAACTTTTTTCAGTACACCAATGATTATAGGCTTGCCATATTCTATGACACACACGAGCTGAAGAAGGCTTTCTTGCTCTGAGCATAGTTTGGATTACTTGTTTTGAAAATCATCTAGCTTCTAAGATAGAGGTTTCAACAGCCACGCCGTCAAAGACAGGCGATCCAGATGGCTGTGACAACAAGGACCCTGCATTAGCAGATCTGGACGTTGAGGGAGCAGTATCGGTGCTTCCACGGACATTCTCAGTAGATCTGTGTACTAATGCCTTCTTGGCCAAGCTGGAGCTATTAGAATTATTGCTCCCTTTGCTTGCTTTATCTTTCTCACTACTCTGGGTAACAAAGATATTGGAGGGAACAGATACGCCAGATGAAATTTCCATTCTACTGACACTGCGTCTACAAGGACCACTCCTGGATCCTTTGTTCTCGATCTGTACCTCAGAACTTTGTTGTTTAGACGAGACACCATGAGGTCTATCTCTGGTAGACCCCATCTGTTCACTATTGTCTGAAACACATCTGGGTGTAATGCCCATTCGGTTTCCTGAATGGTGTGTCGACTGAGAAAATCTGCTTCCCAGTTCAGAACACCTGGGACAAATACTGCTGACAATGCTGGAAGATGAAGTTCTGCCCATCTCAGAATGGGAGTTACTTCCTCCATCAATCTTTTGCTGCGAGTTCCTCCTTGATGATTGAGGTACGCTACTGCTGTCGCATTGTCTGAGCGGATCTGGACCGGTCTTCCTTGCAGACTGTCCTTTGCCTGAACTAGAGCCATATAAATGGCCCTTATCTCCAACAGATTTATTGGCAGGCGACTTTCCCTTACGGTCCATTTTCCCTGGAACTAAAGGCTTCCGAGTACCGCCCCCCCAGCCTTGCAGACTGGCATCTGTTGTCAGGACTTGCCATTCCTTTATCCAAAAGGGTCTCCCCTTGTTTAAATAGTCTGTCTGTAGCCACCACGCTAGAGACCTCTTTACGTTTACTGGAAACTTTATCATCTGCTTTTTTATCGTCTGATGATTTCCGTTCCATTTGGTCAGAATAAGGTGCTGCAATGATCTGAAGTGGAATTGCGCATATTCCACCATGTCGAAGGTTGATACCATCAGACCCAACAGTCGCATTGCTGCATGGACTGGCATTCTCTGGGCGTGCAACGCTTCCTGAGCCATGACCTGCACCTTGACTATCTTTTTCTCTGGTAAGAGAACTTTCTGTAGGTCTGTATCCAATATGGCCCCCAAATGAACCATCCGCTGTGACGGATTCAGAGACGACTTTTCCCAATTTATGAGCCACCCGTGTCTCTGTAAACAAACTGTTGTCTGTTGAAGATGGCTCAAAAGTAACTCCTGCGATTGTGCTAGGATTAACAGGTCGTCGAGGTATGGGAATATTCTTATCCCCTGTTTGCGCAGACAAGCTGCCATAACCACCATAATCTTGGTAAACACCCTGGGTGCTGTTGCTAGCCCGAAGGGCAAAGCTTGGAACTGAAAATTTTCCTGGCGGATGGCAAACCTGAGGTAACACTGATGAGACAGTGCTATAGGCACATGTAGGTAAGCATCCCTTACATACAGAGATACCATGTAATCTCCCGGTTCCATAGCCAACATTATGGAGCGTAATGTCTCCATGTGGAACTTTGGGATCCAAATGTATTTGTTTAACATTTTCAGATTGAGAATTGGTCGAAATGACCCATTCGGCTTCTGGATCAGAAATAGATTGGAGTAAAACCCCTGTCCCCTTTGTTATGGAGGTACTGGGACAATTACACCTGACTGCAGTAACTTTTGGACTGCTTCTTGCAGGGCATTGGCCTTCGACTCTATACGAGACGGGCTGGTGCAAAAAAATCTTTGAGGAGGCTGCCTCCTGAATGGGAACCCATACCCCTGAGATACCACCTTCTGCACCCAAGCATCTGTCGTCGACTGTTGCCATATGTGTGCAAAATGAAGGAGTCGGCCCCCAACCCTGGAATCCTCCAGGCGGAGGCCCGTCTCTTCAGGCTGATGGTTTCTATTCAGGCTTGGAAGCTGGCTTTCTACTAGCCCATTGCTTTCTACCCCATGCCGATCTATTGGACTGGGGCTGCTTAGACTCCTCTTTAGCTTTCGCTTTGCCACCGAAATGAGCAAAACTTTGAACCCCTAGTCTTAGGGTTATAAGTAGCCGGAAATCTGACCTTTTTTGATTCAGCCTCTGATTCTAGGATATCAGATAATGGTTTCCCAAACAATATATTACCAATGAAAGGCAATGCTTCCAATTCTTTCTTGGATTCCGCATCTGCTTTCCAGGTACGTAGCCAAACTGCTCTACGAGCGGCTATTGTCAAGGCGGAAGCTTTAGAAGCAACTGTACCCATATCAATTGCTGCTTCTTCCAAGTATTGGGCAGATTATCTTAAACGGCTTAAAAGATCCTCTTGCTCCCTATTAGGAGAAGAGAGGCCATTCTCTAGTTCCTCTATCCATTCGTCCATTGCCTTTGCTACCCAGGCCGAAGCCATAGCAGGTCTTACCACTGCTCCTACTAGAGAAAATACATTTTTCAAGAAACTATCTACCCTTTTGTCTGTGACATCATTTAGTGAGGTAGATGACAGTGGTAAAGCAGATTTATGCACGAGTCGCAGTACATGTGCATCTACTTTTGGAGGAACTTCTCTTTTCGAACAATCCACAGCTGGAAATTGATAATAAGAATTCCATCTTTTCGGAATCTTATACTTCTTACTGGGTGTCGCCCAAGACTCATCCATCACTTCCGTCAGCTCATCTGACGCTGGGAATTCAGTTTTAACTGTCTTTGTTCGTTTAAACACAGGTGCTTTAGATTGTGACACTGTCTTGGCTGGCTCTTCCAAGGAGAGAACAGCCTTCACAGCGTCAATAAGTTCAGCTACATCCTCTGAACTAAAACTCTGCGACTGATCATCATACGGAGTATTTGAATATACTGTATCATCATCTGTTGTATCATCTTGTGTAGTCTGCCACATAGACATATCTGTCTTAGTCTTACCTGTCCCTTGGTTACTTGTAGAGGCTACTGGAACCAAGCCGTAGGAAGGGAGCGGCATGTATGGGTTAATAGTGTAACCTAACCCCTGAGGTGGTGCTACCGGAGATGACCTGTCCGCTACTGAAGATAAAGTCTTTGCGAACATATTCCATGGTGCTCTGTTGGTGGTTGAACCAACTCCTGTTTTTTACTTTGCTGAAAAGCAAAACAGTTCGCACACAACCCCTCATAATTGACCAATTGGTCCATACCAATAAACCCTGTCTTACAAGATAAGCATGTTAGGGATGTAGGAGTGCCTGATAAATTCTCCTCGTCACTTTTGCCGCTAACAGACATGGTAATAATCTGTTAATGACTACACAATTTGTGACTGAAAAGCACCTATATATGGATATATAGAAGTGAGATCAATCTGACCAC
Source organism: Pseudophryne corroboree (assembly GCF_028390025.1). Lineage (NCBI taxonomy): Eukaryota > Metazoa > Chordata > Amphibia > Anura > Myobatrachidae > Pseudophryne > Pseudophryne corroboree. The sequence continues at coordinate 416,265,670 of NC_086447.1, read as the reverse complement.
AACCGTGCACCTGAATTGAGGGTCAGAACAGGACTGACAACATAGAAAAGTCAGCACACATACTAGCAGTCAGTCACATGTTAAGGCATTAGACATTGTCATATGAGAATACAACTCCCATAATAACTTACAAGTAGGTAGGAAAATTGTACTTCTGTTTAAACTGGTTCTTTTTCAAATATAACATGCAGAAAACACAGTAATATACAGATCTCATATGCAATATGTACTAAAAATTAACAATTCATACTAACAAGCAGAGAGAATTTTTAGTACTGTATACCCTTCCTCCGTAGAGCGGGATACAGGGAGACTCACCACACTTCCATATCCAAGAAAATGCGCTCGCAAGACGCTGAGTGGATTCAGACGCTACTGATGTACACTACCGCTCCTGATAACGGACACAGTCGCTCACTGACGGACACAGACGCTCAGCGACTTCCACGTGTATGCAGACGCGAAGGCCTTCGACTCGGTCTAGGCGGGATCTCTAGTGTACACAACCGCAGCATCTAAGCTGCGACCGAGTACCCTCGTGGTAGCGTCTGAGACGGAAGTGAGGTCATTTAGTTCATGGACGGGAGATGCACGAAAACTGGTCATGAACTCGGAGGAGGGGTGGCCAGGAGAGCGTCTGAATCCACCTGTTGACTTAAACTCTAAGGATCGCGGCCTTTACCTAGTCCTGGCGCCTATGATCCCTAGAGCGTAGCGCTGTCACACTCGAGATGTGCGGCGCATCAACACACTGTTTGTAGTCTCCACCAATACAGTGTAGCTGTGTCCGGACCCCTCTAGTAAGAGGAAATCCATAGACTTACCTTCCCCCCATGCTCCGGCCACAGCCTGGTTACGTCTGCTGGACCTGCTCAAGAACATCCGACACAGACGCCCGTTGAGACAGCACTATACCGCGAAGGTAAGCGTTGTTGCGACCCGGTGGGGAGTTGTTGGAGCGACTCTTTCCAATATGCGTTTAAGACGCTGTTAAGAAAAGTCGCTCAAAAAAATAAGAATTTACTCACCGGTAATTCTATTTCTCGTAGTCCGTAGTGGATACTGGGACTCCGTAAGGACCATGGGGAATAGTGGCTCCGCAGGAGACTGGGCACAACTATAAAGAAAGCTTTAGGTCTAACTGGTGTGCACTGGCTCCTCCCACTATGACCCTCCTCCAGACTTCAGTTAGGATACTGTGCCCGGAAGAGCTGACACAAGAAGGAAGGATTTTGAATCCCGGGTAAGACTCATACCAGCCACACCAATCACACCGTATAACTCGTGATACAATACCCAGTTAACAGTATGATAACAACTGAGCCTCTCAATAGATGGCTCAACAATAACCCTTTAGTTAAGCAAGTATTGCAGACAATCCGCACTTGGGATGGGCGCCCAGCATCCACTACGGACTACGAGAAATAGAATTACCGGTGAGTAAATTCTTATTTTCTGACGTCCTAAGTGGATGCTGGGACTCCGTAAGGACCATGGGGATTATACCAAAGCTCCCAAACGGGCGGGAGAGTGCGGATGACTCTGCAGCACCGAATGGGCAAACTCTAGGTCCTCCTCAGCCAGGGTGTCAAACTTGTAGAATTTAGCAAACGTGTTTGACCCCGACCAAGTAGCTGCTCGGCAAAGTTGAAGAGCCGAGACCCCTCGGGCAGCCGCCCAAGAAGAGCCCACCTTCCTCGTGGAATGGGCTTTCACTGATTTAGGATGCGGCAGTCCAGCCGCAGAATGTGCAAGCTGAATCGTACTACAGATCCAGCGAGCAATAGTCTGCTTTGAAGCAGGTGCACCCAACTTGGTGGGCGCATACAGGATAAATAGCGAGTCAGTATTTCTGACTCCAGCTGTCCTGGAAACATATATTTTCAGGGCCCTGACTACGTCCAACAACTTGGAAGCCTCCAAGTCTTTTGTAGCCGCAGGCACCACAATAGGTTGGTTCAGATGAAACGCTGATACCACTTTAGGGAGAAACTGGGGACGAGTCCTCAATTCTGCCCTATCCATATGGAAAATCAGATAAGGGCTTTTACATGACAAAGCTGCCAATTCTGATACACGCCTGGCCGAAGCCAAGGCCAACAACATGACCACTTTCCACGTGAGATATTTCAAATCCACGGTTTTCAGTGGCTCAAACCAATGTGACTTTAGGAAATCCAACACCACGTTGAGATCCCAAGGTGCCACTGGAGGCACAAAAGGGGGCTGAATATGCAGCACTCCCTTAACAAAAGTCTGAACTTCAGGTAGTGAAGCCAGTTCTCTCTGGAAGAAAATCGATAGAGCCGAAATCTGGACCTTAATGGAACCCAATTTAAGGCCCATAGTCACCCCTGACTATAGGAAGTGCAGGAAACGGCCCAGCTGAAATTCCTCCGTTGGGGCCTTCCTGGCCTCACACCACGCTACATATTTTCGCCATATGCGGTGATAATGGTTTGCGGTTACTTCTTTCCTAGCCTTAATCAGCGTAGGAATGACTTCCTCCGGAATGCCCTTTTCCTTCAGGATCCGGTGTTCAACCGCCATGCCGTCAAACGCAGCCGCGGTAAGTCTTGGAACAGACAGGGCCCCTGCAGCAGCAGGTCTTGTCTGAGCGGTAGAGGCCATGGGTCCTCTGAGATCATTTCTTGAAGTTCCGGGTACCAAGCTCTTCTTGGCCAATCCGTAACAATGAGTATAGTTCTTACTCCTCTTCTCCGTATTATCCTCAGTACCTTTGGTATGAGAGGAATAGGAGGGAACACATAAACCGACCGGTACACCCACGGTGTCACTAGAGCGTCCACAGCTATCGCCTGCGGGTCTCTTGACCTGGCGCAATACTTTTCTAGCTTTTTGTTTAGGCGGGACGCCATCATGTCCACCTGTGGCCTTTCCCAACGGTTTACAATCATTTGGAAGACTTCCGGATGAAGTCCCCAATCTCCCGGGTGGAGGTCGTGCCTGCTGAGGAAGTCTGCTTCCCAGTTGTCCACTCCCGGAATGAACACTGCTGACAGTGCTAACACGTGATTTTTCGCCCATCGGAGAAACCTTGTGGCTTCTGCCATTGCCGTCCTGCTTCTCGTGCCGCCCTGTCGGTTTACATGGGCGACCGCCGTGATGTTGTCTGACTGGATCAGTACCGGCTGGTTTTGAAGCAGGGGTTTTGCCTGACTTAGGGCATTGTAAATGGCCCCTAGTTCCAGAATATTTATGTGCAGGGAAGTCTCCTGACTTGACCATAGTCCTTGGAAGTTTCTTCCCTGTGTGACTGCCCCCCAGCCTCGAAGGCTGGCATCCGTGGTCACCAGGACCCAGTCCTGTATGCCGAATCTGCGGCCTTCTTGAAGATGAGCACTCTGCAGCCACCACAGCAGAGACACCCTTGTCCATGGAGACAGGGTTATCAGTCGATGCATCTGAAGATGTGATCCGGACCCCTTGTCCAACAGGTCCCACTGAAAAGTTCTTGCATGAAACCTGCCGAATGGAATCGCTTCGTAGGAAGCTACCATTTTCCCCAGGACCCGCGTGCAGTGATGCACCGACACCTGTTTTGGTTTTAGGAGGCCTCTGACTAGAGATGACAGCTCCTTGGCCTTCTCCTCCGGGAGAAACACTTTTTTCTGTTCTGTGTCCAGAACCATCCCCAGGAACAGTAGGCGTGTCGTAGGGACCAGCTGTAACTTTGGGATGTTTAGAATCCAGCCGTGCTGTTGTAGCACTTCCCGAGATAGTGCTACCCCGAATAATAACTGCTCTCTGGACCTCGCCTTTATCAGGAGATCGTCCAAGTACGGGATAATTAAAACTCCCTTCTTTCGAAGGAGTATCATCATTTCGGCCATTACCTTGGTAAAGACCCTCGGAGCCGTGGATAGACCGAACGGCAACGTCTGGAATTGGTAATGACAATCCTGTACCACAAATCTGAGGTACTCCTGGTGAGGATGGTAAATGGGGACATGCAGGTAAGCATCCTTGATGTCCAGTGATACCATGTAATCCCCCTCGTGCAGGCTTGCAATAGCCGCCCTGAGCGATTCCATCTTGAACTTGAATTTTTTTATATATGTGTTCAAGGATTTCAAATTTAAAATGGGTCTCACCGAACCGTCCGGTTTCGGTACCACAAACATTGTGGAATAGTAACCCCTTCCTTGTTTAAATAGGGGTACCTTTACTATCACCTGTTGTGAATACAGCTTGTGAATTGCCTGTAACACTGCCTCCCTGCCTGAGGGAGTGGTTGGCAAGGCAGATTTGAGGAAACGGCGGGGAGGAGACGTGTCGAATTCCAGCTTGTAGCCCTGAGATACTATCTGAAAAATCCAGGGATCCACCCGTGAGCGAGCCCACTGATTGCTGAAATATTTGAGACGGGCCCCCACCGTACCTGGCTCCGCCTGTGGAGCCCCAGCGTCATGCTGTGGACTTAGAGGAAGCGGGGGAGAACTTTTGCTTCTGGGAACTGGCTGTATGCTGCAGCTTCTTTCCCCCACCTCTGCCTCTGGGCAGAAAGGACGCGCCTTTAACCCGCTTGCCCCTATTGGGCCGAAAGGACTGTACCTGATAATACGGTGCTTTCTTTGGTTGTGAGGGAACATGGGGTAAAAATGTAGACTTCCCAGCTGTTGCTGTGGAAACGAGGTCCGAGAGACCATCCCCGAACAACTCCTCACCCTTATAAGGCAGAACTTCCATGTGTCTTTTGGAATCTGCATCTCCTGTCCACTGCCGAGTCCATAACCCTCTCCTGGCAGAAATGGACATTGCACTAATTTTGGATGCCAGCCGGCAAATATCCCTCTGTGCATCCCTCATGTATAAAAGTGCGTCTTTTATATGCTCTATGGTTAGCAATATAGTGTCCCTGTCTAGGGTATCTATATTTTCTGACAGGGAATCTGACCATGCAGCAGCAGCACTGCACATCCAGGCTGAAGCAATAGCCGGTCTCAGTATAACACCTGTGTGTGTATATATAGATTTCAGGATAGCCTCCTGCTTTCTATCAGCAGATTCCTTCCGTATCCGGAGACGGTAGTGCCACCTTCATTGACAAGCGTGTGAGCGCTTTATCCACCCTAGGGGATGTTTCCCAGCGTGACCGATCCTCTGGCGGGAAAGGGTACGCCATTAGTAACCTCTTAGAAATTACCAGCTTTTTATCAGGGGAAGCCCACGCTTCTTCACACACTTCATTTAACTCCTCAGATGGAGGAAAAGCTACTGGTAGTTTTTTCTCTACAAACATTATACCCTTTTTTGAGGTACCGGGGGTAACATCAGAAATGTGCAACACATTTTTCATTGCCTCAATCATGTAACGTGTGGCCCTACTGGAAGTTACATTAGTCTCATCGTCGTCGACACTGGAGTCAGTATCCGTGTCGACATCTGTGTCTGCCATCTGAGGTAGCGGGCGTTTTAGAGCCCCTGATGGCTTTTGAGACGCCTGGGCAGGCACAGGCTGAGAAGCCGGCTGTCCCACATTAGGTATGTCGTCAAACCTTTTATGCAAGGAGTCGACACTGTCGCGTAATTCCTTCCACAGCACCATCCACTCAGGTGTTGACCCCGCAGGGGGTGACATCACATTTACAGGCATCTGCTCCGCCCCCACATAAGCCTCCTCATCAAATATGTCGACACAGCCGTACCGACACACCGCAAACACACAGGGAATGCTCTGACAGAGGACAGGACCCCACAAAGCCCTTTGGGGAGACAGAGAGAGAGAGTATGCCAGCACACACCAGAGCGCTATATAACACAGGGATCCCACTATAAATGAGTGTTTTCCCTTATAGCTGCTTTTTATATATCAATATATATCAATATATATATATATTGTCAAAGTCAGAAAAATATCACTATGCACACTGCCATATTTGCACCTCATATGTGTCCCTGCTGCGCATGCGTGCGCTCTCCCGTGCGTGCGCATACTCGCTGTTGCGGGCACCCGCAGGCGCACGGTATGCGCATTTACGGTAGAGATTGTGTGCGTCTAGCGGGCGACTCTTTCGTTACATATTTTCACCATATAATGTATTTTGTAGATTATGGTCCCTTTGATAGAATCTGAAAGTTTGGTTAATGTAGAATGTTCATGGACGGAGAAATCCCTCTTTGTTTGATACGAAGGGTCAGACAGGAGTAATACAGTGGTGTTTAGTATCCATCGGAAGAGTATTTAATTAGCAATATTCCTGTGTTGGTTTGAAGCGTATAAATCGCTTGTGCGAATAGTTATGGACATAAGAAGTTTATGTCCATTTACTATTATTTGCACTTACTTATCCATGCGGCGGGAAACCTAGTTTCCCACCCACCTGAGCAGTTGGAAATTGTCACAGCCCACCTGTATGAATCAACCTATGACCTCTTGTTATAATGCGAGGAGGAATTCCTGTGTCCAATGAACAATAAGATTGTAGGGACCATTGAATCGTATTGTGTGTGGGGCATAAATAGACAAGCCGATCACATCCAGCTCTCACTCTTCAACGGTTCTCATTGCTGATAATCGGGAGCTGGATGTCCAGAGGCGCATGCGATCGTTCCCCTTTGTGCGTAAGTTTTTCTCCGCAATCATATTGTATTTCTTGTTATTGTGGGCCATTTCTCTCTCTTCTCCCCTTTCTCTCTTAATTTTCCTGCAAACGTAATTGTATTATATTGTATTTCCTGTGTAGTTATCTGGTTAGTTAGTCTATGTTATATTGTAGTGTGTGACTTGTATTGTATTATTCTTTTTGCAAGTAATAACATTCATATAAGGCGTTAGACCCTAAGCTCGGTATCTGTGTATTTCTTATAGTGTTAAGTATTCTCAGAGCGTCGGTGACGCTCGAACAGCTTTTAAGTTAATAAGGTTACACTGTGTTGCATCTACACCCTATCTCTACACTAAGGTTTTACTGCATATTACATTGTTTATGGTTTAGATATAAAGGTTTAACATTGTGAGCGTCTGCGCCGCTGGTGATCTCCTCGTGGTCCCGAGCGGCCGCTACGCTATAGCGAACCATTACGTTAGTCAGCAGCCAATAGCGTGCCTGCCTGTGATCTCTTGGCCGTGAGCGAACGTGACGCTTGAGCGTCTCGACCACGGCTAAGCGATTGTTACGCAACGTGCGTACCCTTACGGTACTCCATACGTGAATAGCGTACAGTGTTCTTAGGCCTCATAAAGGGTGTTATATAAGATATTTAGCTTTATCAATTGGCGGCTCGTCCTGTCCTTCACATATCTCTGCTAGGTAATTTCAGCAGACATTATCCATCAGCAAAGGGCGGGAGATCATATTCTTCGCAGTGCTGACGGGATAAGCGTCTGCTTCGCTTAGTAAAGGGTGCTGAGGGAATCCGGAACCGGAGGTAAGAACAACACGCTAGTGTCTTTTAAAACTGTTTTTTCTATCTTGCGTACGCACACACGCATATCTGCATTTCTTTTTCGTGTATTTTCATATATCACTCTCCTGTTTGCCATTTTAAATTGATAAAACGTGCTAAGAGAGATTTGTCGCTATTTCATAGTTAAAGTGTAAGAGTAATATTAAGGGATAAAGTGTAAAGCACACACGCAGCTCTACCTAAAGGTACAAGGAGAGATTGGTGTGGGGTTCAGTAGAGGATCGAGGATCATCTACATTGATAAACGTGTACATTGTGTTACGGTGGACATTGGTTTTGTGTACACGTGTCTCTAACAAAGGGCTGAGACTCGCGTACGCAAAGGCCGACGCACGCAGCGTAAATTACGCAACGGAGCGTCTGGGTACGCCCACGTAACTCAAGTCACGATAGTGTTGATTTTTAACAAGCGAAAAGGTGGCAAGGCGATAAATAGCGCAACAGGCGATAAATAGCGCAACAGGCGATAAGTAGCGCAACAGGCGATAAGTAGCGCAAGTTTATTTTAGTATTCGAAATTTAAATTAACAGATCCTTCTCCAAATTTACAACACATCTGGTCTAAAGAAAATTTCTGCGCAGAAATAGAAATAGAAACAAGAGTGTATATGTGGTGAGTGAGTGTTTGTTTTTACAATTTTGGGGATTGAACCACAGAAATCATCGAGTTCTCGTGAAGGTACATACGTGTAAGTGACACACGTGGTGGCTAGGGAGGCATCTCTGGTTAAACATAAAATTTGAGCATTAGAGTATAGCAGACCAGGAGGTCATATAACAGACCAGGAGGTCTAGGTACAAAGAAGTCCGCTATAGAGACAAGGCACAACACCAAGAAGGGTTGGTGCAACACCCATATAGGCCATAAAGCTCAGGCTGAAGGAATTCGCAGCTGCTGAATGTCGATTCCACTGGTCGCTCCGAACATAAGATTAGTTGCTTATGTACTGAACGATTGTACCGCACGTAATTGTGTGCATTAGTTAGTAACCTGACCAGTACCATTTGTGTACAAACCCGGTCATAAACGCTACTTGTACATTCTAACGTGATTTGTGTAATTTTTTATTTTTTCAAAAAGGGAAGTTCGCTGGTCACTCAGGAATTATCCGACAACCCCACCTTTACTGGAAAGGGTTAATGCTCTTCGGATCACACTCACATGTTCCAGTAAACGAAGGTTAATAGGGGCCCTGGGTCGAGTACGCCAGCACTATATCAGTGTGTGGGCATATTGGTCGGCGTGGGCGAATGAGTGAGGTGCTCGGTAAACTTCACCGTCAACCTATCTTTGAATACTTTGGTTTTTTGTAAGGGTTCGCTGAAGACCCTGATATAAAGGTCAGAGGTAGAGCAAGCAACACCTGCAAATTATGGGGGCCAGTTGTTCAGGAAGGGGGCGATCAACCTCGGTTCGGGTTGATTCTGTAAACTGACCAGTCGGGTCGGCAAGGTATGTAATGTGTGAAAAATACGGAAGACACACAGAAATTTTATGTGATGAATGGGAGAAAATGACTGTACATGACGGGGAGAAATTCCCAAGAGTAGGCAGCTTCAGCCCAGAAGTGTTGCAAAATTTAAGGAGAAGGATATGTCTCATTAAATCAGCAAAGAGACGAATCAAACATTATGATTATTTGCAGTTATGGCAACAGGAGGGTGAAATACAGAGAGGATTGGCTCAGGCGGCGGGATCTGGCCCTATCAGGAAACTGATAGCCACGGCCCCGCCGCCACCATACATATCAGGAGAGAAATTGGTTGCGGAGAATGACGCATCAGGGGGTAACAAACAGGCACTTAGCAACTGTATAAATGTTAAGGATAATGTTAATAAGTTAACCCATGCAAGTATTAACCCGTGCAAGTTGTACCCTGTTTTGAACTTTCCCCAGGAGTGTGATCAAGAGGACGAATCGGCAACAATATTGGCGCTCTCTCTAGCAGCCACTATATCAGAAACGACAGTAGGCACGGCCCAACCCATAAGATTAGTAACAAAGCCCCCTAGCGGAGGGACAGGTGAGGTCGTATCAACGGGTAAGTACGGCACCATACACTATGCTGAAACCATTTCACCACAGACTGTAGAATCTACACAGAATGTTGTTGTTAAACTTGCTCCCGTGAGGGTAATAGCAGTCCCAAATGGGAAAACGGACACTACAGGAGTCACTCCTATCAGGAACATTGCCATGTACAGCCCGTTTTCCCGAATGGAATTAAGGACCATAGTGTCTGAATTCCCTGACCCCAGAAAAGATTTAGTTGCTAGCCAAAAATACATCAGAGACCTAGGAAACACTTTAGAGCCCAATAACAAAGAATGGCAGATATTGCTGAGGGCTTGTTTACCCTCCAATGTCGACGCAGCTCAATTTTTAGCTGACTGTGGACTGGATCAGGATGTACCTCTTACAGATGTGTACAACAAAGACAATGTAAAAAGAATAAATTTACAGTTAAAAGAGTATTTCCCAGCTGTGGTCAAATGGAATAGAATTTTTTCCATTAAACAAAAAGAGTCAGAAACAGCTGCTGATTATTTTCACTGGGCATTATTAGAAATGGCAAAATACACTGGCATAGAGGACATTAGGACCAATGCAAACCATCAAGAAGTAGCAGTATCTGTGCTAATGGATGGTTTAAAAGAGGCATTAAAGACCAGGGTACAGACCACACAACCATGTTGGCGAGGTCTGTCGGTGGCTACTTTGAGAGAGGCTGCTATTGATCACGACCGGAATATCACCAGACACAGAGAGTCACAAGGTAATGTCAGTAAGTATACAGGCCCTGACCACAAAACAGCCTGTGTTTATATCACCAAACCCTGTGGGTAAGTCAAATGTGGTAACATGTTATTTTTGTCATAAACAGGGACACATAGCACGAGACTGTAGAGCGAAAAATTCGCAAAGATCATACCAACCCCCTAGACAACGACACGACACACGACATTGGGATCAGGGTCCACAGAGACGGAGTTATGAGCCACATACAGGGGAAACAAAAAGATACCCCCCGAACAGAAACTGGCACGCCTCTGGCAGTTCCCATTTAACCCCTTCACAAGTAGTTGCTGCCAGCGGGATTCAGGGAGGTCACCATACCCAATAGGGGTGTGGCCAACCTGTAATCTCCAGCCAGTAAAATTGATTGCAAATCTTGGAAGTGAACCCGAAATTGCAATTGATGTAGCTGGTAAAACATTAAACTTTCTTGTAGATACGGGGGCGGCCAAATCAGTGATAAATTCGACAGTGGGCATGAGAACCACTGGTAAGACAATTCCAGCCATAGGAGTAACGGGAGTAGTCCAGCACTACCCTGTTAGCAAACCAACCGAGATTACAATAGGGCCTTTACATACCAAGCATTCCTTTTTGCTGGCTGCATCGGCACCGACTAATCTCCTGGGAAGAGACTTATTGTGTAAAATGGGGTGCGTCATTTATTGTACTCCTGAAGGTGTATTCTTGGACATACCTGAGAATAACGCTCAGGAAGTGCGAGACATGTTAGACTCCCCATCAAAATTAATGTCACATACCATTATGACAAGTAGGACTCCATCCCAAGTAGAAGAAATGACATCCCAGATACCAGAGTCACTTTGGACCAAAGATGGACAGGACACTGGATTAATGGCGAACGTAGCTCCGGTAGTTGTACAAGTAAAAGATGGTAGGATAGCTCCAAAAATCCCACAATACCCTCTGAAGCCAGAGGTGGAGTTAGGAGTGTATCCCGTAATAGAGCGCTTGCTACAACAGGGCATTCTTGTAAGAACGTCCAGCACTGCCAATAGTCCCATCTTCCCTGTGAAAAAGAGTGGGGGGAGGGGTTACCGGCTAGTGCAGGATCTAAGGGGGATTAACAAAATAGTTGAGAGTCAGTTCCCCGTAGTGCCAAATCCAGCTGTCATCCTTATGCAAATCCCTCCCACTGCGAAATTTTTCACTGTTATTGACCTCTGCTCCGCTTTCTTTTCGGTACCCCTACACCCTGACAGCCAATACTTGTTTGCATTCACATACAGAGGAGTCCAATACACATGGACTCGATTACCATAAGGTTTCATAGACAGTCCAAGTATATTTTCCCAGGCTTTGCATGATTGTTTACAGTCTTTCCAACCAGAGAGTGGATCAGTATTAATACAGTACGTGGATGATCTACTACTGTGTTCTGATTCAGTGGAAGCATCCCTGAAAGATACGAAACAGCTCCTGTTTCATCTTTCAGACACAGGACACAAGGTTTCCAAAGACAAGTTACAATTATGCCAAACTAAGGTAAAATATTTGGGACACTGTCTAACACAAGGACTGAGACACCTGACCGCTGATAGAATTCAAGCAATTAGAGACATGACTCTGCCACAAACCCAGCAACAGATCAGAACATTTTTAGGAATGTGTGGGTATTGCCGTAACTGGATCCCAGGGTTTTCCATTCTAGCGTTACCTTTGCAGGAGATGGTCTCCTCAAACAAACCTGATCGGATTTCGCATACAGACGAGTCCGAGATGGCATTTGAGAGACTTAAACAGTGCCTAACGCAGGCACCAGCATTAGGTATGCCAGACTATGGGAAACCCTTTGAGCTGTACGGAACAGAAAGCGCTGGTTGCGCGGCAGGCGTCTTAACCCAAAAGCACGGTGATGCCAGCAGGCCGGTAGCATACTACAGCGCTCAGCTAGATACGGTAGCGCGATCCCTCCCCACATGCTTGCGAAGCGTTGCTGCGATAGCATTGCTAGTAACAAAAAGCGAAGATGTAGTGCTAGGTCACAACCTCACAATTCATACACCACATGCAGTGTCAGCCTTGCTAAATTCTGCCCAAACCAGGCACGTCTCATCAGCGCGGTTTACAAGATGGGAATTGGCACTAATGGCCCCCGTAAACATCACCATAAGGAGATGCAGTGCATTAAATCCTGCAACATATCTCCCAGGTGTGCCTGGACAGGCACAAAGGGTGGAGGATGAGAGTGGTGGGGAAGGAGAATTTAATACAAAGGAGGACACACATGATTGTATGGAATATTTGACCCAAAATTTTACCGCAAGGCCTGACATCAGTGACAACCCACTGGAAGATGTAGATCTAACTTTCTACACGGACGGTAGTTGTCACAGACAGTCAGACTCGGGAGACTTGTGTACTGGATACGCAGTCGTAGATGACCAAGGCACCATAGAAGCAGAACCGCTAGGCCCACCTCACTCAGCCCAGGTTGCTGAACTGGTCGCCCTAACCAGAGCATGTGAATTGGCTAAGGGCAAATCAGCTAATATCTACACCGACTCTAGATACGCATTCGGGGTAGTCCATGATTTCGGAGCCCTATGGCGCCTCAGAAATTTCATGACGGCAGCTGGTACACCGGTAGCGCATGCAGCTCACATCAAAAGGCTTCTAACAGCGATACAGGAACCCGACAGAGTGGCTGTTATCAAGTGTAAAGCACACACATATAGTCAAGATCCAGTATCACTTGGTAACAGCCGAGCAGACGAAGCAGCTAAGTTAGCAGCTGGTACCCCCAGACAGACAGACACCACACAATTGATGGTATTTAATACCATCAACACACAGAAGTTGTGTGAAATGCAAAATTTGTGTTCCACACAGGAAAAGGCAGTCTGGAAGGCAAAGGGATATGGCCAGGAGTCCTCAGGACTCTGGACGGATGGACATGGTAAACCGGTGGCCCCCAGAGCATATCTCCCATGTTTAGCTGAGGCAGCTCACGGGCTGACTCATCTGGGCAAGGAAGGAATGTGCAAGTTGGTAAGAGCATATTGGTGCGCCCCAGGATTTTCATCTCATGCAAGTAAGAGAGCAATGTCATGCCTTACATGCTTGAGAAAGAATATCGGAAAGGCAATACCAACAGAACCATCTCATATCCCACCTGCAGGCGGCCCTTTCCAGGTAATACAGATTGACTTCATTCAATTACCCCCTTGTCGAAATTTGAAATATGTACTTGTTTGTATAGATGTTTTTTCAAATTGGGTCGAAGCATTTCCTGTGGCCACAAATACCGCTATGTTTACTGCTAAGAAAATTGTGCAGGAATTTGTATGCAGATATGGTATCCCTAGAATTATCGAAAGTGATAGGGGTACCCATTTTACAGGTGATGTCTTTCAAGGAATGTGTAAGTTGATGGGAATTGATAGCAAGCTGCACACTCCATACCGTCCACAGGCGAGTGCGAAGGTGGAAAGAGTGAACAGCACTATTAAAAATAAACTGAGCAAAGTTATGGCAGAGACAGGATTGACGTGGCCAGAAGCTTTACCCATTGTACTGTACAGCATCAGAACCACTCCCAGGTCCCCTCTTAATCTGTCTCCCTTTGAAATCTTGTTTGGTCGACAACCGCATGTTATGATTAACCCTCAGGATGATTTGAAGTGTAACAATGAAGTGACTGTAAAATACTTGATTAACATGAGTAAACAGTTAAGGAATCAAAATGATAATTTGAAGTTGGTGATTCCTGATTTACCAGATAGTAATTGTCATGACATTGAACCTGGGGATTATGTAATGATACGGAATTTTCTACGCTCAGGTTGCCTTATTGACAGATGGGAAGGACCATACCAAGTCTTATTGACTAGCACTACAGCATTGAAGGTTGCCGAGAGAGAGACTTGGGTTCATTCGTCCCACTGTAAGAAGGTTGCTGATCCAGAGAGGTCCCGTGATAAGGAACAGACGGTAGAGGAAGTTGTATCACTGGAGTGTCTGTTCCAGGAGGACTGAGGCGGCACCTGAGCATTGAAAAATCACAAGATCAAAAGCAGTTGTCGATTCCCTGTTCCCTTTTATTGTTTTTCTCCACTTCCCATCCCCTCTCCCTCAATTATTTTTTTCCCCCTTCTCATTCTTCTTCGTTTCCTCCTATAAGATGGACTTGCCCCAAGAGACTGTGATCCGGATTTTCCTGTTGACCATGATGTTGACCAGAGAAGTCTGTTCCGGCGAGAGTACCATGGAGGTCGAGAGAGGTTCTGGAATGGGTTCTGATGACAAAGATGGAGGCGTAGTTTTCCAAGAGCAACCTAATCAACAAGTAAAGGCGAGTATCAGAAAACGATCCGATAACATTGACAATAGAAGGAATTGTGAAGGATTGTTAGCTGAAGAAAACTGTATCTGTAGGCTCTGTGACAACGTAGTTGAGGATGGGTGCATTAAGAAATGCCAATCCAGTTTTAATATCCACATGGACCGGCATCCATTGAGTGACTATCACTCCTTAGTGGGTAGTGTGTTAAATCAAACAGATTGTTGGGTATGCTCTCAAGTACCTCTCAAGGTCATAGCAAATCAGGACTAGTACCATTTCCTTTAACGATAGGGGAGGTACTTGAGCTAAAGGGTGGGAGGCCGGTGGACAGGAGGTTTAATATCTCCAGTCCTCCTAGTTTGAAGCTCCACCAATATCATGTGGATAGATCCCTAATATGTTTTAACATTACCAATCCCCGAAAGCCGAGAAATTTGGAAGTGTCATGGAGTAACCAAACCATGACCTTTTCATATAGAGCAGATAGAATGCCGACAGATACAGAGCTTATACGCCACATAGCCAGTAGAGAAAAATCTTTCCGATATAGGTATACCCTAAGAAGTAGGATTACGAGAGTTGGAGAGGTATCACCAGGATACTGCGCACATATCGTACAAACTGATACGTGTACTAAACAGATGGGAGCATTAGGGTTAGGAGATTTCACATGGAAGATGTGTAATATGGTTATGTCCTACTCCGTCCCATATGTTCTCCCCGATGATGCATATTTCATATGCGGGAGGAAGGCGTATAAGTGGCTTGCCCCAAACTCTGAAGGATTGTGTTATATTGGAAAAGTACTGCCTGAGGTAATGACTGTATCACATGCCAAAATGAAAGATATTCACCGTGTTGCCCAAGCTCCTTATACTCACACCCACTACGAGCACGTAGTTAAACGGCACCTGATAGAAAGAACAGAGCATCCGGCCTCTGACATGATCCATGAATCCACCGGGATTCAGTTTCTAATCGCGTTAGACATCACTCGCACCGCCAGAGGAGTGTTGAATTATAAATACATATCTGCGCTCGCAAATTTGTTAGACAATATCACAGAAATGTATGATGACACGTTTAGGTATACTGGAAGAGAACTTCAAGCTTATAAAACAGAACTGGTCCAGCATAGAATGGTTCTTAATTATCTCACAGCAGTGACAGGCGGATATTGTGTCACACTGGCAACGCAGTACGGCGTGAAATGCTGCACATATATAACGAATAGTACCGAGGACCCAGTCGAGGTCATAGACCAAAAGATGGACGATATTCTCCAATTGAAGTGGGAATTTCGCAGGAGATACAATCTCACTCTTGCTGCTGTAGGTAATGAGCTGACTGGTTGGGTGTCATGGTTGAACCCGCGAAATTGGTTCTCTGGTTTAGGAGAATGGGCTCAAGGAGTCATAATGGATGTAGGGAAGTTTCTTCTATGTATCTTAGGTGTTGTCATAGCCATTGGCTTGATATTTAGATGCGGTCAGGCTTTAATGAAGTGCAAACGTCGTACCAGGGTAATGAGTTTAAGGAGTGAGGAAATTGTAATTCCAATGGATTTGATTTATGACCCAAATGTAGAAACAATGATGTGATGAAAATGCGATTTCTACGGTCCGTTTCTTTCACCTGTTTTTCTGGGTTTTCCAAGGTAAAAAGACCCACTTTTGACGAGGAATTTGATGATCCTGTATACAGACAACTGATGGATTAAAGAAGAAGTTTTGACAACCTTATACACAGATTTTTGATGAACAATGCCATAGACCCCCAGTTTCCCTAGAAATTTTAAAATTATGCTAGCCCAACACTTTTGTAAGCCTATGGACATTGACAAAGCTTTTTGCCCACACGCCTTTTGGCAAAAGCACAAAGAAGACTGCATTCAACAGACACCGAACAAGACTTCAACCGACAAATGTTCATTAACCTGACATAGAATACCACTGCATTTACCGTAATTATGTCTTTTCTTCATCTCTACAACCTTCAGGTAATTACACACATAGTCGATAGGGAATACAGGCACAGATATCAGCAATCACATATTCCCCCATTCATGTATCATCAACTAAAATGTGCTCCCCATTTTGTTGCAACCAAAATCCGAAAAGAGCTCGGTAAAGTTTGACAGCCCATCCACAGACCCGTACCACGGGATAAGAAGGAATTCAAATGTATACTTCGCAATACCTCGAAGCTTGATTTAAAACACGTACGGCACGATGATACATGACCCCCAAACACGGATTCATACACACATGCTTCTGCTATCTCACTAGGTCATACCCTCTTCACACCTTCTCCTCTCTCCTCCCTTACCCAACCATGGAAATGTATTAACCCCTGACATATATTTTTCTCGTTTTGAAATGTTTTAGGAAGTGGCAGTTATTGTTGACTGCCAAAGGGTGGACTGTCAAAGTCAGAAAAATATCACTATGCACACTGCCATATTTGCACCTCATATGTGTCCCTGCTGCGCATGCGTGCGCTCTCCCGTGCGTGCGCATACTCGCTGTTGCGGGCACCCGCAGGCGCACGGTATGCGCATTTACGGTAGAGATTGTGTGCGTCTAGCGGGCGACTCTTTCGTTACATATTTTCACCATATAATGTATTTTGTAGATTATGGTCCCTTTGATAGAATCTGAAAGTTTGGTTAATGTAGAATGTTCATGGACGGAGAAATCCCTCTTTGTTTGATACGAAGGGTCAGACAGGAGTAATACAGTGGTGTTTAGTATCCATCGGAAGAGTATTTAATTAGCAATATTCCGGTGATGGTTTGAAGCGTATAAATCGCTCGTGCGAATAGTTATGGACATAAGAAATTTATGTCCATTTACTATTATTTGCACTTACTTATCCATGCGGCGGGAAACCTAGTTTCCCACCCACCTGAGCAGTTGGAAATTGTCACAGCCCACCTGTATGAATCAACCTATGACCTTTTGTTATAATGCGAGGAGGAATTCCTGTGTCCAATGAACAATAAGATTGTAGGGACCATTGAATCGTATTGTGTGTGGGGCATAAATAGACAAGCCGATCACATCCAGCTCTCACTCTTCAACGGTTCTCATTGCTGATAATCGGGAGCTGGATGTCCAGAGGCGCATGCGATCGTTCCCCTTTGTGCGTAAGTTTTTCTCCGCAATCATATTGTATTTCTTGTTATTGTGGGCCATTTCTCTCTCTCTCTCTTCTCCCCTTTCTCTCTTAATTTTCCTGCAAACGTAATTGTATTATATTGTATTTCCTGTGTAGTTATCTGGTTAGTTAGTCTATGTTATATTGTAGTGTGTGACTTGTATTGTATTATTCTTTTTGCAAGTAATAACATTCATATAAGGCGTTAGACCCTAAGCTCGGTATCTGTGTATTTCTTATAGTGTTAAGTATTCTCAGAGCGTCGGTGACGCTCGAACAGCTTTTAAGTTAATAAGGTTACACTGTGTTGCATCTACACCCTATCTCTACACTAAGGTTTTACTGCATATTACATTGTTTATGGTTTAGATATAAAGGTTTAACATTGTGAGCGTCTGCGCCGCTGGTGATCTCCTCGTGGTCCCGAGCGGCCGCTACGCTATAGCGAACCATTACGTTAGTCAGCAGCCAATAGCGTGCCTGCCTGTGATCTCTTGGCCGTGAGCGAACGTGACGCTTGAGCGTCTCGACCACGGCTAAGCGATTGTTACGCAACGTGCGTACCCTTACGGTACTCCATACGTGAATAGCGTACAGTGTTCTTAGGCCTCATAAAGGGTGTTATATAAGATAAATATTTAGCTTTATCAATATCTATATATCTATATCCTGCGCCTAAATTTAGTGCCCCCCCCTCTCTTTTTTACCCTTCTGTAGTGTTCAGACTGCAGGGGAGAGCCAGGGAGCTTCCTTCCAGCAGAGCTGTGAGGGAAAAATGTCGCCAGTGTGCTGAGGGAGATGGCCCCGCCCCTTTTCCGGCGGACTTCTCCCGCTTTTTCTGGAATACTGGCAGGGGTATTTTTACATCCATATAGCCTCTAGGACTATATATGATGTAGATTTGCCAGCCAAGGTGTCATATATTGCCCTCAGGGCGCCCCCCCCCCCAGCGCCCTGCACCCATCAGTGACCGGAGTGTGAGGTGTACATGAGGAGCAATGGCGCACAGCTGCAGTGCTGTGCGCTACCTTGGTGAAGACCGAAGTCTTCTGCCGCCGATTTTCCGGACCTCTTCATGCTTCTGGCTCTGTAAGGGGGACGGCGGCGCGGCTCCGGGAACGAACACCAAGGTCGGGTCCTGCGGTCGATCCCTCTGGAGCTAATGGTGTCCAGTAGCCTAAGAAGCCCAAACTACCACCTGTTAGGTAGGTTCGCTTCTTCTCCCCTTAGTCCCTCGCTGCAGTGAGTCTGTTGCCAGCAGATCTCACTGTAAAATAAAAAACCTTAATATACTTTCTTTCTAGGAGCTCAGGAGAGCCCCTAGTGTGCATCCAGCTCAGCCGGGCACAAGATTCTAACTGAAGTCTGGAGGAGGGTCATAGTGGGAGGAGCCAGTGCACACCAGTTAGACCTAAAGCTTTCTTTATAGTTGTGCCCAGTCTCCTGCGGAGCCGCTATTCCCCATGGTCCTTACGGAGTCCCAGCATCCACTTAGGACGTCAGATAAACATAGTAAGTCTATAAAAATAACAATAAAAGCTTCAGGCTGCTTTATTCACAGTAGCCCTGTGACCATGGTCTGGCTTCCTGCCGCACCAAGCAAAAAACTGATTTGACTGAGTCAGTGGGCGGGACTATATGGTGAAGCCCCGATGCATCCTGGGAGGCCAGAAAGCTCGTGACCGTGTTGGTGCCATTTCCGCTGTCGCTCAACCATATCCCAATGTTATCCTGTGGTTAATCCTGTGGACCCAGCCAGAGAAATTATACTTTTGGGTGAAAAAAAAAATATATAAACCATGTTGCGTTACATTAACTAGCATAAAATGCATTAGATAACGTCTATTGGAGGAAGTCTCTGAGTTAGTGAAACAGTCAAAAATTTATCTGGATGACAATGTCTAGGTAGACTGTCAATAGGTTGACACCATATGGTCGACATGCATTAGGTCAACAGGTTCAAAAGGTAATTTTTTTTTGGGGGGTGGAGGGGAAGGTTTACATGTTTTCCTAACATTTGCTTGATTTACTATCCACGTGGACAACAATTTGTAATAGTTGGTGAGAGGAGCGAACCACCTTGCCCGAAGCATGGCAAGCAAAGTGAGCCCTCGAGCAGACCTGGAGCTACCTGATCAGCAAAGGGATGCAGAGCAGGGAGGCGATACATTATGTGTATAAGCGGCACTGCTACGTGCAGTGCAATGTGAATAAGATTGTGCTTTTGTATGGTGTAATTTGAAATGGGGGTACTATTGTGTGGCCACATCCCTTCCTTGTGAGACCTCACCCCTTTTTTGCTACGCGCCAAAGGTGCGCGCTGTCCCTTTGTAAAGTATGGGAAGGTGCAAATTTATAATTCGTATGGGGGCGCTGAACACCCTAGCACTTATTCTGCCCACGATGGTCTATGTTTGTACTGATGGTGATCACAGAATACAAAATATACAAAATTTGTCTCAAAGAAAAAACACAAAAAATGTGTCGACCTTTGCACCCTGTCGAACTATTGACTGTCTAACTAGACACTGTACATCTATTATACCACACCCGTCAAAAAGGGGAGGAAAAAGGTGGCATCTTGATACCACTTTTGGCAAAAATGCTGCACCATGCCTGAAAATTACTTCAAGGATGGTAAGATAAGGCTGTTGAACAGAAAAATATACGTTATGGTAAGAACTTACCGTTGATAACGGTATTTCTCCTAAGTCCACAGGATAACAATGGGGATATGATGAAGCGAAAGCGGATTTGCACCAATCGGTCAAAGCTTTTCTGGCCTCCCAGCATGCAATAGGCCCATCCAGATATTCCCGCCTCCTTGCTCAGGCAAATCAGTTGTATTCCAAAGCTCTAGGTAGGAGCATCATAGATAGCCCTAATCAGGTAAAAAGAACACACATGCACACCCTTCCGTACAAGAAGGAAGAGGTTAGTGAGTAAAAGGATCCTCAAATCAGGTGCGTGAGGGTGGGATCCCTGTGGACTTAGGAGAAATACCGTTATCAACGGTAAGTTCTTACCATAACGTATATTTCTCCGGCAGGGTCCACAGGTTATCCACAGGATAACAATTGGATTTCCCAAAGCAATTTAGTGGTGGGGACGCTCCTGATTAGACAGGAGAATCCTTCGCCCGAATTCAGCGTCATGAGAGGCAAAGGTATCCAAGGCATAATGTCTAATGAATGTGTTAATGGAAAACCATGTGGCTGCCTTACATATCTGTTCTGCTGAAGCATCACGTTGTGCTACCCATGATGGACCTACCTTACGAGTAGAGTGAGCAGACATTAGCCAGAACAGGGAGATCAGCCTGAGAATATGCTTCTGAAATTGTCATCTGAAGCCATCTTGCCAGTGTCTGCTTATCAGCAGGCCATCCTCTTTTGTGAAATCCGTAGAGAATGAAGAGAGAATGTGTCTTTCTGATGGCACTGGTACGATCCACGTAGATCCTTAATGCACGGACCACGTCCAGCGATGCATCTCCCGCAGAAAGGCCCGGTTCCTGGAAAGCCGGGACTACAATTTCTTCATGAAGGTGGAATTTAGACACCACCTTCAGAAGATACCCAGATCTAGTTCTGAGAACTGCTTTATCTGGATAAAAAATAAGAAATGGGGAATGACATGATAATGCCCCTAAATCTGATACTCTTCTATCTAAAGCCATAATCAGTAGAAGAGAACTTTAGCTGTCAACCATTTAAGATCCACTTTATTAAGTGGTTCAAACGGGGCAACTTGAAGGACTTTCAGGGCTAGACTTAAGTCCCAAAGCACTGTAGGAGGAACAAAAGGAGGTTGAATGCGCATCCTGTAAATTGCACATACTGTAAATTAGCAATTCTCTTTTGGAACCATACAGTCAATGCCCACACTTGCACTCTCAAGGAAGACACCTTCAAACCTTAATCCATTCCTGCCTGAAGGAATGCTAAGACCCTGGAAATTCTGAAAGACTAATGGTGTGTACATGAGATATTGTCTTACGATTTTGACTATATAGTCAAAATCGTAAGAAAAGTTAGTGCAGATTGCAAGGTGAAAGTCACCTTGCGTTCCCGATGCGATGCCGATGCGCAGTCCCGTGCGGTCGGCATCGCAAGCCTAGATAGACTGTGCAGGCAAGTCAATTTTGACTATCTCTATAGAAGAAATAGTCAAAATTGACAGTGAAAATCGCACACAGGGGGTCATTCCGAGTTGATTGCTAGCTGCATTCATTCGCTGTGCAGCGATGAGGCAAAAAAAAAAGGCACTTCTGCGCATGCGGCGCAATGCGCACGCGCGACGTACTATTACAACGAACGATGTCGTTTCACACATGGTCTAGCAAAGCTGGCCGCAGAGTGATTGACATGAAGTGGGCGTTTCTGGGTGTCAACGGACCGTTTTCAGGGAGTGTTCAAAAAAACGCAGGTGTGCCAGGAAAAACGCAGGGCGTGTTTGTGACGTCAAAACAGGAACTGAACAGTCTGAAGTCATCGCAAGCGCTGAGTAGGTATTGAGCTACTCAAAAACTGCACAAAAAAACTTTGCCGCCGCTCTGCGATCCTTTCATTCGCACTTCTGCTAAGCTAAAATACACTCCCAGTGGGAGGCGGCATAGCGTTTGCTCGGATGCTAAAAACAACTAGTGAGCGAACAACTCGGAATGACCACCATAGTCAGTATCGCAAGCACAGTTAATATGTGCTTGCGATGCCGACCTAGTCCCTGTCGCATAGTGAGAATCGGGCTTAGCCCGAATCTCACCGTGCGTATGCATCTTTAGGGACCATTTTCCGTTCACTGCACCGCACCAATGAATATAGGTTTGCCATATTCGGTGATAAATGCTCTGAGCATAGTTTGCCTGTTGTGAGAATCCTCTTGACTTCAGGATAGAGGTTTCAAGAGCCACGCCGTCAAAGACAGTCGATCCAGATGCCTGTGATAACAAGGACCCTACATCAGTAGATCTGGACATTGAGGAAGCAGAAGTGGAACATCCATCGACATCCTCTGCAGATCTGTGTACCAATGACTTCTGGGCCAAGCCAGAGCTATTAGTATCACGGCACCTTTTCCTTGCTTTATCTTTCTCACCACCCTGGGTAATAATTGGAGGAAACACATAGGCCAGATGAAAATCCCATCTCACCGACAGGGCATCCACAAAGATCGCTCTGGGATCCTTTGTTCTTGACCCGTATACGAGCACTTCGTTGTTCAGCCGGGACGCCATGAGATCAATCACTGGCAACCCCCACTTATCGACTAGAGTCTGGAAGACTTCCGGATGTAGAGTCCATTCGCTTGCCTGAATGGCGTGTCGACTGAGAAAATCCGCTTGCCAGTTTAGAACTCCTGGAACGAACACTGCGGACAAGGCTGGATGATGAAGTTCCTCCCACTTTAGTATGTGACTTACCTGCTTCATCGCTTTTCGGCTGCGAGTTCCTCCCTGATGGTTGAGGTACGCTACTGCCGTCGCATTGTCCGAGCGGATCTGGACTGGTTTTCCCCCGAAGAATGTCCGTTGCCTGAATCAGTGCCATGTATATGGCCCGAAGTTCCAATATATTTATGGGCAGGCAACTTTCTTCCTTGGTCCATTGCCCCTGAAAACACAACCTTCCTGACACTGCTCCCCAGCCCTGGAGACTGGCATCTGTCATCAGAATTTCCCAATCTGATATCCAACAGATGGGATGTCTGTAGCCACCAGGCTAATGACCTTCTTACTTCTTTCTATTGTAAGAACCATAGTCTGTGTTTTTATCGTCTGATGCAACCCATTCCATTTGGCAAGGCTCAGATACTGCCGAGGCCTCGAGTGGAATTGTGCAAACTTCACCATGTCGAATGTTGACACCATCAAACCCATCACACGCATTGCTGCGTGAATGGATACCTTTTGACTGTGCAACAAAGTCTTGAATCCTTGACTGAACCTTGGATATCTTGTTCAGAGGTAAAATTACTCTTTGAAGACTTGAATCCAGTACAGCCCCCAAGTGAGACGTCCGTTGTGACGGAACCAGAGTTAATTTTGCCCAATTTATGAGCCACCTGTAGTTCTGCAGACACGTTATTGTCTGTTGCAGATGACATAAGAGCAATTCCTGCATCTGTGCCAGGATTAATAGATCGTCGAAGTATGGAAATATTCTTATCCCCTGCTGGCGGAGATAAGCTGTCATTACCACCATAATCTTCGTACATACTCTGGGAGCTGTGGCTAACCTAAAAGGTAGGGCCTGGAACTGAAAATGCTGTTGGAGGATAGCGAACCTGAGATAGCACTGATGGGACAGTGCTAGAGGAACATGTAGGTAAGCATCCTGTATATCCAAGGATACCATATAATTCCCTGGCTCCATGGCCAAAATTATGTAAGATAATGGACCGGAATGACCCATTTGGTTTCTGAACTAAAAACAGGTTTGAGTAAAAACCCTGTCCTCGTTGTGCAGGAGGAACTGGAATGACTACTCCTGGCTAAAGCAATTTCTGAACTGCCTCTAACAAAGCCCTGGCCTTCGTCTCTACCAGAGATGGGCTGGTACAAAAAACCTACAAGAAGGGTGCTTCTGTTGTACACTGCTGCCAGATCTGTGCAAACTGAAGAAGTCGGCCCCCCACCCTGGGGTCCCCCAGGTGGAGGCCGTACCATCAGGCTGATGGCTTATCTGTTTTTCCAACCGGTCCTCTGGTAGCCCAATGCTTTTTAGTCTTACCAGACTTATTGTATTGGGGCTGCTTGCCATCACTTTTTCCTTTAGCTTTTCCTTGAGACCGAAAGGGCCGAAAAGCCGGAACTTTAGGTTTGAAATTGTATGTGGAAAGAAACTTGACCTTTTGGAGTCTGCTTCTGACTCCAGAATATCTGTCAATTCTTTACCAAAAAGAATATCTCCATAAAAGAGCAAAGATTCCAAAACCTTCTTTGATTCTCAATCAGCTTTCCACGTACTGTACGTAGCCAAACTGCTCTGCGAGCAGCTATTGTTGAAGCGGATGCCCTGGAGGCAATTGTACCCATATCCAATGCTGCTTCTTCCAAGAACATTGCAGCCTGTTTTATATGAGCTATATGGGATTTTTGCTCTCTAGAAGCTATTGAAAAATCCCCCTCCAATGCATCAGCCCAGGCAGCCACTGCCTTTGCCATCCAAGCTGAAGCCATGGCTGGCCTTATGACTGCCCCAGACAGGGATAAAAATGTTTTTTAGAAAACCATCCACTCTGCTATCCGTGACATAACTTAATGATGTTGAAGGCAAAAGTAATGTAGATTTTCGCACTAATCGAATTACATGTGTATCTACATTAGGAGCCACCTCCCTTTTTAAACAATCCCCAGCTGGAAGAGGATAATTGGAATTCCATTTCTTAGAAATTCTAAATTTCTTATTGGGCGTAGCCCAAGCCTCTTCCATAATTTCCGCCAGCTGATCTGACCCTGGAAACTCAGTCTTAACTGTTTTGGGATGTTTAAACACAGGTGCCTTGGTTTTTAACACAGGCTCTGCTGAATCCTCTAAGGATAGAATGGCTTTCATTGCTTTTATTAACTCCGCTATATCCACTGAGCTGAGACCTTCCTGCTCCTCTTCGTATGCCGAAGTAGAATTTATTGAGCTTTCATCTTCAGATGAATCCTCTTCTGAATCATGTGTAGCCTGTGAGGGTGAAGATTTACTTACCTCTGGCTTATCAGCTTGTTTCTTTTGAGAAGCTGCTGCTGGAAGCGATACACCATAGGTGGGGAGCTGCATGTAAGGATTAATAGTGTAACCTATCCCCGGTACAGGAGTTGGAGGAATTATCCGTTCAGCTATACTGGATAAAGTCTGTGCAAACATAGCCCAAAGTGGATCCATCTGCATCTGAATCTGCCTTGTATTTTTCAATAACCCCTGGTGAAAGCTAAAACAATTTGCACACAAACCATCCTGAACCAGATCCTGAGAGGATAACACAGCTTTGCAAGACAAAGATGATATGAGTGTTGGTGTTGCTGTGAGTGTACCTTCTTCACCTTTGTCGCTCTTAGACATGATGAATAATCAACACTTCCACAGTGTACTACACAATTTGTGACTGTAATCACTTTAAGCTTCTTAAAATGACACACCATCCGACCCAACCCATGCACCAGCATTGAGGATCGGAATAAAGAAACTGACAAATATAGTAAAGTCAGCAATCACACTAGCAGTCAGTCACGTTATACATTAGTATAATAAGCAATATGAGCATATCATCAACTACATTTTAAGTATGTAGGAGAACATATTACTGCATCATGTTTAAACAGATCTAACGTATTCAGATGCAATTGCGAAAGAAACAACAGTAAATGTATACAGACTCATATGCAATACGCACTTATCAAACTATTCGTACTCAAAAGGGTAGATACTTAGTGCTGTATTACCCGTACTCAGTAGAGTGGGATACAGGGAGACTCACCTCGCTTCCAGGACCGATCAATACGTTAGCGAATGCTGAGTGGATCCAGATGCAACTAGTGTACACTGCCGCTCCATGAACCTATAGTGAACACAGATGCTCAGTGAACACCGATGCACCAGTCACACAGCTGCCTATGCTGCGACTGGGTCCCCTTCGTGTATAGCGTCTGAGACGGAAGCGGGAAACAGTTCATGGCGGGAGACTCGGAGGAAACTGGTCATGAACCAGGGGGAGGGGCGACCAGGAGAGCGTCTGACTCCCCACTGCTGACAACCTTAGGGATCGCGGCCTCATACTATTCCTGGAGCCTCTGATCCCTAAGGCATAGCGCAGGTGCACCCGTGGTGGCAGCCGTGTCAGCGACTGTTTGGTAGTCTCCTCCCAAAACTGTGCGGCTGTGTCCGTATTCCCCTACTAAGCAGAACCGATGCCTTACCTTCTCCATGTGCTCCGGCCACAGCCTAATGTCTGCTGGACCTGCTAGTATATCCGACACAGACGCTCGCCGAAACAGCACTGTACTCGTGGGTAAGCGTTGTCGCGACCCGGCGGAGGGTTGTTGGAGCGACTCTTTCTAAAGTACGTATAAGACACGGTTTAGAAAGATCACTCAAGAAAAAATAGTAATACTATAAAAATAAAATAAGAGAGCTTAGGGCTGCTAAAAACCAGCAGCCCTCTGACCATGGTCCGGATCCTGCCGCACCAAACAAAAAACTGATTTACCTGAGCAAGGAGGCAGGGAATATATGGACGGGCCCCTTGCATGCTGGGAGGCCAGAAAAGGTTTGACCAATTGGTGCAAATCCGCTGCCGCTTCATCATATCCCCATTGTTATCCTGTGGATAACCTATGGACTCTGCCGGAGAAAAACAAGATTTTAATACCTACCAGTATATCCCTCTCTTGTAGTCCATAAGCTCCTTTGGACCCCTTCTATGCCCCATCGTAGTGAACCCCAGTATCCCTTATGGATGCCAGAGAAATATGATT
Organism: Pseudophryne corroboree; assembly: GCF_028390025.1. NCBI lineage: Eukaryota > Metazoa > Chordata > Amphibia > Anura > Myobatrachidae > Pseudophryne > Pseudophryne corroboree. Next base: position 416,238,510 of record NC_086447.1, on the reverse strand, counting down.
CTCACATACTGTACTTGCCAGCATATGCAATAGCAAAAAGAAAGATAAACTAGATAGTGAGACAGTCGAGGATTTCATCAAGTGGTTGAGCAAGTATCAAGGATGATCCAGACAGTCCCAACTGAGCCTACATGGAAATAAGGAGATTTAGGTTCTTACAGATGTGTCCTCATACACCTTGCCTCAATATGCCACGCAGTGGGAGATGCCTGGCGTGTGTGAGCTGGCGCACTTGTGCAACTCCGTTAGGGTTTTTTTTTTTCTTTAGGAAAACGCTGTAGCATAGCATTTCAAATGCAGATATAGCTGCAGCGCCACACACCACACACAGAATATAGGCATGCAGTATCATTTTAATCAGCAAGAGCTGTGTGTGTGCGTACTATTATCATCGTTTTACGAATACGATATTTTAATGGAAAGGTCACATGAAAAGATGCTCAGCGCTACCAAGTCACGCCACGGCATTGTGTGACTAGGAGGGCTGTTTAACGTGCAGGGAGGCTAGATTTAAATGTGAATATCTGTATTTGTTAAATCCATACCTTAGAATCAATAACCATAGGGAACACAGGGATGACTCTGGGTATAGCCTGGTGAGGTAGAGTTTGACCATCAAATAGGTAAACTTTCTGTACCAGCAGCCCAGGCTCCCTCTCCTCTATACCTGCCCCCAGCCACAGGTAACCAGTTAAGTTAGCAAGTCCAAGGAAACGAGCAAAAGGAAGGAGAAGACAGACTGGCAATTACTCAGAACCACACTACAATAAAGGTTAGCAGAAAAACCAGTAGTAGAACAACAAAATTCCTACAAGCCTGGTGTGTGAGGGTGGGTGCCTGTGTCCCCTATGGATTTAAAAAAAATGATTTAACAGGTAAGAACATATATCTCCTTTTCGTCTTCATTCCGTAGGGGACACATGGATGGGGATGCTCCTGAGCTGCACTGATAACCCTTTGCCCAAAGTCTACATATGAAGAAGCAAAACAATCAAATTAATAGAAACTAATGAAAGTATGGACAGAGTATTACATGCAGCCTTACAAAGCTGCTCCGCAGAGGAGTCACAATTAGCTTCCAAGAGGTACCCACTGACCAGGTGCAATGTGCAGTCACCACGCTAGGGACAGAAAGGACCAACATAAAGTAAGCCTGGCGGATAGTCAAATGAAGCCACCTGGCCAAACTCTGTTTAGTAGCCGTCTAGCCTTGATTATGAATACATACAGGACAAACAGAATCAGTCTTATGGAAATCTCTAGGACTGTCAACATAAATTCGGAGGGCCCTCACATCATCATAAAAAGCCTCCTCCACTGAAGAGTCTGGTACTTGGGAGAAAGGACCATGATCTCATGGTTGATATGAAATCTAGACACAACCCTTGAAAGGTAACCTAAGTGTATCCGAAGATTGCCTAGTCCAAGTGGAAATTCAGGAACAACAGGACAAGGCGCTCATGTCTGAAACTCACTGACAATGGGATGGCAAAAAGGAAGACAGCCTGCCACATAATCCAACAGATGTCCACCATATCCAATGGCTCAAAGGAGGAAACTGGAGAGCCCAAAGTACCAAAGATAGGATCCATGCAGCCACCAGTGGCACAAACAGCTGCTGCACGTGGAGGACGCCTTGAAGTGACACAATCTGCCAGTGGAAGAGAACAGAAAGGGCTGGGACCTGTACTTTACAGGAAGGGAGCCAGAGGCCCAAATCCAGACCTGCCTGTAAACTCGTGAGAAACTGAACAATCTGGGGTTCAAACCTCTAGCCAAACAGCATTGAAAGTAGGTCCTCCAAACTCAGTGATAAATCCTTGCCGAAGAGGACTTCCGGGCATTAAGCATGATATAAACAACCCTTCTCAAAAACTCTTTCAATCGTAGGACAGATGTCTCAAGACTCAAGAGCCACTCCACCAAGGTGAGGTGGACCAGATCCTGATGACAGCACGGGCTCTGAGGTAGTAGGTCGGCCATAGAGGAAGACACAGCAGAGCGCTGATGAAGAAGAGTAGAAGAACTGCGTACCATGGCCAATCTGAAGCCACACAGATCACTGTGCCTCCTTCCAACTTTATCCTGTGGAGGACCTGCTGGATCACTGGGATTGGAGGAACGATGTATACGAGCTGGAACACCCACTATGGTGCTAGAGAGTCCACCAAGAGAGCTCTGGAATCACTGGAGCAGGAACAGTATCTCGGCAGCTTGTGTTGTGTCAAGACGCCACATTATCGATGTCTGGCAAGCCCCAGCAATGGACTCAGAGCTGAAAAGGCACATGGATGTAGAGAACAGTCGCCTGAGTGAACGTTCTTAGGAACGCTTAGGAAGTCTGCTTCACACTTGTGCTTTTCAGGGATAAAGCCAGCACACAAAGCCAGAAGATGACACACTGCCCAACTGAGGACATGATTGACCTCCTTCATGGTGCCGCAACTCCAAGTGTCATCCTGATGGATTATGTAGAAGATGGATATAATGTTGTTTTGACCGGAAGATGCTGTGGAGTGGCAGAGCTAGACAGAGCACTCTGAAGATCACTCGAAGTCTCAGAATATTCCACAATTGTTAACTGGCTCTCCTAAGCCATCCATTGACCCTGAAAGGTCTGATGACAGGTTACTGCCCCCACACCCACGAAGACCTGTGACGGTGGTGAGGAAGATCCAGTCTTTAATCCAAAAGAGGCAGCCCCTGTCCGAGTGGGAACCCTGGAGCCACCACAAGAGTGTGTGTCTGATCTCCTGAGAGGAATAACTTTTGCATCTTTAGCTGCAGATTTGTACCAACTGGGATCTGTTTCAATGAGCCAGAAATTCCATCTGAAGAGGCCAGAAGTGAACTTGAGCATACTCCACCATGTCAAAGGTTGAGTATAGAGAACCCAGGATCTGCATGCAAGAGTGTAATAACACTCAGTGGTGATGCAAGAATAGGCAAATCCTTGCCTGTAGGTTCTAAAGTCTGTCCGCGGGGAATACCCACTTAACTCTGGAATCCAGCAAGGTCCCCAAATGTAACATCTCCTAAGATAGAGGCAGGAGGATTTCTCCTAATTGATGATCCTGTGGGACTGGAGAACATCTACTGTATCTTGAGACGAATGTGTTCCCTGAGGACATCTGGTGACTGGGCCAGCATTAGCAGGTTATACAGATAGCAGAAATCTAATAACCCTGCGCTGAAGATGAGCTACCATGACCTCCATAACTTGTGTGAAAACACGAGGAGCCATGGACAGTCCAAATAGCAATGCCAGAAACTTATAAGAGATCCTCCCTTACCGGAAACCTGAGCTGGCAACGGACTTAGTTGGGAAGATGTAAATAGGCATCCTGAATGCTATACAATCCCCCAGTTCTACAGCTAGAATGATGGAGCAAAAAGACTCTATGTGGAAACTGTGAATCCTCAGGTACATGTTTAGCACCTTCTGAATGAGTATGGACCGGAACGAGCTGTCCAGTTCCTGTACCAGGAAGAGTTTGGTATAGAAAACCGTACCTCTTTGACATGGGGGAACCAGTATGATGACCTTGGAGACCAGAAAGGAGCAAATGGACTCCCTGAGAGCTCTTGCTTTTCCTGGAAGTGCTGTAAAGCCAGTGGAAAATAAAAAACTGACTGGAGGACGCTTCTGAAAGGGCAGAGCATAACCCTGGGAAACCATGCCTCTGACCCAGGTGTCTTGCCGTGTAGAAGCCTGGCCTTTCCTTGTGGACAAAGGGACAGAAAATTAGACATTCCAGACTTGGTATGTGGTGAAGAAGGAAGAAAGGGCATCCTGTGTGCTGTCAGCATATCGACTATCTTGAACAAAGAGGACCTCCCCTGAATAAGTAAGAGCCTCTAAAGCATTCTTAAGAGTCCATGTCAGCATACCAGGAATGCAGCCAGAGGAGTGTCCTGGCCACCACAGCAGACCCCAACACCAAAGAGATTAAGACACTTTTGTCAATAGCCGTCTCACCATTGTAGGTAGGAGCCTGCCACCTTAATGTGCCCCACTAGAGAAAATAACTTCTCTCTGTGTGTACCAGAACTGAGGACATTAGTGCATCTGCCCAGCAGCCACTAGCTTTATCTCCCAAGCAAATGCTAGGGGCTGGGTGTGTAAAAGCAATCGCATAAGCATAGATCATCTAGAGGACGTTAACTAGCTGTCTATCTGTTGGATCCTTAAGGGGAGCCATATTTGGAATAGGAAGGATAGAAGATCTAATAAGTCGAACAATGAGAGCAGCAACCGGAGGAGTGAACTCCCACCTGGTCTGATCCTCAGGTGGTAGCAGATAAATTGAAGCGCTGTGCTTAGATAACTGGAAGCACCTATTAAGGTTTGCCCATACCTCTGCACGGAAGTCCAGACGCTACAGAGAACATGGGAATACAGCTGTCACACTCTCTTTTGATGCTTAAATACCGAGGCTCTGGACTTGGTGGTCTGCTCGGAATCTTTGCTTAAAAATGCACATTTAACTACCCTTATCTGTGCCTCTACAGCCTCTGGCATAGAAGAGCGGTCAACGTCTGAGGGAACGGAGACATTAGCTTTCTATTGTGAGTCGCAACCAGACAGGGCGTAGAGCTGTCTTGCCTGGAAGGCCTGTGCTTAGCTGTGCAACCTCTCTCGAGCATCTGTTGGAAAGTTGCTGACTGCGCCAATTCCTGCACAGTGAAGGACCGCATCCACGGTGGCTCTACAGCAGAAAGTACGCTGGTAATCTGGGCCACACCTAAAGATATACTAGCATGGGCAGCTGGCCCAGGAGCTGCAAGCTGGATAGCTAACTGCAACATTATCTGTGATAGTACAGAAGCCTGACTAGTATAACTGACTGAAGGAACCTCACGCAGCGTACAGTAGCTGTAACACACTGGGCATAGGGCCCTGTGATCGTGGTCCAGACCCTGAGAATAAAGTACGTCAGCACAGGTTCAACAGCTCCAGTATGCAACACGCAACCCTGGGTGTTGTAATCTTTGAAGACATTATAAAGCAATCCATGAATGTCCCCACGCACAAAAGTTATAAAACAGTAGTGTGCTGAGATAGGCACCCAATATATACGTTATGGTAAGAACTTACCGTTGATAATGTGATTTCTCTTATGTCCACAGGTATCCACAGGATAACATTGGGATATTGTCGAGCGACAGCGAAAATGGCACCAACACGGTCACGAGCTTTCTGGCCTCCCAGGATGCATTGGGGCCTCCACTATATAGTCCCGCCCACTGACTCAGTCAGATCAGTTCTTTCCACAGCGATTTTAGGCAGGAACATTAGGTAGAGACCTGTACAGGCGATAAGAACACACATGCACACCCTTCCATACAAGAAGGAAGAGGTTTTAGTGATTGTCTAGATCCTTAAATCAGATGCGTCAGGGTGGGATCCCTGTGGACATAAGAGAAATCACGTTATCAACGGTAAGTTCTTACCATAACGTATATTTCTCTGGCTGGGTCCACAGTATTATCCACAGGATAACATTGGGATTCCCAAAGCCATTTTAGTGGTGGGGACGCTCCTGATTGCACAAGAGGACCTTTCGCCCGAAGTCTGCGTCATGAGAGGCAAAAGTATCCAAGGCATAATGTCTGATGAATGTGTTTATGGAAGACCATGTGGCTGCCCTACATATCTGTTCTGCTGAAGCACCCTGCTGTGCTGCCCAAGAAGGACCTACCTTACGTGTAGAGTGTGCAGAGACATTAACCGTAATAGGGAGATCTGCATGAGAATAAGCTTCTGATATTACCATTCGGAGCCATTTCGCCAGCGTCTATTTACTAGCAGGCCATCCTCTTCTATGGAATCCGTAGAGGATGAAGAGAGAATCTGTTTTCCTGATGGCACTAGTACGATCTATGTAGATTCTTAAAGCCCGGACCACGTCCAGCGACGTTTCTCCCGCAGATAGTCCCGATACCTGAAAAGCTGGGACTACAATCTCTTCATTCAGGTGAAACTTTGATATCACCTTTGGAAGATAACTAGATCTCGTTCTTAGAACTGCTCTGTCTGGAAAAAAACTTAGGAAAGCAGACTTACATGATAATGCTCCTAAATCTGACACTCTTCTGGCTGACGCCATTGCCAGTAAAAAAAGAACTTTAACCGTTAACCACTTAAGATCTGCTCTCTCAAGTGGTTCAAACAGAGGACCCTGGAGAAATTGAAGAACTAAATTCAAATCCCAGGGAGCTGCAGGAGGAACAAATGGAGGTTGAATATGTACTACTCCTTGGAAAAACGTACGTACATCCTGTAAATCAGCAATCTTCTGCTGAAACCATACAGTCAACGCCGAGACTTGCACCCTCAAGGAAGCAACTTTCAACCCTTTATCCAATCCTGCCTGAAGGAAATCCAAAATCCTAGCTACTTTAAAAGATCTCTGATTGTAATTTTTTCCAGTACACCAGTGAATATAGGCTTGCCATATTCTATGATACACACGGGCCGAAGAAGGCTTTCTTGCTCTAAGCATAGTTTGGATTACTTGTTTCGAAAATCCTTTAGCCTCTAGGATAGAGGTCTCAACAGCCACGCCGTCAAAGATAGGCGATCCAGATGACTGTGACAACAAGGACCCTGCATTAACAGATCTGGACGTTGAGGGAGCAGTATCGGTGCTTCCACTGACATTCTCAACAGATCTGTGTACCAATGCCTTCTTGGCCAAGCTGGAGCTATTAGAATAATTGCTCCTTTTGCCTGTTTTATCTTTCTCACTACTCTGGATAACAAAGATATTGGAGGGAACAGATATGCCAGCTGAAACCTCCATTCTACTGACAGTGCGTCTACCAGGACCGCTCCTGGGTCCCTTGTTCTTGATCCGTACCTCGGAACTTTGTTGTTTAGACGAAACACCATAAGGTCTATCTCCGGTAGACCCCATCTGTTCACCAGTGTCTGAAACACTTCTGGGTGTAGTGCCCATTCGGTTTCCTGAATGGTGTGCCGACTGAGAAAATCTGCTTCCCAATTTAGTACACCCGGGACAAATACTGCTGACAATGCCGGGAGATGGAGTTCCGCCCATTTTAGAATGGGAGTTACTTCCTCCATCAGACTCTTGCTGTGAGTTCCTCCTTGATGATTGAGGTATGCTACTGCCGTCGCATTGTCTGAGCGGATCTGGACTGGTCTTCCTTGTAGATTGTCCTTTGCCTGAACTAGAGCCAAGTAAACGGCCCTTATCTCCAACAGATTTATCGGCAGGAGACTTTCCCTTGCGGTCCACTTTCCCTGGAATCATAGGCTTCCGAGTACCGCCCCCCAGCCTTGCAGGCTGGCATCTGTTGTCAGGACTTGCCACTCTTTTATCCAAAAGGGTCTCCCCTTGTTTAAATGGTCTGTCTGTAGCCACCATGCTAGAGACCTTTTTACATTTACTGGAATCTTTATCATCTGCTTCTTTATCGTTTGATGATTTCCGTTCCATTTGGTCAGAATCAGGTGCTGCAATGGTCTGGAGTGGAATTGCGCATATTCCACCATGTCTAAGGTTGATACCATCAGACCCAACAGTCGCATTACTGCATGGACTGACATTGTCTGGGCTTGCAACGCTTCCTGAGCCATGACCTGCACCTTGACTATCTTTTTCTCTGGTAAGAGAACTTTCTGTAGGTCTGAATCCAATATGGCCCCCAAATGAACCATCCGCTGTGACGGATTCAGGGACGACTTCTCCCAATTTATGAGCCACCCGTGTCTCTGTAAACAAACTATCGTCTCTTGAAGATGGCTCAACAGTAAATCTTGCGACTGTGCTAAGATTAACAGGTCGTCGAGGTATGGGAATATTCTTATCCCCTGCTTGCGCAGACAAGCTGCCATAACCACCATGATCTTGGTAAACACCCTGGGTGCTGTAGCTAGCCCAAAAGGCAGAGCTTGGAACTGGAAATGTTCCTGGAGGATGGCAAACCTGAGGTAACACTGATGTGACAGTGCTATAGGCACATGTAGGTAAGCATCCCGTACATCCAGAGATACCATGTAATCTCCCAGTTCCATAGCCAACATTGTGGAGCGTAACGTCTCCATGTCGAACTTCGTGATCCATATGTATTTGTTCAACATTTTCAGATTTAGAATTGGTCGATATGACCCATTTGGTTTCTGGATTAGAAACAGATTGGAGTAATACCCCTGTCCCTTTTGTGATGGAGGTACTGGGACAATCACACCTGACTGCAGTAATTTTTGGACTGCTTCTTGCAGGGCATTGGCCTTCGACTCTATACGAGACAGGCTGGTGCAAAAAAATCTTTAAGGAGGCTGCCTCCTGAATGGGAACCCATACCTCTGAGATACTACCTTCTGCACCCAGGCATCTGCTGTTGACTGTTGCCATATGTGTGCAAACTGAAGGAGTCGGACCCCAACCCTGGAATCCTGCAGGCGGAGGCCTGTCTCTTCAGGCTGACGGTTTCTGTTCAGGTTTGCAAGCTGGCTTTTTGCTAGCCCACTGCTTACTACCCCTGGATTTAAACTGGGGTTGCTTAGGCTCCTCTTTAGCTTTTGCTTTGCCAGCGAAATAAGCGAAAATTTAAACCCTTGGACTTAGGGTTATAAGCAGCCGGAAATCTGACCTTTTTCGATTCAGCCTCTGATTCTAGGATATCCGATAAAGGTTTTCCAAATAATATATTACCGACAAAAGGCAATGCTTCCAATTCTTTCTTGGACTCCGCATCTGCCTTCCAGGTCCGTAGCCAAACTGCTCTGCGAGCGACTACTGTCAAGGCTGAAGCTTTAGAAGCAACTGTGCCTACATCAATTGCTGCTTCTTCCAAATACAGGGCAAATTGTCTTAACCGGCAAAAACGATCCTCTTGCTCCCTAGTAGGAGAAGGGATGTCATTCTCTAGTTCCTCTATCCATTCGCCCATTGCCTTTGCTACCCAGGCCGAAGCCATAGCAGGTCTTACCGCTGCTCCTACTAGAGAAAAAATATTTTTCAAAAGGCTATCTACCCTTCTGTCTGTGACATCATTTAGTGAGGTAGATGACAGTGGTAAAGCAGATTTATGCACGAGTCGCAGAACATGTGCATCTATTTTGGAGGAACTTCTCTTTTCGAACAATCCACAGCTGGAAATGGATAATACGAATCCCATCTCTTAGGAATCTTATACTTTTTACTGGGCGCTGCCCAAGACTCATCCATCATTTCCGTCAACTCATCTGACGCTGGAAATTCAGCTTTCACTGATTTTGTTCGTTTAAATACAGGTGCTTTAGATTTTAACACTGTCTTGGCTGGCTCTTCCAACGAGAGAAGAGCTTTCACAGCATTAATAAGTTCAGCTACATCATCTGAACTAAAACTCTGCAACTGATTATCATACGGAGTCAAATCTATTGTCTCATCGTCCGATGTATCATCTTGTGTAGTCTGCCACATAGACGTATCTGTCTTAGTCTTAACTGTCTCTTGGTTGCTTGTAGTGGCTATTGGAACCAAGCCGTAGGAAGGGAGCTGCATGTATGGGTTCATAGTGTAACCTAACCCCTGAGGTGGTGCTACTGTAGTTAACTTGTCCGCTATAGAAGATAGAGTCTTTGCAAACATATTCCATGGTGGCTCTGTTGGTGGTTGAACCAACTTCTGTCTTTTACTTCGCTGAAAAGCGAAACAGTTTGCACACAAACCCTCATAAGTGACCAATTGATTCATATCATTTACCCCTGACTTACAAGATAAGCATGTTAGGGCTATAGGAGTGCTTGATAAATTCTCATCACTTTTGCCACTCACAGACATGGTAATAATCTGTTATTGACTACACAATTTTGTGACTGAAAAACACCCTATATGTCAGTATATAGAGGTGAGATCAATCTGACCACAGTGCACCTGATTTGAGGGTCAGAACAGGACTGACATTACACAAAAAAGTCAGCACACATACTACCAGTCAGTCACATGTTAAAACATTAGACATTGTCATATGAGAATTCAACCTCCATAACAACTTATACATAAGTAGGAAAATTGTACTTCTGTTTTAACTGGCTCTTTTTTTCAACATAACATGTAGAAAACACAGTAATATACAGGTCTCATATGCAATAGGTACTAAAAATTATCAATGCATACTAAAAAGTAGAAGGAATTTTTAGTACTGTATACCCTGCCTCCGGAGAGCAGGATACAGGGAGACTCACCACACTTCCATATCCAAGCAAATACGCTCGTAAGACGCTGAGTGGATTCAGACGCTACTGGTGTACACTGCCGCTCTTGGTAACTGATAACGGACACAAACGCTCACCAACGGACACGGACGCTGAGCGACTTCCACGTGTATGGAGACGCTAAGGCCTGCGACACGGTCTGGCGGGTTTTATCTCCAGTGTACACAACCGTAGCGTCTAAGCTGCGACCGAGTACCCTCGTGGTAGCGTCTGAGCCGGAAGCGAGGTCATTCTGTTCATGAAACGAGAGACACGCGGGAAATGCCCATGAACTCGGAGGAGGGATGGCCAGGAGAGCGTCTGAATCCCCCCGTTGACTTAAACTCCCGGGATCGCGGCCTCTACCTAGTCCTGGCGCCTATGATCCCCGGAGCATAGCGCTGTCACACTCGAGATGTTCGGCGCATCAACACAGTTTGTAGTCTCCACCAAATCAGTGTAGCTGTGTCCTGATCCCTCTCTAGAACATCCGACACAGACGCCCGTCGAGACAGCACTGATACTCGAAGGTAAGCGTTGTTGCGACCCGGTGGGGAGTTGTTGGAGCGACTCTTTCTAATATGCGTTTAAGACGCTGTTAAGAGAAGTCGCTCAAAAAAACAATATAGTAAGTCTATAAAAAATAATAAAAGCTTTAGGCTGCTTTATTCACAGCAGCCCTGTGACCATGCGGCTTCCTGCCGCACCAAGCAAAAAACTGATCTGACTGAGTCAGTGGGCGGGACTATATAGTGGAGGCCCCAATGCATCCTGGGAGGCCAGAAAGCTCGTGACCGTGTTGGTGCCATTTTCGCTGTCGCTCGACAATATCCCAATGTTATCCTGTGGATAATCCTGTGGACCCAGCCAGAGAAATATATGATATGCTAATGCAGGCAGTACACCACTTTTATGTAGGAGGGGAGAGATAAAAAATATCACTCTGTGCCCGCCTGTGTGCAGAGGGGGAGTGCACCAAGGGGGTAGTGCTGAGCCTGACTTCCCCATCTGGACTGGACCCCAGGGCAAATGACCGCCACCACAAATTGGCAATTACCTGTTGTCAGAAGCTGCAATGGTGGTCTAGTGGGTGGTGCAGACAGGAGCCTTAACTGCCAACACCGCCGGTGAAAGCTGCCACTAAGCGGCTCCTTGTGCATACAGATGCAGCTCCAGGACATGTCCCATGTGAGCGGAGGAGTCCTGGCCAAAGCCAATAACCCAGTTGGAGCTGGGGGTCGTCGGAGCAACAGGGATGGCGTCTTATAAGACGCCTTTCACTGCCCACTTAAATAAAAAAATAAATAGAAAAGAAAAATTAAATAAAATGAAGGGCCACTTAAAAGCAGCCCCTTCAAAATGTTGCCTGCTCCTTGCTGGCACCAAACTAAAACTGTCTGCCTGTGGCTGGGGTATAGAGGAGAGGGAGCCTGGGCTGCTGGGAAAGAAATTTTAGCTATTTGGTTCCCAGACTCTACCTGTCCAGGCTATACTCTGTGTCATCCCTGTGTCCCCTATGGAATGAAGAAGAAATATTATTTTCTCGGAGCTTGATATTTGATACTGCTCTGAAGAGACTCTTAAATAATACGTGCTGCTAGGGGGTATCACAAGTCTTGATCCTGGAAAACTACTGAATTTAAATTTACAACATCTCAGCATTAGGGCTGCAAAACATGTTTCAAGTATTTTATTGACATTGGTCTGAAAAGTGTAGTCATTTACCCAGTTCTTGGCCTAACTCAGCAAAGTGATAATAGTTAGCTGTATGAAGGCATCAGTGTTTAAATATTTTCCACAAATACACCTGTATTTTTGCTATAAGGCCTGAGAAGAAATGAAGTCAGCACTTCTTACAGCTCAAGGACCTGCCACCTTTCCAAATTAGATACCCCATTTAAAATATCAATGGATGCTCGCATATTGGGGGTAATTCCAAGTTGATCGCAGCAGGAAATTTTTTAGCAGTAGGGCAAAACCATGTGCACTGCAGGAGGGGCAGATATAACATTTGCAGAGAGAGTTAGATTTGGGTGGGTTATTTTGTTTCTGTGCAGGGTAAATACTGGCTGCTTTCTTTTTACACTGCAATTTAGATTGCAGATTGAAATCACCACACCCAAATCTATCTCTCTGTGCATATGTTATATCTGCCCCCCCCCCTGCAGTGCACATGGTTTTGCCCAACTGCTTAAAAATTTCCTGCTGCGATCAACTTGGAATTACCCCCATTGATACACTGAAATGAAGGAAAGTTAGGTTTCAGTGAAAGTGCACTAGCATGAAGTATTCTCAGTTTAAGAATATATAATAACGGGGGCGTGGCCACGGCGGCAAGGGACTAGGCAGCAGGATCGAGGAGCTCCCTGGATATTGATCCTGAAACATTCATGGGGCTCTTTTTTGTGGTCTCCCCTGGACTCCTCTCCTGTCTGGCGGCACTGGGGAAGCGGCAGGCACCGTTATTGACCTGTGCGAGCGCTCCCGGCTCGCGCCAGCGGCCGTCCGGACTCCGGGCCTAGGCCGCAATCCAGTCCCCGGCCTCAGTTTTGGAGCTCCGCCGGGTGCGCGCTTCCCTCCGGTGCTCCACAGCGGCACCGGAGGGAAGCGGCACCCCACTCCTGCACCCCCAGGGCTCCACACATACATAATCCTGCTCCCCTGAAGGCTGGTGCAGGGAGGGAAGAAGGGGAAATCAGTGTGCTGGGCGGCCATTTTACTTGCAGCTTCCTGTGTCTCTCCTCACTACAGGGTGCAGTGTGTGTGAAGATTATACTGGGCTGGAGGATTTCAACTGGTCCCAGCTGCCCTGCCTTTTGCTTTTGGAATACTATACACTGGATATATATATACTACTGGACTCCCCTGGTCCCCCCTTCTCCCTTCAATATAACAGCAGGCTATCCCAGTGCCTGACGTGCTGTTGATACTGCATTCACCACCCACTGCTATACTTCTTGACACTGAATATCGGGACTCTGAGTATTGCTGGGCCTTGATACGATGGTGAGGGGCGGCCAGAGTGCGGCCGCGGCTAAATTGGAGAAGTTTGCTCGACAGCCTGCAACCCAGTCGACGCAGTCATCTCCTAAGCTCTCCCCCCCTGCTAGAATGGATCCCTCGGCCGGGGCCGACTCAAGGGTGAATACACAGCCATCTGCTCCTTCCATCCAGCAGGTCCTGGAGGCCATAGCGGCCAGTGAACAACGTCTGTCGGACAAAATGGAGAAGGTGCAGTGTGATTTATCACTGCTGCGACAGGACGTTTAGCGAGTACGGGAGAGGGTGGGCGAAACCGAGACAAGGGTCTCCAACTTGGAGGACCTCAGCGGCCCTTTACAACGATCGGTGTCTGCAGTTACACAAGTCACGATGTTGCAAACCAAACTCCTGGACATGGAGGGCAGACTCCGCAGAAATAACCTGAGATTCGTGGGCCTCCCCGAAAAGGAAGAGGGGGCTCACATCGAAGATTTCCTGGAGTCCTGGCTAAAAGAGGTATATGGCGCTGAATCCTTTACCTCCCAGTTTGCAGTGGAGCGGGCTCACCGTGTGCCCTTCCGGCCTTTACCCCCAGGCGCCCCGCCACGAACTTTTATAGCAAAATTCCTGCACTACAAGGATCGGGACTCTGTCCTGCGCCTGGGACGCGTGAAGGGCCCCCTGATCCGGAATGGAATCCGGGTGTCGGCATTTCCGGACTTTACAGCGGACGTTCAAAAAGACCGGGCCCAGTTTCTTCCCATTAAGCGACGTCTTCGTGACCTGAATCTACCCTACTCGATGCTGTTCCCCTCCAGGTTGCGTGTGGTGGCGGACGGGGAGGCCAAATTCTTCAGCTCGCCAAGGGAAGCGGCTTCCTGGTTGGACAGATATGCTCCTGGGGTCCGCCAGCTGGCTCCAGACTGACATCGGGTCGCCCTCCTCTATGGGCCTACATTCCGCAAGTATAAGTCCAGGGAGCTTCCTCTCGTTTAGTGGTTCTGGACTTTGCTGAGAAGTGATATAAACGTATAAAGGTTTTGCATTGGGGTTGTTTTGATCTGTACGCCTAGTACAGTGTTGCCGTAGGCTTTGGGATCTCCAGGGCAAGAGTTTGGTTAGGGATATGGGTATGCCACAGTTCGGGGAGGTATACGGGGTGGGGGGATGTTTGGGGGCCGTTGTTGGCCTCTCAGCAGTTTTTCTATTATATGTTTTGAATTTACGAAGCCTATATACTTGTTATTCAGAGGGTGTGGTGGGGTTGAACTGTTTTCTGGGGTTCGGCTCGGGGTTCGGGGCCTGCGGACGACATGATTACGTGAGCGGAGCGCCGGGTGGACGGGCGGTTGCTAGGAGTGTTGTGCCCCTGTTGATACCTTGGCCGACATGCCTCCCTTAAAAATCTTGGCGTGGAATGTCCGGGGCATCAACAACAAAGTTAAGCGATCCTTAGTATTTAAAATGATCAAGAAATATGGCCCGGATATCATTTGTTTAAGTGAAACCCACTTGGAGGGGAATAGGCTGTTGTCGCTCCGCAGGCCTTGGGTGGGGTGGGCGTATCATTCCTCGCACTCCTCTTATTCCAGAGGGGTGTCGGTAATAATAAAGAGTACTGTACAGTTTGAGATGATCAGGGCAAATACAGATCCACATGGTAGATACGTGTTCCTAGAATGTAAACTGTTTTCACGTAATTTTTTCCTATTGTCTGTGTATGTTCCCCCCCCCGTTTTCATATGATGTCCTGCAAAAGGCCGCCTCATTTGTTGCCTCCTCCCCCCACACCCCTGTCATCTGCCTGGGGGACTTCAACACTGTGTTGGATGCCTCTTTGGACAGATGGAGGGCTCCTCGGGACCAAGGGGTGACTTGATTTCATCTAGATCTAAATTTGCAGATTTTCTAGATAGTATGCAGTGGGTAGATGCCTGGAGGATTCGGAATCCTACCCTTCGGCAATACTCCTGTTATTCGGGTACACATGGCTCCTTTTCCAGAATCGACCTGGCCCTGGTCTCGCCTGAGCTTCTGCCTGGCGTGACGATTGTCCGTTATGAGGCACGGGGGGTGTCCGACCATTCACCCCTGGTGCTGTAATTGGATGGGGACTGTCAGAGGGGACAGTCATATTGGCGGTTGCATCCATCTTGGCTGGTCCAGCTGGGCGATTGCCCGGATTTAGCGCCCACACGGGAGGCATTTTTCGCGGATAATGCGGGCACGGCCCCGGTTGTTTGGGATGCATTCAAAGCGTATTTGCGCGGTACATTGATTGGCAAAATTGCTGCCTGCAAGGTGGCTCGCAGGGCGACGGAAAGACAGCTTGAGAATGAGTGTAGGGACCTGGAGACACGATACCTGACTGAGGGTACCCCTGCGCTGAAGGCCCGCTTGCTGGTGGCTCAGGAGGCCTGGCTGGCTCACCTTTCAGACAAAAATGCACGCTCCCTCTTGTTTAGGGCCACTAAAATCTACATGCAGGCGGACAGACCAGGTAGTTTGCTGGCCCACTTAGTGCATTATGACCGACCTGGGACCACGATAGCGCAGATGCTTGGCCCCGACGGCTCCACGGTAGATAACACCCCTGACATCGCACAGATGTTCCTCCGTTACTTTAGGGAGGTATATGATAGTCGACTGACATGCTCCATGGAGGACTTAGACCTGTACCTGACAAATATACCCCTTTCTAAACTCTCCCCTGAGGCTAGGGACGCCTTGGACGCGCCTCTGAACCTGGAGGAGGTGACGTCGGCGGTGGAGGTGTCTCCTAGTGGTAAATCCCCGGGTAGTGACGGTATTCCCACGGAACTATATAAACAATACATTGAGTTCTTTGGTCCTCAGCTGCTTGACACGTATGTTGATATGTTTGCCGCTAACTGCCTTCCTCCCTCAATGTCCGAGGCTATTCTCATAATGCTTCCAAAGCCTGGTAAGGACCCTAAACTTTTGGAGTCCTGCAGGCCGATCTCCCTTATTCCCACCGATGCCAAGATCCTGGCGAAAATTCTTGCGGTCCGGCTCAACCTAGTAATTGAATCTATAATTCATCCGGATCAAACCGGCTTCATGCCTGGGAAATCCACATCCATTAACTTGCGCAGGCTGTACACTATTTTGCAGGCTCCTCATGACTTCCCCTCGGACGCGGCTGTGGTCTCATTGGATGCGGCCAAGGCATTTGACAGCGTTGAGTGGCCCTGCCTGTGGGGAGACATGAGGAACATGGGCTTTGGCCCAAACTTTATACAATGGATCAAATTGTTATACCAGAATCCACGCGCCAGGGTCCTGGTGAACGGCTACATTTCCTCCTCCTTCCCTTTGACACGGGGCACCTGACAGGGATGCCCCCTCTCTCCTGCCCTGTTTGCCATAGCCATAGAGCCCCTGGCTTGTTTGATTAGGTCACACCCGGACATTGGGGGAATAGATACGGGTTCCTGTACTGACAAAATAGCCCTTTATGCGGATGACTTGCTGTTATTCCTCCGAGACTACGCGGTGGATATGCCCACTGTGTTGCGGGTCATTGAGACCTTTGGTGGGTATTCGGGTCTCCGCATAAACTGGTCCAAATCATTAATTATGCCCATTATAGGCTCCCTCCCCCAGGTTCCGAAAATATCCCTACCGCTGTGTTGGACAGTCCAGTTTAAGTACCTCGGGATCCTAGTTACTAACGACCCATCAGACTTTGTGCCCTTAAACCTTGACCCTCTTGTACAGACGGTAGTGCGCAAATCGAGAGCATGGTGTAAGCTTCCACTGACAATGACGGGCAGGGTCGGCCTCATTAAAATGGTAGTTTTGCCTAAACTATTGTATGTTCTCTTGCAGTCCCCTGTATACATCTTTCCAGCCTTCTTCAGGAAATTAAATAGTGTCATGACGTCCTTGATATGGGCCAATAAAAGATCTAGAATAAAATGATCCACCCTTACCAGACAAAAAAGGGACGGTGGCTTGGCCTTGCCCCACTTCCTACTGTATTACTATGCTGCTCAGCTATCGCATATCGGTATGTGGCTTCGAGGAGGGGAGGGGGCTGGACTAAGTTGGGCGCTCATTAGGTGCTATTACCCGGATCTTTCCCCGGCACAGGTCCTGGTGGGGGGAAACCCTTCTAGATTCTCACCTCCTATTGTCTTTCAGGCTATGAAGATATGGCTAGCATTGAAGGGCCTGCTTGGGTACGAGGGTATGGACCCGGATACTCCCCTATGGCACTCCACATTGCTTAGTTAACTGGGGTCTCTAGAGGGCGGGGAGGTGTGGGCTCCGTATTCGATAGTTTCACTGTCCCAGCTATATAGCGATGGTTCATTGAAATCATTTCAGCAATTAAAGGAGGAGTTTGGACTCCCGAACTCTCACTTTTACAGATTCTTACAGCTCAGACACGCCTTGCAGGTGCAGTTCGGAGATTCTCCCCCGGCGCTCCTCCCCTTCCCCATAAAAATATTTCTACACTCACTGGGTCGAGTCAAGGTGATCTCCTTCACCTACTCGTACCTTCTTCAAACAATACACGCAGACCCGCTCTCGAATCTTCGGGAGAGCTGGGAGTGTGACTTGGGTCCCATAGATGGGGAAGATTGGGAAGGGGCTCTGGGTAACCCGAGCCAGGTCACCAAATCGCTGCGGTTTCAGCAGATACAGCTTTTCATTCTGCATAGATCATACATGACGCCGAGCAGGCTGGTCAGATTTAGGTCTGATAGCGCTGATGTTTGTCCCAAGTGCGGGGCTGCCGGAGGCACATTCTGGCACCTCACATGGGAATGCCCGTTGCAGCAGACGTTCTGGGCTGGGGTCGGGTCGATTCTGGAACATACGGGGATACCGAGAGGTTTGCTGACTCCGAGATTTTGTATTTTGGGGGTGGGCGATCCTGACTCTGGGTCCCGTTGGGAAAGCATGTATGCCCGCAGTATGTGCGCTCTTGCAAAGGTGTGTATTGCGCGGACATGGATGGCCCCGCGTCCTCCCACGATCACGATACCTGCTTTCAAAGGTTTGGTAAACGATACCCTATTAAAAGAACGCTATGTATATATGAAATATAATGCCCTTACCAAATACGAGAAGATATGGTCTCCCTGGATCAATTCCACATACTCCTCCCTTGCCCTTCAGATTTAGAGGGCACCGGCTCTCGCTGCGGTGCGCTATTTGGGCCCTGGGCCGAACCTTTATCTCTCCTTTAACGTAGTAGTTTAACTATCTAGCTGCCACACCACACCATACACACCATGGCTTCACTAGGCTTGAGTTTGTTCAGGGGGTTTTGTTCGGGGGTAGAGGGGTTGTGCGCTATACAAGGCCTACTAGACGGGGTAATTATAATAAAGGTTTGGGGAGAAAATATATAAAATGTTAAGTATGTGAATCATGATCTGTTTACAGACTTCAGAAAATATGTATATTGTGGGAAGACTGCACGGGAATAGCAATACCGGGAATGTCATTCGTACATGTATACCCTTGGAGACAAGTATGATTCAGAATAACGTGTAATACCAAATGTGCTTCCCAGTGTACACTGAAATGTCTGTATCTTTATTACGCTGTTGAATAAAAATTACTCTATTCAAAAAAAAAAAAAAAAAAAAAGAATATATAATAACAGTATCATTATTGGAGACACAGAAAGCCACACTTTTGCTCATTTTTAGATCTCTGCATTACATATATCCTGAGACTTACTTGGTGTGCACGTTCTAATATAGTTATCAGTTCTCCTGCAACTCTCCAGTCTTTTCTAGATACCAATGTAACAGATTCACCAGAGCGTCTGTAGGCAAGTATGGAGATCAAACAGCATCATTGACAAATGTAATTTGGAAAGGTCCACTCCTTAACATCCCAAGAACCCATTTAATGAGTAATTGCCAAAATTATTGGAAACCCTGATGGATTTTGTCTCATGAACGGAGATATCTACTCACCCAGCTCTACCAGTACGACCAACTCTGTGCACATATTCTTCAATGTTTCGTGGAAAATCAAAGTTGAAAACATGGGTGATATCATGCACATCAAGTCCACGAGAAGCTAAATCCGTAGCTATTAATATTCGTACCCTCCCTAGAAGGGAAGAGGAATTATTTTTGAAGCGTAGATATAATGCTTTGTTTGTTAGCTAGCAGATAAGAAATGAAAGGATGTAGTTGTGTCACAAAGTAGAAATAAATATGCATGAATTTGGTAACAACATTTTTCAAAATAAACCATTTGGTTTATGCCAACCCTGATGCTGACTAAAAAGAAAAAATATATATTATTATTATTATGCTGTGAATACGGGCTCGGTGCCATGACTGCTTAAAAAAGGCCAATTATAAGGGAATCCCCCTGGTATTATCCCACATTCTTGTTACTTGTGGTCTTCATTTGTGTGAGCTAAAGGCTAAACCAATGCAGTAAACTCACACATCAGAGAAATAGGGAAGGTGAAACAGATCAAAGAGGTACTATATCAACTAAGACTCCACAAACTACTCCCCTAAAAATACTATAGGACAGGACAATGCCACACCTAACATTCTTATTTTCAATTTAATCTGAGTGTACTATGTATGTTTTATGTTTAGACTACCTTTTAGATTGTAAGCTCGCAACAATAGGGCCTTATCCCCTCATATAACTTTCCTTCTCTTACTCACACTATCTTAAACTCCCTTTGATGGCACCTAACCCCTAGTTTTCTGTACTTGTCCTATAGTCTCAAGAACTAAGTACTGTTTTCTTGTTTTGCTCATTTGTATGTACTCTGTAATGGGTGCTGCGGATCCCATGTGGCGCCATATAAATGGATGTAATGTAATAGGAATAATAAGCAGTAAAAATTTGGATTTATTGAGTAAAATAAATGAAATCAGTCTAATAAATTTGTATTGTTAATGTTAGAAAGCATTAAAACATGGTTGATCAAGGTTTTGAATAATTATCAATGTTTCACAGTTTTAGTATAATAGACAGGATTTTTTTTCATTAAAATACTAAAGAACAAAAACTAGTTAAAAAAACAAACACTTTTTTGGGGGGAAACTTTTTCCATCCCTGCGCAGCATTTAATTGTATAAATAAATGGGAAACGCACTATTATATTCTAATTCAGTACACAATAGGTCACCAAATACAAAGTTTGCAATAAGAGACAAAAGGGAATAACAACACACACTATGGTAAAATTCTTGCTTTTGTATTTTCATATACCAAAATTACTGCATGGCCTTATGATAAGTCTGAAGGGGTGTGGTATATTAGGTAGATTAGAGTTAGGTCGACCACTATTGGTCGACAGTAAGTAGGTCGACATGGTTTCTAGGTCGACATGAGAAAAGGTCGACATGAGTTTTTTTTACTTTTCTTTGGTGTCGTTTTCTCCGTACAGTGACCGGGAATCCCAATTAGTGCACCGTGTTTGCTCGCCATGCTTCGGGCAAGGTGCCTCGCTTCGCTACCGCTGTGCTCGGCACAGGCTACCGTTCCCAACTGTTGTTCACGTGGATCGTAAAGTATGAAAATAAGAATTTACTTACCGATAATTCTATTTCTCGGAGTCCGTAGTGGATGCTGGGGTTCCTGAAAGGACCATGGGGAATAGCGGCTCCGCAGGAGACAGGGCACAAAAAGTAAAGCTTTAGGATCAGGTGGTGTGCACTGGCTCCTCCCCCTATGACCCTCCTCCAAGCCAGTTAGGTACTGTGCCCGGACGAGCGTACACAATAAGGGAGGAATTATGAATCCCGGGTAAGACTCATACCAGCCACACCAATCACACCGTACAACTTGTGATCTAAACCCAGTTAACAGTATGATAACAGCGGAGCCTCTGAAAAGATGGCTCACAACAATAATAACCCGATTTTTGTAACTATGTACAAGTATTGCAGATAATCCGCACTTGGGATGGGCGCCCAGCATCCACTACGGACTCCGAGAAATAGAATTATCGGTAAGTAAATTCTTATTTTCTCTATCGTCCTAGTGGATGCTGGGGTTCCTGAAAGGACCATGGGGATTATACCAAAGCTCCCAAACGGGCGGGAGAGTGCGGATGACTCTGCAGCACCGAATGAGAGAACTCCAGGTCCTCTTTTGCCAGGATATCAAATTTGTAGAATTTTACAAACGTGTTCTCCCCTGACCACGTAGCTGCTCGGCAGAGTTGTAATGCCGAGACCTCTCGGGCAGCCGCCCAAGATGAGCCCACCTTCCTTGTGGAATGGGCCTTAACCGATTTAGACTGTGGCAGGCCTGCCTTAGAATGTGCAAGTTGAATTGTGTTACAAATCCAACGAGCAATCGCCTGCTTAGAAGCAGGCGCACCCAACTTGTTGGGTGCATACAGTATAAACAGCGAGTCAGATTTTCTGACTCCAGCTGTCCTGGAACATATTTTCAGGGCCCTGACAACTCCTAGCAACTTGGAGTCCTCCAAGTCCCTAGTAGGTGCAAGGCACCACAATAAGCTGGTTCAGGTGAAACACTGACACCACCTTAGGGAGAGAACTGGGGACGAGTCCGCAGCTCTGCCCTGTCCGAATGGACAAACAGATATGGGCTTTTTTGAGAAAAAACCACCAATTTGACACTCGCCTGGTCCAGGCCAGGGCCAAGAGCATGGTCACTTTTTATGTGAGATGCTTCAAATCCACATATTTGACTGGTTTTAAACCAATGTGATTTGAGGAATCCCAGAACTACGTTGAGATCCCACAGTGCCACTGGAGGCACAAAAAAGGGGTTTGTATATGCAATACTCCCTTGACAAACTTCTGGACTTCAGGAACTGAAGCCAATTCTTTCTGGAAGAAAATTTACAGGGCCGAATTTGAACCTTAATGGACCCCAATTTGAGGCCCATAGACACTCCTGTTTGCAGGAAATGCAGGAAACGACCGAGTTGAAATTTCTTTGTGGGGCCTTCCTGGCCTCACACCACGCAACATATTTTCGCCACACGTGGTGATAATGTTGTGCGGTCACCTCCTTTCTGGCTTTGACCAGGGTAGGAATGACCTCTTCCGGAATGCCTTTTTTCCCTTAGGATCCGGCTTTCCATCGCCATGCCGACAACGCAGCTGCGGTAAGTCTTGGAACAGACATGGTACTTGCTGAAGCAAGTCCCTTCTTAGCGGCAGAGGCCATAAGACCTCTGTAAGCATCTCTTGAAGTTCCGGGTACCAAGTCCTTCTTGGCCAATCCGGAGCCATGAGTATAGTTCTTACTCCTCTACGTCTTATAATTCTCAGCACCTTAGGTATGAGAAGCAGAGGAGGGAACACATACACCGACTGGTACACCCACGGTGTTACCAGAACGTCCACATCTATTGCCTGAGGGTCTCTTGACCTGGCGCAATACCTGTCCCGTTTTTTGTTCAGACGGGACGCCATCATGTCCACCTTTGGTATTTCCCAACGGTTTACAATCATGTGGAAAAAACTTCTCAATGAAGTTTCCACTCTCCCGGGTGGAGGTCGTGCTGAGGAAGTCTGCTTCCCAGTTTCCATTCCCGGGATGAAAAACTGCTGACAGTGTTATCACATGATTTTCCGCCCAGCGAAAAGTCCTTGCAGTTTCTGCCATTGCCCTCCTGCTTCTTGTGTCGCCCTGTCTGTTTACGTGGGCGACTGCCGTGATGTTTTTCCCACTGGATCAATACCGGCTGACCTTGAAGCAGAGGTCTTGCTAAGCTTAGAGCATTATAAATTTACCCTTAGCTCCAGTATATTTATGTGGAGAAAAGTCTCCATACTTGATCACACTCCCTGGAAATTTTTTCCTTGTGTGACTGCTCCCCAGCCTCTCAGGCTGGGCTCCGTGGTTACCAGCATCCAATCCTGAATGCCGAATCTGCTGCCCTCTAGAAGATGAGCACTCTATAACCACCACAGGAGAGACACCCTTGTCCTTGGATATTGGGTTATCCGCTGATGCATCTGAAGATGCGATCCGGACCATTTGTCCAGCAGATCCCACTGAAAAGTTCTTACGTGAAATCTGCCGAATGGAATTGCTTCGTAGGAAGCCACCATTTTTACCAGGACCCTTGTGCAATGATGCACTGTTTTTAGGAGGTTCCTGACTTGCTCGGATAACTCCCTGGCTTTCTCTTCCGGGAGAAACACCTTTTTCTGGACTGTGTCCAGAATCATCCCTAGGCACAGCAGACGTGTCGTCGGGATCAGCTGCGATTTTGGAATATTTAGAATCCACCCGTGCTGATTGTAGCAGTATCAGAGATAGTGCTACTCCGACCTCCAACTGTTCCCTGGACTATGCCCCTATCAGGAGATCGTCCAAGTAAGGGATAATTAAGACGCCTTTTCTTCGAAGAAGAATCATCAATTCGGCCATTACCTTGGTAAAGACCCCAGGGTGCCGTGGACAATCCAAACGGCAGCGTCTGAAACTGATAGTGACAGTTCTGCACCACGAACCTGAGGTACCCTTAGTGAGAAGGGCAAATTTGGGACATAGAGGTAAGCATCCCTGATGTCCCGGGACACTATATAGTCCCCTTATTCCTGGTTCGTTATCACTGCTCTGAGTGACTTCATCTTAATTTGAACCTTTGTAAGTGTTCAAAAACAAATTTTTAGAATAAGTCTCACCTAGCCTTCTGGCTTCAGTACCACAATATAGTGTGGAATAATACCCCTTTTCTGTAGTAGGAGGGGTAATTTAATTATCACCTGCTGGGAATACAGCTTGTGAATTTTTTCCCATACTACCTCCTTGTCGGAGGGAGACTTGGTAAAGCAGACTTCAGGAGCCTGCGAAGGGGAAACGTCTCGACATTCCCATCTGTACCCCCGGGATACTACTTGTAGGATCCAGGGGTCCTGTACGGTCTCAGCGCCATGCTGAGAACTTGTCAGACGCGGTGGAACGCTTCTGTTCCTGGGAATGGGCTGCCTGCTGCAGTCTTCTTCCCTTTCCTCTATCCCTGGGCAGATATGATCTTATAGGGACGAGAGGACTGAGGCTGAAAAGACGGTGTCTTTTTCTGCAGAGATGTGACTTAGGGTAAAAAACGGTGGATTTTCCAGCAGTTGCCGTGACCACCAGGTCCGATGGACCGACCCCAAACAAGTCCTCTTCCTGTATACGGCCATACTGTGCCGTTTGGAATCTGCATCACCTGACCACTGTCGTGTCCATAACATCTTCTGGCAGTTATGGACATCGCGTTTATTCATGATGCCAGAGTGCAAATATCCCTCTGTGCATCTCGCATATATAGAAATGCTCTATAGTCAATAAAATACTGTCCCTGTCAAGGGTATCAATATTTTTAGTCAGGGAATCCGACCAAGCCACCCTAGCTCTGCACATCCAGGCTGAGGCGATCGCTGGCCGCAGTATAACACCAGTATGTGTGTATATACTTTTTATTATATTTTCCAGCCTTGTCAGCTGGTCCTTGAGGACGGCCCTATCTATAGACGGTACCGCCACTTGTTTTGATAAGCGTGTGAGCGCCTTATCCACCTTAAAGGGTGTTTCCCAACGCGCCCTAACTTCTGGCGGGAAAGGGTATACCGCCCATAATTTTCTATCGGGGGGAACCCACGCATCATCACACACTTTATTTAATTTATCTGATTCAGGAAAAACTATGGTAGTTTTTTCACATCCCACATAATACCCTCTTTTGTGGTACTTGTAGTATCAGAAATACGTAACACCTCCTTCATTGCCTTTAACGTGTGGCCCTAATAAGGAATACGTTTGTTTATTCACCGTCGACACTGGATTCAGTGTCCCTGTCTGTGTCTGTGTCGACCGACTAAAGTAAACGGGCGTTTTAAAACCCTTGACGGTGTTTTTGAGACGTCTGGACCGTACTAATTGTTTGTCGGCCGTCTCATGTCGTCAACCGACCTTGCAGCGTGTTGACATTATCACGTAATTTCCTAAATAAGCCATCCATTCCGGTGTCGACTCCCTAGAGAGTGACATCACCATTACAGGCAATTGCTCCGCCTCCTCACCAACATCGTCCTCCTACCTGTCGACACACACGTACCGACACACAGCACACACACAGGGAATGCTCTGATAGAGGACAGGACCCACTAGCCCTTTGGAGAGACAGAGGGAGAGTTTGCCAGCACACACCAAAAACGCTATAATTATATAGGGACAACCTTATATAAGTGTTTTCCCTTATAGCATCTTAATATATATATAAGCATATCGCCAAATTAGTGCCCCCCCTCTCTGTTTTAACCCTGTTTCTGTAGTGCAGTGCAGGGGAGAGCCTGGGAGCCTTCCCTCCAGCCTTTCTGTGAGGGAAAATGGCGCTGTGTGCTGAGGAGATAGGCCCCGCCCCTTTTTCGGCGGCCTCGTCTCCCGCTCTTAACGGATTCTGGCAGGGGTTAAATATCTCCATATAGCCTCCGGAGGCTATATGTGAGGTATTTTTAGCCAAAATAGGTATTCATTTGCCTCCCAGGGCGCCCCCCTCCCAGCGCCCTGCACCCTCAGTGACTGCCGTGTGAAGTGTGCTGAGAGGAAAATGGCGCACAGCTGCAGTGCTGTGCGCTACCTTTAGAAGACTGAGGAGTCTTCTGCCGCCGATTCTGGACCTCTTCTTACTTCAGCATCTGCAAGGGGGCCGGCGGCAAGGCTCCGGTGACCATCCAGGCTGTACCTGTGATCGTCCCTCTGGAGCTGATGTCCAGTAGCCAAGAAGCCAATCCATCCTGCACGCAGGTGAGTTCACTTCTTCTCCCCTGAGTCCCTCGTTGCAGTGATCCTGTTGCCAGCAGGACTCACTGTAAAATAAAAAACCTAAGCTAAACTTTCCTAAGCAGCTCTTTAGGAGAGCCACCTAGATTGCACCCTTCTCGGCCGGGCACAAAAATCTAACTGGCTTGGAGGAGGGTCATAGGGGGAGGAGCCAGTGCACACCACCTGATCCTAAAGCTTTACTTTTTGTGCCCTGTCTCCTGCGGAGCCGCTATTCCCCATGGTCCTTTCAGGAACCCCAGCATCCACTAGGACGATAGAGAAAAAGTAAAAATAAAAAGTGAAAAACTCATGTCGACCTTTTGTCATGTCGACCTAGAGTCCCTGTCGACCTACTTACTGTCGACCTAAAGACCGAATCCCGTCTGAAGACCTAAGAAATTCTAAGTTAAGTCCTTAAAATAAATATCATTGCACTGAGCACTTTACACACGTTATATTGCACTAGAAAATGCTGTTCTTCATTTCTTATTTTGATTTATTTGTGCTGTGGCTTACCAACACATTATTTGTTTACAGCAGCCACCTATGACTAATAGGGAGTACATTCCTTCTCACAATTATAAAGGTGATAGTGTGTTGAATACATTATCACAATGAAAACCCCCAAAACTCTCTGCTTTAATACGGATTCAGTATACCTGCTAATGGAATCCCAGCGATTATAATATCGACACCAGGATCCTGATGAATGCTAGACCGACAGGGGTGAGTATGGGCAAATCTCTCCCACAGCCTAACCCACCCTTCCCACAGCCTAACCATAACTTCCCCCCTTAGTGCCTGACCCTAGCCATCCCACGAAGGTGCCTAAACCTAGCCCCCCCCTCCCATTACACTGCTTCACCTCCCCTGCATCCTGACCCTAACCCCCGCCCGTCTGGTGCCTAAACCTCCCCGCAGCCTAAACCTAACAACTTCACCCCCGGCTCTACACCTAACCCTTCGTTATACTTGTGGTCAGGTTCGGGCGTCGGTCTCCTGTCCCTTTTTTGGAGATTCTAAAGGGTGTTGGGATTCCAGCGTCGACTGCCAGATCCCGGCAGCCGGCATTGTGACCGCATCCCTTTAATACACAGTGTAATTTAAAAGTAGATACAATATATAGCAACAAACATGTCCTTTAATATATTGCTAAAGCTCAGTACAGAAAATAAGTTGTTCTTCCTTGTGATCACACCCAGAAACTGGATCTCCAAAATGTTTTAAATGTTTTGCCCCACAGCAGCCACTAGATGGTGCCCGAAAGAGCATTTCAATTGTTATGCACAGCTAAACGCGGTCTAATTGGGCGCTTTTCTCCAGCAGTACTCAAAGGGGTAAATTTACTAAGATGGGATGTTTCCCATAGCAACCAATCATATTCTAATTCTCATTTAGCACTTTCTAGAAGATAATACCCGGAATCTGATTGGTTGTTATTGGCAACATCCCATATTAAAGAGAACTCCCATCTTAGTAAATTTACCCCAAAGTCTGTTTATAGACATCAAAAAACGAGTTTTATGGTAAGAACTTACCTTTGTTAAAACTCTTTCTGCGAGGTTCACTGGGCTCCACAAGTCTGGACAATGGGGTGTAGAGTAGGATCTTGATCCGAGGCACCAACAGGCTCAAAGCTTTGACTGTTCCCAGAATGCACAGCGCCGCCTCCTATATCACCCCGCCTCCCAGCACAGGAGCTCAGTTTTAGTTAACCAGCCCAATGCAGTAGCAGGAAAAGAGACGACAACGGTTAGTAGCCGCATATACCACACTCTCATGACAAGAGAAGTGTCAGCGGCTAATGCCATATCAACCCAAAGAAGCTAACCGCGTCAGGGTGGGCGCCTTGTGGAGCCCAGTGTACCTCCCAGAAAGTTTTAACAAAGGTAAGTTCTTACCATAAAACTCGTTTTCTGCTGCGGGGTACACTGGGCTCCACAAGTCTGGACAATGGGGATGTCCTATAGCAGTTCCTTATGGGAGGGGACGCACTGTAGCGGGCACAAGAACCCGGCGTCCAAAGGAAGCATCTGGGGAAGCGGCAGTATCGAAGGCATAGAACCTTATGAACGTGTTCCCGGAGGACCACGTAGCCGCCTTGCACAATTGATCAAGGGTCGCACCACGGTGGGCCGCTCAAGAAGGTCCAACAGACCGAGTAGAATGGGCTGTAATGTGAGCAGGAGCTGACAGACCAGCCTTCACATAAGCATGTGCAATCACCATTCTAATCCATCTGGCCAGGGTCTGCTTGTGAGCAGGCCAGCCAAGTTTGTGAAATCCAAACAAAACAAAGAGAGAATCAGATTTTCGAATAGAAGCAGTTCTCTTCACATAGATACGGAGAGCCTGTACCACATCCAAAGACCGCTCTTTGGGAGACAAATCAGGAGAGACAAAGGTTGGAACCACAATCTCCTGATTAAGGTGGAACGAAGAAACCACCTTAGGTAAATATCTGGGACGAGTCCTAAGAACCGCCCGGTCACGGTGAAAAATCAGATATGGGGAACTACAAGACAAGTCATCCAGATCCAACACTCTTCTAGCAGAGGCAATAGCCAGCAAGAACACCACCTTGATTTCAAAGATTTTTATTGATTTCTTGACATATAGGTAAGTTACAGATTGAACAATATACATCTTAGCAAGAGCCCTTAAGTAGGGGCCTGAGGTCTTGTACTCCATTTACCTAATCAGAAGTAGTAATATCTGCGTGATGGTTTGAACAAATATAATTACGTAAGTATAAGTGTTGAGTTGCCTTCAGGTGTACTTTTTCTAAGAACACTAATACAGCTGTATAAAAGAAGTGATCTTGAGGATCTCTGAAAGGCCACTATAATCAGAGAAGAATGGAAGTAGAAAGAAAAGGATCAAAGCAGGTATATGGAGAGAGAAGGAGAGTGAAAAAAAAAAGAGAGAAAAATAACACTACAGACTGAAGGGGTAGTAGGTGAGAGGGGAAGGGGGGAGGGGAGGGGTTAGCACAATTAACATAGATCATAGTTTAAAATAACATACATATAGATTATGGATATAACTAAGATCTACTAGATGAGATTAATAGGGTTCGAGCAAGTTCCTCCAGACGTCAAGTTGGGTGGAGTCATCTAACGTAGATATGTACTTTCCCCATTTTTTAATAAAGGAGTCGAAGGAGTAATCAGAGTTGAGTGAGAGTGATCTTTTGTCAAAGTATATCAATTGGAGGATTCTGTTCCGAAGTTCTCTAATAGACGGGGAGGTTTTTTGTGTCCAATGAATCAAAATGAGCTTCTTTGCCATAGTGAGTACTGTGATGAGAAAGCCTGTGGGCGGGCTCTCTGTCTTGGGAAAAGTCCAATTTTTAAAGTTCAGACATAAACAGGCAAGTGGATTGAGGTCTAGGTTTAGGTTTAGTGTAGAGTTGAGAAATGCTATAATCTTGCGCCAAAACTTTAGGATCTTAGTGCAGGACCAAAAACAATGAAAGAATTTGGCATTGGCCATGGAACATTTGTAACAAGAGCCAGGATCTGATGTGATCATATGTCTCCTTTGTGCTGGGGAGATATAGATTCTGTGTATAGACTTAAAGTGGACTTCTTGAAGGTACGATGAGTGGAGTGTTTTCATAATTTTCGGAAACTGGAAGGTATCAATAATCTCGGCACTTGTAATCCCAGGGATGTCGGCACTCCAAGCTGAGACAAGGTTAGTTAGACCAGATTCATTTGCCGGACTCGTTAGGAGGGCATACAGCATCTTGGTTGAGGATTTATGGCTATTATAGGATTTAAAGATAGGATCCAGAGGGTGAGAAGCTTTAGGTGAGGAATTTAGTAAAGGTATTGTCATTGTATAGTGTCTAGCTTGTAAATATAAGTAGAAGTGAGAATTAGGGAGGTTATATGTGTCTTTTAGGGTGGAGAAGGTGAGTATATGTCCTCCAGGGTCAAAAAGTTTCGAAGCTAGGCTAAGGCCTTTTTGGGCCCATTGACGAAAGATTGGATTAGTTAGGGAGGGTTGGAAATTGGGATTGCCCCATAATGGACAAAAAGGTGAGGATGAGCGTGGAAACTTGAGGTGTTTACTCAGCTTAATCCAGGTGTTGTATGTGGTTCTAAATAAGGGGTGGTTTGCGATGTATGAGGGTATTAAGTGGATAGGTGTGTGTAGTAAAGCTCCTGGGGAAAAGGGATAGAATAGGGATTGTTCAAGCGCCTTATCAGTGAATTTTGAGGCTTCCATAAGCCAATCTGCTATTATCCTGAATTGAGTTGTGATAGAGTAGAGTGCGAAGTTTGGAATGCTTAGACCCCCGTTTGACCTTGGTTTATATAGTTTTTTTAGAGCCAATCTAGGACGTTTGCCCTGCCATAAGAACATTGAGATTTTTTTCTCAAGGGTACTTAGATCTTGTTTGGATATGACACATGGTAGTAGTTGTAAAGGGTAATATATTTTTGGAAATATTACACTTTTCAATATTGCAGCTCTTCCTAGTAGCGAAATAGGGAGTTTTGTCCACCCATCCAGTTGGGCATAGATTTTTGTAAGGAGGGGGGGGAAATTAGTTGAGTATAGGGAGTGAGAATCGTTAGTGATCTGTACTCCTAGATATTTAAGCTGAGAGGTTTTAATGCGAAATTGGGATAGAATCGGTAAGGAATGAAAGTCATGTGGTTGCTTAGATATGGGGAGAATTTCGGACTTAGCCACATTAATTTTATATCCTGCTATTAAGCTGAAGGATGATATTATTTCTAAGATCACTGGGAGGGATTTGACGGGATTAGATATAAAAAGTAGCATATCGTCTGCAAAGAGTGACACTTTCAGTTCTAGTGAGGATACTTTAATACCGGTGAAGTCTGATGCGGCTCTAAGGGCGATGGCCAGAGGTTCAATCGCTATGTCAAAAAGGAGTGGGGAGAGGGGACATCCCTGACGAGTTCCCTTTTGGATTGGGAAGGGGGAGGAGAGGAATCCATTACATGAGATCTGTGATGATGACATTGTGTATAGTGTTCTAATAAAAGAAATAAAGGTGGTTGGGATACCAAATCTCTCCATAGTGAGGAACAGGTGAGACCAGTGTACTAGGTCAAATGCTTTTTCTGCATCAATTGATAGGATTGCTTTTCCACTGGGCTCATCTGTTCGCTCACTACCCATGTGTACTGCTGCCAGAACCTTTCGGATATTTGTAAGAGAGTGTCTGCCCTTAATGAATCCTGTTTGGTCATGATGTATTATTAACGGAAGGATGGGATTGAGGCGGGTGGCTAAGATTTTTGTAAGGATTTTGTAATCAGAATTTAATAAGGAGATGGGTCTGTATGAGGCATAAAGCGCTGGGTCTCTACCAGGTTTAAGTATGAGTTTGATAATTGCCGAATTGAAATAGGGGGGAGGGGCTGCATTAAAGAGGATAAAATTGAAGACTGATACTAAAATTGGGGCTATGCGTTTGTCAAATAATTTATAAAAATCTCCATTGAAGCCATCTGGTCCTGGAGCTTTCGCTGGTTTTAACGATTTCATGGCCTGGACGACTTCAGTTAGAGTTATCGGTTGCGTCAACGAATTATTAGAATCTTTAGGGGTTTGGGGGTACAAAAGAGCGTCCCATAAGGATCGGGGGGGGTTAGGAGCTGTAGGAGATTTGGAAGAGTCTATATTCAAGGATATCTGAGGGTGTGAGTATATGTCAGTGTAATAATGTTGCATGGTTTGCGAGATTTGTTTGTTAGATGTGGTATGTGTGCCATCGGTCTGGATCAGGGGGTGTACTGTCATAGGTGGTCTAGTCCCATTAAGAATGTTAGTCAACAACTTACTAGTTTTGTTGCCATATCTATGAAAACGATAATTGGAGTAGAATTGTGATTTGTCTGATAAAGTTTGGAGGGTTTCCTCAAATTTTATTTTAGCAGCTAGGTATATGGACTTGTTGGCAGGGGAGGGTAGTAGGGTATAGTTTGAATAGGCTTCTGTGAGAGATTGTTGGAGTAGGAGATAAGATTTAGATCCATTCTTTCTTTCCTTAGACTCAAAGTTTAAGATCGAACCTCTCAAAACCGCTTTTGCGGACATCCAATATAGCGGTGGATCAGTGGCTAGGTGTTGTTTGTTGTTTTCGTGGTAGTCATCCCAGGAGTGTTGTACATGATTAATGAATCTAGGGATTTTAGAGAGGTGCGCCGGGAATCTCCAAGTCTTATGTGTAGATCTTTCATTTTGGGTTTTAATGATGAGCCATATCAGTGCATGGTCAGATATAATAATTGGTTCTATACCTGAGTCCAAGACTTGAGAGAATAAATTGTTAGAGAGAGTGACGTAGTCTATCCGGGATAAGGAGTGGTGTGCGGCTGATAAGCATGTATAACCTCTGTCTGTGGGGTGTAGGGCCCTCCAAACATCGATTAGTTGTAACGAGGACAGGAGCATGGGGATACCCAATTTTGGAAGTGTTTGGTGGGACCTTCTAGTATGGGATCTGTCCAAATGGGGGTGAGAGATCAAATTTAGGTCTCCGCCCATAATGAGGTTATTAGAAGACAAGGGTAATAGTTTACATAATATCAATTGAAAAAAAACTTTAGAGTAGGAGTTGGGGGCATATATTGAGCATAAGGTGTATGTGTTAGTGTATAATTTTATGGTGGCTATGACATATCTTCCCTCTGGATCACAATCAGATGATATAATCTCTAGTGGGAGTGATTTAGAAACCAAGATTGCTACTCCTCTGGATTTTGAATTAAAAGAAGAGGAGGCCAGTAGGTGCCAATTAAGCATTTGTAGTTTGAGTGTTTCTGGATGCGTAAGGTGCGTCTCCTGAACAAATACAATATCCAATTTTTGTCTATTTAAATATATTAATACCTTGCGTCGCTTTGCCGGAGTGCCAATACCCCCGACATTCAGAGAGCCAACCCGTAATGTAGTTACGTCTGTGTGTGGCATAAAGATAATTCCTGAGAGGAAGACATCCTGGGGAACTCGTAAGATAACCTGTAGTGGAAAGGGAAACATGGAGGGGAAGCACAAGAGGGGTGGGGGGGACAAGACAAGAGAGATAGAGAGAAGCATAGGCATAATAGAGACACATACCTCATATTTACAGGTGTATCCGCATGTATGAATGCGTGATACTTCCGCAAATAGGGAAAAAAAGAATATAAAAACAACACACTAAACATAGTGTGTAAATTTAACATAAGATCATAACGGAGCATAACAGGTGCAACAATACCCTATTATAAACATCAGAATTACCAGACCTCTTAAATATGTTATTAAGTTTGTGCATTGTCTGGAGCTTCCATACTTATTACACCGCAGAATTAGCCTCTGTGAACAGGCATAAGGTGGTATAGGTTGCCAGAGGGGGTACTGATAATTTTGTGGGGTAGATCAGAAGGTATGTAATAGCTTATATGATAAGATTTGAGTAGCTAAAATGCTGAAAAAGTAATCAATTTAGGAGACGAGGGTGTACTGTGAGAAATACCGGAGTAAATAAATGTTCTGTGGAGTGGACAGTCAGCGAGATTCACTGGGAATAGGTGTTACATCGGATATATCTTCGGTTTGGGACAATTGTTCCTCATTCAAGAATGCTCGTGCATCTTCCGGAGTGTTAAAATCATAATGTTTGTCTGCAAAGAATATGCGCAAACGCGCCGGGTACATGAGGGCAAATTTCTGTTTAGCCGAGGCCAGTTCAGAGCATACTGGAGTGAAGGCTTTTCTAGCTCTCGTGAGCTCTACTGAGAAGTCTTGGAATAAATGTATGCGTTTGCCTTCCCATGAGAGATTTTGTATCTGGCGTGAGGCCTTCCAAATAGCTACCTTGTGAAGGTAGTTAAGGCATTTGAAGATAACAACACGTGGTCTCTTTTCATGTGGCTTAGGAGTAGGACCGATTCTGTGTACCCTCTCAATTATTAAGTCTTTGCATTCTGGCTCAATTTTTAGGATTTGGGGAAGTGTAACTGACACAAAGGAGAGGAGGGCAGGGCCTTTAACTGATTCTGGTATTCCCACTACTCTTATATTCGATCTCCTGGAGCGATTTTCTATATCATCTACTTTGTTCCACAATTGGTGGTTCTCCTTCTGTAGATTTAAAATAGCTCTCTGCGCCTCTGACATATCATGGCAGACTGACGCTACACGGTGTTCTGTATCAGTGACTCTTCCCTGCAAGTGGTGTAGCTGTTGTGTAATGTCCGCCACGGCCTGTGTTAGCAGGGGGGTCATAGTGCTCTTAATAGCATCTACTATATCCTGGTAAGTCGCTGGGGATTCTGGCGGGCGACGTACCTTTGGATAGTTTGCATCCTCTGCTGCTTCTGCTGCAGCTTTCTTTGAGGCTGGTACACTGTGAGCGGTTTCAGCGTCCGGCGCCATTGTGGGGTCTGCGCGGCGTTTCTCCTGTCGGCTCTGCGGGTGTTTAACGGCAGGCGGTGAGGCCAGGAATTTCTCCATCAGAGGGAGAGCGGTACAGACAGGTCGGGCAGCGAGGCTGTGGAGGCTCCAGGAGCCGTTAATAGGTATATTATTCCGGGTATTGTGCGGAGGAGCACGGTCACGCTGTGCTCTGCATGCAACCGGAAGCGGAAGTCAAGAACACCACCTTAAGGAAAAGCCACTTAAGGTCAGCTGAACCAAGAGGTTCAAATGGAGGCTCCTGCAACGCCTCCAAAACCACGACAAGTCCCAAGGAGCCACAGGCGGGACATAGGGAGGTTGGATACGCAACACACCCTGAGTGAAAGTATGAACATCAGGTAAAGTCGCAATTTTTCTCTGAAACCACACCGACAAGGCAGAAATATGAACCTTGAGGGAGGCCAGACGCAGGCCTAAATCTAGGCCCTGCTGCAGAAAAGCCAAAAGTTTGGCTGTACTAAACTTGGAAGCGTCATAATTGTTAGATGCGCACCAAACAAAGTATGAATGACAGACCCTATGGTAAATCCAAGCAGAAGACGGTTTCCGGGTCCACAACATAGTTTTAATTAGTGATGAGCGGGTTCGGTTCCTCGGAAACCGAACCCCCCCCGAACTTCACCCATTTTACACGGGTCCGAGGCATACTAATTGTGGGGACTGGGGAGCAGCTGTATTATTAATATAGGAGAAGTACAGTGCAGAGTTTTGCTGACAGTGACCACCAGTTTTATTCGTTATCTGCCTGAAAAAAACGCTCCTTATTATCTGTGCTCAGTGTGCTGCATATATCTGTGCTCACACTGCTTAATTGTGGGGACTGGGGAGCAGCTGTATTATATAAAAGTACAGTGCAGAGTTTTGCTAACAGTGACCACCAGTATACGTTGTCTGCCTGAAAAACACTCCATATCTGTGCTCAGTGTGCTGCATATATCTGTGCTCACACTGCTTTATTGTGGGGACTGGGGACCACCAGTATATTATATAGGAGGAGTACAGTGCAGAGTTTTGCTGACAGTGACCACCAGTATACGTTGTCTGCCTGAAAAACACTCCATATCTGTGCTCAGTGTGCTGCATATATCTGTGCTCACACTGCTTTATTGTGGGGACTGGGGACCAGCAGTATTATATAGGAGGAGTACAGTGCAGAGTTTTGCTGACCAGTGACCACCAGTATACGTTGTCTGCCTGAAAAACACTCCATATCTGTGCTGCATTGTAGTATATAGTAGGAGTACAGTGCATAATTTTGCTGACCACCATATATAATATATAGGAGTACGGTACAGAAGGCCACTGCTGTACCTACCTCTGTGTCGTCAAGTATACTATCCATCCATACCTGTGGTGCATTTCAGTTTTGCACAGTTTGCTGACCACCAGTATATAATATATAGCATTACGGTACAGTAGGCCACTGCTGTACCTACCGCTGTGTCGTCAAGTATACTATCCATCCATACCTGTGGTGCATTTCAGTTTTGCACAGTTTGCGGACCACCAGTATATAACATATAGCATTACGGTACAGTAGGCCACTGCTGTACCTACCTCTGTGTCGTCAAGTATACTATCCATCCATACCTGTGGTGCATTTCAGTTGTGCGCAGTATATATAGTAGTAGGCCATTGCTATTGATACTGGCATATAATTCCACACATTCAAAAATGGAGAACAAAAATGTGGAGGTTAAAATAGGGAAAGATCAAGATCCACTTCCACCTCGTGCTGAAGCTGCTGCCACTAGTCATGGCTGAGACGATGAAATGCCATCAACGTCGTCTGCCAAGGCCGATGCCCAATGTCATAGTAGAGAGCATGTAAAATCCAAAAAACAAAAGTTCAGTAAAATGACCCAAAAATCAAAATTGAAAGCGTCTGATGAGAAGCGTAAACTTGCAAATATGCCATTTACGACACGGAGTGGCAAGGAACGGCTGAGGCCCTGGCCTATGTTCATGGCTAGTGGTTCAGATTCACATGAGGATGGAAGCACTCATCCTCTCGCTAGAAAAATGAAAAGACTTAAGCTGGCAAAAGCACAGCAAAGAACTGTGCGTTCTTCTAAATCACAAATCCGCAAGGAGAGTCCAATTGTGTCAGTTGCGATGCCTGACCTTCCCAACACTGGACGGGAAGAGCTTGCGCCTTCCACCATTTGCACGCCCCCTGCAAGTGCTGGAAGGAGCACCCGCAGTCCAGTTCCTGATAGTCAAATTGAAGATGTCACTGTTGAAGTACACCAGGATGACGATATGGGTGTTGCTGGCACTGGGGAGGAAATTGACAAGGAGGATTCTGATGGTGAGGTGGTTTGTTTAAGCCAGGCACCCGGGGAGACACCTGTTGTCCGTGGGACGAATATGGCCAATGACATGCCTGGTCAAAATACAAAAAAAAAAATCACCTCTTCGGTGTGGAATTATTTCAACACAAATGCGGACAACAGGTGTCAAGCCGTGTGTTGCCTTTGTCAAAGCTGTAATAAGTAGGGGTAAGGACGTTAACCACCTCGGAACATCCTCCCTTATCCCTCACCTGCAGCGCATTCATCATAAGTCAGTGACGAGTTCAAAAACTTTGGATGACAGCGGAAGCAGTCCACTGACCACTAAATCCCTTCCTCTTGTTGTAACCAAGCTCCTGCAAACCACACCACCAACTCCCTCAGTGTCAATTTCCACCTTACACAGGAAATCCAATAGTCCTGCAGGCCATGTCACTGGCAAGTCTGATGAGTCCTCTCCTGCCTGGGATTCCTCTGATGCATCCTTGAGTGTAACGCCTACTGCTGCTGGCGCTGCTGTTGTTGCTGCTGGGAGTCGATCATCATCCCAGAGGGGAAGTCGGAAGACCACTTGTACTACTTCCAGTAAGCAATTGACTGTCCAACAGTCCTTTGCGAGGAAGATGAAATATCACAGCAGTCATCCTGCTGCAAAGCGGATAACTCAGGCCTTGGCAGCCTGGGCGGTGAGAAACGTGGTTCCGGTATCCACCGTTAATTCAGAGGCAACTAGAGACTTGATTGAGGTACTGTGTCCCCGGTACCAAATACCATTTAGGTTCCATTTCTCTAGGCAGGCGATACCGAAAATGTACACAGACCTCAGAAAAAGAGTCACCAGTGTCCTAAAAAATGCAGTTGTACCCAATGTCCACTTAACCACGGACATGTGGACAAGTGGAGCAGGGCAGACTCAGGACTATACGACTGTGACAGCCCACTGGGTAGACGTATTGCCTCCCGCAGCAAGAACAGCAGCGGCGGCACCAGTAGCAGCATCTCGCAAACGCCAACTCGTTCCTAGGCAGGCTACGCTTTGTATCACCGCTTTCCATAAGAGGCACACAGCTGACAACCTCTTACGGAAACTGAGGAACATCATCGCAGAATGGCTTACCCCAATTGGACTCTCCTGGGGATTTGTGACATCGGACAACGCCACCAATATTGTGCGTGCATTACATCTGGGCAAATTCCAGCACGTCCCATGTTTTGCACATACATTGAATTTGGTGGTGCAGAATTATTTAAAAAACAACAGGGGCGTGCAAGAGATGCTGACGGTGGCCCGAAGAATTGCGGGCCACTTTCGGCATTCAGCCACCGCGTGCCGAAGACTGAAGCACCACCAAACATTCCTGAACCTGCCCTGCCATCATCTGAAGCAAGAGGTGGTAACGAGGTGGAATTCAACCCTCTATATGCTTCAGAGGATGGAGGAGCAGCAAAAGGCCATTCAAGCCTATACATCTGCCCACGATATAGGCAAAGGAGGGGGAATGCACCTGACTCAAGCGCAGTGGAGAATGATTTCAACGTTGTGCAAGGTTCTGGAACCCTTTGAACTTGCCACACGTGAAGTCAGTTCAGACACTGCCAGCCTGAGTCAGGTCATTCCCCTCATCAGGCTTTTGCAGAAGAAGCTGGAGACATTGAAGGAGGAGCTAAAACAGAGCGATTCCGCTAGGCATGTGGGACTTGTGGATGGAGCCCTTAATTCGCTTAACCTGGATTCACGGGTGGTCAATCTGTTGAAATCAGAGCACTACATTTTGGCCACCGTGCTCGATCCTAGATTTAAAATCTACGTTGTATCTCTCTTTTCAGCCTGCAGAGGTTCAAAGACCTGCTGGTGAGAAAATTGTCAAGTCAAGCGGAACGTGACCCGTCAACATCTCCTCTTTCACATTCTCCCGCAACTGGGGGTGCGAGGAAAAGGCTAAGAATTCCGAGCCCACCCGCTGGCGGTGATGCAGGGCAGTCTGGAGCGAGTGCTGACATCTGGTCCGGACTGAAGGACCTGCCAATGATTACTGACATGTCGTCTACTGTCACTGCATATGATTCTCTCACCATTGAAAGAATGGTGGAGGATTATATGAGTGACCGCATCCAAGTAGGCACGTCAGACAGTCCGTACGTATACTGGCAGGAAAAAGAGGCAATTTGGAGGCCCTTGCACAAACTGGCTTTATTCTACCTAAGTTGCCCTCCCTCCAGTGTGTACTCCGAAAGAGTGTTTAGTGCAGCCGCTCACCTTGTCAGCAATCGGCGTACGAGGTTACTTCCAGAAAATGTGGAGAAGATGATGTTCATCAAAATGAATTATAATCAATTCCTCCGTGGAGACATTCACCAGCAGCAATTGCCTCCAGAAAGTCCAAAGGGATCTGAGATGGTGGATTCCAGTGGGGAAGAATTAATAATCTGTGAGGAGGGGGATGTACACAGTGAAAGGGGTGAGGAATCGGAGGATGATGATGAGGTGGACATCTTGCCTCTGTAGAGCCAGTTTGTGCAAGGAGAGATCGATTGCTTCTTTTTTGGTGGGGGCCCAAACCAACCAGTCATTTCAGTCAGTCACAGTCGTGTGGCAGACCCTGTCGCTGAAATGATGGGTTCGTTAAAGTGTGCATGTCCTGTTTATACAACATAAGGGTGGGTGGGAGGGCCCAAGGACAATTCCATCTTGCACCTCTTTTTTCTTTTATTTTTCTTTGCATTATGTGCTGTTTGGGGACAATTTTTTTGAAGTGCCATCCCGCCTGACACTGCAGTGCCACTCCTAGATGGGCCAGGTGTTTGTGTTGTTCACTTGTGTCGCTTAGCTTAGTCACACAGCGACCTTGGTGCGCCTCTTTTTTTCTTTGCATCATGTGCTGTTTGGGGACTATTTTTTTGAAGTGCCATCCTGTCTGAAACTGCAGTGCCACTCCTAGATGGGCCAGGTGTTTGTGTCGGCCACTTGGGTCGCTTAGCTTAGCCATCCAGCGACCTCGGTGCAAATTTTAGGACTAAAAATAATATTGTGAGGTGTTCAGAATAGACTGAAAATGAGTGGAAATTATGGTTATTGAGGTTAATAATACTATGGGATCAAAATGACCCCCAAATTCTAGGATTTAAGCTGTTTTTGAGGGTTTTTTGTAAAAAAACACCCGAATCCAAAACACACCCGAATCCGACAAAAAATTTTCAGGGAGGTTTTGCCAAAACGCGTCCGAATCCAAAACACGGCCGCGGAAGCGAATCCAAAAACAAAACACAAAACCCGAAAAATGTCCGGTGCACATCACTAGTTTTAATGACATCTTCAGAAAAACCCTTAGCCATCAAGACGGAAGCTTCAAGAGCCACGCCGTCAAAGATAGCCGGGCTAGGTACTGGTAGACACAAGGGCCCTGAACGAGGAGGTCTGGGCGTTGTGGAAGTAGAAGTGGACGCTCTGACGATAGGCCTTGCAGGTTTGAGAACCAGTGCCGTCTGGCCCACGCCGGAGCTATGAGAAGCAGATTTCCTTTTTTTTGCTTGAACTTCCGAATTACCCTGGACAGGAGTGACACCGGAGGGAACACGTACGGCAGCCGAAACCTCCACGGCACCGCAAGCACATCCACGAATGCTGCTTGAGGATCCCTTGTCCTTGCTCTGTAGACCGGAACCTTGTGATTGTGTCGAGACGCCATCAGATGCACATCTGGAAGACCCCACCTTTCCATGAGGAATTGAAATACTTCTGGATGGAGGCCCCACTCGCCGGCATGCAAGTCCTGACGACTGAGAAAGTCCGCTTCCCAATTCAGGACTCCCGGAATGAATATTGCCGGTAGATGGTGTTCTGCCCACTGTAGAATCCGTGAGGCTTCCTTCATTGCCAAACGGCTTCGAGTGCCGCCTTGATGATTTATGTAAGCCACTGTGGTGGCGTTGTCCGACTGTACTTGAACAGGACGGTTCTGAATTAAATGCTGGGCCAGGTTCAACGCATTGAAGACCGCCCGCAACTCCAGAATGTTGATCGAGAGGAGAGATTCCTCCTTGGTCCACCAACCCTGTAAGGAGTGATGCTCCAGCACCGCGCCCCAACCTCTTAGACTGGCATCTGTCGTCAACAGGACCCAGTTGGATATCCAGAAGGGACGGCCCCTGCACAATTGTTGGTTCTGCAGCCACCAGAGCAGCGACAGACGGACCTCCGTAGTCAATGAGATCATGTGAGACCTGATCCGGTGAGGCAGGCCGTCCCACTTGGCTAGAATCAGCTTCTGGAGGGGGCGAGAATGGAATTGAGCATACTCCACCATGTTGAATGCTGACACCATGAGGCCCAGCACCTGCATAGCCAAATGTATCGACACTTGCGGACGAGAAAGGAAGCAACGAATCCTGTCCTGAAGCTTCAGGACTTTCTCCTGAGACAAGAACAACCTCTGGTTTTGAGTGTCTAACAGCGCTCCCAGGTGCACCATGCTCTGAGCAGGGACCAGGGAGGATTTCTTCCAGTTGATGAGCCACCCGTGGGCTTTTAGAAACCGGACCGTCATATCCAGATGACACAGGAGAAGATCTGGGGAATTTGCCAGGATTAACAAGTCGTCCAAATACGGCAGTATCCTGACCCCTTGACGGCGGAGTACCACCGTCATCACCGCCCTAACTTTGGTGAAGACTCGCGGAGCTGTTGTTAAACAAAAAAGGTAACGCCCGAAACTGGTAATGGATGTTGACAATAGCAAACCTCAGGTATTGTTGATGTGACACTGCTATAGGAATATGCAGGTCAGCATCCTGTATGTCCAAGGAGACCATGTAGTCCCCAGGTTCCAAGGCCAGAACTATAGAGCGAAGGGTTTCCATACGGAACTTGGAAATCTTCACAAACCTGTTCAATGCCTTGAGGTTGAGAATGGGCCGGGAGGACCCATTCGGTTTCGGGACTAGAAACAGCGGAGAATAGTACCCCCGGCCCCTCTGAGCAAGAGGCACCTGTACTACGACTCCTGTATCCAGGAGGGTCTGTACCACCGAGTGTAGAGTTTTTGCCTTTGTCCGGTCCAAAGGGACGTCTGTCTGGCAAAATCGATGAGAGGGTCGGTTTTTGAAGGCAATGGCATAACCTCGAGTGACGACTTCCCGTACCCAGGCATCTGAAGTGGTCTTCAACCATTCCTGGGTATACCCTAGAAGCCGGCCTCCCACCCTGGGATCCCCCAGGGGGAGGCCCGCCCCGTCATGCGGCAGGCTTATCGTCTTGGCAGCTGGCTGACGGGCAGCCCAGGCTCTTTTGGGCTTCGGCTTACCAGGTTTGGAAGTTCAGGCCTGCTTATGCTACGCCTGACCTTGTGCTTTGCCTGAAGGACGAAAGGGTCGAAAGGACGTACCTTTAGCCTTCGACACAGAAGGAGCGGTATTAGGTAGACAGGCAGTTTTGGCAGTAGCCAAGTCAGCCACTATCTTATTTAAGTCCTCCCCAAACAGAATATCTCTCTTGAAAGGGAGTACCATCCAGGGTTTTTCTAGAGTCCAGATCCAAAGACCAGGATCTCAGCCACAATATCCGGCGAGCCAGGACTGACGTAGTAGAGGCTTTGGCTGCCAGGATACCGGCATCAGAAGCCGCCTCTTTCATATATATCGAGAAGCTGTGACAATATATGACAAGCATTGTCTAGCATGGTCAGAGGAGATTTCAGCTTCTAACCCCAAGGCCCATGATTCAATAGCCTCAGCAGCCCATGAAGCTGCAATAGTAGGCCTTTGTGTAGCACCCGTGAGGGTGTAAATCGCTTTTAGACAACCCTCCACACGTTTATCCGTAGGCTCTTTCAGAGACGTGACGGTAGTGACAGGTAGAGCTGAAGAAACCACCATCCTAGCCACATGTGAGTCCACTGGAGGAGGTGTTTCCCAATTCTTAGACAGCTCTGGCGCGAGGGGATAGCGAGCCAGCATCCTCTTTTGAGGCACAAACTTCGTACCCGGGTTTTCCCAGGGTTCCTGACGTATATCCACTAGGTGATCAGAAAGAGGTAAAACCTGTTTAACCACCTTCTGACGCTTGAACCTATCTGGTTTCTTAGGAAGCACGGATGACTCGGGATCATCCGTAATCTGCAGAATTAACTTAATAGCCTCCACAAGGTCAGGAACATCCACATGTGAACTACCCTCCCCATCAGCCGTATCGGAGTCAGAACCTGTGGGGTCAGTGTAAGTGCCGTCCTCATCAGACGAGGTGTCAGTGACAGCAGTGGATTGTGAGGAGAAGAGCGCTCGCTTAGAGGACCTCTTGGACTTAGGCGAGCGTTGGTCAGACTTTTTAGTAGTCAAGGACTGGTTCAACTTCTTTAATTGAGCAGATAAATCGTCCGCCCACGGCGGGTTAGCTGCAGGGCCCACACACGGTTGTACCGGCATTGGGGGTCCCATAGGGGGTGTTAGTTTATGAACTAGCGTATGCAGAAGCGAGGAAAAAGCGGCCCACGGTGGGTCAGTATGTGCCTCCGTTGCCACAGTCCCACTGGGGGGCAAGGAGCTCCCAGAACCACAGCCCACAGCTGCTATATTCTCCTCATATGTGCCTGTGGCTTCAGCAACACCGGCAGTGTGTTCCGCCCCAGAACCGTTACCCTCAGAAGCAGACATGATATAACTTGCAGTATGAGGTAACACAGTACAATTATCAGCAGCAGAATATCCCAAACCCAAACCCCTGTGCAGTGCAGTCAGCACTAGCAGAGATAAAGGAGAGATATGGTGACCAAATCACAGAAAAAAATACGTAATACAGTATCTTTGTGAAAATCCTATATTAGATAACACCTGACGCACCAAGCCCCCTCAGATTATAGATTATAGCGATAGCAAGTTGAGTGAAAGACACGAGATGGACAACACTCAGCTATCAAATGCACACACAGAAGGTCACAGTTTGTACAATGCAGAGGTTATTACAGACAATAATACTGCACTGGACTAGCTTACACAGCTATATAACAGTACACAGTAAGAACTGGATGTATATCACAGGGTAATTGTACTATAAAACCCTGACTAAATGAACTCTTTCTTAACTATCACTGTCTAAAAAGGCAGGTAGAATACTTAAGTGTCATGTAAAGG
This sequence comes from Pseudophryne corroboree, assembly GCF_028390025.1. Classification (NCBI taxonomy): domain Eukaryota; kingdom Metazoa; phylum Chordata; class Amphibia; order Anura; family Myobatrachidae; genus Pseudophryne; species Pseudophryne corroboree. The sequence continues at coordinate 416,194,686 of NC_086447.1, read as the reverse complement.
CACAGCGCTGACAACCAGGCGGCTTTACATAGGAGGATTTGCCCAAGCAGTCCCAGGAACAGTGAGCTGAGGGATAATGGCGCCGCAGACACTGACTGGGAGTGAGGAAAAGACAGATATGCAGCTCCAGGGCGGGAACATTTGCGGGAAATGGCGCCCTGGAGCTGGGGGAGGGGCTTCAGGTCTAAGCCTTATCCCCCTTGCTGGCAAAACTACCGGGTACTGTGGACGATACAAGTGGTTTAGAGAGAAGACCCGACCTGCGCCCATGCCCTGGTGATCTAGTGGGATCGCCTGTACTGCCACAGTGTCCACCGCCAGCGCGCGCGGCCCGCCCCCCACTGACCGCACCATATCGCGATAAAGACCGGGTCCCGCGAGCGAGACCCACTTACCACCTCCCGAGCGCGGCCACGCGATCCTGGAGAGCCCCAGCCGTGTGTGTCTAACATGAAGAAAACCGGAGCCTCCGCTGTAGGTACCCGGCAACCAGGGCTCGGGAGTGTACAGCGCTGCTGGGGAGAGCTGGAGCTGCAGCAGTGAATGTCACAAAACATTTACCACCGCTGCTGCCCTTGAAGTCTTCACTTTTTACCTCATAAAAAGCTTTTCTCAGGGCTGCTTGGAGCAGCCCCTCTGTTAAGTGCCTGCTTACTGCAGCACCAACTGACAAACTGAGCTCCTGTGCTGGGAGGCGGGGTGATATAGGAGGCGGCGCTTTGCATTCTGGGAACAGTCAAAGCTTTGAGTCTGTTGGTGCCTCGGATCAAGATCCTACTCTACACCCCATTGTCCAGACTTGTGGAGCCCAGTGTACCCCGCGGCAGAAACATAATACATTGTACAAAAGGATTTAGAATTACAGCAAGTAGAAAAACACACATAAATAAATAAAAAAACAACAACAAAAGTCTAGAGAGCATATTAAGTATAATACTGGGTTGGAGAAAAAATTCTAAAATTCTGGGTAATGACTTCCACGGGTTGTCCATTCCACCCACAAAAGGTGCACTACACAGGATTACCCTGGGTGGAATAGGTTATGCCTACAAGAGATGACACACAATGGGTGGTTGCAGCATCCTAATGCTAGGAGACGGGTCCCAACATAACGGTCAGCTCCATGTATCTTTCATCCCATACACAAGCTCACCAGGCCAGGGATGTTTCTACTAGAGGGTGAGCCGTGCAATCGCACCTAAGCCCTGCAGGACACTGCTGGCATACGCTACTGCTCACTGCTAATACCAGCGTGAATGGCTCACACACTCCCGGACTGTGGCTAGACCCTGCAGCCACCCAGACCTCCGGTACAGTCAAGGACACTATCAGGGGGGGTTTCGGGCAGTGGGGTAAGTCCAGCGAGCTGACGCTGCAGCCACATACAAAGCGCGCTCAGCCTCCGACACCCGGCGGAAGGAGGGGCTGGCAGCTAGTGACACCCCTCATCCCAGTTGCCGTCTCCCATCTGCCTGGCCCTGCATGCACACACGCGCGTCCGGGGGAACGCTACATTGCAGATCCACATCAGCCAGATCAGAGAGCGGCAAAAAGGGATGAAAGGTGCCCCATTCAGGGCAGCTGCCCCCAAGATCCGCCTCATCGACCCCCCCCCCCCCCCCCCCCCAGTGCCCATGTCAGACAGACAGCCACCCCATGGCTAGGTCATCGTGGCCCCGCTACCCTAGGGTGCACAGACTGGAATCAAGAAGAGGACACGGGTAAGAATCACTGCACCATAAGGTGGATTCACCAGGATCCATTTTTTTGTCCATCACATTTTTTGAAGAAGCAGCTGTGTGTGACCCTGTGAAACACCTTTGATCTGGATCTGTGATTCTGCTGTCATATTCTGGGATTCTGCTCTCAGTGATATTAGTGTTGTAATCTGAATTGACTAGGTATGAATTGGACAGATAAGCCATATACAACTCCTGTGCAGAGGTACTTTGGAGTAATATACTGTATGTTATATTTTTGTATATGTTGTTTGTCCTGTATACTGGTATTAGGCACCATTACGTTACATGTATATTTTTATTGTGGGGGCCAACGTGCTTGGTTTTCTTTCTATCTGGGTCAGTGTGTTTTATTTTTTGCTATGACGGAGCTGGAGGATACTGTTCCCTCTAGCAACCGGATGAATGGTCCCTCCGGTACAGATGAGATAGCGAGGTACCTAGTCAGATTGTGGTGGTAGGGGATTCTATTATCAGAAAGACAGACAGGGCACTCTGCTACCGGGACCGCGGTTGCCATACAGTCTGTTGTCTCCCGGGTGCGACAAATTGCAGACCAGGTAGAAAGATTGTTGGGAGGGACCGGGAACAACACGGCAGTCTTGGTACACGTTGGCGCCAATGACAAAGTTAGTGGTAGGTGGGCTGTCCTTAAAGATTATAGGGACTTAGGCCAGAAACTAAACGCAAGGACATCTAGGGTAATATTCTCTGAAAAATATTGCTTTTGCCACGCGCTAGCCCAGGGAGGAACAGGGAGATCAGGGAGGTAAATGTGTGGCTTAGAAACTGGTGTAGAAAAGAGGGGTTTGTGTTCCTGGAACACTGGGCGGACTTCTCAGTCAGGCCCCATCTTTTCGCACCTGAATGAGGAGGGGTCAGCAGTGCTTTGGGGGGGAGGGAAGGATGGTTAGAAGGTTGGAGGAGATTTTAAACTAGGAGCCTGGGGAGAGGGTTTAGCTAGAGACTATGGGTCAAGCAGTGAGAATAGGAGGGATAGAGGTAATGAGCTGAATGGGGGTGGAGAAGGGGGGAGGGGCAGAGAAGCCGGCAAGGGTATTAACAAGGGTGTTACCATAACTTGAATTAACAATGCTTACGAATCACCAATAACGCTAGAAGCCTTACAGGGAAAAAGGGAGAACTAGAAGTCCTCGCAGCAGACAAACAGTATGATATTATAGGTATTACTGAAACTTGGTGGGATGAAACTCATGATTGGACAGTTAATCTGGAGGGTTATACGCTGTTCAGGAGAGACAGAATAAACAAACTGGGTGTAGGGGTATGTCGTTATGTAAAGCCTTTTTTAAAACTTGGTATAAAGGATGACATTCACGATATAACAGTAAATACTGTGGAGACTTTAAGGGTAGAAATTGCATACGGTAGAAAGGGAACTAAAAAGCTACTAATAGGGATCTGATGAGGAATGGTTACTGAAGCAAATCGAAAAAGCGGCAGGATTAGGAGACGTAATAGTGTTGGGTGATTTAACTATCCAGAGGTTAATTGGACAAATGATTCATGTGATACTGCTAGGGGTAATAACTTTTTTTTAAACACACTAAATGATCATTACTTACTTCAATTAATCGAGGAACCAACTAGGTACAATGCAATCTTAGACTTGGTACTAACAAACAATGGGGAATTGATATCAAATATTATAGTAGGGGAGCCCATGGGAAACAGGGACCACAATATGGTCACATTCAATATCAGTTTTAACAAACAGCTCTACATAAGCTCAACTGAGACTTTAAACTTTAGCAAAGTCAACTTTGCCATGATGAGGGAAGCTTTAAGGGACATTGACTGGGATATTTTGTTTCAAGGCAAGAATACCACAGAGAAATGGGATGCAGTAAAAACGCTGCTCACTAGTTATACTCGTAAATTCATTCCCATGGGCAGCAAACGAAGGAGTAATAATTCCAAACCAATGTGGCTTAACAACAAGATTAAGGAACTAATGGGCAAAAAGAGGTAAGCATTCAAAAAGTATAAATCAGACGGGAAGGCGGAGTCATTCCAGTACTATAAGGATTGAAACGAAATATGCAAAAAAGAAATGAGAGCATCTAAAATAGAAACGGAAAAGCTGATAGCAAAGAAAAGTAAATCAAACCCCAAAAAATAGGATTTTAATACCTACCGGTAAATCCTTTTCTCTTAGTCCGTAGAGGATGCTGGGGATGCTTCAAGAACCATGGGGTATAGACGGGATCCGCAGGAGACATGGGCACACTATAAAACTTTGGGTGTGAACTGGCTCCTCCCTCTATGCCCCTCCTCCAGACCTCAGTTTAGATTATGTGCCCAGTGAGACTGGTCACACACAGGGGAGCTCTACTGAGTTTATCTGAAAATACTTTGTTAGGTTTATTATTTTCAGGGAGACCTGCTGGCAACAGGCTCCCTGCATCGTGGGACTGAGGGGAGAGAAGCAGACCTACTTCTGTGAGTTCAAAGGCTCTGATTCTTAGGCTACTGGACACCATTAGCTCCAGAGGGTCCGATCACTTGGTACGCCTAGCTGCTCGTTCCCGGAGCCGTGCTGTCACCTCCCTTGCAGAGCCAGAAGAAAGAAGCCGGGTGAGTAAAAGAAGATCAGAAGACTTCAGAAGATGGCTTTTGAGGTACCGCGCAGCGCGCCGTGCTCCCACATACAGAACGGCAATGAAGGGTGCAGGGCGCAGGGGGGGCGCCCTGGGCAGCATAAACCCTAAATAGCGACTGGCAGAAGTGAAAAAAGTGCCTGGGCACTAATTACAGACCCCCGCCAGTATAAAAAAAAATAAGATTTTACTTACCGGTAAATCTATTTCTCGTAGTCCGTAGAGGATGCTGGGACTCCGTAAGGACCATGGGGAATAGACGGGCTCCGCAGGAGATAGGGCACTTTAAGAAAGCTTTGGACTCTGGGTATGCACTGGCTCCTCCCTCTATGCCCCTCCTCCAGACCTCAGTTAGGGAAAATGTGCCCAGAGGAGATGGACAGTACGAGGAAGGATTTTTGTAAATCTAAGGGCGAGATCCATACCAGCCACACTAATCACACCGTATAACTTGTGATAAACTACCCAGTTAATAGTATGAACAACAACATAGCCACGGTTCAACCGATAAACTATAACATAACCCTTATGTAAGCAATAACTATATACAAGTCTTGCAGAAGAAGTCCGCACTTGGGACGGGCGCTCAGCATCCTCTACGGACTACGAGAAATAGATTTACCGGTAAGTAAAATCTTATTTTCTCTAACGTCCTTGAGGATGCTGGGACTCCGTAAGGACCATGGGGATTATACCAAAGCTCCCAAACGGGCGGGAGAGTGCGGATGACTCTGCAGCACCGATTGAGCAAACAGGAGGTCCTCCTCAGCCAGGGTATCAAACTTATAGAACTTTGTAAAGGTGTTAGACCCCGACCAAGTAGCTGCTCGGCACAACTGTAATGCCGAGACCCCTCGGGCAGCCGCCCAAGAAGAGCCCACTTTCCTAGTGGAATGGGCCTTAACCGATTTCGGTAACGGCAATCCTGCCGTAGAATGCGCCTGCTGAATCGTGTTACAGATCCAGCGAGCAATAGTCTGCTTTGAAGCAGGAGCGCCAACCTTGTTGGCCGCATACAGAACAAACAGAGCTTCAGTCTTCCTGATTCTAGCCGTTCTGGTCACATAAATCTTCAAAGCCCTGACCACATCCAGGGACTCGGAATCCTCCAAGTCCCGTGTAGCCACAGGCACGACAATAGGTTGGTTCATATGAAAAGATGAGACCACCTTTGGCAGAAATTGAGGACGAGTCCTCAACTCTGCCCTATCCACGTGAAAAACCAAGTATGGGCTTTTATGTGATAAAGCCGCCAATTCTGAAACACGTCTAGCCGAAGCTAATGCCAACAATATGACCACTTTCCACGTGAGGTATTTCAACTCCACAGTTTTGAGTGGTTCAAACAAAGGTGACTTGAGGAAACGTAACACCACGTTAAGATCCCAAGGCGCCACCGGAGGCACAAAGGGAGGCTGAATATGCAGCACCCCCTTCACAAAAGTCTGTACTTCAGGAAGAGAGGCTAATTCTCTTTGAAAGAAAATGGATAAGGCCGAAATTTGGATCTTTATGGACCCTAATTTTAGGCCCAAAGTCACTCCTGTTTGAAGGAAGTGAAGCAGACGGCCCAAATGGAACTCCTCCGTAGGAGCAGCTCTGGCCTCACACCAAGAAACATATTTCCGCCATATACGGTGATAATGTTTTAACGTCACGTCTTTCCTAGCCTTGATCAGGGTAGGAATGACTTCCTCCGGAATTCCTATTTCCGCTAGGATCCGGCGTTCAACCGCCATGCCGTCAAACGCAGCCGCGGTAAGTCTTGGAACAGACAGGGCCCCTGCAGCAGCAGGTCCTGCCTTAGAGGAAGAGGCCACGGATCTTCTGTGAGCAACTCTTGCAGCTCTGGATTCCAAGTCCTCCGTGGCCAATCTGGAACAATGAGGATTGTTCTGACCCTGCTCATTCTTATTATTCTCAACACTTTGGGTATGAGAGGAAGAGGAGGAAACACATAGACCGATCTGAACACCCAAGGTGTCACCAGAGCGTCTACCTCTACCGCCTGAGGGTCCCTTGACCTGGCGCAATACTGCTTTAGCTTTTTGTTGAGACGGGATGCCATCATGTCGATTTGAGGCAGTCCCCATCGATCCGTGATCTGTGCGAAGACTTCTTGATGAACTCCCCACTCTCCCGGATGCAGGTCGTGCCTGCTGAGGAAGTCCACCTCCCAGTTGTCCACCCCCGGGATGAACACTGCTGATAGTGCGCTTACATGGCCTTCCGCCCAGCGTAGAATCCTGGTCGCTTCTGCCATGGCCACTCTGCTCCTTGTTCCGCCTTGCCGGTTTATATGAGCCACTGCCGTGACGTTGTCCGACTGAATCAGAACCGGTTTTCTCCGAAGCAATTCCTCCGCTTGACACAGGGCGTTGTATATGGCCCTCAACTTCAGGACGTTGATGTGGAGACAAGTCTCTAGGTTTGACCAGAGACCTTGGAAATTTCTTCCCAGTGTTACTGCTCCCCAGCCTCGGAGGCTTGCGTCCGTGGTCACCAGGACCCAGTCCTGAATGCCGAACCTGCGACCCTCTAGCAGGTGAGCACTGTTCAGCCACCACAGGAGAGATACCCTGGTCCTGGGAGACAGGATGATCCTTTGATGCATTCGTAAATGGGACCCGGACCACTTGTCCAAGAGGTCCCACTGAAGGTCCTCGCATGGAACCTGCCGAAAGGGATGGCCTCGTATGAAGCCACCATCTTCCCCAGGACCCGCGTGCAATGATGCACTGAAACCTTTTTTGGTTTTAAGAGGTTCCTGACCATGGCTATGAGCTCCTGAACCTTTTCGATCGGAAGAAAAACCTTTTTCTGGTCTGTGTCTAGAATCAGGCCCAAAAAGGTCAGACGCGTTGTAGGGACTAGCTGGGACTTCGGTATATTGAGAATCCAGCCGTGTATCGGCAACGTCTTCATGGACAGAAACACACTGTCCAGCAACTTCTCCCAAGATCTCGCCTTTATGAGGAGATCGTCCAAGTATGGGATAATTGTGACCCCCTGCCTGCGCAGGAGCACCATCATTTCCGCCATTACCTTGGTGAAAATCCTCGGGGCCGTGGAAAGTCCAAATGGCAACGTCTGAAATTGGTAGTGACAGTCCTGCACTGCAAATATCAGGAACGCCTGATGAGGGGGGAATATCGGAACATGAAGGTATGCATCCTTTATGTCCAGGGACACCATCCAATCCCCCCCTCCAGGCTGGCGATGACCGCCCTGAGTGATTCCATCTTGAACTTGAACCTCTTCAAGTACAGGTTCAGAGATTTTAGGTTTAAAATGGGTCTGACCGAACCGTCCGGTTTCGGAACCACAAACAGGGTCGAGTAATATCCCTCTCCTTGCTGGAGATGAGGAACTGTGACAATCACCTGTTGAATATACAATTTTTGGATTGCCGCCAACACTAGCTCCCTCTCTGACGGGGAAGCCATCAGAGCCGATTTGAAAAACCGGCGAGGTGGCAAGTCTTCGAATTCCAGCCTGTATCCCTGAGAAACAATCTCTAATGCCCAGGGATCCACCTGCGAGTGAACCCAGACGTGGCTGAAAAACCGAAGACGAGCCCCCACTAGATCTGCCTCCCCCCGGAAAGCCCCAGCGTCATGCGGTGGACTTTGCAGAGGCAGGGGAGGACTTTTGCTCTTGGGAACTAGCTGTGTGCAGCTTCTTTCCCCTACCTTTCCCTCTGGCAACAAAGGACGATCCCCGTACCTTTTTGTTTTTATTGGAACGAAAGGACTGCATTTGATAATAAGGTGCTTTTTTTGTATGCTGCGGGGGGACATAAGGTAAGAAATTCGACTTACCAGCCGTAGCCGTAGAGACAAGGTCCGAGAGGCCGTCTCCAAACAACTCCTCCCCTTTGTAAGGCAAGGACTCCATATGCCGCTTTGAATCGGCATCTCCCGTCCACTGTCGGGTCCACAAGAGCCGCCTAGCAGAAATAGACATAGCATTTATTCTGGAGCTTAATAAACAAATGTCTCTCTGAGCATCTCTCATATACAAGACAGCATCTCTGATATGCTCTATGGTCATTTGAATAGCATCCCTATCTAAGGTATCAATCTCCGTAGATAAGGAATCTGCCCATGCCACAACCGCACTACAAACCCAGGCCGACGCCATAGCCGGTCCAGCAACAGTACCTGAATGAGTGTAAATGTGCTTCAAGGTAATTTCCTGCCTGCGGTCAGCAGGTTCCTTGAGGGAAGCCGTATCCTGAGAAGGCAGTGCCACCTTTTTGGACAAGCGTGTCAGCGCCTTGTCTACTTTAAGCGAAGATTCCCAGCGTATCCTCTCAGTTTGTGGAAAAGGATACGCCATAAGAATCCTTTTGGGAACTTGTGGTCTCCTATCCGGAGATTCCCAAGCCTTTTCGCACAATTCACTTAGTTCAAATGAGGATGGAAAGGTGACTTCAGGCTTTTTCCCTTTATACATGTGTACCCTCGTGTCAGGGACCGGGAGTTCTTCAGTAATATGCAAAACCTCTTTAATGGCAATAATCATGTACCGAATACCTTTTGCCACCTTCGGCTGTAATTTTGCATCTTCATAGTCGACACTAGAGTCAGTATCTGTGTCGGTATCTGTGTCATCGATCTGGGATATGGTGCGCTTCTGAGACCCCGAAGGGCCTGGCGCCACAGGGACAGGCATGGACTGGCTACCTGACTGATCCCTAGCTTCTGCCTTGTCTAACCTTTTATGCAATAGATTAACATTTGCATTCAAGACATTCAGCATATCCACCCATTCCGGTGTCGGCGTTGCCGACGGCGACATGACATTCAAGCACTCCCCCTCCACATTAAGCGAGCCTTCCTCGTCAAACATGTTGACACACGCGTACCGACACTTCACACACACAGGGAACCCCTTTCCTGAAGACAGTATCCCTGTCAAGGCCCTTTGGAGAGACAGAAAGAGAGTATGCCAGCACACACCCCAGCGCAATAACCCTGGAGACCAACACAAAATGTTTTTCCCCAGCAGCGCTGTATAATATGTATCCGCCAATTATGTGCACCCCCTCTCTTTTAAACACCCCTTCACCGTGTGTAAGCAGGGGAGAGTCCGGGGAGCTTCCTCTCAGCGGTGCTGTGGAGAGAAAATGGCGCTGGTGAGTGCTGAGGGAGAAGCCCCGTCCCCTCGGCGGCGGGCTTCTGTCCCGCTCAAACTTACAAAAATATGGCGGGGGCTCTTTTATATACATGTACAGTGCCCACCTGTACATGTATATTGTCTTTTGCCATAAGAGGTGTTTATATTGCTGTCCAGGGCGCCCCCCCCCTGCGCCCTGCACCCTTACAGTGACCGGAGTGTGTGAGGTGTATGGGAGCAATGACGCACAGCTGCAGTGCTGTGCGTTACCTCCGTGAAGCTGAAGGCTTCTGCCGCCTGATGACTTCTGTCTTCTGTTCTTCTAGCTCTGCGAGGAGAACGGTGGCGCGGCTCTGGGGGTGGACGCCCAGTAAGAACCTGCGTTCACCCCCTCTGGAGCTAATGGTGTCCAGTAGCCGAGGAAGCAGAGCCTATCTTAGACAAGAAGGTCTGCTCCTCTCTCCTCAGTCCCTCGATGCAGGGAGCCTGTTGCTAGCAGTGCTCCCTGTGAAAAAGCAGAGAAAAAATCCAAACAAAAATGCTTTTAGGCAGAGAACTCAGGAGAGCTCTCTGCAGTGCACCCATCCTGCTCTGGACACAGTGTAAAACTGAGGTCTGGAGGAGGCGCATAGAGGGAGGAGCCAGTGCAAACCCAGAGTCCAAAGCTTTCTTAAAGTGCCCTATCTCCTGCGGAGCCCGTCTATTCCCCATGGTCCTTACGGAGTCCCAGCATCCACAAGGACGTTCGAGAAATATAAAAATAAGCGGGACTGAAGCGCGCCATTAAGGCGCGTGGCTTAGCCCTCACAGCTCTAACCAGCGCCATTTTCTCCTCACAGAGACGCTGGTCCTTCCAAAACACTACTGTATAGATCAGTGTGAAAAACGAGGGGGGCCACAGTTGTTTGGTGCAATGAAATGAAACTTTTTCGAAATGGACTGAGGTACTGTGTGCCACAGGGGTCTGTACTTGGACCACTATTGTTCAACATGTTTATAAATGATCTAGAAGTAGGTCTAGAGAGCACAGTGTACATTTTTGCAGATGATGCCAAACTGTGTAAGGTTATAAATTTGGTGGAGGATGCCAAGTCTCTTCAGAACGACTTATTTAAACTGGAAGCATGGGCTTCAAAATGGAGAATGAGGTTCAATATAGACAAATGTAAGTTAATGCACTTCGGTAGCAAGAACAAGAACACTACCTACACACTAAATGAGGAAAAACTAGGGGAATCAAAACTGGATAAAGATTTAGGTGTTCACATAGATAAACTTAGCAGAAGTACCCAAAGTATGAATGCAGCAAAAAAGGCAAATAAGGTATTAACATGCATTAAGCAGGGAATTGACGCAAGGGATGAGTGTGTTATACTCCCATTATATAAATCACTAGTGAGGCCACATCTCGAATAGCGTGCACAATTATGGGCACCATACTATAAAAAGGATAACCTAGAACTAGAAGAGGTTCAGAGACGGGCGACCAAATTGATTAAGGGGACAGAGACGCTAGAAAACAAGGAAAGGCTTGCTAGGCATGTTTACAGTGTTCATAGCCAAAGCAAGCAAGTGAGTTTAGCTCTAACACAGGCCATGCATGTGATCCAAAGAGACTGCAAACACAACTGGGAATTAGTTGTAAAAATTAGCAGAACTACACTCCATCTTCTCTCTTGCTGTTTGTACCCATTTTCCACTAGTCTAGAGTTTAATAGTTTGAGGAAGAGTGTTCCGAAGGTGGTGAGTAGCACAGGAGAATCTTGGACGTAGAAGTAAGATGAGGTCACCAAGTCGTGATCGTAGAGAGGGCAGGGAAGGTAATGTGTATGGAGCGGAGGTTAAGGTTGGAGATGCAGTAGTTGAGAACTACTATATATAGGTGAAGGTTAGGAATAGCAGGTATCTGTTCGTCTTTCTTGTAGAAAGGTGTTGATTTACATGGACCACTGCAACCATAGATTCATTGATTGGCATTTCAGACTGTATGTCCTGCACACTGATCTGTTTGTCATTAGCATTGGAGAAAGAAGGAACTAAAGAGTTCAATGGAGGTGGTTTGTAAAGAGAACAGCATGGGGCTGATGGGTCACTATGTCAGCATTTATCAACAGGTCAACATTGATGTCGACATAGTTAAACAGAGGAATGCTGTAGCTCTGACATAGTGACCATCGGGTTCTTGGTCACCTCCCTGACTAGGGACCATCTCCCGCGATCGTTCAGTTCAGACAGCCGGCCAGCTCTAGGAAGAGTCATAGTGGTTTCGAACTTCTTCCATTTACGGATGATGGAGGCCATTGTGCTCATTGGGACCTTCAAATCAGCAAATATTTTTCTGTACCGTTCCCCAGATTTGTGCCTCGAGTCCATCCTGTCTCGGACGTCTACAGACAATTCCTTTGACTCCATGCTTGGTTTGTGCTCAGACATGCACTGTCAAGTGTGAGACCTTATATAGACAAGTGTGTGCCTTTCCAAATGATGTCCAACTGAATTTACCACAGGTGGACAACAATTAAACAGTAGGAACATCACAAAGATGATCAGTGGAAATGTGATGCACCTGAGCTCAATTTTGAGCTTCATGGCAAAGGCTGTGAATACTTATGTACATGTGACCTCTTAGTTTTGTATTTTTAATAAATTTGCAAAAATCACAACATTTTTTTTTTTTCCACGTTGTCATTATGGGGTATTGTGTGTAGAATTTTGAGGGAAAAATTAATTTATTCCATTTTGAAATAAGACTGTCACATAACAAAATGGGGGAAAAAAGTGAAGCGCTGTGAATACTTTCCGGATGCACTGTACACTGTGGGGTTCTCAGCCATTCTAGCAGGGCTGATACTTTCATCTTTTATGGCTTGCTTTAAAGCTCTGGGCATGATTTTATAATCAGCCGTGGCTAGATTTTACAAGCTGCTGCAGGAAGGCCAGCTCACACCTTTCCGACCATAGTGTCTCTGAGGTGTTCTCCCAGGGGCACTTAATGCATTCTCCAAGCTAACTCTTGTCCCTTACATCAAAAGAGGCAGGACATCTCTTGGCTGTACTTTAAACAAGCTGTGTCCCAGCAAAGTAATTCAGTCTCATCCAATTGTCAGCCTACTACATTTTCCACAATACAATATACTGTACATGGATAAATCTATACATCAGGTAATATGAATAAAAATTTTAATTACGCCCAATCCGATATAAAAAATGGGAGGGCACTACAGTGTTACTATGAAATTACATACAATAACAGTAGAGCTTACCCTTCTTAAAATCATCCAATGCTTGTTCTCGATCACATTGTTCTCTATTACCATGTAATGATTGAACAGGGATTCCTTGAAGACTAAAGTCACTTGATAAATCATCAGCACTAAAACAAAAACATAGATAATTATAATAACAGAAGAATTTTACAATTAAAATTCTAGCATAAGGCTAAAATGGTTTGTCAAATACACTAATTACTGAAGGAAATAAAACCAACAATACATTTATTAAAAATACACTTAAAAATGTCAAATAGATATTCAGTTTAATGCGTTAATGGAGTCTATTTGCACTCTGGGTTCATAATATTACTTTCAACAGTACTTGATTACAAATTAGCATGCTGTAAAATTTGTGTATAAATTGGTAAGAAGTCCGAATCGAGATCCTAAAACGCCTTACTGGCATATATAATTTAGTCAAGATAGATATAGATATCCATTGTGCAGGGGTGCTGCTGTTATAGGTGTCATGCAGTTTGTATTAGTTAGTTACTGCCAGTTATGAAAGAGAAAGAGCGTCGGTGTATAGAATGGGGGTCTACAAGAAGTGTGGCAATTATGGCACATCTCTAGCCAGACCACAGCGAGTGAGAATTACAGGAGGACTTGCATGTTTGAGGGTACATTCATATACTCAATTTACAGATTTCAGCACGTACTGTACTTACGAGTACAGTGCATCCGGGAAGTATTCACAGCGCTTCACTTTTTCCACATTTTGTTATGTTACAGTCTTATTTCAAAATGGAATAAATTATTTTTTTCTCTCAAAATTCTACATACAATACCCCATGACAACATGAAGATTTTTGCAAATTTATTAAAAGTAAAAAACTAAGAAATCACATGTACATAAGTATTCAGTCTTTGCCATGAAGCTCAAAATTGAGCTCATGTGTATCCTGTTTCCATTGATCATCCTTGAGATTTTCTACAGCTTAATTGGAGTCCACCTGTGGTAAATTCAGTTGATTGGACAAGATTTGGAAAGGCACACACCAGTCAATTATAAGGTCCCACACTTGACAGTGCATGTCTGAGCACAAACCAAGCATGAAGTCAAAGGAATTGCCTGTAGACCTCCGAGACAGGATTGTCTCAAAGCACAAATCTGGGGAAGGGTACATAAAAAAATAGGATTTTAATTACCTACCGGTAAATCCTTTTCTCGTAGTCCGTAGAGGATACTGGGGTTTCATTTAGTACCATGGGTATAGACGGGTCCACTAGGATCCATGGGCACTTCAAGAATTTGATAGTGTGGGCTGGCTCCTCCCTCTATGCCCCTCCTACCAGACTCAGTCTAGGAAACTGTGCCCGAGGAGACAGACATACTTTGAGAGGATAAAGATAGTGGTGAGATTCCGAACCAGCACACACAAAACAGAGGAAAGCTATGCTAACCCAACTTTAAACAGGAACAGCTGAACCAACAATACTTAACCAAGTAACAGTGCAGGAAGAACGAAGCACCGGGCGGGCACCCAGCATCCTCTACGGACTACGAGAAAAGGATTTACCGGTAGGTATTTAAAATCCTATTTTCTCTTACGTCCTAGAGGATACTGGGGTTCCATTTAGTACCATGGGGATGTACCAAAGCTCCCAAACCGGGTGGGAGAGTGCTGAGGTTCCTGCAGAACTGATTGACCAAACTGGAGGTCCTCAAAGGCCAAAGCATCGCACTTGTAGAACTTAGCAAACAAACCCGACCAAGTAGCTGCTCGGCAGAGCTGTAAAGCCGAGACACCCCAGGCTGCCACCCAGGAAGAACCCACTGACCTAGTAGAGTGGGCCTGTACAGATTTCGGAACCGGCAAACCTGCCATGGAATAAGCATGCTGGTTAGTGAACCTGATCCAGTGTGCAATTGTCTGCTTTGAAGCAGGACACCCAATTTTATTGGGATCATATAGAACGAACAGCAAGTCGGATTTCCTGTGATGAGCTGTTCTCTTTACATACACCTTCAAAGTCCTCACAAAATCCAAAGACTTTGAAGTAGCAGAGGTGTCCGTAACAGCTGGAACCACAATAGGTTGGTTGATGCGAAATGCGGACAACACCTTAGGAAGAAATTGCTGACGAGTTCTGAGTTCAGCTCTGTCCTCAAGAAAAATTAAGTAGGGACTCTTGCGAGACAACGCCCCTAGCTCCGACACACGTCTTGCTGAAGCCAAGGCCAACAGTGTGACGGTCTTCCACGTAAGGTACTTTACGTCAACTTCCTGTAACGGTTCTAACCAGTCCAACTGGAGGAACTGCAGCACCAAATGGAGATCCCAAGGTGCCATGTGAGGCACAAAGAGAGGTTGATTGAACAGAACCTTTCAAAAACATCTGGACCTCAGAGAGAGAAGCCAACTGTTTTTGAAAGAAAATGGAGAAGGCCGAAATCTGGACTTTTATGTAGCCCAGACGTAGGCCCACATCCACATCTGCCTGCAGAAAAAGCAGGAAACGTCCCAGGTGAAATTCCACAGCAGAATATTTTCTACTGTCACACCAAGAGACGTATTTTTTCCAAATACGGTGGTAATGTTTAGACGTTACCCCCTTTCTGGCTTGGATCATAGTCGGGATTACTTTGTCGGGCATACCTCTCCTGGCAAGAATCAGCCGTTCAACTTCCATGCCATCAAACGTAGCCACGGTAAGTCCTGATAGACCAACGGACCCTGTTGCAGAAGATCTTCGCGAAGAGGTAGAGGCCACGGATCTTCGAGGAGCATCTCCAGAAGGTCCGCATACCAGGCCCTTCTTGGCCAGTCCGGCGCAATGGGTATTGCTTAAATCTTTTTCCTTTTTATTCTTTTGATAATTCTTGGTATCAGAGAAAGTGGAGGAAACACGTACAACATCTGACAGACAAATGGAGTCGTCAGAGCGTCTACCGCCACTGCCTGTGGGTCTCTCAACCTGGAACGGGTGGTCTTCCATGACCCCCATAGAGGGAGAATAAAATAGTGTGGCGCGCGTAGCGCGCCACCGTGCCCGTAGCGTGGCGAGCGCAGCGAGCCCGCATGGGGCTCATTTGCGCTCGCCACGCTGTCGGTAAGCCGGCGGTCGGGCTCCCGGCGCCGGGAGCCCGACCGCCGGCCAGCCGTAGTGAACCCCCTGGAACAATACCACTTGAGCTTCTTGTTGAGACAAGAGGCCATCATATCGATGTGTGGATGTCCCCACCGACGTGTCAAGCACCTCAACACTTCCTGGTGAAGGCCCCACTCCTCCAGGTGCAGGTTGTGTCTGCTGAGGAAGTCTGCTTCCCAGTTGTCTACTCCCGGAATGAAGACCGCTGACAAAGCCACAGCATTTTTTTCTGCCCAGAGGAGAATTCTTGACACCTCTGACATTGCTGCTTTGCTTTTCGTTCCGCCCTGTCAGTTTATGTACGTTACTGCTGTCACATTGTCCGACTGGACCTGAACGGCCCGATCGTGAAGATGATAAGAGGCCTGCAGAAGGGCGTTGTACATGGCCCTGAGTTCCAGAATGTTGATTGGAAGGGTGACTTCCTGACTTGACCATCTTCCTTGAAACTGCACCACCTGGGTGACTGCTACCCAACCTCTGAGGCTTGCGTCCGTGGGTAACAGGATCCAATCCTGAATTCCGAACCTCAGACCCTCGATGAGGTGAGAATTCTGGAGCCACCACAGAAGGTAGATCCTGGTTTTTGGTGACAGACGGATCCTCTGGTGCATGTGAAGTTGCGATCTGGACCATTTGTCCAACAGATCGAACTGGAAGGGTCTTGCGTGAAACCTTCCGTATTGAAGCGCCTCGTAAGAGGCCACCATTTTCCCCAGAAGGTGAATGCACAGATGCACCGATATCCGGGTTGGCTTCAGGACATCCCGAACCATTTACTGGATTACCAATGCCTTTTCCAACGGAAGGAACACTTTCTGCGACTCTGTGTCCAGTATCACTCCCAGGAATGGGAGCCTCCGTGTTGGCTCTAGGTGAGATTTCAGAAGGTTCAGAATCCACCCATGATCCTGGAGAAGTTTGGTTGAGAGGCCAATGCTGTCCAGCAACCTCTCCATGGACGGCACCTTTATCAGATGATCGTCCAGGTACGAAATTATGTTCACTCCCTGCTTGCGAAGGAGAAACATCATCTCTGCCATCACTTTGGTGAATACCCTCGGTGCCATGGAGAGACCAAATGGCAGGGCCTGGAACTGTTAGTGACAGTTCTGCAGTGCAAACCGTAGATAAGCCTGATGAGGCGGCCAGATCGGAATGTGATGGTACGCATCCTTGATATCCAGAGACACAAGTAATTCCCCTTCCTCCAGACCTGAGATCACCGCTCTCAGAGACTCCATCTTGAACTTGAACAATCTTAAGAACGGATTCAAGGACTTGAGGTTCAGAATTGGTCGTACCGAAACGTCCGGTTGGAATAGTACCCCTTGTTGTGCAGATGAGGTGGAACTGGAACAATGACTTGAGTCTGTACCAGTTTTTGGATGGCCTGCTGTACAGTTATACTTGCCTCTTGTGAAGCTGGTAAGCTTGATTTGAAGAATCTGTGAGGTGGGAGGTCTTGGAACTCGAGTCTGTAGCCGTGGGAAATAAGATCTATGACCCTGGGACCCCGGCACAAACTTGACCAGATGTGACTGAAGAATTTTAGTCGGGCTCCCACCTGACAACCCTCCAGGCATCAGAGTCCACCGTCATGAGAAGGCTTTGGGGAAGCAGAGCCTGAGCTCCTGCAGTTGCTGGTTTGCGTGGTTTACCTCTTGCACCTCTGGAAGACGTAGAAGCACCTCTGGAATTTCCCTTAAACTTGGCTGTCCGAAAGGACTGTAAATTTAAAGATGAATAAGCTTTCCTGACTGGGGGAGTTGCGGAAGGAAGATACGCAGACTTACCCACAGTAGCTTTGGAGATTCATTTGTCTAGTTCATCTCCAAACAAGGCCTCTCCTGTGAATGGCAGGCCTAACACACCTTTTCTGGAGACCGCATCAGCAGTCCACAAGCCCCTGCATGCTGACACTGCCATATCTGTGGAGCGTGCATTAAGCAAACCAATCTCTTTTATGGTTTCCACCATAAAGTTCACAGAGACCTGTATATGCTGCAGGAGTAAAACAACATTTAGCAATGGCTTTTGTGATCCATGCACATGCAATAGTAGGGTCTTTGGGCCATCCCAGCAGCTGTGTACAATGATTTGAGTGAAGTCTCAATATTACGATCTGCCGTATCTTTTAGGGAGGCTGCACTAGGGACAGGCAATACAATTTTATGTGACAGCCTACAGACTGATGCGTCCACTGTCGGTGGATTTTAATATTTTTTCCTATCCTCTAGTGGAAAAGGAAAAGATGAGAGCAACCTTTTAGGGATTTGAAATTTCTTATCAGGATCAACCCACGGTTCTTCAAACGGTATTTAATTCCTTTGAAGCAGGAAAAGTGACTGAGGACTTCTTTTTTACATTAAAATAAGATTCCTCACAGTCTGACACCTTATCAGGAATTTGCAGAACATCTCGGATAGCCTCTATTCCCTGTGACAGGCCATCCCAGCAGCTGTGTACAATGATTTGAGTGAAGTCTCAATATTACGATCTGCCGTATCTTTTAGGGAGGCTGCACTAGGGACAGGCAATACAATTTTATGTGACAGCCTACAGACTGATGCGTCCACTGTCGGTGGATTTTAATATTTTTTCCTATCCTCTAGATAGGACAGGTAGCATCCCCCCCTCCAAATCCATCTCACCCGTCAGCGTCAGACTGCAGGATATGGGCCAGAGATCGTTTTTGCGGACAAATGGGAGGGGACTGAGATGCTGGTTTGGGGACTGAGTATTCATAAACTCATCCACAGTCTGTCTTTAGTATTGCGTCTCTTTCTCATTGCGGGATAACTTTGTAGAAATATTTGAGATCATTCCCTTAATGGAATTAACCATTGCCTGACAATGTAAATGTGACAGCACACACACACACACACACACACACACACACACACACACACACACACAGAGGAAAAGGTTAAGCACAATTAACCCAAAAAGAGCCCTTCCTGCCAAGCTTAGCCGGGTCGCAGACTAAGTACCCTGATAGGGGACTTAGTACACTAATAAACGCTCCCCCCCTGCTATGACCCCCGGGTACCGCTGAGGTAATGTGGAGTCTCTACAGAGGAGCTGTGCTTCCCTGTCAGTCAGCGTCTGTGTGCACTGCAGAGGGAAAATGGCGCTGGTGAGCTGCTAGATCTGCTCATAGTGAAGGTCCCGCCCCTTCAATGGTGCGCAGTCTTCTTGCTTTTTTTTATACTGGCTGAAGTAATCTGGTGCTTAAAATGGAGAGAAAACCGTTTTAAGGCTGTTTTTGCCAGTGTGGGTACTGTGTACAGTGTACTGAGATGCAGCTGTGTACTGTATCTGGAGACGCAGTCCGCCCCGGTTAGAAACCGTGCGTCTCTGTACTCTCATGCCGCCATAATGGCCAGCGACCCACTAGTCGGGACGCCGGCTTAGTACTCACCACTCTTCTTTCTTCTGGCTCTGTTAGCATGCTGCGGGAATGTACGCTCGCTGTGGTGGGGCTTGCGAATAGTTCCCTCAGGAGCTCAGTGTTCTGTCAGTGGGGAACGGGACCATTAACCCTTCAAGAGGTTGGGCTGTTCCCCCACCTAAGTCCCAAGAAGCAGGCAGGCTGGTGCCAAGCAGCCCTGCCTGAAAATAACATATAAAATAAATGCAGAAAACTCTTCAGGAGCTTCCATAAGCATGACCGGCTCCTCGGGGCACATTTTCTAAATTGAGTCTGGTAGGAGGGGCATAGAGGGAGGAGCCAGCCCACACTATCAAATTCTTAAAGTGCCCATGGCTCCTAGTGGACCCGTCTATTTCTATGGTAGTAAATGGAACCCCTGTATCCTCTAGGACGTAAGAGAAAATAGGATTTTAATACCTACCGGTAAATCCTTTTCTCTTAGTCCGTAGAGGATGCTGGGGATGCTTCAAGAACCATGGGGTATAGACGGGATCTGCAGGAGACATGGGCACTTTAAGACTTTGAATGGGTGTGAACTGGCTCCTCCCTCTATGCCCCTCCTCCAGACTCCAGTTTAAGTAACTGTGCCCAGGGAGACGGACATTTCGAGGAAAGAATTTATTGTTAAACCACGGTGAGCAGCTTACCAGCTCACACCTCCAGTATGCTGCAGAACGTGGCATTCAATAGAACACCAGCCGACGGCATGAAGAATATGCAGTAAATGCTGACATAAAGCATAAAACAACCTGTGTGTAAACACAACCAATAACAGCATAACGCATGCCACGGCATGAATAACGTCCTCAACAGGCTGACTGAAACGCAACCCACCTTGTGTCTAACCATCCCCAATAACTGCAGAAACAGTACGCACTGGGACGGGCGCCCAGCATCCCCTACGGACTAAGAGAAAAGGATTTACTGGTAGGTATTAAAATCTTATTTTCTCATACGTCCTAGAGGATGCTGGGGATGCTTCAAGAACCATGGGGTTTATACCAAAGCTCTAGAACGGGCGGGAGAGTGCGGATGAATCTGCAGCACCAATTGACCAAACAAGAGGTCCTCCTCAGCCAGGGTATCAAACTTGTAAAACTTTGCAAATGTGTTTGATCTCGACCAAATAGCAGCTCGGCAAAGCTGTAATGCCGAGACCCCTCGGGCAGCCGCCCAGGATGAGCCCACCTTTCTGGTAGAATGGGCCTTCCCGATTTCGGTAACGGCAATCCTGCCGTAGAATGAGCCTGCTGAATCGTATGACAGATCCAGCGTGCAATAGTCTGCTTGGAAGCAGGAGCCCCAATCTTGTTGGGAGCCCACAGGACAAACAGGGCCTCTGTTTTCCTAATCTGAGCCGTTCTGGCTAAATAGATTTTCAAAGTTCTGACCACATCGAGAGACTTCGATTCTGCCAAGGCGTCAGAAGCCACTGGCACCACAATAGGCTTGAAACGATGAAACCACTTTTGGCAGAAATTGCTGATGAGTTCTCAACTCCGCTCTATCAGCATGGAAGATTAAATAGGGGCTTTTGTGAGACAAAGCCGCCAATTTAGACACCCGACTTGCAGATGCCAAGGCCAACAGCATGACTACTTTCCAAGTAAGGAATTTCAACTCAACCCTACGCAAAGGTTCAAACCAATGAGATTGCAGGAACTGCAACACCACATTAAGATCCCATGGTGCCACTGGGGGCACAAAGGGAAGTTGGATGTGCAGCACGCCCTTCATGAACGTCTGAATTTCTGGAAGGGAGGCCAATTCTTTCTGAAAGAAAATAGATAAGGCCGAAAGTTGTACTTTTATGGAGTCCAACTTTAGGCCCGCATCCACACCTGCTTGCCAAAAATGGAGCAAACGCCCCAGCTGAAATTCTTCAGTAGTTCTTGGATTCACACCAAGACACATATTTTCTCCAAATACGGTGGTAATGCTTAGCCGTTACTTCTTTTCTAGCCTGAAGTAGTGTGGGAATGACTTCACTGGGAATACCCCTTCGGGCTAGGATTTGGCATTCAACCGCCATGCCGTCAAACACAGCCGTGGTAAGTCTTGATACACGCAAAGACCTTGCTGTAACAGGTCCCCTCGTAGAGGAAGAGGCCAGGGATCTTCTATGAGTAATTCTTGAAGATCTGGATACCAAGCCCTCCGGGCCAGTCCGGAACAATGAGGATCGCCTGAACCTTTGTTCTTCTTATGATCTTTATCACCTTCGGAATGAGTGGAAGCGTAGGGTACACATAGACCGACTGAAACACCCACGGTGTCACCAGGGCGTCCACCGCTATTGCTTGAGGGTCCCTCAACCTGGAACAATATCTCTGACGTTTCTTGTTGAGGCGAGACGCCATCATGTCTATTTGAGGAATTCCCCAACGACTTGTCACTTCTGCAAAGACCTCTTGATGACGACCCCACTCTCCTGGATGGAGATCTGCTGAGGAAGTCTGCTTCCCAGTTGTTCACTCCTGGAATGAAGACTGCTGACAGAGCGCTTGCATGTTTCTCCGCCCAGCTAAGAACTTTTGTGGCCTCCGCCATCGCAGCTCTTTGTTCCGCCCTGGCGGTTTATGTACGCCACTGCTGTTACGTTGTCTGACTTAATCAGGATGGGCAGACCGCGAAGAAGAGGTTCCGCTTGCCGAAGGCCGTTGTAAATGGCCCTTAATTCCAGAATGTTTATGTGCAGACAAGCGTCCTGGCATTTTCCCTGGAAATTTTCCCCCTGTGTGACTGTTCCCCAGCCTCGGAAACTTGCATCCGTGGTCACCAGGATCCAATCCTGGATCCCGAACCTGCGTCCCTCTAGGAGGTGAGAACTGTGCAGTCACCACAGGAGCACAGGAGAGAGATTCTGGTCCTGGAAGATAGGAATATTCCGGTGCATATGCAGGCGAGACCCGGACCACATGTCCAACTGGTCCCGCTAATACCACTCTGGCATTTAACCTGCTCACTTAATGGCCTCGTAGGCCGCAACCATTTTTTTCATCAACGGAACTTATTGATGGATTGACACTGTTGCAGATCTGACCCAACTCTGAATCCTCAGAGCTTTTTCCACTGGAAGAAACAAACTCTCAACAGTTCTGTAACTAACAGTATTCCCAACGCCGACAACCGCGTCATTGGGATCCACAGTGATTCTGGCAAAAATATAAAAACATACCCCCCCGGGATACAATCTCGGGAGTGTACCAAGAGCGCTGCTTCCACCACAATTCCTATACTATTATATTATTTCACAACCGGTTTTATATTCAATCTTTTTTATTTATAAAAATAGTACTCTAAATAAGCACAGATAAAAAGAATTTCATCATACATAATACATGCTGCAGCATAATAATTAATATTACAATTACAACCAAAAAACCTAAGAGGCTTGTTTGTATCCGGATCTGAGGCTTATGTTAAAAACAATTTAGCTGTGTAATGTCCACATTACATCAATATGTCCCAGTAGGTATAATAAATCCTTTCATTTCATAATCTCTGTGATCCAAGATTGATCCAATTAATAGGTGTATAAATCTTCAGATTGTCCCAAATTTACTTGGATTTTTAATAATGTGTGCACACATATATATTCTTTACCTTCACATTTGTTTATCATACGGATATTGATTTCACCTCCAGTGCTGGACTCTTTGCTGTTACGGTTCTCCTTTAATAATTGCAGACATCAATCATCGTATGCTTCTGCTCACAGTGCTCAGGCTCCCTCTGCTGGTATTTGCCCGTATTGCAGTTTACACTGTGTGATAGTGTTGCTGACCCCGTGTTACAGCGGTCCGGAGGTGAAACCTATTACCACGGTCACTCGAAAACGCGTTTCTCTGCCTTGATGCTCCCTCAGCGGCTTCCTCAGTTCAGGAGCCACCACTTTGTTGAAGAACTGTCAGGGAGAAAGCAACATTTTGCACCACTTGTTTCTTGACCTTGCCGAACTCAGGAGAGCGTCCCAGTACAGAATATTAATGACACTTTTACTATCGAAGGAAAACCATCATACCGCCATCACTCCGGTGAAATGGTAATGACAATCCTGAATAGCAAACCCAGGCAAGCCTAATGTGGAAGAAACCGCACTTAGACCCTCTTTCTCCTATTACAGATTGGAGATCCCTGCCCTGAGAGATTCCATCTTGTAGTTCAACTTCTTAAGTAGAAATTTTTGGGATTTTAGATATAGGATCGTTCTGACCGAGCCGTCCGGCCTCAGAAGTACGAAAAAGCTTGAACAACAGCTTTTTTTTGACCGGGATAGCAGGACAATGACCTGATCCTGACACAACTCTTGTATGGCGTCGCATACTACCTCCCCGTCCAGAGGAGAATCGGTAAGGTCTATTTGAAAAAACAGTGAGGGGAATCGTCTGGAAACTCCAGTATGTCCCCCTTGGGACTCTATTCTCAAACTCATTGGTCCATGTCCATACCAGGACTGACTGAAGAGTATTAGACGTGGACCCACCGGTGTGGGCTCCCGCAAGATAGACCCAGCGTCATGCGGTGGATGTGGCAGAAACAGAGGATGATATCTGCTTCTGCGAACTTGAAAAAACTGCTGACCTCTTACCTTTTCACCTTCCTCTACCTGCAAAGAAAGGGAAAACCGTATCCATTCGGTCGAAATGACTGCATCCTACAAAAATGCGTCACCAACCGTTGTGGGAGAACATATGTCAAGAAGGTAGACTTACCAGTGGTATCTGCCGAGATCAACTTAACAAACCATCCCCAAACCAGGTTTCACCTTCATAGGGAAGAGACTCCAGTTCTTCTCGGAGTCAGCTTCAGCATTCCATTGGTAAATCCACAACACCCTCCTAGTCGAGACCGCCATGGAATTGGCCCGCGAACCCAAGAGTCCCATACCTCTTGTAGTCGCACAGCAGTATGCTGCAATGTTCTAGATATGACCCAACTTAAGGACTATCCCCTCTCTCCCCAGGGTAATTATATCGGATGACAAGGTAACTGACCATTTCTGAATACAAGCACTCCCCCATGCGCATGTAATGCAAGTATAATCAAAGCATATAATTAAAATATCACTTAGCTTCCTGTAAACGATCCTTTGTGACAGGGCATCATGCAGAACAGGGGTTGACTCTCACTTTATTCTATCCACGGCGGGAAAAGAATAAACATTTGGGCTCCTCGTGAGGATTTGAAACCATCTTGTCACGGCTGACCTAGAGCTTTTTCAACAGAGCGACCAGCACATGAGAAGGAATAACTTTACTTCAGCATTCATTATAAATGTTAATATGAATATACACATTTAGATACACATATACCCACATATCTATCTTTATATATCTATATATATCATAAATATAGATTTTTGTCAGGAACAGCAGGCTACCTAGTGACGTTAATACGTTCTAAATGTGTATGAAACATGTACTGAATGCCAATGTTGTGGATCTAATCAGGAAACATCATGGTCGACATAAGAAATAGTATTCGTGTCGATATCAGTGAGTAGTAACTGGGCAAAATAACATCTTTGCGACCCCGAGGGGTCTGAGGGAAATATTTTGCGAATATTACGCCCTCCACCAAAATTACTACGTCTGTGTTCGAGCCACAGATCTATGCAACCGTACCATACACACATATATATATATATATATAAATATATACACACACACACACACACACACACACATACATACATACATACATACAGGTATAGCTTTCTGAAATGCATCACATTATCGTGTCAATTTTTACCCAGTCAGATTTGTTGGTGCCGACAGGGTCACCCACACACGTCTGTGTCTCCCATATAGTTTTCTCTTTGGAAAAGCATACATCTACCAACACGTTGACACTTATTTACATGAACCAAGTACCATCAGGGGTCGGCGGTGCCGACAGACATTCCCATAGCCGTTTGTGGTAGAGCACGCAGCCTCAGACATGTCGACTATAAGGGATAGTGTCAGGGAAACACAGAAGACGTTTACCAGCTCTTTTACACCACGCTAATTACATATTGTGCTTTATTTTTAACATACATTGCACTAAACAACTGTGCCCCCCCGCTTTTCACTGTGATCTGTTCAGCAGTGCTTTGGGAGGGCCAGCGTCTCTGAGGAGAAAATGGCGCTGGCTAGAGCTGAGGGCTAAGCCACGCCCCCTTCATGGCACGCTTCAGCCCCGCTATTTTCTATATATTTATACTGGCGGGGGTCTGTATTTAGTGCCCAGGCACTTAATATCTCTCTTGCCAGTCTCTATCTGAGGTATACATGCTGCCCAGGGCGCCCCCCCTGCGCCCTTGTAGTGCCGCTTGTGTGTGGGAGCAATGGCGCGCAGCGCGGTACCTCAGACACTAAACTCTTCTGCCGTCACTGAAGTCTTCTGTTCTTTCACTCACCCGGCTTCTTTGTTCTGGCTCTGCAAGAGGGGGGAAACGGCGCGGCTCCGGGAACGAGCAGCTAGGCGTACCAAGTGATCAGACCCTCTGGAGCTAATGGTGTGCAGTAGCCTAAGAAGCAGAGCCTTTGAACTCACAGAAGTAGGTCTGCTTCTCTCCCCTCAGTCCCACGATGCAGGGAGCCTGTTGCCAGCAGGTCTCCCTGAAAATAATAAACCTAACAAAGTCTTTTCCGAGAAACTCAGTAGAATTCCTCAGTGTGTGACCAGTCTCTCTGGGCACAGAATCTAACTGGAGTCTGGAGGAGGGGCATAGAGGGAGGGGCCAGTTCACACCTATTCAAAGTCTTAAAGTGCCCATGTCTCCTGCGGATCCCGTCTATACCCCATGGTTCTTGAAGCATCCTCAGCATCCTCTAGGACGTATGAGAAATATTTGCTGCTTTGAAGGTCCCAATGAGCACAGTGGCCTCCATCATCCGTAAATGGAAGAAGTTCGGAACCACAAGGACTCTTCCTAGAGATGGCCGGCTGTCTAAACTGAGCGATCGGGGGAGAGGGGCCCTAGTCAGGGAGGTGACCAAGAACCCGATGGTCACTCTGTCAGCTACAGCATTCCTCTGTGGGGAGAGGAGAACCTTCCAGAAGGACAACCATCTCTGCAGCAATCCACCAATCAGGCCTGTATGGTAGATTGGCCAGACGGAAGCCACTCCTTAGTAAAAAGCACATGGCAGCCCGCCTGGAGTTTGCCAAAATGCACCTGAAGGACTTTTAGACCATGAAAAACAAAATTTCTCTGGTCTGATGAGACAAAGATTGAACTCTTTGGCGTGAATGCCAGGCATCATGTTTGCAGGAAACCAGGCATCGCCATCTCCAGGCAAATACCATACCTACAGTGAAGCATGGCGGTGGCAGCATCATGCTGTGGGGATGTTTTTCAGCAGCAGGAACTGGAAGACTAGTCAGGATAGAGGATAAGATGAATGCAGCAATGTACAGAGACATCCTGGATGTTTTTATCCAGAGCGCTCTTGACCGGTTTCTGGATGCACAAAAAAGTTTTTTTACACACAAAATGAGCATTATATTTTATCAAAGTATTCGACAAAGAAGCCTATGCAAAATTGCATGTGCTCATACCACTTGGTGAAGCAGCTGGATCAATCTGAAGCAGGTATGTCTTCTACATGCTGGATGATAGTGGCCACTGTAATTTCTGGTCACTCAAAACTAATCTCATGCATCTTCTGCTTGATTTGTGGGAACAAAAAGAAATAGCAAAGGGCCAGGTCTGGACTGTACAGCGAATGGCCCAGAAAATCCACCACTATTGTGGACTTGCGGGCAGGTGCATTGGCGTGATGGAGAAGGGCACCTTGAATGCAAGTTCTTGGATGGCACCTGGATATAGCACTTGGGAAGGTATTGGTTGGTGTACCAATCCCCAGTGATAGTTTGCTGCTGCACAAGTGGTACGTTTGCTACATAATCAGTCTTGGCCACAAAAACAGCTACCATCTACTGGGCCACACTCGCTGACGTTGTGACTTCTGTGGTGGCGCACTCCAACTAGGATTCACGGAGCCAACTGTTTGATCTCTGAGTGGAAACTGCAAATCCAGTATTCATCGCCACTGATTATCTACCAGAGTTTGAGCATCCGCCATCAAACCTGGCCAGCATGTTGTTGCACCAAATCACCACAAGCCTCCTTCTGCTCTTGAGTCAGCTGATGGGGCACTCAGCACACAGAAATTTTGCTCAGGGCAAGCTTTTCGTGGAGTATCAAGGGCTTGCACCCCCCGATGAGATGCCTATCTCCTTCTCAAACTGGGCAAGTCGCCCTGGCATCTACCTCAACTATGGCCCGCATGGCAGCAACAATGTCTCCCGCTCTGAAATTTTGCAAACTACTCAAAGACAGTGGTTCAGGACAGCGCTTCCTCTCCAAAAGCAGCTCACAGTCTGTCAAAACTCTCCTGCTGTCGGAGACTACTCCTTCCTGTAGTCGTAAACGATCATGGCTCTCCATTGACTTCTGTTGAGCTCCATAACGACTTTGTGAAGGAAGTGAGCATGCCGACTTCTTCGGTGCCCAGTGCTGCTTATATACAGTTCTGTGCCTTGACATTTCACAAAACCCTTTGGTCAAAGATTACAGTTCACAACCAGTCATCTTGGGAAACTTAGTGTACACCCCTCATGTAAGGAAATATGAGAATATAGCCTATGTCGACATTACTCATAGACCGTGATTAAATATTAACATATTAGAATCTTGACATACCGTCCCTCGTGACTCCATGGCTAAATACCTTATCCTGACTGGTGCAGCAGCAGCTCCAACGGAGGCTTCCAGGTCCTGGAGGATATGTGACCACCACATCAAGGCGAGGCCAGAAATCCTTTGGCATTTTGGTATTTCTTTACTATCCCTGATCCGTACCCCCTAACCCTCCCTTCTAGATCCAAACCTTAACCTCCAGCGCCCCCCCCCCTAACCGTAATGAAAACATTCTGACAATGTCGATAATTCACCTGTCAACATTCTGAGAATGCTAAAATGCCGACAGGCATCGTGTCCGCAGTGTCTTCACCAGAAATGTAGACCTTGTTGTGTCGACATAGTAAAGGTCAACATTGTTATTTTCAAGCTTTTGACTACATCCCATCCTATACATACAGTATGTAAAGTATCAAAATGTACATACTGTACTGTGGTAATGGGCCATTGCTCCTATGCTGTATTTAAAATAAAAGATTTATACAGCTGGTGTAAGCAAAGTATCATTAGTTGTAGCAGCTGTATAAAAAATGTGTCTAATAAGGTTAAATAATGGGTGGATCTGCTTTTAGGAAGATTTGAATGCTGCTCCTATTGGTATAGTATACCTGCACAGAAAATAACTAGTTCAGAGTACTAATGAGTGTTCACTTTTACTGGGGGAGAGTGTACAATAGTAAACAGTATTATTGCAACATGCATCAAACGGGGATATAAATTATGGTAAAAAGTATTAAAGGAGAAGACTGTTAGTGAAAATGCTATATATACATTAGATGCAGCAGTATGTCAGTCCATTAATGTTCATTCTAGCACCCTGCACCTCTCACAACCCATGCAGTTACTCCTTTCTGCCTGGGGTGTTGCTCTCTGCTCTGGTGCTTCTAGCAGACTCCTGTCTGTATCTCAGCATGGAGCTATAGATCAGCATGTGATAGAAGCATCCGGAGCAGAGAGTGACACCCCAGGCTGGAAAGAGGAACTGCACGGGTTGTGAGAGGTGCAGGGTGCTAGAATGAACACTAGTCTATAATTTGTAGCAATACAAGAAAAAAAACACAGAGTGCGCAGCCAGAGTAATGTTACCACTTTCTCTGACGCATGTTATGGTGCCCACACACTGTGCGATTCTCACATGCTATTTGATCTTTTTAGTTCAAATCGCGCCATGTGTATTATCCCTTGCGATGCACGCTCCTGTGTAGTCCATATTGCAAGGCAAAATAGTATGTGCAGGCAGGTATTTCTGAACTACATCGCATACATTACGTATTGTAGTATTGTCAAATTCGGGTGTAGTTCAAATAGCATGTAGTTCAAATAGCATACACCGCTAAGTACAAATCGCATAGCACACATCGTATAGCTCAAATCGCACCTAGCACAGATGGCACAGTGTGTGGGCACCAATAGGCTTAATCCCAACACCTGTTAATAGTTCATGATTTATGCCTTTAGCTGCTTTGAAGTCTGGGAGTATAATCTGGATTTAGTTTATTTGTGTGTAGAACGTTGTTTTGAACTGCCTGGCAGTATCTTCTTGGTTACATGGAAGATTCCTCAGATAGCCTGCTGTTGTTGCAGGGGCTAGTAAGAATAGTGTTTTTTGTTTTATAGGAACAGTGACTCCTGGTACGGTTATTTCGCTGCCGTCCTCCTACTGTAAATGTGGTGTATGCTTTCAAGTAACACTGATTTTAGTGATCCACATTGTAAAGACAGGATTTTTTTTCTTTAGCAAATTGCATGCTCGTCACAATGTGTTACTGTTTTTCTTGAAATCACATTTAAACAAATCTGACGTTATGCACCATTCAAAACATCTTAGTACCTGCAAGCATTTGGATATTATATGGTATTGAAAGGGTTATTCATTCATCTTCACAGTTCATATTTTAATTTACTCAATTTAATTATTTCTTAATTAGGCATACATTTGCAAACTACAAACAATTTTTATGTACTCTATAATCCACAATACATTTGCAATGTATTTACTAATTGTTTGATCCTTCTTGGTTCAAATACTTATTTAGCATGATCTTCAATACATTAGTGCATTTAAGTGATCACTGCTACATTTTAACGATATAAACCAGTGACACAAATGGCCATTCCAATTTCCTTGTAAAATCAGTATTACACAATATACTTTTTTTTAAAAAAAAGGTATGACTGCAGTGGAATAAGGAACACTGATATCCTGAGACTTACCAGATTTTGATTTGGCCGAGATTTTAGTGCAATCTATTTTATATCTTTAACTGCATGTTTGACAATGTCTGGAAGGTAGCTCTGGTGCACTCCCAAACTTTAAGAATGGTAGACTTTGATGTGTGGATATCCAATGTATATAAGGAGTAAATAGAGGGAATATAATATTCTTACATGGTTGAACTAGTCTTGATAATGGTCTCCATGCACGTTAAACAGCCCTTCTACTCACACCTAGCGTCGAGTGTCTTGCATCTTTTTCCATCTCAATTAGTCTTATTTGCAAAATGATACTAATAAGACACACATGCAGCTTATGCTGATTAAAATGATATGCGGTATGCCTATATTCTGTGTGTGCGACCATGGCTGTATCTGCATACAAAATGGTACGTTACAGTGTTTTCCTAGAAAACATTGTATCATACCATTTCACAGTCAGACGCTTACATGGATGCTGCATACCATTTTAATCAAAGTCTGCTTGTGCGTCCTATTTGCAAGATTCGTGGTGTATTGAGGCAAGATGTATGAGAACATCTGTAGGTGGACAATTGTGAAATTTTGACAAAGGCACAAATTTTACATATTAAAGGTAAATGCAACTTGCACAAACTGTACGTCCTATATTTTCTTACTGTACACAATATATCTTCATTTTCTGTTTGGGATATAATTGAATAACTACAGATTTGCTCAACCTCATCGCACACACGACTATTCATGAATGTGACTGGTTCACCACAATTAGCGTGCATTGTACGAACACAAGTGCGACTATTCGCACCGGTGAGTGTAGTCACTGCGGCGATACGTCCCAACAATAATAGGTGGCACATCTGTACAAATTAAAAGCCAATCATATAGAAAGACATAACCCTAAAGACTGGAAGATTGTCAGAACTACAGTCACATTATTATGACCACCAGCTGATAGAGTAACCGCTGTGTGCAGCACAGACAGCAGCTAGATGGGCTGTACTGTCATTTTAGACACACATCTGGTAGACCCCAGGTTCATTTTGACGGTGAGCTACTCCACTGTAGTGTGTTGGTCGACACTCATGCACCTTTGTAGCAGACGCATATTTGCACGATAAAGCATGGAACCTGGCACGCCAAGAATGGAAGTTTGGCGCGACTACAGCAAAAGTGTACAAGGACACATCTGGACTGCATAATACGAAATTTGTCCTTATTGAGAATCATATTACAGATGCTAGCATATATATTAACATACATACATCAATTTTTTTCCAACAAATATTAAGACTTTGTCTTCAGGTTTCAAGGAATCAATGAAATGTAGAGTTATTGCTCTCTTGTCTTCTTCTGGGATAACCAAAACTCTCTGTTGCACTGTATTGACAGCCTGAAAACAAAACAGTATACAGATGAAAGAATGATTTTTCAACTCAAGAGAATAGACAGTACTAAAAACATGAGCCACAGACCCTGCTGCTCTCCCCATTAAAAAATATATATAATAATTTCACCAGGGATGTTTAAAGGTTATTAAACTAAAGGTTTACTAAAGAAAAGGTTACTAAATATGCAAACCAGGATATTAATTGCAAGCTAACTTATAATGGCAGTAATTGCAAACACTAACACATTGTGCCAATTGTGCAGGGTAAAAAATCTAAACTGGGTTTTATAATGTGTGACTGATAAAATACCCTATTTTCAAAATTTACGGGGCCGACTATTGTAAACTTATTTTGGAATCACAGGCACAGTAAATATATTTTTACATGGGCAATACAAACAGAAGTAAAAACCCCAAACATACAAAAGAAGCTTTTACACACCTATGACTACACAAAAATAATTTCTGTTACATCTACTGTTCACAGGGTTACCAAATATGCACTTTAGAAGTATTATCTACATAGGAGAGGCTCTAAGTAGAAACCTAAAGCTTATTTTTCGTTTCTAACTTCAGACACATTTTAATTACTATGACATTTAAATGCCAGTATAAAGTGTTCTTCCAGAGAGAAGAATAGATCTACATTTAAAAAAAATTTTTTTTTTTAAGTATGTCCTGGGTACAACATATATGAAATAAAATAAATGTGAATATATCTTGGACTGAAAGCTGATTGAGACATGTGGCGCCTAGTAGGAATATACAGAGTGACCAAATTGTTCACTGAATATAGAAACCGTTAGTAGGTGTCTGGAAGTTTATAGAAGGTAATTAGTGCTGTTTGATGTTTGAGTGTTTTCAAACTAAGAAATTGACTAAAAATAGTTTGAAGGTTTGACAGACAAAGGGACTCCACTTTTCTTTCCATACACAAGAGGAAAAAAACAGTATGCATACAGATGTGTCCTCACACAACTTTGCTGCACTCGCGTCAAACCTTCCCTCTTGGCACACAAGACCCATGAGACTCTGCAAGCGTCAGTCGTCTTTTTCCCCCAAAAATGAGACTTTGTTGCAACGCGATGAAGCTAGAATGCACCAGGAGACTGCGGGTATCTGTGTGCCACGGATTCTCTGAATCTGCATACAAAGTGGTACAATGCAGCAGCCGTGGCTTTTTTCCATGTCAAGTTCTGCTTTGCTTTATATGGAGTCAGTCGCACAGATATACAGACGTGTCTTCCTAGTTTGTTGGTGTTTTATACAGATGTAGCCATGCTCATCTTACTGCGATGTGGCATGCTGCTTCACGTGCCAGGCTGCAACTAATCACAGCCGGCGATCGCTTCATTAACTCCTTTAAGATTTTATGACTATATAGAAAACCACAAGAAAAATAGTTACATAATATTAGTTTAAATAAATACATTTTCAGTTGGTCTTCTATTTAACAAATTAACTTGTCAAAGTATTTCCAAAGTTGAAGTGTGGAGAGAATTATTAGTAAAACACTAGCAATGAAAAAACAGTTGCAGCCAAAAACATATTACAATTTAGATTTTAACTATATACTGTACAGTACAAGGAATAAATACATCCAAAAACTCAATAACGATATTACAGTATATACTGCAAACTACACTTTATCAGGTATCAAGCAGTGCCAAGTAAAAAAATAATAATAATGACTGTCCTGATGGCAATCGCAGATGATCTAGCAAACCTGTACAGTGTGACGCAATATGGAATTATAGCTAACCGGCAAATCTCATAGGAATAGGATGACAAACAAAATTCTGGTTTCCATCATAAAATAGATATATAAAATACAATGCCTAAAGGTGCATACACACTGCGATAAACATTTAGTCAATATCGCTCAATTTTCCCCTTCCGAGCAATATTGACTAAAATATCATACAGTTTGTACGCTGCAAACGACAGCCGGTTATCAGCGGTTTGTAACGACCCCCTCTGTTGGCTGTACATGCAACTCAATCTTTCCGTTTAAAAATAGGATTTTAATTGCCTACCGGTAAATCCTTCTCTTGTAGTCCGTAGAGGATGCTGGGGTCCATATTAGTACCATGGGGTATAGACGGGTCCACCACGAGCCATTGGCACTTTAAGAGTTTAATAGTGTGGGCTGGCTCCTCCCTCTATGCCCCTCCTACCAGACTCAGTCTAGAAATTGTGCCCGAGAAGACGACATACTTCTAGAAACACAGATAGTGGCGAGATTCATACCAGCTCACACAACAGGCAAATCCGGCTAACATGCCGGAAAACTCAGCAACAGCTGAAACCGTACTGAAACAGTAAATAACGCAGAACTTACCTAGGAACCAGGCAGTACTGAACTATAAAACCAATGCAGGAGAACACAGCGCTGGGCGGGCGCCCAGCATCCTCTACGGACTACAAGAAAAGGCTTTACTGGTAGGTAATTAAAATCCCATTTTCTCTTACGTCCTATAGCAGGGTTTCCCAACCTCGTTCCTCAAGGCACACTAACAGTCCTGGTTTTAGTGATATACAGGCTTGAACACAGGTGACTTAATTAGTACCTCAGTTATTTTGATTTAACCATCTGTGCTGAAGCCTGGATATCACTAAAACCTGCACTGTTGGTGTGCCTTGAGGACCGCGGTTGGGAATGCCTGTCCTAGAGGATGCTGGGGTCCATATTAGTACCATGGAGATGTACCAAAGCTCCCAGAAGGGGAGGGAGAGCACGGAGACTCCTGCAAGACCGCTTGACCAAACTTGAGGCCATCAGAGGCCAAAGTATCGAACCTGTAAAACTTAGCAAACGTGTTCGACCCAGACCAAGTAGCCGCTCGGCAAAGCTGTACAGCCGAGACACCCCGGGCAGCCGCCCAGGAAGAGCCCACCTTACGAGTAGAGTGGGCCTTAACAGATCTTGGACATGGCAATCCTGCCGTAGAATACGCATGCTGGATGGTGAACCTGATCCAGCGCAAAATCGACTGATAAGAAGCAGGACACCCAAGTTTCTTGGGATCATAGAGGACAAACAGAGAGTCAGACTTTCTGTGACGCTTCACATAAATCTTCAAAGCCCTCACAACGTCCAAGGCCTTTGAAGCAATTGAGGAGTCCATAGCCACTGGCACCACAATCGGTTGGTTGATATGGAAAGCAGATACAACCTTAGGCAGGAACAGCGGCCGAGTCCTAAGTTCCGCCCTACCTTCATGGAAGATCAGATAGGGACTTTTACAAGACAAAGTCCACAACTGCGACACGCGTCGAGCAGAAGCCAAGGCAAACAAAGTGACCGCCTTCTACGTGAGAAACTTGATGTCAGCCTCCTGTAGAGGCTCAAACCAAGCTGATTGTAGGAACTGCAACACCACATCAAGATCCCAGGGTGCCGTTGGCGCCACAAAGGGAGGCTGAATGTGCAGAACCCCTTTAAAAAAGGTCTGAACCTCAGGGAGGACAGCCAATTGTTTTTGGAAGAAAATGGAAAAAGCAGAGATCTGGACCTTAATGGAGCCCAATCTCAGTCCCATATCCACACCTGCTTGCAGGAAAAGGAGAAAACGTCCAAGTTGAAAATCCTCCGCAGGAAATTTCTTGGATTCACACCAAGAAACATATTTTTTTACAAATTCGATGGTAATGTTTAGACGTTACCCCCTTCCTAGCCTGTATCAGGGTAGGAATAACCTCACTCGGGATACCCTTCTGAGCTAATATCTGGCGTTCAACCTCCATGCCGTCAAAGGTAGCCATGGTAAGTCTTGATAAGCGAACGGCCCCTGCAGTAGCAGATCCTCTCGAAGAGGTAAGGGCCTTGGATCTTCCAGCAGAAGATCCAGTAGATCCGCGTACTAAGCCTTCCTTGGTCAGTCCGGAGCAATGAGGATTGCCAGAACCTTTGTTCTTCTTCCCAGTTGAAGAACTTTTGGTATCAGAGGAAGTGGAGGGAACACATACACTGACGTGAACACCCACGGTGTTACCAGTGTGTCCACCGCCACTGCCTGTGGGTCTCTCGACCTGGAACAGTACCTCCGCAGCTTCTTGTTGAGGCAGGAGGCCATTGTCTATGTGAGGAACTCCCCACCAACCGGTTACCTCCTCGAACACCTCCGGATGGAGGCCCCACTCTCCTGGATGGAGATCGTGTCTGCTGAGGAAGTCTGCTTCCCAGTTGTCTACTCCCGGAATGAAGATTGCTGACATCGCCACACCGTGCCTTTCTGCCCAGAGGAGGATTCTTGACACCTCTGACATGGCAGCCGTGCTCTTTATTCTGCCTTGTCGGTTTATGTAGGCCACTGTGGTCACGTTGTCCGACTGCACCTGAACAGCCCGATCCTGTAGAAGGTGTGCTGCTTGCAGAAGGCCGTTGTATACGGCTCTTAGCTCCAGGATATTTATTGGGAGAAGGGATTCTTGATTCGACCACTTTCCTTGGAAGGCTTCCCCATGAGCAACTGCTCCCCAACCTCTTAAGACTTGCATCTGTGGTTAGAAGGATCCAGTCCTGAACTCCGAACCTTCGGCCTTCCAGAAGGTGTGGTAGTTGTAGCAACCAGAGAAGCGAAATCCTGGCTTTCGGTGACAGACGTATCCTCTGGTGCATATGCAGGTGAGATCCCGACCACTGGTCCAAAAGATCCAACTGAAAGGATCGAGCATGAAACCTTCCGTACTGTAGAACCTCGTAGGAGGCAACCATCTTCCCCAGAAGGCGGATGCACTGATGAACCGATAACCGGGTAGGCTTCTAGACATCCCGGATCATTGTTTGAATCACCAATGCTTTCTCCACTGGTAGAAACATCCTCTGCACTTCTGTGTCTAGGATCATCCCCAGGAAAGACAGCCTCCTTGTCGGCTCCAGATGGGACTTTGGAAGGTTCAGGATCCAACCGTACTCCTTGAGCAGTTGTGTCGTGAGAGCAATGGATCTTAACAGCTTCTCCCTGGACGACGCCTTGATCAGGAGGTCGTCCAGATACGGAATTATGTTCACCCCTTGCTTGAGGAGGAGAACCATCATTCTTGCCATCACCTTGGTGAAGACCCTCGGTGCTGTGGAGAGGCCAAACGGCAAAGCCTGAAACTGATAGTGATCATCTAACAGTGCAAACCTGAGATATGCCTGATGCGGTGACCAAATGGGAATGTGAAGGAACGCAACCTTGATGTAAAGGGACAACAGGAACTCCCCCTCCGTCAGTCCTGAGATGACAGCTCTCAGAGACTCCATCTTAAATTTGCTTGAGATAAGGGTTCTAAGATTTTAAGTTCAGAATTGGATGTACCGAACCATCCGGCTTCGGTACCACGAAAAGGTTTGAATAGTAACCCTTGTTCCATTGATGAGGCGGAGCTGGAACAATGACCTCGGACACTACCAATTTTCGGATAGCTTCCAGAAGAATTGTTCTGTCTGCCGGCAGAGCTGGCAAGCCTGATTTGAAGAAACGGTGAGGTGGGAGAGTTTGAAACTCTAGCCTGTATCCCCTGGACACAATATCTTGTACCCAAGGGTCCAGGCCAGAAGACATCCAGATGTGTCTGAAATGCCGGAGTCTTGCCCCCACCTGACCTTCCTCCCGGCTGAGCTGTCCACTGTCATGCGGAAGACTTTGGGGTACCAGAAGCAGGATACCGGTCATGGGAACCTGCGGGAGCAGGCTTCTTTCCTTTAGCACGACCACCTCTGAAGGTGTGAGAAGGCTTGTTCTTTCTAGGCCTCGCGGCCGAAAGGACTGTGACGTGGCTGTTGTAAAAGGCTTCTTCGTAGCTGGTGCAGCTGAGAGGAGAAAAGGAGACTTACCCGCGGTAGCCGTGGCAATCCACGCAACCAGCGCCTCCCCAAAGAGAGCCTGACCCATATATGGAAGGCCCTCCACACTTCCTGGATTCCGCGTCCGCAGACCATTGGCGCGGCCAGAGACCCCTGCGAGCCGAGACGGACATGGAGGAGATCCCCGCAGCCATGGAACCCAGATCCTTCATGGGATCTACCAGGAACCCTGCAGAATCCTGAATATTACGTAAGAATAAATCAACGTCACCTTTATCCATCGTAATCAAGTCCTCCTGCAGAGTGATTGACCATCTGGCAATAGCTTTATAAATCCATGCACAGGCAATAGTAGGCCGCAGTATAGCCCCTGAAGCCGTGTAAATGGATTTGAGCGTAGCATCCACCTTGCGATCTATCCGGTCCTTCAACGCGGTAGATCCCGGGACTGGTAGAACCACCTGTTTTGATAGCCTGGAGACAGAGGCGTCAACTATCGGCGGAGACTCCCACTTCTTTCTATCTTCCTCTGGGAAGGGAAAAGCAACCAGGACCCTCTTAGGGATCTGGAATTTTTTCTCTGGATTTTCCCAGGCTTTTTCAAAGATAGCATTTAATTCCTTAGATGCTGGGAAGGTGAGGGAGAGGGAGGGGAGGGGGGGCTTTTTACTATCCGTGAAAAAGGCCTCCTCAACCTGCTCAGGAGTTGTGTCAGAAATGTGCAACACATCCCGTACGGCCTCAATCATCAACTGCACCCCCTTAGCAAGTGATGCCATCCCCCTCGACACATCGACGTCACTGTCTGCAGTGTCAGAATCAGTGTCTGTGTCATCCTGCATAATGGCAAGTGCACGTTTGTGAGAATGTACCGCAGGGGGACCCTGAGGGAGCAGTATCAGACCATACAACCATAGAGGATTGCAGTACCTGAATGGCATGCCCAGTTCTAGCAACCCTTTCAGAAATCTAAGAAATAGTCCCCCTAAGTGGCCAACCATTCCGGCTCTCTAGCTGGGATGTGCGCTGCAACAGTGTAATCCTGATTACATGGGATCGGATCTTCCTGAGAAGATAAATCCTCTGCAGCATATGAAACAGAGTCTCTAGACATGTTAGCAAATACACACCAACCACCCCACATATACACAGGGTATGGGCAGACAGAGTCCCCCCTCCCCCCAAGAACGGCAGAGACACACAGAGATTGGAGCCAACCCACACACAGTGCTATTATAGGTATAGGGAGACCCTAAACCAGCGCTGACTGTGTCCCTTAATAGGGGACACAGCCTTTACACAGCCTCCCCTCCCTTCTACAACCCCCTGGTACCGTACAGATAGCTGGAGTTGAACTGGAGGGATCTACCACTTGCATCCGACTGCAGGCAGGAAAATGGCGCTGAAACGATGCTGGGTCCGCTCTGAGAAGCTCCGCCCCCTTAATGGCACGTTCTTCCCGCTCTTCTGAGATTATACCGGCCTAAAGATTTTGTGCTGGCTGAGATCCGCAGACCCCGACAGGCTTGTTTGGCCAGTGTAGGATCAGGTGCTGGCTCAGGGCGCCCGTCAGAGCGCCGCACCGAAGTACCGCTGAGCCGTCTGGGAGCGCAGTTAATACTGCGCTCCTACCCTGAAGCCGCCATCATCACACCGACCCCCCGCTTGTTAGGAGGGATGGTGACTTACTCGCCACACTTCAGCTCTGCAAGGGGGTGGCGGTCTGCTGCTGGGGTGAGCAAGGGAACCTTGTGTCGGGCGCGATCTATCCTCTCTGGAGCTCAATGTCCAGTCAGCGGAGACAGTGGCTCAGACCCCGCAGGGCGGACACTGCTCCCCCCCTCAGTCCCTCGTTGCAGGCAGGCTGTTGCCAACAGCCTCCTGTAAAAAAAATAAACTCTAAAGGGTATAGAGGGAGGAGCCAGCCCACACTATTAAACTCTTAAAGTGCCAATGGCTCCTGGTGGGGACCCCAGCATCCTCTAGGACATAAGAGAAATAGACAATAGAATAACCACTGTAGCAGGAGGTGCCCAATTAGCTTATAGGGTAAATACATCTACGGGCTGACTGCCCATTCTATCGGCACCAATCTGATCTGTGATCTATATTGGGATCGAGGAAATTTAACATGTTAAAAATACCCATACTTGCTGAGTGCAAAATTTTTTTGTCGGAATGGGCAAATAGGGGATTCCCAACATGTTGGATTTCATCGATCCCCCGACCCAGTCATCGTGACAATGACAAATTGCACAGTTAAAAACTGGAAGTCTACAAGATAACTAATTAAGGCAGTGCATCCAGAGTACAGTTGTAGCATATATGGAGGCTTGGACACCAGAATGGTACGTAGCCAGGTTAAAATATGTAGTTCATTGGTCTACCAGACAACTAAAGACAAAATATGTATAGCAGGGTGCAGCATAATGGAGGGCTTGTAGAGGATAACTACATTATTATTTTTGATTCTTCAACTAAAACAAAAAGTGAAGTGATATCCAGAGTGACAGAATTATGAAAATTGTTTTGCAAGTTAAAATCAGCCTAGCAATAACATTTAAGGTGGATTAATGTAGTGATAGTTTGGTTAATGTAAAGTATGTAAAGTAATATAATAGAAGGATGCCCCAAAAGTTAATTCAAGCATAGAAATTTGTGTTTTAGTGGTGCCATCAGTGAGGTAAGGAAGGATGTGGGAAGCAACATGATTTTACATGGTAAAAACAAGGATGGGGAGATAACTGACCAGAAGACAAAGGAATAGCTTAAAAAGGTTTAAGTAATTGTATTAAAGAACTCTTTAAAATATATTGCTTGCAAGCATGTAACAGCATAGATACATAGTAATCAGGCGATTAAACAGGTAAAAAATGACTATTTTCAGGTGAAAACAGTAAATGCGCTTATTGAGTGTGAAAATAAGAATTTAATAACTACCGGTAATTCCTTTTCTCGTAGTCCGTAGTGGATACTGGGATGACATTAGTACCATGGGGTATAGACCGGGTCCACTGGAGCCTGGCACTTTAAGAAATCATTAGTGTGTGCTGGCTCCTCCCCTCTATGCCCCTCCACCAGACTCAGTCTAGGAAAACTGTGCCCGAGAAGACTGACATACCATGAGAAGGAAGTACAAGGAAAGCGGTGAGGTAACGTACCAACACACAACAGTAATAAACGATAGCAGCGCTAACCAGAACAGAGGGTAGCCACGCTAACTATAACAAGGATAGCAACGCTACGCAAACATGGAACAGGGACAGCAACAGCAGACCCAACCAAGAGCACTTACAACCAGGCAAGCAGGAACACAAAGCACTGAAGCGGGCGGCCCAGTATCCACTACGGACTACGAGAAAAGGAATTACCGGCAGGTATTAAAATAAGATTTTACTCACCGGTAAATCTATTTCTCGTAGTCCGTAGTGGATGCTGGGGACTCCGTAAGGACCATGGGGAATAGACGGGCTCCGCAGGAGACTGGGCACTCTAAGGAAGATTTAGTACTACTGGTGTGCACTGGCTCCTCCCTCTATGCCCCTCCTCCAGACCTCAGTTAAGGAAACTGTGCCCGGAAGAGCTGACATTACAAGGAAAGGATTTTGGAATCCAGGGTAAGACTCATACCAGCCACACCAATCACACCATATAACTTGTGATAAACTTACCCAGTTAACAGTATGAACAAACAACAGAGCATCAACCAATGGATGCCAACATAACATAACCCTTTATTAAGCAATAACTATATACACGTATTGCAGAAAGTCCGCACTTGGGATGGGCGCCCAGCATCCACTACGGACTACGAGAAATAGAATTATCGGTGAGTAAAATCTTATTTTCTCTAACGTCCTAGTGGATGCTGGGGACTCCGTAAGGACCATGGGGATTATACCAAAGCTCCCAAACGGGCGGGAGAGTGCGGATGACTCTGCAGCACCGAATGGGCAAACACAAGGTCCTCCTTAGCCAGGGTATCAAACTTGTAGAATTTTGCAAATGTGTTTGAACCCGACCAAGTAGCAGCTCGGCAAAGCTGTAATGCCGAGACCCCTCGGGCAGCCGCCCAAGAAAAGCCCACCTTCCTTGTGGAATGGGCTTTTCACTGATTTTGGATGCGGCAATCCAGCCACAGAATGATCCTGCTGAATCGTGCTACAGATCCAGCGAGCAATAGTTTGCTTTGAAGCAGGAGCACCCAGCTTGTTGGATGCATACAGGATAAACAGCGAGTCAGTCTTCATGACTCCAGCCGTTCTGGTTACATAAATCTTCAAAGCCCGGACTACGTCAAGCAACTTGGAATCCTCCAAGTCACAAGTAGCCGCAGGCACCACAATAGGTTGGTTCAAAGGAAAAGATGACACCACCTTTTGGCAGAAATTGCGGACGAGTCCGCAATTCTGCCCTGTCCATATGGAAAACCAGATAGGGGCTTTACATGACAAAGCCGCCAATTCTGACACACGCCTAGCCGAAGCTAAGGCCAACAGCATGACCACTTTCCACGTGAGATACTTTAGCTCCACAGACTTAAGTGGCTCAAACCAGTGGGATTTCATGAAACCCAACACCACGTTAAGAACCCAAGGTGCCACTGGTGGCACAAAAGGGGGCTGAATATGCAGCACTCCCTTAACAAACGTCTGAACCTCAGGCAGTGAAGCCAGTTCTTTTTGAAAGAAAACGGATAGGGCCGAAATCTGGACCTTTATGGACCCTAATTTTAGGCCCATAGTCACTCCTGACTGTAGGAAGTGCAGGAATCGACCCAGCTGGAATTCTTCTGTAGGGCCTTCCTGGCCTCACACCAAGCAACATTTTTTGCTGTCACGTCCTTCCTAGCCTTTATCAGCGTAGGAATAACTTCATCCGGAATGCCTTTTTCCGCTAGGATCCTGCGTTCAACCGCCCTGCCGTCAAACGCAGCCGCGGTAAGTCTTGGAACAGACAGGGCCCTTGTTGCAACAGGTCCTGTCTGAGAGGCAGAGGCCATGGGTCCTCTGTGAGCATTTCTTACAGTTCCGGGTACCAAGTCCTTCTTGGCCAATCCGGAACAATGAGTATTGTTCTCACTCCTCTTTTTCTTACAATTCTCAGCACCCTTGGTATGAGAGGAAGAGGAGGAAACACATAGACCGACTGGAACACCCACGGTGTTACTAGTGCGTCCACAGCTATCGCCTGAGGGTCCCTTGACCTGGCGCAATACCTTTTTAGCTTTTTGTTGAGGCGGGACGCCATCATGTCCACCTGTGGCAGTTCCCGTCGATTTGCAATCTGCGTGAAGACTTCTTGGTGAAGTCCCCACTCTCCCGGGTGGAGGTTGTGCCTGCTGAGGAAGTCTGCTTCC
Organism: Pseudophryne corroboree; assembly: GCF_028390025.1. NCBI lineage: Eukaryota > Metazoa > Chordata > Amphibia > Anura > Myobatrachidae > Pseudophryne > Pseudophryne corroboree. The sequence continues at coordinate 416,151,976 of NC_086447.1, read as the reverse complement.
CAGTTGACCACTCCCGGAATGAACACTGCTGACAGTGTGCTTACGTGATTCTCCGCCCAGCGAAGAATTCTGGTGGCTTCTACCATCGCCACCCTGCTCCTTGTGCCGACTTGGCGGTTTACATGAGCCACTGCGGTGATATTGTCTGACTGGATCAGAACCAGTTGGTCGCGAAGCAGGGTCTCCGCTTGACTTAGGGCGTTGTATATGGCCCTTAGTTCCAGGATATTGAGGTGAAGGCAAGTCTCCTGCCTTGACCACAGCCCTTGGAAATTTCTTCCCTGTGTGACTGCCCCCCACCCTCGAAGGCTTGCATCCGTGGTCACCAGGACCCAGTCCTGAATGCCGAATCTGCGACCTTCGAGAAGGTGAGCACTCTGCAGTCACCACAGGAGAGACACCCTTGCTCTGGGGGATAGGGTGATTAACCGATGCATCCGAAGATGTGATCCGGACCACTTGTCCAGTAAGTCCCATTGGAAGGTATGGAACCTGCCGAAGGGAATGGCCTCGTATGATGCCACCCTCCTTCCCAGGACTCGAGTGCAGTGATGCACTGACACCTGTTTTAGTTTTAATAGATTCCTGACCAGTGTCACGAGCTCCTGAGCTCTCTCTATCGGGAGATAATAAGAATTTACTTACCGATAATTCTATTTCTCGTAGTCCGTAGTGGATGCTGGGGACTCCGTCAGGACCATGGGGAATAGCGGGCTCCGCAGGAGACAGGGCACATCTAAAAAAGCTTTTTAGGTCACATGGTGTGTACTGGCTCCTCCCCCTATGACCCTCCTCCAAGCCTCAGTTAGGTACTGTGCCCGGACGAGCGTACACAATAAGGAAGGATCTTGAATCCCGGGTAAGACTCATACCAGCCACACCAATCACACCGTACAACTTGTGATCTGAACCCAGTTAACAGTATGATAACAAAACGAAGTAGCCTCCGAAAAGATGGCTCACAACAATAGTAATAACCCGATTTTTGTAACAATAACTATGTACAAGCATTGCAGACAATCCGCACTTGGGATGGGCGCCCAGCATCCACTACGGACTACGAGAAATAGAATTATCGGTAAGTAAATTCTTATTTTCTCTAACGTCCTAGTGGATGCTGGGGACTCCGTCAGGACCATGGGGATTATACCAAAGCTCCCAAACGGGCGGGAGAGTGCGGATGACTCTGCAGCACCGAATGAGAGAACTCCAGGTCCTCCTTAGCCAGAGTATCAAAATTTGTAAAATTTTACAAACGTGTTCTCCCCTGACCACGTAGCTGCTCGGCAAAGTTGTAATGCCGAGACTCCTCGGGCAGCCGCCCAGGATGAGCCCACCTTCCTTGTGGAATGGGCATCTACATATTTCGTCTGTGGCAGGCCTGCCACAGAATGTGCAAGCTGAATTGTACTACAAATCCAGCGTGCAATAGACTGCTTAGAAGCATGAGCACCCAGCTTGTTGGGTGTATACAGTATAAACAGCAAGTCAGACTTTCTGACTCCAGCCGTCCTAACTATATATATATATATATATATATTTTTAGGGCCCTGACCACGTCTAGTAACTTGGAGTCCTCCAAGTCCCTAGTAGCCGCAGGCACCACAAGAGGTTGTTTCAGGTGAAAACGCTGACACCCCTTTATGAAGAAACTGGAGACGAGTCCCAGTTCTGTCCTGTTCAAATGGAAAATTTTAATATGGGCTTTTGTAAGACAAAGCCGCCCATTCTGACAATCGCCTGGCCGAGGCCAGGGCTAACAACATGGTCACTTCCCATGTGAGATATTTGTCAACAGCATGGTCACTTTCCATGTGAGATATTTCAAATCCACAGATTTGAGCGGTTCAAACCAATATGATTTTAAGAAATCCCAACACTATGTTGAGATCTCACGGTGCCCCTAGGGGCACAAAAAAGCTGTATATGCAATACATCCTTTACAATCTGGACTTCAGGAACTGAAGTCAATTCTTTCTGGAAGAAAATCTACAGGGCCGAAATTTAAATGTTAATGAACCCCAATTTGAGGTCCAAAACACTCCTGTTTTCAGGAAGTGTAGAAATCGACCTAGTTGAATTTCCGTCGTGGAGCCTTCCTGGCCTCACCCACGCAACATATTTTCACCACATGTGGTGATGACGTTGTGCGGTCACCTCCTTCCTGGCTTTGACCAGGGTAGGTATGACCTCTTATGGAATGCCTTTTCCCCTCAGGATCCGGCATTCAACCGCCATGCCGTCAAACGCAGCCGCGGTAAGTCTTGGAATAGACATGGTACTTGCTGAATCAAGTCCCTTCTTAGCTCCCCAGGCCCTTAGTCCTCTGTGAGCATTTCTTGAAGTTCCGGGTACCAAGTCCCTCTTGGCCAATCCGGAGCCACTAGTATAGTTCATACTCCTCTATGTCTTATAATTCTCAATACCCTGGTTATGAGAAACAGAGGAGGGAACACATACACAGACTGGTACACCCACGGTGTTACCAGAACATCCACAGCTATCGCCTGAAGGTCTCATGACCTGGCGGAATACCTGTCCCGTTTTTTGTTCGGGCGGGACGCCATCATGTCCACCTTTGGTCTTTGCCAACGGTCCACAATCATGTTGAAAAACTTCCCTATGAAGTTTCCACTCTCCCGGGTGGAGGTCATGCCTGCTGAGGAAGTCTGCTTCCCAGTCGTCCACTCCCGGAAAGAACACTGCTGACAGTGCTATCACATGATTTTCCGCCTAGCGAAAAATCCTTGCAGTTTTCACTGCCCTCCTGCTTCTTGTGCCGCCCTTCTGTTTACGTGGGCGACTGCCGTGATGTTATCCCACTGGATCAATACCGGCTGACCTTGAAGCAGAGGTCTAGCTAAGTTTAGAGCATTATAAATTTGCTCTAAGCTTATTTATGCGGAGAGAATTCTCCAGACTTAATCACACTTCCCTGGAAATTTTTTCCTTGTGTGACTGTTCCCCAGCCTCTCAGGCTGGCCTCCGTGGTCACCGGCATCCAATCCTGAATGCCGAATCTGCGGCCCTCTAGAAGATGAGCACTCTGTAATCACCACAGGAGAGACACCCTTTTCCTTGGATATAGGGTTATCCGCTGATGCATCTGAGGATGCGATCCGGACCATTTGTCCAGCAGATCCCACTGAAGAGTTCTTGCGGGAAATCTGCCGAATGGAATTGCTTCGTAATAAGCCACCATTTTTACCAGGACTCTTGTGCAATGATGCACTGACACTTTTCCTGGTTTTAGGAGGATCCCGATTAGCTCGGATAACTCCCTGGTTTTCTCCACTGGGAGAAACACTTTTTTTGGACTGTGTCCAGAATCTTCCCTAGGAACAGTAGACGTGTCGTCGGAAAAAGCTGCGATTTTGGAATATTTAGAATCCACTCGTGCTGTCGTAGAACTACTTAAGATAGTGCTACTCCGACCTTCAACTGTTCTCTGGACCTTGCCCTTATCAGGAAAGCGTCCATGTTTCATCATTCCGGCCATTACCTTGGTAAAGACCCGGGGCGCCGTGGACAATCCAAACGGCAGCGTCTGAACTGATAGTGACAGTTCTGTACCAGGAACCTGAAGTACCCTTGGTGAGAAGGGCAAATTTGGACCTGTAGGTAAACGTCCCTGATATCCAGTGACATCATATCGTCCCCTTCTTCCTGGTTCGCTATCACTGCTCCGAGTGACTCCATCTTGATTTGAACGCTTGTATGTAAGTGTTCAAATATTTCAGATCTCACCGAGCCGGTTGGCTTCAGTACCACAATATAGTGTGGAATACTACCCCCTTCCTTGTTGTAAGAAGGGTACTTTGATTATCACCTGCTGGGAATACAGCCTGTGAATTGTGTGAGGGGGAGACGTCTCGAATTTCCAATGTACACCTGGGATATTACATGTAGGATCCCGGAGTTCCCTTGCGAGTGTTGCTGAAACTCTTGAGATGACCCCCTACCGCACCTGAGTCCGCTTGTACGGCCCCAGCGTTATGCTGCGGACTTGGCAGAAGCCGTGAGGAGCTTCTGTTCCTGGGAATGAGCTGCTTGCTGCAGTCTTCTTCCCTTTCCTCTCCCCCTGGGCAGATATGACTGGCCTTCGCCCGCCTGCCCGTATGGGAACGAAAGGACTGAGACTGAAAAGACTGTGTCCTTTTCTGCCAATATGTGACTCGGGGTAACAAAAGGTGGATTTTTCAGCTGTTGCCATGGCCACCAGGTCCAATGGACCGCCCCTTTATACGGCAATACTTCCATATGCCGTCTGGAATCTGCCTCACCTGACCACTGTCGTGTCTTCGTCTGGCAGATATGTACATCACATTTACTCTTGATGCTAGAATGCAAATATGCCTCTGCGCATCACACATATATAGAAATGCATCCTTAAAATGCTCTATAGACAATAAAATCCTGTCCCTGTCAAGGGTATCAAAATTTTCAGTCAGGAAATCCGACCAAGCCCCCTCAGCGCTGCACATCCAGGCTGAGGCGATTGCTGGTCGTAGTATAACACCAGTATGTGTGTATATACTGTTATGATATTTTCCAGCTTCCTATCAGCTGGCTCCTTGAGGGCGTCCGTATCTGGAAACGGTAACGCCATGTTTTTTATAAGCGTGTGAGCGCCTTGTCCACCCTAAGGTGTGTTTTCCAACTCGCCCTTACTACTGGCGGGAAAAAAGGGTATACCGCCCATAACTTTCTGTCGGAGGAACCCCACGTATCATCACACACTTCATTTAATTTATCTGATTCAGGCAAAACTACAAGTAGTTTATTCCCACCCTACAAAATACCCTTATTTGTGGTACTTGTGGTATCAGAAATACGTAACACCTCCTTCATTGCCCTTAACATGTAACTTGTGGCCCTAGAGGAAAACTACGTTTGTTTCTTCACCGTCGACACTGGGGTCAGTGTCCGTGTCAGTGTCTGTCGACCGACTGAGGTAAATGGGCGTTTTTACAAGCCCCTGACGGTGTCTGAGACGCCTGGACCGATACTAATTTGTCCGCCGGCTGTCTCATGTCGTCAACCGGCTTGCAGCGTGTTGACATTATCACGTAATTCCATAAGTAAGCCATCCATTCTGGTGTCGACTCCCTAGAGAGTGACATCACCATTACAGGCAATTTTCTCCGTCTCCTCACCAACATTTTCCTCATACATGTCGACACACACGTACCGACCTACAGCACACACATACAGGGAATGCTCTGATAGAGGACAGGACCCACTAGCCCTTTGGGGAGACAGAGGGAGAGTTTGCCAGCACACACCAAAAGCGCCATAATGTATATAACAACCCTAGAAGGTGTTGTTTCTACATATGGGCTCTTAATATATAATTATATCGCCAATTTATGCCCCCCTTCTCTTTAACCCTGTTTCTGTAGTGCAGGGGAGAGTGGGAGCCTTCCTCACCAGCGGAGCTGGTCAGGAAAATGGCGCTGAGTGCTGAGGAGAATAAGCTCCGCCCCTTTCACGGCGGGCTTTTCTCCCGGTTATTAGGAAAACTGGCCTGGGTTAAATACATACATATAGCCTTAATGGCTATATGTGATGTATTTATTTGCCTCTAAGGTAATCTATATTGCTGCCCAGGGCGCCCCCAGCAGCGCCCTGCACCCTCCGTGACCGAGATCAGTGAGCCGTGTAGCAACAATGGCGCACAGCTGCAGTGCTGTGCGCTACCTTCATGAAGACTGAGGAGTCTTCTGCCGCCTGTTTCCGGACCTCCGTTCTGCCGTTCTTCAGCGTCTGTAAGGGGGATCGGCGGCGCGGCTCCGGGACGAACCCCAGGCTAACCTGTGTTCCGACTCCCTCTGGAGCTCAGTGTCCAGTAGCCTAAAACTTCAATCCTCCTGCACGCAGGTGAGTTGCAAGTCTCTCCCCTAAGTCCCTCGTTGCAGTGATCCTGTCGCCAGCAGGAATCACTGATTAGAAACCTAAAAAAAAACTTTTCTAAACAGCTCTTTAAGAGAGCCACCTAGATTGCACCCTCTCGGACGGGCACAAAAACCTAACTGAGGCTTGGAGGAGGGTCATAGGGGGAGGAGCCAGTACACACCATGTGACCTAAAAAGCTTTTTTAGATGTGCCCTGTCTCCTGCGGAGCCCGCTATTCCCCATGGTCCTGACGGAGTCCCCAGCATCCACTAGGACGTTAGAGAAAAACCTTTTTCTGGTCTGTGTCTAGGATCATGCCTAGGAGAGGCAGATGAGCTGTAAGAACCAACTGCGACTTTGGAATATATAGAATCCAGCCGTGTTGCCGTTTCACTTCCAGAGAAAGTGATACGCTGTTCAGCAACTGCTCTCTTGATCTCGCTTTTATGAGGAGATCGTCCAAGTACGTGATAATAGTGACACCTTGCTTCCGCAGGAGCACCATCATTTCCGCCATTACCTTGGTGAATCTTCTCAAGGCCGTGGAGAGACCAAACGGCAACGTCTGAAATTGGTAATGACCATCCCGTACCGCAATTCTGAGGTACGCCTGATGAGGTGGATAAATGGGGACATGAAGGAATGCATCCTTTATGTCCCGAGTCACCATAAAATCTCCCCCTTTCAGGCTTGCAATAACCGCTCTTAGCGATTCCATCTTGAACTTGAACCCTTTCAGGTATATGTTCAGGGATTTTAAATTCAATATGGGTCCGACCGAACCGTCTGGTTTCGGGACTACAACATGGTCGAATAATAACCCCCTCCTTGTTGAAGGAGGAGAACCTTGACCACCATCTGTTGAAGATACAATTTATGAATTGCAGTTAACACTGTTTCCCTCTCGTGGGGGGAAGCCGGCAGGGCCGTCGGTGAGGGGGCATCTTCTCAAAGTCCAGCTTGTATCCCTGAGACACAATATCTATTGCCCAGGGATCTAACAGGGAGTGAACCCACTTGTGGCTGAACTTACGAAGGCGTGCCCTCACCGAGCCTAGCTCCGCCTGTGGAGCCCCAGCGACATGCGGTGGATTTTTGTAGAGGCCAGGGAGGACTTCTGTTCCTGGGAACTAGCTGTGTTGTGCAACTTCTTTCCCCTGCCCCCGCCTCTGGCAAGAAAGGACGCACCTCTGACTTTCTTGTTTCTTTATTCGAAAGGCTGCATTTGATAATGTCGTGCTTTCCTAGGCTGTGCAGGAATATAAGGCAAAATATCAGAATTACCAGCTATAGCTGTGGAGACCAGGTCCGAGAACCCTTCTCCACACAATCCTCAGCCTTCCACATGCCTCTTAAGTCGGCATCATCTGTCCATTGCATATTCTACAGGACACGTCAAGCAGAAATCGACATAGTATTGACTCTAGGACCCAGTATACTCATGTCTCTTTGGGCATGTTTTATATATATATATATATATATATATATATATATATATACCTATCACTTAAGACAGCATCTTTAATATATATATATCTCTATATATACATATATATAGATCTATATGCATACTAGGGTCTCAATCTCTGCTGATAAGGTACCTGTATACGCTGCCACAGCGCTATAAACCCATGCCGACACAATCGCCGGTCTGAGTAGTAAACTAGAATGTGCACGCTATCTGCAGGATCCCTGAGAATAGCTAGTGCTACCTTCTGTGCAAACGTGACACCCTAGGGGAAGATTCCCATCACATCCTGGCCCTAGTGGGGAAAGGATACTGCTTGAGAATTTTTTGTGGGAAGCTGCAGTCTCTTGTCTGGAGATTCCCGCTCTTTTTCCTCATGAGAGGAGGGAAATTTACCTCAGCTTTCTTCCCCTTAACATGTGTACCCTTGTGTCAGGGACAGATGAGTCATCAGTGATATGCAAATCATCTTTTATTACAATAATCATATATTGAATACCTTTCAGCCATCTTGGCTGTAACTTTGCATTATCGTAGTCGACACTGGAGTCAAACTCCGTGTCGATATCGGTGTTTATTATTTTGGATAGTGAGCATTGTGAGACTCTGAAGATCTCTGTGACATAGGGACAGACAAGGGAAGATTTCCTGTCTGTTCTCTAATCTTTTGTGCAATAAATTCACCTCAGCTCTTACACATATCCAAACAGGTGTCGGCGTTGTCGACGGAGACACCCTCTCACACACATATTTGCTCTATCTCCTCCTTAGGGGAGCCTTTTACCTCAGACATGTCGACACACACGTACCGACACACCACACACACAGGGGATGCTCTATTTGAAGACAGTTCCCCCACAAAGGCCCTTTGGAGAGACAGAGAGAGAGTATGCCAGCACACACCCCAGCGCTATATGACCCAGGAATCACACAGTAACTTAGTGTTAACCCAGTAGCTGCTGTATATATTGTTTTTACGCCAAATTTATGTGCCCCCCCTCTCTTTTTCACCCTCTCTATCGTGCAGGGGAGAGCCTGGGGAGCTTCCTCTCAGCGGATCTGTGGAGAGAAAATGGCGCTGGTGAGTGCTGAGGAAGAAGGCCCCGCCCCCTCAGCGGCGGGCTTCTCCCGCGATTTTGTGTAAAATTAATGGCGGGGGCTCATGCATATAACAGTGTCCAACTGTATATATGCTGCTTTTGCCAGGAGGTACTTAATTGCTGCCCAGGGCGCGCCCCCCCCCCCCCCCCCTGCGCCCTGCACCCTACAGTGACCGGAGTGTGTGGGTGTAATGCGGGAGCAATGGTGCACAGCTGCAGTGCTGTGCGCTACCTCATGTGAAGACAGGAGTCTTCTGCCGCCGATTTCGATGTCTTCTTGCTTCTGCCGGCTTCTGTCTTCTGGCTCTGCGAGGGGGACGGCGGCGCGGCTCCGGGAACGGACGACAAGGTCAGGTCCTGTGTTCGATCCCTCTGGAGCTAATGGTGTCCAGTAGCCTAAGAAGTGCAACCTAGCCGCAGTTAGTAGGTTTGCTTCTCTCCCCTCAGTCCCTCGTAGCAGAGAGTCTGTTGCCAGCAGAAGCTCTCTGAAAATAAAAAAACCTAACTAAAATACTTTCTTATTAGCAAGCTCAGGAGAGCCCACTAAAAGCACCCAGCTCTGGCCGGGCACAGATTCTAACTGAGGTCTGGAGGAGGGGCATAGAGGGAGGAGCCAGTGCACACCAGTAGTACTAAATCTTTCTTAGAGTGCCCAGTCTCCTGCGAGGCCCGTCTATTCCCCATGGTCCTTACGAAGTCCCCAGCATCCACTAGGACGTTAGAGAAATTCTTATTTTCTCTAACGTCCTAGTGGATACTGGGATGACATTAGTACCATGGGGAAGTCCCAAAGCTCCCGTCGGGTGGGAGAGTGCCGAGACCCCTGCAAAACTGCCTGACCAAACTGAAAGTCATCTTTTGCCAAGGTGTCGAACCTAAAGAACTTTAGGACGTGTTTAAACCAGACCACGTAGCTGCATGGCATAACTGTAAGGCCGAGATGCCCCGGGCAGCCGCCCAGGAAGAACCCACCGACCTTGTCGAGTGGGCCTGGATAGAACTCGGCAGCGGCACTGCTGCCGAAGAATAGGCTTGTTGAATGGTCAACCTGATCCAACGAGCAACTGACTGCTAAGAAGCAGGACAACCAATTTTGGTAGCGTCATAAAGGACAAAATTCGAGTCAGATTTCCTGTGATGAGCCGTCCTATTGACGTAAATTTTCAAAGCCCTCACAACGTCCTGGGACGTTGGAGCAACTGATGTGTCAGCCAACACTGGAACCACTATTGGCTGATTTATGTGAAAGGCAGACACCACTTTCGGCAAAAACTGCGGGCGAGTTCTGCCCTATCCACGTGAAATATCAGAGACGGGCTCTTACAGGATAAGGCCCCTAATTCTGACACACGTCTTCCAGAGGACAAAGCCAGCACCATGACAGTCTTCCAAGTTAGATATTTCAAGTCCACCCTTTGCAAAGGTTCAAACCAGTCTGACTGGAGAAAGGTCAAGACCACACTGAGGCCCCACAAAGCCATAGGAGGGACAAAAGGTGGCTGAATGTGAAGAACACCTTTGAGGAATGTCTGTACTTCCGGCAGTACTGCTAGTTGTTTCTGGAAGAAGATAGAGAGACGAAATCTAAACTTTGATGGAGCCCAACCTTATGCCCTTATCCATGCCTGCTTGCAGGCAGAGCAGGAAACGGCCCAGTTGAAACTCCGCAGGAGAATATTTTCTACACTCACACCACGAAAAATATTTCTTTCAGATACGGTGGTAATGTTTTTACGTGGCCACCTTACGGGCCCGGACAATAGTAGCCGCAGTAAGTCTGTCAAGACGAACGGTCCTTGTTGAAGAAGGTCCTTGAGAAGCGGCCAGGGTTCCTCCAGAGACATGGTCAGGAGGTCTGCATACCAGGACCTTCGAGGCCAATCTGGGGTAATGAGAAAAACCCGAACGCTTTCCCTTTTGAGTCTTTTTAGAACTCCAGGAATGAGAGGGATTGGAGGAAACAGGTGTACAAACTGGTAAGTCCACGGTGGCATCAGAGCGTCCACTGCTGCAGCCAGCGGATCCCTCGTTCTGGAACAGTAACGATGGAGCTTCTTGTTGAGACGAGAAGCCATCAGGTCTATCTGCGGACAGCCCCATCAGTGAACCAGCTGTTGAAACACCTGAGGGTGAAGACCCCATTCCCCTGGATGGAGGTGGTGCATGCTGAGGAAGCCCGCTTCCCAATTGTCCACGCCTGGAATGAATACGGCTGAGATGGCCCTTGCATTTGCCTTCACCCAGAGAAGTATCCTTGACACCACTCGCATTGCGGCCTTGCCACTTGTACCTCCCTGTCTGTTTATGTACGCCACCGCCGTGGCATTGTCTGAATGCACCTGGATGGCTTGATTGCGAAGGAGATAGGAGGCTTGCAGAAGAGCATTGTAAATTGCCCTGAATTCCAGGACATTTATTGGGAGTGCAGATTTCTGACTCGACCACTTCTCCTGGAACTGGGTCCCCTCGGTCACAGCACCCCTACCCCGTAGGGCTAGCATCCGTTGTCAGTCCAAGACTGGGTACTGAAACTCTGACCCTCCACAAGGTGAGACTTGTAGCCACCATAACAGGGAGATTCGTGCTTTTGGCGACAGAGCTATACTCTAGTGCATGTGCAGGTGAGATCCTGTCCACTTGTCCAGCAGATCCAGCCGAAATGGACGTGCATAAAGTCTGCCGTACTGGGTTGCCTCCTACAAGACAACCATCTTTCCCAGTAAGCGAATGCAAAGAAGAACCGAGATCTTGTGGGGTCTGAGCACCGAGCGGACCATAGCCTAAATAGCCAAGGCCTTGTCCATTGGAAGGAATACCTTCTGAGACACCGTGTCATTCCCAAGAACTGAATTCTTTGTGACGGTTCCAGGGGAGACTTCTGGAGATTTAGGATCCACCCATGGTCTGTAAGCAGGCAAGTAGTCTAGTCGATGCTGTGTAGCAGACGTTCCCTGGACACCGCCTTTTTCAGGAGATCGTCCAAATAGGGGACAATGTTGACTACCACCCTGCGCAACTGCAGCATAATCTCCGCCATGACATTTGTGAATACCCTTGGAGCTGTGTAGAGACCAAAGTGTAAGGCTGGAAGTGGTGGTCCAGTATAGCGAACCAGAGGTAAGCCTGATGAGGAGGCCATATGGGGATATTTAAGTAAGCATCCTTGACATGCAGGGACACTGGGAACTCCCCCTCATCTAGACCGGAGACCACCGCTCTCAGGGACTCCATCTTGAATTTGAACACACGTAGATACAGGTTCAAGTTTTTGAATTTCGGGTTCAGAGGATTTTGGTTTTACGTTAAAAAAACAATTACTCTTCTGGTTCTGCCTCTTTATCTGGTATGCTGAGGACTTCTCAAACAGCATAAATCAGAGCCTCAACCCCCGGGGTCAGAGAACTGTCATCTCCCTCATCCAGCTCTGGCATGTCGGTATCACAGTCAGACTGAAGCACCTGTGGGAGTGTGCGTTTATGAGAGATCAAAACATGAGGGACACACAGTCTTTTTCCCAGACATTCTTATTACAGAAAACACACAGAGTTAGGTGAACATACACAGCACAGTGACAACACAGATAGTGAAACAGCACAACAACCCCAGACAGCCTGAATGGAGTGACACAGAGAGGATTGAGACCAGCACACAATACCTCAGTCAGGACAGTGCTCCATCTGGGTACACTAATAATAAAATATATATATATATATATATATACACACACACACACACACACACACACACACACACACATACATACATACACAGGTTGAGTATCCCTTATCCAAAATGCTTGGGAGCTGAAGTATTTTGGATTTTTCCGTAATTTGGAACAATTGCATACCATAATGAAATATCATGGCGATGGGACCCAATTGTAAGCACAGAATGCATTTATGTTTCATATACACCTTATACACACAGCCTGAAGGTTATTTTAGCCAATATTTTTAATAACTTTGTGCATTACACAAAGTGTGTCTACATTCACACAATTCATTTATGTTTCATATACACCTTATACACGCAGCCTGAAGGTCATTTACTACAATATTTTTAATAACTCTGTGTATGAAACAAAGTTTGTGTACATTGAGCAATCAGAAAACAAAAGGCTTCACTATCTCACTCAAAATATTCTGTATTTCGGAATATTTGGATATGGGATACTCAACCGGTATGTATATTATATATATATATATATATATATATATATATACATACAGTGGAGCAAAAAAGTATTTGGACAGCCACCGATTGTGCAAGTTGACTCACTTAAAAAGATGGGAGAGGTCTGTAATTTCCACCATAGGTACACTTCAACTGTGAGAGACAGAATCTGAAAGAAAAAAAACTAGGAAATCACATTGTATGATTTTTAAACAATTTATTTGTATATTCTTGCGGAAAATAAATATTTGGACAATCAAAAAGTTTAAGGGTGCATACACACGGTGAGATTCGGACTTATCCGATTCTCACCGTGCGACAGGGGGCCGGGTCGGCACTTAGCCAGTATCGCAAGCACATAATAACTGTGCTTGCGATGCTGGCTATGTGCGATTTCAATCCTGACTATCTCTTCTATAGAGATAGTCAGGATTGACTTGCCTGCACAGCCTATTTTTTCTTCCGATGCCGACCGCGCGGGGCCGCGCATCGGCATCGGATCGGGATCGCAAGGTGACTGTCACCTTGCGATCTGCACTATATTTTCTTCCGATTCTGACTATATAGTCAGAATCGGAAGAAAATATCTTACCGTGTGTACACACCTTAACTCAATACTTTGTAATATAACCTCGGTTGGCAATTACAAAGGTCAAACGTTTCCTGCAGTTCTTGACCAAGTTTGCACATATTGTAGCAAGTATTTTGTCCCACTCTTCCATGCAGATCTACTCTAGATCTGTCATGTTTTGGGGCTGTCGCCGGGCAACACGGACTTTCAACTCCCTCCACAGATTTTCTATTGGGTTGAGGTCTGGAGACTGGCTAGGCCACTCCAGGACCTTGAAATGCTTCTTATGGAGCCACTCCTTAGTTGCCCGGGCGGTATGTTTGGGGTCATTGTCATGCTGGAAGACCCAGCCACGTTCCATCTTCAATGCTCTTACTGAGGGAAGGAGGTTTTTGCCCAAAATCTCACGATACATGGGCACATTCATCCTCTCATTAATACGGATCAGTCGTCCTGTCCCCTTTGCAGAAAAGCAGCCCCAAAGCATGATGTTTCTACCCCCATGCTTCACAGTGGGTATGGTGTTCTTGGGATGCCACTCTCTCTCCAAACACGGCGAGTGGAGTTTATACCAAAAAGTTTGATTTTGCTCTCATCTGACCACATTACATTCTCCCAATCCTCCTCTGGATCACCCAGATGGTCACTGGCAAACTTAAGACGGGCCTGAACATGTGCTGGCTTTAGCAGGGGGATCTTTCGGGCGCTGCAGGATTTCAATCCATGACGATGTAGTGTGTTACTAATGGTAACCTTTGTGACAGTGGTCCCAGCTCTCTTGAGGTCATTGACCAGGTCCCCAGTGTAGTTCTGGGCTGGTTCCTTACCGTTCTCAAGATCATTGATACCCCACGAGGTGAGATCTTGCATGGAACCCCAGGTCGAGGAAGATTGTCAGTGATCTTGTATTTCTTCCATTTTTTAATAATTGCGCCAACATTTGATCTCTTCTCACCAAGCTGCTTGCCTATTGTCGAGTAGCTCATCCCAGCCTTGTGCAGCTCTACAATTTTGTCCCTGGTGTCCTTAGACAGCTCTCTGGTCTTGGCCATGGTGGAGAGGTAGCAGTCTGACTGTTTGACGGTGTGGACAGGTGTCTTTTATACAGATAACCAGTTCAAACAGGTGCCATTAATACAGGTAACGAGTGGAGGATAGAAGAGCTCCTTAAAGAAGAAGTAACAGGTCTGTGAAAGCCAGAAAACTTGCTGCTTGGTAGGTGTCCAAATATTTATTTTCCACAAGAATATACAAGTAAATTGTTTAAAAATCATACAATGTGATTTCCTGTTTTTTTTTCAGTTCCTGTCTCTCACAGTTGAGGTGTACCTATGATGGAAATTACAGACCTCTCTCATCTCTTTAAGTGGGTCAACTTGCACAATCGGTGGCTGTCCAAATACTTTTTTGCCCCACTAACTATATCTATATATATATCTATATCTATCTCTCTCTCTCTCTCTCTCTCTATATATATATATATATATATATATATATATATATATATATATATATATATATATATATATATATATATATATATATATATATATATACACACATACACAGATGCAGGTAATCCTAGATAAAGGAAAAGGGCGGCACTCCTCCGGTCCTCACTAAGACCTGCATCTGTACATCACCTCACAGGGAAGGCACACCGGCATTGAACTTCATCCTGGAGTGCCCTTTCACATGTCCACATTATATATATATATATATATATATATATATATATATAAAACCAGGGACACTCCAACTAGCAGTATAAAGACGTCCAACAGATTCACAACCCTGCAGAGATATGGCTCAAACAGTGACCAGGGTTTTTTATCCCAAAGACCAGGCACAAGACAAAGGAACACCATAAGAAACACAGTGAGAGGACATACGTCACGCATCGCCCCTCAAAAGAAGACATACAGAAGAAGAGGATCCCGAGGAGGCAGGAAATTAAAAAACAAACAAAAAAAAAAACCCACAAAAACATTGTAACAACCAACCCAAGAGAAAAAGGCATATTCAACTTATCCCAACACACCTTAACAGAACCAGAAATATCCCTTTTAGACAAAGGACTCACTTTTGCACCGACAGGAGGCCTTAACAAGTTCGAGACATTCATCGATCTTAACAAGTTTGTTAGGAAATTAACATTAAAAAAGACACTTTCTAAAGAAAGAAGATGCAGTCATAGCTAACTATGAAAGCCGCTCTAAATCGGGCATAAAACCAACTTCTAAGTACTACCCTTTAGAGTCCAAAGGGAGTAATATTAGCTTGTTCTACGAACTAGTGAAAAAGGACCTGTGTGACATGGACCAGGAAAAAATAAGAGAGAGGAATATCAACAACAGAGAGAGTGAGGCCCTACAAATTTACAGAAGAACAAAGGGATTATTATAAAACAAGCTGATAAAGGAAGGAGTCGGGGGGCTGGTCATTATGGATTGGGACAAATATATCACAGAGGCAGAAAGACTGCTATCAGATGGAGAGTCTTACAAAAAACTCACAGGTGACCCGAAGGATTACTACATTGAAGAATTGAGGACACTTCTACTACATGGTCTAAGAACAGAAATCATCACCAAAGAGGAGTACCAATTCTTAATGAGATCAGACCCCACCACCCCCATCTTCTATTTACTACCAAAGATTCATAAAAGCTTGGACAACACGCCCGGAAGACCAATTGTGGCGGGTATAGACTCACTTATGTCACGATCCGGGTATCTGGACGCCATTACTTACCCTTCAGATGCCTCCTAAGGCTGGCTCAGCGCTCCAGGACCGGATCCCATCTGTTATCCTGATGTTTACATTCCTGCATCCTCTCCTGTCTCTCTGAGACGCGGTCACAGTAAACGCCATATTACATATGGCATGGCGTCTCCCGCGGCCTCCGCCGCCGTCCCTGAGTTTCTGCATGCAAAGTGTCAGAGTGGCGATTACGTCAGCCGCGGCCTCCGCTGTGCCCGCGTGGTTTGGATGTGCATTCATCAGTCTGGCGTCTCCTGTCTCCTGTGGCCGGCGCCGCCATTGCTGCTTCAATTCTCACATGGATTACAAACCAAACTTCCCTCCAAGTGTCTGCATGGGCGCAGCCATCTTGGATTTTGTCATCTGATCATTTCCACCAATCTGCTGTCTGTATTGTTGATTTGCATAATTGCCTAGCCAACCCCTTCCTTGCTGCAGGTATAAGTAAGCTGTGCCTGAGCAAGGAAGGCGTCAGTGCTTTGGTTGTCTAACCTAGTTCCAGTTTGTCTCTCTCCTGTGGTTGTCTTCCAGGTTCCAGCTCCTGTCTCCAGACTTCTGCTATAGAGACCCGCACCAGCATTCCATCTGCGGTGTAGCCTGACTCTCCGATCCATTCTGGACTCACCTGTTTCCAGCTACAACAATCACCTGCTTCCAGCCCAGCTTCCAGCAGTGTACAGCTTCTCTTAAAGGGCCGGTGTCCTTTCTGCAGTTTACCACTCTCCACCGGTATTATTATTTCACCGCTCTCAAACAATCACCTGCTTCCAGCCCAGCTTCCAGCAGTGTATAGCTTCTCTTAAAGGGCCGGTATCCTTTTCTGCAGTTTACCACTCTCCACCGGTATTATTATTTCACCGCTCTCAAACTCCAAACTTCATTATTATTTCATCGCTCTCAAGTTCGTTTATTATTTAACTGGTTCCAGCCAGTATCCACTCCGTACCAACAACAGTCTGGTTCCAGCCAGTATCCACAGCAGCCGTTTTACCTTCAGCAGCCCAGCCTTTCCTGGAACATCAGCTGGTACGATCCTGGGTTCTCTCCATTGCTACAGTCAGGCCTGGTAAGGACTTTCCAACTAGAAGATTATAAGAACTGTCTCACACTACCAGTGCCTGTGGCCCTTGCCACCCTGTAGTACCCAGGAATTGTATTTATCCTCTGTTGACTTTTATGTTTCCTTTTACTGCTGCTGTGTTACGGAGTTTGTCATAATAAACATCATTGACTTTTATCCTGGTTGTCGTGGTCACGCCTTCGGGCAGTTATTCTACATGTTACTTACATGTCTAGGGGTCTGATACAACCTCCCAAGTTCCGTTACATCTCAGCCCCTACAACTGAGGCTGCCTCCCGTCAGCTCAGGCCCTCAGTTGTGACAGTAAGCACTGACCTAATGAATCCAGCCGGAGACCAGGATCAAGCGGCCAGGCCGATGCAAGAACTGGCAGCCCGACTTGAACATTAGGAGGCTGCACAGGGCCACATCATCCGCTGTCTCCAGGATCTCTCTACACGGCTGGATGGGATTCAAACGACCCTCCGTGGACCTGGCACGTCCGGTGCGTCCACTACAGTGACACCAGCTGTAACCCCACCCACCTTACCCATTTCCAGTCCACATCTTCATCTTCCAACGCCAGCAAAATTTGATGGATCTCCAAGGTTCTGCAGGGGATTTCTCAATCAATGTGAAATCCACTTTGAGCTTCTACCTGGCAATTTCTTCAGTGACCGTACCAAAATTGCCTATATCATCTCCCTTTTCAGTGGCTCAGCCCTTGACTGGGCATCACCTTTATGGGAGAAGTCTGATCCCCTGCTATCCTCCTATACTGACTTTGTAGCTACATTCAGGCGCATCTTCGACGAGCCAGGCCGGATAACATCTGCTTCATCTGAGATTCTCCGTTTACGCCAGGGAACACGTACTGTGGGACAGTATCTTATACAGTTTAAAATCCTGGCATCCGAACTGGCATGGAACGACGAGGCCCTGTATGCTGCATTCTGGCATGGCTTATCAGAACGCATCAAGGATGAGTTAGCTACCAGAGACTTGCCCTCTAAGTTGGATGAGCTAATTTCTCTTTGCACGAAGGTTGATCTACGTTTCAGAGAGAGAGCAACTGAGCGAGGAAGATCATCTACTCCTAAATCTTCTGCTCCTCCTCCTCGTCAACCATCTCCATCCAAGGATGAGCCTATGCAAATTAGTCGTTCCCGTCTATCTCCCGCTGAGCGCCGAAGACGTCTCTCTGAGTCTCTCTGTCTCTACTGTGCAGCTCCGTCGCACACTATCAATGCCTGTCCCAAACGTCCGGGAAACTCCAGATCCTAGCTCGCCAAGGAGAGGGCCGGCTAGGAGTAATGATCTCCTCTCCATCTCCTCATGACTGTAACCTCCCAGTGTCGCTCCAAATTGCTCAACGTTACAGGAACGTCATTGCCCTCCTTGATTCCGGAGCAGCTGGGAATTTCATAACCGAAGCTTATGTTAAACGGTGGTCCCTACCCACCGAGAGACTGTCCTTGTCCATCTCTTTGACTGCCGTGGATGGCAGCAAGATTTTTGACGCAGTCATTTCCTTAAGGACTCTTCCAGTTCGTCTGAGAGTGGGAGTTCTTCATTCTGAGTATATTTCTTTTTTTAGTGATTCCAAGAGCCACACATCCAGTGGTTTTAGGCCTTCCATGGCTCCGTCTCCACAACCCATCAATTGACTGGACGACTACGCAAATACTGGCATGGGGTCCCTCCTGTGCTGAGACTTGTTTAGCCAAAGTTCTTCCTGTTTGTTCTTCCTTCCCCAGGTCATCTGATGTTCCGCCTCCTCCATATCAAGACTTCACGGACGTGTTCAGTAAAGCCTCTGCTGATATCCTTCCTCCTCATAGAGAATGGGACTGCCCAATCGACCTCATTCCAGGGAAGGTTCCACCGCGAGGCCGAACTTATCCGTTGTCTCTGCCTGAGACACACTCCATGGAAGAGTACATCAAAGAGAACCTGGCGAAGGGTTTCATCCGACCATCTTCTTCTCCAGCCGGCGCAGGCTTCTTCTTCGTTAAGAAGAAAGACGGTGGTCTGCGTCCGTGCATCGACTACAGAGGTCTGAACGATATTACCGTCAAGAACCGATACCCTTTACCCCTGATTACCGAGCTCTTTGATAGAGTTAGTGGTGCAACTATTTTCACAAAGCTGGACTTGAGGGGTGCCTACAATCTCATCCGAATCCGTGAGGGTGACGAGTGGAAGACCGCCTTTAACACCCGTGACGGACATTATGAGTACCTCGTCATGCCCTTCGGATTGAGCAACGCTCCAGCAGTCTTCCAGCACTTCGTGAATGAGATTTTCAGGGACATCTTGTACCGCCATGTCGTGGTTTATCTAGACGACATCCTCATCTTTGCTAATAATCTCGAAGATCATCGTTTCTGGGTAAAAGAGGTTCTTTCCCGTCTCCGTGTCAATCACCTCTATTGTAAATTGGAGAAGTGTGTGTTTGAAGTTAAAACCATTCCGTTTCTAGGTTACATTGTGTCCGGTTCAGGACTAGAGATGGATCCTGAGAAACTCCAAGCAATCCAGAATTGGCCTATACCCTTAAGCCTCAAAGGGGTCCAGAGGTTCTTAGGGTTCGCCAATTATTATAGAAAATTTATACGAGACTTTTCCACCATTGTGGCGCCTATCACTGCATTAACCAAGAAAGGTGCTAATCCGTCCAAGTGGTCCGAGGAAGCTACACAGGCCTTTCACCTTCTGAAGCAACGGTTCATCTCTGCACCAGTTCTGAAACAGCCCGACACCGACTCTCCTTTTATCTTAGAGGTAGATGCCTCCTCCGTTGGAGTAGGAGCAGTGTTATCCCAGAGGGCCAAAGATGGACATCTACATCCTTGCAGTTTCTTCTCCCGGAAGTTCTCCCCAGCTGAGCGCAACTATGCCATTGGCGATCAGGAGTTGCAAGCCATCAAGCTCGCTCTGGAGGAGTGGAGATACCTGTTGGAGGGAGCTTCCCACTCAATCACCATACTTACCGACCACAAAAATCTTTTATATCTCAAAGGCGCACAATGTCTGAATCCTCGTCAGGCCAGATGGGCACTTTTCTTCTCTAGGTTTGACTTTAAACTCCAGTTCTGTCCGGGTTCTCAGAATCGTAAGGCCGATGCCCTTTCCCGCTCATGGGAGCAAGAAAATGAGTCCGAGTCTGCAGACAAGCATCCTATTATTAATCCGTTGGCATTCTCCACGGTAGGGATGGACTCTACGCCTCCACCAGGGAAAAGTTTTGTTAAGCCAGTTCTAAGGAAGAAGCTCATGCATTGGGCCCATGCTTCCCGTTTTGCTGGACATACAGGCATTCAGAAAACCCTTGAATTTATTTCTAGGTCCTACTGGTGGCCAACTCTGAAGAAGGACGTTATGGAATTTATTGCCTCCTGCCCAAAGTGTGCCCAACACAAAGTCTCCCGCCAGTCGCCTGCGGGGCAACTGGTTCCATTATCTGTTCCCCGTCGACCTTGGACCCATTTGTCGATGGACTTTGTTTCCGATCTACCTATCTGCAACAAGTTTAATACCATCTGGGTGGTAGTTGACCGGTTCACCAAGATGGCACATTTCATCCCTCTCACCGGTCTTCCGTCAGCTTCCAAGTTGGCTCAAGTGTTTATACAAGAGATCTTCCGACTTCACGGTCTTCCTGAAGAGATCATCTCGGATCGTAGAGTACAATTTGTAGCCAAATTTTGGCGAAGTTTGTGTCAAGCCCTCCAAGTCAAGTTAAAGTTTTCCACGGCTTACCATCCTCAGACCAATGGTCAAACCGAGAGGGTGAATCAGGACTTGGAGGCCTTCCTCCGTATATATGTGTCTTCCTCTCAAGATGACTGGGTTCAACTCCTTCCTTGGGCCGAGTTCAGCCACAACAATCAATACCATTCCTCATCTTCTTCTACACCATTCTTCATTAATTATGGATTCCACCCTAAAGTCCCAGAATTCCAACCGCTTCCCGCAACTTCTGTTCCAGCAGTGGATGTCACCTTGCGTCAGTTTTCAAATAACTGGAGGAACGTCCGCGCAGCCCTGCTTAAAGCCTCATTCAGGTATAAGAAGTTTGCCGATAGGAAGCGTAGAGCGGTTCCTGCTCTCAAGGTGGGTGATCGTGTGTGGCTGTCCACGAAGAATTTGAGGTTGAGAGTTCCCAGCATGAAATTTGCACCTCGCTACATCGGACCCTTCAAGATTGAACAAGTCATCAATCCTGTTGCCTACAGGTTACAGTTACCATCCTTCTTGAAAATACCCAGGACATTTCATGTTTCTTTGTTGAAACCGCTGATCCTGAATCGGTTTCATTCCGCACTTCCTCCAGCTCCCAAAGTTCAGACTCAACGGGGAGTCGAGTACAAGGTGGCCAAGATTTTGGACTCACGTTTCCGTTACGGTCAGTTACAATACCTCATTGACTGGAAGGGCTATGGTCCTGAAGAACGCTCTTGGACCAATGCCTCAGACGTCCATGCTCCTGCCTTGGTCCGAAATTTCCACGCAAAGTTTCCTTTAAAGCCTAAGAAGTGTCCTGGGGCCACTCCTAAAGGGGGGGGGTGCTGTCACGATCTGGGTATCTGGACGCCATTACTTACCCTTCAGATGCCTCCTAAGGCTGGCTCAGCGCTCCAGGACCGGATCCCATCTGTTATCCTGATGTTTACATTCCTGCATCCTCTCCTGTCTCTCTGAGACGCGGTCACAGTAAACGCCATATTACATATGGCATGGCGTCTCCCGCGGCCTCCGCCGCCGTCCCTGAGTTTCTGCATGCAAAGTGTCAGAGTGGCGATTACGTCAGCCGCGGCCTCCGCTGTGCCCGCGTGGTTTGGATGTGCATTCATCAGTCTGGCGTCTCCTGTCTCCTGTGGCCGGCGCCGCCATTGCTGCTTCAATTCTCACATGGATTACAAACCAAACTTCCCTCCAAGTGTCTGCATGGGCGCAGCCATCTTGGATTTTGTCATCTGATCATTTCCACCAATCTGCTGTCTGTATTGTTGATTTGCATAATTGCCTAGCCAACCCCTTCCTTGCTGCAGGTATAAGTAAGCTGTGCCTGAGCAAGGAAGGAGTCAGTGCTTTGGTTGTCTAACCTAGTTCCAGTTTGTCTCTCTCCTGTGGTTGTCTTCCAGGTTCCAGCTCCTGTCTCCAGACTTCTGCTATAGAGACCCGCACCAGCATTCCATCTGCGGTGTAGCCTGACTCTCCGATCCATTCTGGACTCACCTGTTTCCAGCTACAACAATCACCTGCTTCCAGCAGTGTACAGCTTCTCTTAAAGGGCCGGTGTCCTTTCTGCAGTTTACCACTCTCCACCGGTATTATTATTTCACCGCTCTCAAACAATCACCTGCTTCCAGCCCAGCTTCCAGCAGTGTATAGCTTCTCTTAAAGGGCCGGTGTCCTTTTCTGCAGTTTACCACTCTCCACCGGTATTATTATTTCACCGCTCTCAAACTCCAAACTTAATTATTATTTCATCGCTCTCAAGTTCGTTTATTATTTAACTGGTTCCAGCCAGTATCCACTCCGTACCAACAACAGTCTGGTTCCAGCCAGTATCCACAGCAGCCGTTTTACCTTCAGCAGCCCAGCCTTTCCTGGAACATCAGCTGGTACGATCCTGGGTTCTCTCCATTGCTACAGTCAGGCCTGGTAAGGACTTTCCAACTAGAAGAATATAAGAACTGTCTCACACTACCAGTGCCTGTGGCCCTTGCCACCCTGTAGTACCCAGGAATTGTATTTATCCTCTGTTGACTTTTATGTTTCCTTTTACTGCTGCTGTGTTACGGAGTTTGTCATAATAAACATCATTGACTTTTATCCTGGTTGTCGTGGTCACGCCTTCGGGCAGTTATTCTACATGTTACTTACATGTCTAGGGGTCTGATACAACCTCCCAGGTTCCGTTACATCTCAGCCCCTACAACTGAGGCTGCCTCCCGTCAGCTCAGGCCCTCAGTTGTGACAACTTACCTCTAATCTATCCGAATACGCTGATGTCTTTTTAAAACCATATGTAAAGGATCTTCCATCATACCTTAAAGATACCACGTCGGTACTGAGCCTCCTAAAAGATACTGAGTGGAAGGATTCATACACGTGGGTCACAATAGACGTTCAATCACTCTACATATGTACTGAACATGAGAAGGGAGTGATAGCTTGCAAGGAATTTCTGGACAATGATCCCACATTAACAACCAACCACAAAGATTTTATCTGTGACATCATGTATTTTATTCTTCATCATAACTATTTTAAGTTCTTGGACCAGTTTTAAGTACAGCAGTGCGGCACCGCAATGGGTACAATTTTTGCGCCCAGTTTTGCAAATCTTTTTATGGGTTGTTGGGAGAAAGCTTTTATATATGACCATCATGATTTTAACAGCAATATAATTTTTTATCGGAGGTACATAGATGATATTTTAATAATCTGGGATGGAGACATTGAACGTTTTAACCAATTTTTTAAACATATCAGCACCAATGAAATGAATCTTGTTTTTACATCCAACACAAACAGGGAGCATATTGAGTTCTGGGATTTGATTCTGACAAGAGAGAATGGGAGAATTACAACCAAAAATTTTGTTAAACATGTGGATACCAACAGCTACAGTATCTCCACTACAAGAGTAACCACCTCAAAAATTGGAAGAACAATATTCCATTCTCCGAATTCAGTAGAATCAAAAGAAATTGCAGTAAACCAGAGGACTGCCAATTACAGATGGAGATGTACAGGGACAGATTCAAGCAAAAAGAATACCCGGATACCATTCTGAAAGAAGCCATCACCAGAACCAATGAAGTTGAAAGATCCAAGCTGCTAGAATATAAAACAAGGGAGAAAACAAGATTCTACGGCATTTATTACAACCTTCAACCGGCACGAAAAATCCATCCGAGAATCATTTAGAAATCATTGGAGAATATTGCTCATGGATCCCATTCTTAAAGAAATCCTCCCTCCTCATCCTGAAATAGTTTTTAAGAAATCACGGAACCTCAGGGACATCCTAGCCCCAAGCATGCTGAGGACAGACCAAGAAAAAGACCACACATGGCCCAAATGTGTGGGTTCCTATAAATGCGGGCGGTGCAACGTATGCAGGTATTTACATCCCAACAGGAAAACCTTTACAGATGTGGAAAAGAAAAAGGAATACAAAATTAATGATTACATGAACTGCAATACCCAATTGGTCATATACCTCCTGGAATGTGATTGCGGGAAACAGTACATCGGTAAGACGAAGAGACCATTGAAGCTGAGGATACAAGAGCACGTAAGGAACATCAGGAACAAAGTGGAGAGCTATGCTGTCTCCAAACATTTTATTTTAACACATAACTCCAATCCGGAGGCCCTGACATTCAAACCTATCGAACTGGTCAAACTGGGAGATAGAGGAAGTGATCTCGCCAATAAACTGTCACATCGTGAGATGTTTTGGATATTCCAATTACAGATAATACAGCCAAAAGTATTTAATGACAGCTATGAGATCGCTCCCTTCTTGTGAAATACGGTATTAAATCCCCGTTTGCCGCCCCCTCCTAACCTTCCCTAAATAGTATTCCCTCCCCCCTATCCCATTCCCCCCGCCCCCCTCCTCCCCTTACCATTCCCCCCACCCCTTCTTTCTTTTCATATTCGCTATCTCACATTACTTTGTTAAAAAATTCACTTACTTATACTACTGAGATTGGAGTGATAACCCAGAAGGCACAACGTCGTTACAGTTATACCACGCTGGAAATGCCCAAACACGTCCAATCTTGGAAGCTAAGCAGTGTTGGGCCTGATCAGTACCAGTAAGGGGGACCACCTGGGAAGATCAGGTACTGTATAGAACAAGATTAAATAGGGGCCTGAGAAAGGTTTATATTCCACATTCATATGAATTCGCAAATAGAACACTGAATACTGTAGTAAGGTTTATGTAGTTAAATTAGATTTAACACAGGGTCTTCTATATGTGCACTAACAGATCTATGCACGCTATCTCCCAATCACATTCACTATGTAGAATTAAAGCACGTCCACTTTAAGATAAGCTCTGCACTCTTTCTATATATTCTTAACAAAATAGCAAAAAATTATTTCCAACTTCATCCTGAGTCACTAATGTACTAACACTTCTTATTGACCTATATTGCATCAACTCCATAGAATAATATCCATATTTTTATTATTTTATTATACTATTATATTTAATTATTGTATCAATTTATCTTATAAATATATAAGAAATTCTTCTCTAATATTATCGTAATTTTACTAGTCAGTTACCTGCTTCCATTATCTGTAAATAATAATATGTAAAACTAGATTAGTTGTTTACAAACAACAATGCACTTCTGATACTACACTTATTTTTATATGGAATCATTGCTATGGACACCGGGGAACCCGAGAGCTATATGTGTCTGATGAGCTTCTGGAAAATGGCCGCCGCAGCCTGGAGATATATAGACATAATCCCACTGAACATGGCCGCTGTTTTATGGACATAGTAAAACTAAGACTCCACCCTATGAACTACAGCCGCCGGGAACAGCCAGGGGACACATGCGCAGAGGACCGCACGAAAGCACTGAGCCGCCGTGGGCGCATACGCAACCGGAAGTGGGGCGGAAGTACCGCAAATACACCATTTGGAACTGTTTAAAGTGATATTAGAGCTCACAACACACTCGCTTTTATATGTAAATAGTTCCAAGACACCTGTTCGTAACTAGGCTGCACTGATAAGTAGGTTTGAAGCATACTTTATATAATTGAATCACATGATTCCCCATGATGTCACAACCCTCCCACCAAGCACTATGGTTATAAATAGACATGCAGATTCATTCTGTCCCTACCCCTTGAAGAAGTCTTTTGAGATGAAACGCGTTGAGAGACCTGTATCTACCTCATTTTAAGATAAGGAAATTCTTTTTAGTTGATCTTACTGTAGTTTTTATATGATCATTTAAGTGCTTTTAGTTCAGCTGTGTATGTATTGTTGTCCCATTTTTATATGTGTCTCTCTTATGTTTTATGGTAATAGTTTAATGTAATTGGCAATTGTAATAGCATTAATTGACACTGTGGTCGCTACATATCCCTCATCCCCCCCTTTCTATATATATATATATATATATATATATATATATATATATATATATATATACACACACACACACACATACATATATACACACACACACACACATATAATAAGAATTTACTCACCGGTAATTCTATTTCTCGTAGTCCGTAGTGGATGCTGGGGACTCCGTAAGGACCATGGGAATAGACGGGCTCCGCAGGAGACTGGGCACTCTAAAGAAAGATTCAGTACTATCTGGTGTGCACTGGCTCCTCCCTCTATGCCCCTCCTCCAGACCTCAGTTAAGGAAACTGTGCCCGGAAGAGCTGACATTACAAGGAAAGGATTTTGGAATCCAGGGTAAGACTCATACCAGCCACACCAATCACACTGTACAACTTGTGATAAACTTACCCAGTTAACAGTATGAACAACAACTGAGCATCACTCAACCGATGCCACATAACCATAACCCTTTGTTAAGCAATAACTATATACACGTATTGCAGAAAGTCCGCACTTGGGACGGGCGCCCAGCATCCACTACGGACTAAGAGAAATAGAATTACCGGTGAGTAAATTCTTATTTTCTCTAACGTCCTAGTGGATGCTGGGGACTCCGTAAGGACCATGGGGATTATACCAAAGCTCCCAAACGAGCGGGAGAGTGCGGATGACTCTGCAGCACCGAATGGGCAAACACAAGGTCCTCCTCAGCCAGGGTATCAAACTTGTAGAATTTTGCAAAAGTGTTTGAACCCAACCAAGTAGCTGCTCGGCAAAGCTGTAATGTCGAGACCCCTCGGGCAGCCGCCCAAGAAGAGCCCACTTTCCTTGTGGAATGGGCTTTTACTGATTTCGGCTGCGGCAATCCCGCCGCAGAATGAGCCTGCTGAATCGTGTTACAGATCCAGCGAGCAATAGTTTGCTTTGAAGCAGGAGCACCCAGCTTGTTGGACGCATACAGGATAAACAGCGAGTCAGTCTTCCTGACTCCAGCCGTTCTGGTTACATAAATCTTCAAAACCCGGACTACGTCCAGCAACTTGGAGTCCTCCAAGTCACGAGTAGCCGCAGGCACCACAATAGGTTGGTTCAAATGAAACGATGATACCACCTTTGGCAGAAACTGCGGACGAGTCCGCAATTCTGCCCTGTCCATATGGAATACCAGATAGGGGCTTTTACATGACAAAGCCGCCAATTCTGACGCCTAGCTGAAGCTAAAGCCAACAGCATGACCACTTTCCACGTGAGATTCTTTATTTCCAAGGTCTTAAGTGGCTCAAACCAGTGGGATTTCAGGAAATCCAACACCACGTTAAGATCCCAAGGTGCCACTGGTGGCACAAAAGGGGGCTGAATATGCAGCACTCCCTTAACAAACGTCTGAACCTCAGGCAGTGAAGCCAGTTCTTTTTGAAAGAAAATGGATAGGGCCGAAATCTGGACCTTTATGGACCCTAATTTTAGGCCCATAGTCACACCTGACTGTAGGAAGTGCAGGAATCGACCCAACTGGAATTCCTCTGTAGGGGCCTTCCTGGCCTCACACCAAGCAACATATTTTCGCCATATACGGTGATAATGCTTTGCTGTCACGTCCCTTCCTAGCCTTTATCAGCGTAGGAATAACTTCATCCGGAATGCCTTTTTCTGCTAGGATCCGGCGTTCAACCGCCATGCTGTCAAACGCAGCCGCGGTAAGTCTTGGAACAGGCAGGGCCCCTGTCGCAACAGGTCCAGTCTGAGAGGCAGAGGCCATGGTTCCTCTGTGAGCATTTCTTGCCGTTCTGGGTACCAAGTCCTTCTTGGCCAGTCCGGAACAATGAGTATTGTTTTCACTCTTCTTTTTCTTACGATTCTCAGTACCTTGGGTATGAGAGGAAGAGGAGGAAACACATAGACCGACTGGAACACCCACGGTGTTACCAGTGCGTCCACAGCTATCGCCTGAGCCTTGACCCGGCGCAATACCTTTTTAGCTTTTTGTTGAGGCGGGACGCCATCATGTCCACCTGTGGCAGTTCCACCGATTTGCAATCTGCTTGAAGACTTCTTGATGAAGTCCCCACTCTCCCGGGTGGAGATCGTGTCTGCTGAGGAAGTCTGCTTCCCAGTTGTCCACTCCCGGAATGAACACTGCTGACAGTGCTTGCACGTGATTCTCCGCCCACCGAAGAATCCTGGTGGCTTCCGCCATTGCCACCCTGCTTCTTGTGCCGCCCTGGCGGTTTACATGGGCGACTGCCGTGATGTTGTCTGACTGAATCAGCACTGGTTGGTCTCGAAGCAGAGGCTCCGCTTGACTCAGGGCGTTGTATATGGCCCTTAGTTCCAGGATATTGATGTGCAGACAAGTCTCTTGACTTGACCACAGCCCTTAGAGGTTTCTTCCCTGAGTGACTGCCCCCCATCCTCGGAGGCTTGCCTCCGTGGTCACCAGGACCCAGTCCTGTATGCCGAACCTGCGGCCCTCGAGGTGGTGAGCACTCTGCAGCCACCACAGAAGAGACACCCGGGCCCTGGGAGACAGGGTGATCAGCCGATGCATCTGAAGATGCGATCTGGACCACTTGTCCAGCAGATCCCACTGAAAGATCCTCGCATGGAACCTGTCCAGAATCATGCCCAAGAAGGGCAGACGCGTCGTAGGAATCAGCTGCGACTTTGGAATATTCAGAATCCAGCCGTGCTGACGCAACACTTCCTGAGTGTGCTACGTTGATCAGCAACCGCTCCCTGGACCTCGCCTTTATGAGGCGATCGTCCAAGTATGGGATAATTGTAACTCCGTGCTTCCGAAGGAGCACCATCATTTCCGCCATCACCTTGGTAAATATTCTCGGTGCCGTGGACAGGCCAAACGGCAGCGTCTGGAATTGGTAATGACAGTCCTGTACCACAAACCTGAGGTACTCCTGATGAGGTGGATAAATGGGGACATGCAAGTAAGCATCCTTGATGTCCAGAGATACCATAAAAACCCCCTCCTCCAGGCTTGCAATGACCGCTCTGAGCGATTCCATTTTGAACCTGAATTTCATCAGATAAATGATCAGGGATTTTAAATTCAAAATGGGCCTTACCGAACCGTCCGGTTTCGGTACCACAAACATCGTGGAATAGTAACCCCTTCCTTGTTGAAGGAGGGGAATCTGTATTATCACCTGCTGTATGTACAGCTTGTGAATTGCCGCCAGTACTACCTCCCTTTCCGTAGGGGAAGCTGGCAAGGCCGACTTTAGGAAACTGTGAGGGTGCGTCACTTCGAGTTCCAGCTTGTATCCCTGAGACACAACTTGTATAGCCCAAGGATCCACCTGTGAGCGAACCCACTGGTGGCTGAAATTTCTGAGACGCGCCCCCACCGCTCCTGGCTCCAGTCGTGGAGCCCCAGCGTCATGCGGTGGATTTAGTAGAAGCCGGGGAGGACTTTTGTTCCTGGGAACTAGCTGCCTGGTGCAGCTTCTTTCCTCTACCCCTGCCCCTGGCAAGAAAGGATGCACCTCTGACTTTCTTGCTTTTTTGAGAACGAAAGGACTGCATTTGGTAATACGGGGCTCTCTTTGGCTGTGAGGGAACGTAAGGCAAGAAATTTGACTTCCCAGCTGTGGCTGTGGACACAAGGTCCGAAAGACCGTCCCCAAATAATTCCTCACCCTTGTAAGGCAAAACCTCCATGTGTTTTTTAGAGTCGGCATCCCCTGTCCATTGCCGAGTCCATAAGACCCTTCTGGCAGAAATGGACATTGCATTTATTCTAGAGCCCAGCAGGCAAATGTCCCCCTGGGCATCCCGCATATATAGGACGGCGTCTTTGATATGCCCCAGGGTTAGTAAAACAGCGTCCCTGTCCAGGGTATCTATGTCCTCCGACAGAGTATCTGTCCAAGCTGCTACCGCACTACACATCCAGGCCGAAGCAATGGCTGGCCTCAGTAGAGTACCAGAATGTGTATAAACAGACTTCAGGATAGCTTCCTGCTTCCTATCCGCAGGATCCTTTAGGGCGGCCGTATCCTGTGACGGCAGGGCCACCTTCTTAGATAAGCGTGTCAGCGCTTTGTCTACCCTAGGGGAGGATTCCCAGCGTAACCTGTCCGTTGGCGGGAAAGGATACGCCATCAGTAGCTTTTTGGAAATAACCACTCTCTTATTAGGGGAACCCCATGCTTCTTCACATAATTCATTTAACTCATGTGAAGGGGGAAAAGTCACTTCTTGTCTTTTCTCCCCAAACATATAAACCCTCTTGGTCAGGGACAGGGTTTTCCTCTGCAATGTGCAATACCTCCTTCATTGCAATAATCATGTAGCGGATGGCCTTGGTCATTTTAGGCTGTAATTTTGCCTCATCATCATCGACACTGGAGTCAGACTCCGTGTCGACATCTGTGTCAACCAGTTGAGATAGTGGGCGCTTATGAGACCCTGACGGCCTCTGAGCTGCAGGATCAGACATGGGTTGAGACCCTGACTGTCCCAAGGCTTCAGCCTTATCCAATCTTCTATGTAAGGAGCTTACATTATCATTTAAGACCTTCCACATATCCATCAAATCCGGTGTCGGCCCTGACGGCTGCGACACCACATTCATCTGCACTTGTTCCGCCTCCACGTAACCCTCCTCATCAAACATGTCGACACTGACGTACCGACACACTGTACACACACATGGAATGCTCTGACTGAGGACAGGGCCCCACAAAGGCTTTTGGGGAGACAGAGAGAGAGAGTATGCCAGCACACACCACAGCGCTATATACCTCAGGGATTTACACTGTAATTAGTGTCCACCCAGTAGCTGCTGATTACAACGTTTTTGCGCCTAAATTTATGTGCCCCCCCTCTCTTTTTTCCCTTCTTGTACCTGGATACTGCAGGGGAGAGCCTGGGGAGCTGCTTCCAGCGGAGCTGTGAAGAGAAATGGCGCTGGTTAGTGCTGAGGAAGAAGGCCCCGCCCCCTCAGCGGCGGGCTTCTGTCCCGCTTTCATGTGTAAAAAATGGCTGGGGCTCGGGCATATATACAGTCTCAGACTGTATATATGTCTATTTTTGCCAAAAGGTACTTAATTGCTGCCCAGGATTCTAACTGAGGTCTGGAGGAGGGGCATAGAGGGAGGAGCCAGTGCACACCAGATAGTACTGAATCATTCTTTAGAGTGCCCAGTCTCATGCGGAGCCCGTGTATTCCCATGGTCCTTACGGAGTCCCCAGCATCCACTAGGACGTTAGAGAAATATTTATATGTATATATATATATACTGTATATATATAGCTCTACAAAAAAAAAAAAAAAAAGAACCACAGCACTCGCCACCCCAGGAACAGGGTACATGGCTGCACTTACCACTTATAGGGTGAGGTGCATGTAGCCCATGACCACATTACTTATATAAATACAAACAGAAAATTCAGCACTCACCATAACAAGCTCACGTATCCTAACCACAACAACAAATAAATGATGGGAGTTTAGTTAGTGAATTGGACAATGCACAGAGGCCTGCAAACAGATGGCCAGGTCCTACACTATCGCAGAGTCACTAACTAAACCCCCATCATTTATTGATGTGGTTAGGATAAGTGAGCTTGCTTTGGTGAGTGCTGAATTTTCTGTTTCTATAACTAAGTATATATATATATATATATATATATATATATATAAAAGATGTCTCTGTGGAGCGCACTTATTTTGTAAACTGATGTAATTAGATTAATTTTACCGGATAACTTAGAAAGAGAGGATGACCTTACACATATAAACACCCGTATTAAAACACATATCTTTTTGTTGTAAGAACAATATAGTTTGATTTCACATTTGCATTAAAAAGAATTGGTAATAAACATTTCTTTTACATTGAAAATAGTTGTATGTTTCAACATTATTCATGTAAAAAAGAAATAAAATAAGAGCTTTCACCCAACGCGTTTCGTCTTATAGCGACTTCTTCAGGTGTGTTTTCTAGACAGCAGCTCTGTTTATTTTGAAAAAGCTGTATCATTTATAAAGAGTAAGGAATATAAGTCCTATAGGTCTGCATGCATAGGGATCCAATAATGGTTTCCATTATTGGATTCCTATGCATGCAGACCTATAGGACTATTGCTGGAAAGCAAGTGTGAATTATTTACATCCAGTCCATAGGTGGATCCTTCCTTTTGTGATTTACAGACATTTAAAAATTGCTGGAATATAAATATAACGAGGCTTGATAAACCACTAATATATCCACATTTGGGAGAAGAGTTTAATCCACTAGGTGGCTTATAATAAGGAACCCCACTAAATGTTGCCATATTATGGAAGCCTTGGTTCCTCAAGTTTTCTAATCTATTTTATAAACAATTCTTAGCACAATAATTGGCTCAATTAGGAGTCCTTACTCTTTTATTTTATTTCTTTTTTACATGAATAATGTTGAAACATACAACTGTATTTTCAATGTAAAAGAAATGTTTATTACCAATTCTTTTTAATGCAAATGTGAATTCAAACTATATTGTTCGTACAATAAAAAGATATATGTGTTTTAATACGGGTGTTTATATGTGTAAGGTCATCCTCTCTTTATAAATTATCCGGTAAAATTAATCTAATTACATCAGTTTACAAAATAAGTGCGCTCCACAGAGACATCTTTTTTTATTTTCATTCTTATTGATCTCTATCGACAAGGGATCCGCTCTGTGTTGAAGCTTGCCCTTTTCGGAAATATTGATTTTGGTTAATTTAGAACTGACTAACTGACAAAGAAAATAACATTTCAGTAGTGTATATTAAGAGCGCATTAAGGGATTATACTAATATATATATATATATATATATATATATATATTTTTTTTTTTTTTTTTGAAGCACTTTTATTAGATTGGTATGTATATGGCAATTTTATGTGCATGTTTTTAAATGGATATTTTTAGGTGTATATTTTTAATGTACATTTTTTTTTAAATACGCATTTCTTAAACATGCATGACTTCCGGTGGGCGGGCCATCCAGCATGGCTGCTTTTTAGCTGGGTTCCGGCTTGCAGGTTGGAAATCCACTAACATCCCCTGCTATCAGCATTCTATTCTCCTGAGAAATACTTTATAACAACCCCTACATCATAGGGAGCCTGGAGATACCCTGCAAGGGTAGGAGCGTGTTTGTATGCCCCCGAAGTTTGGCCCTCAAGGAGACGGCCTGCATGACCGCCGGCGTGGGTTCTGGCGCGAAGACCGGAGGCCCGGTAATACCCATCCCCTGCCGCTCACGCGGGGACATCCCATCACCTGCAGCCCTTTGGTGGTAGTTCCGTTCTGCAGAGGTGCGGAGGCTCCGTATACTTCTGGCGGCCCGGCGGCTTCTGCTCCCTGATGCTTCGATGCCCCTGCTGCCCCTGGACGCCTGTGAAGAATCCCGCGACTGGCTGGGGTGCAGCGCTACACCGAAGGCGACCTCTGGAGCGGTGGACCTGGCCCGGCTCCCCCCCGCTTCTGCTCCCAAGACTGTGAGGCGGTGTCTGGAGACGGGACCGAAAGGCAAGACAAGTGTGGGTTGGCGACGGTGGGGCGCTGTGACGGAGAAGGCCCCTGGAGCGGAGGACGCTGGCCTGGCTTCCCCCCTGCTTCTAAGTCTGTGCCGCGGTGTAAGGAGGAGAGTCTGAGAGACGCGGCGGTAATCGGCTGCCGTGACGGGCGCTGGCAGAGCGGAGACGGAGGATTTCGAGAGCCGCCTTGTAACGCGGGTGAGGTGAGAGCCTGAGGAACCGAGGCTGACAGATACCTGGGGGGTGGACGCTGCTGCCCTCGACGCCCGGGGTGTTGTGACTCATCTTCGGCCCTCTGATCCTGGTGCCGGGGTTTGGACACCCGGATTACTGTGTCCTTATACAGTACAGCGGCGGTGAGCACTGAGGTGAGCCCTGTGCCGGCTCGATTGGACCCCTCAAAAGCGGTTTCAACAAAAGGCTGGGAACTGTATTTGGGTATACACTGGCATAGTGAACACTACTCTGGAGGGGGGTGGCGATTCGGGGTCCTGCCTGTCACTGACTGCGTGGTCCTACTACCCGGGACCGCAACTTTACATAAGAGAATTATACAGCCCCCTTGTACACTGCTTGATACCTACCTGTTGTGTGCCTCTCCCTAAACTTTCTTCCAATACCTTACACCTCTTTCCAACGGAGTGCTCAGTCTCTCCTTCTTGCTTAAGCCCTTTGGTCTTGAGGTGTGGGGACCCAGGCCTCTCCCCTACTCTTCCTTCTGCATCTTGCTGGACTCTCCCCTTTAATTTCTATCCTTTTCTTCTTTCCCTATCTGCCCACCTTTAATACAGTAATTATTAATATTGTTGGAAGCTGCTTCATGCGACACTGATACAAGTGTCTGTTGAAATCTCTGTGCAGAAATTTCTGAGGTTACATCGCCATCTGGTGGCTACCTAGTTTTAACAGTTAATTGGCTATACTAATCCACTGTTGCCTCTTATAAAGCCTTTTTACTGGGGCAATTTATAGTATCTCTCCTAATATTTGTCCCTCAGTGGTTTTGCCCTGATTTAGGCTCCAACCCGGAGATTTCAAGGTGCAATGCCCCTGCACTACCTTATAATGTGTGAGTTAATGTCTACTTAAATTTTGTTTTTGTTTCCTTGCTGAGTAGCTCTGACATATCTTCTGACTCAGGCCCCTACGTGAGGTGTTTTATTATCATATACTGCAGTGTGTTGGTATAAGAGTCCCTAGCTTCTTGCAGTTAGTGGTCTACGGACCGGGGGATGGACAAATACGTCCATAAAACTCCAGCGGTTAGATCCTCCCAGTCCTCAATTGCTACAAGAATGAGTAAGACCAAGAACACGGCGAGGAAACCTAACCCCCCCTCGCCCCCGGAGGCAGGGAACTCCCGTGACCAAACTCAGGAGGTGGATACGCTACCTGATCAACCCTCGTTAATGCATATGGCCCAGGAACTCTCCCGGCTTCTCATGCCCCAAATTGACAAGAAACTTGAGAATATCCCTTTAATTGACAAAAGGCTTGAACAGATACAGACACTACTTGATTCGACACTTGCGAAAATGGACCATAACACCTCACGGATCACCTCATTAGAACAGCGGGTTAGCGATGGGGAGGACCAGATACATACACTCCAGCGATCCACTGACACTCAAGATTCCTCTATTAAAACTTTACAGGCAAAAATAGATGAGCTTGAAAACAGGGATAGAAGATCGAATCTACGCTTTGTGGGCATCCCCGAAGTAGTTAAAGACAGACAATTGTCAGATTTTGTAACGACTGATATATTCCAGGCTTTGGGAATTACGGATGCCCCATTCTTATTAAATATTGAAAGGGTGCATAGAATTGGTCCTGCTCGACCTGATGCTGAAATGAAGCCGAGGCCAGTCATTGCGAAATTCATGGACTTGCGTTTGAAGGAACATGTATTGCGCTCTTATCGCAAACTCCCACAATTGGTAGTGCAGGGAAAACGTATTTTGATTTTTCAAGATTTCTCGGCCTCTGTTGCGCAGAAGAGAAGGGAGTTCTCGGATGTTTGCAAATTACTCCATGAGAGCAATACTAGATTCGCATTGATGTATCCAGCTAAATTACGCATTCATGACAATGGTCGCACATTGATATTTGTTGATCCCGCCACCGCACAATCCTATGTTACACACATGTTGAACCCTGGGAATCCACCACACTAATACTAGACATATTGAAGTTATATACTTTATGCCTGAGTCGGTTTAATTTTCACACGAGAGAGACACTTGGTCTCTTCACATGCTACTCAGCTTGAATTTTAATGTTGCATTTACTTCTGATGGGTTTCTCGCCAGTGCTACCGGAGGGTTTAGCACTTGCGTGGTTATTAGTTTGGTTTGGAAAAAATGAAAAATGTTATGTGAAGCAATGTGTGTTTTTTTTGTTTGGTTCTTTTTTGTTCTGCCCGTGCCGTGCCTTCCTCGCCCGATCTGTTCCTGGGCTCTATGATACTGTGTGGTTTCGGTCGTTCCTCTCCGCTCGCTGGGAAGGAGGGGGACGACGCTGTGACGTGATGTTCCAGCTGGAGTGTCACCCTCGGGTGGGTATAGGTTAGTAAACTGATGACCGACCCTAGGGTAGGGACCTCTTCAGCAGATTCTTGCTTTAAAATTTTATCCTGGAACGTGGGCGGCCTTAACTCCCCAATAAAACGTAAAAGAGTTGTCACACACCTGAAACGGTTTAAACCTCAAATTATATTTGTCCAAGAGACCCACTGGATGGCGGGCGCCTCCTCTGCTCTTCGGGCACCATGGTTGGATAGCTGTGTTTCTGCAGATAACACGAGGAAGACTAGGGGGGTGGCGGTCCTATTTAGCAAACACCTACACTACACTGTTTTATATTCTGTTGATGACCCGAAGGGGCGTTATTTAATTTTGGATGTAGAAATTTGGGGTAACAAGTACACACTGGTTAATGTATACGCACCAAATGGCAAGACAGCTGCTTTTCTCCAAGAATTAAGCTCTCAGCTGCTACAACGCGATAATTCTCAACTTATCCTGGGAGGTGACTGGAACACAGTTGACGACCCCACTATTGATAAACGCCCTATCCCGCGTAATTCCGGTTCCTCTTCTTGGACACATCTCCAAACATTAAAAGCCTCCCTTCAGCTTACTGATGTCTGGCGTCTCCTCAATCCCTATGACAGATCATTTACTTTGTTCTCCGGGGTTCATAGCTCCTGGTCCAGGATTGACTCCATCTTGGTTGCAGACTCCCTAGTTACGCAAGTCACGCAAGCTGATATCCACAACATTTTGATATCGGACCACGCTCCTGTGACATTGACGCTGCAAAGAACTCTTCAGTCGGGGGGCTCTAGGATTTGGAGATTTCTGAGTTATCTCTATAACTGTGACGATTTTCGGAAATTTTTGATAACGAACTGGGCCAACTATTTAGACGATAACCTGGAAAACTGGGACCGCCCAACTATTCTTTGGGGTGCGGCAAAAGCAGTTCTAAGGGGTCAATTTATTGAGTATGTTCATAGATTTAAAAAGAAAAATTTGGCGATTTACAACACCTTACACTCAGAATTAACTAATGCACTGCAGCGTCACCTTACCCTGCAGACTGAGGAGTCTTTGCAGCTTTATCTACAGGCTAAGCAGCTCTTAAACGATCACTTGCTAGCGCAAGCAAAGCGTGACGTGGTATTTTCTTCTCATAAATATTATCAATGGGGAAATAAATCCGGTCGACTACTGGCAAATATGGCTAGAAAAAAACCCACTCGCATATTCATAACAGCTGTTAGACACCGAGCCTCGGGACAACTCCTTACCAACTCCCCTGCCATATTAGACCATTTTGAATCTTACTTTGCTGACCTATACTCTGATCTCCCCTTCAGCGAATCTACCCATACAACGCTCCTACCAGACACAATACTACCACCAATAACGAATGCACAATCGGATTTACTGGTGAGAGCTATCACCGAGGAGGAACTAGTCTCGGCAATGTCCAAACTCAAATTGCACAAGTCTCCAGGCCCTGACGGCCTCTCCAATGAATTTTATAAAATTCTCCAGCCTCACGTAGTTCCGACTCTGCTGGAAGTGTTCAACAGCCTTTTGCATCATCGCTCCCCTTTTCACCACTTCACAACAGCACACACTATTTTAATCCCCAAACCCGCACAAGACCCACAATTGGTGACCTCATACAGGCCCATTACGTTATTAAATACCGACATAAAACTATTTACTAAGATTTTAGCAGACAGGCTACAAACTATTCTCCCCCACACTTTAACTAATCACCAGCTTGGCTTTGTTCGCAATACTCATTCGGTTAAGGGAATTAGGGCGGTGGTCGCGGCAGTTATAGCTTCTGCTGAATCGCCCCAATCCAGAAATATACTCCTCAGCTTAGACACCACTAAGGCCTTCGATACAGTACTTTGGCCCCATCTATTCAAGGTCTTAGAACGTAGACTATTCCATCAAGACTTCATTGATATTATTCGCTACTTATACGATTCTCCCTCAACTACCCTCTTGCTTAATGGACATATTAGCAGCCCGGTGGTTATGCATCGTGGCACGCGGCAAGGTTGCCCCTTGTCTCCCCTGCTGTTCAACTTGGCCATAGATCCCCTACATCGTTTGCTGTTAAGTGATACCCAGTTTCATGGAATTCAGGTTGGTCGCAGAGACCTAAACTTACTGCTTTTGCCGATGATCTACTGCTATATATCTCAGACTCGGAGGCTTCATTGAACCATATATTTACTCTACTGCAGGCTTATGGACAAGTTTCAGGCTTCAATGTTAACTGGGCAAAATCGGTGGCACTCAGATTGGGGAATGGTTCATTTTTGAAACAGGGGGTGAGGAACCTACCATTACAATGGAGTTCAGATCACATAACCTATCTAGGGATTCGAATACCAAGAAAGCCGGAGCGATTATATGCCCTAAACTTTACCTCGGCCATCCGAACAATTGAAACAGAACTTGAGACCTGGAAATCAATGCCTTTATCATATTTGGGGAGGGCTAGCTTGATTAAGATGATATCATTCCCCCGTCTGATGTACTTCATTCAAGCCATGCCGCATGCACTTCTACCTAAAGACGTTCAACGTCTCAATTTTCTTTTTAGAAGATTTATTTGGCATGGAGGGAGACAGCGTATAGCGTTGATCAAACTCCAACAGACTGCAAGAAATGGGGGAATTAACTTCAGTAATATCTTCTGGTACTCCCAGGCGGCCCAACTACGATACCTACATGACTGGATGCACAATGACAACACGTACACAAATACAGACTTAGATAGAGAATTTTTACAAGGGGGGGATCTAATTACCTTTCTACATCTGCATGATCAGGAGGTGTCCGAGGAGCTGAGGAGAAACCCATTATTGTGGAACATTAAGAAGCTATGGACAGATATGCGACATAAACTTAATCTAAATGCCCACAAATCATTACATCTTCCGTTCATGGCTAATCCTGACTTCCAGGATGGTAGGGCACAATATCCGTTTAATATATGGCGGCTGGGGTGTGTGTCCAAGATCGGTGATCTAGTGGACATGCGGGGCACGAGGTCGCTCACGTTCCAGGAGGCCACTACTAAATATCCAACTTTGCTGGCCTATCCTGTGGCCTTTCTTTTGGCTCAACATTATGTTTCATCCACTATCAGATGTTTTTCTCCTGGGGATTGGGACAATCCGTTGGATAGAATGCTGAAACAAACCCCTAAGGTTCGTAAGGCAATTTCGACTGCATATGGGTACTTTCGAAACGTCCTAGATTACTCGAAGGGACTGGGAGGTATTATGTCTTGGAAGAATTGTCTCCCAGACATTGAGACTACAGACTTACTGGCGGCACACGTTAAAGCCTGCAAATTATTCTGGCAGTCAGCAGCAGAAAAAGGAGATTTATGGTAAGAACTTACAGTACCTTTGTTAAATCTCTTTCTGCGAGGTACACTGGGTTCCACAGGGATAACATCGGGGTGTAGAGTTGGATCTTGATCCGAGGCACCAACAGGCTAAAAGCTTTGACTGTTCCCAAGATGCAAAGCACCGCCTACTCTATAACCCCCCCTCCGTGCACAGGAGCTCAGTTTTGTTAACCAGTCCAATGCAGTAGCAGGTAAAAGAGGCGACAACTGTTAGTAGCCACATACATTTACATTCTTACGACAGGAGACGGTACCAGCGGATAATGTCACATAAACCCAAAGAAGCTAAGTGCGTCAGGGTGGGCGCCCTGTGGAATCCACTGTACCTTGCAGAAAGATTTAACAAAGGTAAGTTCTTACCATAAATCTCCTTTTCAGCAGCGGGGTACACTGGGGTTCCACAGGATAACATCAGGGATGTCTTAAAGCAGTTCCTCATGGGAGGGGACGCACTGTAGCGGGCACAAGAACCCAGCGTCCAAAGGAGGCATCCTGGGAGGCAGAAGTATCGAAGGCATAGAACCTTATGAACGTATTCACGGAGGACCATGTAGCCGCCTTACACAATTGCTCAAGGGTCGCACCACGGCGGGCTGCCCAAGAAGGTCCAACAGACCGAGTAGAATGGGCTTTGATGGTATCAGGAGCTGAAAGGCCAGCCTGTACATAAGCATGTGCAATCACCATTCTAATCCATCTGGCCAAGGTCTGCTTGTTACCAGGCCAGCCACGTTTGCGAAAACCAAAAAGGACAAAGAAAGAATCAGATCTCCTAAGCGAAGCCGTTCTCTTCACATAAATATGGAGGGCCCTATCACATCCAAAGACAGCTCTTTGTCGGATAAACCTGGAGGTGTAAAGGCTGGAACCACAATCTCTTGGTTAAGGTGGAAATCCGACACCACCTTAGACAAATAACCAGGACGAGTTCGGAGAACTGCTCGGTCACGGTGAAAAATCAGAAAGGGTGACCAACAGGATAAGGCACCCAAGTCTGTAACCAGTCTAGCAGAGGCAATAGCCAGCAGAAACAAGACCTTAAGAGTAAACCACTTAAGGTCCACAGACTCAAGAGGTTCAAACGGAGACTCTTGTCCCAAAAAATGCCATGGAGCCATAGGAGGGACACAGGGAGGTTGAATCCGCAAAACACCCTGAGTGAATGTATGAACATCAGGCAGAGTCGCAATCTGAAACAATACCTTCAAGGCAGAAACATGAACCTTAAGGGAGGCCAGAAGAAAGCCTAAGTCTAGGCCCTGTTCCAGGAACGCCAAAAGTTTGGCCGTACTGAACTTGCATGCATCATAATTGTTAGTTGCACACAAAGCAAAATAAGAATTCCAGACCCTATGATAAATTTGAGCAGAAGCCGGTTTACGGGCCTTCAACATAGTTTGAATGACCGCCTCAGAAAAACCCTTGGCCCTCAGGACGGAAGCTTCAAGAGCCATGCCGTCAAAGCCAGACGGGCCAAATCCTGGTAAACAAGAGGGCCCTGATCGAGGAGGACTGGTCGTTGTGGAAGTAGAAGCGGACGATCCCACGAGAGACCCAGGAGATCGGAGAACCAGTGCCGTCTGGGCCATGCTGGAGCGACCAGAAGCAGGTTCCTTCCTTCTTGCTTGAACTTCCGTATGGTCTTCACTTTGTCCCTCAGTACTGAAGCCTCAAGAGCCACGCCGTCAAAGCCCACCGGGCAAGATCCTGGTAGACACAAGGTCCCTGAACAAGGAGGTCTGGGCGTTGAGGAAGTAGAAAAGGACGCTCTATCGAGAGACCCTGCAGGTCTGAGAACCAATGCCATCTGGGCCACGCTGGAGCGATTAGAAGTAGTATCCCTCCTTCTTGCTTGAACTTCCTTATCAACCTGGGCAGAAGGGACACCGGAGGGAACACGTACGGCAGCCGAAAGTTTCATGGAATTGGCAGCGCGTCCACGAACGCTGCTTGAGGAACCCTTGTCCTTGCTCCGAAGACCGGAACCTTGTGATTGTGTCGAGACGCCATCAGGTCCACATTTGGTAGGCCCCCCACTTGTCCACTAAAAGTTGAAATACTTCTGGATGAAGGCTCCATTCTCCGGTATGTACGTCCTGACGACTGAGGAAGTCTTCTTCCCAGTTGAGGACTCTCGGAATGAACACTGCCGATATGGCTGGCAGTTGGCCTTCCGCCCAACTAAGGATTTTTGATACTTCATCATTGCCATGC
This sequence comes from Pseudophryne corroboree, assembly GCF_028390025.1. Lineage (NCBI taxonomy): Eukaryota > Metazoa > Chordata > Amphibia > Anura > Myobatrachidae > Pseudophryne > Pseudophryne corroboree. The sequence continues at coordinate 416,110,112 of NC_086447.1, read as the reverse complement.
GGATTTGAGTGCCGCCTTGATGATTTATCTACGCCACCGTGGTGGCGTTGTCCGACTGTACTTGAACAGGCCTGTTCTGTACTAGAGGCAGGGCCAGTTTCAGAGCATTGAACACTGCCCGCATCTCCAGAATGTTTATCGGGAGGACAGACTGCTCCCTGGTCCACCGACCCTGAAGAGAGTGTTGCCCCAACACCATGCCCCAACCCCACAGACTGGCATCCGTTGTTAGAGGGACCAAGTTGGAGATCCAGAAGGGACGACCCCTGGTCAGTTGCTGGTCCTGTAGCCCCCAGCCCAGTGACAAGCGGACCTCCGGAGTCAAGGAGATCATGTGAGTTCTGATCCGGTGAGGCAGGCCGTCCCATTGGGAGAGTATCAACCTCTGCAGAGGGCTAGAATGAAATTGAGCCTACTCCACCATGTCGAAAGCCGACACCATGAGGCCCAGTACTTACACTCAGCGATGCATCGACACACGTGGGCGAGAGAGGAAGCATCTTATTTTGTCCTGAAGTTTCAGGACTTTCTCCGGAGACAAAAACAACCGCTGGTTGTGGGTGTCCAATAGTGCTCCCAGGTGCACCATGCTCGGAGCAGGGACCAGGGAAGATTTCTTTCAGGTAATGAGCCACCCGTGGGCTTGCAGGAGTTGGACCGTCCGTTCCAGAAGATGGAGAAGAACCTTTGGAGAGTTCGCCAGGATCAACAAGTCGTCCAGATACAGCAGGATCCTGATACCCTGACGCTGGAGTAGAGCCGCCATAACCTTGGTGAAAATTCTTGGAGCCGTGGTCAGACCGAAAAGGTAAGGCCTGGAATTGAAAATGTAGGTTGCCAATAGCAGACCACAGGTATTGTTGCGACACTGCAATAGGTATATGCAGGTAAGCATCCTGTATGTCCAGGGATACCATATAGTTCTTGTGCTCCAAAGCCAGAACAATAGTGCGAAGCGTTTCCATACGGAATTTAGAAACTTTCACAAACTTGTTCAAAGACTTGAGGTTGAGAATGGTCCGCGAGGACGCATTCGGTTTCGGTACTAGGAACAGCGTGGAATAGTACCCCCTGCCTCTCTGAGCCAGAGGCACCGGCACTATCACTCCTGTATCCAGGAGAGATTGCACCACAAAGTGGAGAGTTTTTGCTTTTACCTGATCCGAAGGGATGTTTGATGAGCAAAACTGGCGAAGGGGACGTTTCTTGAAAGAGATGGCGTATCCGTGAGTGACGACTTCCCTTACCCAGGCGTCCGAAGTGGACTGTAACCATGCCTGAGCAAACCGTAGAAGTCTGCATCCCACCCTGGGATCTCCCAGACGGAGGCCCGCCCCGTCATGCAGCAGGCTTGTCTGTTTTGGAAGCAGGCTGACGAACAGCTCAGGCACGTTTAGGTTTGGGCTTACCGGATTTGGAAGTGCGAGCCTGTTTTGGGTACGCCTGACCCTTTGCTTTACCTGGAGGTCGAAAGGAACGAAAGGAAGTACTCTTAGCCTTCGGAGTTGAAGGAGAAGTACTAGGCAGGCATGCCGTCTTAGCTCATGCCAAGTCAGCCACAATCTTGTTGAGATCTTCCCCAAAAAGAATGTTTCCCTTAAAAGGGATTACCTCCAAGGTCTTTTTAGAGGCCAGATCTACTGACCAGGACCGCAACCAGAGAATGCGACGGACTAGAATGGATGTAGTAGATGCCTTGGCCGCCAGGACACTTGCATCAGATGCCGCCTCCTAAATATAATGAGAGGCTGTAATAATATATGAAAGACATTGTCTAGCTGTCACAACTGAGGGCTGGTGCTCACTACTGGAAGCCTCAGTTGTAGGAGCTGAGGTATACTTAAATGTGAGAGGCCAGATAGGACTCCTGGACATGTGTGAACCTGCAGTACCTAAAACCCGAAGGCGTGACCACGACAACAGAGGATATGTTCAACAGGTTTATTAAATGAACTCAGCTCCCAAATGATAGCGACACTTAGCAGTAAGTCACAGCTCTCAGAGATGCACATAGGAAGTCTCTAGGTGTGGTACAATAGAACAGTCTTAAAGGACCTGGAGATGGTGAGTCCTTTACCACACCAATGCACTGAAGAGCTGTGTTAATAATGTTGGAATGCAAACTGTAGCTTGAGAGTGAGGAGTTATGTAGGTGATGCTTAGAAGCATATACTGGTGATGCTTGTGAGCGCAGATACAGGAGATGCTTGAGAGCACATACAGAAGATGCTTGTGAGCATATACAGGAGATGCTTGTGAGCATATACAGGAGATGCTTGTGAGCATATACAGGAGATGCTTGTGAGCATATACAGGAGATGCTTGAGAGCATACACAGGAGATGCTTGTGAGCATATACAGGAGATGCTTGAGAGCGCAGATTACGGAATACAGGAACAGGGCACCGCTGAAGCTGGAATGCTGGAAGCCGGTGTAATAGTAATCAGCGGTGATTTAAGATTGATGATGGAACACCGATGGGGACTTGAGATCGATGGTAGAACACTGATGGTGATTTAGGATCGATGACGGAACACCGATGATGACTTGGGATCGATGGCGGAACACAGATGGTTACTGGCAGGGCAGAGCACCGCTGGAAGCCGGTGTCCGGTAACTGCCGGTCACAGGATGCAATGATGAGACACTGCAGAGTCAGGATGCACCATGGAGAGTGGAACTGGTGTGAGTCTCCATTGGAGTTTGCAGGCAGGAACGACCACAATAGGAAGAGACTGGTTTCACTAGGATGACAACTAAAGCACTGACTTCTTTCCAGCCAAGGAACAGGATATTTATACCTGCTGCGAAACAGGCATTGGCTGGCTGATTAAGCAGATTCCAATGTGCAGCTGCTGGATAATTAGGCTGAAAAGTAACATGTGATGTAAACAAACATGGCTGCGCCCATGTTTGAATTTGGAGGGAAAGACTGTTTGTAACTTGCATGCGAGTTTTATCCATGAAGCTGCCAGAATCACAGTGAAGAGACTTGAGACAATGAGATGCAGCGTGCTGCATGCAGTCAGTGCAGATGGAATCCAGGCTTGGAACGCTGGGACAGTCTCAAGAGGCATTTGGAAGGTAAATACCTGGATCGTGACACTAGCATTATCAGGAAAATTAGACGGCAGTTCTGCTTCAAGTTCCTGAACACAGGGGGATCAAGCAGGGGACGTACCCTGGGCGCCTTAGCAGGCCCAGCAGAGGGGGGCGCCGCCACTGGCCAGGCCATCATGCCCACTCGCCCCCGTTACTGTTCCTCTGCCCCCGGCCAGTCCCCCATCCCACTGCTATGTGAGAATATGAGGGGAGGAGAGCGCAGTGCCTCACCTACCCCTCAATGTCTGGGGACGGACGGTACAGTGCGGCGGGGCGAGTCTCCTTGGTTTGGTAGCCAATCAGAGCTCACGGACCGGCTTCTGATTGGCTGCTGGTCCGCGAGCTCTGATTGGCTAACGAACCGGCGCCAAGAAGATACCCGCAGCCGGAGACTGGACTTCATGGTGCGTTGAGGCCGGGCAGGAGAGGCGCTGCGGCGGTGAGGGTCTGGGAGTGGCACTGTGGGGCAATGTGTATCTGGCAGTGGCACATTGTGTATCTGGCAGTGGCACTGTGGGGCATTGTTTATCTGACAGTGGCACTGTGGGGCATTGTGTATCTGGCAGTGACACTGTGTGTACAGTGTAAAAAGGGGACTCTGCCTGCGTACTTTGTAAATAGGGGACTCTGCCTGCGTACTGTGTAAATAGGGGACTCTGCCTGCGTACTGTGTAAATAGGGGACTCTGCCTGCGTACTGTGTAAATAGGAGACTCTGCCTGCGTACTGTGTAAATAGGGGACTGTGCAAAAATTGAATGAAGGTGTGCTGAGAGACGACACAAGGGGTAGGTGATAGTGTGCTGAGAGACAACATAGCGAGTAGGTGAGAGTCATGTTGCCACGCCCCATTGTCAGTGGTCACTCACCTTCTGGTATGTGACCACGCCCCTTCTGGCGCGTGGCCACGCCCACTTTCCGAAGGCACACGCGCACATGCTTCACTGTGGATTTTTATTTTATTTTTGGGGGGGGGGGGGGGGGGGATGGTTAGGGCGCACTCTTCATCTTGCCCTGGGCTCCAAAAGCACTAGTCACGCCTCTGAGGCCGCAATAGTAGGTGTCACGATCCGGGTTACTGGATGCCGTTTCCTGCCTGTTAGGTGTCTCCTGAGGTTGGCTCAGCGAGCCAGGGCCGGGCTATAGCTAGGTCTTGGCTTACATTTCATAGGTGTTGCCTGCAGCGCTGGTTCAACGCTCTCAGCCCCGTCGCGGCTGTCACTGCCGGGCCTGTGGTCTTCCGCTAGATATGCGTCATCTGTGTGCCGCGGCCGCTGATGTCATCCCTGTGGCCGCTGAACGCGTGGAGTTTCTGCTGTTGCGGCCTCCGCCGCCATTACCGCTTGACACATGGATCCTGAGTGTTTCTTTCCCCTTCAATCACCGTCACTGGGCGCAGCCATTTAGGATTTAGTCACATGATTCTCTTCTCACCTATCCGTAGGGCTGCCAGAGCCTGAGCTTAATTGTCAGCCAATCCCTGCTATCCAGCAGGAATAAATATCCTGTCTCAGCACCCAGAGGGTTGTCAGTGCTTCCATTGTCTCTCCAGCATTCCAGTATGCAGCTTATCTAAGGACTCTCCTGTGAATACTCCCTGCAGTATAGCCTGACTCCCTGGTGGTTCCTCTCTGCGGTCCAGTTCTCCTGTCCTGGTGCAACCTGACTCTTTAATTCCCGCACCCAGCGCTAACAGAGTCTACAACTCCGGCTTCCAGCAGCCACTCTTTGGCAGTCCTTTGTTTCCACTACTCCCCATAGTAGTGGAGCTTCTACCTGCGATCCCTAGCATCACTTCAGTTTTACCTGCGATCCCTAGCATCACTCAAAGGTTCACCTGTGATCCCCAATATCACTCAAGCTTTACCTACGATCCCCAGCTTCACTCTATACTTCACCAAAGTGCTTACGTGTCATCAGGCACTCCCATTTAAACTCCGGGTTACTGCTTTTGCAAGTTGTTATTCAGAGACTCACTTGTGACACTTATTGTTTGGTTGCACATTCTTAACTTTTATGATTTAATAAAAACCCTCAAAGATACCTCCTGTTGTCGTGGTCACGCCTTCGGGCAATTGGTACTACATCTCAGCACATGTCTAGGAGTCCTCTCCTATCTCTTAAGTTTACGTACCCATCAGCCCCTGCAACTGAGGCCTCCAGCTTCCAACACCAGCCCTCAGTCGTGACAGTAGGCCTATGCACAGCTCCAGCACGAGTGTAAATAGACTTTAAGCAACCCTCCACACGCTTATCCGTCGGTTCTTTCAGGTAGGTGACTGTAGTGACAGGCAGAGCAGAGAAGATCACCAGACACGCAACTTGTGAGCCCACCGGCGGCGGTGTTCCACAATTTTTACTCAACTCTGCAGCGAGGGGATAACGAGACAGCATTTTCTTAGACAGAAAAAACTTCTATCCCGGAATTTTCCAGGATTTCTGACGGATATCAACCAGGTGGTCAGAATGAGTTAAAACTAATTTAGTGACCATCTGACGTTTAAACTTATCTGGTTTCTTAGAGGTAGCTGGAGGCTCTTCATCATCGTTGATTTGAAGTATCAGCCTGATAACCTGCAAGAGGTCAGGAACAACCTGTGTCAGAGAATCTCCATCAGAAGCATCTGCATCAGTGTCTGAAGGGTCAGTGTAAGCGCCATCTTCATCAGATGCGGTATCCCAAACATGTGTGGATTGTGAGGAAGTAATGGCCCGTTTAGATGACCCCTTGGTTTTAGGCGGGCGAGTCAGGATTTTGCTTAGCTAGTGACTGATTTAACGGCTGTAACTGAGAGGATAGAGTATCTGCCCATGGCGGATTAACTGCAGGGACAATATGTGGCTGTAATGGCACAGGAGGTCCCACAGGGGGCGCAAGTCTAGTTACAAGCGTAGTCAGTAAATAAGAGAAAACAGCCCAAGGTGGGTCTTGATTTGCCCCTGTTGCTGCAGGCTCACCACGGGTATAGGACCCCTAGTACCTGAACCCTCAGCTGCTACGTTTTCCTCCAAGTAATCCGTGGCATCAGCACTGCATGGTGCAGGAGCAGCCATAGATTTATCATCCTGTGTAGCAGACATTATATGTAAGCGTAATCGTAGGGTGCAATAGTACAATATAAGCAGACAAACTACCTTACAAAAAATCCCCTGTATAGTGTTACTGCAAGGCAGAGCACAAACAGAAGATTTAAGAGGTATGTGGTGACTGAAAAACACAGAGAAAAATACCAAAGTAGTATATCCTGTGAAACACAATTATATGGGAACCCTGATGCACTTAGCTCCTATCAGGGTACAGAATATAGGGATAGCAATGTTTGAGATAAACGAAATAGAGACTACACAGCAGCTATTGGCACACACTCAGTCACATAAACAATGCAGAAATTATTACAAACAATAAGACTGCACTGGACTAGCAATAGTAAGTACAAACTGTACCACTAAGGTAAGCTATATAGGCAAAGAGATATAACAATGCACAGTAAAGACTGGATGTATACTGTATCACAGGGTACTTGTATAAAATATCCCTGTAGAAATGCATTCTCTCTTAACGAACAGTCTAAAGACATGTAGAATACTTAAATGTCTTGTAAATGCACAGCGCTGATGATGCAGGCGGCTTTACAGAGGAAACTTTGCCCAGCAGACCCAGATTAGCGCAGCTGTGTGTGTAATCGTGCGCAAACGCAGACAGAGTGAGGGAGACAGAGTTGCAGCTCCACGGCGGGAACATTGGCAGTAAATGGCGCCCTGGGGCTGGGGGAGGGGCTACAGGCCAGAGCCTTATCCCCTTACTGGACTTCACCACCGGGTACTGCGGGCCTTGTAAAAATGGATTATATACAGAATCCGACCTGTGCCCAAGCCCTGGTGGTCTAGTGGGGTCCCTGTATAGCCACAGTGTCCACGCCAGCACGCGCGGTCCGTCTCCTAGAGACCACGCCGGATCACGATTAGCAGTGGGTCCCGCCTGGAGGACAGTCCTACATCCTCCTGAAAGCGGCCATGAGATCCCAGAGAGCGGCGGTCAATGTGTGCGTGTGCCCTAATGAATCACCGGAGCCCTCCACTGTAAAAGCCCATACACACGGTGAGATTCTGGCTATGCCCGATTCTCACTATGCGACAGGGGCTAGGTCGGCATCGCAAGCACATAATCAGTGTGCTTGCGATACTGACTATGTGCGATTTTCGCAAAGTGCCAATTTTGACTCTCTCTTCCATAGAGATAGTCAAAATTGACTTGCCTGCACAGTCTATCTAGGCTTGCGATACCAACCGCGTGGGATCGCAAGGTGACTTTCACCTTGCAACCTGCACTAACTTTTCTTACGATTTTGACTATATAGTCAAAATTGTAATAAAATATCTCACAGTGTGTACACACTATAAGTACCCGGCAACCAGGGCGCGGGAGTATACAGCGCCGCTGAGAGGTGAGGGAGCCGCAGCATGATATGTCAGATATGACATATAGCACTCTCAAGTGCCTATGCAGCGGCCATGTAAGTCTTCTTTCTTCATAAAAAGCTCTTTTCAGGGCTGCTCAGCGCAGCCCTCCCAGTTAGATGCCTGGACTGCAGGCACCAACTTACAAACTGAGCTCCTGTGCATGGAGGAGGTGTTATAGAGGAGGCGGTGCTGCGCATCTTGGGAACAGTCAAAGCTTTTAGCCTGTTGGTGCCTCGGATCAAGATCCAACTCTACACCACGATGTTATCCTTGTGGAACCACAGTGTACCCCGCAGAAAGGCAAACTAATAAAAAAAAAACCACAAAAAAAACCACACCAAACAACTGGAGAATAAAAACCTTGCTCACAGAATAAAAAAGTACATTCTTATAAATGATCAATTTCAATTTTCGAGATACCCACAATCAGAAGAAAACATGGCAACCAGATCCAATTGAGTAAGTTTCTGCCCAAAACTCAGAATTTTCCAACAGAGAAAATGTAACAAGTGAAAAAAAGGACTGTGATAAGTTAACGCACAATGTAAACGCAAAAAAAATATTGAGGGTAAACTTACACCGATTTAAAGACGTTTTCAACCCAAACTGAATTCGGTCCTAAGTCTATTTTAGCTGTTCATTTCAGGTGTGATATACAAGTTAGACATTTAAAAGATATTAGGTCAACACCATATGGTCGACAGTCAAAAGTCCGACAGGGTAATAGTTTGTGACATGGATAGTAAATGAAAAAAATAAATTGTAAAAGCATGAAAAAGCACAAAAAAATAAAATAAAAAATGTGTCAACCTTTTTACCCTGTCAACATTTTGACTGTTGGACGTTTGACCATGTCGAGCATATGGTGTCAACCTAATGACTGTCTATATTTTAGATGCCTATCAACCGCCTCCGTTTCACTTTTAGGCCAAAATCTCAAATTGACAAGTACTGTGCTTGAGCAATCCTAGGACACCCCAAAGTCCTGGTCATAGGGGTATATTCAATAACTGTCGGAAGCTGCCGTCTTGTCGGAAAGACGGCAGCATCTGACAGTTTTAGATCGGAAGGGGTTCCGACCTATTCATTAGTGCCCCGTTTATTCCGACAAGTCGGGAAATCCGACTTGTCGGAATGCAGTCGGAAGGCACGCTGATCGGCGGCTTCTGCCGCGATCAGCGTGCATTGTCGGAAGCTGGGCCAAACCTGACAGGTTTTAGCCCCATTTCCGACAATCTCAATCCGACTTTCAAAAAAGTCGGATTGAGATGAGGAGACTAGTGGCGCTGCGGCCGGCGCAGGCTGCGGGGGGACATGTCTGTGGCGGCAGGGGGAGGCGCTGCAGGGGGAGAGGTGCCTGGCCGTCCCGGCACCTCTATCCCTGCAGCACGTCCCCCCGCCGCAGACATGTTCCCCCGCAGCCAGCTAATGCCGCCGGCCACCGATCTCTGCTCCCCCCGCCGCAGACATGTCCCCCGCAGCTTGCTCCCCCTGCCGCCGTCCCGCTCACGCCTGCCGCCGCCATCTGCACCGCTGCTGTCAGCGCATCAGCAGCCGCTGACAGCAGCGGCAGCACAGGACCTGTGTACGGCCAAATCCGACAGTCGGATTTGGCCGTCCATTGAATAGGGGTTGTTGGGTCCATTCCGAGAACTGCATGTCGGAATGGACCCGACTCTTATTGACTATACCCCATAGACTTGCAAATGCTCAGCAATATAAGTACAGCACAAATGGGCCAGTCAGAACTGAAGGGGAGGGCCGAGATCACCCAGCCTGTCAATTGGTTTTGCTTAGAGTATTTTAAAATGTTTGTGGTGGTCAAACCAAGGTGAAAAGGTTTAAAAATGGTCAAGAATAAACAAAGATAAATTACCTTATGGCTATAGAACTGAGCTACCACTGGGCCGTACTCAGGTCCAGCCAGTATTGCAACATTCACGCAGGTCTGCCTAACCTCATGGGTTATACAGCTGGTTGATGGTGTCGCAGAGAGATCTGACGCTGCTTCCTCGGACGCAAGAGACTCTAACATTCATGCAGCAGGTGTCTACTTATACCAGACGCCTCCTGCTGCATTCCTATAGGTTAGCAACACTGCTTCCAAAGAAGCAACAGCTATGCAAGCTCCGACCGAACCTGAGTCAGGCCCACTGAGAGTAAACAGTCACCAAAAACCTTTCTGAGGATTAATCAGTGAAATAAATCACATTAAACTTTTAGATACAAGAAACTGATTAAAATTGATCAAACTTGGGAGACCAACAGTGGTCATATTTTCAAGGAATGTTATTTATAAATGTGAATTGTGGTGAGTGAGCTAATGACCGTTCAATTTCCATTGCAAAAACCTTGGCAAAAAAAGCAGCATTAACGTAAACCTACAGCTAAATCAAGGGTTCCAACGTATACCATCATTGGATCTTTCAAATAAGATTTCGCAAGACGACGAACTCCATCTGGCCAAGTAGCACTAAAATAAGATAAAAAATAAGATTTTAAACCTACCGGTAAATCTTTTTCTCCTAGTTCGTAGAGGATGCTGGGGACTCCGTAAGGACCATGGGGAATAGACGGGCTCCGCAGGAGACATGGGCACTAAAAAGAACTTTAGCTATTGGTGTGCACTGGCTCCTCCCTCTATGCCCCTCCTCCAGACCTCAGTTAGAGATTAGACTAGACTAGATTGGATCTTTTATCTGGCTGCAAAACCTACTGAGAGCGACCGCTGGACGTCATGTCTCTACAGTCAGTTATTCCATCTAGTGATTTATATTCCTCCCCGCTGCCGTGTGGATGTGGGCACTGCAGGACTGACAGCCGGGGACGCCCGGCTCTCGACCAGCCCACCGGAGAGGTAACACCATCTGCACATCACACCTGACCACTACAAGCACTTTGTTATTTGGAACTGTCTGTGCTGTAGTGCATCTGCTCCTAACCCAAGCTACGGCTGACAGTTTGTGGAAAACGGACATTTATCATTACTTTGTCCTCCTTAGCAATTAACATATTCTAGGAGATATTCTATATCCTGAGATTAATAAGGTGTGCTCATTCTAATTTGTTTGGCTCATATATGTTTGTTTATTGCTTTTTTAATTTTATTAAATATCATATACTTTTCATGTCGGCTCTCTCTCCATTTATCATCTCCTGACATACAGCGCAGCCGTTTCTCTTGTTCTCAGTTAGAGAAACTGTGCCCAGAGGAGCCGGACAGTACGAGGAAAGGATTTTGTTAATCTAAGGGCAAGATTCATACCAGCCCACACCATCCACACCGTATAACATGGAATATACTAACCTGTTAACAGTATGAAACAAAACAGCATCACCCCGAGACTGATCAAACTGTAACATAACCCTTATGTAAGCAAAAACTATATACAAGTCTTGCAGAAATAAGACCGCACTGGGACGGGAGCCCAGCATCCTCTACGGACTAGGAGAAAAAGATTTACCGGTAGGTTTAAAATCTTATTTTCTCTTACATCCTAGAGGATGCTGGGGACTCCGTAAGGACCATGGGGATTATACCAAAGCTCCAGACCGGGCGGAAGAGTGCGGACGACTCTGCAGCACGGATTGAGCAAACATGAGGTCCTCCTCAGCCAGGGTATCAAACTTGTAGAATTTCGTAAAGGTGTTTGAACCTGACCAAGTCGCGGCTCGGCACAGCTGTAAAGCCGAGACGCCTCGGGCAGCAGCCCAAGAAGAGCCCACCTTCCTAGTGGAATGGGCCTTTACTGAATTTGGTAACGGCAATCCAGCCGTAGAATGAGCTTGCTGAATCGTATTACAGATCCAGCGAGAAATAGTCTGCTTAGAAGCAGGAGCGCCAATCTTGTTGGCTGCAAACAGGACAAACAGTGGCTCTGTTTTCCTAACCCGAGCCGTTCTGGCTACATATATTTTCAAGGCCATGACCACATCAAGGGACTCGGAATCCTCCAAGTCCCGCGTAGCCACAGGCACCACAATAGGTTGGTTCATATGAAAAGAGGAAACCACTTTAGGCAAAAATTGAGGACGAGTCCGCAACTCAGCTCTATCCACATGGAAAATCAGATAGGGGCTTTTGTGATACAAAGCCGCTAACTCAGACACTCGCCTTGCAGATGCCAAGGCCAACAACATGACCACCTTCCAAGTGAGATACTTTAAGTCCACAGTTTGAAGCGGCTCAAACCAGTGAGCCTTAAGGAACCGCAACACCACGTTAAGGTCACATGGTGCCACTGGAGGCACAAAAGGAGGCTGGATATGCAGCACTCCCTTCACAAAAGTCTGGACTTCTGGGAGAGAAGCCAATTCCTTCTGAAAGAAAATGGATAGGGCCGAAATCTGAACTTTAATGGAGCCTAATTTTAGGCCCACATTCACCCCAGTCTGTAGGAAGTGAAGAAAACGGCCCAGATGAAATTCTTCCGGAGGAGCATCCTTGGACTCACACCAAGACACATACTTCCTCCATATACGGTGATAATGCTTTGCTGTCACCTCCTTCCTAGCCTTTATCAGAGTAGGAATGACCTCATCCGGAATGACCTTTTCAGCTAGGATCCGGCGTTCAACCGCCAAGCCGTCAAACGCAGCCGCGGTAAGTCTTGGAATAGACAGGGCCCCTGTCGCAACAGGTCCTCTCTGAGAGGAAGAGGCCACGGATCTTCTGTGAGCATTTCCTGCAGCTCCGGATACCAGGCCCTTCGAGGCCAATCTGGAACAATGAGAATTGCCTGTACTTCTTTTCGTCTTATGATTCTCAATATTTTTGAGATGAGAGGAAGAGGAGGGAACACATAGACCGACTGGAACACCCACGGAGTCACCAGGGCGTCCACTGCTACCGCCTGAGGGTCCCTTGACCTGGCACAATACCTCGGGAGCTTTTTGTTGAGGCGTGACGCCATCATGTCTATTTAAAGCAGTACCCACTGACTTGCAATCTCTGCAAAGACTTCTTGATGAAGTCCCCACTCTCCTGGATGGAGATCATGTCTGCTGAGGAAGTCTGCTTCCCAGTTGCCCACTCCCGGAATGAAGACTGCTGTCAGAGCGCTTACATGATTTTCCGCCTAGCGAAGAATTCTGGTGGCTTCCGCCATTGCCACTCTGCTCCTTGTTCCGCCTTGGCAGTTTACATGAGCCACAGCCGTGACGTTGTCTGACTGAATCAGAACCGGTAGGTCGCAAAGAAAATTCTCCGCTTGACGTAGGACGTTGTATATGGCCCTCAATTCCAGTACGTTGATGTGTAGACAAGCCTCCTGGCTTGACCACAGACCCTGGAAGTTTCTTCCCTGTGTGACTGCTCCCCAGCCTCGGAGGCTCGCGTCCGTGGTCACCAGAACCCAGTCCTGAATGCGAAACCTGCGACCCTCTAGAAGGTGAGCACTCTGCAGCCACCACAAGAGAGATACCCTGGACCTGGGGGACAGGCTGATCATCTGATGAATATGTAGATGTGACCCGGACCACTTGTCCAGAAGGTCCCACTGAAAGGTCCTCGCATGGAACCTGCCGAATGGAATGGCCTCGTAAGACGCCACCATCTTTCCTAGAGCTCGAGTGCATTGATGGACCGACATCCTTTTTGGCTTTAACAGGGGAAAAACCCTTTTTCGTTCCGTATCCAGAATCATGCCTAAGAAAAGGCAAACGGGTCGTTGGAACCAACTGTGACTTTGGTAGATTGAGAATCCAGCCGTGCTGTTGCAAAGAGAGTGATACGCTGTTCAGCAACTGTTCTCTCGATCTCGCTTTTATTAGGAGATCGTCCAAGTACGGGATAATTGTGACACCCTGCTTGCGCAGGAGCACCATCATTTCCGCCATTACCTTGGTGAAAATCCTCGGGGCTGTGGAAAGCCCAAACGGCAACGTCTGAAATTGGTAATGACAATCCTGTACAGCAAATCTCAGGAACGCCTGATGAGGAGGATATATGGGGACATGAAGGTATGCATCCTTTATGTCCAGGGACACCATATAATTCCCCCCCCTCCAGGCTGGCGAAGACCGCTCTGAGCGATTCCATCTTGAATTTGAAACTTTTCAAGTATAGGTTTAAGGATTTTAAATTCAGAATGGGTCTGACCGAACCGTCCGGTTTCGGTACCACAAACAGGGTTGCGTAGTACCCCGTCCCCTGTTGAAGCAGGGGAACTTTGACCACCACTTGTTGAAGACACAGCTTTTGAATTGCATTTAAAACTACTTCCCTCTCCGGGGAAGAAGCTGGTAGGGCCGATTTGAAAAACCGGCGAGGAGGCACGTCTTCGAATTCCAGCTTGTAACACTGAGAAACAATGTCTATTGCCCAGGGATCCACCTGTGATTGAATCCAGACGTGGCTGAAAAGTCGAAGACGTGCCCCCACTGGGGCGGACTCCCTCAGCAGAGCCCCAGCGTCACGCGGTGGATTTTGTAGAAGCCGGGGAGGACTTCTGCTCCTGGGAACTAGCTGTAGTTGGCAGCTTTTTCCTTCTGCTCTTACCTCTGGCAAGAAAGGAAGATCCCCGTACTCTCTTGGATTTATGCGACCGAAAGGACTGCATCTGATAATGTGGCGTTTTCTTTGGCTGTGAGGAAACATAAGGTAAAAAAGTGGATTTACCTGCAGTAGCTGTGGAAACCAGGTCCGTGAGACCTTCCCCAAATAAGTCCTCACCCTTGTAAGGCAAAACCTCCATATGCCTCTTCGAGTCGGCATCACCCGTCCATTGTCGGGTCCATAGGGCTCGCCTAGCAGAAATTGCCATAGCGTTGGCTCTGGAACCCAGTAGGCCAACGTCTCTCTGAGCATCGCTCATATATAGGACAGCATCCTTAATATGACCCAGGGTCAATAAAATGGTTTCCTTATCCAGCGTATCAATATCAGCAGATAAGGTATCTGTCCATGCTGCAACAGCGCTACAAACCCAAGCCGACGCTAACGCGCCGGTCTGAGTAACGTACCAGTATGTGTGTAAATTGACTTCAAGGTAGTTTCCTGCCTGCGATCAACAGGATCCTTGAGTGTTGCGGTATCTTGAGACGGCAGCACTACCTTCTTGGATAAGCGTGTCAACGCTTTGTCCACCCGTGGGGAGGATTCCCCCCGTATCCTGTCCTTAGCCGGGAAAGGATACGCCATAAGAATCCTTTTGGGAATCTGCAGTTTTTTGTCTGGAGTTTCCCAAGCTCTTTCAAACAACTCGTTTAGCTCATGTAAAGGGGGAAAAGTAATCTCAGGCTTCTTTTCTTTAAACATGTGGACCCTCGTGTCAGGTACAGAGGGGTCATCTGTTATATGCAACACGTCTTTTATTGCAATAATCATATAATGAATACTTTTTGCCAACCTTGGTTGCAACCTCGCATCATCGTAGTCGACACTGGAGTCAGAATCCGTGTCGGTATCAGTGTCTACTACTTGGGATAGTGGGCGCTTTTGAGACCCAGACGGTCCCTGCGACATAGTAAAAGTCAGGGCTTGATTCCCTGTACATTCCCTGGACTCCGCTTTGTCCAGCCTTTTGTGTAATAAATTCACATTTGCATTTAAAACATTCCACATATCCAACCAGTCAGGTGTCGGCGTTGCCGACGGAGATACCACACTCATTTGCTCCACCTCCTCCCTAGAAGAGCCTTCCGCTTCAGACATGCCGACACGCGTACCGACACCCCACACACTCAGGGAAATCTCTAATCTGGAGACAGTTCCCCAACAAGGCCCTTTGAAGAGACAGAGAGAGACTATGCCAGCACACACCCAGCGCCAATGACCGTGGAAAAAAAATCCCAGATATATAGAGCGCTTTTTATGATATATCAACTGCGCCAAATTATGTGCCCCCCCCCCCCCTTCTTTAAAACCCTCTGTCACCGTATTCAGCAGGGGAGAGTCCGGGGAGCCAGCTTCTCAGCGGTGTGCTGTGGAGAAAATGGCACTGGTTAGTGCTGAGGGATCAAGCTCCGCCCCCTCAGCGGCGGGCTTCGGTCCTGCTCGATTTCTTTAAAGACTGCCAGGGGTTTTCTATATACAGCCCTCAGAGCCTATATATAATGTCTGGCCAGTCCTAGAGGTTTAAAATTGCTGCCCAGGGCGCCCCCCCTGCGCCCTGCACCCATCAGTGCCTGCCTTGTGTGTTGTGTGTGGGAGCAATGGCGCGCAGCGTTACCTCAGCGAAGATCTGAAGTCTTCTCCCGCCTCTGAAGTTTTCTATCTTCTTATACTCACCCGGCTTCTATCTTCCGGTTCTGTGAGGAGGACGGCGGCGCGGCTCCGAGACGAACGGCGAGGGCAGACCTGCGTTCCGACTCCCTCTGGAGCTAATGGTGTCCAGTAACCTAAGAAGCAGAGCCTAGCATTTAAGTAGGTCTGCTTCTCTCTCCTCAGTCCCACGATGCAGTGAGCCTGTTGCCAGCTGGGCTCCCTGAAAATAAAAAACCTAACAAAATTCTTACTTTCAGAGAAACTCAGGAGAGCTCCCTGTAATGCACCCAGTCTCCTCTGGGCCCAGTATCAAACTGAGGTCTGGAGGAGGGGCATAGAGGGAGGAGCCAGTGCACACCCATAGCTAAAGTTCCTTTTATTGCCCATGTCTCCTGTGGAGTCAGACTAGTCCCCATGGTCCTTACGGAGTCCCCAGCATCCTCTAGGACGTAAGAGAAACATATAAAACAATTTCAAAAACCTAAATAATGTATGATTAAACATTTAGCATAAATATTATAATCAATATATATATATATATATATATATATATATATATATATATATATACTTCTGATGAAGTCCAGGCTTGAGATGCCAAAAGGACGAAACGCGTTGAGGAACAGAGACTGAACTGTATCTACTACACATCAGATAAGCTATTTTTACATTATTTTGATGTACGGGTATTTGCTTTGTTTTTTAACAATTAAACTGGTGTTAAAACTTTATTACACTATTTCGGCTACCTTTTTTCTTTTCATTGGTGATCATTGAGCATTAGAAGTACCATGAGGTTCTGGAGCTGAAGGGAGAAATCTATCCAGTTTGGGAATTCCCATTTTGAGAGCGTGCGATTTAATGAAGTGGTTAACTCCACTCATGATGGTACTTGCGTTTTTCTAAGGGTGTTATTGAACTGGTGGAGGTTTTCATTTGAAGGATCCTAATATACTGCACTAGTAGGCTCTGTTTTCACCTTCTTTCTAGATATATATATATATATATAGATATACGCACACATATACTCAAAATGTAACAGATACTACATCAGTCAGTACAATCTTTCATCTACATCTGTAAATCTTTATCTATCACAACATAATAGGGAAAAACAAAAAACACAAACAAAACACTAAAGTCCCCAGCCTACAGGTAACATATGCGACTTGTGAGCTTTTATACAACTATAGCACCTTGAAGATTATATACTTATTTAATAGATAGATCGATAGACATACAGACATATGTGCAAGTACAATATCAAATCTTTAAAAGCAGTAGCCTGGCATTAATAAATTCCTGTGTACTTTTTCGGTTGCTGCTCCCTTAAATGACCCCTCCTGAATGAGTCCAGTAATTTAACTTGAGAAACAAACAAAGGGGCGCACACAAGTGCTTTATTTTATGTACGTGTTGAATGCTAAGAAAGTATTACATTTTAAAAATACAGACTTCACCATTGTGTGCCCGTTTGTTTCTCTCTATATATTGTAAAGAAGTATATTATGATTCTAATTTAATTTGAATGTTTAAACAAACAAGAACAAATAAAATAATCTGATGGAATACAAATTTACCTCGTCATTATGGTTTGTCTGTCAGGACGAATGTCAATAATGATCTTCATAATCTGTGGTTCAAACCCCATGTCCAGCATTCTATCTGCTTCATCCAAAACCTACAGTATAGCAAAATTTCTAGTTTCATTTATTTCTGATGCAGTAACAATACATTGCACATGTATTTGTGAATTTTATGAGCATTTATTGTATTGGAAAGATCACACTATTACGTACAATAAATATATACAAGAGTTTGTCCCTTGATTCCTGACACACTGATTTGTTTTATTGATGAACCCCAGATCATTAGCATGAACCTTCCAGCAATGGCAGATTCTATAATATACTAACATACTATATATATATATTTATATATATATATATATATATATATATATATACTCACACACATACACAAATATACTTAGCGGTGGGAGGGGTTGCCTCTCTCCTGAATTACGCACATTCCTGTGGGATCAGCTCCCTCCAAGGTAGCCTAAAGCAAAACCTGTGCAGTCTACAGTATTAGTGGAAGTTTGGAACTCAGGGTTATCTGTGTTGCACAGATCCAGCTGGAACTCATCACTGAAGGACAGGAAGGGTTTAAAACTCTCAAACAACCGATGCGCTGGCCACTGATGCCAAATAGCGGACAGCGAGTAAGCAGCGTTTCCTTAGTGCCAGGGACTTATTATACTAGCTGTGCCAGGGAAGCATAACAGATTGTAGCTGCAGGCTATTACAGCAGACTGTAACATTTAAGGGGGGTACTCAAGGAGCGATATTCTAAGCAATCTGACTAGATTGCTTAGAATATCAGCATGATCGCTCCGTGTGTAGCCCCCTCAGCGATGCTGCTAGATTCGCCTGCATGCAGGCCAATCTAGCGGGTCACTCACTTCACCCGCTGGGTGAAGTGAGCGCCCCCCCCATCTCCCTCCGCACGCTCAGCACAGATCGCGCTGTGCTGAGCGGCAGGAGAGATGTGTGCTGAGCGAACCGCTCAGCACACATCTCTCCTGCATCGGCCCGTGGGTACTGGGCTTTACTTTCACCTGTGTCTAATTAATGGGCCTGTTTGTCCAGTCTTATGTGTGTGAATGTTAAAGAGCAGTATCTGTGATCACTAAAAGACACTGCTTCACTGTGAACCTGCCCATCGTGAGTCCCAATTTCTCTTTAAGTCTTTCTTTGAGGTCCACAGGAGGGGCAAGGGGGGTGTAGGTGGTGGTATAGGACGAGGCTCCAAACCGTTAAGCTTTTAGTTATCCCAAGATGCTCTGGTCCCTTCCCCCCAATACCACGCCTACATGCTCATGTACCTCAGTTCTGTCAATAAGCCCAAGGCGGGAGGATAGGAGAGAAGGAAGATATTGTACACACAAGAACATACTCTCACAGGTCAGAGAAGGGAACCAGTGACCAAGAGAAGAACCCCATATAAGCCAGGGGCGTCAGTGTAGGTGCACTGTGGACACTATGAATCCCGAAGAAAGAGCTAAAAAAAAAAAAAAAAAAAAAATTGTCTACCATAACCATAACTCTTTTACTTCTTCAGGTTCCATAGGGCTCCACGGAGGTAACAAGAGGGATGTCCCAAAACAGTTGTTTAAGGGAGGGGATGCTCCTAAATGTATAGGAGAATCCAGCGTCGAAATAAAGCATCCTGGTAAGCGAATGTATGAAAGGCATAGAACCTGAGAAAAGTGTGGAAAGACAACAACATGGCTGCCTTGCACAATTCTTCGGTGGACGCATCCGGCGTGCTGCCCACGAAGGTCCCACTGAGCAAGTAGAATGAACAGAGACTGTAGCTGGCACAGGAAGGCAGCCTGCGTGTACGTCTGTGAGATAGACATGTGAAACCATCGGGCCAGAGCCTCTTTGTCAGCTGGCCAGTCCCTCTTGTGGAAGCCATAGAGGACAAAGAAGGAATCCAATTTCCTGATCAAACTGGTACGATCCACGTAGATCCGCAGAGCACGGACAACATCCTGGGAGGCCTCTCCTGACTAGAAATCCGGAAAGGAAGGCCGGTACCACAATATCCACGTTAAGGTGGAAACGGGACACTACCTTAGGAAGGTAAGCAGACTGAGTTTGAAGAATCGCCCTGTCCCGATAAAAGATTAGAAAGGGAGAGCGTCAGGAGAGCTCCCCCAAATCTGACACTCGTCGGGCAGATGCAATAGCCAGAAGGAATAGAGTCTTCGCTGTTAGCAACCTGAGATCCACTGAATCCAGAAAACCCGTAAGCGGGAACCTTGTCGTTGTGTCGGGGGGCCATTAGGTCCACGTCCGGTTGGCCCCACTAGTGCACCAGGAGCTGGAAGACCTCTTGGTGCAGAGACCACTCGCCGGCGTGTAGGTATTTGCCAGCTGAGTTAGTCCGTTTAGTATCTCTGGAGTGACCGCATCGAAAACAGATTGCGAGTGCTGCTCTGCCAGTTGAGGTAGGCCACCGCAGTGGCATTGTCGGACCAAATCTGGACAGTTCTGCCCTGGAGCAGACCCTGCGCTAGAGTGAGGGCTTTGTAGACAGCTCTGTGCTCCAGAACATTGATTGGTAGGCAGCTTTCTGCAGGAGTTCAACGGCCCTGAAGGAGTGTTGTCCGGTAACTGCTCCCCATCCGCGGAGATTGGCATCTGTGGTTAGAAGTTCCCAATCCGGAATGCAGAAGGGTCGCCCCTTGTTGAGGAGTTCCGTCTGGAGCTACCAGGTTAGGAACAGTCGGACCTTTGGGGAAAGGACCATTGTCTGGGACCTGATCAAATGGGGTTGTCCATTCTACTGGGACAGGATCAAGTGTTGTATGTCGAAGGTGGAAACCACGGACCCCAGGACTTGCATTGCCAAGTGGTTGGACACTCAACGTCTGTGCAGCAATTTGCATAGTCGGTGCTGTAGTGCTGACATTTTGTCTGTAGGCAGGAAAAGCGTCTGGACCCGAGACTCTAGGAGGGCTCCCAGATGGAGCATTCGTTGTGAAGGCAGGAGGGATGACTAGATTTAAGTCCCACGTGGGAACATAAGGAGGTTAAGGGACTAATCGCATGCTGGGGGCCACCCATCGCAGGGCAAGGCCGCCCAGCATGCTGCCAGCCGCCTCCCACTTCAACAAGCAGAAATTTGCTCGCATCGCATTTTTTGCTTGGTAGTAGAAATAGAGGAAGCCTCCTGTGAGATCACGCAGCCGCCATGATCACGCCCCCGACACGCCCTCGTTTGGCCAACACCGCCCCCCCCCCCCCCCTTTCGAGCCGCACCGCCCCGTCTCCTCCCTGGAAACAGAGCGTTGCCCCCCAAACGCACACTGCGATCCATCCTGAATTAGGCACTAAATATGTAAAACACCCTGGAGTAAAAGTATGAACCTCCAGAATGTATGCCAACCTCCTTTGAAAAAGGAGGTCCCTTAAGAGACAAGCAAAGACCCTTAGCAAACCCTCCTGGAGAAAAGAAATTTCGACATGCCCAAAAGGCCTCTGGTTGCCATTTATGACACTCACATCAGAAAATATTTTTTTTCCATATACAATGATAAATCCTTGAGGAAGCATAGGAAGAGGTGGAAAGATGTATCCCAGCTGGAATGCCCAGGGGGCAGTCATGGAATCCACTAGAAATGCCTTTTGATCCTTTGACCAAGCACCCTATACCGGAAAATCTTGTTCAGACGTGAGGCCATGAAGTTTACTGGTAAACCCCCATCTGGATACAGGGGGTAATTCATTCCTGATCACAGCAGCAAATTTGTTAGCAGTTGGGCAAAACCATGTGCACTGCAGGGTGGGCAGACTTAACATGTGCAGAAAGAGCTAGATTTGGGTGGGGTGTGTTCAGACTGACATGTAAATTGCAGTATAAAAATAAAGCAGGCAGTATTTACTCTGCACAGAAACAAAAAAAACCCACCCAAATCTAAATCTCTGCAAATGTTATATCTGTCGCACTTGCAGTGCACATGGGTAGTCATTCAGAGTTGTTCGCTCGTTGCCGATTTTCGCTATGCTGCGATTTGTTGCTAAATGCGCATGGTACGCAGCGCATATGCGCTAAGTTATTTAACACAAAACTTAGTAGATTTGCTGGTGTTCGTGTGCCGCTTTTCAGTCGCGCTGCTGATCGGTGAATGATTGACAGGAAAGGGGCGTTTCTGGGTGGTAACTGAGCGTTTTCCGGGAGTGTGCTAAAAAACGCAGGCGTGTCAGGGAAAACCGCGGGAGTGTCTGGAGAAACGGGGAGTGGCTGGCCGAACGCAGGGCGTGTTTGTGACGTCAAACCAGGAACTAAACGGACTGAGCTGATCGCAATCTAGGAGTAGGTCTGGAGCTACTCAGAAACTGCAAATTATTTAGCAGCAGTTCTGCTACTCTTTCGTTCGCTATTCTGCTAGGCTAAGATACACTCCCAGAGGGCGGCGGCCTAGCGTTTGCAATGCTGTTAAAAGCAGCTAGCGAGCAAACAACTCGGAATGACCACCATCTGCCGCACTTGCATTGCACATGGTTAGGCACAACTGCTAACAAATTTGCTGCTACGATCAGGTCTGAATTACCCCCACAATCTCCAGAAACACCTCCTGTTGTAATTCCCACTCTCTGGTGTGTATTTATTGGCGACTTAAAAAGGTCTGCCTCCCAATTGGCCACCCCATGAATATAAATTTCTGAGATTGCTGGAAGACAAATCTCTGCAAACCTGAGGATGTGCATTATCCACCATGTCCAGGTGACCTCATTAATCAGGAAAGTCCCTAATATATTGGGGGGTACATATATAGTGCACGGGACACCCCAAAACCAAGCAGCTGAGTGACCCCAGAACAACACTAGAGTGAAAAAAATATATAGTGAAAAAAGTGAAGAGAGGTTAGTGAGAGGCTGCTGAAAACAGCAGGGGTAAATTTGTGAGAGGTCACGAGGTGAGAGGTAAAGTAGTGAGAAGTGAAAGTGGGAAATGAGTTACTGTATATTAAAACAAAACACGCAGTAGGGATGAAAGGAAATATTAAAATAAGTGTTAACCTGTGTTGCTCCTGAGGCCAAACAGCCACAGTATATTAGGGACTTGCCCGATTAAGGAGGTCACCTGGACGCAGTGGGCAAGCCATTATTTATGGCCACAGCTATGCGAAGAACCTCTCTCAAAATGCAAAATTTTATTGCAATGATTATTATTAATAAATTGGTAGTGTTTGAATTGTGCACCTGTAACCTTGTCTTTGATGTGCATTATCCGCCAGCCCCTCGTGCTACCCTGCATGTTAAGATAAGCCACTGCCGTGGCATTGTCCCTCTAAATCCGCACAGGTAAGTTCTACAGAAAGTACTGGACCTTTATCAATGCCAAACAAAATTGCCCTCAATTCCAAAATGTTGAATGGAAGTGTGGCTTCCTGTATTGACCATTTCCCTTGCAAATGAATGTTTGTAACAATCAACCAATTCCAGATTGTCATCAGAGTACCTCTTGCTAAATTTTTACTTCTAACCACCAATGACTGACGAGATTGTGGTGATAGTGCGAACATCTCCTTCAAAATATGCCACCATCTTTCACAGTAGTTGCATGGTCCTGAGAATTGAGACCCGAGACAGATTGGATCTCCAGAACCTTTTCCTGTGGAAGAAAAACTCTGCAACACTGCATGTCGAAATAGAGACCCAGAAACTGCATCTTCTGTGAAGGATTTAAGTTGGATTTGTGAAAATTTACCATTGGCCGAAAGTTTTGGAGTGTCTAAAGTCATCTGAAGATGTTGCTGCAACAGGCTTACCGACTGAGCCTTGATCAGTAGATCATCCAGATAAGGTATAATCTTTACACCTAACTTCCTGAGGAGAGAGATCATATGGGCCATGACCTTCGTAAAAACTATGGGCGCTGTTGACAGACCATAAAGGTAGAGCATGGAACTGAAAGTGCCAGTGCCCTACCGCAAAGCTTAGTAAACAGTGATGTCCTTTCCATATGGAAACAGGCAAACTTGATGGGTGGTATTCATGTGACCGCCGGTCAGCTGACCGACAGTCACATGACCTCCTCCACCAGCCCGACGGGTCACTGTCCCGATGGTCGGCATGCCGACCAACAGGGACTATTTCCACTCGTGGGTGTCCACGACACCCATAGAGTGGGAATAGAACCCGTGGCGACCGCCACCGAGCCCGCAAGGGGCTTGCTGCACTCGCCCCTCCCCGCCGGGATCCCGGCGTCGGTAAGCTGACCGCCGGTCAGCCGTACTACACCCATACTTGATATATATGGAAGCCCCCCCCCCAAAAAAAAAGAGATATGGTACAGTAGAACTTACCATCGTTAACTCTTTTTTCGAGGTCCATAGGAACCACAGCACTTGCATTGGGGTGTAGGTAGCAGGAGTCGATCGGGCACCACACAGTTAAGCTTTTAGCTCCCAGGATACATCGTTCCTTCTCCTCATATACCCCGGACTAGGGAAGCCAGTTTTGTTAACAAGCCCAAGGCAGGAGCAGGATTTCAAGAGAGAAGGAAGACCTGAACATACAAGACACACTCTCCCACACAGCAGGAGAGAAACATCGAAAAGGGGAAAAAAATAAAAAAAATATTCTCCCCAAGACTGGTGCGTCAGGGTGGGCGCCCAGTGGATCCTATGGACCTTGAAGAAAAAAATAAGAATTTACTTACCGATAATTCTATTTCTCATAGTCCGTAGTGGATGCTGGGACTCCGTCAGGACCATGGGGAATAGCGGGCTCCGCAGGAGACAGGGCACATCTAAAAAAGCTTTTAGGTCACATGGTGCGTACTGGCTCCTCCCCCTATGACCCTCCTCCAAGCCTCAGTTAGGTACTGTGCCCGGACGAGCGTACACAATAAGGAAGGATCTTGAATCCCGGGTAAGACTCATACCAGCCACACCAATCACACCGTACAACTTGTGATCTGAACCCAGTTAACAGTATGATAACACAAACGAAGTAGCCTCTGAACAGATGGCTCACAACAACAGTAATAACCCGATTTTTGTAACAATAACTATGTACAAGCATTGCAGACAATCCGCACTTGGGATGGGCGCCCAGCATCCACTACGGACTATGAGAAATAGAATTATCGGTAAGTAAATTCTTATTTTCTCTAACGTCCTAGTGGATGCTGGGACTCCGTCAGGACCATGGGGATTATACCAAAGCTCCCAAACGGGCGGGAGAGTGCGGATGACTCTGCAGCACCGAATGAGAGAACTCCAGGTCCTCTTTAGCCAGAGTATCAAATTTGTAAAATTTTACAAACGTGTTCTCCCCTGACCACGTAGCTGCTCGGCAAAGTTGTAATGCCGAGACTCCTCGGGCAGCCGCCCAGGATGAGCCCACTTTCCTTGTGGAATGGGCCTTTACAGATTTAGGCTGTGGCAGGCCTGCCACAGAATGTGCAAGTTGGATTGTACTACATATCCAACGTGCAATCGTCTGTTTAGACGCAGGAGCACCCAACTTGTTGGGTGCATACAATGTAAACAACGAGTCAGATTTTCTGACTCCAGCTGTCCTTGAAATATATATTTTTAATGCTCTGACAACGTCCAGTAACTTGGAGTCCTCCAAGTCGCTAGTAGCCGCAGGCACCACAATAGGCTGGTTCAAGTGAAATGCCGAAACCACCTTAGGGAGAAATTGAGGACGTGTCCTCAATTCTGCCCTGTCCGAATGGAATATCAGATACGGGCTTTTGTATGACAAAGCTGCCAACTCCGAAACTCTCCTGGCTGAAGCCAGGGCCAACAGCATGGTTACCTTCCATGTAAGGTATTTTAAATCTACCGATTTTAAAGGCTCAAACCAATGAGATTTGAGAAAATTTAGAACCACGTTCAAATCCCACGGTGCCACTGGAGGCACTATTGGGGGTTGTATATGTAGTACACCTTTGACAAAAGTTTGTACTTCAGGCACTGACGCCAATTCCTTCTGGAAGAAAATTGATAAGGCCGAAATTTGAACTTTAATGGACCCCAAATTGAGGCCCATAGACAATCCTGCTTGCAGGAAATGTAAGAATCGACCCAATTGAAATTCTTCCGTTGGAGCCTTCTTGGCCTCACACCACGCAACATATTTTCTCCAAATGCGGTGATAATGTTGTGCGGTCACTTCTTTCCTGGCTTTAATTAAAGTAGGAATAACTTCCTCAGGAATGCCCTTCTCTTTTAGAATCCGGCGTTCAACCGCCATGCCGTCAAACGCAGCCGCGGTAAGTCTTGGAACATACAAGGTCCCTGCTGAAGCAGATCCCTTCTTAGAGGTAGAGGCCACGGATCCTCCGTGAGCATCTCTTGAAGTTCCGGATACCAAGTTCTTCTTGGCCAGTCCGGAGCTACCAGTATTGTTCTTACTCCTCTTTTCCGTATAATTCTCAGTACCTTTGGTATGAGAGGCAGAGGAGGGAACACATACACTGACTGGTACACCCACGGTGTTACCAGAGCGTCCACAGCTATTGCCTGAGGGTCTCTTGACCTGGCGCAATACCTGTCCAATTTTTTGTTGAGGCGAGGCGCCATCATGTCCACCTTTGGTTTTTCCCAACGGTTCACAATCATGTGGAAAACTTCTGGATGAAGTCCCCACTCTCCCGGGTGAAGGTCGTGTCTGCTGAGGAAATCTGCTTCCCAGTTGTCCACTCCCGGGATGAACACTGCTGACAGTGCTACGACATGATTCTCCGCCCAGTGCAGAATCCTTGCAGCTTCTGCCATTGCACTCCTGCTTCTCGTGCCGCCTTGTCGGTTTACGTGGGCGACTGCCGTGATGTTGTCGGACTGGATCAACACCGGCTGACCCTGAAGCAGCGATTTTGCCAGGCTTAGAGCATTGTAGATCGCTCTTAGCTCCAGTATATTTATGTGAAGAGACGTCTCCAGGTTTGACCACACGCCCTGGAAGTTTCTTCCCTTTGTGACTGCTCCCCAACCTCGTAGGCTGGCATCCGTAGTCACCAGGACCCAGTCCTGTATGCCGAATCTGCGGCCCACTAACAGATGGGCAGTCTGCAACCACCACAGGAGAGACAACCTTGTTCTCGGTGACAGTGTTATCCGCTGATGCATGTGCAGATGCGATCCGGACCATTTGTCCAGCAGATCCCACTGAAATGTTCGTGCATGGAATCTGCCGAATGGAATCGCTTCGTACGAAGCCACCATCTTTCCCAGGACTCTTGTGCATTGATGTACTGACACAGTTCCTGGTTTTAGGAGGTTCTTGACAAGTTCGGATAACTCCCTTGCTTTCTCTTCCGGGAGAAATACCTTTTTCTGAACCGTGTCCAGAATCATGCCCAGGAACAGCAGATGTGTTGTCGGGGTCAATTGAGATTTTGGAAGATTTAGAATCCACCCGTGTTGCTGAAGCACTACTTGTGTTAGCGCTACACCGACTTCCAGCTGTTCTCTGGACTTTGCCCTTATCAGGAGATCGTCCAAGTAAGGGATAATTAATACGCCTTTTCTTCGTAGAAGAACCATCATTTCGGTCATTACCTTGGTAAAGACCCGAGGGGCCGTGGACAACCCAAACGGCAGCGTTTGAAACTGATAATGACAGTCTTGTATCACGAACCTGAGATACCCTTGGTGTGAGGGGTAAATCGGGACATGTAGATAAGCATCTTTTATGTCCAAGGACACCATGAAGTCTCCTTCTTCCAGATTCGCTATCACTGCTCTGAGTGACTCCATCTTGAACTTGAATTTCTTTATGTACAGGTTCAAGGATTTCAGATTTAGAATAGGCCTTACCGAACCGTCCGGTTTCGGTACCACAAATAGTGTGGAATAATACCCCTTTCCCTGTTGTAGGAGGGGTACCTTGACTATCACCTGCTGAGAATACAGCTTGTGAATGGCTTCCAAAACCGACGTCCTTTCTGAGGGAGACGTTGGTAAAGCAGACTTTAGGAACCGGCGAGGGGGAGACCTTTCGAACTCCAGCATGTAACCCTGAGATACTATCTGCAGGACCCACGGGTCCACTTGTGAGTGAACCCATTGATTGCTGAAAATCTTGAGTCGACCCCCCACCGTTCCTGAGTCCGCTTGTAAAGCCCCAGCGTCATGCTGATGGCTTTGTAGAAGCCGGGGCGGGCTTCTGTTCCTGGGCAGGGGCTGCTTGCTGCCCTTTCTTACCCTTTCCTCTGCCTCGCGGCAGATAAGACTGTCCTTTTGGTCGCTTTTTATAGGAACGAAAGGACTGCGGCTGAAAAGACGGTGTCTTTTTCTGTTGGGAGGGGGTCTGAGGTAAAAAAGTGGATTTGCCGGCAGTTGCCGTGGCCACCAGGTCCGAAAGACCGATCCCAAACAATTCCTCTCCTTTATATGGCAATACTTCCATATGCCTCTTGGAATCCGCATCACCTGACCACTGTCGCGTCCATAAACTTCTTCTGGCAGATATGGACATCGCGCTTACTCTTGATGCTAGAGTACACACATCTCTCTGAGCATCTCGCATATAAAGGAAAGCATCCTTTAATTGCTCTAGAGTCAATAAAATACTGTCCCTATCCAGGGTATCAATATTTTCAGTCAGAGAATCCAACCACACTACCCCAGCACTGCACATCCAGGCTGAGGCTATTGCCGGTCGCAGTATAACACCAGTATGTGTGTATATACTCTTCAGTGTAGTTTCCAGCCTCCTATCTGCTGGATCCTTGAGGGCGGCCGTATCAGGAGACGGCAACGCCACTTGCTTTGATAAACGTGTGAGCGCCTTATCCACCCTAGGGGGTGTTTCCCAGCGCGCCCTAACCTCTGGTGGGAAAGGGTATAATGCCAATAACTTCTTGGAAATTAGCAGTTTTCTATCGGGGTTAACCCACGCTTCATCACACACGTCATTCAATTCCTCTGATTCTGGAAAAAATACAGGTAGTTTTTTCACCCCCCACATAATACCCCTTTTTGAGGTACCAGCAGTATCAGAGATCTGCAAAGCCTCCTTCATTGCCGTGATCATATAACGTGTGGCCCTATTGGAAAATACGTTTGTTTCTTCACCGTCGACACTAGATTCATCTGTGTCGGTACCCGTGTCGACTGACTGAGGTAAAGGACGTTTTACAGCCCCTGACGGTGTCTGAGACGCCTGAACCGGTACTAACTGGTTTGCCGGGCGTCTTATTTCGTCAACTGACTTTTGTAATGTGCTGACATTATCACGTAATTCCATAACTAAAGCCATCCATTCCGGTGTCGACTCCCTAGGGGGTGACATTACCATCATCGGCAATTGCTCTGCCTCCACACCAACATCGTCCTCATACATGTCGACACACACGTACCGACACACAGCAGCCACACAGGGAATGCTCTAATCGAAGACAGGACCCCCTAGCCCTTTGGGGAGACAGAGGGAGAGTTTGCCAGCACACACCAAAAGCGCTATAAATGTATATAAACAACCCTAGAAGGTGTTGTTTACTATATATGCGCTCTTAATATATAAATATCGCCAATTTATGCCCCCCTTCTCTTTGTTACCCTGTTTCTGTAGTGCAGTGCAGGGGAGAGACCTGGGAGCCTTCCTCACCAGCGGAGCTGAGCAGGAAAATGGCGCTGAGTGCTGAGGAGAATAAGCTCCGCCCCTTTTTCGGCGGGCTTTTCCCCGGTTTTTAAGAAACTGGCCTGGGTTAAAATACATACATATAGCCTTAATGGCTATATGTGATGTATTTATTTTGCCACTAAAGGTAATTATATTGCTGCCCAGGGCGCCCCCAGCAGCGCCCTGCACCCTCCGTGACTGAGTCAGTGAGCCGTGTGGCAACAATGGCGCACAGCTGCCGTGCTGTGCGCTACCTTCAAGAAGACTGAGGAGTCTTCTGCCGCCTGCTTTCCGGACCTCCGTTCTGCCGTCTCTTCAGCGTCTGTAAGGGGGATCGGCGGCGCGGCTCCGGGACGAACCCCAGGCTGACCTGTGTTCCGACTCCCTCTGGAGCTAAGTGTCCAGTAGCCTAAGACTCCAATCCATCCTGCACGCAGGTGAGTTGGAAATCTCTCCCCTAAGTCCCTCGATGCAGTGATCCTGTTGCCAGCAGGAATCACTGAGATTGAAACCTAAAAAAAAACTTTTCTAAACAGCTCTTTAGGAGAGCCACCTAGATTGCACCCTCTCGGACGGGCACAAAAACCTAACTGAGGCTTGGAGGAGGGTCATAGGGGGAGGAGCCAGTACGCACCATGTGACCTAAAAGCTTTTTTAGATGTGCCCTGTCTCCTGCGGAGCCCGCTATTCCCCATGGTCCTGACGGAGTCCCAGCATCCACTAGGACGTTAGAGAAATAAACGTTATGGTAAGAACTTACCGTTGATAACGTGATTTCTCTTATGTCCACAGGTATCCACAGGATAACACTGGGGATATTGTCGAGCGACAGCGAAAATGGCACCAACACGGTCACCAGCTTTCTGGCCTCCCAGGATGCATTGGGGCCTCCACTATATAGTCCCGCCCACTGACTCAGTCAGATCAGTTCTTTCCACAGCGATTTTAGGCAGGAACATTAAGTAGAGACCTGTACAGGCGATAAGAACACACATGCACACCCTTCCATACAAGAAGGAAGAGGTTTTTAGTGTTTGTCTAGATCCTCAAATCAGATGCGTCCGGGTGGGATCCCTGTGGATACCTGTGGACATAAGAGAAATCACGTTATCAACGGTAAGTTCTTACCATAACGTTTATTTCTCTGGCTGGGTCCACAGGATTATCCACAGGATAACATTGGGATTCCCAAAGCCATTTTAGTGGTGGGGACGCTCCTGATTGCACAGGAGGACCTTTCGCCCGAAGTCTGCGTCATGAGAGGCAAAAGTATCCAAGGCATAATGTCTGATGAATGTGTTTATGGAAGACCATGTGGCTGCCCTACATATCTGTTCTGCTGATGCACCCTGTTGTGCTGCCCAAGAAGGACCTACTTTACGTGTAGAGTGTGCAGAGACATTAGCCGGAATAGGGAGATCTGCATGATAATAAGCTTCTGATATTACCATTCGGAGCCATCTCGCCAGCGTCTGTTTACTAGCAGGCCAACCTCTCCTATGGAATCCGTAGAGGATGAAGAGGGAATCTGTTTTCCTGATGGCACTAGTACGATCTATGTAGATTTTTAAAGACCGGACCACGTCCAGTGACGCTTCTCCCGCAGATAGTCCCGATACCTGAAAAGCTGGGACTAAAATCTCTTCATTCAGGTGAAACTTTGACACCACCTTTGGAAGATAACTAGATCTCGTTCTGAGAACTGCTCTGTCTGGAAAAAAACTTAGGAAAGGAGACTTACATGATAATGCTCCTAAATCTGACACTCTTCTGGCTGACGCCATTGCCAGTAAAAAAAGAACTTTAACCGTTAACCACTTAAGATCCGCTCTCTCAAGCGGTTCAAACAAAGGACCCTGGAGAAATTTAATAACTAAATTCAAATCCCAGGGAGCTGCAGGAGGAACAAATGGAGGTTGAATATGTACTACTCCTTGGAAAAATGTACGTACATCCTGTAGGTCAGCAATCTTCTGCTGAAACCATACAGTCAACGCTGAGACTTGCACCCTCAAGGAAGCAACCTTCAACCCTTTAGCCAATCCTGCCTGCAGGAAATCCAAAATTCTAGCTACTTTCAAAGATCTCGGACTGTAATTTTTTCCAGAACACCAATGAATATAGGCTTGCCATATTCTATGATATACACGGGCCGAAGAAGGCTTTCTTGCTCTAAGCATGGTTTGGATTACTTGCTTTGAAAATCCTTTAGCCTCTAAGATAGAGGTTTCAACAGCCACGCCGTCAAAGACAGGCGATCCAGATGACTGTGACAACAAGGACCCTGCATTAACAGATCTGGACGTTGAGGGAGCAGTATCGGTGCTTCCACGGACATTCTCAACAGATCTGTGTACCAATGCCTTCTTGGCCAAGCTGGAGCTATTAGAATGATTGCTCCTTTTGCCTGTTTTATCTTTCTCACTACTCTGGGTAACAGAGATATGGGAAAGAACAGATATGCCAGCTGAAACCTCCATTCCACTGACAGTGCGTCTACCAGGACCGCTCCTGGGTCCCTTGTTCTTGATCCGTACCTCGGAACTTTGTTGTTTAGACGAGACGCCATAAGGTCTATCTCCGGTAGACCCCATCTGTTCACCAGTGTCTGAAACACTTCTGGGTGTAGTGCCCATTCGGTTTCCTGAATGGTGTGCCGACTGAGAAAATCCGCTTCCCAATTTAGTACACCCGGGACAAATACTGCTGACAATGCCGGGAGATGGAGTTCTGCCCATTTTAGAATGGGAGTTACTTCCTCCATCAGACTCTTGCTGTGAGTTCCTCCTTGATGATTGAGGTATGCTACTGCCGTCGCATTGTCTGAGCGGATCTGGACTGGTCTTCCTTGTAAATTGTCCTTTGCCTGAACTAGGGCCAAGTAAATGGCTCTTATTTCTAACAGATTTTTTTGGCAGGCGACTTTCCCTTGCGGTCCATTTTCCCTGGAACCATAGGCTTCCGAGTACCGCCCCCCAGCCATGCAGGCTGGCATCTGTCGTCAGGACTTGCCACTCTTTTATCCAAAAGGGTCTCCCCTTGTTTAAATGGTCTGTCTGTAGCCACCATGCTAGAGACCTTTTTACAATTACTCGAATCTTTATCATCTGTTTTTTTATTGTTTGATGATTTCCGTTCCATTTGGTCAAAATGAGATGCTGCAACGGTCTGGAGTGGAATTGCGCATATTCCACCATGTCGAAGGTTGATACCATCAGACCCAACAGTCGCATTACTGCATGGACTGACATTGTCTGGGCTTGCAACGCTTCCTGAGCCATGACCTGCACCTTGACTATTTTCTTCTCTGGTAAGAAAACTCTCTGTAGGTCTGAATCCAATATGGCTCCCAAATGAACCATCCGCTGTGACGGATTCAGGGACGACTTCTCCCAATTTATGAGCCACCCGTGTCTCTGTAAACAAACTATTGTCTGTTGGAGATGGCTCAACAGTAAATCTTGCGACTGTGCTAAGATTAATAGGTCGTCTAGGTATGGAAATATTCTTATCCCTTGTTTGCGCAGACAAGCTGCCATAACCACCATGATCTTGGTAAACACCCTGGGTGCTGTAGCTAGCCCGAAGGGCAGAGCTTGGAACTGGAAGTGTTCCTTGAGGATGGCAAACCTGAGGTAACACTGATGTGATAGTGCTATAGGCACATGTAGGTAAGCATCCCGTACATCCAGAGATACCATATAGTCTCCCGGTTCCATAGCCAACATTATGGAGCGTAACGTCTCCATGTGGAACTTCGGGATCCATATGTAATTGTTCAACATCTTCAGATTTAGAATTGGTCGATATGACCCATTTGGTTTCTGGATTAGAAACAGATTGGAGTAATACCCCTGTCCCTTTTGTGATGGAGGTACTGGGACAATCACACCTGACTGCAGTAATCTTTGGACTGCTTCTTGCAGGGCATTGGCCTTCGACTCTATACAAGACGGGCTGGTGCAAAAAAATCTTTGAGGAGGCTGCCTCCTGAATGGGAACCCATACCCCTGAGATACTACCTTCTGCACCCAGGCATCTGTTGTTGACTGTTGCCATGTGTGTGAAAATTGCAGGAGTCGGCCCCCAACCCTGGAATCCTCCAGGCGGAGGCTCGTCTCTTCAGGCTGAGGGTTTCTGTTCAGGTTTGGAAGCTGGCATTTTGCTAGCCCACTGCTTCCTACCCCTGGATTTAAACTGGGGTTGTTTAGGCTCCTCTTTACCTTTCGCTTTGCTTTGCCAGCGAAATGAGCGAAATTTTAAACCCTTGGACTTAGGGTTATAGGTAGCCGGAAATCTGACCTTCGATTCAGCCTCTGACTCTAGGATATCCGATAAAGGTTTTCCAAATAATATATTACCCACGAAAGGCAATGCTTCCAATTCCTTCTTGGACTCCGCATCTGCCTTCCAGGTCCGTAGCCAGACTGCTCTGCGAGCGACTACTGCCAGGGCTGAAGCTTTAGAAGCAACAGTGCCTACATCAATGGCTGCTTCTTCTAAATACTGGGCAGATTGTCTTAAACGGCAAAGACGATCCTCTTGCTCCCTAGTAGGAGAGGGGATGTCATGCTCTAGTTCCTCTATCCATTCGCCCATTGCCTTTGCTACCCAGGCCGAAGCCATAGCAGGTCTTACCACTGCACCCACAAGAGAAAAAATATTTTTCAATAGGCTCTCTACCCTCCTGTCTGTGACATCATTCAAAGAGGTAGATGACAGTGGCAAAGCAGATTTATGCACGAGTCGCAGAACATGTGCATCTACTTTTGGAGGAACTTCTCCCTTCAAACAATCTCCAGCAGGAAATGGATAATAAGAATCCCATCTCCTAGGAATCTTATACTTTTTACCGGGCGCTGCCCAAGACTCATCCATCATCCGTCAACTCCTCTGACGCTGGAAATTCAGCTTTCACTGACTTTGTTCGTTTGAATACAGGTGCTTTTGCTTTTAACGCTGTCTTGGCTGGTTCTTCCAGAGAAAGCACAGCCTTTACT
The DNA here is from genome assembly GCF_028390025.1 of Pseudophryne corroboree. Lineage (NCBI taxonomy): Eukaryota > Metazoa > Chordata > Amphibia > Anura > Myobatrachidae > Pseudophryne > Pseudophryne corroboree. The sequence continues at coordinate 416,076,188 of NC_086447.1, read as the reverse complement.
GCATTAATGAGTTCAGCTACATCATCTGAACTAAAGTTCTGCGACTGATCATCATACGGAGTTGAATCTATTGTTTCCGCATCATCATCCGATGTATCCTCTTGTGTAGTCTGCCATACAGACGTATCTGTCTTAGTCTTACCTGCCCCTTGGTTGCTTGTAGAGGCAACTGGAACCAAACCATAGGAAGGGAGCTGCATGTAGGGTTCATAGTGTAACCTAACCCTTGAGGTGGTGCAACTGGAGCTAACCTGTCCGCTATTGAAGACAGAGTCTTTGCGAACATATTCCATGGTGGCTCTACTGGAGGTTGAACTAACTCCTGTTTTTTACTTCGCTGAAAAGCGAAACAGTTTGCACACAAACCCTCATAAGTGACCAATTGATTCATATCAATTACCCCTGACTTACAAGATAAGCATGTTAGGGCTATGGGAGTGCTTGACAAATTCTCCTCATCACTTTTGCCGCTCACAGACATTTTTTCTGATATTGACTACACAATTTTGTGACTGAAAAACACCCTATAATCAGTATATAGAGGTGAAATCAATCTGACCACAGTGCACCTGATTTGAGGGTCAGAACAGGACTGACATTACACAGAAAAGTCAGCACGCATACTAGCAGTCAGTCACATGTTAAAGCATTAGACATTGTCATATGAGAATACAATCTCCATAATAACTTATACATAAGTAGGAAAATTGTACTTCTGTTTAACTGGTTCTTTTTTCAACATAACATGCAGAAAACACAGTAATATACAGGTCTCATATGCAATAGGTACTAAAAATTAACAATGCACACTAAGAAGTAGAAGGAATTTTTAGTACTGTATACCCTGCCTCCAGAGAGCGGGATACAGGGAGACTCACCACACTTCTATATCCAAGCAAAGACGCTCGTAAGACGCTGAGTGGATTCAGACGCTACTGGTGTACACTGCCGCTCTTGGTAACTGATAACGGACACGGACGCTCACCAACGGACACGGACGCTGAGCGACTCCACGTGCATACAGACACTAAAGGCCTGCGACTCGGTCTGGGCGGGTTTATATCCAGTGTACACAACCGCAGCGTCTAATCTGCGACCGAGTACCCTCGTGGTAGCGTCTGAGCCGGAAGTGAGGTCATTCAGTTCATGAAACGAGAGACACGCCGGAACTGGCCATGAACTCGGAGGAGGGACGGCCAGGAGAGCGTCTGAAACCCCCTGTTGACTTAAACTCCCAGGATAGCGGCCTTACCTAGTCCTGGCGCCTATGATCCCCAGAGCGTAGCGCTGTCACACTCGAGATGTTCGCCGCATCAACACACTGTTTGCAGTCTCCATCAAATCAGTGTAGCTGTTTCCTGACCCCTCTAGTAAGAGGAAGTCCATAGACTCACCGTCTCCCCATGCTCCGGCCACAGCCTGGTAACGTCTGCTGGACCTGCTAGAACATCCGACACAGACGCCCGTCGAGACAGCACTGTACCGCGAAGGTAAGCGTTGTTGCGACCCGGTGGGGAGTTGTTGGAGCGACTCTTTCTAATACGCGTTTAAGACGCTGTTAAGAGAAGTCGCTCAAAACAAAACAGTAAGTCTATAAAAATTAAAGTAATGAAAACTTGAGGCTGCTTTCACAGCAGCCCTGTGACCATGCGGCTTCCTGCCGCACCAAGCAAAAAACTGATCTGACTGAGTCAGTGGGCGGGACTATATAGTGGAGGCCCCAATGCATCCTGGGAGGCCAGAAAGCTCGTGACCGTGTTGGTGCCATTTTCGCTGTCGCTCGACAATATCCCCAATGTTATCCTGTGGATAATCCTGTGGACCCAGCCAGAGAAAAAAAAAAAGAGTTAACCATGGTAAGTTCTACTATAACTCTTATTTTCTTCATCAGGTTCCATAGTGATCCACAGTTCTTACATTGGGGATGTCCTAAAGCAGTTTCCCCTTATGGTGGGGACGCTCCTGAGTAGTCAGGAGAATCCAATGCCCAAATGAAGCATCCTGAGAGGCAAAGGTATCAAAGGCATAAAACCTTAGGAACGTGTTAGTAGAAGACCACGTAGCTGTCTTGCACAGTTGTTCAGTAGTAGCGCCTCGGCGAGCCGCCCATGAGGGACCTACTGAACATGTAAAATAAGCAAATACTGTATCTGGAACAGGAAAATCAGTTTGTATGTAAGCCTCTGCAATAGTCATGCGATACCACCTAGACAGAATTTGTTTACTAGCTGGCCAACCTCGCTTATGGAAACCATATAGGACAAATAGAGAATCCGATTTCTTGATCACTTTGGTACGTTCCACGTAAATCCTTAGTGTACGAACAAAATAAAATAAGGCATTTCCAGCCGACAGATCCAAGGACTGAAAGGCTGGAACCACTATCTCCATATTAAGATAAAACTTGGACACCACCTTAGGAAGGTGACCTACCCTGGTCCGGAAAACTGCCCTATCTTGATAGAAGATCAGAAACGGAGGATGACAGGAAAGCGCTTCCAAATCAGACACCCTTCTCGCAGAGGCAAAAGCCAGGAGAAACACCTTTGACGACAACCACTTAAGGTCCACTGACTCTAAAGGCTCAATGGGGAAGTCTTAAGAGTTTGCAGGACCACAAATAAATCCCAGGGGGCCACTGGATGTACAAAGAGAGAATATGGAGTATTCCTTGAAAAAAAGTAAGCACATCTTGTAGTGGAGCGATCTTTTGTTGAAATCACGCTGACAGTGCAGAAACGTTTACTTTCAGGGATGCTAGGCGAAGACCAAGGTCTAACCCTGCTTGCAGAAAGACCAGTACCCTGGAGACCCTAAAAGGTACGAGGGTTATAGCACCTAGGCGCACACCACTGAAAATAAGCGTGCCAAATCCGGTAATAGATCCACGCTTAAGATGGCTTGCGAGCACGCAGCATTGTCTGTATCACTACATCTGAAAACCCCTCAGCTCTGAGAACTGATGACTCAAGTCGTCAAAGACAGTCGAGCCAGGTCCCGATACAAACAGGGACCCTGAGACAACAGACCTGGTTGCTGTGGTAGTAGGAATGGCACGTCCACAGACAGATTTTGGAGATGGGTGAACCAATGGCGCCAGGGCCATGTGGGAGTTATCCGTATCAAGATGCCTCCTTCCCGTTTGAACATGCGTAGAACTCTGGGTAACAGCGATACCGGAGAGAACAGGTATCCTATATGGAAGGTCCAACGTACTTGCTAGAGCATCCATGAAGGCTACCTGTGGATCTTTAGTCCTGGATCCATAGATTGAGACTTTGCGTTTGTGACGAGAGGCCATCAGATCTACATCTGGCAGACTCCATCTGTTTACCAGGTTCTGGAACACTTTCGGGTGCAGAGCCCAATCACCGTTGTAGTCGTCCTGCCAACTGAGGAAGTCTGCTTCCCAGTCGAGGATTCATGGCAAAACCACAGCTTAGATGGCCAAAAGGTGAGCCTTGGCCCACTGGAGCGCGCGTTCCACTTCCGCCATCTTTCATCTGGAGTCCACCAACCTTTTAAGACATGTGGACTGGTTACTGCGCCCCATCCGCAGAGACTGGCATCCGTGGTGAGGACCACCCAATCCGGAATCAAGAAAGGACGTCCTTTGTTCAAGTGTGACGTCTGTAGTTACCAGGTGAAAAAGACGCACCTCCAGAGATAGTACCATCGTCTTGGCCCTGACCTGATACTGCCCATTCAACCTGGAAAGGATCAGATGTTGCAGGGGCCTGAAGTGAAACTGGGCACGCTCCACCATATCGAAGGTGGAGAATACAGACTCAAGAACCTGCATTGCCTTGAAACCGAAAAGGAAGACGTCCCAGACTCTGGGTTAGATGCTGATGGTAAAAAAAGCAGACTTAGAAGCTGCCAGCGTAGCCACAATCTTATCTAATTCTGCGCCCAAAAAATGTTTCCAGCAAAAGGCAGACCTTCCAATGCCCTTTTATACTTTGAATACGCCTTCAAGGAGTGCAGCCAGAGCACACGGCAAGTTACCACTGAAGTAGCTGAGGCCCTGGAAGTCAACAGACTCAAATCTCAGGATGCCTCTTCTAAATATTGGGCTGCTTGCCTGATATTAGCAATAAGAGACAGCTGATCTCTGGAAGCATCCAGCTTCAACAGCTTTAACCACCCAGGCTGAAGCTAATGCTGGTCTAGAAATCGCCCCTTTTAGAGAAAAAAAAAGTAGTTTTAAGAACTGCTTCAATTTTCCTGTCTGTCGCATACTTAACAGAGGAAGACGACTGTATAGGTAATGTGGAGGAGCACACCAGGCGTGCCACATGAACATCCACTGAAAGGGGAATTTCCCATTTAGCACACTCTCCTTGTGGTAAAGGGTAATGAGACGCCAGTCTCTCAGGCACTTCTTACTAGGAGAATTCCAAGCTTCCAGCAGGAGTTCAGCATGATACTCAGTGAGGGAACTCAGTCTTAACCACCTTCTGACGCCTAAACAAAGACGTTTTAGGCACAGGCCCTTCCTCCTCAAAAACCCGAAACAGACTTAACTGTCACATCCATTGAGGAATGATGCTCCTCCTCACCCGAGGGAGACCCAGGGAGAGAGATGCCCAATTCTTCCTCTGAGGACTCCTCAGAGTCTGACCGCTGTGTAGACTGAGGATAACACAAAGCGTTTATGCGCCACACTCGTCTAGAAAGGTCTGCCTGCAACAACTGCTGAGAGACAGCTGTCGTGTGGTCTGAGTATATAAATTGCTTCATCCATGGAGGACACCCCGGGCCTGCAATGCGTGAGGCAAATGCTGCAGTAACCCCATATTAGGCAACAAAGCAGCAGGGGCTGGTTGGAGCAGCCGTTTTGGGTTTGGCTCATAGCATTTAACATACAAACCGTTCTGCACAAGGTTCTGTGGTGATAATGCTGCAGCACAGGTCATAAATGAAACCAGCCCAGGTGCATTATCATCTTTGTTACCTTTGCCTTTGGAAGACATTGTAACTGGATAACTAAAAGCTAAGCACAAACAATGTACAGCTTTAGCAATTGCAAATGTAACTGACTTCATAAAACACAAAGTAATTGTGAAGTACCACAGCCCTGAACACCTGTACTCAGGGTTTATTGAAAATAAAAAATTTTAGGAATAGATATAACTGACCGATAGAAATGCAGTCAGACAGCAGAGGTAAGACTAGTAACCTGGCCCTTGGGGAAAGGTATACAAGGAGACAGAACCCAGCAGCACACCTGTTCCCATTTGGAATGTAGCTCAGAGACTCTAATACGCGCCTGTGTGCCGGTCTCCAAGAGACCGGAGGCATGGACTGCATGTATTGCAGGTCCCGCACCTTACCTGCCCCCCATTCTCCAGCTGCAGTCCAGGACCCTGGACATTGTACTAGCATGGCGACCAGGAAGAATCCTCGCCAGAATCATTAGTCTCTCAATCTCACTGACATTACGGCACGAGCGGGGGATCATTGGAGCAGCAGCACTGGCGCTCAAACAGACTTCCAGCACTTGTTCACTCACTTATGCTTCGCAAAAGAAAACAAAAACCTTTTTCTTCAACTGTGTGAAAGGTGCTCCAGCTCTGCCAGCACAAACACTAAAACTGGCTTCCCTAGGACGGGGGTGGGGTATATGAAGAGGACCGATGCATCCTGAGAGCTAAAAGATTAACTATGTGGTGCCCAGTCGACTCCTACTACCTACACCCCAATGTAAGGACTGTGGATCACTATAGGCCCTGATGAAGAAATTCTCCTTTTTCCATGGAGCTGATCACAGACAGTACTGACTCCATCTTGAATCTTCCTAATTGAAGGAATGGATTTAACCACTTTAAGTTGAGAATTGGATGGAATGATCCATCCTGTTTCTCCACTAAAATAAGAATTTACTTACCGATAATTCTATTTCTCGTAGTCCGTAGTGGATGCTGGGAACTCCGTAAGGACCATGGGGAATAGCGGCTCCGCAGGAGACTGGGCACAAAATGAAAGCTTTAGGACTACCTGGTGTGCACTGGCTCCTCCCCCTATGACCCTCCTCCAAGCCTCAGTTAGGATACTGTGCCCGGACGAGCGTACACAATAAGGAAGGATTTTGAATCCCGGGTAAGACTCATACCAGCCACACCAATCACACCGTACAACTTGAGATATGAAACCCAGTTAACAGCATGATAACAGAGGAGCCTCTGAATAGATGGCTCACAACAAGAACCCGATTAGTTAACAATAACTATGTACAAGTATTGCAGACAATCCGCACTTGGGATGGGCGCCCAGCATCCACTACGGACTACGAGAAATAGAATTATCGGTAAGTAAATTCTTATTTTCTCTGACGTCCTAGTGGATGCTGGGAACTCCGTAAGGACCATGGGGATTATACCAAAGCTCCCAAACGGGCGGGAGAGTGCAGATGACTCTGCAGCACCGAATGAGAGAACTCCAGGTCCTCCTCAGCCAAGGTATCAAATTTATAGAATTTTGCAAACGTGTTTGCCCCTGACCAAGTAGCAGCTCGGCAAAGTTGTAAAGCCGAGACCCCTCGGGCAGCCGCCCAAGATGAGCCCACCTTCCTTGTGGAATGGGCTTTTATTGATTTAGGCTGCGGTAATCCTACAGCAGAATGCGCCAGCTGAATAGTGCTACAAATCCAGCGCGCAATAGACTGCTTAGAAGCAGGAGCACCCAGCTTGTTGGGTGCCATCAGGATAAATAGCGAGTCAGTTTTCCTGACTCCAGCCGTCCTGGAAAAATAAAATTTTCAGGGCCCTGACTACGTCCAGCAACTTGGAATCCTCCAAGTCCCTAGTAGCCGCAGGCACCACAATAGGTTGGTTCAAGTGAAAACCTGAGACCACCTTCGGGAGAAACTGAGGACGAGTCCTCAACTCTGCCCTATCCATATAGAAAATCAGATAAGGGCTTTTACATGACAAAACCGCCAATTCTGACACACGCCTGGCCAAGGCCAAGGCCATCAGCATGACCACTTTCTACGCGAAATACTTTAGCTCCATGGTTTTAAGTGGCTCAACCAATGCGACTTTAGGAAATCCAACACCACGTTGAGATCCAAAAAGTGCCACAGGAGGCACAACAGGAGGCTGAATATGTAGTACTCCTTTAACCAAAGTCTGAACTTCAGGCAGTGAAGCCAGTTCTTTCTGGAAGAAAATCGACAGAGCCGAAATCTGGACCTTGATGGACCCCAATTTGAGGCCCAAACGTCACCCCTGCTTGCAGGAAGTGCAGGAATCGACATAGTTGAAATTCCTCCGTCGGGCCTTCATGGCCTCCCACCAAGCAACAAATTTTCGCCAAACGCGGCGATAATGTCTTGCGGTGACATCCTTCCTGGCTATGATCAGGGTAGGGATGACTTCCTTCGGAATACCCTTTTCCTTTAGGATCCGGTGTTCTACAGCCATGCCGTCAAACGCAGCCGCGGTAAGTCTTGGAACAGACAGGGTCCCTGCTGCCGCAGGTCTTGTCTGAGCGGCAGAGGCCAAGGGTCCTCTGCCAGCATCTCTTGAAGTTCCGGGTACCAAGCTCTTCATGGCCAATCCGGAACCCCGAGTATGGTTTTCACTCCTCGCCTTCTTATTATTCTCAGTACCTTGGGTATGAGAGGTAGAAGAGGAGACACATAAACCGACTGGTACACCCACGGTGTCACTAGAGCGTCCCCAGCGATCGCCTGAGGGTCCCTTGACCTGGCGCAATATCTTTTCAACTTCTTGTTGAGGCGGGACGCCATCATGTCCACCCGTGGTCATTCCCAACGGTTTACCCGCATTTGGAAAACTTCTGATGAAGTCCCCATTCTCCTGGGTGTAGGTCGCCCATCGGAGAATCCTTGTGGCTTCTGCCATCGCCATCCTGCTTCTTGTGCCGCCCTGTCTGTTTACATGGGCGACCGCCGTGATGTCGTCTGATTGGATCAGTACCGGCTGGTTCTGAAGCAGGGGCCTTGCTTGGCTTAGGGTATTGTAAATGGCCCTTAGCTGCAGAATATTTATGTGAAGCGAAATCTCCTTGGAAATTTCTTCCCTGTGTGACTGCACCCCAGCCCCGAAGGCTGGCATCCGTTGCGTTCAGAAACATTCCCAGGAACAGAAGACGTGTCGTCGGGACCAGCTGTGACTTTGGAATATTGAGAATCCAGTCGTGCTGTTGTAGCACTTCCCGAGAGAGTGCTACCCCCACTACCAACTGTTCTTTGGACCTCGCCTTTATCAGGAGATCGTCCAAGTACGGGATAATAAAAACTTCCTTCTTGCGAAGGAGTATCATCACTTCGGCCATTACCAAGGTAAAGACCTTCGGTGCCGTGGACAACTCCAACGGCCGCGTCTGGAACTGATAGTGACAGTCCTGTACCACATACCTGAGGTACACCTGGTGAGGAGGGTAAATGGGGACATGCAGGTACGCATCCTTGATGTCCAGGGAGACCCTGTAATCCCCCTCGTCCAGGCTCGTAATAACCGCCCTGAGCGATTCCATCTTGAACTTGAATCTTCTGATATAAAAGTTCAAGTATTTTAATTTCAAGATGGGTCTCACCGAACCGTTTCGGTACCACAACCACTGTGGAATAGTAACCCCTTCCTTGCTGAAGGAGGGGCACCTTTACAATCACTTGTTGTGATTATAGTGTTGAATATCCACCAACACCGTCTCCCTGGCAGAGGGAGGTGCCGGTAAGGCCGATTTTAGGAAACGGCGGGGGGAAGAACGTCTCGAACTCCAGCCTGTGCCCCTGAGATACTACTTGAAGTACCCAGGGATCCATGTAAGAAAGCCCACTGTCCGCTGAAATATCTGAGACGGGCCCCCACCGTACCCGGGTCCGCCTGAGCAGCCCCAGCACCATGCTGTGGACCTACCGGACGCAGGGAGGACTTCTGCTCTTGGGAACTAGCTGTGTGTTGCAGCTTTTTCCTCTACCTTTGCCTCTCGGCAGAAAAGATGAGCCTCTAGCCCTCTTGCTTTTCTTGGGCCGAAAGGACTGTACTTGATGATACGGTGCTTTCTTTTGTTGTGGGGTAGCCTGTGGCAAAAAAATTGATTTCCCAGCAGTAGCTGTGGAAACGAGGTCTGAAAGACCATCCCCAAACAGTTTTACCCCCTTATAGGGCAACTTCCATGTGCCGATTCGAGTCGGCATCGCCTGACCATTGGCAAGTCCATAACCCCCGTCTGGCGGCAATGGACCTAGCGCTTATTTTTGATGCCAGCCGGCAAATATCCCTCTGTGCATCACGCATGTATAAGACCACGTCTTTTATATGCTCTATTTTCAGCAAAATATTGTCCCTATCCATAGTTATTTTCCGACAGGGAATCTGACCACGCAGCGGGAGCACTGCACATCCATGCCGAAGCAACGGCTGGTCGCAATATGATGCCCTAGTGTGTGACTATATCTTATAGGGTAACCTCCTGCTTTCTATCAGCAGGTTCCTTCAGGGCGGCCGTATCCGGAGACGGTAGTGCCACCTTTTCTGATAAGCGTGTAAGCGCTGTATCTACCCTATGGGGTGTTTTCCCGCGTGACCTATCCTCTGGCGGGAAAGAGTACGCTGCCAAGAACTGTTTTAGAAATTATCAATTTCTTACCGGGGGAAGACCACTCTTCCTCACACACCTCATTTAATTTCTCAGATGCAGGAAAAACTACTAATAGTTTTCACTCACCAAACACCATACCCTTTTATGTGGTACCTGGGGTATAATCATAAATGTGTAATACATTTTTCATTGCCTCAATCCTGTAACGGGTGGACCTATTGGGAGGGTACATCAGTCTCATCGATGTCGACACTGGAGTCAGTATCCGTGTCGACATCTGTGTCTGTTATCTGAGGTAGCGGGCGATTTTAGAGCCCCCCATGACATTTGAGACGCTGGAACAGGCACAAGCTGAGCAGCCGGCTGTTCTGTGTCGTCGACCTTTTATGTAAGGAGTTGACACTTTCACGTAATCCTTCCATAAGTTCAACCACACCGGTGTCGACCCCGCAGGGGGTGACAACATATTTACAGGCATTCGCTCCGCCTCCACCTCATTATCCTCCACATACCTGTCGACACAGCCGTACCGACACACAGCACACACACAGGGAATGCTCTGATAGAGGACAGGACCCCACAAAGCCCTTTGGGGAGACAGAGGGAGAGTATGCCAGCACACACCAGGGCGCTATATATCACAGGGATAGCACCTATAAAAAAGTGTTTTCCCTTATAGCTGCATATATTGTATACTGCGCCTAAATTGTGCCCCCCCTCTCTTTTTAACCCTTTCTGTAGTGTATTAACTGCAGGGGAGAGCCAGGGAGCTTCCCTCCAACGGAGCTGTGAGAGAAAAATGGCGCCAGTGTGCTGAGGAGATAGGCTCCGCCCCTTTTCCGCTGACTTTTCTCCCGCATTTTTATGGATTCTGGCAGGGGTTAATGTACATCCATATAGCCCTGGGGGTTATATGTGATGTATTTTTGCCAGCCAAGGTGTTAATATTGCTGCTCAGGGCGCGCCCCCCCCCACCCCCCAGCGCCCTGCACCCATCAGTGACCGCAGTGTGAGGTGTGCATGAGGAGCAAAGGCGCACAGCTGCAGTGCTGTGCGCTACCTTGATGAAGACGGATGTCTTCTGCCGCCGATTTTCCGGACCTCTTCTTGCTTCTGGCTCTGTAAGGGGGCCGGCGGCGCGGCTCTGGGACCGGACTCCGAGGCTGGGCCTGTGTTCGATCCCTCTGGAGCTAATGGTGTCCAGTAGCCTAAGAAGCCCAAGCTGGCTGCAAGCAGGCAGGTTCGCTTCTTCTCCCCTTAGTCCCTCGATGCAGTGAGCCTGTTGCCAGCAGGTCTCACTGAAAATAAAAAACCTAAAACTAACTTTTCCTAAGAAGCTCAGGAGAGCCCCCTAGATTGCACCCTGCTCGGTCGGGCACAAAAATCTAACTGAGGCTTGGAGGAGGGTCATAGGGGGAGGAGCCAGTGCACACCAGGTAGTCCTAAAGCTTTCTTTTTGTGCCCAGTCTCCTGCGGAGCCGCTATTCCCCATGGTCCTTACGGAGTTCCCAGCATCCACTAGGACGTCAGAGAAATAAAGATTTGAATAATAACCATGGACTTGTAAATGTTCCAGAACCGGAACAATTACCCCAGACTCTACCAGAGAATGGACCAACCTGGATGATGGCCCTTCTATTGTCCTGATCTTGAGGGGTAGTGACAAAAACAATAGTCCAGAACTGAACTTTCCAGATCTAGAATGTGACCTCTGGAAACAATTCCACTCGCCCAACAGTCTGGGTTGGAATCCTGAAAAGAGTACCACTTGCATGTGCATTGGAGCCCCAACCCGTCACACAGATTGCTTATCTGGTGTTTTGACCGCAGAACATGTGGTACCAGGGGGGTACCCTGTCCTCTGTTCCTCTATGGGCAGAACATGTGGTACAGGGGTACGCCATCCTCTAAATTTTACTCTATGGGAAATTCTTGGTGAACCCCTGAAACTCTGGAACCTAGCTCTCCCTTGTGGACGAAAAGTCCTGTAGCCTGGGAAATAATATTTGTGAGTTCTGAAGCAAACAAAGACTCTCCTTCAATAGCCACTGCACATAAAAGTATGTTTAGACTTGGCATCAACATTCCATGATCGGAGCTAGGGGAGGGAGTCAGTTAATGGTTTAGTGCCAGACTCAGATAGGTCAGACACATAACACAATTAAAACAAATTTAATAACAAAATCTACATTTAATTCAGTAGACAGATCCGAAAGAAGATGGCATGGGCTGGGCGTTTCTATGAGGATCGCCCAATCACTTATCACTGTTGCTTGAGAAAGGCCGAGAGGAGTAGGAGCTGCACTGCAGTTAACAACAGTATCTGCAGTGGATATTAGCTAGTGATGAACATCCAACAGTTTTGCCATTGATGATCAATGGATTTCCATTGGTAAATAACCGTTAGTGGTCTCCCACCGATGGTAAACCATTACGTCAGTTATATTCTTATGGCCACCCTTATTAGTAGAGAACTTGGAGCTCTGTGAACAGAAGTTCCTCTAAATGATACACTACTTACCAGATAAGTGCAATCATAGTGCACAAATGAATGTAAGTACTGTGTATGCAGAGGAACTTCAGTTCGCAGAGCTCCAAATTCTGTGCTAACATACTACAGGCACATTTTCTGTGCATATACTGGGCAAGAAAAATAAGAATTTACTTACCGATAATTCTATTTCTCATAGTCCGTAGTGGATGCTGGGGACTCCGAAAGGACCATGGGGAATAGCGGCTCCGCAGGAGACTGGGCACAAAGTAAAAGCTTTAGGACTAGCTGGTGTGCACTGGCTCCTCCCCCTATGACCCTCCTCCAAGCCTCAGTTAGGATACTGTGCCCGGACGAGCGTACACAATAAGGAAGGATTTTGAATCCCGGGTAAGACTCATACCAGCCACACCAATCACACCGTACAACTTGTGATCTGAACCCAGTTAACAGCATGATAACAGAAGGAGCCTCTGAAAAGATGGCTCACAACAACAATAACCCGATTTTTGTAACAATAACTATGTACAAGTAATGCAGACAATCCGCACTTGGGATGGGCGCCCAGCATCCACTACGGACTATGAGAAATAGAATTATCGGTAAGTAAATTCTTATTTTCTCTAACGTCCTAGTGGATGCTGGGGACTCCGAAAGGACCATGGGGATTATACCAAAGCTCCCAAACGGGCGGGAGAGTGCGGATGACTCTGCAGCACCGAATGAGAGAACTCCAGGTCCTCCTCAGCCAGGGTATCAAATTTGTAGAATTTAGCAAACGTGTTTGCCCCTGACCAAGTAGCTGCTCGGCAAAGTTGTAAAGCCGAGACCCCTCGGGCAGCCGCCCAAGATGAGCCCACTTTCCGTGTGGAATGGGCTTTTACAGATTTTGGCTGTGGCAGGCCTGCCACAGAATGTGCAAGCTGAATTGTACTACAAATCCAACGAGCAATCGTCTGCTTAGAAGCAGGAGCACCCAGCTTGCTGGGTGCATACAGGATAAACAGCGAATCAGATTTTCTGACTCCAGCCGTCCTGGAAACATATATTTTCAGGGCCCTGACTACGTCCAGCAACTTGGAATCCTCCAAGTCCCTAGTAGCCGCAGGCACCACAATAGGCTGGTTTAAGTGAAATGCTGAAACCACCTTAGGAAGAAATTGAGGACGAGTCCTCAATTCTGCCCTGTCCGTATGAAAAATTAGGTAAGGGCTTTTATAGGATAAAGCCGCCAATTCTGAGACACGCCTGGCTGAAGCCAGGGCTAACAGCATTACCACTTTCCATGTGAGATATTTTAAGTCCACAGTGGTGAGTGGTTCAAACCAATGTGATTTTAGGAATCCCAAAACTACATTGAGATCCCAAGGTGCCACTGGAGGCACAAAAGGAGGCTGTATATGCAGTACTCCCTTGACAAACGTCTGAACTTCAGGAACAGAAGCCAGTTCTTTTTGGAAGAATATTGACAGGGCCGAAATTTGAACCTTAATGGACCCTAATTTGAGGCCCATAGACAGTCCTGTTTGCAGGAAATGCAGGAAACGACCCAGTTGAAATTCCTCTGTAGGGGCCTTCCTGGCCTCGCACCACGCAACATATTTAAGCCAAATACGGTGATAATGTTGTATGGTTACATCCTTCCTGGCTTTGATCAGGGTAGGGATGACTTCATCCGGAATGCCTTTTTCCTTCAGGATCCGGCGTTCAACCGCCATGCCGTCAAACGCAGCCGCGGTAAGTCTTGGAACAGACATGGTCCCTGCTGGAGCAGGTCCTTTCTTAGAGGTAGAGGCCACGGGTCTTCCGTGAGCATCTCTTGAATTTCCGGGGACCAAGTCCTTCTTGGCCAATCCGGAGCCACGAGTATAGTCTTTACTCCTCTCCTTCTTATGATTCTCAGTACTTTTGGTATGAGAGGAAGAGGAGGGAACACATACACTGACTGGTACACCCACGGTGTTACCAGAGCGTCCACAGCTATTGCCTGAGGGTCCCTTGACCTGGCGCAATATCTGTCCAGTTTTTTGTTGAGGCGGGACGCCATCATGTCCACCTTTGGTTTTTCCCAACGGTTCACAATCATGTGGAAGACTTCTGGGTGAAGTCCCCACTCCCCCGGGTGAAGATCGTGTCTGCTGAGGAAGTCTGCTTCCCAGTTGTCCACTCCCGGAATGAACACTGCTGACAGTGCTATCACATGATTCTCCGCCCAGCGAAGAATCCTTGCCACTTCCATCATTGCCCTCCTGCTTCTTGTGCCGCCCTGTCTGTTTACGTGGGCGACTGCCGTGATGTTGTCCGACTGGATCAACACCGGCTGACCCTGAAGCAGAGGTCTTGCCTTACTTAGGGCATTGTAAATGGCCCTTAATTCCAGGATATTTATGTGAAGTGACGTTTCCATGCTTGACCACAAGCCCTGGAAATTTCTTCCCTGTGTGACTGCTCCCCAGCCTCTCAGGCTGGCATCCGTGGTCACCAGGACCCAATCCTGAATGCCGAATCTGCGGCCCTCTAGGAGATGAGCACTCTGTAACCACCACAGGAGAGACACCCTTGTCCTTGGAGACAGGGTTATCCGCTGATGCATTTGAAGATGCGATCCGGACCATTTGTCCAGCAGATCCCACTGAAAAGTTCTTGCGTGGAATCTGCCGAATGGAATCGCTTCGTAAGAAGCCACCATCTTTCCCAGGACCCTTGTGCATTGATGTACTGACACTTGGCCTGGTCTTAGGAGGTTCCTGACTAGGTCGGATAACTCCATGGCTTTCTCCTCCGGGAGAAACACCTTTTTCTGTACTGTGTCCAGAATCATCCCTAGGAACAGCAGACGTGTCGTCGGAATCAGCTGCGATTTTGGAATATTTAGAATCCATCCGTGCTGTCGTAGTACTACTTGAGATAGTGCTACTCCGACCTCTAACTGTTCTCTGGACCTTGCCCTTATCAGGAGATCGTCCAAGTAAGGGATAATTAAAACGCCTTTTCTTCGAAGAAGAATCATCATTTCGGCCATTACCTTGGTAAAGACCCGGGGTGCCGTGGACAATCCAAACGGCAGCGTCTGAAACTGATAGTGACAGTTCTGTACCACAAAACTGAGGTACCCTTGGTGAGAAGGGCAAATTGGGACATGGAGGTAAGCATCCTTGATGTCCAGAGACACCATATAGTCCCCTTCTTCCAGGTTCGCTATCACTGCTCTGAGTGACTCCATCTTGAACTTGAACCTTTTTATGTAAGTGTTCAAGGATTTCAGATTTAAAATGGGTCTCACCGAGCCGTCCGGCTTCGGTACCACAAACAGCGTGGAATAATACCCCTTTCCCTGTTGTAGGAGGGGTACCTTGATTATCACCTGCTGGGAATACAGCTTGTGAATGGCTTCCAATACCGCCTCCCTGTCGGGGGGAGACGTTGGTAAAGCAGACTTCAGGAACCGGCGAGGGGGAGACGTCTCGAATTCCAATTTGTACCCCTGAGATACTACCTGCAGGATCCAGGGGTCCACTTGCGAGTGTGCCCACTGCGCGCTGAAATTCTTGAGACGAGCCCCCACCGTGCCTGAGTCCGCTTGTAAGGCCCCAGCGTCATGCTGAGGACTTGGCAGAAGCGGGGGAGGGCTTCTGTTCGTGGGAAGAGGCTGTTTGCTGCAGTCTTTTTCCCCTTCCTCTGCCCCGGGGCAGATATGAGTGGCCTTTTGCCCGCTTGCCCTTATGGGGACGAAAGGACTGAGCCTGAAAAGACGGTATCTTTTTCTGCTGCGAGGTGACTTGGGGTAAAAAGGTGGATTTTCCAGCCGTTGCCGTGGCCACCAGGTCCGATAGACCGACCCCAAATAACTCCTCCCCTTTATATGGCAATACTTCCATATGCCGTTTGGAATCCGCATCCCCTGACCACTGTCGCGTCCATAATCCTCTTCTGGCAGAAATGGACATCGCACTTACTCTTGATGCCAGAGTGCAAATATCCCTCTGTGCATCTCGCATATATAGAAATGCATCCTTTAAATGCTCTATAGTCAATAATATATTGTCCCTGTCCAGGGTATCAATATTTTCAGTCAGGGAATCCGACCAAGCCACCCCAGCACTGCACATCCAGGCTGAGGCGATTGCTGGTCGCAGTATAATACCAGTATGTGTGTATATACTTTTAAGGATATTTTCCAGCTTCCTATCAGCTGGTTCCTTGAGGGCGGCCGTATCAGGGGACGGTAACGCCACTTGTTTTGATAAGCGTGTGAGCGCCTTATCTACGCTAGGAGGTGTTTCCCAACGCGCCCTAACCTCTGGCGGGAAAGGGTATAATGCCAATAATTTTTTAGAAATTAGCAGTTTTTTATCGGGGGAAACCCACGCTTCATCACACACCTCATTTAATTCATCTGATTCAGGAAAAACTACGGGTAGTTTTTTCACACCCCACATAATACCCTTTTTTGTGGTACTTGTAGTATCAGAAATGTTCAAAACCTCCTTCATTGCCGTGATCATGTAACGTGTGGCCCTACTGGAAAATACGTTTGTTTCCTCACCGTCGACACTGGAGTCAGTGTCCGTATCGACCTGAGGTAACGGGCGTTTTATAGCCCCTGACGGTGTTTGAGACGCCTGTACAGGTATTAACTGATTTGCCGGCTGTCTCATGTCGTCAACAGTCGTTTGTAAAGTGCCGACACTATCACGTAATTCTTTCCATAAGACCATCCAGTCAGGTGTCGACTCCCTAGGGGGTGACATCACTAACACAGGCAATTGCTCCGCCTCCACACCATTTTCCTCCTCATACATGTCGACACAGCGTACCGACACACAGCACACACACAGGGAATGCTCTGATAGAGGACAGGACCCCACTAGCCCTTTGGGGAGACAGAGGGAGAATTTGCCAGCACACACCAGAGCGCTATATATATATAGGGATAACCTTATATAAGTGTTTTTCCCTAATATAGCTGCTGTATATATTAATATGCCAATTTAGTGCCCCCCCTCTCTTGTTTTACCCTGTTTCTGTTGTGCAGGACTGCAGGGGAGAGTCAGGGAGCCTTCCTCCAACGGAGCTGTGAGGAAAAAATGGCGCTTGCGTGCTGAGGAGATAGGCTCCGCCCCTTTTTCGGCGGCCTTTCTCCCGCTTTTTTGTGGAAAACTGGCAGGGGTTAAATACATCCATATAGCCCAGGAGCTATATGTGATGTATTTTTAGCCATTTAAGGTATTTTCATTGCGTCCCAGGGCGCCCCCCCCCCCAGCGCCCTGCACCCTCAGTGACCGGAGTGTGAAGTGTGCTGAGAGCAATGGCGCACAGCTGCGGTGCTGTGCGCTACCTTATTGAAGACAGGACGTCTTCTGCCGCCGATTTTCCGGACCTCTTCACTCTTCTGGCTCTGTAAGGGGGCCGGCGGCGCGGCTCCGGGACCCATCCATGGCTGGGCCTGTGATCGTCCCTCTGGAGCTAATGTCCAGTAGCCTAAGAAGCCCAATCCACTCTGCACGCAGGTGAGTTCGCTTCTTCTCCCCTTAGTCCCTCGATGCAGTGAGCCTGTTGCCAGCAGGTCTCACTGAAAATAAAAAAACCTATTTAAACTTTTACTCTAAGCAGCTCTAGGAGAGCCACCTAGATTGCACCCTTCTCGTTCGGGCACAAAATCTTAACTGAGACTTGGAGGAGGGTCATAGGGGGAGGAGCCAGTGCACACCAGCTAGTCCTAAAGCTTTTACTTTGTGCCCAGTCTCCTGCGGAGCCGCTATTCCCCATGGTCCTTTCGGAGTCCCCAGCATCCACTAGGACGTTAGAGAAATGGGAGGTGTGGCTGCAGTAAGTTACTATCCACTCCTGCAGCCACGTATGATAGATCACTGGGAAGCTCAGACAAGATATTCGCTGGGACATAGGAGCAGAGAATGCAGGGGAAAAGCAGCTGCAGTGAGTCTTGTGTGGTTCTGCAGCTGCGGGTGTGTGATCACTGTGGCTGGCTATGCCTGGATGATCCTCACTGCTTGACGCCAGGGTGGCAGAGACTAAGGGTGGAGACGCTCCTGCATTAAGCACTACGAGTAGCTGCAGTCGTGGGTGTGCACACTACCACTGCAGCCGTGCCTGGCCAGTGATCGATTGGTACGTGTTTTGCAGGGGGAAGAGAGGAGGATCCTCTGAGTGGAGCTACAGAGAATACGGAGCTGTGTGATCTCATTGGCTGCCTTTAGATTCTATTCAGGCAGCCGGGGGTGGGCGTTTCTTACCGGTCGCATGAAATGCTACCATGTCAGGAAAGCCCAGCTTGATGTGGTCACATCTCATGCGACCACGGCAGGGAAGTGGTTAAAAGGATCTTTTTGATGTATGTTACCAGACTGTTTTACACTTTCCTCCTCACTGAAAAATAGTCAATTTGAAACTTGATTTTGTAGGCAGTCACAAAAAAAAATGTAACGAGTAAAGAATAATAAAACATTGACAAAATTTGTGCAATACCCGATTATAGATTGAATATGTTTAAACAAGTACCCAGATTCCCCCTAACATGTCTTTCACTAGAGTGCTATATATTTGCATAGTTGTACTGATAATTCAGAGGTGAGTGGCATCAGAAAAATGGCACCATATGAGACTGGATTTTAAAATTCAAAGCGCAAAAAAGGTACTCACCAAGTAAGTAATGCTTTTTAGAGTAATAATATTGTTCATCTGCAGATCATTTAGTCTTCCAGGAGTGGCAATGACAATATCCACACCCTTTGAAACCACATTTATCTGTTTTTTACGATCGCCACCACCATAAATGCAAATGCTAAAAAATAAGACGCAAATCACACTCAACATCAGAACATGAAATGTAAATTTTTACAATATTTGGACTGAAACGGTGTATCAGGTTATAAATGAGATCATACAATATAACTCGAAGGGCAGAAAAGTGTCTTACAATGGTGCACAACCAAGGAAAAATGTAATGTTAAAATATTACTTTTAATAATTACATTAAAATCGCCAGCTGTTTGTGAAAACATTAAAAAATAAGATTTTACTCACCGATAAATCTATTTCTCGTAGTCCGTAGTGGATGCTGGGGACTCCGTCAGGACCATGGGGAATAGCGGCTCCGCAGGAGACAGGGCACAAAAAGTAAAAGCTTTTGGACCTAGGTGGTGTGCACTGGCTCCTCCCCCTATGACCCTCCTCCAAGCCTCAGTTAGGATACTGTGCCCGGACGAGCGTACACAATAAGGAAGGATTTTGAATCCCGGGTAAGACTCATACCAGCCACACCAATCACACCGTACAACTTGTGATCTGAACCCAGTTAACAGTATGATAACAGAGGAGCCTCTGAAAAGATGGCTCACTACAACAAAAACCCGATTTTGTTAACAATAACTATGTACAAGTATTGCAGACAATCCGCACTTGGGATGGGCGCCCAGCATCCACTACGGACTACGAGAAATAGATTTATCGGTAAGTAAAATCTTATTTTCTCTAACGTCCTAAGTGGATGCTGGGGACTCCGTCAGGACCATGGGGATTATACCAAAGCTCCCAAACGGGCGGGAGAGTGCGGATGACTCTGCAGCACCGAATGAGAGAACTCCAGGTCCTCCTCAGCCAGGGTATCAAATTTGTAGAATTTAGCAAACGTGTTTGCCTCTGACCAAGTAGCTGCTCGGCAAAGTTGTAAAGCCGAGACCCCTCGGGCAGCCGCCCAAGATGAGCCCACTTTCCTTGTGGAATGGGCTTTTACAGATTTTGGCTGTGGCAGGCCTGCCACAGAATGTGCAAGCTGAATTGTACTACAAATCCAACGCGCAATAGTCTGCTTAGAAGCAGGAGCACCCAGCTTGTTGGGTGCATACAGGATAAACAGCGAGTCAGATTTCCTGACTCCAGCCGTCCTGGAAACATATATTTTCAGGGCCCTGACTACGTCCAGCAACTTGGAGTCCTCCAAGTCCCTAGTAGCCGCAGGCACCACAATAGGTTGGTTTAGGTGAAACGCTGAAACCACCTTAGGAAGAAATTGAGGACGAGTCCTCAATTCCGCCCTATCCGAATGAAATATCAGGTAAGGGCTTTTATAGGATAAAGCCGCCAATTCAGATACTCGCCTGGCAGAAGCCAGGGCCAACAACATTACCACTTTCCCTGTGAGATATTTTAATTCCACCGTGGCAAGTGGCTCAAACCAATGTGATTTTAGGAATCCCAAAACTACATTGAGATCCCAAGGTGCCACTGGGGGCACAAAGGGAGGCTGTATATGCAGTACCCCTTTTACAAAAGTCTGAACTTCAGGAAATGAAGCCAATTCTCTCTGAAAGAAAATCGACAAGGCCGAAATTTGAACCTTAATGGACCTTAACTTTAGGCCCATGGACAGTCCTGTTTGCAGGAAATGTAGGAAACGACCTAGTTGAAATTCCTCTGTCGGGGCCTTCTTGGTCTCGCACCACGCAACATATTTTCGCCAAATACGGTGATAATGTTGTGCGGTTACATCCTTCCTAGCTTTAATCAGGGTAGGAATAACTTCATCTGGAATGCCTTTTCCTTCAGAATCCGGCGTTCAACCGCCATGCCGTCAAACGCAGCCGCGGTAAGTCTTGGAACAGACAGGGTCCCTGCTGAAGCAGGTCCCTTCTTAGCGGCAGAGGCCACGGGTCCTCTGTGAGCATCTCTTGAAGTTCCGGGTACCAAGTCCTTCTTGGCCAATCCGGAGCCACTAGTATAGTTCTTACTCCTCTCCGTCTTATAATTCTCAGTACCTTGGGTAAGAGAGGCAGAGGAGGGAACACATACACCGACTGGAACACCCAAGGTGTTAGCAGAGCGTCCACAGCTATTGCCTGCGGGTCTCTTGACCTGGCGCAATACCTGTCTAGTTTTTTGTTGAGGCGTGACGCCATCATGTCCACCTTTGGTTTTTCCCAACGGTTCACAATCATGAGGAAGACTTCCGGATGAAGTCCCCACTCTCCCGGGTGTAGGTCGTGTCTGCTGAGGAAGTCTGCTTCCCAGTTGTCCACTCCCGGAATGAACACTGCTGACAGTGCTATCACATGATTTTCCGCCCATTGCAGAATCCTTGCAGCTTCTGTCATTGCCCTCCTGCTTCTTGTGCCGCCCTGTCTGTTTATGTGGGCGACTGCTGTGATGTTGTCCGACTGGATCAACACCGGCTGACCCTGAAGCAGAGGCTTTGCTAGGCTTAGAGCATTGTAAATTGCCCTTAGTTCCAGTATATTTATGTGAAGTGAAGTCTCCAGGCTTGACCACACTCCCTGGAAGTTTCTTCCTTGTGTGACTGCTCCCCAGCCTCTCAGGCTGGCATCCGTGGTCACCAGGATCCAGTCCTGAATGCCGAATCTGCGGCCCTCTAGGAGATGAGCACTTTGCAGCCACCACAGAAGAGATACCCTTGTCCTTGGAGACAGGGTTATTTTCTGATGCATCTGAAGATGCGATCCGGACCATTTGTCCAGCAGATCCCACTGAAAAATTCTTGCGTGGAATCTGCCGAATGGAATCGCTTCGTAAGAAGCCACCATTTTTCCCAGGACCCTTGTGCATTGATGCACTGACACCTTTCCTGGTTTTTGGAGGTTCCTGACTAGCTCGGATAACTCCCTGGCTTTCTCCTCCGGGAGAAACACCTTTTTCTGGACTGTGTCCAGAATCATCCCTAGGAACAGCAGACGTGTCGTCGGAATCAGCTGCGATTTTGGAATATTTAAAATCCACCCGTGCTGTTGTAGTACTTCTTGAGATAGTGCTACTCCGACTTCTAACTGTTCTCTGGACCTTGCCCTTATTAGGAGATCGTCCAAGTAAGGGATAATTAATACGCCTTTTCTTCGAAGAAGAATCATCATTTCGGCCATTACCTTGGTAAAGACCCGGGGTGCCGTGGACAATCCAAACGGCAGCGTCTGAAACTGATAATGACAGTTTAGTATTACGAACCTGAGATACCCTTGGTGAGAAGGGCAAATCGGGACATGGAGATAGGCATCCTTGATGTCCAGAGACACCATATAGTCCCCTTCTTCCAGGTTCGCTATCACTTCTTGAATTTGAACCTTTTGATATAAGTGTTCAAAGATTTTAGATTTAAAATCGGTCTCACCGAACCGTCTGGTTTCGGTACCACAAACAGTGTGGAGTAATATCCCTTCCCTTGTTGTAGGAGGGGTACTTTTATTATCACCTGTTGGGAGTACAGCTTGTGAATGGCTCCCAATACCGCCTCCCTGTCGGAGGGAGCTATTGGTAAAGCAGACTTCAGGAACCGGCGAGGGGGAGACGTCTCGAATTCCAATTTGTACCCCTGAGATCCTACTTGCAGGATCCAGGGGTTCACTTGCGAGTGAGCCCACTGCGCGCTGAAATTTCTGAGACGACCTCCCACCGTACCGGAGTCTGCTTGTAAGGACCCAGCGTCATGCTGAGGACTTGGCAGAAGCGGAAGAGGGCTTCTGTTCTTGGGAAGAAGCTGTCTGCTGCAGTCTTTTACCCCTTCCTCTACCCCGGGGCAGATATGACTGTCCTTTTGTCCGCTTGCCTTTATGGGAACGAAAGGACTGATGCTGAAAAGACGGTGTCTTTTTCTGTTGAGAGATGACTTGAGGTAAAAATGTGGATTTCCCAGCCGTTGCCGTGGTTACCAGGTCTGATAGACCGACCCCAAATAACTCCTCCCCTTTATACGGCAATACCTCCATGTGCCGTTTCGAATCCGCATCACCTGACCACTGTCGCGTCCATAACCCTCTTCTGGCAAAATGGACAGCGCACTTACTCTTGATGCCAGAGTGCAAATATCTCTCTGTGCATCTCGCATATATAAAAATGCATCTTTTAATTGCTCAATAGTCAATAAAATACTGTCCCTATCCAGGGTATCAATATTCTCAGTCAGGGAGTCAGACCACGCCACCCCAGCACTGCACATCCAGGCTGAGGCGATTGCTGGTCGCAGTATAACACCAGTATGTGTGTATATACTTTTAAGGATATTTTCCAGCCTCCTATCTGCTGGCTCCTTAAGGGCGGCCGTTTCTGGAGACGGTAACGCCACTTGTTTTGATAAGCGTGTGAGCGCCTTATCTACCCTAGGGGGTGTTTCCCAACGAGCCCTAACCTCTGGTGGGAAGGGATATAGTGCCAATAGTTTTTTAGAAATTTGCAGTTTTTTGTCGGGGGTAACCCACGCTTCATCACACACTTCATTCAATTCATCTGATTCAGGAAAAACTACGGGTAGTTTTTTCACACCCCACATAATACCCCTTTTCGTGGTACTTGCAGTATCAGAGATGTGCAAAACCTCCTTCATTGCCGTGATCATGTAACGTGTGGCCCTACTGGAAAATACGTTTGTTTCTTCACCGTCGACACTGGAGTCAGTGTCTGTGTCCGTGTCGACCCACTGAGGTAACGGGCGTTTTATAGCCCCTGACGGTGTTTGAGACGCCTGGACAGGCACTAACTGAGCTGCCGGCTGTCTCATGTCGTCAACAGTTTTCTGTAACGTGCCGACACTGTCACGTAATTCCTTAATTACGGCCATCCATTCAGGTGTCGACTCCCCAGGGGGTGACATCACCATTATAGGCAATTGCTCCGCCTCCACATCATTTTCCTCCTCATACATGTCGACACACACGTACCGACACCCAGCACACACACAGGGAATGCTCTGATAGAGGACAGGACCCCACTTAGCCCCTTGGGGAGACAGAGGGAGAGTTTGCCAGCACACACCAGAGCGCTATATATGTATAGGGACAACCTTACAATAAGTGTCTATCCCTTATAGCTGCTTATATCTGTTATTTTGCCAAATAAGTGCCCCCCTCTCTTTTTTACCCTGTTTCTGTAGTGCAGGATGCAGGGGAGATTCTGGGAGCCTTCCTACCAGCGGAGCTGTGTGGGAAAAATGGCGCTGTGTGCTGAGGAGATAGGCCCCGCCCCCTTCACGGTGGGCTCTTCTCCCGCTTTTTTCTGGAAAACTGGCAGGGGTTAAATACATCCATATAGCCCAGGAGCTATATGTGATGTATTTTTTGCCAAATAAGGTAAATTCATTGCTTCCCAGGGCGCCCCCCCCCAGCGCCCTGCACCCTCAGTGACCGAAGTGTGCGGAGAGCAATGGCGCACAGCTGCAGTGCTGTGCGCTACCTTATGAAGACAGGAAAGTCTTCTGCCGCCGATTTATGGACCTCTTCTTGCTTCAGCATCTGTAAGGGGGCCGGCGGCGCGGCTCCGGGACCCATCCATGGCTGGGCCTGTGATCGTCCCTCTGGAGCTAATGTCCAGTAGCCAAGAAGCCCAATCCACTCTGCACGCAGGTGAGTTCGCTTCTTCTCCCCTTAGTCCCACGCTGCAGTGAGCCTGTTGCCAGCAGGACTCACTGAAAATAAAAAAAACCTAAGTATACTTTTACTTCTAAGCAGCTCAGGAGAGCCACCTAGATTGCACCCTTCTCGGCCGGGCACAAAGATCTAACTGAGGCTTGGAGGAGGGTCATAGGGGGAGGAGCCAGTGCACACCACCTAGGTCCAAAAGCTTTTACTTTTTGTGCACTGTCTCCTGCGGAGCCGCTATTCCCCATGGTCCTGACGGAGTCCCCAGCATCCACTTAGGACGTTAGAGAAACATAAGAAAGTGGTTAAGTGAATAAAGAGTGAGAATTGTTTAAAAATCCCACGCTCCCCATGTGTTTGTAGGATTTGCTTAAATCTATGTATCATCAATAAATTGAATTATGTACGTACAAATTGTCTCCTGTGTCTGAACTGATTGAGGTCAATAGATCAAAAAAAATGTCACAGTCTTAT
The DNA here is from genome assembly GCF_028390025.1 of Pseudophryne corroboree. Taxonomy (NCBI): domain Eukaryota; kingdom Metazoa; phylum Chordata; class Amphibia; order Anura; family Myobatrachidae; genus Pseudophryne; species Pseudophryne corroboree. Next base: position 416,051,276 of record NC_086447.1, on the reverse strand, counting down.
TATTGTCAGTATTATTCACTTGATGTGGTGTCTATCTATTGTGCAGTGTCATTAACAGATACTATTAATGACTTTGGACTCTGTATCCTGGTTTATAGAGATACATTTGTCTGTAATTAGTGTATTGTTGAAACAATGTTACAGTTTACTCCAGCGTTTACAGAGCCAATAGTCTAAAGACAGTCTGATTTATCAGGTTATTATTACAGATACAACTACTTCATATAATCAGGACAAATCACACTTATCTCAAAGAAAATATTCTATACAGACACTCTGCTGCTGACTCGCATCCCTATATTTGTGTGCGGTGTTGAATTGGGCATAAGACCCATCTATACAATGAATAGCACCGATATGTGTTTGTTATCAGAAATGAATACAGAATCCATCAATATGGTTTGTCAGTGTTATGGCTTGAATTTAACCTTTTTCCTGTGTTGCAGGCAGATATAAATATTGCCTAGGAAATAACACACTATTCAATTTATAATACATCACTGGCTGGCATTACCTAATGTGCTCATAAATATCAATTGTATATTACAGGTGATGCCGCACTATTTATTGTGAATAGTATTTCTGGCTGGCAAAACCTGATCAACTTGCAATAATTATGCCATTAAAGACAAACACTGTCCTCATTATCCGAGGTATCACGTTACATCATATACAGTAGTAATTATTGAGTCTTTAGACTGCATTATATAGGTTGGTATAATCCCTACTTTATTACATGAGTAGAACAAAGAAGAAATATGATAAAATGGACTCAATGTCCAACACCCCTATTATAGTTAATGCTGCCCTATATAACGTGCAGCGGTGTCTAAATTATAAGATTCGGTGTAAGGTTATAAATTCGGAGGGGGATGCAGAGTCCCTTCAGAACGACTTATATAAACTGGAAGCATGGGCAGCAAAATGGAGAATGAGGTTCAATATAGACAAATGTAAGGTAATGCACTTTGTAGCAAGAACAGAAATACTACCTACATAATAAATGGGGAAAAACTAGGGGATTGTGTACTGGAAAAAGATCTAGGTGTTCACATAGATAAACTTAGCAGCAGTACCCAAGTAGGTATGCAGCAAAAAAGGCAAACAAGGTATTAGCATGCATTAAGCGGGGAATTGATGCAAGGGATGAGTGTTATACTCCCATTATATAAATACCTAGTGAGGCCACATCTTGAATACTTTGCACAATTTTGGGCAACATACTACAAAAAGGATATCCTGGAACTAGAAAAGGCTCAGAGACGGGCGAACAAATTGATTAAGGCGATGGAGATGCTAGAATACGAGGAAAGGCTTGTTAGACTAGGCATGTTCACATTGGAAAAGAGGCGATTAAGAGGGGACATGATTAACATTTACAAATATATAAGGGGTCAATACACAGAGCTAGCGGGGGATTTGTTTCTGGTAAGATCGTCACAAAGGACACGTGGACACCCGCTTAGGTTAGAGAAGATGAGATTCCGCACAGTGAGACGGTTAGGTTTCTTTACAGTAAGGACAATACGTATTTGGTATTCCCTGCCTGAGTAGTGATGGCGGGCTCGGTCACTACTTTTAAAAATGGGCTAGATAAATTCCTAATGGATAAGGATATACAGGGTTATGGTGGGTAAATCATCCACTATAGTAGTAATAAAAAAAAAAATACAAAAAAAATATACATACAGGAGGAAGTGACATAACGGCTAAACATTCACAGCAGTTAAAATAGGATTTTAATACCTACCGGTAAATCCTTTTCTCTTAGTCCGTAGAGTATGCTGGGGACTCCAAAAGGAACAGGGGGTATAGACGGTATACGCAGGAGACATGGGCACTTTAAGACTTTAAAATAAGATTTTACTCACCGGTAAATCTATTTCTCGTAGTCCGTAGTGGATGCTGGGACTCCGTAAGGACCATGGGGAATAGCGGCTCCGCAGGAGACTGGGCACAACTAAAGAAAGCTTTAGGACTACCTGGTGTGCACTGGCTCCTCCCACTATAACCCTCCTCCAGACCTCAGTTAGAATCTTGTGCCCGGAAGAGCTGACACAATAAGGAAGGATTTTGAATCCCGGGTAAGACTCATACCAGCCACACCAATCACACCGTATAACTCGTGATACTATACCCAGTTAACAGCATGAAATATAACTGAGCCTCTCAACAGATGGCTCAACAATAACCCTTTAGTTAGGAAATAACTATAAACAAGTATTGCAGACAATCCGCACTTGGGATGGGCGCCCAGCATCCACTACGGACTACGAGAAATAGATTTACCGGTGAGTAAAATCTTATTTTCTCTGACGTCCTAAGTGGATGCTGGGACTCTGTAAGGACCATGGGGATTATACCAAAGCTCCCAAACGGGCGGGAGAGTGCGGATGACTCTGCAGCACCGAATGGGCAAACTCTAGGTCCTCCTCAGCCAGGGTGTCAAACTTGTAGAATTTAGCAAATGTGTTTGACCCCGACCAAGTAGCTGCTCGGCAAAGTTGTAGAGCTGAGACCTCTCGGGCAGCCGCCCAAGAAGAGCCCACTTTCCTCGTGGAATGGGCTTTTATTGATTTAGGATGCGGCAGTCTAGCCGCAGAATGTGCAAGCTGAATCGTGCTACAGATCCAGCGAGCAATAGTCTGCTTAGAAGCAGGAGCACCCAGCTTGTTGGGTGCATACAGGATAAATAGCGAGTCAGTTTTCCTGACTCCAGCCGTCCTGGAAACATATATTTTTCAGGGCCCTGACTACGTCAAGTAACTTGGGATCCTCCAAGTCCCAAGTAGCCGCAGGCACCACAATAGGTTGGTTCACATGAAAAACTGAAACCACCTTAGGAAAGAATTGGGAACGAGTCCTCAATTCCGCCTTATCCATATAAAAAAACAGATAAGGGCTTTTGCATGACAAAGCCGCCAATTCTGATACACGCCTGGCCGACGCCAAGGCCAACAGCATGACCACTTTCCACGTGAGGTATTGTATCTCCACGGATTTAAGTGGCTCAACACAATGCGACTTCAGGAAATCCAACACCACGTTGAGATCCCACGGTGCCACTGGAGGCACAAACGGGGCTGACTATGCAGCACTCCCTTAACAAAAGTCTGAACTTCAGGCAGTGAAGCCAGTTCTATTTTGGAAGAAAATCGATAGAGCCGAAATCTGGACCTTAATGGAACCCAATTGTAGGCCCATAGTCACCCTGACTGTAGGAAGTGCAGAAATCGACCTAGCTGAAATTCCTCCTTTGGGCCTTCCTAGCCTCACAGCACGCAACATATTTCCGCCATATGCGGTGATAATGGTTTGCGTTCACTTCCTTCCTAGCTTTAATTAGCGTAGGGATAACTTCCACCAGAATGCCCTTTTCCTTCAGGATCCGGCGTTCAACCGCCATGCCGTCAAACGCAGCCGCGGTACGTCTTGGAACAGACAGGCCCTGTTGCTGCAGCAGGTCCTGTCTGAGCGGCAGAGGCCATGGGTCCTCTGAGATCATTTCTTGGAGTTCTGGGTACCAAGCTCTTCTTGGCCAATCCGGAACAATGAGTATAGTTCTTACTCCTCTTCTTCTTATTATTCTCATTACCCTGGGTAAGAGAGGCAGAGAAGGGAACACATACACCGACTGGTACACCCACGGTGTTACCAGAGCGTCCACAGCCATCGCCTGAGGGTCCCTTGACCTGGCGCAATATCTTTGTAGCTTTTTGTTGAGGCGGGACGCCATCATGTCCACCTGTGGCCTTTCCCAACGGTGTACAATCATTTGGAAGACTTCTGGATGAAGTCCCCACTCTCCCGGGTGGAGGCCGTGCCTGCTGAGAAAGTCTGATTCCCAGTTGTCCACTCCGGGAATGAACACTGCTGACAGTGCTAACACATGATTTTCCGCCCATCGGAGAATCCTTGTGGCTTTTGCCATCGCCATCCTGCTTCTTGTGCCGGCCCGTCGGTTTACATGAGCGACCGCCGTGATGTTGTCTGAGTAGATCAGCACCGGCCGGTGTTGAAGCAGGGTCTCGCCTGACTTAGGACATTGTAAATGGCCCTTAGTTCCAGAATATTTATGTGTAGGGAAGTCTCCTGACTTTTCCATAGTCCTTGGAAGTTTCTTCCCTGTGCGACTGCCCCCCAGCCTCGAAGGCTGGCATCCGTGGTCACCAGGACCCAGTCCTGTATGCCGAATCTGCGGCCCCCTAGAAGATGAGCACTCTGCAGCCACCACAACAGCGACACCCTGGCCCTTGGAGACAGGGTTATCCGCCGATGCATCTGAAGATGCGACCCGGACCACTTGTCCAACAGATCCCACTGGAAGATCCTTGCATGGGACCTGGCGAATGGAATTTCTGCGTAAGAAGCTACCATCTTTCCCAGGGCTCGCGTGCATCGATGCACCGACACCTGTATTTGTATTAGGAGGTCTCTGTCTAGAGACGACAACTCCTAGGACTTCTCCTCCGGGAGAAACCCTTTTTATCCTGTTCTGTGTCCAGAACCATACCCAGGAACAGTAGACACGTCGTAGGAACCAGCTGCGACTTTGGAATATTCAGAATCCAGCCGTGCTGTTGTAGCACTTCCCGAGATAGTGCTACTCCGACGAAAAACTGCTCCCTGGACCTCGCCTTTATAAGGAGATCGTCCAAGCACGGGATAATTATTTCGGCCATTACCTTGGTAAATACCCTCGGTGCCGGGGACAGACCAACGGCAACATCTGGAATTGGTAATGACCATCCTGTACCACAATTTTGAGGTACTCCTGGTGAAGAGGGTAAATAGGGACATGCAGGTAAACATCCTTGATGTCCAGTGATACCATGAAATTCTCCAGGCTTGCAATAATCGCCCTGAGCGATTCCATTTTGAACTTGAACCTTCGTATATAAGTGTTCAAGGATTTCAATTTTAGAATGGGTCTCACCGAACCGTCTGGTTTCGGTACCACAACATTTTGGAATAGTAACCCCGGCCTTGTTGAAGGAGGGGTACCTTGATTTCACCTGCTGGAAGTACAGCTTGTGAATTGCCGCCAGTACTACCTCCCTTTCTCCGAGGGCAGCAGGCAAGGCTGATGTGAGGTAACGGCGAGGGGGAGTCGCCTCGAACTCCAGCCTGTATCCCTGTGATACTACTTGCAGAACCTAGGGATCCACCTGTGGGCAAGCCCACTGGACCCTGAAGTTCCCGAGACGCGCCCCCACCGCACCTGTCTCCACCTGTGGAGCCCCAGCGTCATGCGGTGGACTCAGAGGAAGCGGGGGAAGATTTTTGATCCTGGGAACTGGCTGTCTGGTGCAGCCTTTTCCTTCTTCCCTTGTCTCTGTGCAGAAAGGAAGCGCCTTTGACCCGCTTGCTTTTCTGAAGCCGAAAGGACTGTACCTGAAAATACGGTGCTTTCGTAGGCTGTGAGGAAACCTGAGGTAAAAATTTTTCTTCCCAGCTGTTGCTGTGGATACGAGGTCCCAGAGACCATCCCCAAACAATTCCTCACCCTTATAAGGCAGAATCTCCATGTGCCTTTTAAAGGCAGCATCACCTGTCCACTGCCGGGTCTCTAATACCCTCCTGGCAGAATGGACATTGCATTAATTCTGGATGCCAGCCGGCAAAGATCCCTCTGTGCATCCTTCATGTATAAGACGACGTCTTTAATATGCTCTATGTTAGCAAAATATTATCCCTGTCTAGGGTAATAATATTATCAGACAGGGTATCAGACCACGCTGCAGCAGCACTATTTATGCTGAGGCAAATGCAGGTCTCAGTATAGTACCTGAGTGTGTATATACAGACTTCAGGATAGTCTCCTGCTTTTTATCAGCAGGCTCCTTCAAAGTGGCCGTATCCCAAGACGGCAGTGCCACCCTTTTTGACAAACGTGTGAGCGCCTTATCCACCCTAGGGGATATCTCCCAACGTGACCTATCCTCTGGCGGGAAAGGGTACGCCAGCAGTAACTTTTCAGAAATTACCATTTTCTTATCGGGGGAACCCACACTCTTTACACACTTCATTCACTCATCTGCCTAGTGGATTGTGTATATGTCTCAACCTCGTCGACACTGGAGTCAGACTCCGTGCCGACATCTGTGTCTGCCATCTGAGGTAACGGGCGTTTTTTTGAACCCCTGATGGCCTTTGAGACGCCTGGGCAAGCGCGGCCTGCGAAGCCGGCTGTCCCACAGCTGTTACGTCATCCAGCCTTTTATGTAAGGAGTTGACATTGTCGGTTAATACCTTCCACCTATCCATCCACTCTGGTGTCGGCCCCACAGGGGGCGACATCCCATTTATCGGCCTCTGCTCCGCCTCCACATAACCTTCCTCATCCAACATGTCGACACAGCCGTACCGACACACCGCACACACACAGGGAATGCTCTTACTGAGGACAGGACCCCACAAAGTCCTTTGGGGAGACAGAGAGAGAGTATGCCAGCACACACCAGAGCGCTATATAATGCAGGGATTAACACTATAACGGAGTGATTTTTCCCCCAATAGCTGCTTGTATACACATATTGCGCCTAAATTTAGTGCCCCCCCTCTCTTTTTAACCCTTTGAGCCTGAAAACTACAGGGGAGAGCCTGGGGAGCTGTCTTCCAGCTGCACTGTGAAGAAATAATGGCGCCAGTGTGCTGAGGGAGATAGCCCCGCCCCCTTTTCGGCGGACTTTTCTCCCGCTTTATTCATGGATTCTGGCAGGGGTAATTTATCACATATATAGCCCTGGGACTATATATTGTGATGATTTGCCAGCCAAGGTGTATTATATTGCCCTCAGGGCGCGCCGCCCCCCCCAGCGCCCTGCACCCATCAGTGACCAGAGTGTGAGGTGTGCATGAGGAGCAATGGCGCACAGCTGCAGTGCTGTGCGCTACCTTGTTGAAGACAGAAGTCTTCTGCCGCCGATTTTCCGGAACACTTCTTGCTTCTGGCTCTGTAAGGGGGCCGGCGGCGCGGCTCCGGGAACGAACACCAAGGTCGGGTCCTGCGCTCGATCGCTCTGGAGCTAATGGTGTCCAGTAGCCTAAGAAGCCCAAACTACCACCAGTTAGGTAGGTTCGCTTCTTCTCCCCTTAGTCCCTCGCTGCAGTGAGTCTGTTGCCAGCAGATCTCACTGTAAAATAAAAAACCTAATATATACTTTCTTTCTAGGAACTCAGGAGAGCCCCTAGTGTGCATCCAGCTCAGCCGGGCACAAGATTCTAACTGAGGTCTGGTGGAGGGTCATAGTGGGAGGAGCCAGTGCACACCAGGTAGTCCTAAAGCTTTCTTTAGTTGTGCCCAGTCTCCTGCGGAGCCGCTATTCCCCATGGTCCTTACGGAGTCCCAGCATCCACTTAGGACGTCAGAGAAATGGGTGTGAACTGGCTCCTTCCTCTATGCCCCTCCTCCAGACCTCAGTTATAGGAACTGTGCCGAGAGGAGACGGACATTTCGAGGAAAAGGATTTTGTCAAACTAAGGGTGAGATACATACCAGCTCAAACCACAACACACCATACAACATGGCATTTAACTAAAACCAGTTAACAGCGGGAACCAAAAAGATCAGCAACAGGCTGACCCTTACCAAAACACAACCTTTGTGCAACATAAGCAATAACTATTTACAATTACTGCAGATAGAGTCCGCACTGGGACGGGCGCCCAGCATTCTCTACGGACTAAGAGAAAAGATTTACCGGTAGGTATTAAAATCCTATTTTCTCCTTCGCCCTAGAGGATGCTGGGGACTACAAAACGAGCATGGGGTTTATGCCAAAGCTCCAGACCGGGCGTGAGAGTGCGGATGACTGCAGCACCGATTGAGCAAACATGAGGTCCTCATCAGCCAGGGTATCAAACTTGTAGAATTTTGCAAAAGTGTTTGAACCCGACCAAGTAGCTGCTCAGCAAAGCTGTAATGCCGAAACGCCTCGGGCAGCCGCCCAAAATGAGCCCACCTTCCTAGTGGAATGGGCTTTCACCGATTTCAGTAACGGCAATCCAGCCGTAGAATGAGCCTGCTGAATCGTATTACAGATCCAGCGTGCAATAGTCTGCTTAGAAGCAGGAGCGCCAACCTCGTTGGCCGCATACAGGACAAACAGCGCCTCTGTTTTCCTAACACGAGCCGTTCTGGCTACATACATTTTCAAAGCACTGACCACATCAAGAGACTTGGAATCCGCCAAGGCTTCAGTAGCCACAGGCACCACAATAGGTTGGTTCATGTGAAACGACAAAACAACCTTAGGCAGAAATTGTTGCCGAGATCTCAATTCCGCCCTATCCACATGGAAAATCAGATAGGGGCTTTTGTGAGACAAAGCCGCCAATTCGGACACCCGCCTTGTGGACGCCAAGGCCAATAGCATGACCACTTTCCAAGTGAGAAATTTCAACTTAACCTTTTGTAAAGGTTCAAACCAATGTCACGTAAGGAACTGTAACACCACGTTAAGGTCCCACGGTGCCACTGAGGGCACAAAGGGAAGTTGGATGTGCGGCACACCCTTCACAAAAGTCTGTACATCTGGAAGTGAGGCTAATTCCTTTTGAAAGAAAATTGATAAGGCCGAAACCTGCACTTTAATGGAGCCTAACTTCAGGCCCGCATCCACACCTGCTTGCAAAAAGTGGAGAAAACGACCCAGCTGAAATTCTTCCGTAGGAGCCTTCTTGGATTCACACCAAGACACGTATTTTCTCCAAATACGGTGATAATGCTTTCTAGCTTTAAGTAAAGTGGGGATGACTTCCCCGGGAATACCCTTTCTAGCTAGGATTTGGCGTTCAACTGCCATGCCATCAAACGCAACCGCGGTAAATCCTGGAACACGCACGGCCCCTGCTGTAACATGTCCTCTCTTAGAGGAAGAGGCCAGGGATCTCCTGTGAGTAATTCCTGAAGATCCGGATACCAGGCCCTCCGTGGCCAATCTGGAACAACGAGTATCACCTGAAACCTTGTTCTTATGATCCTTATCACCTTTGGGATGAGTGGAAGTGGAGGGAACACATAGACCGACTGAAACACCCACGGAGTCACCAGTGCGTCCACTGCTATTGCTTGAGGTTCCCTCGACCTGGAACAATATGTCTGAAGCTTCTTGTTGAGGCGAGACGCCATCATGTCTATTTGAGGAACTCCCCAACGACTTGTCACTTCTGCAAAGACCTCTTGATGAAGACCCCACTCTCCTGGATGAAGATTGTGTCTGCTGAGGAAGTCTGCTTCCCAGTTGTCCACTCCTGGAATGAAGACCGCTGACAGAGCGCTTGCATGTTTTCCCGCCCAGCGAAGAATCTTGGTGGCCTCCGCCATTGCCGCTCTGCTCTTTGTTCCGCTCTGGCGGTTTATGTGCGCCACGGCTGTAATGTTGTCCGACTGAATCAGGACGGGCAGGTCACGAAGAAGATGCTTCGCTTGCCGAAGGCCGTTGTAGATGGCCCTTAACTCCAGCACGTTTATGTGCAGACAAGCTTCCTGGCTTGACCATTTTCCCTGGAAATTTTGTCCCCGTGTGACTGCTCCCCAACCTCGGAGACTCGCGTCCGTGGTCACCAGAACCCAATCCTGGATCCCGAACCTGCGACCCTCTAGAAGGTGAGAACTTTGGAGTCACCACAGGAGAGAAACCCTGGCCCTGGGGGACAGGCTTATCTTCCGGTGCATGTGCAGATGGGACCCTGACCACTTGTCCAGCAGGTCCCACTGAAAAGTTCTTGCATGGAATCTGCCATACTGAATGGTCTCATAGGCCGCCACCATTTTCCCCAGCACTCGAGTGCAGTGATGAATCGACACTCTTGGTGGTTTCAGAAGTTCCTTGACCATGTTCTGTAGTTCCTGAGCCTTTTCTAACGGGAGAAAGATCCTCTGCAGTTCCGTGTCCAGAATCATACCCAAAAACGACAGCCGAGTTGTCGGAATCAACTGCGACTTTGGTAAATTTAGGAACCAGCCATGTTGTTGCAGTACCTTCAGGGAGAGCGCAACGCTTTTTAGTAACTCTCTTGATCTCGCATTTATCAGGAGATCGTCCAAGTATGGGATAATTGTGACCCCTTGCTTGCGCAGGAGCACCATAATTTCCGCCATTACTTTGGTGAAAGTCCTCGGGGCCGTGGAAAGACCAAACGGCAACGTCTGAAATTGGTAGTGACAATACTGAACAGCAAACTTCAGGAACGTCTGGTGAGGAGGATATATGGGGACATGTAGGTGTGCATCCTTTATGTCGACTGACACCATAAAATCTCCCCCCTCCAGACTCGAGATCACTGCTCGGAGAGACTCCATCTTGAATTTGAAACTTTTCAAATACAGATTGAGGGATTTTAAGTTCAGAATCGGTCTGACCGAGCCATCCGGCTTCGGGACCACAAACAGGCTTGAATTAAACCCTTCTCCCCGTTGTGACGGGGGTATCGCGACAATGACTCGCTGCTGACACAGCTTTTGTATCGCCGCACACACTACCTCTCTTTCCGGAAGAGAAGCTGGCAAGGCCGATTTGAAAAATCGGTGTGGAGGCACGTCTTGAAACTCCAGTTTGTATCCTTGGGACACAATTTCCAGCAATCAAGGATCCAGGCCCGAGAGAACCCAGACCTGACTGAAGAGCTGAAGACGTGCCCCCACCGGTGCGGACTCCCGTAGGGGAGCCCCAGCGTCATGCAGTGGATTTGGCAGAAGCCGGGGAGGACTTCTGCTCCTGGGAGCCTGTCACAGCCGGCGATCTTTTTCCTTTTCCCTTACCTCTTGCCGCAAGGAAGGATAACCCACGTCCTTTCTGGAATTTTTGCGACCGAAAGGACTGCATCTGGTATTGAAGCGTTTTCTTTTGCTGTGGAGGGACAAAAGGCAGAAAAGAGGACACCCGCGGTAGCTGTAGAAACCAGGTCCGCGAGGCCTTCACCAAACAAAACTCCACCCTTATAGGGCAGAGCCTTCTTAGAATCAGCATCACCTTTCCATTGATGAGTCCACAACGTCCTCCTAGCCGAGATCGCCATGGCATTGGCCCTTGATCCCAAGAGGCCAATATCTCTCGCAATCTCCTTTAGATAGACTGCAGCGTCCCTGATACGACCCAGTGTCAACAGCACTCTCTCTCTATCCAGGGTGTCCATTTCAGCTGACAAGGTATCTGCCCACTTTTCAATAGAGTTACTCACCCATGCCGCTGCCACGGCCGGCCTGAGCAGCGTACCTGTCGTGACATAAATAGATTTCAGGGTAGCTTCCTGCCTACGATCAGCCGGATCCTTAAGGGCCGCCATCTCAGGGGACGGTAGCGCCACCTTCTTGGACAAGCGTGCTAGAGCTTTGTCCACCGTGGGTGTTAACTCCCACCTAACTCTATCCTGAGAAGGAAACGGGTATGCCATAGCAATTCTCCTGGGAATCTGCCACCTTTTGTCCGGAGTTTTCCCGGCCCTTTCAAAGAGAGCATTCTGTTCATGCGAGGGAGGAAACGTTACCTCCGGCTTCTTCCCCTTAAACATACAAACCCTTGTCTCAGGGACAGCGGGGTCTTCCGTGATATGCAACACGTCTTTTATTGCCACAATCATGTATTTCATTTCAGATCGCAAATGCCGGATCCCATCCGGTAAGATAAACGTGTCCTTACCGGGTGGGATCCGGCATTTGCTCTTCTTTGGTGGCTTTCCGACCCGGCAATATACCGGGTCGGTTGCCATAGCAGCGGGGGGAGGGGGCGCAGCAGCAGCAGGGGTGGAGGCGGCGCTGGGAGATAAGCCCATCTCCTGCGCCGCCTCTCCCTATGCTGTGAATGGGAGCCGTGTCGCATCGAAACGGCTCCCATTCACACTGCGCCTGACCCGGTATTCACCCTTCTTTTTTACCGGGTTGAATTACCGGGTCAGGCGACCCGCTAATTCAGCCAAAGTGCTTTCACATCGCACACTGACCCGTTTCGACACGGCAACATGTCGTGTCGATACCGGGTTATTTGTGCGATGTGAAAGGGGTATTAGCCACCTTAGGATGCAACTTTGCATCATTATAGTCGACACTGGAGTCGGAATCCGTGTCGGTATCAGTGTCTGATATCTGGGTAAATGAACGTTTTTGGGACCCCGAAGGGGTCTGAGTGTGTGGCACTAACTCTCCCATGGATTGCCTCCATGCTTGGTTCTGAGAGTCGGATTTGTCCAACCTCTTATGCAACAAAGCCACTTTTATTTAAAACACTCCAGATCTCAACCCAATCAGCAGTCGGCGGTGCTGACGGAGTCACTCCCTCATTCTGTTCAGCCCCCACACGAGCTTCCTCCTGGGAAGAGCATTCAGCCTCAGACATGCCGACACACGCGTACCGACACCCCCAAACACACTGGGCTAAAGGGGACAGACCCACAGTAAGGCCTTTCAGAGAGACAGATTGCCAGCTCACACCCAGCGACCCACCGGTCTGAAGAATGAAACAATGCCCCAGACCTATAAGCGCTGTTATATATTAATAATAATAATAACCAACACCAATTTTAGTGCCCCCCCCTCGTGCCAGCAGTGAAGGGCCAGGAGCAGCGTCTCTGCAGCAAGCTGTGGAGAGAAAATGGCGCTGGTTAGAGCTGGAGGACGATGCCCCGCCCCCTACATGGCGTGCTTCCGTCCCGCAATTTTTTACACTGCAATCACACCAGGTGATTGCTGCTGTGCGTGCCCACTGTTTACCTTCCAGTTTCCTGAGGAACTTCTACCTGGACCAGGTCCCCACCATTGCCTCCATTTGCGGACCCCGTTAGAAGGACATCTTTCCATCGTGGAACTTTTACACAGTCATACAAGGGACAAGCTCCTGCGGATGCTAACCGCTTAAACACCTTGGACAACTGCTGGTGGTAAATATTTACACGATGGATTACTAACGGGACACCCAGAGTTTATTAATAGGGGACTGTCTTTTGGAACAGGTTTGAACTTCACTCACTAATCTCTCACTGAGCTGTTTTTGAGATCCAACACCCATTTGTGTTCTCCAATTTTTTTTCACATTGTGTATTTTTAAACAATTTTACTCTCTTTTAATATTCAAATAAATGTGTGATTTTTCATGTGACCTTCTTCTCTCATATATGACCAATCAGCGCTTCAATTTTCCTTTTGTATATTGCTTGTGACTTGGGGGTCTGACCAACCTCCTTTTGTTTTAGCTGCTGTGTTGTACCTCCCCAATCAGCGCCTGGAGTAAAATCCACCCTAGGGTGTTTTTCCTTCTTCTTTGCAACTCACAGAAGTAGGTCTGCTTCTCTCCCCTCAGTCCCACGAAGCCTGTTGCCAGCAGTGCTCCCTGAAAATAAAAAACCTAACAAAAGTCTTTCTAGAGAAACTCTGTAGAGCTCCCCTAGTGTGTGACCAGTCTCCTCTGGGCACAGAATCTAACTGAGGTCTGGAGGAGGGGCATAGAGGGAGGAGCCAGTTCACACCCATTTAAAGTCTTAAAGTGTCCATGTCTCCTGCGGATCCCGTCTATACCCCCTGGTCCTTTTGGAGTCCCCAGCATCCTCTAGGACGAAGGAGAAAATTAGTATAAAAAATATTACAGTGTAGGAGATCACTAGCAGGTTGAACTCGATGGAAAAATTGTCTTTTTTCGACCTCAGCAACTGTTACTATGTATGTATGTATGTATGTATGTATGTATGTATGTGTGTGATGGTGATACCTAGCCTTAACTTATTGCATAACAAACAGGGGTTCCAGTTGTAATCACCCTGAATTAAATTGGTTGCTAATAGAGTAACCTGATAATCTTAAATCTAAATGAGTATCTCCAAGTTTAATCAGACCTTCTGTACACCGGACATTTAACACATTATAGTATATGACAAAGTATTAATACCCATGATATATTTGTAATTGGATTTTAATCCAAAAGATATTTGGGCTGGGGATAATTAGGTTGAATAACCAGAACATATATAGTGTGGTTATTGAATAACACACCACTAATGCTGTATCTCAACTGCATGGAGTTTATCTATGCAAGTACCCACTAAACTTTTTCAGTTAGTAAGTGTGGCTTAGTAACGGGAGTGTTAGGTCCGGGCTGTTTAACTGGGTAGCTGTGCTATATGTCACGTAATTCACACTTGTGATGGCAGCCGTTCTCTGACTCCAGCTTATGGAGACTGCTTATGCTCATTTAAAGACTCCATCTATTAACTGTTACACCTGTGTATAATTTGACTACAGTATGGAGTAATTCCTAATTACCACAACAGCCGCTTGACAATAGCAGTTCAGAGAGTGTCTTTACCAGTGTCTATTATGTGAGGTCTGCTATAGACTAGCGCTACCAATTAATTGACCAACACCATTCACATATAAGACCTACAACACATGCGTTAGACAGTATCAATCATTTACAAAACATATGGAGAGCGTGAAAACGCTGACAAACGTTTCAAATTGCTTTTTTGAGGCTGGACCCGATTGTAGCCATTGGCCAGGATAAAAAGGCTGATCTAGCCAATTATTGACACAGATCACGATCATGTGGTTCATAAACCCAATTGAGTGTTTGATATGTATAATGTAGGAGTCCTCTGCTCTGAGATCACATGCTATGATTGAACCTATCAATTCCCTAACATTAGATGCACTAGAGAATGAATCACAATCTGGGCTCGTGTCTTTGTGTCAGATGCAGTCTTTCCAAACATGTGATCAGTAACCTCCTTTTCCTAAACATCATTATGACAAATTAGATTAGTTCAGGTAAGTATTAATCAGTTAGACTTTAAATTATTAACCAGATTATATCGTATAGATCCCATATTTGTGCTGCGCCCAGATTCATACTAAAATAATAGTAATTTATTTAGAAGTTTTTTTATTGTCCACTTACTATCTCCATTTGAGTAATGGCTTTATCAATATATCTTTGAGTGGATCGTGATTAGTTACATATGTTCTCTTTAAATCATTAAATACTATATTCGTTACATTGTGTATGATGGATCACAAAAGATCCTGTACATGTCCAAGTGTATGATGGGGGCAATGAATCAGAAAGAATTTATTAGACACCAGTATGTAGAATCTAAAATGTAAATGCAAAAAATATATTAAGTGAAAAACGTGACCAGTGTGTACAGTACCAGTGAAAAGTTTGGACACATCTTCTCATTCAATGGTTTTTGTTTATTTTAATTATTTTCTACATTGTAGATTAATACTGAAGACATCAAAACTATAGAGGGAAGGGGGCCCTAATTTGCACACCATAATTAGATAATTAGGTGCTACTCTGCTTGAGACTTAATACAGTGTACAGAGGGAAAAAGTAGCAGTTGCACTATCTCACACTAGCTCAACCTGTAATAGCCAGAAGCATTTAGCATATACCTAGCCAGGGCTATGAGCTTACCCACCGCACCAAGGTAGCCTCTCATTGGGTAAGTCCCTAACACTAACTAACATTGAGAATGCAAAGAGTGTGCAAAGCTGTCATCAAAGCAAAAGGGGACTACTTTGAGGAACCTAAAATATAAAACATATTTTGATTTGTTTAACACTTTTTTGTTTACAACATAATTCCATATGTGTTCTTTAATAGTTTTGAGGCCTTCAGTATTAATCTGCAATGTAAAAAATAGGATTTTAATACATACGATAAATCCTTTTCTCTTAGTCCGTAGAGGATGCTGGGGATGCTTCAAGAACCATGGGGTATAGACGGGATCCGCAGGAGACATGGGCACACTATAGGACTTTGAATGGGTGTGAACTGGCTCCTCCCTCTATGCCCTTCCTCCAGACTCCAGTTACAGGAACTGTGCCCAGGGAGACGGACATTTCGAGGAAAAGGATTTAAATATTTTAATTAAGGTGAGATACATACCAGCTCACACCTCTAACACGCCGTACAACATGGCATTCAACAAACAACGCATGCAACGGCATGACCAACACATTCACAGACTGACCGAACTCAACACAACATGAGCGTAACTACAACCAAACTGCAGATATAGTCCGCACTGGGACAGGCGCCCAGCATCCTCTATGGAATAAGAGAAAAGGATTTACCGGTAGGTATTAAAATCCTATTTTCTCATACGCCCTAGAGGATGCTGGGGATGCTTCAAGAACCATGGGGTTTATACCAAAGCTCTAGAATGGGCGGGAGAGTGCGGATGACTCTGCAGCACCGATTGACCAAACAAGAGGTCCTCCTCAGCCAGGGTATCAAACCTTAGTAAACTTCACAAAGGTGTTTGAACCCGACCAAGAAGCAGCTCGGCAAAGTTGTAACGCCGAGACTCCCCGGGCAGCCGCCCAGGATGAGCCCATCTTTCTGATAGAATGGGCTTTCATCGACTTCGGTAACGGCAATCCTGCCGTAGAATGAGCCTGCTGAATCGTATTACAAATCCACCGCGCAATAGTCTGCTTAGAAGCAAGAGCCCCAATCTTGTTGGGAGCCCACAGGACAAACAGAGCCTCTGTTTTCCTAATCTGCGCCGTTCTGGCGACATAGATCTTCAATGCACTGACCACATCGAGAGACTTTGACTCCGCCAAGGCGTCAGTAGCCACTGGCACCACAATTGGCTGGTGAAAATGAAATGATGAAACCACTTTTGGCAGAAATTGCTGGCGAGTTCTCAACTCCGCTCTATCAGCATGGAAAATCAAATAGGGGCTCTTGTGAGACAAAGCCGCCAACTCAGACACTCGCCTTGCAGACGCCAAGGCCAACAACATGACCACTTTCTGTTATGATTCCAGCACCCTGGTCTGGGGAGATCTTGTAGCAAGGACCCGAGTACTGGAACGTAATGCTGGGAAAGGGAGTGGGAACGGAAATAGCCCCTGGCGCCCTAACTCCGTTGTCTCGCCCGTGCTGTCAGAAATCTCTTGCGAGACTATGGTTGCTTGAGCCCATGGCAGCCGCGTTTGAAGGGCGGATTACGTCTGCCCAACTCCGATGCCCCCTCAGGTCTTAATGGGAGACAAAGAGAAATCCGAGACAGGGTGATAACAAGGGGCCCTCTAACTAAGCAACAAAGCCAGGGGCTACAAGCTAACCTAAAACTAGAATATGTGCGGAAAAACCGCCAGGGAAAAGGACAACCAAAATACCCACTTGTCCACTCTCCTACCCGGCACCGCCGAGTTCCGGAGAGGACTTGTGGAAGCGGAAACCTCCGCAAATGCTCCGAAACAGAATACAAAATTAAGCGGGCTGAGCCGCAGCACACGGCAGAGCCGCAACTCACGAACACCACACGAGATTCTCTGGCGACGGTTGCGGACAATTGGGGACCAGAGACTTCTTGGGATGAGATGACAACTCCAAGATTCAGGAACTCTGAGGACAGGAATGACCGGACACAGCAGGACTGGAACAGACGTTCAGCAAACCTAAGCAGCATGCAGGAAGCTATTACCGGCGTCTGTGTGAAGCACTGAGAAGGTATTTATCAAGGCGTCCTCCAATCAGATGTTCAGAGCCTGATTACCCTAAATGCCTTGCAGCTGCCCTGCTGCACGCCCAGAAGACCCGTGTGTGTGTGTTACTGGATTGACCCTGCAACGGGGAACGCGGTCCGCCCGTGGCGTCCCCGTTGCTAGGGTCCAGGCGGCTCAGCGCGCCCGGCGTCCCTGCGTTGCTAGGGAGCCGGCGGCTAAGCGCGCACGGCGTCCCAGCGTTGCTAGGGACCCGGCGGCTAGCACGCTCGGCGTCCCTAGTTGCTAGGCGCCGGGAGGACATCGCGGACCACGGCGCCTAACACTTTCTAAGTAAGGAATTTTAACTCAACCTTACGCAAAGGTTCAAACCAATGCGATTGCAAGATTTGCAACACCACATTAAGGTCCCATGGTGCCACGGGGGGCACAGAAGGAGGTTGGATGTGCAGCACGCCTTTTACGAAGGTCTGAACTTCTGGAAGGGAAGCCAATTCTTTTTGAAAAAAGATCGACAAGGCAGAAATCTATACTTTAATAGAGCCTAACTTTAGGCCCGCATCCACACCAGCTTGTAGGAAATGGAGCAAACTCCCCAGGTTAAATTCTTCCGTAGGAGCCTTCTTGGATTCACACCAAGACACATATCTTCTCCAAATACGGTGGTAATGCTTTGCCGTTACTTACTTTCAAGCCTGAAGAAGTGTGGGAATGACTTCACTGGGAATACCCTTTCGGGCTAGGATTTTGCGTTCAACCGCCACGCCGTCAAACGCAGCCGCGGTAAGTCCTGATACACGCACGGCCCCTGTTGTAACAGGTCCTCCCGTAGAGGAATAGGCCAGGGATCTTCTACGAGCAACTCCTGAAGATCTGGATACCAGGCCCTTTTTGGCCAATCCGGAACAATGAGGATCGCCTGAACCCTTGTTCTTATAATTTTTATCACCTTCTGAATGAGTGGAAGTGGAAGGAACACATAGACCGACTGAAACACCCACGGTGTCACTAGGGCGTCCACCGCTATTGCTTGAGGGTCCGTTGACCTGGAACAATATCTCTGAAGTTTCTTGTTGAGGCGGAACGCCATCATGTCCACTTGAGGAACTCCCCAACGACTTGTCACTTCTGCAAAGACCTCTTGATGAAGACCCCACACTCCTGGATGGAGGTCGTGTCTGCTGAGGAAGTCTGCTTCCCAGTTGTCTACTCCTGGAATGAAGACCGCTGACAGAGCGCTGGCATGTCTTTCCGCCCAGCGAAGAATCTTTGTGGCCTCGCCATCGCCGCTCTGCTCTTTGTTCCGCCTTGAAGGTTTATGTACGCCACTGCTGTCACGTTGTCTGACTGAATCAAGATCGGCAGACCTCGAAGAAGGTGTTCTGCTTGCAGTATGCCGTTGTGGATGGCTCTTAATTCCAGAATGTTTGTGTGTAGACAAGCTTCCTGACTTGACCACTTTCCCTGAAAGTTTCTTCCCACCCTGGCATTAAACCTGCCATATGGAATGGCCTCGTAGGCCGCTACCATCTTCCCCAGCAACCGAGTGCAGCGAAGAACCAACAACTTCGCCGGTTTCAGAATCTGTTTCACCATGTTCTGTATTTCCAGAGCCTTTTCCACTGGAAGAACCACTCTTTGCAATTCTGTATCTAGAATCATACCTAGGAACGACAGGCGCGTCGTTGGATCCAACTGTGATTTTGGCAGATTTAGGAGCCAACCGTGTTGTTGCAGAATCGTCAGTGAAAGGGCAACATTCTTCAACAATTGCTCCTTGGACCTCGCCTTTATGAAGAGATCGTCCAAGTACGGGATAATTGTGATTCCCTGCTTGCGCAGGAGAACCATCATTTCCGCCATTACTTTGGTGAAAATCCTCGGACCAGTGGACAGACCAAACGGCAACGTCTGAAATTGGTAATGACAATCCTGCCCAGCAAATCTCAGGTAAGCCTGATGTGGAGGATATATGGGGACACTTAAGTAGGCATCTTTTATGTCGACCGACAAAATAAAATCCCCCTCCTCCAGACTGGAGATCACTGCTCGTAGGGACTCCATCTTGAACTTGAATTTTTTCAGAAAGAAATTGAGGAATTTTAGGTTTAGAATCGGTCTGACTGAGCCATCCGGCTTCGGGACCATGAACAGGCTCGAATAAAACCCTTCCCCCTGTTGAGACGGGGGTACCTTGACAATTACTTGATTCTGACACAACTTTAGTATCGCAGCGCTTACTATCTCCCTGTCCGGAAGAGAAGCTGGTAAGGCCGATTTGAAAAATCGGTGAGGAGGCACGTCTTGAAACTCTAACTTGTACCCTTGGGATACTATGTCTACTATCCAAGGATCCAGGTCCGAGTGCACCTAGACCTGACTGAATAGCTTGAGATGTGCCCCCACTGGTGCGGACTCCCGCAGAGGACCCCAGCGTCATGTGGTGGATTTGGTAGAAGCCGGAGAGGACTTCTGCTCCTGGGAACTTGCCACTGCCTGTGACATTTTTCCTCTTCCTCTCCCCCTCGCAACAAGGAAGGAGGACCCACGTTTTTGAATTTGTTGTGGCCGAAAGGACTGCATCTGATAGTGAGGCGATTTCTTCTGCTGTGCAGGAACATAAGGTAAAAAAGACGACTTACCCGCTGTAGCCGTAGAGACCAGGTCAGTGAGGCAGTCACCAAACAAGACCTTACCGTTAAACGGTAAAGACTCCATCGCCTTCTTAGAATCCGCATCAGCATTCCATTGATGAATCCACAATGCTCTCCTAGCAGAGACTGCCATGGCATTGGCCCTTGATCCCAAAAGGCCAATATCCCTTACTGCTTCTTTTAAATACGCTGCAGCGTCCTTGATATGACCCAAGGTCAAAAGCACACTATCCCTGTCTAGGGAATCTACCTCCGATGACAAGTTATCCGCCCACTTTTCAATAGCGCTACTCACCCATGCCGCAGCAACAGCGGGTCTGAGTAGCGACCCTGTAGTGACATAAATGGACTTCAGGATATTTTCCTGCTTATGATCCACAGGATCCTTCAGGGCTGCCGTGTCAGGGGACGGAAGCACTACCTTTTTGAATACACGCGACAAAGCTTTATCTACCGTGGGGATTGACTCCCAGCTGTCCCTGTCCCCAGAGGGAAACGGATAAGCCATTGGAATTCTTTTGGGAACATGTACCTTTTTGTCGGGATTTTCCCAAGCATTTTCAAAAAGTGCATTCAGTTCATGAGAGGGAGGAAACGTTACCGTAGGTTTCTTGCCTTTAAATATACAGACCCTCATATCAGGAACAGCAGGGTCCTCAGTGATATGTAAAACGTCTTTTATCGCCACAATCATGTACTGAATACTCTTAGCCAGTTTTGGATGTAATCTGGCATCACTATAGTCGACACTGGAATCAGAGTCCGTGTCGGTATCCGTATCTCCTATTTGGGCAAATGCACGTTTCTGCGACCCCAAAGGGGTCTGGACCTGTGACAAAGCATCCTCCATGGATTTACTCCATGACTGGTTCTTAGACTCAGATTTATCAAACCTCTTAGCCAACTTAGTCATATTCGTATTTAAAACACTCAGCATATTGACCCAATCATCCGTCGACGGTGACGACACTGTCCCTCTCACAGAACTGTCAGTCCCCACGCCAGCCTCCTCCTGGGAAAAGCATTCAGCCTCAGACATGTCGACACACACATGTACCGACAGCCACAAACACACTGGGCTATAGGGGACAGACCCACAGCAGAGCTTGTTTAGAGAGACACAGAGAGAGTTCTGCCAGTTCACACCCAGCGCCTATCCCGGTTCTCAAGTCAGCAATAATACTGCCCAGACCTGCTAGCGTTTTTATCAATATATATAATTCACCAATTATGAGTGCCCCCCCCCCGTTTTGCACCCTGTTACTTGCACAGCAGTGTGGAGGATCAGGGCCAGCGTCTCTGCAGCCTTCTGTGAAGATAAAAAATGGTGCTGGTGAGAGCTATGCGGCTAAGCCCCGACCCCGACATGGCGCGCTTAGGTCCCGCTCAAAAATCTTTATACTGGCGGGGGTCCCTAACAAGTGCCTGCGGCACTATTATATTGCTTGCCAGTGTATTTGCGGCCCCCCCTGCGCCCTGCACCCTGTAGTGGCGTGAACTAGGTGGGACCATGGCGCGCAGCGCGGCCGCTGCATGGTACCTCAAGCCATCTTCTGCTGTCACTGAAGTCTTCTGATCTTCTCATACTCACCCGGCTTATATCTTCAGGCTTTGTGAAGGGGGTGACGGCGCGGCTCCGGGAACAAGCAGCTAGGCGTACCATAGTGATCGAACCCTCTGGAGCCAATGGTGTCCAGTAGCCTAAAGAGCAGAGCCCTTGAACTCTAAAGAAGTAGGTCTGCTTCTCTCCCCTCACTCTTACGCTGCAGGGAGCCTGTAGCCAGCAGGTCTCCCCGAAAATAAAAAACCTAAATAAAGTCTTTTTCTGAAAAACTCAGGAGAGCTCCTCAGTGTGCCTCCAGTCTCGCTGGGCACAGAATCTAACTGGAGTCTGGAGGAGGGGCATAGAGACAGGAGCCAGTTCACACCCATTCAAAGTGTTATAGTGTGCCCATGTCTCCTGCGGATCCCGTCTATACCCCATGGTTCTTGAAGCATCCCCAGCATCCTCTAGGACGTATGAGAAAATAATTAAAATAAATATATACGTTATGGTAAGAACTTACCGTTGATAACGGTATTTCTCCTAAGTACACAGGATAACAACAGGATATGATGAAGCGACAGCGGATTTTCACCAATCGGTCAAAGCTTTTCCGGCCTCCCAGCATGCAACGGGCCCATCCATATATCCCTGCCTCCTTGCACAGGCAAATCAGTTGTATTCCAAAGCTCAAGGAAAGAGCATCATAGACGGCCCTAATCAAGCGATAAGAACACACATGCACACCCTTCCGTACAAGAAGGAAGAGGTTAGTGAGTAAATGGGTCCTCAAATCAGGTGAGTCAGGGTGGGATCCCTGTGTATCCTGTGGACTTAGGAGAAATACCGTTATCAATGGTAAGTTCTTACCATAACTATATTTCTCCGGCAGGGTCCACAGGTTATCCACAGGATAACAATTGGATTTCCCAAAGCAATTTAGTGGTGGGGATGCTCCTGATTGGACAGAAGAATCCTTCGCTCAAATCCAGCGTCATGAGAGGCAAAGGTGTCCATGGCATAATGTCTAATGAATGAGTTAATGGAAGACCATGTGGCTGCCTTACGTATCTGTTCTGCTGAAGCACCACGCTGTGCTGCCCATGATGGACCTACCTTACAAGTATAGTGAGCAGAGACATTAGCCGGAACAGGGAGATCAGCCTGAGAATATGCTTCTGAAATCGTCATCAGAAGCCATCTTGTCAGCGTCTGCTTATCATCAGGCCATCCTCTCTTGTAAAATCCATAGAGAATGAAGAGAGTATCTGTCTTTCTGATGGCACTGGTACGATCCACGTAGATCCTTAATGCACGGACCACGTCTAGCAATGCATCTCCCGCAGAAAGGCCCGGTACCTGGAAAGCCGGGAATACAATTTCTTCATTAAGGTTGAATTTAGACACCAGCTTTGGATGATACTCAGATCTAGTTCTGAGAACTGCTTTATCTGGATAAAAAAAAATCAGAAATGGGGAATGACATAATGACCCTAAATCTGATACTCTTCTAGCTGACGCCATAGCCAGTAGAAAGAGAACTGTAGCTGTCAACCATTTAAGATCCACTTTATTAAGTGTTTCAAACGGGGCAACTTGAAGGGCTTTGAGGACTAGACTTAAGTCCCAAGGCACTGTAGGAGGAACAAAAGGAGGTTGAATGTGTAGCATTCACTGGAAAAAAAGTATGCACATCCTGTAAATTGGCAATTTTCTTTTGGAACCATACAGTCAATGCCGACACTTGCATTCTCAAGGAAGACACCTTCAAACCTTTTTCCATTCTTGCCTGAAGGAATGCTAAGACCCTGGAAATTCTGAAAGACTAATGGTGTGTACATGAGATATTGTCTTACAATTTTGACTATATAAATCAATCGTAAGAAAAGTTAGTGCAGATCGCAAGGTGAAAGTCACCTTGCGATTCCGATGCACGGTTCCGCACGGTCCGCATCGCAAGCCTAGACAGACTGTGCAAGCAAGTCAATTTTGACTTTCTCTATAGAAGAGAGTCAAAATTGACACTTAGCCAAAATTGCACAGTCAGTATCGCAAGCACACTCATTATGTTTTTGCAATGCCTAACTAGCCCCTGTTGCATAGTGAGAATCGGCATAGCCTGAATTTCACCGTGTGTATGCACCTTTATGGTCCATTTTCCGTTCACTGCATAAATTAATATAGGTCTGCCATATTTGGCGATAAATGATCTGAGCATATTTTGAATTACCTGTTGTGAGAATCCTTTTGGCTTTAGGAGAGAGGTTTGAAGAGCCACGCCGTCAAAGACAGTCGATCCAGATGCCTGTGATAACAAGGACCCTGCATCAGTAGATCTGGACGTTGAGGGAGCAGAAGTGGAACATTCATCAACATCCTCTGCAGATCTGTGTACCAATGTCTTCTGGGCCAAGCCAGAGCTATTAGTATCAAGGCACCTTTTCATTGCTTTATCTTTCTCACCACCCTGGGTAATAGAGTGATTGGAGGAAACACAGAAGCCAGATGAAAATCCCATCTCACCAACAGGGCATCCACAACGATCGCTTCCGGGTGTAGAGCCCATTCGCTTGCCTGAATGGCGTGTCGACTTAGAAAATCCGCTTCCCAGTTTAGAACTCCTGGAACGAACACTGCGAACAAGGCTGGATGATGAAGTTCCTCCCACTTTAGTATGTGACTTACCTCCTTCATCGCTTTTCGGCTGCGAGTTCCTCCCTGATGGTTGAGCTACACTACTGCCGTCGCATTGTCCGAGCGGATCTGGACTGGTTTTCCCCGAAGAATGTCCTTTGCCTGAATCAGTGCCATGTATATGGCCCGAAGTTCCAATATTTCTCTAACGTCCTAAGTGGATGCTGGGGACTCCGTCAGGACCATGGGGAATAGCGGCTCCGCAGGAGACAGGGCACAAAAAAGTAAGCTTTTAGGATCACATGGTGTGTACTGGCTCCTCCCCCTATGACCCTCCTCCAAGCCTCAGTTAGGTTTTTGTGCCCGTCCGAGCAGGGTGCAATCTAGGTGGCTCTCCTAAAGAGCTGCTTAGAAAAAGTTTTTTAGGTTTTTTATTTTCAGTGAGTCCTGCTGGCAACAGGCTCACTGCATCGAGGGACTTAGGGGAGAGAATTTCAACTCACCTGCGTGCAGGATGGATTGGATTCTTAGGCTACTGGACACCATTAGCTCCAGAGGGAGTCGGAACACAGGTCTCACCCTGGGGTTCGTCCCGGAGCCGCGCCGCCGACCCCCCTTACAGATGCTGAAGATTGAAGGTCCGGAAACAGGCGGCAGAAGGCTCTTCAGTCTTCATGAAGGTAGCGCACAGCACTGCAGCTGTGCGCCATTGTTGTCACACACTTCACACCAGACGGTCACGGAGGGTGCAGGGCGCTGCTGGGGGCGCCCTGGGCAGCAATATATATTACCTTTTATGGCAAAAGAATACATCACATATAGCCATTAAGGCTATATGTATGTATTTAACCCATGCCAAATGTCTAAAACTCCGGGAGAAAAGCCCGCCGGAATAGGGGGCGGGGCTTATTCTCCTCAGCACACAGCGCCATTTTCCTGCTCAGCTCCGCTGTGAGGAAGGCTCCCAGGACTCTCCCCTGCACTGCACTACAGAAACAGGGTAAAACAGAGAGGGGGGGCATATTTTGGCGATATTTTTATATATTTAAGCGGCTATAAGGAACAACACTTATATAGGGTTGTTCCCATATATATTATAGCGCTTGGGTGTGTGCTGGCAAACTCTCCCTCTGTCTCCCCAAAGGGCTAGTGGGGTCCTGTCTTCGATAAGAGCATTCCCTGTGTGTCTGCTGTGTGTCGGTACGTGTGTGTCGACATGTATGAGGACGATGTTGGCGTGGAGGCAAAGCAATTGCCGATAATGGTGATGTCACCCCCCAGGGAGTCGACACCGGAATGGATGGCTTTGTTTATGGAATTACGTGATAATGTCAGCACATTACAAAAATCAGTTGACGACATGAGACGGCCGGCAAACCAGTTAGTACCTGCCCAGGCGTCTCAGACACCGTCAGGGGCTGTAAAGCGCCCTTTACCTCAGTCGGTCGACACAGACCCAGACACTGAATCTAGTGTCGACGGTGATGAAACAAACGTATTTTCAAGTAGGGCCACACGTTATATGATCACGGCAATGAAGGAGGCTTTGCATATCTCTGATACTACAAGTACCACAAAAAGGGGTATTATGTGGGGGGTGAAAAAACTACCTGTAGTTTTTCCTGAATCAGAGGAATTAAATGATGTATGTGATGAAGCGTGGGTTAACCCAGATAGAAAAATGCTAATTTCAAAAAAGTTATTAGCATTATACCCTTTCCCGCCAGAGGTTAGGGCGCGCTGGGAAACACCCCCTAGGGTGGATAAGGCGCTCACACGCTTATCAAAACAAGTGGCGTTACCGTCTCCTGATACGGCCGCCCTCAAGGATCCAGCTGATAGGAGGCTGGAAACTACCCTGAAAAGTATATACACTCATACTGGTGTTATACTGCGACCAGCCATCGCCTCAGCCTGGATGTGCAGTGCTGGGGTCGTCTGGTTGGATTCCCTGACTGAAAATATTGATACCCTGGATAGGGACAGTATTTTATTGACTATAGAGCAATTAAAGGATGCTTTCCTTTATATGCGAGATGCGCAGAGAGATATTTGCACTCTGGCATCGAGAGTAAATGCGATGTCCATATCTGCCAGAAGGAGTTTATGGACGCGACAGTGGTCAGGTGATGCGGATTCCAAACGACATATGGAAGTATTGCCGTATAAAGGGGAGGAATTATTTGGGGTCGGTCTATCGGATCTGGTGGCTACGGCAACTGCCGGAAAATCCACTTTTTTACCTCAGACCCCCTCCCAACAGAAAAAGACACCGTCTTTTCAGCCGCAGTCCTTTCGTTCCTATAAGAACAAGCGGACAAAAGGACAGTCATATCTGCCTCGGGGCAGAGGAAGGGGTAAGAGAGGGCAGCAAGCAGCCCCTGCCCAGGAACAGAAGCCCTCCCAGGGTTCTGCAAAGCCCTCAGCATGACGCTGGGGCCTTACAAGCGGACTCAGGAACGGTGGGGGGTCGACTCAAGAATTTCAGCGCACAGTGGGCTTGCTCACAGGTGGACCCCTGGATTCTACAGGTAGTATCTCAGGGTTACAGGTTGGAATTCGAGAAGTCTCCCCCTCGCCGGTTCCTAAAGTCTGCTTTGCCAACGTCTCCCTCGGACAGGGCGACGGTATTGGAAGCCATTCACAAGCTGTTTGCTCAGCAGGTGATAGTCAAGGTACCCCTCCTACAACAGGGAAAGGGGTATTACTCCACGCTATTTGTGGTACCGAAGCCGGACGGCTCGGTAAGACCTATTCTAAATCTCAAATCTTTGAACCTGTACATACAAAAATTCAAGTTCAAGATGGAGTCACTCAGAGCAGTGATAGCGAATCTGGAAGAAGGGGACTTTATGGTGTCCCTGGACATAAAGGATGCTTACCTGCATGTCCCAATTTGCCCTTCACATCAAGGGTACCTCAGGTTCGTGGTGCAAAACTGTCATTATCAGTTTCAGACGCTGCCGTTTGGATTGTCCACGGCACCTCGGGTCTTTACCAAGGTAATGGCCGAAATGATGATCCTTCTCCGAAGAAGAGGCGTATTAATTATCCCTTACTTGGACGATCTCCTGATAAGGGCAAGATCCAGAGAACAGCTGGAAGACGGAGTAGCACTAACCCAACTAGTGTTGCAACAACACGGGTGGATTCTGAATTTTCCAAAATCTCAGTTGACCCCGACGACACGTCTGCTGTTCCTGGGAATGATTCTGGACACGGTTCAGAAAAAGGTGTTTCTTCCGGAGGAGAAAGCCAGGGAGTTATCCGAACTTGTCAGGAACCTCCTAAAACCAGGGACAGTGTCTGTGCATCAATGCACAAGAGTCCTGGGAAAGATGCTGGCTTCTTACGAAGCGATTCCATTCGGCAGATTCCACGCACGAACTTTTCAGTGGGATCTGCTGGACAAATGGTCCGGATCGCATCTGCAGATGCATCAGCGGATAACCTTATCGCCACGGACAAGGGTGTCTCTTCTGTGGTGGTTGCAGAGTGCTCATCTGTTAGAGGGCCGCAGATTCGGCATACAGGACTGGGTCCTGGTGACCACGGATGCCAGTCTGAGAGGCTGGGGAGCGGTCACACAAGGAAGAAACTTCCAGGGAGTATGGTCAAGCCTGGAGATGTCTCTTCACATAAATATACTGGAGCTAAGAGCGATTTACAATGCTCTAAGTCTGGCAAAACCCCTGCTTCAGGGTCAGCCGGTGTTGATCCAGTCGGACAACATCACGGCAGTCGCCCACGTAAACAGACAGGGCGGCACAAGAAGCAGGACAGCAATGGCAGAAGCTGCAAGGATTCTTCGCTGGGCGGAAGATCATGTGATAGCACTGTCAGCAGTATTCATTCCGGGAGTGGACAACTGGGAAGCAGACTTCCTCAGCAGACACGATCTACACCCGGGAGAGTGGGGACTTCATCCAGAAGTCTTCCACATGATTGTGAACCGTTGGGAAAAACCAATGGTGGATATGATGGCGTCCCGCCTCAACAAAAAACTGGACAGGTATTGCGCCAGGTCAAGAGATCCTCAGGCAATAGCTGTGGACGCTCTGGTAACACCGTGGGTGTTCCAGTCAGTGTATGTGTTCCCTCCTCTGCCTCTCATACCAAAAGTACTGAGAATTATACGGCAAAAGGGAGTAAGAACGATACTAGTGGCTCCGGATTGGCCAAGAAGAACTTGGTACCCGGAACTTCAAGAGATGCTCACGGAGGATCCGTGGCCTCTACCTCTAAGACGGGACCTGCTTCAGCAGGGACCGTGTCTATTCCAAGACTTACCGCGGCTGCGTTTGACGGCATGGCGGTTGAACGCCGAATTCTAAAGGAAAAAGGCATTCCGGAAGAGGTCATTCCTACACTGGTAAAGGCCAGGAAGGAGGTGACTGCACAACATTATCACCGCATTTGGAGGAAATATGTTGCGTGGTGTGAGGCCAGGAAGGCCCCCACGGAGGAATTTCAACTGGGTCGATTCCTACATTTCCTGCAAACAGGATTGTCTATGGGCCTCAAATTGGGGTCCATTAAGGTTCAAATTTCGGCCCTGTCGATTTTCTTCCAAAAAGAATTGGCTTCAGTTCCTGAAGTCCAGACTTTTGTAAAAGGAGTACTACATATACAGCCCCCGGTTGTGCCCCCAGTGGCACCGTGGGATCTTAATGTAGTCTTGGATTTTCTAAAATCCCATTGGTTTGAGCCGCTCAAATCGGTGGAGATGAAGTATCTTACATGGAAAGTAACCATGCTACTGGCCCTGGCTTCAGCCAGGAGAGTATCAGAATTGGCGGCTTTATCATATAAGAGCCCATATCTGATTTTCCATACGGACAGGGCAGAACTGCGGACGCGTCCTCATTTTCTGCCTAAGGTGGTGTCAGCGTTTCACCTGAACCAGCCTATTGTGGTGCCTGCGGCTACTAACGAGTTGGAGGATTCCAAGTTGTTGGACGTGGTCCGGGCATTGAAAATATATATTTCAAGAACGGCTGGAGTCAGAAAGTCTGACTCACTGCTTATATTGTATGCACCCAACAAGATGGGTGCTCCTGCTTCTAAGCAGACGATTGCTCGTTGGATTTGTAGCACAATTCAACTTGCACATTCTGTGGCAGGCTTGCCACAACCTAAATCTGTCAAGGCCCATTCCACAAGGAAAGTGGGCTCATCCTGGGCGGCTGCCCAGGGAGTCTCGGCATTACAACTCTGCCGAGCTGCTACTTGGTCAGGGGCAAACACGTTTGCAAAATTCTACAAATTTGATACCCTGGCTGAGGAGGACCTTGAGTTCTCTCATTCGGTGCTGCAGAGTCATCCGCACTCTCCCGCCCGTTTGGGAGCTTTGGTATAATCCCCATGGTCCTGACGGAGTCCCCAGCATCCACTTAGGACGTTAGAGAAAATAAGAATTTACTTACCGATAATTCTATTTCTCGTAGTCCGTAGTGGATGCTGGGCGCCCATCCCAAGTGCGGATTGTCTGCAATACTTGTACATAGTTATTGTTACAAAAAAATCGGGTTGTTATTTGTTGTGAGCCGTCTGTTCAGAGGCTCCTACGTTTGTCATACTGTTAACTGGGTTCAGATCACAAGTTATACGGTGTGATTGGTGTGGCTGGTATGAGTCTTACCCGGGGTTCAATATCCTTCCTTATTGTGTACGCTCGTCCGGGCACAGTACCTAACTGAGGCTTGGAGGAGGGTCATAGGGGGAGGAGCCAGTACACACCATGTGATCCTAAAAGCTTACTTTTTGTGCCCTGTCTCCTGCGGAGCCGCTATTCCCCATGGTCCTGACGGAGTCCCCAGCATCCACTACGGACTACGAGAAATAGAATTATCGGTAAGTAAATTCTTATTATTTATTGGCAGGCAACTTTCTTCCTTGGTCCATTGCGCCTGAAAACACAACCTTCCTGACACTGCTCCTCAGCCCTCGAGACTGGCATCTTTCATAAGAATTTACCAATCTGATATCCAACAGGGTCTCCCCTTGTCCAGATGGGATGTCTGTAGCCACCAGGCTAATGACCTTCTTACTTCTATCGTAAGAACCATAGTCTATGTTTTTATCGTCTGACGCAACCCATTCCATTTGGCAAGAATCAGATGCTGCAGAGGCCTCGAGGGGAATTGTGCATACTCCACCATGTCGCATGGTGACACCATCAAACCCATCACGCGCATTGCTGCGTGAATGGATACCTTTTGACTGTGTAACAAGTCCTGAATCCTTGACTGAAACCTTGGATATCTTGATCAGAGGAGAAATTACTATTTGAAGATTTGAATCCAGTACAGCCCCCAAGTGAGTCGTCCGTTGTGACGGAACCAGAGATGATTTTGCCCAATTTATGAGCCACCCGTGGTTCTGCAGACACGTTATGGTCTGTTGCAGATGACTTAAGAGCAATTCCTGTGTCTGTGCCGGGATTAAAAGATCGTCACAGTATGGAAACATTCTTATACCCTGCTAGCGGAGATAAGCTGCCATTACCACCATAATCTTCGTACATACTCTGGGGGCTGTGGCTAACCCAAAAGGTAGGGCCTGAAACTGAAAATGCTGTTGGAGGATAGCGAACCTGAGATAGCACTGATGGGACAGTGCTATAGGAACATGTAGGTAAGCATCCTGTATATCCAGGGATACCATATAATCCTCTGGCTCCATGGCCAAAATGATGGTACCCAACGTCTCCATGTGAAACAGAGGTACCCAAATGTATTTGTTCAGCACTTTGAGACTGAAAATGGGCCAAAATGACCCATTTGGATTCTGAACTAAAAACAGGTTGGAGTAAAAACCCTGTCCTCGTTGTGCAGAAGGAACTGGAATGACTACTCCTGACTGAAGCAATTTCTGAACTGCCTCTAACAAAGCCCTGGCCTTCGTCTCTACCCGAGACGGGCTGGTACAAAAAAACCTTTGAGGAGGGTGTTTCTTGAAGGCAAAAGCATAACTTAGAGATACCCCTTCCTACTGCCAGATCTGTGCAAACTGAAGAAGTCGGCCCCCCACCCTGGGGTCCCCGAGGTGGAGGCCGTACCATCAGGCTGATGGCTTATCTGTTTTCCCAACCGTTCTTCTGGTAGCCCATTGCTTTTTAGTCTTACCAGACTTGTTGTATTGCGGCTGCTTGCCATCACTTTTTCCTTTAGCATTTCCTTCAGACCGAAAGGGCCGAAAAGCCAGAACTTTAGGTTTGAAATTGTATGTGGAAGGAAACTTTAGCTTCTTGGGAGTCTGCTTCTGACTCCAGAATATCTGTCAATTCTTTACCAAAAAAGAATATCTCCAGAAAAGGGCAAAGATTCCAAAACCTTCTTAAATTCTGAATCAGCTTTCCACGTACGTAACCAAACTGCTATGCGAGCAGCTATTGTTGAAGCTGATGCCCTGGAGGCATTAGTGCCCATATCCAATACTGCTTCTTCCAAAAACATTGCAGCCTGTTTTATATGAGCTATATGAGATTTTTGCTCTCTAGAAGCTATAGAAAAATCCCGCTTCAATGCAACAGACCAGGCAGCCACTGCCTTTGCCATCCAAGCTGAAGCCATGGCTGGCCTTATGACCGCCCCAGACAGGGAAAAAATGTTTTTTAGAAAACCATCCACTCTCCTATCCGTGAAATCATTTAATGATGTTGAAGGCAAAGGTAATGTAGATTTTGACACTAATCGAATTACATGCGTATCTACTTTAGGAGCCACCTCCCTTTTTAAACAATCCCCAGCTGGAAGAGGATAATTGGAATTCCATTTCTTAGGAATTCTAAACTTCTTATTGGGCGTGGCCCAAGCCTCCTCCATAATTTCCGTCAGCTGATCTGACCCTGGAAACTCAGTCTTAACTGTTTTGGGACGTTTAAACATAGGTGCCTTGGTTTTTAACAGACTCTCTGCTGAATCCTCTAAGGATTGAATGGCTTTCATTGCTTTAATTAATTCAGCTATATCCACTGAGCTGAGACCTTCCTCCTCCTCTTCGTATGCCAAAGTACAATTAATCGAGCTTTCATCTTCCGATGAATCCTCATCTGAATCATGTGTAGCCTGTGAGGGTGAAGATTTACTTACCACCGGCTTATCAGCTTGTTTCTTTTGAGAAGCTGCTGCTAGAAGTGATACACCATAGGTGGGGAGCTGCATGTAAGCTTTAATAGTGTAACCTATCCCTGGTTCAGGAGTTGGAGGAATTATCCGTTCAGCTATACTGGATAAAGTCTGTGCAAACATAGCCCAAGGTGGATCCATCTGCACCTGAATCTGCCTTGTCTTTTTCATTAACCCCTGGTGAAAGCTAAAACAATTTGCCCACAAACCATCCTGAATCAGATCCGGAGAGGATAACACAGTTTTGCAAGACAAACATGATATGAGTGTTGGTGTTGCTGTGAGTGTACCTTCCTCACCTTTGCCGCTCTTAGACATTCCACAGTGTACTACACAATCTGTGACTGTAATCACTTTAAATTTCTTAAAGTGACATACAATCAGACCCTACCCATGCACCAGCATTGAGGATCGGAATTAAACAAACTGACAGAAATATAGTAAAGTCAGCAATCACACTAGCATTCAGTCACATGTATAAGCAATATGAGCACATCATCAACTACATTTTAAATATGTAGGAGAACATATTACTGCATCATGTTTAAACAGATCTAACGTATTCAGATGCAATGCGAAACAAACAGTAAATGTATACAGATTCATATGCAATACACACTTATCTAACTATTCGTACTCAAAAGGTAGATACTTAGTGCTGTATAACCCGTACTCAGTTGAGCGGGATACAGGGAGACTCACCTCGCTTCCAGGACCGATCAATACGTTAGCGTACACTGAGTGGATCCAGATGCTACTAGTGTATACTGCCGCTCCATGAACCTATAGTGAACATAGACGCTCAGTGAACACAGACGCACCAGTCACACAGCCGTCTATGCTGAGACTGGGTCCCCTTTGTGTACAGCGTCTGAGATGGAAGCGGGAAACAGTTCATGGAGGGATACTCGGAGGAAACAGGTCATGAACCGGGGGGAGGGGCGAACAGGAGAGCGTCTTACTCCCCACTGCCGACATCAACCCTAGGGATCGTAGCCTCATACTATTCCTGGAGCCTCTGATCCCTAAGGCCTAGCGTTGGTGCACCCGAGATGGCAGCCGCGTCAGCGTGTTTGGTAGTCTCCTGCCAAAACAGTGCGGCTGTGTCCATATTCCCCTTCTAAGCAGAACCGATGACTTACCTTCTCCCCCAGCCACAGCCTGGTAACATCTACTGGACCTGCTAGTATATCCGACACAGACGCCCGCCGAAACAGCACTGTACTCGTGGACAAGCGTTGTCGCAACCCGGTGGAGAGTTGTTGGAGCGACTCTTTCTAAGGTACGTATCACTCAGAAAAATAGTAAGACTATAAAAATAAAATAAAGCTTAGGACTGCTAAAAACCAGCAGCCCCCTGACCATGGTCCAGCTCCTGCCGCACCAAACAAAAAACTGATTTGCCTTAGCAAGGAGGCGGGGCTATATAGACGGGCCCGTTGCATGCTGGGAAATCTTTGATCGATTGGTTCAAATCCACTGTCGCTTCATCATATCCCACTGTTATCCTGTGGATAACCTGTGGACCCTGCCGGAGAAAAACAACATTGAATGAGAAGGTGTGTCAAAACTTTTGACTGGTACTGTATATATGTGTGCGTGTGTGTGTACATATATATATATATATATATATATGTATGTAAAAAATAGTGAACAGCAGAAAATTGTGAATTTACAAGTTATAGAGTAAATAAAGTGACTGGAAAAAATATATACATTTGTGATTGAATATTATGTATAGAATTGGATCTAAATGAAGATCACCGTGTTTAAAAAATAAGATAAAATAAACAGGTGCATGTTGAAATAATGTGAATAGTGTGGTTAGAGTCAATAAAGCTAATCTTACCAATGTGCCAAAATAACGAGATTTATGGTAAGAACTTACCATTGTTAAATCTCTTTCTGCAGGTACACTGGGCTCCACAAGGAATTACATCGGGGGTGTAGAGTAGGATCTTGATCCAAGGCACCAACAGGCTCAAAGCTTTTGACTGTTCCCAAGATGCACAGCGCCGCCTCCTCTATAACTCCGCCTCCATGCCAGGGAACTAAGTTTTGTTTACCAGCCCAATGCAGCAGCAGGTACCAGAGACGACAACCGATCGTAGCCAAATACACCACACACTCACCGCAGGAGAGCGGCTACGCCAATACCAACCCAAAAAAGCTAAGTGCGTCAGGATGGGCGCCTTGTGGAGTCCAGTGTACCTCGCAGAAAGAGATTTATCTAAGGTAAAATCTCGTTTTCTGCTGCGGGGTACACTGGGCTGAACAAGGATTAACATCAGGATGTCCTAAAGCAATTCCTCATGGGAGGGGACGCACAGTAGCGGGCACAAGAACCTGGCGTCCAAAGGAAGCATCCTGGGAAGCGGCGGTATCGAAGGCATAGAACCATATAAACGTGTTCCCTGAGGACCATGTAGCCGCTTTGCACAAATGTTCAAGGGTAACACCCTGGTGGGCCTCCCAAGAAGGTCCAACCGACCGAATAGAATGGGCTTTGATGGTAGCAGGAACCGGACGATCAGCCTGTACATAAGCATGTGCAATCACCATTCTAATCCATCTGGCCAGAGTCTGCTTGGAAGCAGGCCAGCCACGTTTGTGAAGACCAAACAACACAAAAAGAGAATCGGATTTCCTAATGGAGGAAGTTCTCTTCACATAGATACGGAGAGCCTGTACCACGTCCAAAGATCGCTCTTTGGAAGACAACTCAGGAGAATTAAAGGCCGGAACCAATATCTCCTGGTTAAGGTGGAAGGAAGACACCACCTTGGGTAAATAACCTGGGCATGTTCGAAGCACCGCCCGGTCACGGCGTAAAATCAAATAGGGAGACTTATAGGACAAGGCACCCAAGTCCGAGACCCTTCTAGCTGAAGCAATAGCTAGCAAAAACAACACCTTAAGGGAAAGCCACTTAAGGTCAGCAGAGGTAAGAGGCTCAAACGGAGACTCTTGTAAGGCCTTCAAAACCAACGACAAATCCCAAGGGGCCACAGGTGGCACATAAGGAGGCTGAATCCTCAACACACCCTAAGTGAATTTATGGACATCAGGTAGGCTAGCGATCTTTCTCTGAAACCAAACCGACAAGGCAGAGATATGCACCTTGAGAGAGGCCAGACGCAGGCCCAAATCCAGGCCCTGTTGTAGAAAGGCCAAAAGTTTGGCCATACTAAACTTGAAAACGTCATGATTGTGAGACGCACACCAAGTAAAGTAAGCATTCCAGACCCTATGGTATATCCGAGCAGAAGCCGGCTTACGGGCCTTCAACATAGTTTGAACAACCGCCTCAGAAAAACCCTTGGCCCTCAGGACGGAAGCTTCAAGAGCCATGCCGTCAAAGCCAAATCCTGGTAAACACAAGGGCCCTGAACGAGGAGGTCTGGTCGTTGTGGAAGTAGAAGGGCACGATCCAACGAGAGGCCCTGTAGATCGGAGAACCAGTGCCGTCTGGGCCACGCTGGAGTAACTAGAAGAAGGTTAACTCCTTATTGCTTGAACTTCCGTATTACTCTAGGCAGGAGTGACTCCGGAGGGAACACATACAGCAGCCGAAAGTTCCACGGGATTGACAGAACATCCAAGAATGCTGCTTGAGGATCCCTTGTCCTTGCTCCGAAGACCGGAACCTTGTGATTGTGTCGAGATGACATCAGGTCCACATCTGGGAGGCCCCACTTGTCCACGAGAAGTTGAAAGACCTCTGGCTGTAGGTACCATTCTCCGGCGTGCACGTCCTGACGACTGAGATAGTCCGTTTCCCAGTTCAGAACGCCCGGAATGAACACTGCTGATATGGCCGGCAGATGGCATTCTGCCCACTGAAGAATCCTTGATACTTCCTTCATTGCCAAGCGGCTTCGAGTGCCACCCTGATGATTGATATACGCCAACGTGGTGGCGTTGTCCGATTGTACTAGAACAGGTCTGTTCTGTATTAGATGCTGGGCCATTGTCAACTCATTGAACACTGCCCGCAGTTCCAGAATGTTTATCGGGAGTAGCGACTTCTCCTTGGTCCACCAACCTTGAAGAGAGTGTTGCTCCAACACCGCGCCCCAACCTTTCAGACTGGCATCCGTCGTCAGCAGGACCCTGTTGGATATCCAGAAGGGACGACCCCTGCTCAATTGTTGGTCCTGCAGCCACCAGCTCAGTGACAGGCAGACCTCCGGAGATAAGGAGATCATGTGAGATCTGATCCGGTGAGGCAGGCTGTCCCACTTGGACAGAATCAACTTCTGCAGAGGGCAAGAATGGAATTGAGCATACTCCACCATGTCGAAAGCTGACACGTGAGACCTAACACTTGCATCGCCGAATGAATCGACACTTGCGTACAGGATAGGAAGCAATGGATATTGCCTTGAGGTTTCAGGACTTTCTCCTGAGACAACCACCACCGCTGGTTGTGAGTTTCCAACAACGCTCCCAGGTGTACCATGCTCTGAGCAGGAACCAGGGAGGATTTCTTCCTGTTGATCAGCCACCCGTGGGCTGTCATGCACTGGACCGTCATATCGAGATGACACAGGAGAATTTCTGGGGAACTCACCAGGATCAACAAATCGTCTAGGTATGGTAGTATCCTGACCCCTTGACGGCGGAGTGTAGCCGTCACAACCGCCATTACTTTGGTGAAAACTCACGGAGCCGTTGTCAAACCAAAGGGTAACGCCCGAAATTGCTAATGAAGGTTGCCCACCGCAAACCGCAGGTACTGCTGATGAGATACCGCAATAGGAATATGTAGGTAGGCATCCTGTATGTCCAGGGAGACCATATAGTCCCCAGGCTCCATGGCCAGAACAATAGAGCGCAGCGTTTCCATACGGAACTTGGAGATCCGCACATGTTTGTTTAAGTACTTCAGATTGAGAATGTGCCACGAGGACCCGTTCGGTTTCGGGACTAGAAACAGCGGTGAATAGAACCTTGGACAGGAGGGAATGTACCACCGAGTGCAACGTGTTTGCTTTTGCCGGATCCAGAGGCACATCTGTCAGGCAAAATCGATGAGGGGGGCGATTCTTGAAGGGTATGGCGTAACCTCGAGCAACGACTTCCCTTACCCAGGTATCCAAAGTGGTCTTTAACCATTCCTGGGTAAATCCTAGAAGTCGCAATGTGGTAAATGTAGCTCAAGGTGGATCTTGTGATGCCCCAAGTGCTACCGACCCACTGGAGGGCAAGGAACCCCCTGAACCTTAACTCTCAGCTGCTAAATTATCCTCCATTCCGTCAGTGGCCTCACTACCACGCAGTGTGGGATAGGCCCCAACGTCGTTACCACGTGTAGCAGACATAACTATGCGCACAGCAATGGGCAACCCGGTACAAATTGTAGCAGCACTATACCCAGTAAGAACTCTCAGAGAAACAGCCTAAAATGGCACAGACCGAGAGTCCAATAGGAATAGAACATATGGTGACTATAATTCACAAGTAAAACATACCTCAGTAGTATATCTTGTGAAACAATCCTATATTATCATCAGAGAAAACCTGAAACACTTGGCCCCCACAGGTATAGCAATATAGGAATAGCATGCTGAGTGAAATACCCTGCAGTAAGGCAACCACGCAGCAGCTACATGCACACACACGTATATAGTCACAAGCGTACCATGCAGATATTATGTACCATAAACTGCACTGGACTAGCAATACAAAGTAATACTCAGTATGGCTATATGTGATAACAATAGATATAACAAACACAGTAAGCACTGGATGTATATCACAGGGTGCTTGTACCACACAACCCTGAATGAATGCACTCTTTCTTAACTAACACAGTCCCAGTGACAGGTAGAATACTCACGTGTCCTGTAGGAAGCACAGCACTGGCAGTCAGGCGGTTCCACAGAGGAGGATTTGCCCCAGCAATCCCAGGAACAGCAAGGCTCTATCTGTAATGGCTGCGGACCGGGAGTGAGGGAGAAGGAAGCAGCTCCAGGGCGGGAACATTGCATAAATGGCGCCCTGGGGATGGGGGGAGGGGCCTCAGGTCCAGCCTGCAAAACAGGGGGGGGGGGAATGGTACAACGTCCCCCCTGACCTGTGCCCATGAAGTATATCTCTGGCGGCTAGTGGAACATCGCCCAGTAATCCGTGTCCACGCCAGCGCGCGGCCCACCTCCTACGGCCGCGCTGGATCGCGGCGCAAAGTGCGGCACAGAAGCCCCTTACCTCCCCCTTGTCAGTAGCCCCGCGATCCGGGACACGGTGGTGTGTGTGTGACTCATGTGAAGAGGGAAGAAGCCGGCACCTCCGCTGTAGTGACCCGGCAACCGCGGCATGGGAGTATACAGCGCAGCTGGGGGTGATGGAGCTGCACGCAGGAAAGTCTATGAGACTTTGCCTGCAGCAGACCTGTACATCTTCATACATTTCTTCTGTCTTTCAGTCTGTAAATGAAGCTCTGAAAAGGCTGCCTAGAGCAGCCCCTGTTAAGTGCCTCCATACTTACAAACTGAGCTTCCTGGCATGGAGGCGGGGTTATAGAGGAGGCGGCGCTGTGCATCTTGGGAACAGTCAAAAGCTTTGAGCCTGTTGGTGCCTCGGATCAAGATCCTACTCTACACCCCCGATGTAATTCCTTGTGGAGCCCAGTGTACCCCGCAGCAGAAACATAAATAAAAGGCGACAACTTATTCATGAGTTTTAATGTTTGGAGAACATATAATATTACAGCACATATTGCTTTAATAATCTTGTGTTGTACAGCTAATCTGCACTAGGAAAGAACCTCTATGGTTTCAAGATGAATACATTCCCAGTGAATTAAAATTATAATACAAAGTGAAAATGGATATAGGCAGGTCATAAGTATCTAGTGTCATCTTACATTAATATTTTCATAGTAGCCGGTTAGTTTTCAATTTAATGAAGTCCTACGATAAATCCCCTGGATTTCTTTAGAATATATACATTCAAGAGTTAATTTGCAATGCCTCATTGATTATCCTGGAGTACTCGGGAAGATACCATATCCTATTAATGATATGATTATTGTGTTCTTAGGGAACGACTTAAGATTGTATACCCTCATACATTCCTGTAACATCTACTCTTGTCAGAGTGAGAAAAATGTAATCTCTATCCTGATCTACAGTAATAAATACAGACAAAAAGGGGAGAGAAAAAGGAGAAGCATACCATATAGAATTATGTGCTACCTCAAAATGTGTCAATGCTAAAGCACATGTTCCTCCAGCTCTTAAAAATGCTAAAAAAAACTATTATTCTCATTTAGAGTTTGGGGGTACATACTGTTCATAAGGAAGGTCATTTTAGATCCATTTTGAGAAGTTCATACTCCAAGTCACCCCACCTGATCCCCAATTGGATCTGTTGCATTACAATGGCTTTAAGTCCTTTAAGATTCAAATTGTGGGCATGAAGAAACTGTCTGGCAATTTTTGAGTTTTCTCTTGTCCTGAATGGAATTCTTAATACTATTAGCGTGTTCCAAGACCCTTACTTTCAGAGGTCTTATTTGTCTTTCCAATGTAAATTTTACCGCAGGGACACTGCAGCTGATATACAACTTCCATTGTTGTACAACATACTGTATGAAGTTCTGAATATATCTTTTCTTGCCAAATTTATCCTTAAAATCATAGGTAGGAATCATATACTGGCAGGCCTTACATCTCCACACTGAAACGATCCTTTATTGTTATACAGTGGGGTCTTAGATGTTGTCAGATGGCTAATGACTACTAGATCTTTTACATTTTTGTACCTCCTCCAGCTAGCTTGAACTTTGGAAGAAAGGATCTTACGTAATAAATCGTCCGTTCATACTACCAATGTTTCTGCAAGATTTTATTTATCGCTGTCCATTGAGGATTAAAAGTACTGTCAAACCTCACAGGTTCTTCATTTTGAGATTTAATTAACCTATTACTATATCCTCTCTATCTCAGACTGGTTCATGCATTGCGTACACAAGTTTGATCTGAGCAGTTCATTTTTGTTCGCAATAATTCCCCTTTAGGAATTGCCTTT
Organism: Pseudophryne corroboree; assembly: GCF_028390025.1. Classification (NCBI taxonomy): domain Eukaryota; kingdom Metazoa; phylum Chordata; class Amphibia; order Anura; family Myobatrachidae; genus Pseudophryne; species Pseudophryne corroboree. Next base: position 416,010,830 of record NC_086447.1, on the reverse strand, counting down.
ATAGTCAATGGTAAAAGGGAACTGCTGATAAGCAGGATACTATTGGTGGCTACTGTTTTTCTGTAAGTGCCAGTACTTATTGCGCCATTTTCTTCAATTTTGATTTTCAGATCAAAAAAACATACTTGTTGACTCTTGTCACCTGTTAACTTAAGGTTAAAATAGTTTTCGTTCAAGATTGAGATGAAGCGCTCCAGAAGATCTTCTCCAGCTTTCCATATCATAAGAACGTCATCTATAAAACAAAGGTATGGGAGAATATGTTTGGTGTATTATTCATTACTTTCGTTGAAGACTTTCTTTCTCCCACCACCCCAGGTAGAGATTGGCATATGAGGGGGCACAAGCCGTCCCCATAGCCGTCCCTCCGATCTTGAGGTAGAACTTCTCTTTGAGGTAGAACTTCTCTTTGCACGCAAAGTAATTCCTAGTTAAAATGAATTCCAATAAACAGATCAAAAAATCATTGAATTCACGATGTATACCCATACCTAGGAAGTATTTAATTGTCAAAACACCTTTCTTGTGATCTATACTAATGTAGAGGCTTTCAATGTCATATGTGGCTAGCCAAGTTCCGGGATTAACCACTAGATCCCTTAATTTGGCCAGTACAACAACCATCGTGTCTCTGGTGTAGGAGGGGAGGGCCAATACATGTTGTCTTAGATATGTATCAACATAGACACTTGCCTTTTCCGTAAGGCTCCCTACACCAGAGACAATAGGTCTACCAGGTGGGATTTTGTCGTTCTTATGTATCTTAGGTAACACATACATGGTTGCTGTCTTTGGATTCTCCATTTTAAGAAACTCAAAAGTCTTTCACATCAATTATGCCGTTCTTGTAGGCTCTGGAGATCATGGAGTTATACAACATCAAGAAATTAGTGCTGGGATTAAAAATTAATAGTTTGTAACAATGGGAGTCATTTAATTGTTTACGAAGTTCTGTTACATACCCTTTATCTGGGCCACAAATCATCACCCCCCCCCCCCCCCCCTCCTTGTCAGATGACTTTATGATGGTGTCATGCCATTCCTTTATTTGTTGCAATGCTTGTCTCTCACCCTTTGTAAGGTTGCCTGCATGCCAGTGGCGTTGTTGTTCAGGCCTAACCAATAGATCCACATCATTGGATACCAGATGACAAAAGATTTTCACTGGGTGTGGGATCTTAAAATCTGGGTAAAACGTAGACTTTTTCTTAATTTTGGAGGGATCGAAGGGTGAGAGGGTTTCATTTATCACTTCATTCTCTCCTGTTTCAAGTGATTCCAACAATTCTAAAGCAATACAGTCTTGGGATGTAAATTGAGAACTGTGAATGGTACTGGTTTCTACACAGAAAGTCTCTTTGCGTGACTCCTGTTAAAAGAAAAAGAATTTCTTCAAGAGTATTTTTCTCATTGTTATAAATCCTTCTCACATTCGAATCTATCTAGTTTGTAAACTGGTGAAAAAGATAAGCTTTTACTTAGTAATGAGATCTGATCATCTGTGAGGATTTTATCTGTCAGGTTGATGATAATTAATAATCATTCACCACCTCTTTTGTTGTTCCATTGGTTCGACCCTCCAGTCTCATTGTTCTTTTTTTCTTCTCCCAGCCCTTCCCCCTCCTAGTCTTATACTTCAGTATACCATAGTAACATCTGACAAAAAGGTCTAAAAACACTGAAGCAGTAAACTTTATGAAAACCAATACTTGTGTCATTCTCAAAACTTTTGGCCACGGCTATAGCTTAACTCACTTGTGCATGAATAAAGAAATTCACATAACATGACCTATTGGTAGTACTTGAGGACCCCTAATTTAAAGAATACAGTGGGACATCAAATTAAAATGCAAAATGCCCGTTTCAAGCACACTTTATGTTTTTGTCCATTGGCGTCACACACAAACACTCATGCTGGAAGATCTAAAAAGTTTAAATTGGCACACTCGTAGCTTTTGGGTAACAAGCAACAGGAGAAATAAAACTATTTTCAGAAGGTTTGAGTTTACATAGTAGTATATAGGAAACACATGAATACTTACATTCACTGGTGAAATAAATGTAGACAGGATGATGTGTAGCCGATTAGGGTGATCATGTGACCACATATCATTAACAACCCTCTGCCTTGGTTTAAAAGTCACTGCTTAGCATACTGTACAACAGTTATAAGCTAAATGTAAACTATTTAATAAAAACCCAAGCATTATTTAGAAAAATAGAATTTAATGGCAGATAAGAACCACTTGGCCCATGTATTCTGCCCCTTTTTTACCATATTTGTACCTCAAGCCTTATTTGCTCCTTATTTCTTTCTAAGGATATCCTTATGTCTATCCCATGCATGCTTAAATTGCTCTACTGTCTTAGCCTTTGCCACATCTGATGGGAGGCTATTCCACGTGTGCACTACCCTTTCTGTGAAGTAATTTTTACTCAAATTTCCCATGAACTTACCTCGATCCAGTTTCAGTGCATGTCCTCGTGTTTTAATACTTCCCTTCATTTGAAGAATGTTTACCTCCAGGACTTTGTTAAAACCCTTGATAGATTTGAAAGTTACTATCATTTCACCCCATTTCCATTCTCTGCTCCAAACTATACATATTTAGATTTTTTGTTTTTATTGCTGAGAGTCGTGTTTGCAGAAACAACATCTAACAGACTAAGGTAAGCTTTTTCTCAACCTAAATGTTATAGTATAAGAATTTATATACAGTATTTACTAGTTAAAAGCCTCTCAAAATGATGGACACCAGTGCCGGATTATTGGGTGGGAATGTCACTACTCACACAGGGTTTGTGGAAGACCTACTGCGAGCTGGGGCTCTGTCATGCTGAAGGTGTAGCATTAGCCTTTAATAAATACAGATGCTGTATATCTGTAATGGACAGGCTATAATGATGTTGCACTATATACACCAGTACTGGCACATGTAAGCTCACACACAGCTCTTGCCCAGTCTGGGGGTAGAGGACAATAGTAGCCACCAGCAGTTGGCCGGAGTGGACTGGACCTGTGCGGGATGTGGGAGGGTCAAGCACAGGACCCCGCCCCTTCCCCAGCGTGCAGCATATATAAGGCAGATGAGCCAATTATCTGCCTCCTCACATGCATCATCTGCAGCCCCAGCACCGTTCCCTCCTCCTCCCGGTCACGACACTGCTCACCTCAGAGGGTCTCACAACTTCCTGCCGGACCTTCTCCCCCCGCCGGTAAGTGGGCACACGTGTACCCGATGCCGCCACGCTGAGTGCTGTGGGACCGTGTGGTGGTTCCTACATCCATTCCCCGGTTACTGCTACCACCTGTTGCCGTGTCCCGGGCTGGCAAGTAACCTGGGGTTGCAGCATAGTATATGGAGGAGGGGGTACAGATTATTATTTATTTATTAACAGTTTCTTATATAGTGTAGCAAATTCCAATCGCGCTTTACAACTGGACACAATGATAAGACAAAACTGGGTAATAACAAACAGTCAAAGGTAGGAAGGCCCTGCTCGCAAGCTTCCAATCTACGGGAGTATGTGGTATATGGCAGAAGCAGTATATGGAGGAGGGTGGTGCCTGTGTATAGCATACCTCCCAACATGAGCCTCTCCAGGAGGGATAGAATGTTCTGCTCTTGGACTTCCCTCTAAATTTATGATTGCCAGCACATGTGGTGAATCACCTCTCTTCTCCATTAACCTGTTAAAAACAGGTGCTGGCAATCATAAATTAAGAGGAAAGTCCAGGAGCAGAACATGCTATACCTCCTGGAGAGGGTCATGTTGGAAGGTATGATATAGGGGGCACTCTATGGAGGGGTATGAGGGTGCAGTGTGTATATAGAGGAAGTATATGGTGGGGGTGCAGTGTACATACTGTAGGGGGTGTGTGCGCATGTGTCCTTATCACTCCAGGGGCTGCCGGGGGCACCACAGAGGTAAGTAGCAGCGTTAGATTAACGTAACCATAAGTGGAAAACAAACAAAAAGGATAGAAAATCCTGTACATTTTCAAAATGAAAGTTTGTTATAAATGGCAACTGCCACACCAAAACCTAGCCCCACTCTATATCTCCCCAGCACCCTCACTACATATTCAGCAAGTATGAAACAGTCAGGTAAGTAATTTTACGTAATTATTAGCAGGCTGTAACATCTCCCTGGGTCTGTGTGGCTGCCTCTAGTGGCCACCGGTCCACATAACAGAAGATCAGGAGCAGTTAGCCAATTATTTAGGATATAATTTTGTTCACACTGCAAAAATAATAGATTAACATCTTCATTCTAAAAGAGAAGAGTCTCCCAAATGAATAAGCTTTAACTGTTGCATTAAGAAGTGTGACATTTCAAACTCAAAAAATAACACTATCATGGACAGCAACACTACTACTTTGATAGCTAGTAAATTACATCTGTCAGAATAAATTATCAGCATTTAATATGCTAAAGTTGTGCTGTAGAAAATAATACACTTATTTGAATTTCTATTGAAATGATACCATACCTTTCAAATCCTTTATATTTGTACTTTGAACACTCTGACTTCACCTGAAGAGCTAATTCACGGGTTGGTGCAAGAACTAACATACCGGGTCCCTCACGCTGATTTCTGGGTCTAATGAGGGAGATTTGATAAAGAGTTATATAGATACAAATAGATAGACAGAATATAATATATACACAAATTCATATAGAGGGGAAAAAAATAAGAATTTACTCACCGGTAATTCTATTTCTCGTAGTCCGTAGTGGATGCTGGGAACTCCGTAAGGACCATGGGGACTAGACGGGCTCCGCAGGAGACTGGGCACTCTAAAGAAAAGATTAGGTACTATCTGGTGTGCACTGGCTCCTCCCTCTATGCCCCTCCTCCAGACCTCAGTTAGGGAAACTGTGCCCGGAAGAGCTGACATTACAAGGAAAGGAAATTTTGAATCCAGGGTAAGACTCATACCAGCCACACCGTACAACTTGTGATAACCTTACCCAGTTAACAGTATGAACAACAACTGAGCCTCACTCAATGGATGACTCATAACAATAACCCTTAGTTAAGCAATAACTATATACACGTATTGCAGAAAGTCCGCACTTGGGACGGGCGCCCAGCATCCACTACGGACTACGAGAAATAGAATTACCGGTGAGTAAATTCTTATTTTCTCTGACGTCCTAGTGGATGCTGGGAACTCCGTAAGGACCATGGGGATTATACCAAAGCTCCCAAACGGGCGGGAGAGTGCGGATGACTCTGCAGCACCGAATGAGCAAACACAAGGTCCTCCTCAGCCAGGGTATCAAACTTGTAGAACTTTGCAAATGTGTTTGAACCCGACCAAGTAGCCGCTCGGCAAAGCTGTAAAGCCGAGACCCCTCGGGCAGCCGCCCAAGAAGAGCCCACCTTCCTTGTGGAATGGGCTTTTACTGATTTTGGATGCGGCAATCCAGCCGCAGAATGAGCCTGCTGAATCGTGCTACAGATCCAGCGAGCAATAGTTTGCTTTGAAGCAGGAGCACCCAGCTTGTTGGGTGCATGCAAGATAAACAGCGAGTCAGTCTTCCTGACTCCAGCCGTTCTGGAAACATATATTTTCAAAGCCCTGACTACGTCCAGCAACTTGGAGTCCTCCAAGTCCCAAGTAGCCGCAGGCACCACAATAGGTTGGTTCAAATGAAACGATGACACCACCTTTGGAAGAAATTGGGGACGAGTCCTCAATTCTGCCCTGTCCATATGGAAGATCAGATATGGGCTTTTACATGACAAAGCCGCCAATTCCGACACACGCCTAGCCGTGGCTAAAGCCAACAGCATGACCACTTTCCACGTGAGATACTTTAGTTCCACGGTCTTAAGTGGCTCAAACCAGTGGGATTTCAGGAAATCCAACACAACGTTAAGATCCCGGGGTGCCACTGGTGGCACAAAAGGGGGCTGAATATGCAGCACTCCCTAAACAAATGTCTGAACCTCAGGCAGTGAAGCCAGTTCTTTTTGAAAGAAAATGGATAGGGCCGAAATCTGGACCTTTATGGACCCCAATTTTAGGCCCATAGTCACCCCTGACTGTAGGAAGTGCAGGAAACGACCCAGTTGGAATTCCTCTGTAGGGGCCTTCCTGGCCTCACACCAAGCAACATATTTCCGCCTTATACGGTGATAATGCTTTGCTGTCACGTCTTTCCTAGCCTTTATAAGCGTAGGAATAACTTCATCCGGAATGCCTTTTTCCGCTAGGATCCGCGTTCAACCGCCATGCCGTCAAACGCAGCCGCGGTAAGTCTTGGAATAGACAGGGCCCTTGTTGCAGCAGGTCCTGTCTGAGAGGCAGAGGCCATGGGTCCTCTGTGCGCATTTCTTGCAGTTCCGGGTACCAAGTCCTTCTTGGCCAGTCCGGAACAATGAGTATTGTTCTTATTCCTCTCTTTCTTACTATTCTCAGTACCTTGGGTATGAGAGGAAGAGGAGGAAACACATATACCGACTGGTACACCCACAGTGTCACTAGGGCGTCCACAGCTATCGCCTGAGGGTCCCTTGACCTAGCGCAATATCTTTTTAGCTTTTTGTTAAGGCGGGACGCCATCATGTCCACCTGTGGCAGTTCCCATCGGTTTGCAATCAGTTGGAAGACTTCTTGATGAAGTCCCCACTCTCCCGGGTGGAGGTCGTGTCTGCTGAGGAAGTCTGCTTCCCAGTTGTCCACTCCCGGAATGAACACTGCTGACAGTGCTTGCACGTGATTCTCCGCCCATCGAAGAATCTTTGTGGCTTCCGCCATTGCCATCCTGCTTCTTGTGCCGCCCTGGCGGTTTAAATGGGTGACTGCCGTGATGTTGTCTGACTGAATCAGCACTGGCCAGTTTTGAAGCAGGGGCTCTGCTTGACTCAGGGCGTTGTAAATGGCCCTTAATTCCAGTATATTTATGTGTAGAGAAGTCTCCAGACTTGACCACAGCCCTTGGAAGTTTCTTCCCTGAGTGACTGCCCCCCATCCTCGGAGGCTTGCACCACAGAAGAGACACCCTGGCCCTTGGGGACAGGGTGATCAGCCGATGCATCTGAAGATGCGATCCGGACCACTTGTCCAACAGATCCCACTGAAAGATCCTCGCATGGAACCTGCCGAAGGGAATGGCTTCGTATGAAGCCACCATCTTTCCCAGGACTCGCATGCAGTGATGCACCGATACCTGTTTTGGTTTCAGGAGGTCCCTGACCAGAGATGCTAATTCCTGGGCTTTCTCCACCGGGAGAAATACCTTCTTCTGTTCTGTGTCCAGAATCATGCCCAGGAAAAGCAGACGCGTCGTAGGAATCAGCTGAGACTTTGGAACATTCAGAAACCAGCCGTGCTGTTGCAACACTTCCTGAGAGAGTGCTACGCTGATCAACAACTGCTCCCTGGACCTCGCCTTTATGAGGAGATCGTCCAAGTACGGGATAATTATAACTCACTTTTGCCGAAGGAGTATCATCATTTCGGCCATTACCTTGGTAAATATTCTCGGTGCCGTGGACAGGCCAAACGGCAACGTCTGGAATTGGTAATGACAGTCCTGTACCACAAATCTGAGGTACTCCTGGTGAGGTGGGTAAATGGGGACATGCAAGTAAGCATCTTTGATGTCCAGCGACACCATAAAATCCCCCTCTTCCAGGCTTGCAATAACCGCTCTGAGCGATTCCATTTTGAACTTGAATTTCTTTATATAAGTGTTCAAGGATTTTAAATTCAGAATGGGTCTCACCAAACCGTCCAGTTTCGGTACCACAAACATTGTGGAATAGTAACCCCTTCCCTGTTGAAGGAGGGGGACCCTGACAATCACTTGCTGGAGGTACAGCTTGTGAATTGCCGCCAGCACTACCTCCCTTTCCATGGGGGAAGCTGGCAAGGCTGATTTGAGGTAACGGCGCGGGGGAGTCGCTTCGAATTCCAGCTTGTATCCCTGAGATACAATTTGTATAGCCCAGAGATCCACCTGTGAGCGAACCCACTGGCTGCTGAGGTTTCGGAGACGCGCCCCCACCGCACCTGGCTCCGCCTGTGGAGCCCCAACGTCATGCGGTGGACTTAGTGGAAGCAGGGGAGGACTTTTGTTCCTGGGAACTGGCTGCATGGTGCAGCTTCTTACCTCTACCCCTGCCTCTGGCAAGAAAGGATGCGCCCCTGACCCTCTTGCCTTTTTGGGAACGAAAGGACTGCATTTGATAATACGGTGCTTTCTTAGGCTGTGAGGAAACCTGAGGCAAGAAAGTCGACTTTCCAGCTGTCGCCGTAGACACGAGGTCCGACAGACCGTCCCCAAACAATTCCTCACCCTTATAAGGCAAAACCTCCATGTGTTTTTTAGAATCAGCATCTCCTGTCCATTGCCGAGTCCATAAGACCCTCCTGGCAGAAATGGACATAGCATTAATTCTAGAGCCCAGCAGGCAAATGTCTCTCTGAGCATCCCGCATATATAAGACGACGTCTTTGATATGGCCCAGGGTTAGCAAAACAGTATCTCTGTCGAGGGAATCTATGTCGTCTAACAGAGTATCTGTCCACGCTGCTACAGCACTACACATCCAGGCTGAAGCAATAGCAGGTCTCAGTAGAGTACCAGAGTGTGTATACACTGACTTCAGGATAGCTTCCTGCTTTCTATCCGCAGGCTCCTTTAGGGCGGCCGTATCCTGAGACGGCAGGGCCACCTTTTTAGATAAGCGTGTCAGCGCCTTGTCCACCCTTGGGGATGTTTCCCAACGTAACCTGTCCATTGGCGGGAAAGGGTACGCCATCAGTAACCTCTTAGAAATCACTAATTTCTTATCAGGGGAACTCCACGCTTCTTCACACAATTCATTTAATTCATCAGATGGGGGAACAGTCACTGGCTGCTTTTTCTCCCCAAACATAAAAACCCTCTTGGTATTAACAGGGTTAATCTCAGAAATGTGTAATACATCTTTCATTGCAATAATCATGTATCGGATGGCCTTGGTCATTTTAGACTGTAAATGTGCCTCATCATCGTCGACACTGGAGTCGGACTCCGTGTCGACATCTGTGTCAACCATCTGAGATAGAGGGCGTTTATGAGCCTCTGACGGTTTCTGAGTCGCCTGGGCAGGCGCGGGCTGAGACCCCGGCTGTCCCAAGGCTGCAGCGTCATCAAACCTTTTATGTAAGGAGTTTACATTGTCATTTAAGACCTACCACATATCCATCCAATCAGGTGTCGGCCCCGACGGGGGCGACACCACACTTATCTGCCCTTGCTCCGCCTCCACGTAACCTTCCTCATCAAACATGTCGACACAGCCGTACAGACACCCACACAGGGAATGCTCAGACTGAGGACAGGGCCCCACAAAGTCCTTTGGGGAGGACAGAGAGAGAGTATGCCAGCACACACCACAGCGCTATATAAACACAGGGATTTTCACTGACAATAAGTGATTTACCCAATAGCTGCTTTATAAGTCTTATTTGCGCCTAAATTTATGTGCCCCCCCTCTCTTTTTAACCCGTCTTGTACCTGGATACTGCAGGGGAGAGCCTGAGGAGCTGCTTCCAGCGGAGCTGTGAAGAAAAAATGGCGCTGGTGTGCTGAGGAAGAAGGCCCCGCCCCCTCAGCGGTGGGCTTCAGTCCTGCTTTCTGTGTAAAAAAATGGCGGGGTTTTTTACATATATACAGTGCCAGACTGTATATATGTATTTTTATGCCAAAAGGTACCACAATTGCAGCCCAGGGCGCCCAGCCCCCTGCACCCTACAGTGACCGGAGTGTGTAAGTGTGCTGGGAGCAATGGCGCACAGCTGCGGTGCTGTGCGCTACCTTAATGAAGACAGGAGTCTTCAGCCGCCGATTTCGTCGTCTTCAAGCTTCTGTTCTTCTGGCTCTGCGAGGGGGACGGCGGCGCGCCTCCGGGAACGGACGATCGAGGACAGGTGCCTGTGTTCGAACCCTCTGGAGCTAATGGTGTCCAGTAGCCTAAGAAGCACAAGCTAGCTGCAAGCAGGTAGGTTTGCTTCTCTCCCCTTAGTCCCACGTAGCAGTGAGTCTGTTGCCAGCAGAAGCTAACTGAAAATAAAAAACCTAACAAATACTTTCTTAACTAGCAAGCTCAGGAGAGCCCACTAGGAGCACCCAGCTCTGGCCGGGCACAGATTCTAACTGAGGTCTGGAGGAGGGGCATAGAGGGAGGAGCGAGTGCACACCAGATAGTACCTAATCTTTTCTTTAGAGTGCCCAGTCTCCTGCGGAGCCCGTCTATTCCCCATGGTCCTTACGGAGTTCCCAGCATCCACTAGGACGTCAGAGAAATGTATTTATAAATATATATATATATATATATATATACATACACACACACACTGTATCGAGAGCGAGATAGAGACACACACTGTATTTTGCACACAAACACATACAACATGGGTTCAGTGAAACATTGTAGACCTAAAATCTGTAGATAGGGGATATGTGCCAAAATATAAAACAATTCTAAACAATGTGAACACTGGGTGTATTTGAAGTACTACGGGTAAATGTTCGGCAACACATCTATTTTGTAATTGTCAACTACCATTCACCAAAATAAATGTCATCCTTACCATTTGTTCTTTTTCTCTACCTACCAAAATACACTGTTATGGTAAGAACTTACCGTTGATAACGGAATTTCTCCTATGTCCAAAGGTATCCACAGGATAACATTGGGATATGCCGGAGCGACAGCGGAAATAGCACCAAATAGTCATGAGCTTTCTGGCCTCCCAGGATGCATCGGGCTCATCCATATAATCCCGCCCACCGACTTAGTTAAATCAGTTGTTTTCACAGCAATTAGGCATGAGCATCATGTAGAACCCTATTCAGGCGATAAGAACACACATGCACACCCTTCCATACAAGAGGGAAGAGGTTTAGTGATTGTAAAGATCCTCAAATCAGGTGCGTCCGGGTGGGATCCCTGTGGACATAGGAGAAATTCCGTTATCAACGGTAAGTTCTTACCATAACGGAATATTTAGCCGGCTGGGTCCATAGGTTATCCACAGGATAACATTGGGATTCCCAAAGCCATTATTAGTGGTGGGGACGCTCCTGATTAGCCAGGAGAACCCTTCGCCCGAATTCCGCATCATGAGAGGCAAAAGTATCCAAGGCATAATGTCTAATAAATGTGTTAATGGAAGACCATGTGGCTTCCTTACAAATCTGCTCTGCTGAAGCACCATGTTGCGCTGCCCATGAAGGACCTTCCTTACGTGTAGAGTGCGCAGACATTAGCCGGAGCAGGGAGATCAGCACGAGAATATGCTTCTGAAATAGTCAATCGAAGCCATCTTGCTAGCGCCATCCTCTTTTGTTAAATCCGTAGAGAATGAAGAGAGAATCTGTCTTTCTGATGGCACTAGTATGATCTACGTAAATTCTTCATGCACGGACTACGTCCAGCGACGCTTCTCCCGCAGAAAGTCCTGATACCTGAAAAGCCGGGACTACAATTTCTTCGTTCAGGTGAAACTTTGAGACCACCTTCGGAAGATAACCAAATCTAGTTCTGAGAACTGCTTTATCTGGATAAAAGATCAGAAAAGGAGACTTACACGACAGCGCTCTTAAATCTGACACTCTTCTAGCTGACGCCATTGTCAGTAGAAAGAGAACTTTAGCAGTCAACCATTTAAGATCTGCTCTCTTAAGTGGTTCAAACGGAGTCCCCTGAAGGATTTTAAGAACCAGGGCACTGCAGGAGGAACACCGGTGGCTGAATGTGCAAAATTCCATGAAAAAAGGTACGCACATCCTGTAGATTAGCAATCTTTTTCTGAAACCATACAGTTAATGCTGATACTTGAACTCTCAAGGAAGCCACCTTTAAACCCTTATCCATTCCTGTTTGGAGTAAATCCCAAATCCTGGATACTATAAAAGATCTTGGATCCATACCTCTTTCACTACACCAATGAATATAGGCCTGCCATATTCGATGATAAATACGAGCTGAAGAAGGCTTTCTTGCTCTAAGCATGGTTTGAATTACCTGTTGTGAAAATCCTCTTGCTTTTAGGATAGAGGTTTCAACAGCCACGCCGTCAAAGACAGCCGTTCCAAATGGCTGTGATAACAAGGCCCCTGCATTAGTAGATCTGGACATTGCGGAAGCAGAATTGGAGCTTCCACGGACATCCTTAGTAGATCTATGTACCAATGCCTTCTGGGCCAGGCTGGAGCTATTAGAATTATGGCTCCCTTTGCTTGCTTTAATTTTCCTCACCACCCTGGGTAACAGGGAGATTGGAGGAAACAGATATGCCAGATGAAAGTCCCATTTCACTGACAGTGCGTTTACAAGGATTGCCCCGGGATCCTTTGTTCTTGACCCGTATGCCGGAACTTTGTTGCTCCTGAATCATGAGATCTATCTCTGGCAGACCCCATCTGTTTACTAGAGTTTTAAATACTTCCGGGTGTAACGCCCATTCGGTCTCCTGAATGGTGTGTCGACTGAGAAAGTCCGCTTCCCAGTTCAGCACTCCTGGCACAAACACTGCGGACAATGCCGGAAGATGGAGTTCTGCCCACCTTAGAATGTGAGTTACTTCCTCCATCAATCTTTTGCTGTGAGTTCCTCTCTGATGGTTGAGGTACGCTACTGCTGTTGCATTGTCTACACAGATCTGGACTGGTGTTCCCTGCAGAATGTCCTTTGCCAGGACCAGAGCCATATATATGGCCCTTATCTCCAACAGATTTATTGGCAGGCAACTTTCCCATGTGGTCCATTTTCCCTGGAACCAGAAATTTTCTAACACTGCCCCCCAGCCTTGAAGAATGGCATCTGTTGTTAGTACTTGCCAATCTGCTATCCAAAAGGGTCTCCCCTTGTCTAGATGGTCCGTCTGTAACCACCAGGCTAGTGACCATTTTACGTTTACTGGAAGCTTTAACATCTGTCTTTTTATTGTCTGATGTTTTCCATTCCATCTGGTTAGAATGAGGTGCTGTAGGGGTCTGGAGTGGAATTGTGCATATTCCACCATGTCGAATGTTGACACCATGAGACCCATCACTCGCATTGCTGCATGGACTGATACTGTCTGACTGTACAATAATTCCTGAGTCATTACCTGCACCTTGGATATCTTTTTCCAAGGTAAGATTATCCTTTGTAGACTTGAATCCAATATGGCCCCCAAGTGAACCATCCGTTGTGATGGACTCAGAGATGACTTTTCCCAATTTATGAGCCAACCGTGTCTCTGTAGACAAGCTATTGTCTGTTGGAGATGGCCCAAAAGTAACTCCTGGGATTGAGCCAGGATTAAAAGATCATCGAGGTATGGAAAAATTCTTCCCGTTTGCGGAGATAAGCTGCCATAACCGCCATAATCTTGGTAAATACCCTGGGGGCTGTTGCTAGCCCAAAGGTCAAAGCCTGGAACTGAAAATGTTGCTGGAGGATGGCAAACCTGAGGTAACACTGATGGGACCGTGCTATGGGCACATGCAGGTAAGTATCCTGTACATCCAGAGATACCATGTAATCTCCTGGTTCCATGGCCAAAACTATGGAGTGTAACGTCTCCATGTGAAACTTTGGAACCCAAACATATTCGTTTAACCTCTTGAGATTGAGAATTGGTCGGAATGATCCATCTGGCTTCTGAATCAAAAATAGGTTGGAGTAAAACCCCCGTCCCTTTGTGTCAGGGGTACTGGGATAATTACTCCAGACTGAAGCAATTTCTGAACTGCATCTTGCAGAGCTGTGGCCTTCGACTCTATACGAGACAGGCTGGTGCAAAAAAACCTTTGAGGAGGTTGCTTCTTGAAAGGGAAACCATAACCGAGACATACCACCTTCTGCACCCAAGCATCTGTCGTCGACTGCTGCCATATGTGTGCAAAGTGAAGGAGTCGGCCCCCAACCCTGGAATCCTCCAGGCGGAGGCCCGCACCCTCAAACTGATGGCTTCTGTTCTGGTTTGGAAGCTGGCCGTCTAGTGGCCCATTGCTTCCTATCCCAGCTGATTTATTATACTGGGGTTGGTTAGAATCATCCTTTCCTTTTGCATTCCATCGAAATGGCCGAAATTTTGAAACCCTCGGTTTAGGGTTATAACTAGCTGGAAACCTGACCTTTTTGGATTCAGCTTCCGATTCCAGAATATCTGTCAATTGCTTTCCAAACAGAATATTACCAGCGAAAGGCAACGCTTCCAGAGCTTTCTTGGATTCTGCATCCGCTTCCCAAGTACGTAGCCAAATTGCTCTACGATCGGCTACCGTTAAGGCTGATGCTTTAGAAGCAATCGTACCCATATCAATTGCTGCTTCTTCCAAATACTGCGCAGCTTCTTTTATATGGCCTAGATGAGACTCCTGCTCCCTGGTACGTGCGGAGAGGCCACTCTCTAGTTCCTCCGCCCATTCTAACATTGCTTTTGCCATCCAGGCCGAAGCCATAGCTGGCCTTACAACAGCCCCTGACACAGAAAATATGTTTTTCAAAAAAACATCTACTTTTCTATCTGTGACATCATTCAAGGAGGTAGAGGGTAATGGTAAAATAGATTTTCGCACAAGTCGCATGACATGTGCATCTACTTTAGGAGGTACTTCTCTTTTAGAACAGTCCTAAGCCGGAAAAGGATAGTAAGAATTCCACTTTTTCGGAATTCTATACTTTTTATTGGGTGTAGCCTGTCGAAGTCAAAAATATTACATAGAGAGAACATACAGACTCCACACATTATGAGTCGCTATGCTTGCAAATACGCGCATCGAGCACAGCAATATATGGTAACATACGCATTTACACAGACATGCCACAAAGATAGATTCAACACATTTCATACAGCACATAAATTTAAACATATCAAGCACAAGACATCATAAGGTTTCAAATTATATAATGGAGTAACATCATGTATGTGTATTATTGGAGCGGAGCAAGATGGACATGTCGTGCTTGGTGTAAAAGTAACCAGATTAATGTGTGTCAATTTGATGCCTGTGATTAGGTTGTAGCACATTGCCATGAGTAGATATGATTAAATGTATGAAAGATAAAGTCACTCTTATTAGAACAGTGAACTTCCTGGAAGGCAGGAAGCCTGCAGCTTGGTACCAGTGGCTATCTCCTGTAATTACACCATCAAGGCTGGACGTTGCTTGCATATGAACTGACCAATGACTCATCATGAATGAGAAAGTTCCCTCCCCTAGACTAATAACGAGATCTGTACACGCCCAACAGACTCAGTGTATAGCTGATCCCACATAGAAGAGCTTGCTGTTTGTCCCAGATGATGGTCGAGATGCTATCTGTCCAGTAGCTGCATGATTTTACTGAGAGAGAGAGAGAGAGAGAGAGTGATATGTAGCGGAGAGTGCATTTGAGCAAAATATGGTAATTGTATTGCTGGCCGTGTCTGTATTTGAATTAGTTTGTAATAACTGCTTACTGTGTAAATTGTAACCATGTAACTATATATATATATATATATATATATATATATATACTGTACATTGTGATATATTGAATACATATCCTTTTAATAACAAATATACAGTATACATCATTGAGCTTTGGAACTCAGATAATGTGTGGGTGTATTGTTTTCTCTTATGGGATGTAGTGTTTTGCGATGTATAGCGCACATTCATAGCACATGGTAATTAGATGCGCAGGCGTCAACAGTATATATTAGAGCTGGCATTTTAAATGTATTTAAAAATATATTCCTCCATAATTTCCGTCAGATCTTCTGATCCTGGAAACTCAATCCTAACTGCTTTTGGACGTTTAAACACAGGTGCTTTAGATTTTGTTATTGCTTTGGCTGATTCTTCCAGAGACAGAACAGCCTTCATGGCACCAATAAGCTCAGCTATATCCTCTGAGCTGAAACCCTCCAACTGGTCGTCATATGGGGAATTTGAATACACCGTATCCTCATCTGTTGTATCGTCTTGTGTAGTCTGTAACATAGATGTATCTACCCTAGCTTCACCAGCCTGCTTACTTGTTGAAGCTACTGGAATTAACCCACAAGAAGGTAGCTGCATGTAAGGGTTAATAGAGTATCCTACTCCCGGGTGTGGCACCACAGGTGCTAATCTGTCAGCTATTGTAGACGAAGTCTGTGCAAACACACCCCATGGTGGATCAACTGGTTGCTGAACCTGTCCTTTATTTTGATGATACGCGCAACAGTTTGCATATAACCCGTCATAAGTTAGAAACTGGGCTAACACCCCTACTTTACAAGATAGACATGTTAAGGGTTTATGAGTCCCTGATAAAGTCTCCTCGTCACTTTTGCCGCTCATAGACATGGTAAATAATCTGTTTATACAATATACTACACTCTCTGTGACTGAGATCACTTATATAAATATAAAAGTGATATCAATCTGACCACAACCCGAGCACCTGAATTGAGGTTCAGAACACAATACTGACAAACATATAAAAGTCAGCAATCACACTAGCAGTCAGTCACATGTTAATTATTAGACATTGTCATATGAGAATATAATCAACCACAAAATACTTCTCGAGGTATGTAGGAGTACAATTACTGCATTTCTGATTTTAAACAGTTATTACCATTTTCAGACATGTTATGCAGAAAACAACAGTACTGTACAGGCCTCATATGCACTGTGTACCAGCATTAACTATTCATACTAACAAGTAGATAGAATCTTAGTACTGAATAACCCTTACTCAGTAGAGTGGGATACAGGGAGACTCACCCCACTCCAGGATCGATCAATACGCTCGAAAGACGCTGAGTGGATTCAGACACTACTAGTGTACACTGCCGCTCCGGTAACTGATAAGAGACACAGACGCTTATTAACGGAAACAGACGCTCAGTGAACGATGAGTGTATGCAGACGCTCCTGTCTGCGACCTGGTCTCGGCGGCAACTTTAGTGTACACAACCGCAGCGGCCTAAGCTGCAACAGTGTACCCTCGTGGTAGCATCTGAGACTGAAGTGAGGTCATCAGTTCATGGATGGGAGACGCACGGAAACTGGTCATAAAGTGGGGGGAGGGGCGACCAGGAGAGCGTCTGACCCCCCTTGCTGACAAATTCCAGGGATCGCGGCCTCAACCTAGTCTTGGCACCTATGAATCCTAAAGCATAGCGCTGGAGCACTTAAGAGTGGCGGCGCGTCAGCCACTGTTTGTAGTCTCCTCCAATACAGCGCTGCTGTGTCCGAATTCCCCTAGTAAGTGGAACCGATGCCTTACCTTCTCCTTATGCTCCGGCCACAGCCTAGTAACGTCTGCTGGACCTGCTAGAACATCCGACACAGACGCCCGTCGAGACGGCACTAGTACCCGGAGGTAAGCGTTGTTGCGACCCGGTGGAGAGTTGTTGGAGCGACTCTTTTTAGCATGCGTTTAAGACGCTGTTAAGAAAGATCACTCAAAAACATAGTCAGACTATAAAAATAGAATAATAAAAGCTTAGGGCTGCCTTAACAGCAGCCCTGTGACCATGGTCCGGCTCCTGCCGCACCAATCAAAAAGCTGATTTGACTGAGTCGGTGGGCGGGATTATATGGATGAGCCCGATGCATCCTGGGAGGCCAGAAAGCTCGTGACTATTTGGTGCCATTTCCACTGTCGCTCCGGCATATCCCAATGTTATCCTGTGGATAACCTGTGGACCCAGCCAGAGAAAGCATAATTTCGCTATTGCCCAGTTTGGTTTTAATAGTGCGAGGACAAATCGGATGCTGCCCGTTGATGGATGTGGAGGCGCTACCAAGCCATCTGGCACTCACGCATTCCGATTAACGCACGGAAGATAGATGTATGTGGACACATCTGTAGTTCTTTGTTTCCTCCCTTCTAGCAAAGTCAGGAGAGAAGTGAAACAGAGAAGAACAGTTGGGGGGTTTGTTTGCCTACTTATCTCCCCAAACGTGACGGGAATCTCAGGTTCCGGATGCCGAGGTCGGTCATGTGACCACCAGCATCCCAAATGCAAGGATATTGTATGCTTCTCATACTCACCCGGCTTCTGTCTTCCGGCTCTGCGAGGGGGACGGCGGCGCGACTCTGGGATCAGACAGCGAGGGTGAGATCCTGCGTACGATCCCTCTGGAGCTAATGGTGTCCAGTAGCCTAAGAAGCAGGACCTAGCTTCAGAGAGTAGGGCTGCTTCTCTCCCCTCAGTCCCACGATGCAGGGAGTCTGTTGCCAGCAGAGCTCCCTGAAAATAAAAAACCTAACAAAATACTTTCTCTCAGCAAACTCAGGAGAGCTCACTGAAAAGCACCCAGCTCGTCTGTGCACAGTATCAAACTGAGGTCTGGAGGAGGGGCATAGAGGGAGGAGCCAGTGCACACCAGAACCTAAATTCTTTCTTAAAGTGCCCATGTCTCCTGCGGAGCCCGTCTATCCCCATGGTCCTTACGGAGTCCCCAGCATCCACTAGGACGTTAGAGAAAAGACACTGTCTGCTGCGAATAGAGCTTCCAGGATGCATTCTGCCACTTGCAACAATGGTCTGAATACTGACAGCATTACTTGGCACCTCCTTAACGAGTGATGAATGCAACTACTGCTCCGTTACCCAAATGAACAATTCCGCCATACCAAGATGATTCTCTGAAACTCTAAGCATGCTCTGAGCCCAACTAACACAACAGGAATTTCACGGCAACCTGTCACGTGTTCTTTCCACAATCATTGGGGCTGTTGAGATGACCAAAGTGTGCGCCTCATACAGTCTTGAAATCAGAGTAATATGGGATCCAAGCCTTAATGTTGAATTTCCAGAAAAGGGTGTCACCACACCCAATAAATTGTGCACTAACAGAAAAGGCGCTGAATGGAAACAATGAAACAGGTAATAAATAAAAAAGATAATATACACTGCACATATAGTGGCGATTGTATTCCTCGTATTCTCTCCTCCTTTGTTATAAATGCTCCAGAGGTTTCATTCGCTTCAAGGAATATGTAAAAAAATGAGTAAAACAATGTGCAGATGTGGAGAATAAAAGCGTAACCCACTCACAATTGAGCCCCAAGCATGCTGTCTATAAAAGGTATCTTTACTCTTCTTAACACTGTGTGAAGCCTTCACCATATAATACAAAAAGGGAGCTGTGTACCCCACAAACAAAGATAAAGAAAATAGGATTTTAATTACCTACCGGTAAATTATTTTCTGGTAATCCGTAGAGGATGCTGGGGTTCATATTAGTACCATGGGGTATAGACGGGTCCACCAAGAGCCATGGGCACTTTAAGACTTTGATAGTGCGGGCTGGCTCCTCCCTCTGTGCCCCTCCTACCAGACTCAGTCTAGAAACTGTGCCCGAGGAGACGGACAACTTTGAGACTTAACACAGATAGTGTCGAGATTCACACCAGCTCACACATACAAGGCAAACCAAGCTAACCAGCTTGAAAACTCAGCAACAGCTGAACAAGAATACTTAACCAAGTAACAAACAGTACTTGAACCAAGTAACCACTGCAGGGTCACAAAGCGCTGGGTGGGCACCCAGCATCCTCTATGGGCTACGAGAAAAGGATTTACCGGTAGGTAATTAAAATCCTATTATCTCTTATGTCCTAGAGGATGCTGGGATCCATATTAGTACCATGGGGATGTACCAAAGATCCCAGTACGGGAGAAAGAGCGCGGAGGCTCCTGCAGAACCACTTGACCAAACTTTAGGTCCTCAGAGGCCACAGTATCGAACTTGTAGAACTTCGCAAACGTGTTCGACCCAGACCAAGTAGCCGCTTGGCAAAGCTGTAAAGCCGAGACACCCGGGCAGCCACCCAGAAAGAACCCACCTTACGAGTACAGTGGGCCTTAACAGATTTAGGACACGGCAATCCTGCCGTAAAATATGCATGCTGGATAGTGACCCTGATCCAGCAAGAATTCGTCTGCTAAGAAGCAGGACACCCAATTTTCTTGGGATCATACAGGACAAACAGAGAGTCCGATTATCTGTGACGAGCAATCCTCTTCACATAGGATTTTCAGAGCCCTTACAACATCCAAGGACTTTGATGTAATTGAGGAGTTAGTAGCCACTGGCACCACAATAGGTTGGTTGATATGAAAAGCTGACACAAACTTTGGAAGGAACTGCTGACGTGTTCGAAGCTCAGCTCTATCTTCATGTAAGATCAAGTAGGGGCTCGACATACGTCTAGCAGAACCTAAAGCCAACAAAGTGACAGCCTTCCACGTGAGAAACTTGACCTCAACCTCCTGTAGAGGCTTGAACCAATCCGATTGGAGGCACTGTAACACCACGTTAAGATCCCAGGGTGCCGTAGGTGGCACAAACGGAGGCTGGATGTGCAGAACCCCTTTCAAGAAAGTCTGAACCTCAGGGAGGGAAGCCAGTTGTTTCTGGAAGAAAGTGGATAAGGCCGAAATCTGGACCTTTATGGATCCCAAACTCAGGCCCATATCCACACCTGCTTGCAGGAAGAGTAGAAAACGTCCCAGTTGAAACTCCACCGTAGGAAACTTCTTGGATTCACACCAAGATACAAACTTTTTCCAAATGCGATGGTAATGTTTAGACATTACTCCTTTCCTAGCCTGTATCAGGGTAGGAATAACCTTGTTCGGAATGCCCTTCCGAGCTAATATCTGGCGTTCAACCACCATGCCGTCAAACGTAGCCGTGGTAAGTCTTGAAAAGCGAACGGCCCCTGTTGCAGCAGGTCCTCCCGAAGAGGAAGATGCCTTGGATCTTCCAGCAGTAGAGCCAGAAGATCTGCGTACCAAGCCCTTCTTGGCCAGTCTGGAGCAATGAGGATTGCCTGAACTCTTGTTCTCTTTATGAGTTTTAGAATCCTTGGAATGAGTGGAAGTGGAGGAAACACGTACACTGATTGGAACACCCACGGAGTCACCAGGGCGTCCACCGCCACTGCTTGCGGGTCTCTAGACCTGGAACAGTACCTCCGAAGCTTCTTGTTGAGACGGGAGGCCATCTATCTATATATTTGAGGTACACCCCAAAGATTTGTCACCTCCGTGAATACCTCGGGATGGAGGCCCCACTCTCCTGGATGGAGATAGTCCGCTTCCCAGTTGTCCACTCCCGGAATGAAGATTGCTGACAGCGCCAATGCGTGCCTTTCTGCCCAGAGGCTGATTCTTTTTACCTCTAACATTGCAGCTCTGCTCTTCGTTCCGCCCTGTCGGTTTATGTAGGACACTGTTGTTACATTGTCTGACAGCACCTGAATGGCCCGATCTTGTAGAAGATGTGCCGCTTGTAGAAGACAGTTGTACACGGCTCTTAGTTCCAGAATGTTGATTGGAAGAATAGATTCTAGACTTGACCACCTTCCTTGGAAGGTCTCCCCTTGGGTAACTGTGCCCCAACCTCAGACTTGCTACCGTGGTTAGAAGGATCCAGTTCAGAATCCCGAACCTGCGGCCCTCTAGAAGGTGAGCAATTGTAGGCACCACAGGAGTGAAATCCTGGCTTTTGGCGACAGACGTATCCTCTGGTGTATGTGCAGATGAGATCCCGACCACTTGTCCAGAAGATCGAGTTGGAAGAACCGTGCATGAAATCTTCCGTACTGAAGAGCCTCGTAGGAGGCAACCATCTTCCCCAGAAGGCAAATGCACTGATGAACCAATACCCGGGTAGGCTTCAGGACATCCCGGACCATAGCTTGGATCACCAACGCCTTTTCCACAGGTATAAATACCCTCTGCACTTCCGTGTCGAGGATCATCCCCAGGAAAGACAATCTCCTTGTCGGCTCCAAATGTGATTTTGGAAGATTTAGGATCCATCCATGTTCCCTGAGCAGTCAAGTCGTGAGAGCAATGAACTGCAATAACCTTTCCCTGGAAGATGCCTTTATCAGCAGATCGTCCAGATAAGGAATTACATTCACCCCCTGCCTGCAGAGGAGAATCATCATCTCTGCTATTACCTTGGTGAACCCCCCCGGTGCTGTGGAGAGGCTGAATGGCAGTGCCTGGAACTGACAGTGACAGTCCAACAGCGCAAATCTGAGATAAGCCTGGTGTGGTGGCCAAATCGGAATGTGGAGGTACGCATCCTGGATGTCCAAGGACACCAGAAACTCCCCCTCCTCCCCTCCTCCAACCCTGAGATCACCGCTCTCAGAGACTCCATTTTGAACTTGAATTCCCTCAGATAAGGGTTTAGCGACTTCAGGTTCAGAATAGGCCTGACCGAACCATCCGGTTTCGGTACCACAAACAGGTTTGAATAGTAACCCTGGTTTACCAGATGAGGTGGAACTGGAACAAATACATCTGACCTTTCCAATTTGTGAATGGCTTCATGAAGGACAGCCCTTTCTGTCAGCAAAGCTGGCAGGCCTGATTTGAAGAACCTGTGGGGTGGGAGCTCTTGAAACTCCAGTTTGTACCCCTGGGACACAATATCCTGTACCCAGGGATCCAGAACGGACGACACCAAGACGTGACTGAAACGTCTGAGCCTCGCTCCCACCTGCCCGTTCTCCAGGCAGGGAGGTCCAACGTCATGCTGAGGATTTAGAGGACCCAGAGGCAGGTTTCCGGTCTTGGGAACCTGCCAATGACGTTTTTTTGGATTTTGCCCGCCCACTTCTGAAGAAAGTGGTAGGAGTATTGGACTTTTTAGCTTTTGCAGACCGAAAGGACTGCACAGAGGTCATAGAAAAAGGTTTCTTCGCCGTCTGAGAGGAGAAAGGTTGACTTACCAGCGGTTGCTGTGGAGATCCACGCATCCAATGCTTCCCCAAATAGAGCCTGACCTGTGAAGGGTTGGTTCTCCACACTTCTCCTACAGAAGCGTCTACTATAGGCGGGTTTTCCCACTTTTTCCTAACATCCTCAGGGAAAGAAAAAGCCACAAGAACCCTCTTTGGAATCTGGAATTTTTTTCTCTGGATTTTCCCAGGATTTTTCAAAACAGGATTTTGATACCTACCGGTAAATCCTTTTCTCCTAGTCCGTAGAGAATGCTGGGGTCCACTACATGACCATGGGGTATAGACGGTTCCGCAGAAGCCATAGGCACTCCTAAGACTTTTCAATGGGTGTGAACTGGTTCCTCCCTCTATGCCCCTCCTCCAGACCTCAGTTGTAGGAAATGTGCCCAGGGAGACGGACATTTCGACGAAAGGATTTACTTTAAACTAGTGGTGAGATACATACCAGCTCACACCTCAACCATGCCGCACAACATGGCATTCAACAGAACACACGCCAACAGGCATGAACCAATTACAGCAACATGCTGAAACGAATATAACACAACTTGTGTAACTCTAATAACAAAACTGCAGGTAAAGTACGCACTGGGACGGGCGCCCTGCGTCCTCTACGGACTAGGAGAAAAGGATTTATCGGTAGATATCAAAATTCTGTTTTCTCATACGTCCTAGAGGATGCTGGGGTCCACTTCATGACAATGGGGTTTATACCAAAGCTCCGGTACGGGCGGGAGAGTGCAGATGACCCTGCAGCACCGATTGACCGAACATGAGGTCTTCATCGGCCAAGGTGTCAAACTTGTAGAATGTAGCAAGTGTGTTTGACCCCGAACAAGTAGCTGCTCGGCAAAGTTGCAATGTCGAGACCCCCCGGGCAGCCGCCAAGGATGAGCCCACCTTCCTAGTGGAATGGGCCTTCACCGACGTCGGTAACGGCAATCCAGCCGTAGTATGAGCGTGCTGAATCGTACTTATGATCCAACGCGCAATAGTCTGCTTGGAAGCAGGACACCCAATCTTGTTGGGAGCATACAGGACAAACAAAGACTCTGTTTTCCGTATTTGAGCTGTTCTAGCGACATAAATCTTCAAAGACCTAACCACATCTTGAGACTTTGACTCAGTGAACATGTCAGTAACTACTGGCACCACAATAGGTTGGTTTATGTGGAAAGATGAAATCACCTTCGGAAGAAAATGTTGACAAGTCCTCAACTCTGCCCTATCTTCATGGAAGATCAGGTAAGGGCTCTTGTGAGACAAGGCCCCCAATTCAGACACCCGCCGCGCGGATGCCAATGCATCACCACTTTCCAAGTGAGAAACTGCAACTCTACCTCTTGTAGAGGCTCAAACCAAACTGATTGAAGGAACTGCAACACCACGTTAAGGTCCCATGGTGCCACTGGAAGCACAAATGGAGGCTGGATGTGCAGAACCCCTTTCACGAAGGTCTGTTTAGGAAGAACACTGACAAAGCAGAAATCTGGACCTTGATTGATCCCAATCGTAGGCCCGCCTCCACACCAGCCTGCAGAAAATGGAGAAAACGTCCCAACTCAAACTCTTCCATAGGAGCCTTCTTGGATTCACACCAACACACATTTTCTCCAAATACGGTGGTAATGTTTCAACGTTACTCCTTTCCTGGCCTGAATAAGGGTGGGGATGACTTCCTTGGGAATACCCTTTCGGGCTAGTATCCGGCGCTCAACAGCCATGCCGTCAAACGTAGCCGCGGTAAGTCTTGATACACGCACGGCCCCTGCTGCAGCAGGTCCTCGCGAAGAGGAAGAGGCCGAGGATCTTCTATGAGCAATTCCTGAAGATCTGGGTACCAAGTCCTCCTTGGCCAGTCTGGGGCAATGAAGATTGCTCAAACTCTTGTTCTTCTTATGATCCTGAGCACTTTTGGGATCAGCGGAAGTGGAGGGAAGACATTCACCGACCGAAACACCCACTGGGCCACCAGCGCATCCTCTGCTATTGCTTGAGGGTCTCTCGACCTGGAACAATATCTCTGAAGCTTCTTGTTAAGACGAGATGCCATCATGTCTACTTGAGGAACTCCCCAAAGACTTGTCACCTCTGTGAAGACTTCTTGGTGTAGGCCCTACTCTCCTGGATGGAGATCGTGTCTGCTGAGGAAGTCTGCTTCCCAGCTGTCTACTCCCGGAATGAAAATTGCCAACAGAGCCTTTACATGTCTTTCTGCCCAGAGGAGGATCTTCGTCACCTCTGCCATTGCCGCTCTGCTTTTCGTTCCGCCCTGCCTGTTTATGTACGCGACTGCTGTTACATTGTCCGACTGGATCTGCACGGGATGATCTTGAAGATGATGTACCGCTTGTTGAAGGCCGTTGTAAATGACTCTCAATTCCAGCACGTTTATGTGAAGGCAGGCTTCCTGACTTGACCATATTCCCTGGAAGCTTTCTCCCTGAGTGACAGCTGCCCAGCCTTGGAGACTTGCATCCGTGGTTACCAGGAGCCAGTCCTGAATCCCGAACCTGCGTCCCTCTAGTAGGTGAGAACTGTGTAGCCACCACAAGAGCGAAATACTGGCTTTTGATGACAGGATTATCTTCCGGTGCATGTGTAGGTGGGATCCCGACCACTTGTCCAACAGGTCCCACTGGAACACCCTGGCATGAAACCTGCCAAACTGTATGGCCTCGTAGGCCGCCATCATCTTCCCCAACAACCGAATGCACTAATGGATCGACACACTCGATGGTTTCAATATCTGTTTTACCATTTTCTGGATTTTCAGAGCCTTTTCCACCGGAAGAAATACTCTCTGAACTTCTGTGTCCAGAATCATACCGAGAAAAGAATCTGGTCATCGGTTCCAACTGTAACTTTGGATAATTTTGTAACAACTGCTCCCTGGATCTCGCCTTTATCAGGAGATTGTCTAGATAAGGAATTATATTGACTCCTTTTTGACGCAGGAGAACCATCATCTCCGCCATCACCTTGGTGAATATCCTCGGCGCCGTGGATAGACCGAAAGGTAACGTCTGGAATTGCTAATGGCAATTCTGAACCGCGAATCTCAGATAAGCCTGGTGAAGAGGATAAATGGGAACATGCAGATAAGCATCTTTTATGTCTACAGACACAATGTAGTCCCCCTCCTAGAGACTGGAAATCACTGCCTTCAGTGATTCCATTTTGAACTTGAATTGTTTCAAGTAGAGATTCAGATTTTTCAGGTTTAGGATCGGTCTGACCGAGCCATCCGGCTTCGGAACTACAAAAAGGCTTGAATAAAACCCCTCCCCTTGTTGTGACAAAGGTACCAGGACTATGACCTGGTCCTGACATAATTTTTGGATTGCCGCTGTTACTGCTTCCCTTTCTGGAAGAGAAGCTGGCAAGGTCGATTTGAAAAAAAATCAGCATGGGGGAATGTCTTGAAACTCCAGCTTGTATCCCTGGGACACTATTTGCAACACCCAGGGATCCAGGCCAGACAGAATCCAACCTTGGCTGAACAGTTTGAGACGTGCCCCCACCCGAGCGGCCTCCCGCAAAGGAGCCCAGCGTCATGCTGAAGATTTGGCAGAAGTAGGAGTAGACTTCTGCTCCTGGGAACCTGAAGCTGCTGTGGACTTCTTTCCCTTTCCCCTACCCGCAAAGAAGGGGGAACCTCTCGCTTTTTTGTATTTATTGGGCCGAAAGGACTGCATGTGCGGGTGATGTGTCTTTTTTGCCGGTGCAGGCGCAGAGGGCAAAAATGTCGACTTACCTGCGGTAGCCGCCGAGACTAACGCATCCAGTCCATCGCCAAATAAGGCCTCACCTTTATATGGGAGAGCCTCCATATTTCTTTTGGAATCTGCATCCGCGTTCCACTGGCGAATCCACAACGCCCGCCGAGCCAATACTGCCATGGTAGCGGCCTGTGAACTCAAGAGTCCAATATCTTTAATCGCTTCTAGCATGTATGCGGCAGCGTCTTTGATATTCCCTAACTTAAGGAGTATCTCATCTTTATCAATCGTGTCAATTTCTGATGACACGCTTTCTGACCATTTTTCAATAGTGCGACTCACCCACGCGCAAGCAATTGTGGGCCTGAGCAGCGTACCATTGGCAACATAAATGGTTTTCAATGTAGTTTCCATCTTTCGCTCTACAGGCTCTTTTAGTAAAGCCGTGCCAGGTGCAGGGAGAATTACCTTCTTTGTCAACCTGGACAGTGCACTGTCTAACACAGGGGGTGACTCCCATTTTTTCCTGTCCTCCACCGGGAAAGGATAAGCTATCTGAATTCTCTTGGGAATACGAAATTTCTTTTCGGTATTCACCCACATCCCTTCAAAGAGTGTATTAAACTCGTGGGAAGGAGGGAAAGTGACCTTAGATTTCTTTTCTTTATAGAAATAAGCCTTCTCCTGAGGTACAGGAGTGGCTTCCGTGACTTCCAGAACTTCCCTTATAGCCACAATCATATATTGTATATTTTTTGCCAATTTATGATCTATTTCTCTGGAGTCACTATCGTCGACACAAGCATCAGTGTCCGTGTCGGTATCAGTATTCACAATATTCGCAAATGGTCTCTTATGTGACCCAGAGGGGTCGCCTGCGGATGGAAGAACAGAGCCCTGAAAAATCACATCCTCCACAGATTTTCTCCAGCACTCAGTATGAGATTCAGACTTATCTAATCTCCTATTGATATGATGCATACTATCACGTATTTCTTTCACCCATGCAGGCTCTTGGTGTGCCGGCAGCGCCACCACATTACACTTCTGTGTCCCTAAAATGGTTCTGACATGTCTTACACACGTGTACAACACACACAGACACACTGGGACTTATAGGGGACAGACCCACAGTAAAATCTGTCAGAGGGACACAGTTCAGGAGCAGCCAGTTCACAACCCCAGCGCCAGTATCTAATGCCTGTGAACACAGAATGCCCACTGACATGCAGTGCTTTTTACACAGTAAAACACACTTGTAAAGCACCAAATTCGCTTGTCCCCCCCCCCCCGTTTTGCATCCTGATACTTGTAGTCAGAAGTGAAGGAGGGCCAGCGATGTCTCTGCAGCCAGAGGAGAAAGAAAATGGCACTGAGCAGTGTGCTGGCTGCCTGAGGAAGAAGCTCCGCCCTTTTTACCTCAGAAACTTGTCATAATATTTATACTGGCGGGGGTAGAGCTGTGCCTGGGCATCTTATGCCCCCTTTTCGCCAATTTATAGAGGTGTTTTTGCTGCCCAGGGAGTGCCCCCCCCCCCTGCAGTGCCTGTGTGTGGGGGCAGCAATGGCGCGCTGCGATCCCGCCAGCCGCGCTGTACCTCAGCCGCCACTTTTCTTGATAGAAGATCTGTCTTCTTCTACTCACCTGTCTTCTGACTTCTGGCTCTGTGAGGAGGGTGACGGCGTGCTGTGGGAGTGAGCATCTAGACACGGCTAGCGTTCAGTACCCTTCAGGAGCTAATGGTGTCCTGTCAGCTAGAAGCAGAGCCATGAAACTCTTCAGGAAGTTGGTTCCTACTTCTGCCCCCTCAGTCTCACGAAGCAGGGAGTCTGTTGCCAGCAGTTCTCCCTGAAAACAAAAAACCTAACAAGTCTTTTCAGAGAAAATCAGAAGAGCTCCTCAGAGTGCATCCAGTCTGCCTGGGCACATTTCTAAAACTGAGGTCTGGAGGAGGGGCATAGAGGGAGGAGCCAGTTCACACCCATTGAAAAGTCTTAAGAGTGCCCATGGCTCCTGCGGAACATTCTATACCCCATTGTCATGAAGTGGACCCCAGCATCCTCTAGGACGTATGAGAAATAATGCGATTAATTCCTTAGACGCATGGAAGGTCAGGGAGGCCTTCTTATTGTCTGTAATGTAAGCCTACTCTACCTGGTGGTTTGTCAGTAATGTGTAACACATCCCTAATAGCCTCAATCATGAGTTGTACCCCTCTTGCCAGGGAAGCCTCACCACCACCACCCCACCACCCCTCGCATATCCGCATCACCCACTGCCGTGTCAGAGTCAGTGCCCGTGTCAACCTGCATAATCTGAGCAAGCGCACGTTTCTTGGATACACCAGGGGATTTTGAGGTAGTGGGGACAGAACCAGACAAAACCTCCACAGAATGTTTTAAAATCTGTGATTCAGTCTCATAATGCGCAATCCTAGTAGAAATCTGGGATATCATTCCCTTAATAGAAGCTACCCACTGGGGCTCGGCTTCGGAAGGAGACAAAACATTACATTCCTGTGTACATGGAATGGATTCCTCTGGAGAAGATACATATTCTGTCACACAAGACACAGAGTCCCTGGACATGGTTATGTGAGAAATTTGCATACACACACACACACACACAGGAAAATGTCAGACAGTTTCCCCCAAGTACCTTCAGAGAAACACAGACCTTGGAGCCAGCACACACAGCGCCCCAGTAGGCAGTTATAGAAGAAATACCTGAAGATGACTGTGTACCCTTAATAGAACTACACAGTATTAGACAGTCTCCCCCCTCTTCTACAACCCCCTTGGTACCACACAGGATAGCTGGAGTCGTGGAGGGTCAGCGCTCCCTGTCAGCATCTCAGCGTGTGGCTCTGCAGGGAGAAAATGGCGCTGGTGAGCTACTGGGTCCGCACTGAGAAGCTCCACCCTCAAACATGGCGCGTCTTCCCGCACTTTGGATGTTTATACTGGCCTGAAGTAATGGCGCTAGCAGTAGTACATATGTCCCTGATTGCCTGAGTGAGCAGTTTTGTAGGGTATAGCGCTGGCCAAGGGCGCCCCCCACAGCGCCGCACCTGTGTACCGCTGAGCCTCCGGAGCGCAGTGTCAGTACTGCGCTCCCACCCTTTTGCCGCCATACACACCGGCTTCCCGTTTGTCGGGTCACCGGTGACACACTCACCACCGCGATCTTCTGGCTCTGTTAGGGGGTGTCGGCATGCTGCGGGAGTGAGCGTTCGCCTCGGGGGCCAACGATCAACACCCTCAGGAGCTCAGCGTCCTGTCAGCTGAGATAGTGGCCATTAACCTCTGAGGGTTGGACACTACTCTCTCCCTAAGTCCCACGAAGCAGGGAGGCTGTTGCCAGAAGCCTCCCTGTGCCTAATACTCTTTAAAAAAACAAAGAAGCTCTAGGAGCTCCCCTAGCTGTGACCGGCTCCTCCTACATTTTCTAAACTGGGTTTGATAGGAGGGGCATAGACGGAGGAGCCAGCCCACACTATCAAAGTCTTAAAGTGCCCATGGCTCCTAGTGGACCAGTCTATTCCCCATGGTACTAATATGGACCCCAGCATCCTCTAGGACGTAAGAGAAAATTAAGGTATCTTTTCATATGCAGGAGCTGTAAATAGTCAGCGTACAACACTTTTGTACAGATTTATCAAGCATTGGAGAGTGATATATTGCACGGTGATAAAAGTACCAGTCAGCTCCTAACTGTCATTTTTCAAACACAGCCTGTAACATGGCAGTTAGGAGCTGGTTGGCTGGTACTTAGTCACCGTGCAATTTATCAAGGCTTGATAAATGAGGTCCTCGCTGTTTAAAATGTGATTGTAATCGGAGCAGAGTTTCTTCTTTAATCCAACACATCTTCAAATGTTCACTCTCAATGGTTTCAGGTAAGTATGAACACCCCCCCCCCTCCCCCCCACCTCCCCAGAAAAAAAGGGGGGGTGACCATACAAACTTATCAGTATAAAAAATATTTTTTATTCACACACAAGACCCATAGCTGGGCTATTTTACAAGAACAAAAAAAATTCAGACGATGAATACAAAGAAAAAAAAAGGGGGAACACACCAGAAACGTATTTTTTTTATACTGATAATCAATCAGGTATACAGGCAATACTATCTGGATCTTTAGTAAGTATCCAAAATACCTCCCCAGATAAATCCATGAGATTGATTGCAGAGAATATCTCAACAATCCAGACCCCCCCCCCCCCCCTCCCCAAACCCCTCCCCACCCCCTGCCAAACACCTCTTCTGCATATTTAAGATAGACCACAGGCATTCCTTCTTGAATTTCCAGCTGTTTATTTACAGTATTTGTGGAGGTGCCATAAATTCAATATTGTTAAATGCCCTCCTCAGAATTTTTCAATAATGAAATTAAGAGTCGTGATTCTCGAATAAACATGAAGTTTGATCATTTCTTCCCTGCACAACACCACGTGCAGACCATTGAATAGGACTGTTCTTTTCCAATGGTGCTCTTGGGAGGTGTATACTCTATAACAACTACTTTCAAGATCCATACATCCGTCATCATGGTCCATTTCACAGAAAATCTTGTGATCCTGCCTACAGAAGAAAATTCTTCTAGAGCATAGGTTCTCAAACTCGGTCCTCAGGACCCCACACAGTGCATGTTTTGCAGGTTTCCTCACAGAATCACAAGTTAAATAATTAGCTCCACCTGTGGACCTTTTACAATGTGTCATTGAGTAATTAATACACCTGTGCACCTGCTGAGTTACCTGCAAAACATGCACTGTCTGGGGTCCTGAGGACCGAGTTTGAGAACCTGTGCTCTAGAGCATCACCCGGTGGAAAACCAAATATCTATTTGTCTCTTGAGCCAAACTACCTGCCTTGAGGCTCCTCTGTGAAATTTGCTTCTCCCAGACCTGTGATACTTGATCTCTCTAACATTTCTGTAGGGACTAGATCTACTTTTAACACTGAAAAGTTGTGCTGACCATGCTCACCAGT
The DNA here is from genome assembly GCF_028390025.1 of Pseudophryne corroboree. Lineage (NCBI taxonomy): Eukaryota > Metazoa > Chordata > Amphibia > Anura > Myobatrachidae > Pseudophryne > Pseudophryne corroboree. Next base: position 415,979,357 of record NC_086447.1, on the reverse strand, counting down.
TCTAGGGGAATCATACATGTTTTTCTAGTTTAAAATATAATCAGTCTAGTTTTTATTTGGCCTTACAAGTCAGCATGGAAGGCTCTGTGGCATGAGGAGATCAAGAAAAGAAAAAGGATTCAAATTTGCAAGTAAGATTTTATAACCGAATGTTATGGTGAATGTGCATGCCACAAGTCAATGTACTGAGACTTCCTTAATTAGGATGAAAATTGTACAACACAACCTTAGTTAACATACTCCCAGCATATAATGGGGGTTATTCTGACCCGTTCGCATGCAGCGGTTGTTCGCTGCGGTGCGAACGGGTCAGAACTGCGCACGCGCGCCGTTGCCCGGCGACAGACGTCGCCAGGCAAAGGAGCGCCTAGTGTGAAGAAAAGACGCAGCGCTGAACGGAAACAAGATTGACAGCGGAAAGGCGGTCCGGGGCGGATACTCACCGTTGGAGGCCGTTTTCAGGGAGAGCTAAGAAGAAGCAGGCGCATCCAGCGGAATGGAGGGCAGATGTCTGACGTCAGGACCAGAATCTTCATCGCTGTATCCGTCGCACTGGGTAAGTAGCTGCAGGACTGGTCTTGTTTTGCCAGAAAATGTTTAAGCATAGCAGGGCTGCACAAGCGATCGCAGCCCTGCTATGCTAAAATACACTCCCCCCATAGGTGGGAATTAGTTGATCGCATCAGCAGCAAAAAGTTGCTGGCTGCGATCAACTCCGAATGACCCCCAATATGCTTACACATGCTGAGCTTTACAGAGAAGAAGAAAAAATAACAGTGAAATATATACGTTATGGTAAGAACTTACCGTTGATAACGTGATTTCTCTTATGTCCACAGGTATCCACAGGATAACATTGGGATATAGTTGCGCGATAGCGGAAATGGCACCAACACGGTCACGAGCTTTCTGGCCTCCCAGGATGCATTGGGGCCTTCACCATATAGTCACGCCCCCTGACTCAGTCAAATCAGTTCTTTCCACAGCGATTTTAGGCAGGAACATCAGGCAGAGACCTGTTTAGGCGATAAGAACACACATGCACACCCTTCCACACAAGAAGGAAGAGGTTTTAGTGATTGTCTAGATCCTCAAATCAGATGCGTCAGGGTGGGATCCCTGTGGATATAAGAGAAATCACGTTATCAACGGTAAGTTCTTACCATAACGTACATTTCTCTGGCTGGGTCCACAGGATTATCCACAGGATAACATTGGGATTCCCAAAGCCATTTTAATGGTGGAGACGCTCCTGATTGCACAGGAGGACCTTTCGCCCGAAATCTGCGTCATGAGAGGCAAAAGTATCCAAGGCATAATGTCTGATGTATGTGTTTATGGAAGACCATGTGGCTGCCTTACATATCTGTTCAGCTGAAGCACCCTGTTGTGCTGCCCAAGAAGGACCTACCTTACGTGTAGAGTGTGCAGAGACATTAGCCGGAATAGGGAGATCTGTATGAGAATAAGCTTCTGATATTACCATTCGGAGCTATCTCTCCAGCGTCTGTTTACTAACAGGCCATCCTCTTCTATGGAATCCGTAGAGGATGAAGAGAGAATCTGTTTTTCTGATGGTACTAGTACGATCTATGTAGATTCTTAAGGCTTGGACTACGTCCAGCGACGCTTCTCCCGCAGATAGTCCGATACCTGAAAAGCTGGGACTACAATCTCTTCATTCAGGTGAAACTTTGATACCACCTTTGGAAGATAACTAGATCTCGTTCTGAGAACTGCTCTGTCTGGAAAAATACTCAGGAAAGGAGACTTACACAATAATGCTCCTAAATCTGACACTCTTCTGGCTGACGCTATTGCCAGTAAAAAAAGCACTTTAGCCGTTAACCATTTAGGATCTGCTCTCTTAAGTGGTTCAAACAGAGGACTCTGGAGAAATGTAAGAACTAAATTCAAATCCCAGGGAGCTGCAGGAGGAACAAATGGAGGTTGTATATGTACTACTCCCTGAAAAAAGGTACGTACATCCTGTAAATCAGCAATCTTTCGCTGAAACCATACAGTTAACGCTGATACTTGAACTCTCAAGGAAGCAACTTTCAAACCTTTATCCAATCCTGCTTGGAGGAAATCCAAAATCCTGGACACTTTAAAAGATCTTGGATTGAAATTTTTTCCAGTACACCAATGAATATAGGCTTGCCATATTCTATGATACACACGGGCCGAAGAAGGCTTTCTTGCTCTGAGCATAGTTTGGATTACCTGAATAGAAAACCCTTTACCCTCTAAGATAGAGGTTTCAACAGCCACGCCGTCAAAGACAGGCGATCCAGATGACTGTGACAACAAGGACCCTGCATTAGCAGATCTGGACGTTGAGGGAGCAGTATCGGTGCTTCCATGGACATCCTCAGTAGATCTGTGTACCAATGCCTTCTTGGCCAAGCTGGAGCTATTAGAATTATTGCTCCTTTTGCTTGATTTATTTTTCTCACGACTCTGGGTAACAGAAATATTGGAGGGAACAGATACGCCAGTTGAAACCTCCATTCTACTGACAGTGCGTCTACAAGGACCGCTCCTGGGTCCCTTGTTCTCGATCCGTACCTTGGAACTTTGTTGTTTAGACGAGATGCCATGAGATCTATCTCTGGTAGACCCCATCTGTTCACTATTGTCTGAAACACTTCTGGGTGTAATGCCCATTCGGTTTCCTGAATGGTGTGTCGACTGAGAAAATCTGCTTCCCAGTTCAGTACACCCAGGACAAATACTGCTGACAATGCTGGGAGATGGAGTTCTGCCCATCTTAGAATGGGAGCTACTTCCTCCATCAGTCTCTTGCTGCGAGTTCCTCCCTGATGATTGAGGTACGCTACTGCCGTCGCATTGTCTGAGCGAATCTGGACTGGTCTTCCTTGCAGACTGTCCTTTGCCTGAACTAGAGCCAAGTAAATGGCCCTTATTTCTAACAGATTTACTGGCAGGCGACTTTCCCTTGCGGTCCATTTTCCCTGGAACCACAGGCTTCCGAGTGCCGCCCCCCAGCCTTGCAGGCTGGCATCTGTTGTCAGGACTTGCCACTCTTTTATCCAACAGGGTCTCCCCTTGTTTAAATGGTCTGTCTGTAGCCACCACGCTAGAGACCTTTTTACGTTTACTGGAAACTTTATCATCTGCTTTTTTATCGTCTGATGATCCCCATTCCATTTGGTCAGAATAAGGTGCTGCAATGGTCTGGAGTGGAATTGTGCAAATTCCAGCATGTCGAAGGTTGATACCATCAGACCTAACAGTCGCATTGCTGCATGGACTGACATTGTCTGGGCTTGCAACGCTTCCTGAGCCATGACCTGCACCTTGACTATCTTTTTCTCTGGTAAGAGAACTTTCTGTAGGTCTGAATCCAATATGGCCCCCAAATGAACCATCCGCTGTGACGGATTCAGGGACGACTTTTCCCAATTTATGAGCCAAGGTGTCTCTGTAAACAAACTATCGTCTGTTGAAGATGGCTCAACAGTAAATCTTGCGATTGTGCTAAGATTAACAGGTCGTCGAGGTATGGGAATATTCTTATCCCCTGTTTGCGCAGACAAGCTGCCATTACCACCATGATCTTGGTAAACACCCTGGGTGCTGTTGCTAGCCCGAAGGGCAAGGCTTGGAACTGAAAATGTACCTGGAGGATGGCAAACCTGAGGTAACACTGATGCGACAGTGCTATAGGCACATGTAGGTAAGCATCCCGCACATCCAGAGATACCATGTAATCTCCCGGTTCCATAGCCAACATTATGGAGCGTAGCGTCTCCATGTGGAACTTCGGGATCCAAATGTATTTGTTCAACATTTTCAGATTGAGAATTGGTCGATATGACTTCTGGATTAGAAATAGATTGGATTAAAACCCCTGCCCCTTTGTGATGGAGGTACTGGGACAATCACAACTGACTGCAGTCATTTTTAGACTGCTTCTTGCAGGGCATTGGCCTTCGACTCTATACGAGACGGGCTGGTGCAAAAAAATCTTTGAGGAGGCTGCCTCCTGAATGGGAACCCATACCCCTGAGATACTACCTTCTGCACCCAAGCATCTGCTGTTGACTGTTGCCATATGTGTGCAAAATGAAGGAGTCGGCCCCCAACCATGGAATCCTCCAGGCGGAGGCCCGTCTCTTCAGGCTGACGGTTTCTATTCAGGCTTGGAAGCTGGCTTTTTGCTAGCCCACTGCTTCCTACCCCTAGATTTAAACTGGGGTTGCTTAGGCTCCTCTTTATCTTTCGCTTTGCTTTGCCAACGAAATGAGCGAAATTTTAAACCCTTAGTCCAGGGGTGGGGAACCTTTTTTCTACCAAGGGCCATTTGGATATTTATAAAAACCTTCCGGGGGCCATACAAAAATTATCAACTTAAAAATTAGCCTGCCCCCAGTAGATATGCCCCAGTAGATATGACCCCTAGTAGCGCCGCTTACAGACACACATTAAAAGAAAGAAAAAACACAATACTCACCAGCCACGCTCCTGCTTCCGGACCCTTGCCCTCTGCCTTGCTGCCCACTCCTCAGAGTTATGGGAGAGACGTCATGACATCTCTCCCATAGCACCGCACAGGCACACACGTACACTGCCAGAGCCAGAAGCCGGAGCTCAGGAGTGAGCTCCTACCTCCAGCTGCCGCTGAGGGGAAGAAGCCGGGCGCCCGCTAGTAACAAAATCTCAGTGGGCGCCCGGCATCTACCTTGGTTAGGTGAGCCTGGGAGGGCCAGATCAAGTGGCTTTGAGGACCTTATACGGCCCGCGGGCCTGAGGTTCCCCACCCCTGCCTTAGACTTAGGGTTATAGGTAGCCGGAAATCTGACCTTTTTTGATTCAGCCTCTGATTCTAGGACATCCGATAAAGGTTTTCCAAATAATATATTACCAACGAAAGGCAATGCTTCCAATTCTTTCTTGGATTCCTCATCTGCCTTCCAGGTACGTAGCCAAACTGCTCTGCGAGCGATTACTGTCAAGGCTGAAGCTTTAGAAGCAACTGTACCTACATGAATTGCTGCTTCTTCCAAGTACTGGGCAGATTGTCTTAAACGGCAAAAAACGATCCTCTTGCTCCCTAGTAGGAGAAGGGATGTCATTCTCTAGTTCCTCTATCCATTCGCCCATTGCCTTTGCTACCCAGGTCGAAGCCGTAGCAGGTCTTACCACTGCTCCTACTAGAGAAAATATATTTTTCAAAAGGCTATCTACCCTTCTGTCTGTGACATCATTTAGTGAGGTAGATGACAGTGGTAAAGCAGATTTATGCACAAGTCACAGAACATGTGCATCTACTTTTGGAGGAACTTCTCTTTTCAAACAATCCACAGCTGGGAATGGATAATAAGAATCCCATCTTTTAGGACCCTTATACTTTATACTGGGCTCCGCCCAAGATTCATCCATCATTTCCGTCAGCTCATCTGACGCTGGGAATTCAGCCTGCCCTGATTTTGTTCGTTTAAATACAGGTGCTTTAGCTTTTAACACTGTCTTGGCTGGCTCTTCCAACGAGAGAACAGCCTTCACAGCATTAATAAGATCAGCTACATCTTCTGAACTAAAACTCTGCGACTGATCATCATACGGAGTATTCGAATTTACTGCATCATCATCCGTTGTATCATCTTGTGTAGTCTGCCACACAGACGTATCTGTCTTAGTCTTACCTGTCCCTTGGTTGTAGAGGCTACTGGAACAAGCCATAGGAAGGGAGCTGCATGTATGGGTTCATAGTGTAACCGAACCCTTGAGGTGGTGCTACCGGAGTTAACTTGTCCACTATAGAAGATAGAGTCTTTGCGAACATATTCCATGGTGGCTCTGTTGGTGGTTGAACCAACTCCTGTTTTTTACTTCGCTGAAAAGTGAAACAGTTTGCACACAAACCCTCATAAGTGACCAATTGATTCATATCAATTACCCCTGACTTACAAGATAAGCATGTTAGGGCTGTAGGAGTGCTTGATAAATTCTCCTCATCACTTTTACCGCTCACAGACATGGTAATAATCTGTTATTGACTACACAATTTGTGACTGAAAATCACCCTATATGCAAGTATATAGAGGTGAGATCAATCTGACCACAGTGCACCTGATTTGAGGGTCAGAACAGGACTGACATTACACAGAAAAGTCAGCACACATACTAGCAGTCAGTCACATGTTAAAGCATTTAGACATTGTCATATGAGAATACAACCTCCATAACAACTTATACATAAGCAGGAAAATTGTACTTCTGTTTTTAACTTGTTCTTTTTTCAACATAACATGCAGAAAACACAGTAATATACAGGTCTCATATGCAATAGGTACTAAAAATGAACAATTCATACTAAGAAGTAGAGAGAATTTTTAGTACTGTATACCCTGCCTCCGGAGAGCGGGATACAGGGAGACTCACCACACTTCCATATCCAAGCAAATACGCTTGTAAGACGCTGAGTGGATTCAGACGCTACTGATGTACACTACCGCTCTTGATAACTGATGACGGACACGGACGCTGAGCGACTTCCACGTGTATGCAGACGCTAAGGCCTGCGACTCGGTCTGGGCGGGATCTCTAGTGTACACAACCGCAGTATCTAAGCTGCGACAGAGTACCCTCGTGGTAGCGTCTGAGCCGGAAGTGAGGTCATTCAGTTCATGAAACGAGAGACGCTCGGAAACTGGCCATGAACTCGGAGGGGCGGCCAGGAGAGCGTCTGAATCCCCCTGTTGACTTAAACTCCCAGGATCACGGCCTCTACCTAGTCCTGGCGCCTATGATCCCCGGAGCGTAGCGCTGTCGCACTCGAGATGTTCGGCGCATCAACACACTGTTTGTAGTCTCCACCAAATCAGTGTAGCTGTGTCCTGACCCCTCTAGTAAGAGGAAGTCCATAGACTCACCGTCTCCCCATGCTCCGGCCACAGCCTGGTTACGTCTGCTGGACCTGCTAGAACATCCGACACAGACGCCCGTCGAGACAGCACTAATACCCGAAGGTAAGCGTTGTTTCGACCCGGTGGGGAGTTGTTGGAGCAACTCTTTCTAGTATGCGTTTAAGACGCTGTTAAGAGAAGTCGCTCAAAAAAATATAGTAAGTCTATAAAAATAAAATAATAAAAGCTTGAGGCTGCTTTCTCAGCAGCCCTGCGACCATGCGGCTTCCTGCCGCACCAAGCAAAAAACTGATTTGACTGAGTCAGGGGGCGGGACTATATGGTGAAGGCCCCAATGCATCCTGGGAGGCCAGAAAGCTCGTGACCGTGTTGGTGCCATTTCCGCTATCGCGCAACTATATCCCAATGTTATCCTGTGGATAATCCTGTGGACGCAGCCAGAGAAAAAATGTTATCTTGCAAACATGTTGAGGACGACACAATACCATATGCATAGTATTTTGAATGGTTCAAATATTTATAATTGGGCAGCTATATAAGCACACATAATAATGTTTTGTGGTGCACAAAGTAGGAAAAGGTAGTGCAAAATTTTAGAAATTGGGCCAAAAAAAAAGAAGCGGAGACAGTGGTGTAAAAAGTGCAATGCTATATCCACTATATAGGGAGACAGAAAGGACATGAATATAAAAGTAAAACACACTTCTAACAATGAGTACCAATGTATAATAAAAGCAATCTTAAATGAGCAACCTTACATTGGTTGAAGATCTAAGTGAATGAATCCTGGTAGTAAATACGCCAATGTTTTTCCTGTGCCTGTTTGTGCAATCCCAATAAGATCCATTCCTTGGAGGATGATTGGCCATGCCTGGGACTTTAAAATACACACAGTAGAAAAGAATGTTAAAAGCAGTGCAAACACTTGGAAAGAGGATTTTTTTGTACTTACCGTTCAATCTATTTCTCAGAACTCATCTGGGGATACTAGTAAACCTTTGGGTTGTAAAAGGCAACAAACCAGTAGCATAAACAAGATTCAAACTTAACTTGTTTGAAATATTGCTCCTCTCCATCTACATCCCATAAGGCCATTGGACTTACAGGAAAACAGTTGCAATTTAACAAGCCCGTAGGAGTGCCAGCAGACAAACAGACCCATATTGAACGAGAGCGAACAAGGACAGAGTTAGAGAAGGGAAGGCAATGCATTGCCCCCAGATGGAGTAAGAGAAATACATTTAGTGGAATATCAAATATCCTCTTTTCTCTCTCTCATCCAATCTAGGGGACTCTGGAATACCTTCAGGACGTTCCAAAGCTGCCACTAGGGGGGCACAAAGCAATCGCAAAACTATCCACCTGCACTACAGTTTTCAAATTCAAACATCCAAATAACAGAACTAGAAGCTTGCCTGTTAGAGTGGGCCACATTTATATGATAAGGCATTGTAAACATATTCAGAGTAGTTTAATATAATAAAAACTAACAGGTCCGTGAAAGTCATATAGCCAGCAATTAACTTGCATATGGATCCATCAACCAGAGGAAGCAGAGAAACTCTCTATCCAGGCATAAATCACAATATAGAGCCAATACTATGGCAAGCAAGATATGGCTCAGGTAAAGGCTAATGTAGCCTAGTAAACGCAGGAATGCAAACTACAAAGAAAGAAACAAAGGTCCACAACACAAGGCAGCTCTGCCTCAGACACTTATGAGACATAAGTCAGCGCAGGCCCTGTCTTCATAAAGCAACAGTTACAGTAGCAAAAACGGAAAATAAACACCCCATGAATCAAGCGACTGGAAAGTCGACATCGGCAATTCTACAAAAGACCAAAAGATTGCAATACAGAACAAGTTGGGAAACATTGACAGGGGAAATGTGGAAAAACCCCTAAAGGAAGAGGCTGAAAGGTAACCAACATTCACAGAAAGAACCAGCCAATACAGTATGACTATTAACTGAAAAAGGAGATTACATTTAAAACAACCAAAGAACTGTGATGGCATCCCATAAGAATGAGCCCTGGTCTTGCACAGAACAAGCAATGTAAAGGGTTAAAAGTGAGCGTTAACAGTCAAGAACTGTGGGATCCAAATCACCAGGACATTCCATCTGACCCCAGAGGAACCACAATACTGTCTATGCCAAAGGCCTCAGGATGACTCTATAAAGAGCACAGATGCCACCACCAAAGCAACAAATCACAATGGTGACTGTCCCCTAGAAGGGAGTGAGTGAACACCCGAAGCCCAAAACCTCCAAAAAAAGGTAAAGATACTGCATTAGCACTCTTGAAAAAAAGATCCATGATCATAACATATCATACCAAGAAAAAGGAAAGGATCCTGGCTGATTTGATATCTCCACAACCACCACCATGGAACCAATGAGTCCTGACAATGGGGTTCTCAAAAATGAAGGTGGTGAAAAAAAAGAAGGATACCTAGCAATATTATGATTAGGCAGGAAAGATGACGGCTCCCTTGTTACCAGTGGTAACTGAATGGAGCAGGAGGAAAGAAGCAGATCTTGCAAGATGAGCAAGACCGCCCAGGGATGGATAAATGTTATCACGAGAAGGCCATAAGAATCTTGCCAGAAACGTGGAAGCACCAACTGAAACTGATGACCTTCCCAAATCTTATGACTCACTCAATAGTCTTTTGTATAGAGCGTAGAGCAGGGTTAACATAGTAACAGTTATGGAGGTTGAAAAAAATAAGATTTTACTCACCGGTAAATCTATTTCTCGTAGTCCGTAGTGGATGCTGGGAACTCCGAAAGGACCATGGGGAATAGCGGCTCCGCAGGAGACTGGGCACAACTAAAGAAAGATTTTAGGTCACCTGGTGTGCACTGGCTCCTCCCACTATGACCCTCCTCCAAGCCTCAGTTAGGACACTGTGCCCGGACGAGCTGACATAATAAGGAAGGATTTTGAATCCCGGGTAAGACTCCTACCAGCCACACCAATCACACCGTATAACTCGTGATACTATACCCAGTTTAACAGTATGAAAACAACTGAGCCTCTCAACAGATGGCTCAACAATAACCCTTTAGTTAACAATAACTATGTACAAGTATTGCAGACAATCCGCACTTAGGATGGGCGCCCAGCATCCACTACGGACTACGAGAAATAGATTTACCGGTGAGTAAAATCTTATTTTCTCTGACGTCCTAGTGGATGCTGGGAACTCCGAAAGGACCATGGGGATTATACCAAAGCTCCCAAACGGGCGGGAGAGTGCGGATGACTCTGCAGCACCGAATGAGAGAACTCAAGGTCCTCCTCAGCCAGGGTATCAAATTTGTAGAATTTTGCAAACGTGTTTGCCCCTGACCAAGTAGCTGCTCGGCAAAGTTGTAAAGCCGAGACCCCTCGGGCAGCCGCCCAAGATGAGCCCACCTTCCTTGTGGAATGGGCTTTTACTGATTTAGGATGCGGCAGTCCAGCCGCAGAATGCGCCAGCTGAATTGTGCTACAAATCCAGCGAGCAATAGTCTGCTTAGAGGCAGGAGCACCCAGTTTGTTGGGTGCATACAGGATAAATAGCGAGTCAGTTTTCCTGACTCTAGCCGTCCTGGAAACATAAATTTTCAAGGCCCTGACTACGTCCAGTAACTTGGAATCCTCCAAGTCCCTAGTAGCCGCAGGCACCACAATAGGTTGGTTCAAGTGAAAAGCTGATACCACCTTAGGGAGAAACTGGGGACGAGTCCTCAATTCCGCCCTATCCATATGGAAAATCAGATAAGGGCTTTTACATGACAAAGCTGCCAATTCTGACACACGCCTGGCTGAAGCCAAGGCCAATAACATGACCACTTTCCACATGAGATATTTTAGATCCACGATTTTAAGTGGCTCAAACCAATGTCATTTTAAGAAACTCAACACCACGTTGAGATCCCAAGGTGCCACTGGAGGCACAAACGGGGGCTGAATATGCAGCACTCCTATCACAAACGTCTGAACTTCAGGTAGTGAAGCTAGTTCTTTCTGGAAGAAAATCGACAGAGCCGAGATCTGTACCTTAATGGAGCCTAATTTCAGGCCCATAGTCACTCCTGCTTGTAGGAAATGCAGAAATCGACCTAGTTGAAATTCCTCTGTTGGGGCCTTTTTGGCCTCACACCAAGCAACATACTTCAGCCATATGCGGTGATAATGCTTTGCAGTTACATCTTTCCTGGCTTTAATCAGCGTAGGAATGACTTCCTCCGGAATGCCCTTTTCCTTCAGGATCCGGCGTTCAACCGCCATGCCGTCAAACGCAGCCGCGGTAAGTCTTGGAACAGACAGGGCCCCTGCTGCAGCAGGTCCTGTCTGAGCGGCAGAGGCCATGGGTCCTCTGAGATCATCTCTTGAAGTTCCGGGTACCACGCTCGTCTTGGCCAATCCGGAACCACGAGTATTGTTCTTACTCCTCGTTTTCTTATTATTCTCAGTACCCTTGGTATGACAGGCAGAGGAGGGAACACATAAACTGACTGGTACACCCACGGTGTCACTAGAGCGTCCACAGCTATCGCCTGAGGGTCCCTTGACCTGGCGCAATATCTCTCTAGTTTTTTGTTTAGGCGGGACGCCATCATGTCCACCTGTGGCCGTTCCCATCGATTTACAATCAACGTGAAGACTTCTGGATGAAGTCCCCACTCTCCCGGGTGGAGGTCGTACCTGCTGAGAAAGTCTGCTTCCCAGTTGTCCACTCCCGGAATGAACACTGCTGACAGTGCTAGTACGTGATTTTCCGCCCATCGGAGAATCCTTGTGGCTTCTGCCATTGCCATCCTGCTTCTTGTGCCGCCCTGTCGATTTACATGGGCGACTGCCGTGATGTTGTCTGACTGGATCAGTACCGGCAGGTGTAGAAGCAGGGATTTTGCCTGACTTAGGGCATTGTAAATGGCCCTTAGTTCCAGAATATTTATGTTTAGGGAAGTCTCCTGACTCGACCATAGTCCTTGGAAGTTTCTTCCCTGTGTGACTGCCCTCCAGCCTCGAAGGCTGGCATCCGTGGTCACCAGGACCCAGTCCTGTATGCCGAATCTGCGGCCCTCTAGAAGATGAGCACTCTGCAGCCACCACAGCAGAGACACCCTAGTTCTTGGAGACAGGGTTATTAGGCGATGCATCTGAAGATGCGATCCGGACCATTGGTCCAACAGGTCCCACTGAAAGATTCTGGCATGGAACCTGCCGAAAGGAATTGCTTCGTAAGAAGCCACCATCTTTCCCAGGACCCGCGTGCAGTGATGCACCGATACCTGTTTTGGTTTCAGGAGGTCTCTGACTAGAGATGACAGCTCCTTGGCTTTCACCTCCGGGAGAAACACTTTTTTCTGGACTGTATCCAGAATCATACCCAGGAACAGTAGACGTGTCGTCGGAACCAGCTGTGATTTTGGAATATTCAGAATCCAACCGTGCTGGTGTAGCACCTCCTGAGATAGTGCTACTCCCACCAACAACTGCTCCTTGGACCTCGCCTTTATTAGGAGATCGTCCAAGTACGGGATAATTAAAACTCCCTTTCTTCGAAGGAGTATCATCATTTCCGCCATTACCTTGGTAAACACCCTCGGTGCCGTGGAGAGTCCAAACGGCAGCGTCTGGAATTGGTAATGGCAATCCTGTACCACAAATCTGAGGTACTCCTGGTGAGGATAGTAAATGGGGACATGCAGGTAAGCATCCTTGATGTCCAGGGATACCATGTAATCCCCCTCGTCCAGGCTTGCAATAACCGCCCTGAGCGATTCCATCTTGAACTTGGATTTTTTTATGTATGTGTTCAAGGATTTCAAATTTAAAATGGGTCTCACCGAACCGTCCGGTTTCGGTACCACAAACAGTGCGGAATAGTAACCCCGTCCTTGTTGAAGTAGGGGCACCTTGATTATCACCTGCTGGGAATACAGCTTGTGAATTGCCGCTAGCACAGCCTCCCTGTCTGAAGGAGTAATCGGCAAGGCAGATTTTAGGAACCGGTGGGGTGGAGACGCCTCGAATTCCAGTTTGTACCCTTGAGATACTATTTGCAGGATCCAGGGATCCACCTGTGAGCGTGCCCACTGATCGCTGAAATTTTTGAGGCGGCCCCCCACCATACCTGGCTCCGCCTGTGGAGCCCCACCGTCATGCGGCGGACTTGGAAGAAGCGGGGGAGGACTTTTGCTCCTGGGAACCTGCTGTTTGTAGCAGCCTTTTTCCCCTACCTCTGGACAGAAAGGACCCGCCTTTTCCACGCCTGTTTTTCTGAGTCCGAAAGGACTGTACCTGATAAAACGGCGCCTTTTTAGGCTGTGAGGGAACATGGGGTAAAAATGCTGACTTCCCAGCTGTTGCTGTGGAAACTAGGTCCGAGAGACCATCCCCAAATAACTCCTCACCCTTATAAGGCAAAACTTCCATGTGCCTTTTTGAATCTGCATCCCCTGTCCACTGGCGAGTCCATAAGCCTCTCCTAGCAGAAATGGACAATGCACTTATTTTAGATGCCAGCCGGCAGATCTCCCTCTGTGCATCTCTCATGTATAAGACTGAGTCTTTTATATGCTCTATGGTTAGCAGAATAGTGTCCCTGTCTAGGGTGTCAATATTTTCTGACAGGGAATCTGACCACGCAGCGACAGCACTGCACATCCATGCTGACGCAATAGCTGGTCTAAGTATAATGCCTGAGTGTGTATATACAGACTTCAGGATCGCCTCCTGCTTTCTATCAGCAGGTTCCTTGAGGGCGGCCGTATCCGGAGACGGTAGTGCCACCTTTTTAGACAAACGTGTGAGCGCTTTATCCACCCTAGGGGGTGTCTCCCAACGTGACCTATCCTCTGGCGGGAAAGGGAACGCCATTAGTAACTTCTTAGAGATTACCAATCTTTTATCAGGGAAAGCCCACGCTTCTTAACACACTTCATTTAATTCTTCTGATGGGGGAAAAACTACGGGTAGTTTTTTCTCCCCAAACATAATACCCTTTTTAGTGGTACCTGGGTTTATATCAGAAATTTGTAACACCTCTTTCATTGCTTCAATCATGCAACGAATGGCCTTAGTGGACATTAGACAAGACTCATCGTCGTCGACACTGGTGTCAGTATCCGTGTCGACATCCGCGTCTGCCATCTGAGGTAGCGGGCGTTTTAGAGCCCCCGATGGCCTTTGAGACGCCTGGACAGGCACGAGCTGAGAAGCCGGCTGTCCCGCATTTGGCATGTCGTCAATTTTTTTGTGTAAGGAGTCGACACGTGCACGCAATTCCTTCCATAAGTCCATCCACTCAGGTGTCTGCCCCGCAGGGGGTGACATCCCTTCTATAGGCATCTGCTCCGCCTCCACATCATTATCCTCATCAAACATGTCGACACAGCCGTACCGACACACCGCACACACACAGGGAATGCTCTAACAGAGGACAGGACCCACAAAAGCCCTTTGGGGAGACAGAGTGAGAGTATGCCAGCACACACCAGAGCGCTATATAATGCAGGGACTAACTGAATTATGTCCCCTATAGCTGCTGTTATATATACTGCGCCTAAATTTAGTCCCCCCCCCTCTCTTTTTTACCCTTTTCTGTAGTGTAGACTGCAGGGGATAGCCAGGGAGCTTCCTTCCAGCGGAGCTGTGAGGGAGAAATGGCGCCAGTGTGCTGAAGGAGATAGCTCCGCCCCTTTTTCACGGACTATTCTCCCGCTTTTTTATGGATTCTGGCAGGGGTAATTATCACATATATAGCCTCTGGGGCTATATATTGTGGTATTTTTGCCAGCCAAGGTGTTTTTATTGCTGCTCAGGGCGCCCCCCCCTAGCGCCCTGCACCCTCAGTGACCGGAGTGTGAAGTGTGTATGAGGAGCAATGGCGCACAGCTGCAATGCTGTGCGCTACCTTGGTGAAGACTGATGTCTTCTGCCGCCGATTTTCCGGACCTCTTCTTGCTTCTGGCTCTGTAAGGGGGACGGCGGCGCGGCTCCGGGACCGAACACCAAGGCCAGTTCCATGCGGTCGATCCCTATGGAGCTAATGGTGTCCAGTAGCCTAAGAAGCCCAAGCTAGCTGCAAGCAGGTAGGTTCGCTTCTTCTCCCCTTAGTCCCTCGCTGCAGTGAGCCTGTTGCCAGCAGGTCTCACTGTAAAATAAAAAACCTAATTATATACTTTCTTTTTAGAAGCTCAGGAGAGCCCCTAGTGTGCATCCAACCTCGGCCGGGCACAAAATCTAACTGAGGCTTGGAGGAGGGTCATAGTGGGAGGAGCCAGTGCACACCAGGTGACCTAAAAGCTTTCTTTAGTTGTGCCCAGTCTCCTGCGGAGCCGCTATTCCCCATGGTCCTTTCGGAGTTCCCAGCATCCACTAGGACGTCAGAGAAAAGACAAAAATGTCCATCTAGTTAACCTTTTTTATAATTCTTACACTAATCTGTGTTTATTTTCCTATACTGACCCAGATGAAGTTAAGTTATTAAGTCTAACACTATAAATCATGCTTTTTCTAATATACACTCACTTTAATTGCTATATCCTTGGATATTTCTTTCAGTTAGGTATTTATCTTATCCATTTTTAAACATACTGATTGAGTCCACCATTACTACATTCTCAGGCAGTGAATTCCAAATACTCACTGCCCTTACTGTGAAGAACCCTTTCCTTCGTTGGGTATGAAAATTCCTCTCCTCTAACCTAAGGAGACCAGCAGTACTGGCACCGAACAGTATCAGCTTGTGAGCCTCCCAGGATGCACTGGGCTCCTCTCCCTCATACCCCACCCCCATGCTCAGGCACTCTCCAGCTCAAAGCAGTAGCTGGAGAGAGGAGAGAAGAAGAATGGTACACACAGTAGGGAACTGGTGACGGTAAAAGAAATCCATTGAAGCTAGATGCGTCAGGGTGGGCAACCTGTGGATTTCATGGACCTCTAAGAAAAAATAGTTAACGAAAGTAAGTTTTACCATAACGCTTTCTTTTCTTCTTCTTCGGAGTCCATGGTCTCCACTGGAATAACCTCAGGGATGTCCCAAAGCAGTTGTTATAGGCAGGGAACGCTCCTAAGCTGAAATATACGTTATGGTAAGAACTTACCGTTGATAACGGTATTTCTCCTATGTCCACAGGTTGCACAGGATAACAATGGGATATGATGGAGCGACAGCGGATTGGCACCAAACGATCGCAAGCTTTCAGTTCTCCCAGGATGCAAAGGGCTCATCCATATATCCCCGCCCACTGGCTCAGGCAAATCAGTTGTATTCCAAAGCATTTAGGCAGGAGCATCATGTAGAATCCTATTCAGGCGAGAACAACACACATGTACACCCTTCCATGCAAGAGGGAAGAGTTTAGCGAGTATAAAGATCCTCAAATTAGGTGCGTCAGGGTGGGATTCCTGTGGAACCTGTGGACATAGAAGAAATACAGTTATCAACGGTAAGTTCTTACCATAACGTATATTTCTCCGGCTGGGTCCACAGGTTATCCACAGGATAACAATGGAATTTCCCAAAGCAATTTAGTGGTGGGGACGCTCCTGAGTGGACAGGAGAACCTTGCGCCCGAATTCAGTGTCATGAGAGGCAAAAGTATCCAAGGCATAATGTCTAATGAAAGTGTTAATGGAAGACCATGTGGCTGCCTTACATATATGTTCTGCTGAAGCACCATGTTGTGCTGCCCATGAAGGACCTACCTTACGAGTAGAGTGAGCAGAGACATTAGCCGGAACCGGGAGATCAGCTTGAGAATACGCTTCTGAAATAGTAATTCGAAGCAATCTTGCTAGCGTCTGTTTAGTAGCAGGCCATCCTCTCTTGTGAAATCCGTAGAGAATGAAGAGAGAATCTGTCTTTCTGATGGCACTGGTACGATCCAAGTAGATCCTTAATGCCCGGACTACGTCCAGAGACGCTTCTCCCGCAGATAGTCCCGATACCTGAAAAGCCAGCACTACAATTTCTTCATTAAGGTGGAATTTAGACACCACCTTAGTAAGATACCCAGACCTAGTTCTGAGAACTGCTTTATCTGGATAAAAAAAATCAGAAAAGGAGAACAACATGACAGCCCTCCTAAATCTGACACTCTTCTAGCTGATGCCATAGTCAGTAGAAAGAGAACTTTAGCAGTCAACCATTTCAGATCCACTTTATTAAGTGGTTCAAACGGAGCAACTTGAAGGGCTTTGAGAATTAGACTTAAGTCCCAAGGCACTGCAGGAGGAACAAAAGGCGGTTGAATGTGCAGCATTCCCTGGAAAAAAGTACGCATATCCTGTAAATTGGCAATTTTCCTTTTGGAACCATACAGTCAATGCCGATACTTGCACTCTCAAGGAAGCCACCTTCAAACCCTTATCCATTCCTGCCTGAAGCAAATCTAAGAGCCTGGAAACTTGGAAAGATTTTGGGTCTATATTTCCTTTAATGCACAAATGAATATAGGTCTGCCATATTCGGTGATAAATGCGAGCTGAGGAGGGTTTCCTTGCTCTGAGCATGGTTTGAATTACCTGTTGTGAGAATCCTCTTGACTTCAGGATAGAGGTTTCAAGAGCCACGCCGGCAACAATAGTCGATCCAGAAAGATTGCTCTGGGATCCTTTGTTCTTGACCCGTATGCTGGCACTTTGTTGTTCAGACGGGACGCCATGAGATCTATCTCTGGCAAACCCCACTTGTCTACCAGAGTCTGAAAGACTTCCGGGTGTAAAGCCCATTCGCTTGCTTGAATGACGTGTCGATTGAAGAAATCCGCTTCCCAGTTTAGGACTCCCGGAACGAACACTGCGGACAATGGGGGTAATTCTGAGTTGATCGCAGCAGGAATTATTTTAGCAGTTGGGCAAAACCATGTGCACTGCAAGAGGGGCAGATATAACATGTGCAGAGAGAGTTAGATTTGGGTGTGGTGTGTTCAATCTGCAATCTAAATTGCAGTGTAAGAATAAAGCAGCCAGTATTTACCCTGCACAGAAACAAAATAACCCACCCAATATTACTCTACACATGTTATATCTGCCCCCCCTGCAGTGCACATGGTTTTGCCCAACTGCTAACAAAATTCCTGCTGCGATCAACTTGGAATTACTCCCATTGCTGGGAGATGGAGTTCTGCCCATTTTAGTATGTGACTTACCTCCTCTATTGCTTTTTTGCTGCGAGTTACTCCTTTATGGTTGAGGTACGCTACTGCCGTCGCATTGTCCGAGCGGATCTGGACTGGTTTTCCTTGCAAAGTGTCTTTTGCCTGAATCAGTGCCATGTATATGGCCCGAAGCTCCAACAGGTTTATTGACAGGCAACTTTCTTCTGTGGTCCACTGTCCTTGGAACCATAATTTTCCGGACACTGCTCCCCAGCCTTGAAGACTGGCATCTGTTGTCGGGCTCTCCCAATTTGAAATCCAAAAGGGTCTCCCCTTGTCTAGACTGGATGTCTGCAGCCACCAGGCTAATGACCTTCTTACTTTTTCTGAAAGTACTATGGTCTGTTTCTTTATCGTCTGATGTACTCCATTCCATTTGGCCAGAATCAGACGCTGCAGATGTCTTGAGTGGAATTGTGCATACTCCACCATGTCGAATGTTGACACCATCAAACCCATCAATTGCATTGCTGCATGAATTGATATTGTTTGACTGTGTAACAACTCCTGAATCCTTAACTGCACCTTGGATATTTTGTTCCGAGGTAAAAATATTTTCTGCAGACTTGAATCCAATACAGCCCCCAAGTGAATCATCCGTTGTGATGGAATCAGAGATGACTTTGCCCAATTTATGAGCCATCTGTGGCTCTGTAGACAAGAAATTGTCTGCTGGAGATGGCCCAAGCACATTTGGTGGGACTGTGCCAGGATTAAAAGATCGTTGAGGTATGGAAAAATTCTTATCTCCTGCTTTCGGAGATAAGCTGCCATAACCACCATAATCTTGGTAAATACTCTGGGGGCTGTGGCTAACCTAAAGGGTAAAGCCTGGATCTGAAAATGTTGCTGGAGGATGGCGAACCTGAGGTAATACTGATGAGACAGTGCTATAGGAACATTCAGGTAAGCATACTGTATATCCATGGATACCATGTAATGCCCTGGTTCCATGGCTAAAACTATGGAGCATAAGGTCTCACGTGGAACAGTGGTACCCAAATGTATTTGTTTAACATTTTGAGATTGAGAATCAGCCGAAACGACCCATTTGGTTTCTGAACTAAAAACAGGTTGGAGTAAAAACCCTGTCCCCGTTGTGCAGGGGGTACTGGAAAAATTACTCCTGACTGAAGCAATTTCTGAAATGCTTCTTGCAGGGCTCTGGCCTTCGTCTCTATCTGAGACGGGCTGTTACAGAAGAACCTTTGAGGAGGCCGCTTCTTGAAAGGGAAAACATAACCCAGAGATACCACTTCTTGCACCCAGGCATCTGTTGTAGACTGCTGCCACATCTGTATTAGAACCTTTGAGGAGGCCGCTTCTTGAAAGGGAAAACATAACCCAGAGATACCACTTCTTGCACCCAGGCATCTGTTGTAGACTGCTGCCACATCTGTGCAAAATGAAGAAGTCAGCTTCCCACCCTGGGGTCCCCCAGGCGGAGGCTCGCACCATCAGGCTGATGGCTTATCTTCTGGTTTGGAAGCTGGCCCAATGCTTCTTTGCCTTACCAAACTTATTGTATTGGGGCTGCTTATGATCACTTATTCCTTTTACTTTTCCTTGCGACCGAAATGGCCAAAAAACCCAGACCCTTAGGTCTGGGTATATATGTGGCAGGAAACCTGACCACCTTCGATTCGACTTCTGATTCCAGAATATCTGTCAATTCCTTACCAAACAGAATATTCCCCACAAAAGGCAAAGATTCCAGAACCTTTTTCGATTCTGAATCAGCTTTCCATGTGCGCAGCCAAACTGCTCTGCGAGCAGCTACTGTTAATGCTGATGCTTTAGAAGCAATAGTACCCATATCTATTGCCGCTTTTTCTAAGAATACTGCAGCCTGTTTCATGTGAGCTATATGGGATTCCTGCTCCCTAGTAGGTGCTGAAAGCCCGTCTTCCAGTACCTCAGTCCATTCAGCTACTGCTTTTGCCATCCAAGCTGAAGCCATAGCTGGCCTTATGACTGCCCCTGACAGAGAAAATATGGTTTTCAAAAACCCATCCACTCTCCTGTCTGTGACATCATTCAATGACATTGACGGCAAAGGCAATATAGCTTTTCGCACTAATCGAATGACATGCTTATCTACCTTAGGAGGCACTTCCCTTTTTAAACAGTCCCCAGTTGGAAAAGGGTAATTGGAATCCCATTTTCTGGGAATTCTGTATTTTTTATTGGGCGTATCCAAGCTTCTTCCATGATTTCCATCAGCTGATCTGATCCTGGAAACTCGACCCTAACTGTTTTGGGACGTTTAAACACAGGTGCCTTAGTTTTTAACACTGGCTCTGCTGAATCCTCTAAGGACAGAATAGCCTTCATTGCTCCAATTAATTCAGCTTTATCCACTGAGATGATACCTTCCACCTGTTCTTCATATGATGAAGCAGAGTATATAGAGCTATCAACATCTGATGTATCATCCTGTGTAACCTGTGAATTTGATGATTTATTTACACCCGGTTTATCAGCTTGCTGTGTATCCTGAGCTGTACCGTAATAAGGGAGCTGCATGTATGGGTTAATAGTGTATCCTACTGCTGGTATTGAAGCTGTAGGAATTACCTATTCAGCTATATTGGATAAGGTCTGTGCAAACATCGCCCAAGGTGGATCTACCTGCCGTTGAACAGGGATCTGCCTTGCAATCTGCTGAAAAGCAAAACAATTTGCACATAAACCATCATGTGCCAGATCCTGAGAGGATAATCCCGTTTTGCAGTACAAACATGTTATGAGTGTTGGTGTTACTGTCAGTGTAACCTCGTCCCTTTTGCCGCTCTTAGACATGATAAATAATCAGCTTTTCACAGTGTACTACACAGTTTGTGACTGTAATCACTTTACCTTATTAAAGTGATATCAATCTGACCCTACCCATGCATCAGCATTGAGGTTCAGAAGAAACCACTGACAAACATATATAAAGTCAGCAATTAAACTAGCAGTCAGTCACATGTTATATATTAATCATATGAGCATATTATCAACTACAAACACAATTCAAAGTATGTAGGAGTACATATTACTGAATTTTGTTCTATACAGATCTTAACGTACTCAAGACGCAATGCGAAGAAAACCACAGTAATGTACACAGACTAATATGCAATAGGCACTTAAATTTAACTATTCATACTGACAAGTAGATAGAAATTTAGTGCTGTATAACCCGTACTCAGTAGAGTGGGATACAGGGAGACTCACCTCACTTCCAAGATCGATCAATACGTTAGCGAATGCTGAGTGGATCCAGACGCTACTAGTGTACACTGTCGCTCCGGGAACATTAAGTGGACACAGATGCACTGTGCATACAGACGCACCGGTCATACAGACGCCTGTCCTGCGACCGGGTCTCCTCGCGGTAACATTTAGTGAACACAGACGCAGTGGCCTATGCTGCGACGAGACCCCTTGTGGTAGCGTCTGAGACGGAAGTGAGGCAATCAGTTCATGGCGGGAGAACGACGGAAACTGGTCATGAGCTGGGGGGAGGGGCGACCAGGAGAGCATTTGACTCCCCACCACTGACATCAACTCTAGGGATCGCAGCCTCATACTATTCCTGGCACCTTATGATCCCTAAAGCTTAGCGCTGGAGCACCCGTGGTGGCAGCGCGTCAGCTACTGTTTGGTAGTCACCTCCGAAACCAGTGCGGCTGTGTCCGTATTCCCCTTCTACGCGGAACCGATGCTTTACCTTCTCCCCGTGCTCTGGTCACAGCCTGGTAACGTCTGCTGGACCTGCTAGTATATCCAACATAGACGCCTGTCGAGACAGCACTTGTACCGTGGGTAAGCGTTGCTGCGACCCGGCGGAGAGTTGTTGGTGCGACTCTTTCCAATATGCTTTAAGACGATGTTAGGAAAGATCACTCAAAAACATAGTAAGACTATTAAAAATAAAATAATAAAGCTTAGGGCTGCCATAGAACAGAAGCCCTGTGACCATGGTCCGGCTCCTGTCGCACCACACAAAAAAAACTGATTTGCCTGGGTCAGTGGGCAGGGATATATGGACGAGCCCATTGCATCCTGGGAGGACTGAAAGCTTGTGATCGTTTGGTGATGTCGCTCCATCATATCCCATTGTTATCCTGTGGATAACCTGTGAACCCAGCCGGAGAAAGGACGACATTGCGGCCAAAGGTTGCGCCCTGAGAAGCAAAAGTATCAAAGGCATATAACCTAAGAAACGTGTGGGCAGAAGACCACATAGCAGCCTTGCATTGTTGTTCAGCAGATGCTCTACGGCGAGCTGCCCACGAAGGACACACAGAGCGGGTAGGAGTGTGTAGAGACTGTACTTGGAACTGGAAGATCAGCCTGCGTGTAATCCTGTGAGATGGTCATGCAGAGCCAACGTTCCAACGATTGCACAGTGGCAGGCCTACCCCACTTGTAGAATCCATAGAGTATTAACAGGGAATCAGTTTACCGAACGAAACTAATACAGTCCACGAGAGCACGGACCACATCCAACGAGGCTTCTATTTGTGAAAGGCCAGGCTCCTGGAAGGCTGGTACAAGGGTTTTGTTGATATAGAATTTAGACACTACCTTAGGTAGGAATTCCCGTGTAGTCAGAAGGACCGCCCGGTACTGGTGAAAAATCAAAAAAGGGGAGCGACAGGAGACAGCTCCCAAGTTGGAGACTCTTCGGGCTAAAGCGATGGGCAGTAGAAAGAGTCTTAGCAGTTAACCACTTGAGGTCCACAGTTTCCAATGGTTCAAAAGGAATCTGTTGTAAGGCCCGAATAACCAAGGACAGATTCCATGGAATAACCGGAGGAATGAATGGAGGCTGTATCCATCCGGACAAGGCCGAGACCAGGACCTTCAGAGAAGTCAGGCGAAGACCCAAGGTTAGACCGGCCTGTAAGAAGGCTAACAGCCTAGAGATCCTAAAAACTTTAGCATCGTAGTTACAATGAGCACACCACTGAAAGTAGGAGTGCCAGATACAGTAATATATATGGGCTGAGGCGGCTTTCTGAACCTGAAGCATAGTTTGAACCACCGCACCGGAAAAGCCTTTTTCCCTTAGGATAGATGTCTAAAGAGCCACGCCGTCAAAGACCAGCGAGGCAGGGCCTCCGAGAGAACAGGTCTGGACGTAGAGGCAGAGGGAAGGGCTCGTCTATGGATGGACATTGAAGACTCGTGAACCAATAGCCTCTGGGCCATGTCGGAGCCACAAGGAGTAGCGTGCCGCCGTCGTCCTTGAACCTGCACAGTACTCTGGGAAGAAGAGACGCTGGAGGGAAGAGATAAAAAAAACTAAAGGTACTGTGAAGCGCATCCACGAAGCTCACTCCCGGATCTCTTGTCCTAGCCCCGTAGACTGGAACTTTGTGGTTGAGTCTGGAGACCATGAAATACACGCCTTGAAGACCCCACTTGCACATCAGAAGCTGAAAGACGTCTGGATTTAGAGACCACTCTCTGGCGTGAACATCCGTCGACTGAGAAAGTCTGCTTCCCAGTTGAGGACTCCCAGAATGAATATTGCGGCGACAGCCAGATGATGGAGTTCTGCCCAGGAGAGAATCAGAGTTACTTCCGGCATCGCTGCTGCACTGCGAGTGCCTTCCTGTTTATGTAAGCCACTACCGTGGCATTGTCTGACTGGATTTGTTCCAGAGAACACTGTAGAAGGTCCTGAGCCATTTGAAAGGCCCAGTACACCAGGGACGTGTGGTGAACTAAATGGCTCGAGGCGGCACTTTCTAACACCAAAGCCAGATTTACGCACAATAAATGAGCCAAAGGGTACATCTGGGCATTATACACAGGTGCAACAGTATAAACTCCTGGACATTTGGTGAGTTTTGATCAGACATGCGCAGAAAAGATAGGCAGGTGAGGCACTGCCTCACCTCCCATAAACTTCTTACTCCAGAGTTTTGGCCATAAAAATGATTAGAATAATACAAAGAAGATATTTGAAAAAAACGCTTTGAAATATACTTTATACAGTCAAAACTCACAAACGTTAGTATGACAGGAAAGGCTCTTCCTCATCTCACTGCGGTGCACTGTCCAAGTTCCCTTTCCGTCAGAGACCAGCGACCCTAAAATGAGTGACTGCCTGTGACAGTTCCACACCCCCGGAGACTGGCATCCATGGTGAGAAGCGTTCAGTGCGGAATCCAGAATGGCCAACCCTTGTCCAGGTTGGATGTGTGTAACCACCATAAGAGGGACACCCAAACATCCTGTGGCAGTATCAGTGTATGTGATTTGAACTGTTGTGGCAGACCACTCCATCTGGAGAGTATCAGGTGTTTTGTAGAGGCTTGGAGTGAAATTTCCACCACGTCAAAGGTGGATACCATAGAGCCTAGGGTCTGCATCGCCAAATGGATCGAGACCCTTTGTCTGTGAAGTAGATAGCGGATACGCAACTGCACTGCCAAAACCTTGTCTTGGAAGGAAGAGGACATATCTATCTCTCTCCCTCTCGATATATATATATATATATATATAAAAGAAGATTTTAAACCTACCGGTAAATCTTTTTCTCCTAGTCCGTAGAGGATGCTGGGGACTCCGTAAGGACCATGGGGTATAGATGGGCTCCGCAGGAGACATGGGCACTTTAAGACCTTTAATGGGCATGAACTGGCTCCTCCCTCTATGCCCGTCCTCCAGACTCCAGTTATAGGAACTGTGCCCAGAGAAGAAGGACATTTCGAGGAAAAGGATTTTGTTAATCAAGGGTGGGACACATACCAGCTCACACCACAAAAACACCGTACAACATGGTATATAAGTAAACCAGTTAACAGTATGAACAACAACAGAAAACAGCAACAACCTGATTTCAACAGTAACACAACCTGTGTGTACCTTATCAATAACTATGTACAATTATTGCAGATTTCAGTCTGCACTGGGACGGGCGCCCAGCATCATCTACGGACTAGGAGAAAAAGATTTACCGGTAGGTTTAAAATCTTATTTTCTCTTGCGTCCTAGAGGATGCTGGGGACTCTACGTAAGGACCATGAGGTTTATACCAAAGCTCCAAACCGGGCGGGAGAGTGCGGATGACTCTGCAGCACCGATTGAGCAAACATGAGGACCTCATCAGCCAGGGTATCAAACTTGCAAGAAAGGTAATAGATACCCAAGAGTATTCGGGCGCTGTGAGGCGAGGTGCTCTGCTAAGCAGCAGCCAAATTTAAGAGGGAAGTCACTCCCAATATATTTACACTGAAAAAGAGAAAGAAGGGAGGCTGCGCTTCAGGAGAAAAGGAACAATAATCCACTAAATGTGTACAGTTTTATAATTTATTAAAAACACTAACTTATTAAAAAGCAGCAATTTTCATAAAATTAAATGTGCCATGTGCATACAAAAAAAGGGAATGATTTTTTACCCAGAGTATTGGTTCAGGATAGATATCATATGAACTCGGTAGGATCCGTTCCAAGTATTGCCCTAGAATACTGAAAGTCCAGTTGTAATCCACTGTGTAGAGTCCCTGTTAGATGTTGTTATGAGAGTCCTTTATAAATTCCATATGCCGCTAGAGGATTGGATTGGAATGCAATGTCCCGTATACAGTGGGTACCTCATGCAATGCGGTAATTGGATGGTGCCTCTCTGGGACTCCTCTGGATAGCTGGAAAATTGATGAGGGCTGGTCCGGATCCAATTGAGGAGATGTCCTGCTCCAAAGGGTAAAAATCTGACGCGTTTCGCTGCATATGCCTTGCAGCTTTTTCAAAGGTATCAAACTTGTAGAACTTTGCAAAAGTGTTTGACCCCGACCAAGTAGCTGCTCGGCAAAGCTGTAATGCCGAGATGCCTCGGGCAGCCGCCCAAGATGAGCCCACCTTCCTAGTGGAATGGGCCTTTTACCGATTTTGGTAACCGCAAACCAGCCGTAGAATGAGCCTGCTGAATCATGTTACAGATCCAGCGTGCAATAGTCTGCTTGGAAGCAGTCGCGCCAATCTTGTTGGCCGCATACAGGACAAACAGTGCCTGTGTTTTCCTAATACGAGCCATTCTGGAAACATAGATTTTTAAAGCCCTGACCACATCACGGGACTTAGAATCCTCCAAGACATCCGTAGACACCGGCACTACAATAGGTTGGTTCATGTGAAACGACGAAACCACCTTGGGTAGAAATTGAGGACGAGTTCTCAATTCCGCTCTATCTACATGGAAAATCAGATAGAGGCTCTTGTGAAACAAGGCCGCCAATTCTGTTACCCGCCTTGCCGAAGCCAAGGCCAATAACATGACCACTTTCCAAGTGAGAAATTTCAAGTAAACAGTTTGAAGAGGTTCAAACCAATGTGATTTAAGGAACTGTAACACCATGATAACGTCCCACGGTGCCACTGGGGGCACAAAAGGAGGTTGGATGTGCAGTACTCCCTTCACAAAAGGCTGCACTTCTCGAAGAGAAGCCAATTCCTTCTGAAAGAATACTGATAATTCCGAAATCTGCACCTTAATGGAGCCTAACTTCAGGCCCATATCCACTCCTGTCTGTAGAAAATGGAGAAAATGACCCAGCTAGAAATCCTCCGTAGGAGCATTCTTGGATTGACACCAAGACACATACTTCCTCAAGATACGATGATAGTGCTTCGCCGTTACCTCCTTCCTAGCTTTAAGTAGAGTAGGGATGACTTCCCCTGGAATACCTTTCCTAGCTAGGATCTGGCGTTCAACCGCCATGCCGTCAAACGTAATCGCGGTAAGTCCTGGAACACACACGGCCCCTGTTGTAACAGGTCCTCTCTGAGAGGAAGAGGCCAAGGATCTTCCGTGAGCATTTCCTGAAGATCTGGATACCAAGCCCTTCGAGGCCAATCTGGAACAATGAGTATCGTCTGAACCTTTGTTCTTCTTATTATTCTCAATATTTTCGAGATGAGCGTAAATGGAGGGTACACATAGACCGCCTGATACACCCATGGTGTTACCAGCGCGTCCACCGCTATTGCCTGAGGGTCCCTTGACCTTGAACAATACGTCCGAAGCTTCTTGTTGAGGCGTGACGCCATCATGTCTATTTGAGGGAGTCCCCAGCAACTTGTCACTTCTGCAAAGACCTCTTGATGAAGTCCCCACTCTCCTGGATGGAGATTGTGTCTGCTGAGGAAGTCTGCTTCCCAGCTGTCCACTCCTGGAATGAATACTGCTGACAGAGTGCTCACGTGATTTTCCGCCCAGCGAAGAATCCTGGTGGTCTCTGCCATTGCTGCTCTGCTCTTTGTTCCGCCTTGTAGGTTTACATGCGCCACGGCTGTGACATTGTCTGACTGGATCAGAACCGGTAGGTTGCGAAGAAGGTGCTCCGCCTGTCTCAGGCCGTTGTATATGGCCCTTAATTCCAGCACATTTATGTGCAGACAAGCCTCCTGGCTTGACCATATTCCCTGAAAGTTTATTCCCTGTGTGACCGCTCCCCATCCTCGGAGGCTCGCGTCAGTGGTCACGAGAACCCAATCCTGAATTCCGAACCTGCGACCCTCTAGAAGGTGAGCCCCCTGGAGCCACCACAGGAGAGATATCCTTGCCCTGGGGGACAGGCATATCAACCGATGCATTTGGAGATGGGACCCTGACCACTTGTTCAGTAGGTCCCACTGAAAAGCTCTTGCATGAAACCTGCCAAACGGAATGGCCTCGTAGGCCGCCACCATCTTTCCCAACACTCGAGCGCATTGATGAATCGATACTCTCTTTGGTTTTAGCAGATCCTTGACCATGGCCTGGATTTCCTGAGCTTTTTCCACTGGAAGAAAAACCCTCTGTCTTTCCGTATCCAGAATCATGCCTAAGAACGACAGCCGAGTTGTTGGAACCAACTGCGACTTCTGCAAATTTAGAAGCCAGCCGTGTTGTTGTAGCACCCTGAGAGAGAGCTCCACATTTTTCAGTAATTGATCTCTTGATCTCGCTTTTATCAGGAGATCATCCAAGTACGGGATAATTGTGACACCCTGCTTGCGCAGGAGCACCATAATTTCTGCCATTACCTTGGTGAAAATCCTCGGGGCCGTGGAAAGCCCAAACGGCAACGTCTGAAATTGGTAATGACAATCCTGTACAGCGAATCTCAGGAACACCTGAAGTGGAGGGTATATGGGGACATGAAGGTATGCATCCTTTATGTCCAGTGAGACCATAAACTCCCCCCCTTCCAGACTGGAGATCACCGCTTGGAGAGATTCCGTCTTGAATTTGAATCTTCTCAAATACAGGTTTAGGGATTTTAGGGTTAGAATCGGTCTGACCGAGCCGTCCGGCTTCGGGACCACGAAAAGAGTTGAATAAAACCCCTTCCCCTGTTGTAACTGGGGAACCATGATAATCACTTGCTGCTGACACAGCTTTTGTATTGCCGCTGAAACTATTGTTCTCTCTGGGAGAGAAGCTGGTAAGGCCGATTTGAAAAATTGGTGTGGAGGCACGTCCTCAAACTCCAGTTTGTACCCTTGGGTCACAATTCCTAGCACCCAAGGATCCAGGTCCGACTGAACCCAGACCTGGCTGAAGAGCCGAAGACGTGCCCCCACCGGTGCAGACTCCCGCAGGGGAGCCCCAGCGTCATGCGGTAGATTTGGCAGAAGCCGGAGAGGACTTTTGCTCCTGGGAACTAGCCGTAGCTGGTGTTCTTTTCCCTTTTCCTCTACCTCTGGCGAGGAAAGACGATCCACGCCCCTTTCTGAATTTATGAGACCGAAAGGACTGCATCTAGTACTGAGGCGTTTTCTTTTGCTGTGGGGGAACAAAATGCAAAAAAGAAGACTTACTCGCGGTAGCTGTGGAAACCAGGTCCGCGGGGCCATCCCCAAACAAAACTTCACCCTTGTAAGGCAGAGCCTCCATAAGTCTCTTGGAGTCAGCATCCCCAGTCCATTGACGGGTCCACAGCAACATCCTAGCTGAAATTGCCATGGCATTGGCCCTTGATCCCAAGAGGCCAATATCCCTCGCAGCCTCCCTTAGGTATAACGCTGCGTCTTTGATGTGACCCAAAGTTAACAGAACAGTATCCCTGTCGAGGGGTGTCCATGTCAGATGACAAGTTATCTGTCCAAGCTGCAATCGCGCTACTCACCCATGCCGACGCAACTGCCGGTCTGAGGAGGGCTCCCGTAACCGCATAAATTGATTTTAAAGTGGTTTCCTGCTTGCGGTTCGCAGGATCCTTTAGGGTCGCCGCGTCCGGGGACGGTAGGGCCACTTTTTTGGATAACCGCGTCAAGGCTTTATCCACCGAGGGAGAGGATTCCCACCGTAACCTGTCCTGTGAGGGGAAAGCATACGCCATAATAATTGTCTTGGGAACCTGCAGCCTCGTCTGGTTTTCCTAAGCCTTTTCAAATAGCGCGTTCAGTTCATGAGATGGGGGAAACGTTGCCTCACGTTTCTTCTCTTTAAACATACAGACTCTTGTGTCCGGGACAGAAGGGTCCTCTGTGATATGTAATACATCCCTTATTGCTACAATCATGTACTGAATACTCTTGGCCACCCGTGGGTGTAACCTCGCCTCATCATAGTTGACACTGGAGTCGGAATCCGTGTCGCTATCAGTGTCTGCTATCTGGGTAAAGGGACGTTTCTGGGACCCTGACGTGTTCTGAGACACAGCAATATCCATGGATTGACTCCATGCTTGGTACTGAGACTCAGCTTTGTCCAATCTTTTATGCAATAAAGCCACACTTGCATTCAAAACATTCCACATGTCTACCCAATCAGCAGTCGGCGGTGCCGACGCAGTCACTATCACATTTTGCTCCTCTTCCTCCCTCGAATAGCATTCCGCCTCAGACATGTCGACACACACGTACTGACACCCCCACACACACTGAATTATAGGGGACAGACCCACAAGGAGGTCCTTTGGAGAGACAGAGGTAGTTGCCAGCTCACACCCAAAGCCGCCACAGTCTGAAATAATAAGAATTTACTCACCGGTAATTCTATTTCTCGTAGTCCGTAGAGGATGCTGGGGACTCTGTAAGGACCATGGGGAATAGACGGCTCCGCAGGAGACTGGGCACACTAAAAGAAAGATTTGGTACTACCTGGTGTGCACTGGCTCCTCCCTCTATGCCCCTCCTACAGACCTCAGTTAGGATACTGTGCCCGGAAGAGCTGACACAATAAGGAAGGATTTTGAATCCCGGGTAAGACTCATACCAGCCACACCAATCACACCGTATAACTCGTGATATTTAACCCAGTTAACAGTATGAAATACAACTGAGCCTCTCAACAGATGGCTCAACAATAACCCTTTAGTTAGGCAATAACTATATACAAGTATTGCAGACAATCCGCACTTGGGATGGGCGCCCAGCATCCACTACGGACTACGAGAAATAGAATTACCGGTGAGTAAATTCTTATTTTCTCTGACGTCCTAGTGGATGCTGGGGACTCCGAAAGGACCATGGGGATTATACCAAAGCTCCCAAACGGGCGGGAGAGTGCGGATGACTCTGCAGCACCGAATGAGAGAACTCAAGGTCCTCCTCAGCCAGGGTATCAAATTTTTAGAATTTAGCAAACGTGTTTGCCCCTGACCAAGTAGCAGCTCGGCAAAGTTGTAAAGCCGAGACCCCTCGGGCAGCCGCCCAAGATGAGCCCACCTTCCTCGTGGAATGGGCTTTTACTGATTTAGGATGCGGCAATCCAGCCGCAGAATGCGCCAGCTGAATTGTGCTACAAATCCAGCGAGCAATAGTCTGCTTAGAAGCAGGAGCACCTATTTTGTTGGGTGCATACAGGATAAAAAGCGAGTCAGTTTTCCTGACTCCAGCCGTCCTGGAAACATACATTTTCAAGGCCCTGACTACGTCCAGTAACTTGGAATCCTCCAAGTCCTTAGTAGCCGCAGGCACCACAATAGGTTGGTTCAAGTGAAAAGCTGATACCACCTTAGGGAAAAATTGGGGACGAGTCCTCAATTCTGCCCTATCCATATGGAAAATCAGATAAGGGCTTTTACATGACAAAGACGCCAATTCTGACACACGCCTGGCCGAAGCCAAGGCCAATAACATGACCACTTTGCACGTGAGATATTTGAGATCCACGGTTTTAAGTGGTTCAAACCAATGTGATTTTAGGAAACTCAACACCACATTGAGATCCTAAGGTGCCACAGGAGGCACAAAAGGGGGCTGAATATGAAGCACTCCCTTTACAAAAGTCTGAACTTCAGGTAGTGAAGCCAGTTCTTTCTGGAAGAAAATCGACAGAGCCGAAATCTGGACCTTAATGGAACCCAATTTTAGGCCCATAGTCACTCCTGACTGTAGGAAGTGCAGAAAACGACCCAGCTGAAATTCCTCTGTAGGGCCTTCCTGGCCTCACACCACGCAACATATTTTCGCCAAATGCGGTGATAATGGTTTGCGGTTACTTCTTTCCTGGCTTTTATCAGCGTAGGAATGACTTCCTCCGGAATGCCCTTTTCCTTTAGGATCCGGAATTCAACCGCCATGCCGTCAAACGCAGCCGCGGTAAGTCTTGGAACAGACAGGGCCCCTGCTGTAGCAGATCCTGTCTGAGCGGTAGAGGCCATGGGTCCTCTGATAACATTTCTTGAAGTTCCGGGTACCAAGCTCTTCTTGGCCAATCCGGAACCACGAGTATCGTTCTTACTCCTCGCCTTCTTATTATTCTCAGTACCTTTGGTATGAGGGGCAGAGGAGGGAACACATAGACCGACTGGTACACCCACGGTGTCACTAGAGCGTCCACAGCTATCGCCTGAGGGTCCCTTGACCTGGCGCAATATCTAGTTTTTTGTTTAGGTGGGACGCCATCATGTCCACCTGTGGCCTTTCCCAACGGTTTACCAACAGTTGGAAGACTTCTGGATGAAGTCCCCACTCTCCCGGGTGTCGGTCGTGTCTGCTGAGGAAGTCTGCTTCCCAGTTGTCCACTCCCGGAATGAACACTGCTGACAGTGCTAAGACGTGATTTTCCGCCCATCGGAGAATCCTTGTGGCTTCTGCCATCGCCATCCTGCTTCTTGTGCCGCCCTGTCGGTTTACATGGGCGACTGCCGTGATGTTGTCTGATTGGATCAGTACCGGCTGGTTTTGAAGCAGAGGCCTTGCCAGGCGTTGGGCATTGTAAATGGCCCTCAGTTCCAGAATATGTATGTGTAGGGACGACTCCTGACTTGACCAAAGTCCTTGGAAATTTCTTCCCTGTGTGACTGCCCCCCAGCCTCGAAGGCTGGCATCCGTGGTTACCAGGACCCAGTCCTGTATGCCGAATCTGCGGCCCTCTTGAAGATGAGCACTCTGCAGCCACCACAGTAGAGATACCCTGGTCCTTGGAGACAGGGTTATCAGCCGATGCATCTGAAGATGCGATTCCGACCACTTGTCCAAGAGGTCCCACTGAAAGGTTCTTGCATGGAACCTGTCGAATGGAATTTTGCTTCGTAAGAAGCTACCATTTTTCCCAGGACTCGTGTGCAGTGATGCACCGATACCTGTTTTGGTTTCAGGAGGTCTCTGACTAGAGATGACAGCTCCTTGGCTTTCTCCTGCGGGAGAAACACTTTTTTCTGTTGTGTCCAGAACCATCCCCAGGAACAGCAGGCGTGTGGTAGGAACCAGCTGTGACTTTGGAATGTATAGAATCCATCCGTGCTGTTGTAGCACTTCCCGAGATAGTGCTACTCCGACCAACAACTGCT
Source organism: Pseudophryne corroboree (assembly GCF_028390025.1). NCBI lineage: Eukaryota > Metazoa > Chordata > Amphibia > Anura > Myobatrachidae > Pseudophryne > Pseudophryne corroboree. Next base: position 415,946,573 of record NC_086447.1, on the reverse strand, counting down.
CCATGGACCTCGCCTTTATAAGGAGATCGTCCAAGTACGGGATAATTAAAAACTCCCTTTTTTCGAAGGAGTATCATCATTTCTACCATTACCTTGGTAAAGACCCTCGGTGCCGTGGACAGTCCAAATGGCAGTGTTTGGAATTGGTAATGGCAATCCTGTACCACAAATCTGAGGTACACCTGGTGAGGATGGTAAATGGGGACATGTAGGTAAGCATCCTTGATGTCCAGGGATACCATGTAATCCCCCTCCTCCAGGCTTGCAATAACCGCCCTGAGCGATTCCATTTTGAACTTGAATTTTTTTATGTATGTGTTCAAGGACTTCAAATTTAAAATGGGTCTCACCGAACCGTCCGGTTTCGGTACCACAACCAGTGTGGAATAGTAACCCCGTCCTTGTTGAAGTAGGGGCACCTTGACTATCACCTGCTGGGAATACAGCTTGTGAATTGCCTCTAGCACAGCCTCCCTGCCTGAGGGAGTTGTCGGCAAGGCAGATTTGAGGAAACGGCGGGGGGGAGACGCCTCGAATTCCAGCTTGTACCCCTGAGATACTACTTGAAGGATCCAGGGATCCACCTGTGAGCGAGCCCACTGATCGATGAAATTTTGAGGCGGCCCCCCACCGTACCTGGCTACGCCTGTGGAGCCCCCGCGTCATGCGGTGGACTCAGAGGAAGCGGGGGAAGAATTTTGATTCTGGGAACTGGCTGACTGGTGCAGCTTTTTCCCTCTTCCCTTGTCTCTGTGCAGAAAGGAAGCGCCTTTCTGAAGCCGAAAGGACTGTACCTGATAATACAGTGCTTTCTTAGGCTGTGAGGAAACCTGAGGTAAAAAATTTTCTTCCCTGCTTTTGCTGTGGATACGAGGTCCCAGAGACCATCCCCAAACAATTCCTCACCCTTATAAGGCTCTATGTGCCTTTTAAAGTCAGCATCACCTGTCCAGTGTCGGGTCTCTAATACCCTCCTGACAAAATGGACATTGCATTAATTCTGGATGCCAGCCGGCAAAATATCCCTCTTTGCATCCCTCATATATAAGACGACGTCTTATGTTCGCAAAATAGTATCCCTGTTTGACAGGGTTACAGACCACGCTGCTGCAGCAGCACTATCTGCAGGTCTCAGTCTAGTACCTGAGTGTGTAAATACAGACTTCAGGATAGCCTCCTGCTTTTTATCAGCAGGTACCTTCAAAGTGGCCGTATCCTAAGACGGCAGTGCCACCTTTTTTGACAAACGTGTGAGCGCCTTATCCACCCTAGGGGATATCTCCCAGCGTAACTTATCCTCTGGCGGGAAAAGGTACGCCATCAGTAACTTTTTAGAAATTATCAGTTTCTTACCGGGGGAACCCACGCTTTTTCGCACTTCATTCACTCATTGGATGGGGGAACAAAACACTGCCTGCTTTTTCTCCCCAAACATAAAACCCTTTTTTAGTGGTACTTGGGTTAATGTCAGAAATGTGTAACACTTTTTTTAATGCCGGGATCATGTAACGGATGTTCCTAGTGGATTGTGTATATGTCTCAACCTCGTCGACACTGGAGTCAGACTCCGTGTCGACATCTGTGCTTTGAGACGCCTGGGCAGGCACGGGCTGAGAAGCCGGCTGTCCCATAGCTGTTACGTCATCCAGCCTTTTATGTCGGTTAGTACCTTCCACCTATCCATCCACTCTGGTGTCGGCCCACAGGGGGCGACATCCCATTTATCGGCATCTGCTCCGCCTCCACATAAGCCTCCTCATCAAACATGTCGACACAGCCGTACCGACACACCGCACACACACAGGGAATGCTCTGACTGAGGACAGGACCCCACACAGCCCTTTGGGGAGACAGAGAGAGAGTATGCCAGCACACACCAGAGCGCTATATAATGTAGGGATAAACACTATCACTGAGTGAATTTTCCCCAATAGCTGCTTGCATAAACAATATTTGCGCCTAAATTTTGTGCCCCCCCTCTCTTTTTAACCCTTTGAGCCTGAAAACTACAGGGGAGAGCCTGGGTAGCTGTCTTCCAGCTACACTGTGAAGAGAAAATGGCGCCAGTGTGCCGAGGGAGATAGCTCCGCCCCTTTTTCGCGGACTTTTCTCCCGCTTTTTTATGGATTCTGGCAGGGGCAATTATCACATATATAGCCTCTGGGGCTATATATTGTGATTATTTTGCCAGCCAAGGTGTTTTTATTGCTGCTCAGGGCGCCCCCCCCCCAGCGCCCTGCACCCTCAGTGAGAAGTGTGTATGAGGAGCAATGGCGCACAGCTGCAGTGCTGTGCGCTACCTTGGTGAAGACTGAAGTCTTCTGCCGCCGATTTTCCGGACCATCTTCATGCTTCTGGCTCTGTAAGGGGGATGGCGGCGCGGCTCCGGGAACTAACACCAAGGACGGGTCCTGCGGTCGATCCCTCTGGAGCTAATGGTGTCCAGTAGCCTAAGAAGCCCAAGCTAGCTGCAAGCAGGTAGGTTCGCTTCTTCTCCCCTTAGTCCCTCGTTGCAGTGAGCCTGTTGCCAGCAGGTCTCACTGTAAAATAAAAAACCTAACATATACTTTCTTTCTAGGAGCTCAGGAGAGCCCCTAGTGTGCATCCAGCTCGGCCGGGCACAGAAATCTAACTGAGGTCTGGAGGAGGGGCACAGAGGGAGGAGCCAGTGCACACCAGGTAGTACCAAATCTTTCTTTTAGTGTGCCCAGTCTCCTGCGGAGCCGTCTATTCCCCATGGTCCTTACGGAGTCCCCAGCATCCACTAGGACGTCAGAGAAATAACAATACCCCAGACCTGTATAGCGCGTTTTATATATATATAATACATATATCAAATCAGCACCAAATATTGTGCCCCCCCCCTCCCCTCGTTTTGTACCCTATCACTTGCAGATATCAGGGCAGGGTCCGGGAGCAGCGTCTCTGCAGCCAAGCTGTGGAGAAAATGGCGCTGGTTAGAGCAGAGGGATGAAGCCCCGCCCCCTCGACGGCGGGCTTCGGTCCCGCTAATATTTATACTGGCAGGGGTTTCAAATACCCTGTAATGCAGTGTATATAGCTTGCCAGTCATTTTTATGAGGCACTCTTTGCTGCCCAGGGCGCCCCCCCTGCACCCTGCACCCTTGCAGTGCCTAGTGTGTCTGCGGGAGCAAAGGCGCGCTGCGCGGTACCTTCCGAAGCTCTGATGTCTTCTGCCGCCTGTGAAGTCTTCTTTCTTCCTATACTCACCAGGCTTCAATCTTCCGGCTCTGTGAGGAGGACGGCGGCGTGGCTCCGGGAACGAACAGCTAGACGACACCAGTGTTCAGACCCTCTGGAGCTAATGGTGTCCAGTAGCCTAAGAAGCAGAGCCCATCAGTCCAGGAAAGTGAGTCTGCTTCTCTCTCCTCAGTCCCACGAAGCAGGGAGTCTGTTGCCAGCAGGTCTCCCTGAACATAAAAAACCTAACAAAGTCTATTTTCTAGAGAAACTCGGTAGAGCTCCCCTAGTGTGTGACCAGTCTACTCTGGGCACAGGATATAACTGGAGTCTGGAGGAGGGGCATAGAGGGAGGAGCCAGTTCACGACCATTAAAAGGTATTTAAGTGCCCATGTCTCATGCGAAGCCCGTCTATACCCCATGGTCCTTACGGAGTCCCCAGCATCCTCTAGGACGTAAGAGAAATAAATATATATATATATATATATATATATATATATATACACAGATAGATAGATATATATAGATATATATAGGGAGAGATACAATATATGTGTAATATCTATCTATATCTATATCTATATATATATGGATGTACAGTATGTATGTGTGTATGTATGTTCCAGCATAACTCTGGAATGCCTGGTGCAATTTATACCAAACTTGGTACACATATGACTTGCAATCTGGAAAAAAATACTGTGGAGGTATGACGTGAAGCTAAGCAAGGAGACTTAGGGCTCTTTGGAATAGAGTCAGCCTATCCCTGCAAACCTTACATATTTAGCATGCAGTGGGCGGAGTTTGGCCTGTCGTCCCAGCAGATGCAGCACTGAGCAGGGCAACATTAGAGGAGGGACGGGGGAGAGAAGGAGGCGGAATATTCTCCTCAGCGCCAGCCTTTTGACAGCATCAATCCGGGGAAGGCCCGTCCAGAGATGCAGCCTGACAAAGATTGGCAGCGGTGGGCGTAGCATGTCCTGTTGTATGTCTATTTAGTTTACCAGTAAGGCCTTTAAAATGAAAGTTATACGCACATAAATACTTGAAATTCCATAGCAAAGCACAGGTATTCAGCTAGTGCTCAATAAAAAAAGTAAAGAAAAAAAGGAAACATTTTGAAAGCGTGGGCTTTATTGCTGCAGCACCTGTTCAGTGGTGACCAGCTCCTGCTGGCACTGAAAAAAACCTGAAGTGTCTGAGCATGGAGGCGGGGTATGTGGGGAGAGGAGCCCAGTGCATCCTGGGTTGCTCGCAAGCTTATGCTGTCCGGTGCCAGTCCTGGTAAAGACCATGGACCCCGATGAAGAAAACATGGTAGCCCAAACGGCAACACTCAATACATGGGAAGCACCATGACATATTATTTGTGTGTAATTCCATACGTACTGTAAAAACAGATAATAGTGTAACAGACATCCGCCAATAAGATCCCATGTAATACAAGCAGCCAAGTCAACATCAGAAGAATAAAACATTGCCACAGAATACATAAGGATTAATGCTAGGTTGGGTGCAATGTGACAAATTGTCAGAGAACCACCAGAACATGTTAACCAATAAGACAATGCACAATACAAAAAGGAATAGTATATTGTGACCAAACATGTTTGTGTAATAAGGCAGCAAACAACCGTAATAGAGTATTAGGACATACAAAGGGAGTCAGTATGTCAGCATACAAGTTAACATGGAGATTCGAGCAATGTAGTTCGTACCAAAATCAGAGTGTCGATACAGAACATGAGTCATTCCAACATAAAAGATTGTTGTGACCAAACACAGAATCTACATAGTTAATACTTAATCTAAATAGTAACCAGAAGTACGTGAGCCCAGAAGGCAACATTCAACCTACACCCGGGTAGAGCAAAATGTGAAAAAGCATTCAAGTCAGAAAAGTCCATCCTCGATTGCAGGACTTCCTTCGGGCTGCACCTACTCTCTGGATTGTCCTCCCACGCACAGTAAGACTCCCCTCTACTCTTCAAACATTCCCTAAAAACACACCTCTTCAGGCAAACTTATCAAATTCCATAACCGCCCACATAACCTTCATAAATATTACTATCTAATTACATCACCTCCGTACAGTCCACACATCCTAACATACAGTATTTTCTTTTTATTCAATTTGACGTCCTTCTGACCTCTGGTCAACACTGCTGTGTGACTAAATCATACAGCCCACCAAGAAACTCTACAATTTGGCTAGACCATTATGAAACAGAAAGCACCTATCCTTGTGTATAAATGCCTATTTCCCTACAGAATATAAGCTTGCAAGTAGGGCCTTCATACCTGTTCTAAGTAATCTGTCAGGTAATTTACCTTTTGCCACCTGTTCTGCTTGTCTTTGTTTTGTGAACAGATGCACGGACATCATCATATTGGAATGGCTTGGTATTGCGAGACCCGACCGCCGGTAAACATACCAACGGCAGGATCCAGTCATTGAGATGCCCGGTGGGAAGCGAACGCACTGAAGCACTTCTGCGCTCGCCAAAGGTTCTATTCCAACTCATGGACACCCACGAGTGGGAATAGTCCCCGTTAGTTGGCATGCTGGCTGTAGGGATTGTGAGGGGGCGGGATGTAGGTGCCAGTATTGTGACCGGCTGACATAACTACACCCCAAAGAAGGAATTTTTTGCACCCCCTTAAGGGCGCTGGATCCTTAACATCCTGTTGCTAGGTGTCTAATAAGTAGGTGTGATAATGAAGAATATAAAATCACTTTTAATCCATATAAAACACGATAAACATAATAAAATAATTCACATGCGAGTATAGGGTAATGAAATAAAATAGCTCAAAAATTATTAAGAAATTAAGTGGTACAGAAACACTTTTGGTGGCAGGAATAAAATCGTACCGTGAAAGTAAATAGAGCCACAGGTGTTGATAAACGCAGAGTACCACGAGAAATACCCTGCTTGTTGGCTCCTGGATTAAATTCCCACTGGCAGTCTGTTTCGTCCTATTCGTCCATCAGGTGGTAAAGGCACAGCAGGACAACGCCAACGCGTTTCGGGGCTATTAAGTCCCTTTTTCAAGGCTGGATGCCCCCTGTGCTGATGTCCTGTGACTTTATGCTCCTCAGTATCCATTCAGATGTGGCCATGTGTGCTTTGCCGGTGACTTCCTGTCCGGACTTCCCGGGACTGTTAGTGACTATTTCCCTTGAACCGGAAGTGACGTCATATCCCCTTCTGGTCCATACATGTTTGCGTTCCATAAGCAGGAAGTGGTAGGTGTGGTTCTGTATATGAAGATGAAAGGTTCCAGGCTTTTGATGTAAGATTTATAATGCAGATGACGGATTCTCAGGCACATGAAAAAATTGAAGGAATGCAATTGGTTATAAATCCAAAGATGAAAAAAATAAGAATTTACTTACCGATAATTCTATTTCTCGTAGTCCGTAGTGGATGCTGGGAACTCCGTAAGGACCATGGGGAATAGCGGCTCCGCAGGAGACTGGGCACAAAAGTAAAGCTTTAGGACTACCTGGTGTGCACTGGCTCCTCCCCCTATGACCCTCCTCCAAGCCTCAGTTAGGATACTGTGCCCGGACGAGCGTACACAATAAGGAAGGATTTTGAATCCCGGGTAAGACTCATACCAGCCACACCAATCACACCGTACAACCTGTGATCTGAACCCAGTTAACAGCATGATAACAGAGGAGCCTCTGAAAAGATGGCTCACAACAATAATAACCCGATTTTTGTAACAATAACTATGTACAAGTATTGCAGACAATCCGCACTTGGGATGGGCGCCCAGCATCCACTACGGACTACGAGAAATAGAATTATCGGTAAGTAAATTCTTATTTTCTCTGACGTCCTAGTGGATGCTGGGAACTCCGTAAGGACCATGGGGATTATACCAAAGCTCCCAAACGGGCGGGAGAGTGCGGATGACTCTGCAGCACCGAATGAGAGAACTCAAGGTCCTCCTCAGCCAGGGTATCAAATTTGTAGAATTTAGCAAACGTGTTTGCCCCTGACCAAGTAGCTGCTCGGCAAAGTTGTAAAGCCGAGACCCCTCGGGCAGCCGCCCAAGATGAGCCCACCTTCCTTGTGGAATGGGCTTTAACAGATTTTGGCTGTGGCAGGCCTGCCACAGAATGTGCAAGCTGAATTGTACTACAAATCCAACGAGCAATAGTCTGCTTAGAAGCAGGAGCACCCAGCTTGTTGGGTGCATACAGGATAAACAGCGAGTCAGATTTTCTGACTCCAGCCGTCCTGGAAACATATATTTTCAGGGCCCTGACTACGTCCAGCAACTTGGAGTCCTCCAAGTCCCTAGTAGCCGCAGGTACCACAATAGGCTGGTTCAAGTGAAACGCTGAAACCACCTTAGGGGGAAATTGAGGACGAGTCCTCAATTCTGCCCTGTCCGTATGAAAAATTAGGTAAGGGCTTTTATAGGATAAAGCCGCCAATTCTGAGACACGCCTGGCTGAAGCCAGGGCCAACAGCATTACCACTTTCCATGTGAGATATTTTAAGTCCACAGTGGTGAGTGGTTCAAACCAATGTGATTTTAGGAACCCAAAAACTACATTGAGATCCCAAGGTGCCACTGGAGGCACAAAAGGAGGCTGTATATGCAGTACCCCCTTGACAAACGTCTGAACTTCAGGAACTGAAGCCAGTTCTTTCTGGAAGAAAATCGACAGGGCCGAAATTTGAACCTTAATGGACCCTAATTTTAGGCCCATAGACAGTCCTGTTTGCAGGAAATGTAGGAAACGACCCAGTTTAAATTCATCTGTAGGGGCCTTCCTGGCCTCGCACCACGCAACATATTTACGCCAAATACGGTGATAATGCTGTACGGTTACATCCTTCCTGGCTTTGATCAGGGTAGGGATGACTTCATCCGGAATGCCTTTTTCCTTCAGGATCCGGCGTTCAACCGCCATGCCGTTAAACGCAGCCGCGGTAAGTCTTGGAACAGACAGGGTCCCTGCTGGAGCAGGTCCCTTCTTAGAGGTAGAGGCCACGGGTCCTCTGTGAGCATCTCTTGAAGTTCCGGGTACCAAGTCCTTCTTGGCCAATCCGGAGCCACGAGTATAGTCCTTACTCCTCTCCTTCTTATGATTCTCAGTACCTTGGGTATGAGAGGCAGAGGAGGGAACACATACACTGACTGGTACACCCACGGTGTTACCAGAGCGTCCACAGCTATTGCCTGAGGGTCCCTTGACCTGGCGCAATACCCGTCTAGTTTTTTGTTGAGGCGGGACGCCATCATGTCCACCTTTGGTTTTTCCCAACGGTTCACAATCATGTGGAAGACTTCTGGGTGAAGTCCCCACTCTCCCGGGTGGAGGTCGTGTCTGCTGAGGAAGTCTGCTTCCCAGTTGTCCACTCCCGGAATGAACACTGCTGACAGTGCTATCACATGATTTTCCGCCCAGCGAAGAATCCTTGCAACTTCTGCCATTGCCCTCCTGCTTCTTGTGCCGCCCTGTCTGTTTACGTGGGCGACTGCCGTGATGTTGTCTGACTGGATCAGCACCGGCTGACCTTGAAGCAGAGGTCTTGCTAGGCTTAGAGCATTGTAGATGGCCCTTAGCTCCAGGATATTTATGTGAAGTGATGTCTCCAGGCTTGACCACAAGCCCTGGAAATTTCTTCCCTGTGTGACTGCTCCCCAGCCTCTCAGGCTGGCATCCGTGGTCACCAGGACCCAGTCCTGAATGCCGAATCTGCGGCCCTCTAGAAGATGAGCACTCTGCAACCACCACAGGAGAGACACCCTTGTCCTTGGTGACAAGATTATCCGCTGATGCATCTGAAGATGCGACCCGGACCATTTGTCTAGCAGATCCCACTGGAAGGTTCTTGCGTGGAATCTGCCGAATGGGATTGCTTCGTAAGAAGCCACCATCTTTCCCAGGACCCTTGTGCATTGATGCACTGAGACTTGGCCTGGTATTAGGAGATTTCTGACTAGTTCGGATAACTCCCTGGCTTTCTCCTCCGGGAGAAACACCTTTTTCTGGACTGTGTCCAGGATCATCCCTAGGAATAGAAGTCGTGTCGCCGGGATCAGCTGCGATTTTGGAATATTGAGAATCCAACCGTGCTGGCGCAGCACTATCTGAGATAGTGCTACTCCGACTTCCAACTGTTCCCTGGATCTTGCCCTTATCAGGAGATCGTCCAAGTAAGGGATAACTAAAACTCCCTTCCTTCGAAGGAGTATCATCATTTCGGCCATTACCTTGGTAAAGACCCGGGGTGCCGTGGACAATCCAAACGGCAGCATCTGAAACGGATAGTGACAGTTCTGTACCACAAACCTGAGGTACCCTTGGTGAGAAGGGTAAATTGGGACATGTAGGTAAGCATCTTTGATGTCCAGAGACACCATATAGTCCCCTTCTTCCAGGTTTGCAATCACTGCTCTGAGTGACTCCATCTTGAATTTGAACCTTTGTATGTAAGTGTTCAAGGATTTTAGGTTTAAAATTGGTCTCACCGAGCTGTCCGGTTTCGGTACCACAAATAGTGTGGAATAGTACCCCTTTCCCTGTTGTAGGAGGGGTACCTTGATTATCACCTGCTGGGAATATAGCTTGTGAATGGCTTCCAATACTGCCTCCCTGTCTGAGGGAGACGTCGATAAAGCAGACTTTAGAAAACGGCGAGGGGGAGACGTCTCGAATTCCAATTTGTACCCCTGAGATACCACCTGAAGGATCCAGGGGTCCACTTGCGAGTGGGCCCACTGCGCACTGAACTTCTTGAGACGGGCCCCCACCGAGTCCGCTTGTAAAGCCCCAGCGTCATGCTGAGGACTTTGCGGAGGCGGGAGAGGGCTTTTGTTCCTGGGAACTGGCTGTTTGTTGCAGCCTTTTTCCTCTCCCTCTGCCACGGGGCAGAAATGAGGCGCCTTTTGCCCGCTTGCCCTTATGGGGCCGAAAGGACTGCGCCTGATAATACGGCGTCTTCTTAGGTTGAGAAGCTACCTGGGGTAAAAATGTGGATTTTCCAGCAGTTGCCGTGGCTACCAGGTCTGATAGACCTACCCCAAATAACTCCTCCCCCTTATAAGGCAATACTTCCATGTGCCTTTTAGAATCCGCATCACCTGACCACTGCCGCGTCCATAAACCTCTTCTTGCAGAAATGGACAGCGCGCTAACTCTTGATGCCAGTCGGCAAATATCCCTCTGTGCATCACGCATATATAGAAATGCATCCTTCAAATGCTCTATAGTCAGTAATATACTGTCCCTATCTAGAGTATCAATATTTTCAGTCAGGGAATCCGACCACGCCAGGCCCGCACTGCACATCCAGGCTGAGGCGATTGCTGGTCGCAGTATAACACCCGTGTGAGTGTATATACATTTTAGGATATTCTCCAGCTTTCTATCGGCAGGTTCCTTTAGGGCGGCCGTATCAGGAGAGGGTAGTGCTACCTGTTTAGACAAGCGTGTCAGCGCTTTATCCACCCTAGGGGGTGTTTCCCAACGTGCCCTATCCTCTGGCGGGAAAGGATACGATGCCAATAACCTTTTAGGAATTATCAGTTTTTTATCGGGGGAAACCCACGCCTCATCACACACTTCATTTAATTCCTCGGATACAGGAAAAACTACAGGCAGTTTTTTCTCACCAAACATAATACCCTTTTTAGTGGTACTTGTATTATCAGAGATATGCAATACATTTTTCATTGCTTCAATCATGTAACGTGTGGCTCTAGTGGAAGTCACGTTTGTCTCCTCATCATCGACACTGGAGTCAGTATCCGTGTCTGTGTCTGCCATTTGAGGTAACGGGCGTTTTAAAGCCCCTGATGGCGTTTGAGACCCCTGGACAGGCACAAGCTGAGTAGCCGGCTGTCTCATGTCGTCAACTGTCTGTCGTAAAGAGCTGACACTGTCACGCAATTCCTTCCATAAGCTCATCCACTCAGGTGTCGACTCCCTAGGGGGTGACAACTCTATAATAGGCAATTGCTCCGCCTCCATCTCATTTTCCTCCTCAAACATGTCGACACAATCGTACCGACACACCGCACACACACAGGGAATGCTCTGATAGAGGACAGGACCCCACTAGCCCTTTGGAGAGACAGAGGGAGAGTATGCCAGCACACACCAGAGCGCTATATATAGACAGGAATACCACTATAAAATGTGCTTTTCCCTTTATAGCTGTTGTTAGTATTAAAACTGCGCCAAATTAGTGCCCCCCTCTCTTTTTTACCCTTTTCTGTAGTGCAGGACTGCAGGGGAGAGTCAGGGAGACGTCCTTCCAGCGGAGCTGTGATGGAAAATGGCGCCCGTGTGCTGAGGAGATAGGCTCCGCCCCCTTCTCGGCGGCCTTTTCTCCCGCTTTTTGGTGAGTTCTGGCAGGGGTTAAAATACATCCATATAGCCCTGGGGGTTATATGTGGTGTATTTATGCCAGCCAAGGTGTTTACATTGCTGCTCAGGGCGCCCCCCCCTAGCGCCCTGCACCCTCAGTGACCGAAGTGTGAAGTGTGCCTGAGTAACAATGGCGCACAGCTGCAGTGCTGTGCGCTACCTTGTTGAAGACTGATGTCTTCTGCCGCCGATTTTTCCGGACCTATTCTTGCTTCTGGCTCTGTAAGGGGGCCGGCGGCGCGGCTCTGGGACCGAGCTCCGAGGCTGGGCCTGTGTTCGGTCCCTCTGGAGCTAATGGTGTCCAGTAGCCTAAGAAGCCCAAGCTGGCTGCAAGCAGGCAGGTTCGCTTCTTCTCCCCTTAGTCCCTCGATGCAGTGAGCCTGTTGCCAGCAGGTCTCACTGAAAATAAAAAACCTAAAACTAAACTTTCACTAAGAAGCTCAGGAGAGCCCCTAGTGTGCACCCTTCTCGGCCGGGCACAAAAATCTAACTGAGGCTTGGAGGAGGGTCATAGGGGGAGGAGCCAGTGCACACCAGGTAGTCCTAAAGCTTTACTTTTGTGCCCAGTCTCCTGCGGAGCCGCTATTCCCCATGGTCCTTACGGAGTTCCCAGCATCCACTAGGACGTCAGAGAAATAGGATTTTAATTACCTACCAGTAAATCCTTTTCTCGTAGTCCGTAGAGGATGCTGGGGTCCACATTAGTACCATGGGGTATAGATGAGTCCTCTAGGAGCCATTGGCACTTGAATAGTTTGAGCTGGCTCCTCCCTCTATGCCCCTTCTACCAGACCCAGTCTAGAAACTGTGCCCGAGGAGACAGACATATTCGAGAGAAGGATTACACAGATAGTGGCGAGATTCACACCAGCTCACACACAAGGCAACCTAAGCTAACTAGCTTGAAACATCAGCAACAGCTAAACGGGAGTACTTACCAAGTAACAAAACAGTACTTACAAAGAACTAAGCAGTACGGAACTAAATAACCACTGCAGGATAACGAATTTTAATTACCTACCGGTAAATCCTTTTCTTGTAATCTAGGAGAAAAGGATTTACCGGTAGGCAATTAAAATTCTATTTTCTCTTACGTCCTAGAGGATGCTGGGGTCCACATTAGTACAATGGGGATGTACCAAAGCTCCCAGAACATGAGGGAGAGCGCAGAGGCTCCTGCAGAACCACTTGACCAAACTTTAGGTCTTCAGAGGCCAAAGTATCGAACTTGAACTTTGCGAACGTGTTCGACCCAGACCAAGTAGCTGCTCGGCAGAGTTGCAAAGCCGAGACACCCCGGGCAGCCGCCTAGGAAGAACCCACCTTACGAGTAGAGTGGGCCTTAACAGACGTAGGACACGGCAAGCCTGCCGTAAAATACGCATGCTGGATAGTGAACCTGATCCAGCAAGATATTGTCTGCTTAGAAGCAGGACACCCAATTTTCTTGGGATCATACAGGACAAACAGAGTTCGATTTTCTGTGCGGAGCAGTCCTCCTCACATAGATCTTTAGAGCCCTTACAACATATATGAACTTGGATGAGATTGAGGAGTCAGTCACAACTGGCACCACAATAGGTTGGTTGATATGAAATGCCGACACAACCTTCGGAAGAAACTGCTGACGTGTCCGGAGCTCAGCTCTATCTTCGTGGAAGATCAAGTATGGGCTTTTACATGACAAAGCCCCCAGCTCCGACACGCGTCTAGCAGAAGCTAAGGCCAACAAAGTGACAGCCTTCAACGTGAGAAACGTGACCTCAACCTCCTGTAGAGGTTCAAACCAATCCGACTGGAGGAACTGCAACACCACGTTAAGATCCCAGGGCGCCACAGGCGGAACAAAGGGAGCTTGGATGTGCAGAACTCCATTCAAAAAAGTCTGAACCTCAGGGAGGACAGCCATCAGTTTCTGGAAGAAAACGGATAGGGCCGAAATCTGGATTTGTACGGATCCTAATCTACAGTATGACCCATATCCACACCTGCTTGCAGGAAGAGGAGAAACCGTCCCAATTGAAACTCCACCGTAGGAAACTTCTTGGATTCACACCAAGATACATATTTTTCCCAAATACGATGGTAATGTTTAGACGTTACTCCTTTCCTAGCCTGTATCAGGGTAAGAATAACCTTGTTCGGAATGCCCTTCTGAGCTAGGTCCTCCCGAAGAGGAAGAGGCCTCGGCTCTTCTAGCAGTAGATCCAGAAGATCCGCGTACCAAGCCCTTCTTGGCCAGTCCGGAGCAATGAGGATTGCCTGAACTCTTGTTCTCCTTATGAGTTTGAGAACTCTTGGAATGAGTGGAAGTGGAGGAAACACGTACACGGACTGGAACACCCACGGAGTCACTAGGGCGTCCACCGCCACTGCTTGCGGGTCCCTCGACCTGGAACAATACAGCCAAAGCTTCTTGTTGAGACAAGAGGCCATCATGTCAATTTGGGGCACGCCCCAAAGATCTGTTACCTCCGTGAACACCTCCGGATGGAGACCCAACTCTCCTGGATGGAGATCGTGTCTGCTGAGGAAGTCCGCTTCCCAGTTGTCTACTCCCGGAATGAAGATTGCTGACAGCGCCAACGCATGCTTTTCTGCCCAGAGGATGATTTTTGTGACCTATGACATTGCAGCTCTGCTCTTCGTTCCGCCTTGTCGGTTTATGTAAGCCACTGTCGTTACGTTGTCTGACTGTACCTGAATGGCCCGATTTCTAAGATGATGAGCCACTTGGAGAAGACCGTTGTATACGGCTCTTAGTTCCAGAATGTTTATCGGCAGGCCGGCTTCCAGACTTGACCACCTTCCTTGGAAGGTTTCCCTTTGAGTGACTGCGCCCCAGCCCTGGAGACTTGAATCCGTAGTTAGAAGGATCCAGTCCTGAATTCCGAACCTGCGGCCCTCCAAAAGGTGAGGTATTGCAGCCACCAGAGGAGTGAAATCCTGGCCTTTGGCGACAGAAGTATTCTCTGGTGCATGTGTAGATGGGATCCCGACAACTTGTCCAGGAGATCAAGTTGGAAGGACCGAGCATGAAACCTCCCATACTGCAGAGCCTCGTAAGAGTCCACCATCTTCCCCAGAAGGCAAATGCACTGATGGACAGACACCCGGGCTGGCTTCAGGACATCCCGGATCATTGCCTGTATCACCAACGCTTTTTCCTCTGGAAGAAACACCCTCTGCACCTCCGTGTCGAGGATCATTCCCAGAAAGGACAACCTCCTGGTTGGTTCCAAATGTGATTTTGGGATATTCAGGATCCAACCATGTTCCTTGAGAAGCTGGGTCATGAGAGCTATTGACTGAAACAGCTTCTCCTTGGACGATGCCTTCATCAGCAGATCGTCCAGATACGGAATTATGTTCACCCCCTGCCTGCGGAGGAGAACCATGATTTCCGCCATCACCTTGGTAAATACTCTCGGTGTTGTGGATCGGCCGAATGGTAATGCCTGGAACCGAAAATGACAGTCCAACAGAGCGAATTGGAGATGAGCTTGATGCGGCAGCCAAATCGGAATGTGAAGGTACGCATCTGATATCCAGGGATACCAGGAATTCCCCCTCCTCCAGACCTGATATCACTGCCCTTAGAGACTCCATCTTGAACTTGAACTGCCTCAGAAAGGGATTCAGTGATTTTAAGTTCAGAATGGGCCTGACCGAACCATCCGGTTTCGGTACCACGAAAAAGTTCGAAAAGTAACCTGTGTTCTGCATTTGAGAAGGGACTGGTACAATGACCTGTGCCTCCACCAACTTCTGGATGGCTCCCTGTAGTGTAGCCCAGTCTGCCGGCAAAGCTGGCAAGCCCGATGTGAAGAACCAGTGAGAAGGGAGATCTTGAAAGTCCAGCCGGTACCCAGGGACACAATATCTAGTACCCAAGGGTCAAGGCCGGACGACACCCAGACATGACTGAAATGTCTGAGCCTCGTCCCCACCGGCCCTACCTCCAGGCTGCGCTGTCCACCGTTATGCGGAGGACTTTGGCGCACCTGAAGCAGGCTTCTGTTCTTGGGAACCTGCCGCAGCAGGTTTCTTGGATTTTGGTCAGCCCCCTCTAAAGAAGGTGTTGGCCGGTTTGGCCTTTCTTGGTTTAGAAATCCGAAAGGACTGAAATGCAGGTGAAGAGAAAGGTTTCTTCGTAGCCGGAGCTGCGAAGGGAAGAAAAGGGGACTTACCCGCTGTAGCAATGGAAAACCACGCATCCAATGCTTCCCCAAAGAGAGCCTGACCTTTGTAGGGTAGGGTCTCCACTCCTCTCCTGGATTACGAGTCGACAGACCACTGGCGCAGCCAAAGTCCCCGACGAGCTGAGACAGACATGGAAGAAATTCCTGCAGCCATTGAACCCAGGTCTTTCATGGATTCCACCATAAAACCTGCAGAATCCTGAATGTTACGGAGAAACAATTCAATGTCACTCTTATCCAACGTATCCAAATCCTCAAGTAACGTGCCTGACCACTTTACTATAGCTTTGAAGATCCACGCACAGGCAATAGTAGGACGGAGTATCGCCCCTGAAGCCGTGTATATGGATTTAAGAGTAGTGTCAATCTTACAATCAGCAGGCTCCTTTAAGGCGGTTGATCCTGGGACAGGTAACACCACCTTTTTGAGAGTCTGGATACAGACACGTCCACTATGGGTGGGATTTTCCATTTCTTTCTATCCTCCTCAGGGAAGGGGAAAGCAACCAGAACCTTCCTAGGGATCTGGAATTATTTCTCTGGATTTTCTCATGCTTTTTCAAAAAAAGCATTTAATTCTTTGGACTCAGGGAAGGTTAGCGAGGCTTTCTTATCGTCAGTGAAGTAAGCCTCCTCAACCTGTTCAGGTGTTGTGTCAGTAATATTCAACACATCTCTAATAGCCTCTTTTTCAAGAGATGCAGCCCCCCTGAGCACGTCTCCATCACCGTCTGCCATGTCAGAGTTGGTATCCATGTTTTCTTGCATGATCTGGGCAAGCGCACATTTGTGGGAACCAACAGGGGGGGGGCTGAGGTAACAGAACCAGACCAAACTGCCAAAGAATTCTGCAAAACCTGAGTTGCAGATTCATTCTGAGCAACCCTAGCAGAGATCTGAGAAATCATAGTTTTGATAGAGGATAACCACTCCGGCTCCCTTGCTGGTATCTGCGCTACAGCAGTGCAATCCTGATTACATGGAATGAGATCATCCTGAGAGAACATGTCCTCAGCTGCATATGACACAGAGTCCCTGGACATAGCTAACTGGAGACCCCAAACACTCCACACACAGGGTAGGGTAGACAGAGTTTCGTCCCTGAGAATGGCAAGAGAGAGACAGAGATCAGAGCCAACCCACTCAAAGCGCTGTTATATATAAAGGACACCCCTTATCAGCACCCACTGTGTACTGTAATAGTTGCACAGATCTAATTCACCGCCTCCCCACTTCTACAACCCCCTGGTACCGCACAGGATAGCTGGAGTTGCTTGGAGGGACAACTCTGTCAGCGTCTGTGTACAGGAACGGCAGGCAGGAAAAAGGGCGCTGAACGCTGCTGGGTCCGCTCTGAGAAGCTCTGCCCCTTGAAGATGGCACGTCTTCACACACAAATTCGTTATTCTGGCCTGAGGACTCCGTCGCAAGGCGGGGGATTCCGTCCCCTGTTGAGTATCTGAGTACGGAGGATTGTGACGCTAGCCTGGGGATTCAGTCTCCGGTTAGCGTCTGTGACCAGTGTAGGGTATTAAGACGCTGGCTCAGGACGCCTCTCAAAGCGCCAACACTGTGTGCCGCTGAGCCTTCCCGGAGCGCAACCGCTCAGAGCTGCGCTCCTACCCTTGTGCCGCCATATCTTGCATCTTCTGATCTTCTGGCTCTGTAAGGGGGTGGCGGCATGCTGCAGGGGTGAGCGATCCCCTGTGGCGGGGAACATTCGATCCCCTCAGGAGCTCAGTGTCCTGTCAGCGGTGATAGTGGCTCAGACCCCGCAGGGTGGACACTACCCCCTCCTTAGTTCCTCGAATCAGGGAGGCTGTTGCCAGCAGCCTCCCTGTAAAATAATAAACTCTAAAATAAACTATTACTGAAGAAGCTCTGTAGCGCTCCCTTAGCTGTGACCGGCTCCTCCGTGCACATTTTCTAAACTGGGTCTGGTAGGAGGAGCATAGAGGGAGGAGCCAGACCACACTCTCAAACTCTTGAAGTGCCAATGGCTCCTAGTGGACCCGTCTATACCCCATGGTACTAATAAGGACCCTAGCATCCTCTAGGACGTGAGAGAAATATGAAATTAGATGAATCTAAATGTATTATCATGGGAATATGATAAATGATAATCAATTATAGAGGGTATGTGAACCCGGAAGGGGTATGGTGGGTGTATCGGGATAAATTCTCCAAGAATATGTATCCTCAATCAGGATTTCGAAATAAAATGGTTCCTCTAATTATATGGTTCCTCGAACCATTCGAAATAAAATGGTTCCTCTAATCGTTCCTGTATTACGCTATTCCTACAGTCATCGTCCACGTTAAATACATCTTCTTGGAGAATTTATCCCAATACACCCACCATACCCCTTCCAGGTTCACATACCCTCTATAATTTATTATCATCATTTATCATATTCCCATGATAATAAATTTAGATTCATCTAATTCATCTAATTTCATATTTTTGATTTATATCCAATTGCATTCCTTCTATTTTTTCATGTGCCTGAGAATCAATCATCTGCATTATGAATCTTACATTAAAAGCCTGGAACCTTTCATCTTCATATACAGAGCCACACCTATCACTTCCTGCTTATGGAACGCAAACATGTATGGAACACAAGGGGATATGATGTCACTTCCGGCCCCAGGGAAATAGTCACTTCCGGTTCCGGGAAGTCCGGACAGGAAGTCACCGGCAAAGCACACATGGCCACATTTGAATGGATGAGGAGCATAAAGGCATAGATCAGCAGCACAGGGAGCATCCAGCCTTGAAAAAAGGACTTAATAGCCCCGAAACACGTTGGCGTTGCCCTGCTGTGCCTTTACCAACTGATGGACTCCTTGGACGAATAGGACGACACAGACGGTCAGTGGGAATTTAATCCAGGAGCCAACAAGCAGGGTATTTCCCGGGGTACTCTACATTACTCAACACCTGTGGCTCCATATACTTTCACCGGTACGATTTTATTCCTGCCACCAAAAGTGTTTCTGTACCACTTCATTTCTTAATCATTTTTAAACTATTTTATTTCATTACCCTATACTCGCATGTGAATTATTTTATTATGTTTATCGTGTTTTATTTGGATTAAAAATTATTTTATATTCTTCATTATCACACCTACTTATTAGACACCTAGCAACAGGGTGTTAAGAATCCAGCGCCCTAAAGGGGGTGCAAAACATTCCTTCTTTGTGCAGTATATTCAGGGAGTTCACTAGGGGAACTCCAGCACCTTCCCTGGACTTGCTTAAGATTCTATACAGCTACCCCCACTCCCCACTTTTTCACATAACTACATCCCATTGGAACATGTCAGCTGACGGCATTCCTTCCAGTCAGAGTGTCCTTGTCACAGCTGACACTGGCAACCAATTGGAGTCCTGCAATTCCTATGGTAGCGTTCTCTGACCATTGTTCAGAGCAAGAGCAATAAGTCACATCCTGACTACTAGGCTGCTGTTAGAAGCAAGCCTCTTTGCTTTTCCTGGCTCCAGTGAATTAATTACTTCAGTTTTTCGTTTCCTGCACTGCTCACAGCCAGTAAACCTTTCCTGCTACAGACTTCAGAGTTTCACTTAGCTCATCCTCTGTGAATCAATATACAGCATTCCTGTTTCTAGTCTCATTACTCTGCAAAGACGACTGCTACAAGCTCACAGACTTCTTAAAATTCCCTAACATAGAAGCTTCCTGCCTACAAGTACAGTAAACTACAGCCTTGAGCAAGTTTTTGTTTTTAAGTTTGCAGACACTCCCTCCAGGCTAATCATCCACCTGTGAGTTTCACATAAGTATCCAGTCTGCTGTTTCCTAATTGCACTGTTAATCTCAGACCTATTAGCCAGTTGTTGGTTCAGTGCACTCCTTCTGCTGCAGACATCCTGAATCCTGCTGTACTATTAACCCCTGAATTTCCAGCTAACAGGCATATGATTCTGTGTGTATATTTCCTTTGCTTCTAGCCATAGTACTAGCACCCATAACCACAGACTCAATCTTCCTAGTCCTGAAACTACTTCCTTTCTGTGCAAGGTCTGCAATATCCAGCCACAGTAACGCTGTACCCTGCACAGCATCCAGAACCACCAACACCAGCTCGGCGTCCAGTAACAGAACAGCAGTTCCCAGCCAGCCACAGTACCACTGTTCCAGCTAGTGTCCAGTCACAGAACCGCTGGTCCCAGCCAGCATCCAGAACTACCAGTATCAGGCTGGTGTCCAGGTTCAGCGTCCGGTTCCAGTACAGTTCCAGCATACCACTCCCACTCTGGATATTCGTATAGCCATTACCACAGAGCCTATTTCAGCAAGCAGCATCATTAGTGCACCTAACTAACCTCACTTCAATTTCATCCATTGCCCAAGCGGTCAAAGTTCAGTCTCCACAGACAACATTCAACAGATACAATAAGGACGTATCCTGACAAGTAACATGCCATAACATTCAAACTTGGAAAACAGCAATCAATCTACAGCACAGGAGGAGGAAAAGCTGTTGTAATCCATGTCTGAAGCATAGCATATCCCTTATGTAGACAGGGGGCTGCACTAGTATCGTGGCCACTGCTCCCAGTATACAGTGCATAGGTGTCAGTGGTGATCTGGCTTACACCCGCAGGGGAACATGGGCAAGGCTCCACCCGCAGGAACCAGCTGAGAGTTCTAGAAGGTGGACAGTTGGTGAGAGAGATGGGGCTGCACTGTTCGTTCTGGCTGCGGCACGTCGCGCATCGCCTAAACAATGGAGACCCTAGGGCAAGTCCCCTAAACAACAAAGACTGTGTGAAACCCTATAGCTGGGAACTGGACGATCGCTGATGAGCACAGCTGCCTGTCCCCCTTCAGCTGAGTTGAGAGAATGCTAATCGCTAACTAAAAAAATTACAAATTAAGAGTAAAAACGAAGCTGCTCCAGCAGCTGAGCAAATCCTGCCCACTTCCTGTGAGGAACAAAAGGGAAACGGTTTTCCGTTAGATATTTGGCCTCACTGGATACAGAGGGGGAAGAGCAAGATTTCCAACAATTTTAGTTTGCATTTTGTACCTACTGCAGCATTGGTGCCTTCTACACCCCAAAGTACTGTAAACCAGTGAAAAAAAGAAAAGAAAAAAAGAATGATCATTTTACATTAGGAATAGTGTACTGCATTCTAATGTTCAAATACTTGAAATTATATAGATATTTTTTTGTTTTTAAATCTACAGATACAGGTACAGTATGAGATCTACTATACGGGAAAACTTATATCTGGTATGTTCCCAAAACCAGAAATAAAAAGTAATTCTGCTTTTCTGTAAAAGTTATACATATAGGGCAGACTTCATAATCTGCAAGCAGAAATACGTGTTAACTGCAGCTTTGGGACTGTTTGTGAGTCTGTATGTGGACAGCTAAGCGAATCTGCACCATAGTCCGTGTTCCTCCTCAAGACACTGCAAGTTCTGTACAATTTAAATAAGATTTTACTCACCGGTAAATCTATTTCTCGTAGTCCGTAGTGGATGCTGGGAACTCCGTAAGGACCATGGGGAATAGCGGCTCCGCAGGAGACTGGGCACAACTAAGAAAGATTTAGGACTACCTGGTGTGCACTGGCTCCTCCCTCTATGCCCCTCCTCCAGACCTCAGTTAGGAAACTGTGCCCGGAAGAGCTGACACAATAAGGAAAGGATTTGAAATCCCGGGTAAGACTCATACCAGCCACACCAATCACACCGTACAACTCGTGATACTATACCCAGTTAACAGTATGAAAAACAACTGAGCCTCACGAACAGAAGGCTCATAACAATAACCCTTTAGTTAGGCAATAACTATATACAAGTATTGCAGACAATCCGCACTTGGGATGGGCGCCCAGCATCCACTACGGACTACGAGAAATAGATTTACCGGTGAGTAAAATCTTATTTTCTCTGACGTCCTAGTGGATGCTGGGAACTCCGTAAGGGGATTATACCAAAGCTCCCAAACGGGCGGGAGAGTGCAGATGACTCTGCAGCACCGAATGAGCAAACTCAAGGTCCTCCTCAGCCAGGGTATCAAACTTGTAGAATCTTGCAAAAGTGTTTGAACCCGACCAAGTAGCAGCTCGGCAAAGTTGTAAAGCCGAGACCCCTCGGGCAGCCGCCCAAGAAGAGCCCACTTTCCTCGTGGAATGGGCTTTTACCGATTTAGGATGCGGCAGTCCAGCAGCAGCATGTGCAAGTTGAATCGTGCTACAGATCCAGCGAGCAATAGTCTGCTTAGAAGCAGGAGCACCCAGCTTGTTGGGTGCATACAGGATAAACAGCGAGTCAGTTTTCCTGACTCCAGCCGTCCTGGAAACATATATTTTCAGGGCCCTGACTACGTCCAGCAACTTGGAGTCCTCCAAGTCCCGAGTAGCCGCAGGCACCACAATAGGTTGGTTCACATGAAACGCTGATCCACCTTAGGAAGGAATTGGGAACGAGTCCTCAATTCCGCCCTATCCGTATGAAAAATCAGATAAGGGCTTTTACATGACAAAGCCGCCAATTCTGATACACGCCTGGCCGACGCCAGGGCCAACAGCATGACCACTTTCCACGTGAGGTATTTTAGCTCCATGGTCTTAAGTGGCTCAAACCAATGCGACTTTAGGAAATCCAACACCACGTTGAGATCCCACGGTGCCACTGGAGGCACAAACGGGGGCTGAATATGCAGCACGCCTTTAACAAAAGTCTGAACTTCAGGCAGTGAAGCCAGTTCTTTTTGGAAGAAAATGGACAGAGCCGAAATCTGGACCTTAATGGAGCCCAATTTTAGGCCCATAGTCACTCCTGACTGCAGGAAGTGCAGAAAACGACCCAGTTGAAATTCCTCCGTTGGGGCCTTCCTGGCCTCACACCACGCAACATATTTCCGCCATATGCGGTGATAATGGTTTGCGGTCACCTCTTTCCTAGCTTTAATCAGTGTAGGAATAACTTCCTCCGGAATGCCTTTTTCTTTAGGATCCGGTGTTCAACCGCAATGCCGTCAAACGCAGTCGCGGTAAGTCTTGGAACAGACAGGGCCCCTGCAGCAGCAGGTCCTGTCTGAGCGGCAGAGGCCATGGGTCCTCTGATAACATCTCTTGAAGTTCCGGGTACCAGGCTCTTCTTGGCCAATCCGGAACCACTAGTATAGTTCTTACTCCTCTTCTTCTTATTATTATTCTCAGTACCTTGGGTATGAGAGGAAGAGGAGGGAACACATAAACCGACTGGTACACCCACGGTGTCACTAGAGCGTCCACAGCTATCGCCTGAGGGTCCCTTGACCTGGCGCAATATCTTTTCAACTGTTTGTTGAGGCGGGACGCCATCATGTCCACCTGTGGCCGTTCCCAACGGTTTACCAGCATTTTGAAGACTTCTGGATGAAGTCCCCACTCTCCCGGGTGGAGGTCGTGTCTGCTGAGGAAGTCTGCTTCCCAGTTGTCCACTCCCGGAATGAACACTGCTGACAGTGCTAACACGTGATTTTCCGCCCATCGGAGAACCCTTGTGGCTTCTGCCATTGCCATCCTGCTACTTGTGCCACCCTGTCAGTTTACATGGGCGACCGCCGTGATGTTGTCTGACTGGATCAGCACCGGCTGGTGTTGAAGCAGGGGTCTTGCCTGACTTAGGGCATTGTAAATGGCCCTTATTTCCAGAATATTTATGTGTAGGGAAGTCTCCTGACTTGACCATTGTCCTTGGAAGTTTCTTCCCTGCGTGACTGCCCCCCAACCTCGAAGGCTGGCATCCGTGGTCACCAGGACCCAGTCCTGTATGCCGAATCTGCGGCCCTCTAGAAGATGAGCACTCTGCAGCCACCACAGCAGCGACACCCTGGTCCTTGGAGACAGGGTTATCAGCCGATGCATCTGAAGATGCGATCCGGACCACTTGTCCAACAGATCCCACTGAAAGATCCTTGCATGGAACCTTCCGAATAGAATTGCTTCGTAAGAAGCCACCATTTTTCCCAGGACTCGCGTGCAGTGGTGCACCGACACCTGTTTTGGTTTTAGGAGGTCTCTGACTAGAGATGACAACTCCTTGGCCCTCTCCTCCGGGAGAAACACTTTTTTCTGTTCTGTGTCCAGAACCATCCCCAGGAACAGTAGACGCGTTGTAGGAACCAGCTGCGACTTCGGAATGTTCAGGATCCAGCCGTGCTGTTGTAGCACTGCCCGAGCCAGTGCTACTCCGATCAACAACTGTTCCCTGGACCTCGCCTTTATAAGGAGATCGTCCAAGTACGGGATAATTATAACTCCCTTTTTTCGAAGGAGTATCATCATCTCTGCCATTACCTTGGTAAATACCCTCGGTGCCGTGGACAGACCAAACGGCAACGTCTGGAATTGGTAATGACAGTCCTGTACCACAAATCTGAGGTACTCCTGGTGAGGGGGGTAAATGGGGACATGCAGGTAAGCATCCTTGATGTCCAGTGATACCATGTAATCCCTTTCGTCCAGGCTTGCAATAACCGCCCTGAGCAATTCCATTTTGAACTTGAACCTTCGTATATAAGTGTTCAAGGATTTCAAATTTAGGATGGTCTCACCGAACCGTCCGGTTTCGGTACCACAAACATTGTGGAATAGTAACCCCGTCCTTGTTGAAGGAGGGGTACCGTGACTATCACCTGCTGCAAATACAGCTTGTGAATTGCCTCCAGCACTGCCTCTGCGGTGGACTTAGAGGAAGCGGGGGAGGACTTTTGTTCCTGGGAACTGGCTGTATGCTGCAGCTTTTTCCCTCTACCTCTGCCTCTGGGCAGAAAGGACGCGCCTTTAACCCGCTTGCCTTTCTGGGACCGAAAGGACTGTACCTGATAATACGGTGCTTTCTTCGGCTGTGAGGGAACATGGGGTAAAAATGTTGATTTCCCAGCTGTAGCTGTGGAAACGAGGTCCGAGAGACCATCCCCAAACAACTCCTCACCCTTCTAAGGCAAAACTTCCATGTGCCTTTTAGAATCAGCATCACCTGTCCACTGCCGAGTCCACAATCCTCTCCTGGCAGAAATGGACATTGCGTTTATTTTAGATGCCAGCCGGCAAATATCCCTCTGTGCATCTCTCATGTATAAGACTGCGTCTTTAATATGCTCTATGGTTAGCAATATAGTGTCCCTGTCTAAGGTATCAATGTTATCTGACAGGGGAATCTGACCACGCAGCTGCAGCACTGCACATCCATGCTGAAGCAATAGCTGGTCTCAGTATAATATCTGAGTGTGTATATACAGACTTCAGGATAGCCTCCTGCTTTCTATCTGCAGGCTCCTTTAGGGCGGCCGTGTCCGGAGACGGTAGTGCCACCTTCTTTGACAGACGTGTGAGCGCTTTATCCACCCTAGGGGATGTCTCCCAACGTGACCTATCCTCTGGCGGGAAAGGGTACGCCATTAGTAACCTTTTAGAAATTACCAGTTTCTTATCGGGGGAAACCCACGCTTCTTCACACACTTCATTTAATTCATCAGATGGGGGAAAAACCACTGGAAGCTTTTTCTCCCCAAACATAATACCCTTTTTTGTGGTACCTGGGGTAATATCTGAAATGTGCAACACATTTTTCATTGCCGTAATCATGTAACGGGTGGCTCTATTGGAATGTACACTAGTCTCATCGTCGTCGACACTGGAGTCAGTATCCGTGTCGACATCTGTGTCTGCCATCTGAGGTAGTGGGCGTTTTAGGGCCCCTGATGGCTTTTGAGACGCCTGGGCAGGCACGGGCTGAGAAGCCGGCTGTCCCACATCTGCTATGTCGTCAAACCTTTTATGTAAGGAGTTGACACGGTCGCGTAATTCCTTCCACATGTCCATCCACTCAGGTGTCGACCCCGCAGGGGGTGACATCACATTTATCGGCATCTGCTCCGCCTCCACATAAGCCTCCTCATCAAACATGTCGACACAGCCGTACCGACACACCGCACACACACAGGGAATGCGCTGACTGAGGACAGGACCCCACAAAGTCCTTTGGGGAGACAGAGAGAGAGTATGCCAGCACACACCAGAGCGCTATATATACAGGGATTCACACTACCCATAGTGATTTTTCCCCTATAGCTGCTGATATTACACAGATTGCGCCTAAATTTAGTGCCCCCCCTCTCTTTTTTACCCTATGTAGTCTGGAAACTGCAGGGGAGAGCCTGGGGAGCGTCCTTCCAGCGGAGCTGTGAGGGAAAATGGCGCCAGTGTGCTGAGGGAGATAGCCCCGCCCCTTTTCCGGTGGACTTCTCCCGCTTTTTTATATGTATATCTGGCAGGGGATTTTACACATATATAGTCTTAATGACTATATTATGTGTTTATTTTGCCAGCAAGGTACTATTATTGCAGCCCAGGGCGCCCCCCCCCCAGCGCCCTGCACCCATCAGTGACCGGAGTGTGTGGTGTGCATGGGGAGCAATGGCGCACAGCTGCAGTGCTGTGCGCTACCTTGATGAAGACCGAAGTCTTCTGCCGCCGATTTCCAGGAACGTCTTCTTGCTTCTGGCTCTGTAAGGGGGACGGCGGCGCGGCTTCGGGACCGGACGACCGAGGCTGGGCCTGTGTTCGATCCCTCTGGAGCTAATGGTGTCCAGTAGCCTAGAAGCCCAAGCTAGCTGCAAGCAGGTAGGTTCGCTTTTCTCCCCTTAGTCCCTCGTAGCAGTGAGACTGTTGCCAGCAGATCTCACTGAAAATAAAAAACCTAAATTATACTTTCTTTTCTAGGAGCTCAGGAGAGCCCCTAGTGTGCATCCAGCTCGGCCGGGCACAAAATTCTAACTGAGGTCTGGAGGAGGGGCATAGAGGGAGGAGCCAGTGCACACCAGGTAGTCCTAAATCTTTCTTAGTTGTGCCCAGTCTCCTGCGGAGCGGCTATTCCCCATGGTCCTTACGGAGATCCCAGCATCCACTAGGACGTCAGAAAAATAATGGTAATGCAGTGGCAGTGTAGGGAAATACATATATTTTGTAACTGTAAAAATGTGAAACATTTTTTAAAACTTTATCTATTTTACAAAGAAAATAAGTATATGGGGTATATGCAATTGCGGTCGAATTGCCGCAAATATCGAAAAACGGGGCATTTTCGACACAAAAAAAAATTCGACAATGCAATACAGTACTTTTCGACAAAAAAACGGACGTTTCAGATTCGACTTTTTGAAATTCGACAGTTGTTAAATTCGACATGTCTGCAATGGTAAAAATGCGGCTTTTCGACAAAAGTATATTCAATTGAAGAATGTCGATTCGACAACAGTGCTTTTCGACAGTCATTTCGTCAATTTCAGTCCGCCTCATTTTGCTGGCGGAATCTAATAAAAAATTTTAAAAACATGTTTTTTTTGTGTGTTTTTTTTGTTGCTAATAGCATATCTATTTATATTAAAAGGGATTATCTACTTGGTTTGTCTATTAGGAGCCACAAGTATTATTTACATATTTTTTAAAAGAATATATATATTTTTTTTTTACTGACTAAAATAATATGGAGAGATCAGAGCATGTTTTTAGTGGGTTAAAAATCACAAAAAAAAATATGTGTGGGGTCCCCCCTCCTAAGCATAACCAGCCTCGGGATCTTAGAGCCGGTCCTGGTTGTAAAAATCCGGGGGGGGGAAATTGACAGGGGATCACCCGTATTTTAACAACCAGCACCGGGCTCTGCGTTTGGTCCTGGTGCAAAAAATATGGGGGACAAAAGACGTAGGGGTCCCCCGTATTTTCAACACCAGCACCGGGCTCCACTAGCTGGAGAGATAATGCCACAGCCGGGGGATACTTTTATACCGGTCCCTGCGGCCGTGGCATTAAATCCCCAACTAGTCACCCCTGGCCGGGGTACCCTGGAGGAGTGGGGACCCCTTAAATCAAGGAGTTTCCCCCCTCCAGCCACCCAAGGGCCAAGGGTGAAGCCCGAGGCTGTCCCCTCCATTCAAGGGTTGCGGATGGGGGGCTGATAGCCTTGTGTCAAATAAAAGAGTATTGTTTTTTGTAGCAGAACTACAAGTCCCAGCAAGCCTCCCCCGCAAGCTGGTACTTGGAGAACCACAAGTACCAGCATGCGGGGGGGAAACGGGCCCGCTGGTAACTGTAGTTCTACTGCAAAAAAAATACCCAAATAAAAACAGTACACACACACACCGTGAAAGTAAAACTTTATTGCATACATGCACACCAACATACACACATACTTACCTATGTTCACACGAGGTTCGGTCCACTTCTCCAAGTAGAATCCACGGTGTACCTGATAATAAAATTATACTCACCAAAATCCAGTGTAGCTCCGTCCTCTTCTTTTTTGTAATCCACGTACTTGGCAAAAAAAGAAAACGCATTTACCCGGACCACGCACTGAAAGGGGTCCCATGTTTACACATGGGACCCCTTTCCCAAAATGCCGGGACCCCACGTGACTCCTGTCACAGAGGGTCCCTTCAGCCAATCAGGAAGTGCCACGTCGTGGCACTCTCCTGATTGCCTGTGCGCGTCTGAGCTGTCAGACGGCACATCGCACAGCCGCTCCATTATCTTCAACGGTGGGAACTTTGCGGTCAGCGGTGAGGTTACTCGCGGTCAGTGGCTGATTGGTCATCCGTCAATTGGTCCGTTTTTCAACAGCTGGACTGTCGAATCCGTTTTTTAATGAATATGTCGAATTCCGGTTCCCGACGGGAGGGTATGTGACTGTCGAATTGTGACGAATTTAAAAACAATTGCATATACCCCTATAATACTCTAAATATGTGACTGTCGAATTGTGTCGAATTTAAAAACAATTGCATATACCCCTATAATACTCTAAATAAATAGACTCCACACCTGTAAAACTCTTGGGGTAATAAAAAGTGCATTAGAACAAAAAAATATATCGGCTCTCTCAAGTTTTCACTTTGACCAAGCTTTGTGTATTTACCTGAATTGGAGTGGGTCTTTCAAACCCAGCATTTTTTATTGCAGACATAACTTCTGGATATGGATGAAATGCATCTTGAAAATGGCGAATTGGATTGGGAATTGGCCTCTTATCACCTTCTTTTAAGTCTTTACAAATAATATTATTGTTTTCCTTCCTAAAACAAGATTGTTAACATGATCAAGAAAATAGTCAAAGTCATACAAGGTTCCTACACTTGTAGTGATTTAATTTTAGGATCTCATAGAGGACTAAAAACCTGTGAAGCATCACTGTGCGTTCTACAAAAATAGGATTTTAATTACATACCGGGTAAATCCTTTTCTCTTAGTTCGTAGAGATACTAGGGATCCATTTAGTACCATGGGGTACAGACAGGTCCACTAGGAGCCATAGGCACTTTGAGAATTTGATAGTGTCGGCTGGCTCCTCCCTCTATGCCCCTCCTACCAAACTCAGTCTAGGAAACTGTGCCCGAGGAGACGGACATACTTTGAGAGAAGGATATAAAAGGATAGTGGTGACATTCCGAACCAGCACATACAAACAAGAGGAAAGCCATCCTGACCAAACTTGGAACAGGTAAAGCAACAGCTGAAACAAACAATACTAAACCAAGTAACCGTGCATGATGAACAAAGCACCGGGCGGGCACCCAGTATCCTCAGCGGACTACGAGAAAAGGATTTACTGGCAGGTAATTAAAATCCTATTATCTCTTACGTCCTAGAGGATACTGGGGATCCCTTTAGTACCATGGGGAAGTACCAAAGCTCCCAAACCGGGTGGGAGAGTGCTGAGGCTCCTGCAGAACTAATTGACCAAACTGAAGGTCCTCAGAGGCCAAAGTATCAAACTTATAGAACTTTGCAACTGTGTTCGAACCTGACCATGTAGCTGTTCGGCAGAGCTTGTAGGCCGAGACACCGCGGGCAGCCGCCCAAGAAGAACCCACTGACCTAGTCGAGTAGGCCTGTACAGATTTTGGAATCAGCAATCCTGCCGTGGAATAAGCATGCTGGATAGTGAGCCTGATCCAGTGTGCAATTGACTGCTTAGAAGCAGAACACCCAATCTTATTGGGATCGTAAAGAACAATCGAGTCCAATTTCCTGTGACGAGCTGTTCTCTTCACATACACCTTCAAAGCCCTCACAACATCGAAAGACTTTGAAGTAACAGATGTGTCAATAACAACAGGTACCACAATGGGTTGGCGGATGTGAAACGAAGACACCACTTTAGGAAGAAATTGCTAACGAGTCCTGAGTTCATCTCTGTCCTCATGGAAAATTAAATAGGGGCTCTTGTGAGACAACACCCTCTGCTCAGACACACGTCTTGCTGAAGCCATGGCCAACAGTGTGACAGTCTTCCACGTAAGATATTTTACGTCTACCTCCTGTAATGGTTCAAACCAATCCGACTGGAGGAACTGCAGCACCAAATTGAGATCCCAAGGTGCCGTGGGAGGCTGGATGGGCAGAACCCCTTTCAAGAACGTCTGGACCTCAGGGAGAGAAGCCAATTGTTTCTGAAAGAAAATGGACATGGCCGAAATCTGGACTTTTATGGAGCCCAGACGTAGGCGCACATCCACACCCGACTGCAGAAAAAGCAGGAAACGTCCCAGATGAAATTCAACCGCAGAATATCTTCTGCTCTCACACCAAAAGACGTTATTTCTTCCAAATACGGTGGTAATGTTTAGACGTTACCCCCTTCCTGGCTTGGATCATAGTCGGGATGACCTTTTCTGGGGATGCCTCTCCTGGCTAGAATCAACCATTCAACTTCCATGCCATCAAACGTATCCGTGCTAAGTCTTGATAGATAAACGGGCCCTGTTGAAAAATATCTTCGCGAAGAGGCAGAGGCCACGGATCTTACAGGAGCATCTCCAGAAGGTCCGTGTACCACGCCCTTCTTAGCTAGTCCGGAGCAATGAGAATTGCTTGAACTTTTTCTCTTTTAATTCTTTTCAGAATTTTTAGTATCAGCGGAAATGGAGGGAACATGTACACCATGTGATAGACCCATGGAGTCGTCAGAGCATCCACTGCCACGGGGTCTCTCGACCTGGAACAATACCGCTTGAGCTTCTTGTTGAGGCAAGAGGCCATCATGTCGATTGCGGACATCCCCATCGATGTGTCAAGCACCTGAACACCTCCGGGTGGAGGCCCCACTCCCCCGGGTGCAGGTCATGTCTGCTTTCCAGTTGTCTACTCCCGGAATGAAAACAACGCCACAACGTGTTTTTCTGCCCAGAGCAGAATTCTTGATACCTCTGACAGTGCTGCTCTGCTTTTTGCTCCGCCGTGTCGGTTTATGTACGTCACTGCAGTCACATTGCTCGACTGAACCTGAATGGCCCGATCTTGAAGAAGATATGAGGCCTGAAGAAGGGCGTTGTATATAGCCCTGAGTTCCAGAATGTTGAATGGAAGGACGTCTTCCTGACTTGACCATCTTTCTTGAAACTGCACCCCTAGGTGACTGCTCCCCAACCTCTGAGGCTTGCGTCTGTGGTTAGCAGAATCCAATTCTGAATCCCGAACCGTCGGCCCTCGAGTGGGTGAGAAGTCTGTAGCCCACCACAGAAGGGAGGGGTGTACTATGGTATGTCGGCAGATGGAATCCCGGCGGCCAGCATACCGGTGCCAGGATCCCGACCGCCGGCATACCGACAGCTGACCGAGCGCAAATGAGCCCCTTGCGGGCACGGTAGAGCGCTACGCGTGCCACGCTGATTATTCTCCCTCCAGGGGGGTCGTCGACCCTCAAAAGGGAGAACAGTTGTCTGTATGCCGGGTGTCGGGATTCCGACGTCTGTATACTGAGCGCCGGGATCCCAACAGCCGGCATACTGAATACCACCCGAAGGGAGATCCTGGCTTTTGGTGACAGACGGATGCTCTTCTGCATGTGAAGATGCAATCTGGACCATTTGTCCAACAGATCCAGCTGGAAGGGCCTCGCATGAAACCTTCCGTACTGAAGCGCCTCGTAAGAGGCCACCATTTTCCCCAGAAGGCAAATGCATAGATGCACAAATATCCGGGTTGGTTTTAGGACATCCTGAATCATCGACTGGATTACCAATGCTTTTTCCAACAGAAGAAAAACTTTCTGTGACTCTGTGACCAGTATCATTGCTAGAAATGGGAGCATCTGAGTTGGCTCTAAGTGAGATTTTGGAAGATTTAGAATCTACCCGTGATCCAGGAGTAGTTTGGTTGTGAGAACAATGCTGTCCAACAACCTTTCCCTGGACGGTGCCTTTATCAAAAGATCGTCCAGGTACAGAATTATGTTCACTCCCTGCTTGCGAAGGAGAAACATCATCTCTGCCATCACCTTGGTGGCACCCTCGGTGCCGTTGAGAGACCAAATGGCAGGGCATGGAACTGGTAGTGACAGTCCTGTAGTGCAAAGTATAGATAATAGGATTTTAATTACCTACAGATAAATCCTTTTCTCGTAGTCCGTAGAGGATGCTGGGGTCCACATTAGTACCATGGGGTATAGACGGGTCCACCAGGAGCCATGGGCACACTAAGAGTTTAATAGTGTGGGCTGGCTCCTCCCTCTATGCCCCTCCTACCAGACTCAGTCTAGAAACTGTGCCCGAGGAGACGGACATACTTTGAGAGAAGAAAATACACATATAGTGGTGAGATTCATACCAGCTCACACATAAGGCAAACCAGGCTCAGCAGCCTGAACAATCTCCGCACCAGCTGAACACAGTACTTAAACAAGTAACAACACAGTACTAAACCAAGTAACAAGGCAGTACCAAACCAAGGAACAACTGCAGGAAAACGAAGCGCTGGGCGGGCGCCCAGCATCCTCTATGGACTACGAGAAAAGGATTTACCGGTAGGTAATTAAAAAACTATTTTCTCTTACATCCTAGAGGATGCTGGGGTCCCCAGTAGTACCATGGGGATGTACCAAAGCTCCCAGTACGGGAGGGAGAGCACGGAGGCTCCTGTAGAACTGACTGACCAAACTGTAGGTCCCCAGAGACCAAAGTATCGAACTTGTAGAAAATAGCAAACGTGTTCGACCCAGACCAAGTAGCTGCTCGGCAAAGCTGAGAGCCGCCCAGGAAGAACCCACCTTACGAATAGAGTGGGCCTTAACAGACATAGGACACGGCAAGCCTGCCGTAGAATAAGCATGCTGGACAGTGAACCTGATCCAGCGAGAAATCGTCTGCTTAGAAGCAGGAAACCCAATGTTGTTGGGATCATAAAGGACAAACAGAGCGTCCAACTTTCTGTAACATGAAGTCCTCTAAATATAAATCCTCAAAGCCCTCACAACATCCAAGGACTTTAAGGTAATTGAGGAGTCAGTAGCCACTGGCACCACAATAGGCTGGTTTATATAAAAAGCCAACACAACCTTTGGAAGAAACTGCTGACGCGTACTGAGCTCAGCTCTATCTTCATGAAAATCAAATAGGGGCTCTTGCAGGACAATGCCCCCAATTCAGACACACTCCTAGCCGAAGCTAATGCCAACAGTGTAACCACCTTCCAAGTGAGAAACTTGACCTCAACCTCCTGTAGAGGTTCGAACCAATCTGATTGCAGGAACTGCAACACCACGTTAAGATCCCAAGGTGCCGTAGGAGGCACAAAGGGAGACTGGATGTGCAGCACCCCTTTCAAGAAAGTCTGAACCTCAGGGAGTGCAGCCAACTGCTTCTGGAAGAAAATGGACAAGGCCGAAATCTGGACCTTTATGGAGCCAAACGTCGTACCACATCCACACCTGCGTGCAGGAAGAGGAGAAACCGCCCCAGTTGAAACTCCACTGTAGGAAACTTCTTGGAGTCACACCAAGACACATACTTTTTCCAAATGCAATGGTAATGTTTAGACGTTACTTCTTTCCTAGCCTGGATCAGGGTATGAATAACTTTTTTCAGAATGCCCTTCCGAGCTAAGATCTGTCGTTCAACCTCCATGCCGTCAAACGTAGCCATGGTAAGTGTTGATAAGCGAACGGCCCCTGTTGTAGAGGGTCCTCTCGA
Source organism: Pseudophryne corroboree (assembly GCF_028390025.1). Taxonomy (NCBI): domain Eukaryota; kingdom Metazoa; phylum Chordata; class Amphibia; order Anura; family Myobatrachidae; genus Pseudophryne; species Pseudophryne corroboree. Next base: position 415,912,766 of record NC_086447.1, on the reverse strand, counting down.
AGAGAAAGAGGCCTCGGATCTTCCAATAGCAACTCCAGAAAATCCGCGTACCAGGCCCTTCTTGGCCAGTCTGGAGCAATTAGGATCACCTGAACTCTTGTTGTTTTGATTATTTTGAGAATCGTTGGAATGAGAGGAAGTGGAGGGAACACATACACTGACGTGAACACCTACGGAGTTACCAGGCGTCCACCGCCACTGCCTGTGGGTCCCTCGACCTGGAACAAATACCTCCAAAGTTTCTTGTTGAGGCATGAGGCCATCATGTCTATTTGAGGTACGCAAACACCTCTGGGTGGAGGCACCACTCCCCCCAGATGGAGATAGTGTCTGCAGGAAGGACAGTTTTCCCGCATCCCAGTTGTCTACTCCCGGAATGAAGATTGCCGACAACACCACTGTGTGTCTTTCCGCCCAGATGATGATTCTTGTTACCTCTGACATTGCAGCTCTGCTCTTCATTCCACCTTGTCGGTTTATGTAGGCCACTGTTACATTGTCCGATTGAACTTGAATGGCCCGATCTTTTAGAAGATGAGCCGCCTGTAGAAGACCATTGTACATGGCTTTTAGTTACAGAATGTTTATTGGAAGGCTGGATTCAAGACTTGACCACCCTCCTTGGAAGTTTTCCCCCTGGGTGACTGCTCCCCAACCTCTGAGACTTGCATCCGTGGTTAGAAGGATCCAATACTGAATCCCAAACCTGCGGCCCTCCAGTAGGTGAGAAGTTTGCAGCCACCAGAGGAGCGAGATTCTGGCTTTCGGTGACAGAGACGTATCCTCTGGTGCATATGAAGATGAGACCCTGACCATTTGTCCAGGAGATCCAGCTGGAAAGACAGTGCATGAAATCTTCTGTACTGTAGAGCCTCGTAGGTGGCATCTTCCCCAGAAGGCGAATGCACTGATGAACCGATACTCGGGCTGTCTTCAGGACATCCCGTACCATTGCATGGATCACCAATGCTTTCTCCGCCGGCAGAAACACCCTCTGTACTTCCTTGTCGAGAATCATTCCCAGGAAGGATAGTTTTCTCGTTGGCTCCAAATGTGACTTTGGAAGATTCAGGATCCAACCATGATCCCGGAGCAGTCGAGGTGTGAGAGCAATGGACTGTAACAACTTATCCCTGGACGATGCTTTTATCAGCAGATCGTCCAGATATGGAATTATGTTCACACCTTGTTTGCGGAGTAGAAGCATCATCTCCGCCATTACCTTGGTGAACACTCTTGGTGCTGTTGATAGGAGGAATGGCAGCGCCTGGAACTGATAGTGACAGTCCAACAGCGCAAACCTGAGATAAGCCTGGTGTGGCAGCCAAATAGGAATGTGAAGATAAGCATCCTTGATATCTAAAGACACCAGGAATTCCCCTTCATCCAGACCGGAGATCACCGCTCTCAGAGATTCCATCTTGAACTTGAATACCCTCAAATATGGATTTAACGATTTGAGGTTCAATATTGGTCTGACCGAACCGTCCGGCTTTGGCACCACAAAAAGGTTTGAGTAGTAATCTTTGTTTTCCAGGTGAGACGGAACTGGAACAATGACATTTGCTCTTTCCAATTTATCCACTCACTGGTCATCTTCAGACTGGACTACTGTAATCTCCTCCTGACTGGCAACCCTGACAAATACCTCTCTCCACTCCAATCTATCCTTGATGCTGCTTCCCGGCTCATTTTCCTCACCAAACGCACTACGTCCACCTCACCTCTCCTAAAAGAACTTCACTGGCTTCCCTTCCCTTTTAGAATCCATTTCAAGCTTCTCACCTACTCCTCTCTCATTTGCATCTCTGACCTTATCTCCCTTTACACTTCCACTCGTCCTCTTCACTTTGCTAATGCACGCCGACTCTCTTGCCTACTGATTACTTCCTCCCACTCCAACCCCTATGATTTTTCATGCGCTAGTCCCTTTCTCTGGAATTCCCTACCTCTCCTGCTCAGACTCTCCACCTCTCTACAAAACTTCAAACAGGCTCTCAAAACCCACTTCTTCACCAAACCCAGCTGTTTCTCATCCTAAGCCCACTGTTCCACGCTCTGTGTACCCCATCTGTGACACCCCTGTCTATCTACCCCTCCCCTTGAGAATGTAAGCTCTCACGAGTAGGGATCTATTCGATCATGGGCTTATCCTTTTTACTTTAATAATCTTCAACTGCACAAAATTCCGCATTTTTCTGCCACCTGATACTTATTTCAGTGTCATCTGCTGATGTTACTACGTTTATTTACCCTGTACTTGTCCTATATTGTCGTCAACTGTAAGTTGCTGTTTTTCTGTTTTGATTATGTGTTTATGTACTCCGTAACTGGGCACTGCAGAACCCTTGTGGCACCATATAAAAGGATGATGATAATAATAATAAATAGTGTAGAGACAGTGTAGAGGTGTGCACTAGGCATGCCACACGTGAATCTACAGAGGGAGGACGTTTCCCATTGTGCTCAGTCCTTTGCTGGAAGGGGGGGTAAAATGTTGATAGCCTTCACATTTTTTACCAGGCGTAGCCCAGTAATCTTGCATTAGCTCAGTCACTTGTTTTGACTGAGGAAATTGTGCTGTAACCATTTTTGGCTGCTTAAATACTGCCGCCTTGGATTTAGACGTAGGGGCCGGTTGTTTGTCACTTTCAAATTCTGCAATGTATTCTACAGCTCTGACTAAGGCTGGTACATCTATAGTGGAATGACGTTCCTCCTCCGGAGAAAAAGATTCCACTAGGGAAGTGTCTGTCTGATCTGGTTCCCCAGAAGATTGCTCTAAATCAGGCTGAGGGGACCTCGGGTTCATGTGTGCGTTATTCTCGCCTATCGCTCATCTCCGCCTTGAGAAAGGCAGCGTTTACAGCTCCGCACTGTACCCCAGGGTTACTAACGAGTTCTGAGATCACACAGTAAGGACACAATAGCAAGGTACAAAACGTACCTTTATTTTCGTACACACTAATTATACAGGAAAATTCGTAACCACACTTTATACACTATTTACAGGTAGCATTAATAACAATTACAGTTAAGATTATATCAGAGCAAGAACCACACAAAAGCAACAACTCCTGCCCCTACACAGTCACTAGCCACCTCAGGGAATACTTGGGTTTGGTAACTACCAGCGGATACTGGTTCCTGGAAGGGGCAATGATGTCTGTCTTGCTGATCCCGGCCGCTTTTGGCCTGATGGTCCTCTACCCTGCAGAGGTAGGGCGTGCTGACTAGTCACCCGGCTCCAGCCAGCATACCAGTCACACACCTGGGACAGCTCCCGATGGAGCAAACGCTTAGCTGCGTTATCGCCTGCTGGGCCTCAGGTATCCACGCACAGGCTGATAGGACATTCTCCTGTCGGCATTTAACCATATATTGTCCTGTTAATGTTAACAATAGTAGGGAATACACAACTCCATTGAGTGTGCAGGCAGTGGGCAATACAGGGTCACACTCAGTTATATCCTGCATCTTGGACTTACATGCTGAATGCAGGAACAGGCTGGCCAAAAAATACGCGACGCTGGCATAGCTGCATCCGTCACACAGGCCCATGAGTAGATTGTGAGGATTGTAAAGGCCTTCTCTGGGTACCTCAACTCTGGAGTTTTATTAGCCTGTAACATTTGCTGGACTACAGCAGAGGTCTGAGCTAAGTTTTGTACTGAATTAGACAGTATGTCTACCCAGGGAGGCTGTATAGAAAGTATAGGGGGATTTAGCATTGCAGGTTGTGGCTGCTGGTGAAATCCCACACTAGTGGGCTGAGCAGGTGCTGACAAGTGATCTGCAATTTGTGTGAGGAGCTGTGAAAAGGAAGCCCATGGGAGTTTCTGTGGCAAAGGCTGCTCCGCTGTGGAAGACTGGCAGGGAGGGTTATAACAATTTGTGTATTGACCATCCTGAACAGGGGATACGGTCATTAGGTCGACCACTATTGGTCGACATGGTCACTAGGTTGACATTTAATAGATCTACATGGAAAAAGGTCGACATGAGTTTTTCACTTTTTTTTTTTTCATTTCTTTTGAACTTTTTCATACTTTACGATCCACGTGGACTACGATTGGGAATAGTAACCTGTGCAGAGCGCAGCGAAGCAAGCCATGCGAGGGGACACGGTGCACTAATTGGGGTTCCCCGTCACTTTACGGAGAAAACGACACAAATAAAAAGGTAAAAAAACTGTCAACCGTTTTACATGTCGACTTAGTACATGTCGACCAACAGACCTAATGACTGTCGACCTAAGTCTGGTCAACCTAATGACCCACACCCCTGAACAGGATCCTGTGGGGCTAAACCCGCTGAACAGCATGTAACCAGTATTGGAGCAGCCTGCTCCTTGTGAGCCTTTCTAGAAGACATACTGTAGCAGTAACTGTGAAGCACACGGCAGTGTGTGTCTTAAATATGCAATGTGACTGCCTTCACAAATATGTTTAAATGTGAAGTACTATTTGTAACCCTTAAATACCTGTACTCTAGGGTTATGAAGAAAAAGAGAAATGGATAGCAACAGCCTGTATAGAGAAACTGAAAAAACAGACAGAAGATCTAGCACAAGTCACATACAATGCATAAAAGTATTGCAATGGGCACTATATCAACTACACAGGCCGTAGTGGCTGGTAGAATGAAGTGCTGTTTAACATGACCAATGGGGAGAGGTATACTGGAAACTCAGTACTCAGCGTTCCCGGAGTTTCAGCTGCAGCCTGTGTCCCTGAGGAAATGGCCGCTCAGCGTCCCTGTAAGGGAGCAGAGTGAAAGAGGCGGGAAACTGCTGTGGAGACCCCCTCTGAGTCAGGGGAGGGGCTTCTGGGGAAGCAAACCTGCCCTATGCTGACATTAACCCAAGGGCGCCTGGCTGCCTAATTTCCCCAGCAGGCCAGTACAGTATTGCCCTGGCGGCATAGTGGGGTTGCGAACGGACCGGCGCCCACATCAGTGCCTCCCCGCCCGTCTCTGCGACTGGAAGAGAGACCACACACACAGAAAAAAAAAAAAAGACGCGGGTCCCCGCATTCACGGAAACCCACCTTACCTGTCCCCCCGTTAGCCAGCTGTGGTCCATGGATCGCTAGGAATCCTTGTTAGCAGGGAGATGTAGGAGCCGGGTTGGGAGTTGTTGGAGCAGCAGCGCTGATGTCCGCTGGACCGCCAAGCGCTGCTGCTCTTAAGTAAAAAATACTAACAAGTAAATGAATCATAAAATAAAGCTTGGGGCTGCTTAGACGCTGCCCCCTGTCTAACGGTGCATCCGGCTCCAGTCAGCTACAGAGCAAAACTGAAGTTCCTTGGCCAGGGGAGTGGGGTATAGGGAGGGAGGACCGGAGCATCCTGGGAGTTTAAAAGCTTTATAGGTCTGGTGCCCGGATCCACACCTGATCTCCCAAGGCTACAAGCTGGAATTCATAAGTCTTCCATCTTTCAGGTTTTTTAAGTCGGGTTTACCAGCTTCAGAAACCATGCTCCTCACGCTAAAGAAAGCCATTCAAAAGTTAGCCCAGACATAGGTCAGTGTTCCTGTGCCACCGAAACAAAGCGAGGGATACTAATCCAGCCTATCTGTGGTGCCAAAACCGGACGGTTCAGTGACGCCCATTTTGAACCTAAAATCGTTAAACCCATAGCTGCAGGTTTTCCGGTTCAAAATGGAGTGTCTGAGAGCAGTGATCTCAAGTCTGGAGGAGAGGGAGTTCTTGGTCTCCTTAGACATAAAGGATGCTTACCTCCATATACCGATATGGCCGCTTTATCAGGCTTACCTCAGGTTTGCTCTGCTGCAGGAACACTACCAGTTCTAGGCACTACCCTTCGGCCTATCCACGACCCCAAGGGTCTTCACCAATGTGATGGCGGAAATGATGTTCCAACTCAAGATTCGGGGTGTGAACACTGTCCCCTACCTCGATCTGCTAATCAAAGCGAGATAAAAACAATTACTGCTGGATAGCATCTCCCGCACTTCTTCCTTGCTATCACGTCACGGGTGGATTCTGAAATTTAAAAAGTCCCACCTGGAGCCAACCCAGCGTCTACCGTTTCTCGGGATGATCCTGGACACAGTGGCTCAGAAGGTCTTCCTTCCCACAGACCAGGCAAAAGCACTTCAGGTGTTGGTTCACGCTGTTCTGCAGAAGGACTGGGTCTCGGTGCATCTCTACACCCGAGTGTTGGGGAAAATAGTGACCTCCTTTGAGGCCATTCTATTTGGCAGATTCCATACAAGGATATTCCAGCTGGATCTCCTGAAAAAAATCTGCAAAAGCACCAGGTCATACGACTCTCACCACAGGCCAGGATTTCCCTCCTGTGGTGGTTGCAATCCTCCAACCTCTTGGAGGGGCGGAGCTTTGGAATTCAGGTTTGGATTCTCTTGACCACGGACGCCAGCCTTCGGGGCTGGGGAGCGGTGACCCAAGGAAAACAATTCCAGGGTCGGTGGTCTCACCTCGAAGCCCGTCTTCCTATAAGGAACTCAGATCGATATACAATGCTCTGCTGCAGGCAACTCCTTTGCTCCAAGGCCAAGCCACTCAGGTACAGTCGGACAATGCCACGGCTGTGGCATACATCAATCGACAAGGTGGGACACAGAGCAGGGCCTGCATGAGGAAGGTATCCAAGATCCTCATCTGGGCTGAAAAGAACGCAAGGCGGTGTCGGCCATATTCATTCCGGGAGTCGACAACTGGGAGACGGACTTCCTCAGTTGTCACGACCTACACCCTGGGAAATGGGCTCTCCATCAGGGGTTTTGTCAAATAACCGATTTTTGGGGCTTCCCACAGATCGATCTGATGGCCTCTCGGCTCAACAAGTTTCACGGGGGATCCTCTGGCGATGGCAGTGGACACGCTGACATCTCCATGGGATTACAAACTGGTGTACCTGTTCCCTCCGATTCCACTGCTCCCCGAGGTTCTAAAACAAATCAGAAGAGAGGGAGCTCAGGCGATCCTCATCGCCCCCGACTGGCCTCAGAGGGTTTGGTATGCAGATCTTCTGGACATGACCATAGAAGACCCCTGGCCCTTGCAGCTAAGGGAAGATCTTCTTCAGCAAGGACCGTTCGTCTACCCTGACTTACGGCGGCTTTGTTTGACGGTATGCCGCTTGAGCGGAACCCTCTAGTCGAGAAGGGTATTCCGGGTAAGGTTATTACCACCATGATTCAAGCCAGGAAAGCGGTCACATCGAAGCATTACCACCATATCTGGAAACGATACCTCTCCTGGTGTGGGGGCCGAAACTATCCTCCTGCAGATTTCAACCTTGGGCGCTTTTTGCAGGCTGGTGTGGATATGGGCCTAAGGTTGGGCTCCATAAAGATTCAGATCTCGGCCTTGTCCATTTTCTTTCAGAAGAAACTGTCTGCTTTGCCTGAAGTCCAGACATTCCTGCAGGGTGTCCTGCACATCCAACTTCCTTTTGCACCACCCACGGCACCTTGGGATCTAAATGTGGTTTTGTCCTTTCTACAGTCCTCTTGGCTTGAACCTTTGATGTCGGTGGAGGACAAATACCTTACGTGGAAGACAGTTATGCTCCTATCCTTGGTTTCCGCAAGGCGTGTCTCCAAACTTGGTACTTTGTACTGTACAAGTCCCTACCTGGTCTTTTATGAGGATAGAGCGGAACTCCGGACTCGACAACAGTTCCTACCTAAGGTGGTATCTGCATTCCACTTGAATCAACCTATTGTGGTTCCGGCGGCTTCAGCCTCTTCCTTGATTCCTGAGTCATTGTATGTGGTGCAAGCCCTGAGAATTTATGTCATGACTACGGCTTCTGTCAGAAAATCGGATTCCCTCTTTGTGCTGTATGATGCTCTCAAAAAGGGTCGTACTGCTTCAAAGCAGTGCATTGCCTGTTGGATTAGGCTTACTGTTCAACAAGCCTACGCTTGGGCGGCCTTCCTCGGTCTATCATTGCCCACTCCACAAGGTCTGTGGGTTCCTCCTGGGCGGCTGCCCGGGTAGTATCGACCCTACAACTGTGTCGGGCCGCTATCTGGTCAGGGACAAACAAGTTTTACAGGTTTGATATCCTGGCTGCAGAGGATGTCCAGTTTGGACGTACAGTGTTGCAGGCGTCTTAGCACGTTCCCGCCCTGTTTGGGACGTCCCCATTGTACTAAGGTCCCCAGTATCCCTTATGGATGATAGAGAAAAGAGGATTTTAATTATCTACTGGTAAATCCTTTTCTCGTAGTCCATAAGGTATACTGGGCACCCGCCTCTGTGCTGCGACTTTCCTGCAAGTTGTTCTTGTGTGAAGTTGTTCCGACAGCAGTTGATGTTGTGTTTTGCTAGAGGTTGCTAATAGCTTGTTTTGTTGTGTGCTGGTTCGTTAATCTCACCACTCGTTTGTTGTCTTGTATCCTCCTCTCAAGTATGTCTATCTCCTTCGGACACAGTTTTCCTAGACTGAGCTGTGAGGGAGGTCATAGAGGAGAGTAGCCAGCACACCCTGTGGAAGAAATTTATAGTGCACCGGCTCCTTTGGACCCCTTCTATACCCATTGTACTAAGGTCCCCAGTATCCCTCATGGACTAAGAGGAAAGGATTTACCAGTAGATAATAAAAATCCACTTTACTCTGGATTGTGTGGGGTCGATTCAATTGTGGAGCACGCCAACTGCTGGCCGTTGAAAGAATGGATGTCTATTAGAGCTATTCAATTGTTTCTCCGATAGACGCCCATTAACTGTAGCAGTCACTTTTTTTCTCAACTTCAGGAGGTGCGAGGAAAAAAATGTGTAAAAAAGCCAGTGGACACCCATTCAAGCACTTAATATGCAAAGTAGCTAAAACCTGGTGCTGTCAGGTGCCTTAACTTAACCGGTAAATCCTTTTCTCTTAGTCTGTAGAGGATGCTGGGAACACCATTAGAACAATGGGGTATAGACGGGATCCGCAGGAGACATGGGCACTTTAAGACTTTGAAAGGGTGTGAACTGGCTCCTCCCTCTATGCCCCTCCTCCAGGCTCCAGTTATAGGAACTGTGCCCAGGGAGAGGGACATTTCGAGGAAAGGATTTATTGGTAAACTAAGGTGAGATTCATACCAGCTCACACCTCAACCATGCCACAGAACATGGCATTCAACAGAACACAGGCCAACGGCATGAACAATGTCAGCAACAGGCTGACAACAACGTAACACAACATGTGTAACCATAACTATTAACTGCAGATACCGTACGCAATCAGGACGGGCGCCCAGCATCCTCTTCGGACTAAGAGAAAAGGATTTACTGGTAGGCATTAAAATCCTATTTTCTCATACGTCCTAGAGGATGCTGGGGACACCATTAGAACCATGGGGTTATACCAAAGCTCTAGAACGGGCGGGAGAGTGCAGACGACTCTGCAGCACCGATTGACCAAACTTAAGGTCTTCATCGGCCAAGGTGTCAAACTTGTAGAACTTTGCAAAAGTGTTTGACCCCGACCAAGTAGCTGCTCGGCAAAGTTGCAATGCCGAGACCCCCCCGGGCAGCCGCCCAGGATGAGCCTACCTTCCTAGTGGAATGGGCCTTCACTGATTTCGGTAATGGCAATCCAGCCGTGGAATGGGCCTGCTGAATCGTGTTACAGATCCAGCGTGCAATGGTCTACTTGGAAGCAGGATACCCAACCTAGTTGGGATCATACAGGACAAACAGAACCTCTGTCTTCCTAATCTAAGCCGTTCTGGCGACATAAATCTTCAAAGCTCTGACCACATCCAGAGACTTTGACTCAGCGAATGTGTCAGTAGCCAAAGGCACCACAATGGGTTGGTTTATGTGGAAAGAGGAAACCACCTTCGGTAAAAATTGCTGACGTCGTTTCCTCAATTCAGCTCTATCTTCATGGAAGATCAAATAAGGGCTCTTGTGAGACAAGGCCGCTAACTCAGACACCCGCCTTGCAGATGCCAAGGCCAATAGGATGACCACTTTCCAAGTGAGGAATTTTAACTCCACCTTCCGTAAAGGTTCAAACCAACGTGATTGAAGGAACTGCAATACCACGTTAAGGTCCCATGGTGCTACAGGAGGCACAAATGGAGGTTGGATGTGCAACACTCCTTTCACGAAGGTCTGAACTTCTGTAAGGGAGGCCAATTGTTTCTGAAAGAAGATTGATAAGGCTGAAATCTGAACATTGATTGAGCCCAATTTTAGGCCCGCATCCACATCGGCTTATAGAAAATGGAGAAAACGCCCTAGCCGAAACTCTTCCGTAGGAGCTCCCTTGGCTTCACACCAAGACACATATTTTCTCCAAATACGGTGGTAATGTTTAGCCATTACCCTTTTTCTGGCCTGAATAAGTGTGGGAATGACTTCACTGGGAATACCTTTACTGGCTAGGATTTTGCGTTCAACCGCCATGCCGTCAAACGCAGCCGCGGTAAGTCCTGATACACGCACGGCCCCTATCGTAACAGGTCCTCTCGCAGAAGAAGAGGCCATGGATCTCCTATGAGTAATTCCTGAAGATCTGGATACCAGGCCCTCCTTGGCCAGTCTGGGACAATGACGATCGCCTGGATCTTTGTTCTTCTTATGATTTTTAGAACTTTCAGAATTAAAGGAAGTGGAGGGAATACATACACCGACTGAAACACCCACAGTGTCACCAGTGCATCCACTGCTATTGCTTGAGGGTCCCTTGATAAGCTTCCCAGTTGTTCACTCCTGGAATGAATACCGCTGACAGAGCACTTGTATGTTTCTCTGCCCATCGGAAAATCCTTGTGGCTTCTGCCATCGCCGCTCTGTTTTTCGTTCCGCCCTGACAGTTTATGTACGCTACAGCAATTACATTGTCCGACTGGATCAGTACAGGCAGATCTCGAAGAAGATGTTCCGCTTGTAGGAGGCCATTGTAAATGGCCCTTAACGCCAGAACATTTATGTGGAGACAAGATTCCTGACTTGACCATTTTCCTTGGAAGCTTTCTCCCATTGTGACTGCCCCCCAGCCTCGGAGGCTTGCATCTGTGGTCACCAGGATCCAGTCCTGTATCCCGAACCTGCGCCCCTCTAGGAGGTGAGAACTGTGTAGCCCCCACAGGAGTGATATCCTGGCCTTGGACGACAGGATTATCCTCTGGTGCATGTGTAGATGGGACCCGGACCACTTGTCCAACATGTCCCACTGGAACACCCTGGCATGAAACCTGCCAAACTGAATGGCCTTGTAGGCCGCAACCATCTTCCCAAGCAACCGAATGCATTGATGGATCGACACTCTTGCTGGTTTCAGAATTTGTTTGACCAGATTCTGAAGTTACAGAGCCTTTTCCACAGGAAGAAAGACTCTCTGTAGTTCTGTGTCCATTATCATTCCCAAAAACGACAGCCGCGTCGTCGGTATCAACTGTGATTTTGGCAAGTTTAGGAGCCAACCATGTTGTTGAAGTACGGATATGGAGATTGCAATGTTTTGGACCAACTGGTCCCTGGATCTCGCCTTTATCAGGAGATTGTCCAAGTATGGGATAATTGTGACTCCTTGCTTGCGCAGGAGAACCATCATCTCCGCCATCACTTTGGTGAAAATCCTCGAAGCCGTGGATAGACCAAACGGCAACGTTTGAAATTGGTAATGACAATCCTGATTTGCAAATCTCAGGTAATCATGATGCGGAGGATAAATGGGAACATGTAAGTAGGCATCTTTTATGTCCACCGACACCATGAAATCCCCTTCCTCCAGACTGGAGATCACTGCTCGGAGAGACTCCATCTTGAATTTGAATCTCCTTAGGTATAGATTCAGAGATTTCAGGTTTAGGATTGGTCTGACCGAGCCATCCGGCTTCGGGACCACAAACAAGCTCGAATAAAAACCTCCCCCCTGTTGTGACTGGGGAACTTTGACGATAACTGGATTTTGACCCAATTTTTGTATTGCGTCGCAAACTACCTCCCTGTCGGGAAGAGAAGCTGGTAAGGCCGATTTGAAAAACCGGGGAGGGGGAACGTCTTGAAACTCCAGCTTGTACCCTTGGAATACTATTTGTAAAATCCAAGGGTCCAGGTTCGAACGTACCCAACACTGACTGAAGAGTTTTAGATGGGACCCCACCGGTGCGGACTCCCGCATAGGAGCCCCAACGTCATGCGGTGGAATGGCAGAAGCCTGGGAGGACTTCTGCTCCTGGGAGCCTGACAAGGCAGGAGAACGTTTACCTCTTCCTCTTCCTCTAGTAGCAAGGAAGGAAGAACCCCGGCCCTTTCTGTATTTATTGGGCCGAAAGGACTGCATCTGATAAAGTTGCGTTTTCTTTTGTTGTGGAGGAACATAAGGTAAAAATGATGACTTACCCGCGGCAGCCGTAGATACCAAATCATCAAGGCCGTCACCAAATAAGGCCTTACCTTTATATGGTAGAGATTCCATACTTTTCTTGGAGTCAGCATCAGCATTCCATTGGTGAATCCACAACGCACGCCTAGCTGAAACAGCCATGGCATTGGATTTTGATCCCAAAAGATCAATATCTCTCGCAGCTTCCTTAAGGTATGCTGCAGCGCCCTTGATATAACCCAGCGTCAAGAGGATGCTATCCCTATCTAGGGTATCTATATCAGGTGACAAGTTGTCTGCCCACTTTTCGATAGCACTACTTACCCACGCAGACGCAATGACAGGTCGGAGTAGTGTACCTGTGGTCACATAAATGGACTTCAATGTAGTTTCCTGTTTACGATCCGCAGGATCCTTCAGGGCCACTGTGTCAGGTGACGGGAGAGCCACCTTTTTTAGACAACCTAGACAAGGCCTTGTCCACAGTGGGGGGCGACTCCCACTTTTCCCTATCTGTCGAGGGAAACGGATAAGCTGCTCTAATTCTTTTGGGAATCTGAAACTTCCGGTCAGGTTCTTCCCAAACTTTTTCAAAAAGCGTGTTCAGTTCATGAGAGGGAGGAAACATTATCTCAGGTTTCCTTTCTTTATACATACAGACCCTAGTATCAGGAACAGCAGGGTCCTCAGTGATATTTAATACCTTTTTAATCGCCACAATCATGTACTGAATGCTCTCTGCCAATTTTGGGTCTAACCTGGAATCGCTATAGTAGACACTTGAATCAGTGTCCGTGTCGGTATCAGTGTCTGCCACTTGGGCCAACGTACGGTTTTGTGACCCTGAGGGGACCTGATTTTGGAATAACATATCTTCCACAGATTTTTTCCATGCCTGGGTCTACGACTCAGACTTATCTAGCCTCTTACTAATAAGAGTCACAATAGCATTCAAGGTGTTCAACACATTTACCCAATCAGGTGTCGGCGGTGCCGACAGGATCACCCCCGCAGCCGTCTGCGTCCCCAACACAGCCTCCTCCTGGGAAGAGCCTTCAGCCCCAGACATGACGACACTCGTGCACCAAACACCCACAGACACACCGGGCATATAGGGGACAGACCCACAGTAAAGTCTGTCAGAGAGACACAGAGGGGATTTGCCAGCTCACAGCCTGCGCTGAAAAAATGGTCAGAAAATTGCCAATACAATGCCTCAGACCTATAGCGCTTTTATCACATATACATTGCACCAATTATATGCCTCCCCCCTCCGTTTTACACCCCTGGTACTTGTCAGTGTGTGTGGAGGACCAGCGTCTCTGCAGCCTGAGGAGATGAAATGGCGCCGTGAGCTGTGAGGGAGAAGCTCCGCCCCCTTAATGGTGCGCTTCTGTCCCGCTTTCTAGATGTTTATACTGGCGGGGGATGGGACAGTGCCGCGGCACTAATGTCCCCTCTTGCCAGTGTGCTAAATGAGGTATTTTTTTGCTGCCCAGGGCTCTTTTATTATAACAATATTGCATATGCAAACCAAACCTTGAGCATACTGTATAGGACCAACTATGTTAAATGTGCTAATGGTACAAAACAATGTATAAAAGACCTGAACTAGTTAGTTATTATTTATTATGACAGATCTGCACAAATTAAAATTTACCTCCAATTCGTTACTTCATCTTCAGACATGGATGCAATGCTTGGAGATTCTTTGTAGAAAACTTTCCCAATTGGAGGCATGTCTTTCAAGAGAGGGGAAAGTGTAAAAATAATTATTTACTCACCGGTAATTCTATTTCTCGTAGTCCGTAGTGGATGCTGGGAACTCCGTAAGGACCATGGGGAATAGACTGGCTCCGCAAGAGACTGAGCACTCTAAAAGAAAGATCAGGTACTATCTGGTGTGCACTGGCTCCTCCCTCTATGCCCCTCCTCCAGACCTCAGTTAAGGAAACTGTGCCCGGAAGAGCTGACACAACAAGGAAAGGATTTGGAATCCAGGGTAAGACTCATACCAGCCACACCAATCACACCGTACAACTCGTGATAACCATACCCAGTTAACAGTATGAACAACAACTGAGCTTCAGTAACAGATGGCTCATAACAATAACCCTTTAGTTAAGCAATAACTATATACATGTATTGCAGAGAGTCCGCACTTGGGACGGGCGCCCAGCATCCACTACAGACTACGAGAAATAGAATTACCGGTGAGTAAATTCTAATTTTCTCTGACGTCCTAGAGGATGCTGGAAACTCCGTAAGGACCATGGGGATTATACCAAAGCTCCCAAACGGGCGGGAGAGTGCGGATGACTCTGCAGCACCGAATGAGCAAAGGCAAGGTCCTCCTCAGCCAGGGTATCAAACTTGTAGAACTTAGCAAATGTGTTTGAACCCGACCAAGTAGCAGTTTGGCAAAGCTGTAAAGCCGAGACCCCTCGGGCAGCCGCCCAAGAAGAGCCCACCTTCCTTGTGGAATGGGCTTTCACTGATTTAGGATGCGGCAATCCTGCCGCAGAATGAGCTTGCTGAATCGTGTTACAGATCCAGCGCGCAATAGTTTGCTTTGAAGCAGGAGCACCCAGTTTGTTGGGTGCATGCAGGATAAACAGCGAGTCAGTTTTCCTGACTCCAGCCGTCCTGGCTACATAGATTTTCAAAGCCCTGACTACATCTAGTAACTTGGAGTCCTCCAAGTCCCGAGTAGCCGCAGGCACCACAATAGGTTGGTTCAAATGAAACGCTGATACCACCTTAGGGAGAAATTGGGGACGAGTCCTCAATTCTGCCCTGTCCATATGGAAGATCAGATAAGGGCTTTTACAAGACAAAGCCGCCAATTCTGACACACGCCTAGCCGAAGCTAAGGCCAATAGCATGACCACTTTCCACGCGAGATATTTTAGCTCCACGGTCTTAAGTGGCTCAAACCAGTGGGATTTCAGGAAACCCAACACAACGTTAAGATCCCAAGGTGCCACTGGAGGCACAAAAGGGGGCTGAATATGCAGCACTCCCTTAACAAACGTCTGAACTTCAGGCAGTGAAGCCAGTTCTTTTTGAAAGAAAATAGATAGGGCCGAAATCTCGACCTTTATGGATCCTAATTTTAGGCCCATAGTCACTCCTGACTGTAGGAAGTGCAGGAATCGACCCAGCTGGAATTCCTCTGTAGGGGCCTTCCTGGCCTCACACCAAGCAACATATTTTCGCCATATACGGTGATAATGTTGTGCTGTCACGTCTTTCCTAGCCTTTATCAGCGTAGGAATCACTTCATCTGGAATGCCCTTTTCCGTTAGGATCCGGCGTTCAACCGCCATGCCGTCAAACGCAGCCACGGTAAGTCTTGGAACAGACAGGGCCCCTGCTGTAACAGGTCCTGTCTGAGAGGCAGAGGCCATGGTTCCTCTGAGATAATTTCTTGTAGTTCTGGGTACCAAGTTCTTCTTGGCCAATCCGGAACGATGAGTATAGTTCTTACTCCTCTCTTTCTTACTATCCTCAGTACCTTGGGTATGAGAGGAAGAGGAGGGAACACATAAACCGACTGGTACACCCACGGTGTCACTAGTGCGTCCACAGCTATCGCCTGAGGGTCCCTTGACCTGGCGCAATATTTTTTTAGCTTTTAGTTGAGGCGGGACGCCATCATGTCCACCTGTGGCCGTTCCCAACGGTTTACAATCTGCGTGAAGACTTCTGGATGAAGTCCCCACTCTCCCGGGTGTAGCGTGCCTGCTGAGGAAGTCTGCTTCCCAGTTGTCCACTCCCGGAATGAACACTGCTGACAGTGCTAGCACGTGATTTTCCGCCCATCGGAGAATCCTTGTGGCTTCTGCCATCGCCATCCTGCTTCTTGCGCCGCCCCCGCCGTGATGTTGTCTGATTGAATCAGCACTGGTTGGTTCTGAAGCAGGGGCTCTACTTGACTCAGGGCGTTGTAAATGGCCCTTAGTTCCAGTATATTTATGTGTAGTGAAGTCTCCTGACTTGACCACAGTCCCTGGAAGTTCCTTCCCTGAGTGACTGCCCCCTATCCTTGGAGGCTTGCGTCCGTGGTCACCAGGACCCAGTCCTGTATGCCGAATCTGCGGCCCTCGAGAAGATGAGCACACTGCAGCCACCACAGCAGAGACACCCTGACCCTTGGGGACAGGGTGATCAACCGATGCATCTGAAGATGCGATCCGGACCATTTGTCTAACAGATCCCACTGAAAGATCCTTGCATGGAACCTGCCGAAGGGAATTGCTTCGTAAGTGTCACAACTGAGGGCCTGAGCTGACGGGAGGCAGCCTCAGTTGTAGGGGCTGAGATGTACCGGAACCTGGGAGGTTGTATCAGACCCCTGGACATGTAAGTAACATGAATAATAACTGCCCGAAGGCGTGACCACGACAACTTGGATAAAAGTCAATGATGTTTATTATGACAACTCCGCAACACAGCAGCAGTAAAAGAAAACGTAAAAGTCAGCAAATAATAAATACAGTTCCTGGGTACTACAGGATGGCAGGAGCCACAGGGCACTGGTAGTGTGAGATAGTTCTTATGATCTTCTAGATGGAAAGTCCTTACCAGGCCCGACTGTAGCAATGGAGATAACCCAGGATTGTGCCAGCTGGTGTTCCAGGAAAAGCTGGGTTGCTGAAGGTAAAACAGCTGCTGTGGATACTGGCTGGAACCAGACTGTTGTTAGCACGGAGTGGATACTGGCTGGAACCAGTTAAATAATAGATGAACTTGGGAGCGATGAAATATGAACTGAAATGTAGAACTTGAGAGCGGAGAAATAATAATACCGGTGGAGAGTGGTAAAGTGTAGAAAGGACACCGGCCCTTTAAGGGAAGCTGTACTCTGCTGAAAGCTGAGCTGGAAGCAGGTAATGTTGTAGCTGGAAACAGATGAATCCACAATGGATTGGAGAGTCAGGCTACACCGCAGGTGGAATGCTGGTGCGGGTCTCTATGGTGGAAGTCTTGAGACAGGAGCTGGAACCTGGAAGACAATCACAGGAGAGAGACAAACAGGAACTAGGTTTGACAACCAAAGCACTGACGCCTTCCTTGCTCAGGCACAGTGTATTTATACCTGCAGCAAGGAAGGGATTGGCTAGGCAATTATGCAGATTATCAATACTGAGAACAGATTGGTGGAAATGATCAGCTGACAGAATCCAAGATGGCTGCGCCCATGCAGACACTTGGAGGGAAGTTTGGTTTGTAATCCATGTGGTAATGAAAACAGTAATGGCGGCGCCGGCCACCGGAGACAGGAGGCGCCAGGCTGACAGATGCACATCCAACCACGCGGACACAGCGGAGGCCGCGGCTGACGTAATCGCCACTCAGACACTCTGCATGCAGAAGTTCAGGGACGGCGGCGGAGGCCGCGGGAGACGCCATGCCAGGTGTAATATGGCGTTTACTGTGACAGCGTCCCAGAGTGACAGGAGAGGATACAGGAATGTACACATCAGGATAACAGATGGGATCCGGTCCTGGAGCGCTGAGCCAGCCTTAGGAGGCATCTGATGGGTAAGAAATGGCGTCCAGATACCCGGATCGTGACAGCACCCCCCCCTTTAGGAGTGGCCCCAGGACACTTCTTTGGCTTTTGAGGAAACTTGGAATGGAATCTCCGGACCAAGGCAGGAGCATGGACATCAGAAGCATTGGTCCATGAACGTTCCTCAGGACCATAACCCTTCCAGTCAATAAGATATTGTAGTTGACCGTAACGGTGACGTCAGGATCTTGGCCACTTCATACTCAACGCCTCGTTGAGTTTGGACTTTCGGAGTTGGAGGAAGTGAGGCATGAAACCGATTCAAGATCAGCGGTTTCAACAGGGAAACATGGAATGTCCTGGGTATTTTTAAGAAGGGAGGCAACTGGATTCTGTAAGCAACAGGATTGATGACTTGTTCAATCTTGAAAGGACCGATATAGCGAGGTGCAAACTTCATACTGGGAACTCTTAACCTCAAATTCTTTGTGGATAACCATACCCGATCACCCACCTTGAGAGCAGGAACTGCTCGACGCTTCTTATCCGCAAACTTCTTGTACCTGAACGATGCCTTGAGCAGAGCTGATCGTACGCTCTTCCAGATATTGGCAAACTGATGCAAGGTGATATCCACTGCGGGAACAGAAGTTGCTGGAAGCGGTTGGAACTCAGGGACTTTAGGGTGGAATCCAAAGTTAGTGAAGAATGGTGTTGAAGCAGATGAAGAATGATACTGGTTGTTATGACAGAACTCGGCCCAGGGAAGTAATTGAACCCAGTCATCTTGAGAGGAGGACACATAGATGCGGAGGAAGGCCTCCAAGTCCTGATTCACCCTCTCGGTTTGACCATTGGTCTGAGGATGGTAAGCCGTGGAAAACTTTAGCTTGACTTGGAGGACTTGACATAAACTTCGCCAGAATTTGGCTGTGAATTGAACTCCTCGATCTGAGATAATTTCTTCAGGAAGACCGTGGAGTCGGAAGATCTCTTGTATGAATACTTGAGCCAACTTGGAAGCTGACGGAAGACCGGTGAGAGGAATG
The DNA here is from genome assembly GCF_028390025.1 of Pseudophryne corroboree. Classification (NCBI taxonomy): domain Eukaryota; kingdom Metazoa; phylum Chordata; class Amphibia; order Anura; family Myobatrachidae; genus Pseudophryne; species Pseudophryne corroboree. The sequence goes on along the minus strand of NC_086447.1, from coordinate 415,893,878 downwards.
AAGTGTGCCATCTTGGTGAACCGGTCAACTACCACCCAGATGGTATTGAACTTGTTGCACATGGGTAAGTCTGTAACGAAATCCATCGACAAGTGGGTCCATGGTCGACGGGGAACGGATAGTGGAACCAGTTGCCCCGCAGGCGACTGGCGGGATACTTTATGTTGGGCACACTTTGGGCAAGATGCAATAAACTCCAAGACGTCCTTTTTCAGAGTTGGCCACCAATAGGACCTAGAGATAAACTCCAGGGTTTTTTGGATACCTGTATGTCCGGCAAAACGGGAAGCATGGGCCCAATGCATGAGCTTCTGCCTTAGCATCGGCTTCACAAAACTTTTCCCTGATGGGGGCGTAGAGTCCATCCCTACCGTGGAGAATGCCAACGGATTTATAATAGGATGCTTGTCTGAAGACTCTGACTCATTTTCTTGCTCCCATGAGCGGGAAAGGGCATCGGCCTTGCGATTCTGAGAGCCCGGACAGAACTGGAGTTTAAAGTCGAACCTGGAAAAGAAAAGTGCCCATCTGGCCTGACGAGGGTTGAGACATTGTGCGCCCTTCAGGTATAAAAGGTTCTTGTGGTCTGTAAGTATGGTGATTGAATGAGAAGCTCCCTCCAACAGATACCTCCACTCTTCTAGAGCGAGCTTGATGGCTAGCAACTCCTGGTCGCCAATGGCATAGTTGCGCTCAGCTGGGGAGAACTTCCGGGAGAAGAAACTGCAAGGGTGTAAATGGCCATCTTTAGCCCTCTGAGATAACACCGCTCCTACTCCAACGGAGGAGGCATCCACCTCTAAGATGAAAGGGGAGTCGATGTCAGGCTGTTTCAGAACAGGCGCAGAGATGAACCTTTGTTTTAAAAGATGAAATGCTTGCATGGCTTCTTCAGACCACTTGGACGGGTTAGCACCCTTCTTAGTGAAAGCAGTAATAGGCGCCACAATGGTGGAAAGTCTCGTATAAACTTTCGGTAATAGTTGGCGAACCCTAAGAACCTCTGGACCCCTTTGAGGGTTAAGGGTACCGGACAATTTTGGATTGCTTGTAGTTTCTCAGTATCCATCTCTAGTCCAGAACCAGACACAATGTACCCTAGAAACGGAATGGACTTGACTTCAAAGACGCATTTTTCTAATTTGCAATAGAGATGATTGACACGGAGACGGGACAGAACCTCTTTAACCCAAAAACGATGTTCCTCTAAATCGTTGGCAAAAATGAGGTTATCGTCTAGATAGACCACGACATGACGGTATAGAATGTCTCTGAAGATCTCATTGACAAAATGCTGGAAGACAGCTGGAGCATTGCTCAATCCGAAGGGCATGACGAGGTACTCATAATGTCCGTCACGGGTGTTAAAGGTGGTCTTCCACTCGTCACCCTCACGGATCCGGATGAGATTGTATGCACCTCGCAAGTCCAGCTTTGTAAAGATGGTAGCTCCGCTAACTCTGTCAAAGAGCTCAGTAATCAGGGGTAAAGGATAACGGTTCTTGATGGTAATGTCGTTCAAACCTCTGTAGTCGATGCACGGCCGCAGACCACCATCTTTCTTTTTTACAAAAAAGAAGCCTGCGCCGGCTGGGGAAGAAGAAGGTCGAATGAACCCCTTTGCTAGGTTCTCTTTAATGTATTCCTCCATAGAATGCGTCTCAGGCAGAGACAACGGATAAGTTCGGCCTCGAGGTGGAACCTTCCCTGGAACGAGATCAATCGGGCAGTCCCATTCTCTATGAGGAGGAAGGATATCAGCAGAAGCTTTACTGAACACATCCGTGAAATCTTGATATGGAGGAGGTGGAACATCAGACGACCTGGGGGAGGAAGAACAGACAGGCAATACTTTAAACAAACATGTCTCTGCACAGGAGGAACCCCATGCCAGGATTTGCGTAGTCGTCCAATCAATTGTAGGATTGTGAAGACGGAGCCATGGAAGGCCCAGGACCACAGGATGTGTGGCTCTTGGAATCACTAAAAGTGAAATAAGTTCGGAATGAAGAACTCCCACTCTCAGACGAACTGGTAGAGTCCTTAGAGCAATAACAGTATCAAAAATTTTACTGCCATCCACGGCAGTTAAGGAAAAGGAGGAAGGAAGTCTCTCGGTGGGTAGGGACCACCGTTTAACATAGGCTTCAGTAATAAAGTTCCCAGCTGCTCCGGAATCAAGGAGGGCAATGACGTTCCGATAACGTTGAGCAATTTGAAGCGAGACTGGGAGATTACAATCATGAGGAGATGGAGAGGAGATCATTACTCCTAGCCGGCCCTCTCCTGGGCGAGCTAGGGTTTGGAGTTTTCCCGGACGTTCGGGACAGGCATTGATGGTGTGAGACGGAGCTGCACAGTAAAGACAAAGAGACTCAGAGAGACGTCTTCGGCGCTCAGCAGGAGTTAAACGGGAACGGCCAATTTGCATGGGCTCATCTTTAGATGGTGACAGTTGACGAGGAGGAGGAGCAGAAGATTTTGGAGCAGATGATCTTCCACGCTCAGTTGCTCTCTCTCTGAAACGTAAATCAACTTTCGTGCAGAGTGAGATTAGCTCATCTAACTTAGAAGGTAAGTCTCTGGTAGCTAACTCATCTTTAATAAGCTCAGATAAGCCATGCCAGAATGCAGCATACAGGGCCTCGTCGTTCCATGCCAGTTCGGATGCCAGGATCTGGAACTGTATCAGATATTGTCCTACAGTACGTGACCCCTGGCGTAAACGGAGAATCTCGTATGAAGCTGAGGTTACCCGGCCTGGCTCGTCGAAGATGCGCCTGAATGTTGACACGAATGCAGTGTAAGAAGATAGCAGGGTGTCGGACCTCTCCCATAACGGTGATGCCCAGTAAAGGGCGGAGCCACTGAGAAGAGAGATGATGTAGGCAATTTTTGTACGGTCACTGGGAAAATTGCCAGGTTGTAGCTCAAACTGAATCTCACACTGGTTGAGAAATCCCCTGCAGAATCTTGGAGATCCGTCAAATTTTGCTGGCGTTGGAAGATGAAGACGTGGAGCAGAAATGGGTAAGGTGGGTGGGGTTATAGCTGGAGTCACTGTGGTTGACGCACCAGATGCGCCTGATCCACGGAGAGTTGTCTGAATCCCATCCAGCCGAGTAGAGAGATCCTGGAGACAGCGGATGATGTGGCCCTGTGCAGCCTCCTGATGTTCTAGTCGGGCTGCCAGTTCTTGCATCGGCCTGGCCGCTTGATCCTGGTCTCCGGCTGGATTCATTAGGTCAGTGCTTACTGTCACAACTGAGGGCCTGAGCTGACGGGAGGCAGCCTCAGTTGTAGGGGCTGAGATGTACCGGAACCTGGGAGGTTGTATCAGACCCCTGGACATGTAAGTAACATGAATAATAACTGCCCGAAGGCGTGACCACGACAACTTGGATAAAAGTCAATGATGTTTATTATGACAACTCCGCAACACAGCAGCAGTAAAAGAAAACGTAAAAGTCAGCAAATAATAAATACAGTTCCTGGGTACTACAGGATGGCAGGAGCCACAGGGCACTGGTAGTGTGAGATAGTTCTTATGATCTTCTAGATGGAAAGTCCTTACCAGGCCCGACTGTAGCAATGGAGATAACCCAGGATTGTGCCAGCTGGTGTTCCAGGAAAAGCTGGGTTGCTGAAGGTAAAACAGCTGCTGTGGATACTGGCTGGAACCAGACTGTTGTTAGCACGGAGTGGATACTGGCTGGAACCAGTTAAATAATAGATGAACTTGGGAGCGATGAAATATGAACTGAAATGTAGAACTTGAGAGCGGAGAAATAATAATACCGGTGGAGAGTGGTAAAGTGTAGAAAGGACACCGGCCCTTTAAGGGAAGCTGTACTCTGCTGAAAGCTGAGCTGGAAGCAGGTAATGTTGTAGCTGGAAACAGATGAATCCACAATGGATTGGAGAGTCAGGCTACACCGCAGGTGGAATGCTGGTGCGGGTCTCTATGGTGGAAGTCTTGAGACAGGAGCTGGAACCTGGAAGACAATCACAGGAGAGAGACAAACAGGAACTAGGTTTGACAACCAAAGCACTGACGCCTTCCTTGCTCAGGCACAGTGTATTTATACCTGCAGCAAGGAAGGGATTGGCTAGGCAATTATGCAGATTATCAATACTGAGAACAGATTGGTGGAAATGATCAGCTGACAGAATCCAAGATGGCTGCGCCCATGCAGACACTTGGAGGGAAGTTTGGTTTGTAATCCATGTGGTAATGAAAACAGTAATGGCGGCGCCGGCCACCGGAGACAGGAGGCGCCAGGCTGACAGATGCACATCCAACCACGCGGACACAGCGGAGGCCGCGGCTGACGTAATCGCCACTCAGACACTCTGCATGCAGAAGTTCAGGGACGGCGGCGGAGGCCGCGGGAGACGCCATGCCAGGTGTAATATAGCGTTTACTGTGACAGCGTCCCAGAGTGACAGGAGAGGATACAGGAATGTACACATCAGGATAACAGATGGGATCCGGTCCTGGAGCGCTGAGCCAGCCTTAGGAGGCATCTGATGGGTAAGAAATGGCGTCCAGATACCCGGATCGTGACAGTAAGAAGCCACCATCTTTCCCAGGACTCGCGTGTAGTGATGCACCAACACCTGTTTTGGTTTCAGGAGGTCCCTGACCAGAGATGACAATTCCTGGGCCTTCTCCACCGGGAGAAACACCTTCTTCTGTTCTGTGTCCAGAATCATGCCCAGGAAGAGCAGACGCGTCGCAGGAATCAGCTGCGACTTTGGGATATTCAGAATCCAGCCGTGCTGTAGCAACACTTCCCGAGAAAGTGCTACGCTGACTAACAACTGCTCTCTGGACCTCGCCTTTATAAGGAGATCGTCCAAGTACGGGATAATTATAACTCCCTTCTTCCGAAGGAGTATCATCATTTCGGCCATTACCTTGGTAAATACTCTCGGTGCCGTGGACAGACCAAACGGCAACGTCTGGAATTGGTAATGACAATCCTGTACCACAAACCTGAGGTACTCCTGGTGAGGTGGGTAAACGGGGACATGCAAGTAAGCATCCTTGATGTCCAGCGACACCATAAAATCCCCCTCTTCCAGGCTTGCAATAACTGCCCTGAGCGATTCCATTTTGAACTTGAACTTCCTTATATAAGTGTTCAAGGATTTTAAATTCAGAATGGGTCTCACCGAACCGTCTGGTTTCGGTACCACAAACATTGTGGAATAGTAACCCCGTCCCTGTTGAAGGAGGGGAACCTTGATTATCACCTGCTGGAGGTACAGCTTGTGAATTGCCGCCAGTACTACCTCCCTTTCCCTGGGAGCAGCTGGCAAGGCTGATTTGAGGTAACGGCGAGGGGCAGTCGCCTCGAACTCCAGCTTGTATCCCTGAGATACAATTTGTACAGCCCAGAGATCCACTTGTGAGCGAACCCACTGGTTGCTGAAGTTTCTGAGACGCGCCCCCACTGCACCCGGCTCCGCCTGTGGAGCCCCAGCGTCATGCGGTGGACTTAGAGGAAGCGGGGGAGGATTTTTGTTCCTGGGAACTGGCTGCCTGCTGCAGCTTCTTTCCTCTACCCCTGCCTCTGGGCAGAAAGGATGCGCCTCTGATCCGCTTGCCTTTCTGAGGCCGAAAGGACTGTACATGATAATACGGTGCTTTCTTAGGCTGTGAGGGAACCTGAAGTAAAAAAGTTGACTTCCCGGCTGTTGCCGTGGATACGAGGTCCGAGAGACCGTCCCCAAACAATTCCTCACCCTTATAAGACAAAACCTCCATGTATCTTTTAGAATCAGCATCACCTGTCCACTGCCGAGTCCATAATACTCTCCTGGCAGAAATGGACATTGCATTAATTCTAGATGCCAGCAGGCAAATGTCCCTCTGTGCATCCCGCATATATAAGACGACGTCTTTTATATGTTCTATGGTTAGCAAAATAGTATCCCTGTCGAGGGAATCAATGTTGTCTGACAGGGTATCAGACCATGCGGCTGCAGCACTACACATCCATGCTGAAGCAATAGCAGGTCTCAGTATAGTACCTGAGTGTGTATACACAGACTTCAGGATAGCTTCCTGCTTTCTATCCGCAGGCTCCTTTAAGGCGGCCGTATCCTGAGACGGCAGTGCCACCTTTTTTGATAAGCGTGTGAGCGCCTTGTCCACCCTAGGGGATGTTTCCCAACGTAACCTATCCGTTGGCGGGAAAGGGTACGCCATCAGTAACCTCTTAGAAATCACTAGTTTCTTATCGGGGGAACTCCACGCTTCCTCACACAATTCATTTAATTCATCAGATGGGGGAAAAGTCACTGGCTGCTTTTTCTCCCCAAACATAATACCCTTCTTGGTAGTAACCGGGTTAATATCAGAAATGTGCAATACATTTTTCATTGCAGTAATCATGCATCGGATGGCTTTAGTAGACTGTGCATTTGTCTCATCCTCATCTACACTGGAGTCAGACTCCGTGTCGACATCTGTGTCTACCATCTGAGCTAGCGGGCGTTTATGAGCCCCTGATGGCCTCTGAGACGCCTGGGCAGGCGCGGGTTGAGATCCCGGCTGTCCCAAGGCTGCTGCGTCATCGAACCTTTTATGTAAGGAGTTGACACTGTTAAGACCTTCCACATATCCATCCAATCCGGTGTCGGCCCCGTCGGGGGCGACACCACACTTATCTGCCCTTGCTCCGCCTCCACGTAACCCTCCTCATCAAACATGTCGACACAGCCGTACCGACACACCGCACACACACAGGGAATGCTCTGACTGAGGACAGGACCCCACAAAGCCCTTTGGGGAGACAGAGAGAGAGTATGCCAGCACACACCACAGCGCTATATAACACAGGGATTTACACTATAATGAGTGCTTTTTCCCAATAGCTGCTTAATATATATTATTTGCGCCTAAATTTATGTGCCCCCCCTCTCTTTTTTACCCTTCTTGTATCAGGAATACTGCAGGGGAGAGCCTGGGGAGCTGCTTCCAGCGGAACTGTGAAGGAAAAATGGCGCTGGTGTGCCGAGGAAGAAGGCCCCGCCCCCTCAGCGGCGGGCTTCTACCTGCAGTTTCTGACTGAAAAATGGCGGGGGTTTTACACATATACAGTCACAGACTGTATTATGTGTATTTTTATGCCAAAAGGTATTTTATTGCTGCCCAGGGCGCCGCCCCCCCCCCTACAGTGACCGGAGTGTGTGGTATGCATCGGGAGCAATGGCGCACAGCTGCAGTGCTGTGCGCTACCTTAATGAAGACCGAAGTCTTCTGCCGCCGATTTCATCTCTTTCTCTTCTGTCTTCTGGCTCTGCAAGGGGGACGGCGGCGCGGCTCAGGGAACGGACGATCGAGGTCAGGCCCTGTGTTCGAACCCTCTGGAGCTAATGGTGTCCAGTAGCCTAAGAAGCACAAGCTAGCTGCACGCAGGTAGGTTTGCTTCTCTCCCCTCAGTCCCTCGCAGCAGTGAGTCTGTGGCCAGCAGATCTCACTGAAAACAAAAAACCTAACAAATACTTTCTTTTCTAGCAAGCTCAGGAGAGCTCACTAGGAGCACCCAGCTCTGGCCGGGCACAGATTCTAACTGAGGTCTGGAGAAGGGGCATAGAGGGAGGAGCCAGTGCACACCAGATAGTACCTAATCTTTCTTTTAGAGTGCCCAGTCTCCTGCGGAGCCCGTCTATTCCCCATGGTCCTTACGGAGTTCCCAGCATCCACTAGGACGTCAGAGAAAGGACAATTTAAACTTTTAAGTTAACATACACACTATGCTTAACTAGCAATATGCATGCAGATCAGCAGCAGGCCACAAATATTTACAGTAAATGTCACATTAAATACATGTATACCAGAATCCCAAGTTTTTCATTGCATACTCTAATAAATGTAAGATCAAACTAAGGGGTCGATCCTATTAGCTGCGATATCGCGGATGCAAGTCATCGCGGCAGCACTTCACAACGGCGCAAATCCGCACAAAAGTGTTAGTTTCCCCGGTATGCGGCTAACATACCGAACGGCAGGATCCCGGTGGTCGCAATACCGATACCGGAATCCCGATGGGCGCACAATGCCGCCACCGGTATTGGTGATTCTCCCATAGAGGGAGAACAGAACCTGTGGTGAGCGCTGCAAGGATGCCGCTGTCGGTATAGTGACAGCCGGCATCCCCTGCACTGGAATCCCATACCGATCCCCGCTGCCCCATAGGTCTCCGAGCACTCTGATGCAAATTAAGCCCATGAAGGGTGGGAGATCGGGTGCCATTGTCGGCGTTTAAATTTGCGGCAACTGCACATCGCACATTTCGTGGGTAATAGGGTTGACTCCTAAAATTAACTATGCACTAAAAGTAACTATGCACCATGTTAAAACCTTGCTGCGCTGCAGGTGAGGCAGTTGTACAATGTGTAGAGAGATTTAGGGGTATATTTACTAAGGTGTGAGTTTTTTTAGAAGTGGAGATGTTAACCATAGCAACCAATAAGGCTATTTTGCTACGTTGACAAAATAAAATATTTCCTTTTGCAGAAAAGTAGAAATTAAACTTATAAGTGACTCATCATTGCTGCAGTCACGCCAAGCCGCATGAGAATCTTCTGGCGGAAGAGGTCTTTTCGGACAAATCTGCATCTTAGTCGCAACGCAATGAGACTATGACGCACAAGGAGACTGTGCCGATTAATTTGATAGGACACTTGTATATGTGTGCAGCTGCGTCTCTAACTCTGCATATGAAGTGCTACAATGTAGCAGCAGCAGCAGCTTTTTCCCAATACAAGTTCTGTTCTGTGTACAGACTCAGTCACACACAATGGGCCGGATACAGGTTTGTACACGTTACATCAGCCCCACCTGCAGTGCAAAATGGTTTTGCCCAGGTGTGTGCTTTTTTGTTTTTCTTACAAACCTGAATCAGGCCCAATATACAAGTGTCATATCAAAACAATCAGCACATTCTCCTCCTGCATCCTAGTCACATTGTGTTGCAACTAAGACGCATTTTCAGCAAAACTAAAGACGCCCAACGCGAGCGTTAGCCAATACCTGGCTGCTCACTCACGTCAGTCATCTCGCACTGCATGGCTTATTGAGGCTAGATGTATTTGTACACAGCTGTATTGTTAAATTGGTCCCAAGTGTGACAGAAATGCTCATCCATAACCTATGTAGATGTACTGGTTCAGCAGCAAAGTGTGCCTAAAATTCTTTGCAAATTATGGTGATGTCAAATGAGCAGTTCTAACTACGTATTTTTCCCACATAAAAAAGGGCCTCCATACTTTACACGAGCTGTACAATGCAACCCAAATATAGGCAGTGTTACATTAGGAGCTAAAGAATTTTAATTAGCTCTGTTTGCTGATTACCTTCTTGCTATTATTTCCAACCCAGTGATTTCACTGCCCAGCCATACTAGGGAGTTTAAAAAATGTAGTTCACTGTCAAACGTTAAAATTACTCTTAAGTCGAAAGCCCTCAATCTAAATGCGCAGGAAGGCATTATACAGTGTTTGCAATCACTCTTCTTGTTTCAATGGCATCCATCATAAATTAAAAACCTAGGCGTTCAATTAACAAAAGATGTCACGAGTCTTTTTCAAGCTAATTTTACCCCTCTATTGCGTACTATTAGGAAAGATTCACACGTTTGGCAACCACAGTCCTTTTCTTGGATTGTAAGGGTTAATATTATCAAAATAAACATTCTTCCAAGGATCTTATGTTGTTCACAGACCTTACCTTTTATACTTTTATATATTATTCCTTTTTTAAGGATTTACAGAAACTGGTGCGTGACTTTACTTGGTATGGCAGGATTGGAAGCCTAGGTTTCATTATGATATTCTCTATCGCACTAAACAGACAGGCGGCCTTCAACTCCCTAATTTTTTGCTTTATTACCAGGCAGTCCATCTTGGTAAAATCTTGGACTGGTCCCAATCTACCCCGAATAAACAATGGATAATAGTAGAACCAGCCATCAGCTCCTCCCTCTTACAAGTTTTAGCTTGGATGTCATCCATACCACTAACAGACCACCCTACTATCACCCCATCAATCCAAATTTGGCAGAAGATAAGATCTCTTCCTTCCATCTCCTCGGCTCCATCTCCTTTAAACCTCCCCTCTGTCGAACCCGGAGATTCCTCCGGGACTAGATGCCAATGTCTTTAAATTGTGGAGTGTCCAGGAGATTCTCAGAGCTTGCCATCTCTTTCATGGTGGGATATTGTGTCCTTCCAGTATTTCCAAGAGGTTATGAGCCTCCCTCAAACAGAATACTGGCATTATATCTAGTTAGTCTCCTATGTAAAGAAGGCAAACAGATAGGGTCTCTGCAAAGTACACCCTACCCCTTTTGAAGCTTTTTGAAGCCAAAAAACTTTCATCACTCACGCAATCTCTGTATTATATAAAATGATATAAGATTCTTTTTACTATCCTACCTAAATTTACGAGGGACTGGCATACAGATTTGACTATCTCACTTACTGATAAACAATGGTCTCAAGCTTTTACATTTTTACATGCCTCCTCAGAAAGTGTATCTGTAATTGAGACACATTACAAGGTTTCCACAAGATGGTACAGATGTCCTAGTGTTCTGATTAAAATGTTTCCTGGTCTTCCTAATGTTTGTTGGCGATGTCAAAATGGCCCAAGAACACCTGCAGACATTTGGTGGTCGTGCTCTTCTCTAGCCTCCTTCTGGGCCCAAATCATCCAACTTGCAAAGGATATTGTGGGTGAAGGTCTTCCTGAAGACCGAGAGTTTTGGATTCTTAATATTATTTCCTGGCTCATATCAAAATAGAAAACAATCACTTCAACGACACATGAACAATGCCGCTAAGGCAGTAATACCAGTTAAATGGCGCTCACCCTCACCTCCATCTCTGTAAAAGATTGGATTGCTCGTCTAAACCTATATATGTCAATGGAGGAACTTTCAATGGCTGCCTCTGATCATACCTCAGCATTTAGCTCTACCTGGTTCTGCTGGTTGGAAATCCAGGAATTAGAAAAATAGCACAGGTTATGGTAGACATAGATAACCTTTTATCACTGAAGTCCACAGTATCTACCTTGGGATATAAGGAAGCGACAGCGGAACAGGCAACAAACAGTTAAGGTTTTCAGACTCCCAGGATGCAATGGGACAGCCCCCTATATCCCCTCATCCCGGCTCAGGCAATTCAATTGATTCCAAAGCTCAAGGCAGGTGCAGTTCAAACGAGAGAGAGACCTATTCAGGTGAAAAGAACATACACACACTTCCATACCCAAAGGACAGGAAGAAGTCAGTAAGTGTAAAGATACTCAAATCAGGTGCGTCAGGGTGGGATCCCTGTGGACTTCAGAGAAAAAGTGATCCATAGGCTCTACCTTGGGACTTCCCAAAGCAGTATTAAGGGAGGAGACGCTCCAGATTAGACAGGAAAATCCTTCGCCCAAATGCAGCATCCTAAGAGGAAAATATGTCACAGGCATAATGTCTAATGAATATGTTAATAGATGACCATGTGGCTGCCACACAGATTTGTTCAGCTGAAGCACCACGGTGGGCTGCCGGACGGACCTACCTTACGAGTAGAGTGGGCAGAGACACTGTCCAGAAGGGGGGAGATCAGCTTGGGAGTATGCTTCTGATATAGTTATCCGAAGCCATCTCGCCAGTGTCTGTTTATTAGCAGGCCATCCTCTCATGAAATTCTAAGAGAACGAAGAGAGTGTCTGTTCTTCTGATGGCACTGGTACGATCCACGTAGATCCTTAAGAGAACGAACTACATCCAATGATGCATCTGCTGCAGAGAAGACCGGTCCCTGAAAAAACGAAACTACTATTTCGTCATTAAGATGGAACTTAGATACAACCTTAGGAAGATATCCAGATTTAGTTCGAAGAACTGCTCTAGATAAAATACCAGAAAAGGAGGGCAACACAACAGTGCCCCTAAATCAGACACTCTTTTAGCTGAAGCAATTGCCAGGAGAAAAAGCACTTTAGCTGTCAACCATTTGAGATCCACACGATTCAGTGATTCAAATAGTGCAACTTGAAGTGCCCTGAGAACTAATTCTAAGTCTCACGGAGCTGTGGGGTGAACAAAAGGAGGTTGAATGTGAAGCATTCCCTGGACAAAAAGTACAAACATCCTTTAGGTGTGCAATTTTTTTCTTTTGAAACCATAGCGATAATGCTGACATTTGGACCTTCAAGGAAGTTATGCGGAGCGCCCTGTCCTTTCCTGCTTAAAGGAAAGCTAGAATTCTAGAAACTCTGAAAGACTTTGGGGCAAAATTTTTGACAGCGCACCATTGAACATGTGCATGCCAAATCCGGTAATAGATGCGAGCAGAGGATGGCTTTCTTGCTTTAAGCATCGTCTGAATTACCTCTTGTGAAAAACCTTTTGCTTTTAAGACGGATGTTTCAAGAGCCATGCCATCAAAGATAGTTGATCCAGATATTTGTAGAGGCAGGGACCCTGAATCAGCAGGTCTGGACGTTGAGGTAGTAAGATAGGAATGTCTACAGACAGCCTCTGCAGATTTGTATACCAGTTTCTTCTGGGCCACGCTGGAACTATTAGTATCACGGCTCCCCCTTCCTGTTTGAATTTTTTAATCACTCTGGGTACCAGAGAAATTGGTGGAAACACGCAAGCCAGATGAAAACTCCACCTCACTGACAGAGCATCCATGAAGATTGCTTCTGGATCCTTTTTTCTTGACCCGTATGCGGGAACTTTGTTGTTCCGACGGGATGCCGTGAGATCCACCTCCGGCAGTCCCCACTTGTTTACCAGATCGTGAAGACTTCTGTGTCTAAGGCCCATTCGTTTGCATGAATGTCGTTCTTGCTGAGAAAGTCCATCTCACAATTTAGGATTCCTGCTATGAAAACTGCTGACATGGCAGGATGATGAATTTCCACACACCGTAATGTGCGGCTTACCTCCTTCATTAACATTTGACTTTGAGTGCCTCCTTGGTGATTGAGGTATGCTACTGCAGTGGCACTGTCCGAACAAAGCTGAATCGTTTTGCCGTGAAGTATTTCTTTTGACCTGGGTGAGTGCCATGTACAACATATGGCCTGAAGTTCCAGAATATTGATTGGCAGACAACTTTCTTCCCTGTTACAGTAACCCTGGAACGAATACTGTTCCGTCACAGCTCCCCAGCCCTGAAGACTTGCATCTGTTGTCAGAACCACCCAAACTGAAATCCATAAAGGTCGCCCTTTGTCCAGATGGGCCATCTGTAGCCACCAGGCTAATGACTGACGCACTTCCTGAGGAAGAATTATTGTCTGAGTTTTTATCGTCTGATGCTGTCCGTTCCATTTGGAGAGGATCAGACGTTGAAAGGGGCCTTGAAGGAAATTGAGCATACTCTATCATGTCGAATGTTGAGACCATTGACCCCAGGACTCGCATTGCTGCCTGGATGGATACTCTCCGACTGTGTAGCAAATCCTGAACCCTCGTCTGCAACGTGGTTACTTTGTTCAGAGGCAGAAATCTTCTCTGAAAACTGGTGTCCAATACAGCCCCAGATGTGTCATCCTTTGTGATGGAACTAAGGACTTTGCCAAGTTCATAAGCCAGCCGTGATTCTGTAGGCAGGCTATAGTCACGTGAAGATGGTGTTACAGAATTTCCTGAGACTGAGCCAGGATAAGCAAGTTGTCTAGATATGGGAAAATCCTTATTCCTTGACGAAGTTGAGCTGCCATCACCACCATGATCTTGGTAAATACCTGGAAGCTGTGGCCAGTCCAAAAGGTAGAGCCTGAAACTGGAAATGCTGTTAACAGGATAGCAAACCTGAGATAGCATTAATGAGAAGATGCTATAGGTACATGGAGGTAAGCATTCTAAATATCCAGGGACACCACTCCTTGCACCCAGGTACCTGTGGTTGACTGTAGCCAACCTTGTGCAAAATGAAGAAGTCGGCCTCCTACCCTAGGCTCCCCCAGGTGGAAGCCCGCAGCATTCAGGCCGATGGCTTGTCTTCTTGTTTAGAAGCTGGGTGTCTGGTTGACCAATTCTGCTTCCTCTTAGTTCTACCAGATTTATATGACTGAGACTGCTTGCTGTAAACTCTTCCTTTTGCTTTACTTTGAGCCCGAAAGGACTGTAAAGCAGGAAAACTGGGTTTAGCCTTATATGAAGAAGGAAACCTCTCCTTTGTAGAGTCCGCTTCAGACACAAGAATGTTATTAGATTCTGTGCCAAACAATATTTCTAGTAAAAAGCAACGATTACAAAACCTTCTTGGATTCCGAATCAGCCTTCCATGCACGGAACCAAATAGCTCTGCAAACAGCTATTGATGAAGCTACAGCCTGATAAGCTACTGTACCCATATCCAGTGCAGCTTCTTCCAAAAATACAGCTGCCTGCTTTATACATTCAATATGGGATAACTGTTCTCTTGTAGCTGTTAAAATATCTTCTTCCAAAGCGTCTGCCCAGTCTGCCACTGCTTTACCTACCCAGGCTTAGGCCATAGCTGGGCTAGTTACTGTCCTGTTACAGAGAACAGTATTAAGAAACCCATCAATCTTCCAGTTACATCATTTAATGATGTTGAAGGCAGAGGTAATGTAGATTTACGCACAAATTGAACTGTGTGCGCATCTACCTTGGGAGGAACCTCCCTTTTTAAACAGTCCACAGTAGAAAAAGAACCCCATTTTTTGGGACTCTTCAACTTCTTACTGGGTGTAACCGATGCCACTTACATAATTTCCTTCAGCTGATATGAGTTAGGAAATATTGTTTTTACTGTTTTTGTTTAAACACAGATGCCTCAGACTTTAGCACAGGCTCTTCTGCCTTCTCAATTGACAGAATAGATTTAACTGCCTGAATTAAATCAGGTATATCCACTGCAGAAGAGTGCTCCTCTTCTCTAGATGCAGATTCAGAATTGGAAGATTCAGCTTCATCACCTGAAGTATCCTCTGATTCTGAAAATTGTGTACAGTGAAGATGTAGCTCCCTGTCTAACTGACATCCATTCCTTGGGCCCATCAACTTTTTGTTTTTACTGAAAGGCAGCCAAGGACGGATAGGAATCTAACATTGAATGTGGCATGACCCAAGTGGGATGTTGTATATAAGGGTTAAGTGGGAACCCTGTACCTGGTACTGTAGCAGGTGCCATACGGTCTGCTAATTTAGACAAAGTCTGACTTGGAGCCGGTTAATTCAGAAGGTTTTTATGGAAATTATAGCAATTAACACATAAGTCATCTTGTACAAAATCCTGGGCGGTTAACCCAGCTTTGCAGGACAAACATGATGTTAATGTAGGTGCCTCGTCACTTTTGCCTTTCTTGGACATAGCAACAATTATTACCACAATAATCAGTGTAATTCTACGCATAAATGTGACTGTCCTCACTTTCATACTTTAAAGTGAAGTACAATCAGATCCTACCCTGCCTTGCACCAGCATTGAGGATCTGAATAACAGAAAGAAAAAGCTTACAGAATCAGGGTTTAAAGTAAGCAGTCACAAAAAAGAATGTGTATATATATTTATTATGCAATATGAGCACATTTTTCAACTACACAATACATATAAGTACGTAGGGAAAAACATTACTGTAGTATCTTAAAACTGGAAAGTAACGTATTCAGATGCACAGCAAATAATACAGCAGTAAATGTTCACAATGCTCATTTGCATCAGGCACCTAATCACTACTCAAAACCCGAAGGGTAAGTAGGTACTCACTGCTGTATCACCTGCCTTAGAAGAGCGGGATACAGGAAGACTTAAACCCGCTTCCATGTGTGACCATGCCGCAAACAAACGGCTGGGCTAATTCAGACCAGTGTACCCAGCCGCGCATGAGACTCTGACCGGTATAATATGTTATGCATCTTAGATGGAAGCGGAAATCAGTTCATGGAGGAAGTCTCGGCTGAAACTGGTCATGGACTGGGGATGGGGGGGGGGGGAAACCAGGGAAGCGTCTTACTCCCCACTGCTGACATCAACATCAGATATTGCGGCCTCTACTATTTCTCAGAACCTATGATCTGAGGCCTAGTGCTGGTGCATCCGAGGTGGCATTTACGTCAGCGACTGTCCAGTAGTCTCCCCCCAGAACAGTAAGCCTGCGGTATATGCGTCTTATACCGCTAACTGGAAAAAGACGCCTTACCTTCTCTCCCAGTTCTCCGGCAGCAGCCTGGGATCGTCAGTACGGACTTGCTAGCACATCCAGTCTGGCGTACTCCGAAACAGCAGTGTACTCCAAGTAACAGTAGTCGCAACCCAGCGGGGAGTCTTTCCTATTATGCGTTTTGAGACGCATAGAAAGCTCACTCAGAAAATGAAAAATACTATAAAATAACAAAGCTTGTTGCTGCTAAAAATGCAGTCCAACCTAGTGGTCTGGCTCCTGCCGCACCACACAAAAAACTGAATTGCCTGAGTCGGGAAGCGGTGATATAGGGGGCTGGCCCACTGCATCCTGGGAGTCTAAAAAACTTACATTTTTGGTGCCCGTTCCGCTGTGGCTTCCTTATATCCCAAGGTAGATCCTGTGGATCACTGTGGACCCTGATAAAGAAACAAGTTTTTGGTTGCTTGATCTGTTCTTTGATTACCCTGTGTTGTACAGTTATATTGATAACCTTACATATACTGTGACATTTTCTGGTGGAGACCTGAATATCCCCCCCCCCCCGCCCCTCTCCCCCACATCTCTACTTTTTCGACACACCCTTTCTTCCTTTCTTTATTATTTAGAAACATTCCTGATGCATTGTGTTATCTATGCTTTTGACATGGCAATGACGTTGTTGGTCATATTGATTGTAATGTGCATCTTTAAATAAAAAAAATAAAAAATGAAAATGAAAAATTTAGTTCTATGCAGCTCAACTATCGACAGTGATTCAAACACAAACAGCTATTTAAGAAATGGATAAACAGTTGTTCCCCTTCACTACATCTGTTAGTATTAGGGCTGTAACAAGAGGGCCATGGTTTGCTGCCCAACATGCATGTATTCAAAGAGAGCTCAATGAGCTGTAACTAGAAAATTCTCCAAGAAGCATAAATTAAAATTCTACTGACAATTCTACTGACATTAACCTGAGAGAAAGCAGGCTTAACCTGAGAGAAAGCAGTTTAGCAGCTGCCTGGGCAAGACATGAGTTCTACCACTTTCAGATAATGCCACTGTGGCCCAAAGACTTGTTTGAAGATCTTGAACTTCTGGAATTAACTGTTCTTCTTTATAGGGACAAGAATACGTTCCCTTGAAGTGCATCTAACCAAATACCTAGTGTATCTGTGATAACCTGAAGCATCTTTGAAATGCATTCAGTTTTCCTGTCTACACGGTCTATCAAAGAATTAGCATACTGAAGGAAAACTGACTGAACACAGATGCATCAACTTTAGAAGTAATATCTCTGAAATAATGTAATTAGAGGAGAAAATGTACATCCTGTTGCATATATTTATTGGAAAGAACGCAAACTTTTTTTTTTTTAAAGGGGCAATCACTTTCAAGGCATGGTTTTGACAGAGTTCGGCCGGCATCCCTCGTAGCCGCCGAAATCTTGATACAATTCCTGTAAGGATGAATTCGTTTTCATGACTACTTTGTCTTCCCATATATTTATAAAAGAGTTCTCTTCGCCATCTCTTCTTCTCGAAGTAAATTATACTAGAAATATTACTTTTAGCGTCACCCATCTGGGACAACTTCAGACATCCGTTCAAATGTAGAATCCATAAGGCTTTTAGTACAAATTTAAGATAACCAACCAAAATATTCTAATGAATAGACAAATTAGTTTCCTGCTTGGAAGAAACAAATGATTAATTCTTTTGGACCAAATATGGTCCCCAAGACCATACCATACTGAGCAGCACATTAGGTCTAATGATTAGCAACACTTCCTCACAACACAAAGGTCTTGGATTCAAATCCTACCAAGGCCCCCGTGTTTACGTGGGTTTCCACGGGTACTGCAGTTTCTTACCACAATGCAGCATCATTCAATGGATTAGGATTAACAAAAAAAAGGAGAGTTATGGTAGACTTACCATTATTAACTCTTTCTGCGAGGTACACTGGGTTCTATCATAACTCTCCTTTTCTGCACCATGGCACACTGTGTTCCACAGGAAAACATCAGGGATGTCCTAAAGCAGTTCCTCAAGAGAACCCAAAAGCGTGGCTCACGTATTTATGTACATTTTGAACTCCAGGACTTCAACATCACTGTGAGGGGCTGTCTCCTGTAGGGAAGCAGGCATCTGGAGCTTGGGATCTATCCACTGCACAAACATCTGTGGTATCAGGAACCTCCCAGGTGTCTCCACGCATCCTCAATGCATGAGGGAAGGGAGACACTGTATCTTTCAGGTTTATCCAAAGCATCTGAAATAATACTGCTATGATTAATCCTAGAAAGGAGGAATTTACTTCAATTTGTGGCTGTACTTTCCAACAGAAGGAGTTGGAGTGGACTTTATTTTTGGTGAATCAGTTGTTTACATATATGTCACATTGTGGAATTGTAAATCACTAACGTGG
The DNA here is from genome assembly GCF_028390025.1 of Pseudophryne corroboree. Lineage (NCBI taxonomy): Eukaryota > Metazoa > Chordata > Amphibia > Anura > Myobatrachidae > Pseudophryne > Pseudophryne corroboree. The sequence continues at coordinate 415,875,289 of NC_086447.1, read as the reverse complement.
TACTTGGAGAGCGCTCTTATACGTGTACAATACCCCCTTTTTGTTCTCATTGTGTGTTTAAGTGTATGTGGGATGTACACTTAATTGTACATTTTGTAGCTGCACCCCAAGTTTTGTTGCGCATCGTTTTAAAGTTGTTTTTTTCTATTTGGGTATGAGAACCCGTCGTCCAAAAGGAAGCATCCTGGCAGGCGGTAGTATCAAAGGCATAGAACCTAATGAACGTGTTCACCGACGACCACATAGCCGCCTTGCACAATTGTTCTGTGGACGCGCCACGGCGAGCCGTCCAAGAAGTCCAACAGACCGAGTAGAATGGGCTTTAACAGCAGCAGGAGCTGGGAGTCCAGCCTGCGCATAAGATTGTGCAATCACTATTTTAATCCATCTGGCCAAAGTTTGCTTATTCCAGGCCTGGCCAACCTGTGGCTCTCCAGATGTTGTGAAACTACACATACCAGCATGCCCTACCACAATTTTATCATTCACTAACAGCAAAACTGTGGCAAAGCATGATGGGACTTGTAGTTATACAACAGCTGGAGAGCCACAGGTTGGCCAGGCCTGGCTTATTCGCTGGCTAGCCACGTTTGTGGAAAGCAAACGGGTATCTGACCTCCTGATAGAGGCAGTCCTCTCCACATATATGCGGAGAGCACTTACGACATCCAAAGACCGCTCTTTGGTGGACAAATCCGAACAGATAAAGGCCGGGACCAAAATCTCTTGGTTAAGGTGAAAAGATTACACCACCTTAGGTAAATAACCTGGGCGAGTTCTAAGAACTGCCCGGACATAATGTAATATTGGAAAGGGTGGACGACAGGACAAAGCGCCTAGGTCCGACACCCTTCTAGCAGAAAAAATCTAAAAAACATTGCGCTATAAAGTATGTAAATATAAATGTGTCAATACAACAGTAAAAATTAAGTCTGAAAAATTAAGTTTGAAAAAATGGCTGTGGAGTTGTCAGAAATGAGGTCGGGAGACTGTTTATATATAATATAATAAAATACCTTTTATTTTAAACCAAATAATCCACCAAGTGGAATGTAAGAATAAAACATATATATATTTAAGAAAGCATCAAATAGTTAATATATATAGAACATTCCAGAATACATAGGTAACTGTTGTAACAGCTCTAATGGATATGCTGTAATATAATTAAATAGATACTTAAGTGTCCTTTTTAGAGACAATGTGCATCAATAGTTGGAATCCTTTGCACGATCCACATAAATATAGCTATTGGCTTTAAATGCCGGCGTCCCGGCCACGATAATTAGTTCAAAGTGAGCTGGAGGTTTTATATTTACCGCCTGTAGCTTTCACAAATGTGAGAGAAGTCGTCCCTCCTTTCCCGGTGGTGAGGCTATCACCGCCCCGGGCGTGATGTAACGTATGTCCGTGAAACGGATGAGAGTCGAGGGACTCACCGATCTCTCCCGATGAGATAATGTTGCCGTCTCCCCTCTCCCGGTGGTGAGGCCGTCACCGCCCCGGGTGATGTAGTTCGGGGGTCCGTGAATGTAATTCACGGACCCCCGAACTACCTCACCCGGGCCGGGGCGGTGACAGCCTCACCACCGGGAGAGGGGAGACGGCAACATTATCTCAGCGGGAGAGATCGGTGAGTCCCTCGACTCTCATCCGTTTCACGGACATACGTTACATCACGCCCGGGGCGGTGATAGCCTCACCACCGGGAAAGGAGGGACGACTTCTCTCACATTTGTGAAAGCTACAGGTGGTAAATATAAAACCTCCAGCTCACTTTGAACTAATTATCGTGGCCGGGACGCCGGCATATAAAGCCAATAGCTATATTTATGTGGATCGTGCAAAGGATTGCAACTATTGATGCACATTGTCTCTAAAAAGGACACTTAAGTATCTATTTAATTATATTACAGCATATCCATTAGAGCTGTTACAACAGGAACCTATGTATTCTGGAATGTTCTATATATACATTAACTATTTGATGCTTTCTTAAATATATATATGTTTTATTCTTATATTCCACTTGGTGGATTATTCGGTATAAAATAAAAGGTATTTTATTATATTATATATAAACAGTCTCCCGACCTCATTTCTGACAACTCCACAGCCAATTTTTCAAACTTAATTTTTACTGTTGTATTGACACATTTATATTTACATACTTTATAGCGCAATGTTTTTTTTAGATTTTTTCCATTTTGTTTATGCTAGAGACCCTAACTAAGTCTCAAAACATACGCTGCTGTTTATTTATACTGGTTGTATTTATACCAAAAATATTTTTACACACACACACACACACATATATATATATATATATATATATATATATATATATATATATATATATATATATATATATGAGTTTATTAACAGCGCCAGGAGAGTGGGATTGGCATACCACTGGGAATTTTATCTACTTTTTATACCCTAGTACCCTTCTAGCAGAGACAATAGCCAAAAGGAACAGAACCTTGGCTGTGAACCATTTAATGTTTACTGACTCAAGAGGTTCACATAGAGACTCTTAAAGGGCATAAAGGACAACAGACAGATCCCTTGGAGCCACAGGAGGAACATAGGGAGGCTGAATCCTTAACACACCCTGAGTGAACGTATGAACGTCCGGTAGAGACGCAATTTTCTTCTGAAACCAAACCGACAAGACAGATATGTGAACCTTGAGGGAAGCCAGACGAATGCCTAAGTCCAGTTGCAAGAAAGCCAGGATTCTAGAGGTTTTGAATCTGAACACATCATAGTTCTTATCAGCACACCAGGTAATGTAAGAATTCCAGAACCTGTAATAGATCCGGGCAGATGCCAGTTTGCGGGCTTTCAACATAGTTTGGATGACTGCCTCAGAGAATCTTTTGGCCCTCAGGAGTGATGCTTCAAGAGCCACGCCGTCAAAGCAAGTCTGGCCACGTAAGGATAGAGACAAGGGCCCTGCACAAGAAGGTCTGGTCGCTGAGGAAGTAGAAGAGGACGCTCTGTCGATAGACCCTGCAGGTCAGAGAACCAATGTCGACTGGGCCACGCCAGAGCGACTAGCAGTAGTATTCCTCCTCCTTGCTTGAACTTCCATAGGACCCTGGGCAGGAGTGACACTGGAGGGAACACGTAAGGCTGCCGAAAGTTCCATGGAATGGCTAGAGTGTCCACGAACACTGGTTGAGGATCCCTGGTCCTTGATCCGAAGACCAGAACATTGTGATGGTGTAAAGACGCCATCAGAACTACATCTGGTAGGCCCACGTGTCCACTACGAGTTGAAAGACTTCTGGATGAAGACTCCACTCTCCGGCGTGTAGGACACCCAAAATGAACACTGCCGATATGGCTGGCAGATGTCATTCCGTCCATCGAAGGATTTTTGACACTTCCAACATTGTCATGCGGCTTCGAGTGCCACCTTAATGATTGATGTATGCCACTGTGGTGGCATTGTCTGACCGTACTTGAATAGGCCTGTTCTGTACAAGAGGCAGGGCGAGAGTTTACGCATTGAACACCGCCCGCAGCTCCAGAATGTTTATTGGGAGGAGACTCCTACTTGGTCCAACAACCCTGCAAAGAGTGTTGCTCCAACACTGCACCCCATCCCTGTAGACTAGCATCCGTCAGCAGGACCCAGTCGGGGATCCAGAAGGAATGGCCCTTGCTCAATTGCTGGTTCTGTAGCCACCAGGTCAGCGATTGACAAACCTCCGGAGTCCAAGTAATCACGTGAGATTTGATCCAATAAGGTAGGCCGTTCACTTGGAAAGAATTAACCTCTGCAGAGGGCGGCAATTAAATTGAGCGTACTCTACCATGTCGAATGCCGACACCATCAGGCCAAGTACTTGCATCGCCGAGTGTATCAACACTCTGGGATGACAAATGAAGCACCATATCCTGTCCTGAAGCCTCAGGACTTTCTCCAGAGACAAGAACAGACGTTGACTGTGTGTTCAGGAGTGACGCCAGGTGCACCATGCTCTGAGCTGGGAACAGCGAGGATTTCTTCCAATTGATGAGCCACCCGTGGCTTGTAGGAAGCTTACCGTCAGTTGTAGAGGACTAACAAGGACATGGTGGGAGTTTTCCAGGAACAGCAAGTCGTCCAGATACAGCAGGATCCTGACTCCCTGGAGACGGAGATGCGCCGTCATTATGGCCATGACCTTGGTGAAGATCCAAGGAGCCATAGCCAGTCCAAATTGCAGAGTCTGGAACGGATAGTACAAGAAAGAAAGGAGGCTGCGCTAGTGGAGGAAAGAACAATGTAAACAACTCAATGTGTAATTATAAAAATTTATTAAAAAACATTAATTCTTTAAAAAGCAGTAGTTCTGTGCAAGATAATGTGCCAAAATATATGCAGAAAAAATAGAATTTGCCAATGCTATGCAAAAATTGGAATTTACCCAAGGTGTTGGTACAGGATTAGTGGAAATAATTCTCTAGAGTCCGTTCCTTATTTTGCCCATCAATATGGTGTCTAGTTATGATCCGGTAAGGAGAGTCCCTTTTAGATGTTACTGAGGAGAGTCCATGGAAAGTTTCCATATACCGCTAGAGGATTGGTGCAATGTCTCATAGATGTAGAGTACCTCATGCAATGCGGAAATAGGCTGGTGCCTCTCTCGGGCTCCTCCGGATAACTGGTCGGCAGAATGGGCCGGTTCGGGTCCAATTCAGAGATATCCTGTTCCAACGGGTAATACCTGACGCGTTTCGCTGCATAAACCCTGCAGCTTTTTCAAAGGTCACCAGCCCATTCTGCCGACCAAGCTCCCCTTCACACACACAGTCCACTGCCTTCAAAGACGGCACGGCCCCGGCCCAGCAGCCGGACCTTCCAATGGATATTTCCGGCTGCAACCCGGCAGCCGCGCCGGGGCCGTGCAGTGTGAAAGGACCCTACCCCTCACACTGTTAATTAAACTACCGGCAAAGGAAAAAGCCGTCCGGCTTTTTCCCGGCCGGCAAAAGCCGGCGTGTGTTTCAGCCCTCAAGCTTTAGACTGTCCCAGGATGCATTGCGGGGCTTCCTCTATATAACCCCGCCTCCAGGCACTGTGTGCTCAGTTTTAGTTAACCAGTCCAATGTGGAAGCAGGTAAAATAAGATTTTACTTACCGGTAAATCTATTTCTCGTAGTCCGTAGAGGATGCTAGGACTCCGTAAGGACCATGGGGAATAGACGGGCTCCGCAGGAGATAGGGAACTTTAAGAAAGCTTTGGACTCTGGGTGTGCACTGGCTCCTCCCTCTATGCCCCTCCTCCAGACCTCAGTTAGGGAAACTGTGCCCAGAGGAGATGGACAGTACGAGGAAAGATTTTTGTAAATCTAAGGGCGAGATCCATACCAGCCACACCAATCACACCGTATAACTTGTGATACACTACCCAGTCAACAGTATGAACAACAACATAGCCTCGGTTAAACCGATAAACTATAACATAACCCTTATGTAAGCAACAACTATATACAAGTCTTGCAGTAGAAGTCCGCACTTGGGACGGGCGCCCAGCATCCTCTACGGACTACGAGAAATAGATTTACCGGTAAGTAAAATCTTATTTTCTCTAACGTCCTTGAGGATGCTGGGACTCCGTAAGGACCATGGGGATTATACCAAACCTCCCAAATGGGCGGGAGAGTGCGGATGACTCTGCAGCACTGATTGAGCAAACATGAGGTCCTCCTCAACCAGGGTATCAAACTTGTAGAACTTTGCAAAGGTGTTTGAACCCGACCAAGTAGCAGCTCGGCACAATTGCAATGCCGAGACCCCTCGGGCAGCCGCCCAAGAACAGCCCAATTTCCTAGTGGAATAGGCCTTAACCGATTTAGGCAATGGCAAACCTGCCGTAGAATGCGCCTGCTGAATCGTATTACAGATCCAGCGAGCAATAGTCTGCTTTGAAGCAGGAGCGCCAACCTTGTTGGCCGCATACAGAACAAACAGAGCTTCAGTCTTCCTGATTCTAGCCGTTCTGGTCACATAAATCTTCAAAGCCCTGACCACATCCAGGGACTCGGAATCCTCCAAGTCCCGTGTAGCCACAGGCACGACAATAGGTTGGTTCACATGAAAAGATGAGACCACTTTTGGCAGAAAGTGAGGACGAGTCCTCAACTCTGCCCTATCCACGTGAAAAACCAAGTATGGGCTTTTATGTGATAAAGCCGCCAATTGTGAAACACGTCTTGCCGAAGCCAATGCCAACAACATGACCACTTTCCACGTGAGGTATTTCAACTCCACAGTTTTGAGTGGTTCAAACCAAGGTGACTTGAGGAAACGTAACACCACGTTAAGATCCAAAAGGCGCCACCGGAGGCACAAAGGGAGGCTGAATATGCAGCACACCCTTCACAAAAGTCTGTACTTCAGGAAGAGAGGCTAATTCTCTTTGAAAGAAAATGGATAAGGCCGAAATTTGGACCTTTATGGACCCTAATTTTAGGCCCAAAGTCACTCCTGTTTGAAGGAAGTGAAGTAGACGGCCCAAATGGAACTCCTCCGTAGGAGCAGCTCTGGCCTCACACCAAGAAACATATTTTCGTCATATACGGTGATAATGTTTTAACGTCACGTCTTTCCTAGCCTTGATCAGGGAAGGAATGACCTTCTCCGAAATCCCTTTTTCCGCTAGGATCCGGCGTTCAACCGACATGCCGTCAAACGCAGCCGCGGTAAGTCTTGGAACAGACAGGGTCCCTGCCGCAGCAGGTCCTGCCTTAGAGGAAGAGGCCACGGATCTTCAGTGAGCAACTCTTGCAGCTCCGGATACCAAGTCCTCCGTGGCCAATCTGGAACAATGAGGATTGTTCTGACCCTGCTTATTCTTATTATACTCAACACTTTGGGTATGAGAGGAAGAGGAGGAAACACATAGACCGATCTGAACACCCAAGGTGTCACCAGAGCGTCTACCGCTACCGCCTGAGGGTTCCTTGACCTGGCGCAATACCGCTTTAGCTTTTTGTTGAGACGGGATGCCATCATGTCTATTTGAGGCAGTCCCCACCGACCCGTGATCTGTGCGAAGACTTCTTGATGAAGTCCCCACTCTCCCGGATGGAGGTCGTGCCTGCTGAGGAAGTCCGCCTCCCAGTTGTCCACCCCCGGGATGAACACTGCTGATAACGCGCTTACATGGCCTCCCGCCCAGCATAGAATCCTGGTCGCTTCTGCCATGGCCACTCTGCTCCTCGTTCCGCCTTGGCGGTTTATATGAGCCACTGCCGTGACATTGTCTGACTGAATCAGAACCGGTTTTTACCGAAGCAATTCCTCCGCTTGACGCTGGGCGTTGTATATGGCCCTCAACTCCAGGACGTTGATGTGGAGACAAGTCTCTAGATTTGACCAGAGACCTTGGAAATTTCTTCCCAGTGTGACTGCTCCCCAGCCTCGGAGGCTTGCGTCCGTGGTCACCAGGACCCAGTCCTGAATGCCGAACCTGCGACCCTCTAGTAGGTGAGCACTGTGCAGCCACCACAGGAGAGATACCCTGGTCCTGGGAGACAGGGTGATCCTTCGATGCATTTGTAAATGGGACCCGGACCACTTGTCCAAGAGGTCCCATTGAAAAATCCTCGCATGGAACCTGCCGAAAGGGATGACCTCGTATGAAGCCACCATCTTCCCCAGGACCCGCGTGCAATGATGCACTGAAACCTGTTTTGGTTTTAATAGGTTCCTGACCAGGGCTATGAGCTCCTGAACCTTTTCGACCGGAAGAAAAACCTTTTTCTGGTCTGTGTCTAGAATCAGGCCCAAAAAAGTTAGACGCGTTGTAGGGACTAGCTGGGACTTCGGTATATTGAGAATCCAGCCGTGTAACTGCAACGTCTTCATGGACAGAGACACGCTGTCCAGCAACTTCTCCCGAGATCTCGCCTTTATGAGGAGATCGTCCAAGTATGGGATAATTGTGACCCCCTGCCTGCGCAGGAGCACCATCATTTCCGCCATTACCTTGGTGAAAATTCTCGGGGCCGTGGACAGCCCAAACGGCAACGTCTGAAATTGGTAGTGACAGTCCTGCACTGCAAATATCAGGAACGCCTGATGAGGGGGGAATACCGGAACATGAAGGTAAGCATCCTTTTTGTCCAGGGACACCATCCAATCCCCCCCCACCTGCAGGCTGGCGATGACCGCCTTGAGTGATTCCATTTTGAACTTGAACCTCTTCAAGTACAGGTTCGGGGATTTTAGGTTTAAAATGGGTCTGACCGAACCGTCCGGTTTCGGGACCACAAACAGGGTTGAGTAATATCCCTCTCTTTGCTGGAGATGAGGAACTGTGACAATCACCTGTTGAATATACAATTTTTGGATTGCTGCCAACACTAGCTCCCTCTCTGACGGGGAAGCCGGCAGAGCCGATTTGAAAAACCGGCGAGGAGGCAAGTCTTCGAATTCCAGCCTGTATCCTTGAGAAACAATCTTTAATGCCCAGGGATCCACCTGCGAGTGAACCCAGACGTGGCTGAAAAACCGAAGACGAGCCCCCACTAGATCTGCCTCCCCCCGGGAGGCCCCAGCGTCATGCGGTGGACTTTGCAGACGCAGGGGAGGACTTCTGTTCTTGGGAACTAGCTGTGTGCAGCTTCTTTCCCCTGCCTTTCCCTCTGGCAACAAAGGACGATCCCCGTACCTTTTTGTTTTTATTGGAACGAAAGGACTGCATTTGATAATGAGGTGCCTTTTTTGTATGCTGCGGGGGGACATAAGGTAAGAAATTCGACTTACCAGCCGTAGCAGTAGAGACAAGGTCCGAGAGGCCGTCTCCAAACAACTCCTCCCCTTTGTAAGGCAAGGACTCCATATGCCGCTTTGAATCGGCGTCTCCCGTCCACTGTCGGGTCCACAAGAGCCGCCTAGCAGGAATAGACATAGCATTTATTCTGGAGCTTAATAAACAAATGTCTCTCTGAGCATCTCTCATATACAAGGCAGCATCTCTGATATGCTCTATGGTCATTTGAATGGCATCCCTATCCAAGGTGTCAATCTCCGTAGATAAGGAATCTGCCCATGCCACAACCGCACTACAAACCCAGGCCGACGCCATAGCAGGTCTAACAATAGTACCTGAATGAGTGTAAATGTGCTTCATGGTAATTTCCTGCCTGCGATCAGCAGGATCCTTGAGGGAAGACGTATCCTGAGAAGGCAGTGCCGCCTTTTTGGACAAGCGTGTCAGCGCCTTGTCTACTTTAGGCGAAGATTCCCATCGTATCCTATCCGTTTGTGGAAAAGGATACGCCATAGGAATCCTTTTGGGAACTCCTATCCGGAGATTCCCAAGCCTTTTCGCACAATTCACTCAGTTCAAATGAGGACGGAAAGGTGACTTCAGGCTTTTTCCCTTTATACATGTGTACCCTCGTGTCAGGGACAGGGGGTTCCTCAGTAATATGCAAAACCTCTTTAATTGCAATAATCAAGTACCGAATACCTTTTGCCACCCTCGGCTGTAATTTTGCATCTTCATAGTCGACACTAGAGTCAGTATCCGTGTCGGTATTTGTGTCATCGATCTGGGATATGGTGCGCTTCTGAGACCCCGAAGGGCCTGGCGCCACAGGGACAGGCATGGACTGGCTACCTGACTGATCCCTAGCTTCAGCCTTGTCTAACCTTTTATGCAAAAGATTGACATTTGCCTTCAAGACATTCCGCATATCCACCCATTCCGGTGTCGGTGTTGCCGACGGCGACATGACATTCAAGCACTCCCCCTCCACATTAAGAGAGCCTTCCTCGTCAAACATGTCGACACACGCGTACCGACACACTTCACACACACAGGGAACCTCTTTTCTGAAGACAGCATCCCCTTCAAGGCCCTTTGGAGAGACAGAGAGAGAGTATGCCAGCACACACCCCAGCGCAATGACCCTGGAGACCAACACAAAATGTTTTCCCCCCAGTCGCGCTGTATATGTTATCCGCCAATTATGTGCCCCCTCCCCTCTCTTTTAAACACCCCTTCACCGTGTGTAAGCAGGGGAGAGACCGGGGAGCTTCCTCTCAGCGGTGCTGTGGAGAGAAAATGGCGCTGGTGAGTGCTGAGGGAGAAGCCCCGCCCCCTTGGCGGCAGGCTTCTGTCCCGCTCAAACTTACTAAAATATGGCGGGGGCTCTTTTATATACATGTACAGTGCCCACCTGTACATGTATATTGTCTTTTGCCATAATAGAGGTGTTATATTGCTGCCCAGAGCGCCCCCCCCTGCGCCCTGCACGCTTACAGTGACCGGAGTATGTGAGGTGTATGGGAGCAATGGCGCACAGCTGCAGTGCTGTGCGTTACCTCAGTGAAGCTGAAGGCTTCTGCCGCCTGACGTCTTCTGACTTCGGTTCTTCTGGCTCTGTGAGGAGAACGGCGGTGCGGCTCTGGGGGTGGACGCCCAGTAAGAACCTGTGTTCACCCCCTCTGCAGCTAATGGTGTCCAGTAGCCGAGGAAGCAGAGCCTATCTTAGACAAGAAGGTCTGCCCCTCTCTCCTCAGTCCCTCGATGCATTGAGCCTGTTACCAGCAGTGCTCCCTGTAAAAAAGTAGAAAAAAATCCAAACAAAAATGCTTCTAGGCAGAGAACTCAGGAGAGCTCTTTGCAGTGCACCCATCTTGCTCTGGGCACAGTGTAAAACTGAGGTCTGGAGGAGGGGCATAGAGGGAAGAGCCAGTGCACACCCAGAGTCCAAAGCTTTCTTAAAGCGCCCTATATCCTGCGGAGCCCGTCTATTCCCCATGGTCCTTACGGAGACTCAGCATCCTCAAGGACGTAAGAGAAAAGAGAAGGCAGATGTTAGTCACACTGAACCACGTTCTCACGACAGAAGAAGAGACCAGCGGCTAATGCCATACAAACCCAAAGAAGCTAAGTGCGTCAGGGTGGGCGCCCTGTGGAACCCAGTTTACCTTGCAGAAAGAGATTTAACAATGGTAAGTCTACCATAAATCTCCTTTTCTGCAGCGGGGTACACTCTGTTCCACAGGGAATACATCTACATGTACTAAAGCAGTTCCTCAAGAGAGGGGACGCACCTTAGCGGGTACGAGAACCCGGCGTCTAAAGGAAGCATCCTGGGAGGCGGAAGTATCAAAGGCATAGAACCTAATGAACGTGTTCACTCACATAGCCACCTTGCACAACTGTTCTGTCGACGAGCCAAGGCGGGCCGTCCAAGAAGGTCCGACAGACAGAGTTGAATGGGCCTTAATAGCAGCAGGAGCTGGGACCCAGCCTGCACATAAGCTTATGCAATCACCATTCTAATCCATCTGGCCAAGGTTTGTTTATTCGCAGACCAGCCACGTTTGTGGAAACCAAAAAGTACAAAAAGGGTATCTGACCTCCTGATAGAGGCAGTCCTCTCCACATAAACACAGAGAACCCTTACCACATCCAAAGACTGCTCTTTGGGAGGACAAGTCAGAAGAGATGAAGGCTGGAACCACAATCTCTTGGTTAAGGTGAAAAGATGACACCACTTTAGGTAAGTAACCTGGGCGAGTTCTAAGAACTGTCCGGTCACGATGGAATATCAGAAAGGGTGGAAGACAGGACAAAGCGCCTAAGTCCGACACCCTCCTAGCTGAGGCAATAGCCAGCAGAAACAGGACCTTGGCTGTGAGCCATTTAAGGTCCACTGACTCAAGAGGTTCCCATGGAGCCACAGGAGGGACATAGGGAGGCTGAATCCGCTGTTCGCCTTGAATGGATGCACAAACGTCAGGAATAGACGCAATTTTCTTATGAAACCACACCGACAAGGCAGATATGTGAACCTTGAGGGAGGCCAGACAAAGTCGTAAATCCAGGCCTTGTTGCAAAAAAGCCAGAAGCTTGGACGTACTAAACTTGTAAGCATCGTAATTCTTAGCAGCACACCAGGTGAAGTAAGAATTCCATACCCTATAATAAATCTGTGCAGAATCCAGTTTGCGGGCCTTTAGCATAGTTTGGATAACCGCATCGGAGAATCCTTTGGCCCTCAGGAGTGAAGCTTCAAGACCCACACCGTCAAAGTCAGTCTGGCCAGGTCCGGGTAGACGCAATGGCCCTGAACGAGGAGGTCTGGGCGCTGAGCAAGTAGAAGAGGACGCTCTATCGATGGACCTTGCAGGTCTGAGAACCAATGCCATCGGGCCCAAGCTGGAGCGACTAGAAGTAGTATTGTTCCTTCTTGCTTGAACTTCCGTAGTACCCTGGGCAGGAGTGACACTGCACTGCGCCCCAACCTCTCAGACTGGCATCCGTAGTCAGGAGGACCCAGTTGGGAATCTAGAAGGGACGGCCCCTGCTTAACTGTTGGTTCTGTAGCCACCAGCTCAGTGACAAACTAACCTCCGGAATAAAGGAGATTATTTGAGACCTGATCAGATGAGGCAAGCCATCCCACTTGGAAAGGATTAACATATGTAGAGGGCGGGAATGAAATGGAGCGTACTCTACCATGTCGAACGCCGACATCATGAAACCAAGTACTTGCATCGCCGAGTGTATCGACACTCTTGGGCGAGAGAGGAAATATTGTATCCTGTCCTGAAGTTTCAGGACTTTCTCTGGAGACAGAAACAGTCTTTGGCTGTGTGTCCCCAGCAGTGCCCCCAGGTGCACCATGCTCCGAGCAGGAACCAGAGAGGACTTCTTCCAGTTGATGAGCCACCCGTGGGTTTACCGTCAGTTGTAGATGACTGAAGGACATCTTGGGAGTTCGCCAGGATCAGCAAGTCGTCCAGATACGACAGGATCCTGAAACCCTGACGGCGGCGAAGGGCCGCAATGAACGCCATGACCTTTATGAAGTTTTGCGTGGCCGTAGTCAGTCCAAAAGGCAAGGCCTGCAATTGCTAATGTAGGTTGCCAATAGCAAACCGCAGATATTGCTGATGCGACATGGATATAGGTATATGCAGGTAAGCATCCTGTATGTCCAGGGATACCATATAGTCCTTGGGTTCCAAGGCCAGAACAACAGAGCAAAGAGTTTCCATACAGAATTTGGATACCTTCACAAATTTGTTCAAAGACTTTAGGTTGAGAATGGGCCAGGAGGATCCATTCGGTTTCAGAACTAGGAACAGCGTTGAATAGTACCCCCTGCATCTCTGAGCCAGAGGCACCTTCACTATCACTCCTGTGTCCAGGAGGGATTGTACCAACAGTAGAGTTATTGCTTTCACCGGATCCGAAGGGATATTTGTCGAGCAAAATTGGTGAGGGGGACATTTCTTGAAAGAGATGGCGTATTCGTGAGTGACGACTTCCCTCACCCAGGCATCTGAAGTGGTCTGTTGCCATACCTGGGCGAACCGCAGAAGTGAGCCTCCCACCCTGGGGTCCCCAAGGGGAGGCCCGCCCGTCATGCAGCAGGCTTGTCTGGTTTGGAAGCAGGCTGACGGGCAGCCCGGGAACGTTTAGGTTTGGGCTTAGAGGTTTTGGAAGTGCAAGCCTGTTTTGGGTACACCTGACCCTTTGCTTTGCTTTACTTGGAGGTTGAAAGGAACGAAAGGTGGTACTCTTAGCCTTCGGAGCCAAAGGATTAGTACTAGGCAGACATGCAGTTTTTGCAGACGCTAAGTCAGCAACAATCTTGTTCAGGTCTTCCCCAAAAAGGATGTTTCCCTTAAAAGGGATCACCTCCAAGGTCTTTTAGAGTCCAGATCCACAGATCAGGACCGAAACCAATAGAATCCGGCGAGCCAGAATGGACATCGTAGACGCTTTGGCCGCCATCACACCGGCATCAGAGGCCGCCTCCTGAATATAACGAGAGGCTGTGGTAATATATGAAAGACACTGTCTGGCATTATCAGAAAAATTCAGAGGTAGCCCCGCTTCAACATCCTGAACCCAGGCTTCAATAGCTTTTGCAGCCCAAGAAGCCGCTATAGTAGGTCTATGTACAGCACCCACAAGAGTGTAAACAGACTTCAAGCAACCCTCCACACGCTTATCCGTCAGTTCTTTCAGAGAGGTGACGGTAGTGACAGACAGAGTAGAAGACACCACCAGACGTGCGACATGCGAGTCCACTGGCAGCGGTGTTTCCCAATTTTTACTTAACTCTGCAGCGAGGGAATAATGAGCTAACATCTTTTTAGACTGGGAGAATTTCTTTCCTGGAGACTCCCAGGATTTCTGACGTATGTCAACTAAATGGTCATAATGTGGCAATACTAATTTAGTAACCTTCTGACGTTTGAACTTATCAGATTTCTTAGACGTATCTGGAGGTTCAGGTTCATTATCAATCTGAAGAATCAGTTTGATAGCCTGCAAGAGGTCAGGAACAACCACCTGTGTTGTAGATTCCCCATTAGAAGCATCTGCATCAGTGTCTGATGGGTCAGTATATACGCCATCTTCATCGGATGAAGTATCCGAAACATGCGTGGATTATGAGGAAGAAATGGCCCGCTTAGATGACCAGCTTAGATGACCTTTTGGTCCTAGGAGGGCGAGGGTCAGGCTTTTGTTTGACCAAAGTCTGATTTAACTGCTGTAACTGAGTCGACAGAGTATCCACCCATGGTGGATTTACAACAGGAATAATAAATAAGAATTTACTTACCGATAATTCTATTTCTCGTAGTCCGTAGTGGATGCTGGGAACTCCGTAAGGACCATGGGGAATAGCGGCTCCGCAGGAGACTGGGCACAAAAGTAAAGCTTTAGGACTACCTGGTGTGCACTGGCTCCTCCCCCTATGACCCTCCTCCAAGCCTCAGTTAGGATACTGTGCCCGGACGAGCGTACACAATAAGGAAGGATTTATGAATCCCGGGTAAGACTCATACCAGCCACACCGATCACACCGTACAACCTGTGATCTGAACCCAGTTAACAGCATGATAACAGAGGAGCCTCTGGATAGATGGCTCACAACAACAATAACCCGATTTAGTTAACAATAACTATGTACAAGTATTGCAGACAATCCGCACTTGGGATGGGCGCCCAGCATCCACTACGGACTACGAGAAATAGAATTATCGGTAAGTAAATTCTTATTTTCTCTGACGTCCTAGTGGATGCTGGGAACTCCGTAAGGACCATGGGGATTATACCAAAGCTCCCAAACGGGCGGGAGAGTGCAGATGACTCTGCAGCACCGAATGAGAGAACTCCAGGTCCTCCTCAGCCAGGGTATCAAATTTGTAGAATTTAGCAAACGTATTTGCCCCTGACCAAATAGCTGCTCGGCAAAGTTGTAAAGCCGAGACCCCTCGGGCAGCCGCCCAAGATGAGCCCACCTTCCTTGTGGAATGGGCTTTTACAGATTTTGGCTGTGGCAGGCCTGCCACAGAATGTGCAAGCTGAATTGTATTACAAATCCAACGAGCAATAGTCTGCTTAGAAGCAGGAGCACCCAGCTTGTTGGGTGCATACAGGATAAACAGCGAGTCAGATTTTCTGACTCCAGCCGTCCTGGAAACATATTTTCAGGGCCCTGACTATGTCCAACAACTTAGAGTCCTCCAAGTCACTAGTAGCCGCAGGTACCACAATAGGTTGGTCCAGATGAAACGCTGAAACCACCTTAGGGAGAAAATGAAGACGAGTCCTCAATTCCGCCCTGTCTGAATGGAAGATCAGATAAGGGCTTTTACAGGATAAAGCCGCCAATTCTGACACGCGCCTGGCCTAGGCCAGGGCCAACAGCATGACCACTTTCCATGTGAGATATTTTAACTCCACAGATTCAAGTGGTTCAAACCATTGTGACTTTAGGAACCCCAAAACTACATTGAGATCCCAAGGTGCCACTGGAGGCACAAAAGGAGGCTGTATATGCAGTACCCCTTTTACAAACGTCTGAACTTCAGGAACTGAAGCTAGTTCTTTCTGGAAGAAAATTGACAGGGCCGAAATTTGAACCTTAATGGACCCCAATTTTAGGCCCATAGACACTCCTGTTTGCAGGAAATGCAGGAATCAACCTAGTTGAAATTCCTCCATCGGGGCCTTACTGGCCTCGCACCACGCAACATATTTTCGCCTAATGCGGTGATAATGCTTTGCGGTTACATCCTTCCTGGCTTTGATCAGGGTAGGGATGACTTCATCCGGAATGCCTTTTTCCTTCAGGATCCGGCGTTCAACCGCCCTGCCGTCAAACGCAGCCGCGGTAAGTCTTGGAATAGATAGGGTCCTTGATGGAGCAGGTCCCTTCTTAGAGGTAGAGGCCACGGGTCCTCCGTGAGCATCTCTTGAAGTTCCGGGTACCAACTCCTTCTTGGCCAATCCGGAGCCACGAGTATAGTTCTTACTCCCCTCCGTCTTATAATTCTCAATACTTTTGGTAAGAGAGGAAGAGGAGGGAACCCATACACTGACTGGTACACCCACGGTGTTACCAGAGCGTCCACAGCTATTGCCTGAGGGTCCCTTGACCTGGCGCAATACCTGTCCAATTTTTTGTTTAGGCGGGACGCCATCATGTCCACCCTTGGTTTTTCCCAACGGTTTACAATCATGTGGAAGACTTCTGCTGAGGAAGTCTGTTTCCCAGTTGTCCACTCCCGGAATGAACACTGCTGACAATGCTATCACATGATTTTCCGCCCAGCGAAAAATCCTTGCAGCTTCTCTACGTGGGCGACTGCCGTGATGTTGTCCGACTGGATCAGCACCGGCTGACCTTGAAGCAGAGGTCTTGCTTGGCTTAGGGCATTGTAAATGGCCCTTAGCTCCAAGATATTTATGTGAAGTGATGTCTCCAGGCTTGACCACAAGCCCTGGAAATTTCTTCCCTGTGTGACTGCTCCCCAGCCTCGCAGGCTGGCATCCGTGGTCACCAGGACCCAGTCCTGAATGCCGAATCTGCGCCCTCTAGAAGATGAGCACTCTGCAACCACCACAGGAGAGACACCCTTGTCTTTGGTGACAGGGTTATCCGCTGATGCATCTGAAGATGCGATCCGGACCACTTTTCCAGCAGGTCCCACTGGAAAGTTCTTGCATGGAATCTGCCAAATGGAATTGCTTCGTAGGAAGCCACCATTTTTCCCAGGACCCTTGTGCACTGCTGCACTGACACTTGGCCTGGTTTTAGGAGGTTTCTGACTAGTTCGGATAACTCCCTGGCTTTCTCCTCCTGGAGAAACACCTTTTTCTGGACCGTGTCCAGGATCATCCTTAGGAATAGAAGACGTGTCGTCGGGATCAGCTGCGATTTTGGAATATTAAGAATCCAACCGTGCTGCCGCAACACTACTTGAGATAGTGCTACCCCGACTACCAACCGTTCCCTGGATCTTGCCCTTATCCGGAGATCGTCCAAGTAAGGGATAATTAAAACTCCCTTCCTTCGAAGGAGTATCATCATTTCGGCCATTACTTTGGTAAAGACCCGGGGTGCCGTGGACAAACCAAACGGCAGCGTCTGAAACTGATAGTGACAGTTCTGTACCACAAACCTGAGGTACCCTTGGTGAGAAGGGTAAATTGGGACATGGAGATAAGCATCCTTGATGTCCAGAGACACCATATAATCCCCTTCTTCCAGGTTTGCCATCACCGCTCTGAGTGACTCCATCTTGAATTTGAACCTTTGTATGTAAGTGTTCAAGGATTTCAGATTTAAATTAGGTCTCACCGAGCCGTCCGGCTTCGGTACCACAAACAGCGTGGAATAATACCCCTTTCCCTGTTGTAGGAGGGGTACCTTGATTATCACCTGCTGGGAATACAGCATGTGAATGGCTTCCCATACCGCCTCCCTGTCGGAGGGAGACGTCGGTAAAGCAGACTTTAGGAAAACGGCGAAGGGGAGACGTCTCGAATTCCAATTTGTACCCCTGAGATACCACCTGAAGGATCCAGGGGTCCCCTGTGAGTGAGCCCACTGCACGCTGAAATTTTTGAGACGGGCCCCCACCGTGCCTGAGTCCGCTTGTAAAGCCCCAGCGTCATGCTGAGGACTTGGCAGAAAACGGGAGAGGGCTTCTGTTCCTGGGAACTGGCTGTT
This sequence comes from Pseudophryne corroboree, assembly GCF_028390025.1. Taxonomy (NCBI): domain Eukaryota; kingdom Metazoa; phylum Chordata; class Amphibia; order Anura; family Myobatrachidae; genus Pseudophryne; species Pseudophryne corroboree. The sequence goes on along the minus strand of NC_086447.1, from coordinate 415,857,289 downwards.
TGCTGCAGCCTTTTTCCTCTCCCTCTGCCACGGGGCAGAAATGAGGAGCCTTTTGCCCGCTTGCCCTTATGGGGCCCAAAGGACTGCGCCTGATAATACGGCGTCTTCTTATGTTGAGAGGCTACCTGGGGTAAAAATGTGGATTTTCCAGCCGTTGCCGTGGCCACCAGGTCTGTTAGACCTACCCCAAATAACTCCTCCCTTTTATAAGGCGATACTTCCATATGCCTTTTGGAATCAGCATCACCTGACCACTGTCTTGTCCATAACCCTCTTCTGGCAGAAATGGACAGCGCACTTACTCTTGATGCCAGTCGGCAAATATCCCTCTGTGCATCACGCATATATAGAAATGCATCTTTTAAATGCTCTATAGTCAGTAATATACTGTCCCTATCTAGGGTATCAATATTGTCAGTCAGGGAATCCGACCAAGCCACCCCAGCACTGCACATCCAGGCTGAGGCGATTGCTGGTCGCAGTATCACACCCGTGTGAGTGTATATACATTTTAGGATATTTTACTGCTGTCTGTCAGCAGGTTCCTTAAGGGCGGCCGTATCCGGGGACGGTAGTGCCACCTGTTTAGACAAGCGTGTGAGCGCTTTATTCACCCTAGGGGGTGTTTCCCAACGTGCCCTATCCTCTGGCGGGAAGGGGTATGATGCTAATAACTTTTTAGGAATTAACAGTTTTTATCGGGGGAAACCCACGCATCATCACACACTTCATTTAATTCCTCAGATGCAGGAAAAACTACAGGCAGTTTTTTCTCACCCAACATAATACCCTTTTTAGTGGTACTGGTATTATCAGAAATGTGTAAAAACATTTTCCATAGCCTCAATCATGTAACGTGTGGCCCTACTGGAAGTCACATTCGTCTCTTAATCGTCGACACTGGAGTCAGTATCCGTGTCGGCGTCTGTATCTGCCATCTGCGGTAACGGGCGTTTTAGAGCCCCTGATGGCTTTTGAGACACCTGGACAGGCACAGGCTGAGTCGCCGGCTGTCTCATGTCATCAATCTTTTGTAAAGAGCTGACTCACATAATTCCTTCCATAAGCTCATCCACTCAGATGTCGACTCCCTAGGGGGTGACATCTCTGTTACAGGCAATTGCTCCGCCTCCACCTCATTTTCCTCCTCATACATGTCGACACAACGTACCGACACACAGCACACACACACAGGGAATGCTCTGATAGAGGACAGGACCCCACTAGCCCTTTGGGGAGACAGAGGGAGAGTATGCCAGCACACACCAGAGCGCTATATATATATATATATATATATATACAGGGATAACCTTATATAAGTGTTTTTCCCCTTATAGCTGCTGTATTGTTATACTGCGCCTAATTAGTGCCCCCCTCTCTTTTTTAACCCCTTTCTGTAGTGTAGTAACTGCAGGGGAGAGCCAGGGAGCTTCCCTCCAACGGAGCTGTGAGAGAAAATGGCGCCAGTGTGCTGAGGAGATAGGCTCCGCCCCCTTCTCGGCGGCCTTTTCTCCGGTTTTTCTGTGGAATCTGGCAGGGGTTAAAATTCATCCATATAGCCCTGGGGGCTATATGTGATGTATTTTCGCCAGCCAAGGTGCTTTTATTGCTGCTCAGGGCGCCCCCCCCTAGCGCCCTGCACCCTCAGTGACCGAAGTGTGAAGTGTGCTGAGGAGCAATGGCGCACAGCTGCAGTGCTGTGCGCAACCTTGGTGAAGACAGGATGTCTTCTGCCGCCGATTTTCCGGACCTCTTCTTGCTTCTGGCTCTGTAAGGGGGCCGGCGGCGCGGCTCTGGGACCGAGCTCCGAGGCTGGGCCTGTGTTCGGTCCCTCTGGAGCTAATGGTGTCCAGTAGCCTAAGAAGCCCAATCCACTCTGCACGCAGGTGAGTTCGCTTCTTCTCCCCTTAGTCCCTCGATGCAGTGAGCCTGTTGCCAGCAGGTCTCACTGAAAATAAAAAACCTAAAACTAAACTTTCACTAAGAAGCTCAGGAGAGCCCCTAGTGTGCACCCTTCTCGGCCGGGCACAAAAATCTAACTGAGGCTTGGAGGAGGGTCATAGGGGGAGGAGCCAGTGCACACCAGGTAGTCCTAAAGCTTTACTTTTGTGCCCAGTCTCCTGCGGAGCCGCTATTCCCCATGGTCCTTACGGAGTTCCCAGCATCCACTAGGACGTCAGAGAAATAGGATTTTAGTTACCTACCGCTAAACCTTTTTTCGTAGTCCGTAGAGGATGCTGGGGTCCACATTAGTACCATGGGGTATAGACTGTAACACCGTGAGCCATTGGCACTTCAAGAGTTTGAGAGTGTGGGCTGGCTCCTCCCTCTATGCCCCTCCTACCAGACTCAGTCTAGAAACTGTGCCCGAGGAGACGGACAACTTCGAGAGAAGGATTTTACACAGATAGTGGCGAGATTCACACCAGCTCACACAAACAAGGCAAACCAAGCTAACTAGCTTGAAAACTCGGCAACAGCTGAACAACATTCCTGAACCAAGTAATAACGCAGTACTTAACTAAGAACAAAGCAGTACTAACCAAGCATCCTCTACGGACTATGAGAAAAGGATTTACCGGTAGGTAATTAAAATCCTATTTTCTCTTATGTCCTACAGGATGCTGGGGTCCATATTAGTATCATGGGGATGTACCAAAGCTTCCAGAATGGGAGGGAGAGCGCAGAGGATCCTGCAGGACTGATAGACCAAATTTCAGGTCCTCAGAGTCCAAAGTATCGAACCTGTAGAACTTAGCAAATATGTTCGACCCAGACCAAATAGCCGCTCTGCAAAGCCGTAAAGCCGAGACACGCCGGGCAGCCGCCCAGGAAAAACCCACTTTACGAGTAGAGTGGGCCTTAACAGATCTTGGGCACGGCAATCCTGCCGTAGAATTTGCATGCTGGATAGTGAACCTGATCCAGCGAGAGATCGTCTGCTTAGAAGCAGGACACCCAATTTTCTTAGGATCATACAGGACAAACAGAGAGTCCGATTTTCTGTGACGAGCAGTACTCTTCACATAGATTTTCAGAGCCCTTACAACATCCAAGGACTTTGACAGAATTGAGGAGTCAGTAGCCGCTGGCACCACAATAGATTTTAAACTAGCTGCCTGGGGGGAGAGTTTAGCAAGAAATTATGGGTCATTCAGTAAGAATAGCAGGGGTGGCGTTCGTGAACAAAACAAGGGAGGAGTAGGGGGGAGGAAAAGAGCAGACGGCAAGGGTAGTAACATGGGAACTAAAAAGAATTTTAGAATAACAGTAACCAATGACGATTACGGGTCATCTTTGCTGCATAAGAATTATGATGTCCCTACCATAAGGGGAATTACATATCTCAATTGTATGTATGTAAATGCTAGAAGCCTTAGGGTGTGTACACACGGTGAGATTTTTTTTCTTACGATTCTGACTATATAGTCAAAATCGTAAGAAAAGTTAGTGCAGATCGCAAGGTGAAAGTCACCTTGCGATCCCGATTCGATGCGCAGTCCCGCGGGGTCGGCATCGCAAGAACAGACTGTGCAGGCAAGTCAATATTGACTCTCTCTATAGAAGAGATAATCAAAATTGACACTTAGCCAAAATCACATATAGTCAGTATAGCAAGCACACTCATTATGTGCTTGCGATACTGACTATGTGCCGACCTAGCCCCTATCGCATAGTGCGAATCGGGCATAGCCCGGATCTCACCGTGTGTACACACCCTAACAGGTAAAAAGGGGGAACTAGAAATCCTTGCAGAAAGCAAGGAATATGATGTTATAGGCATTACTGAAACGTGGTAGGACGAATCTCACGATTGGACAGTCAATCTAGAGGGTTACACGCTGTACAGAAGAGACAGACTAAATAAACGGGGTGGAGGGGTATGTCTTTTCGTAAAGCTATTTCTAAAACCTTTTATACGGGATGATATTCAAGAAGGGACTGTAAATACTATTGAGACGTTATGGGTAGAAATTGCATGCGGGGGTAAAGGAATAAAGAAGTTATTATTGGGATTATGCTACAGGCCGCCTGGTATTAATGTGTCTAATGAGAAATTGTTACTGAATCAAATTGAAAGAGCAGCAGGAGTAGGAGACATAGTAGTGATGGGAGACTTTAAATATCTCGAGATAAACTGGAAAAATCAATTCATGTGATACTTGCTAGGGGCAATAATAGGATTTTAATACCTACCGGTAAATCATTTTCTCTTAGTCTGTAGAGGATGCTGGGGTCACTTCAAGAACCATGGGGTATAGACAGGATCCGCAGGAGACATGGGCACTTTAAGACTTTCAAATGGTGTGACCTGGCTCCTCCCTCTATGCCCCTCCACCAGACTCCAGTTTAAGGAACTGTGCCCAGGGAGACGGACATTTCGAGGAAAGGATTTATTGTTAAACCACGGTGAGCACGCAGAACGTGGCATTCAACAGAACACAAGCCAACGGCATGAAGAATTTTCAGCAATATGCTGACAAAAAACGTAACACAACCTGTGTGTAACCACAACCAATAACTGCAGATACAGTACGCACTGGGACGGGCGCCCAGCATCCTTTATGGACTAAGAGAAAAGGATTTACCGGTATGTATTAAAATCCTATTTTCTCATATGTCCTAGAGGATGCTGGGGTCACTTCAAGAACCATGGGGTTATACCAAAGCTCTAGAATGGGCGGAAGAGTGCAGACGACTCTGCAGTCCTGAATGACCAAACGTGAGGTCAATCTCGGCCAAGGCATTAAAAGTGTAAAACTTAGCCGAATTGTTTGCTAAATAGCTGCTCGGCAAAGTTGCAATGCCGAGACTTCCCGGTCAACCGCCCCGGACGAGCCCACCGTTCTAGTAGAATGGGCCTTCACCTATTTCGGTAACGGCAATCCTGCCGTAAGATGAACATGCTGAATCGTACCACAGATCCAGCGCGCAACAGTCTGCTTGGAAGCAGGACATCCAATCTGGTTGGGAGCAAACAGGACAAACAGAGCCTGTGTTCCTAAACGGAGCTGTCCTGGCGACATAAATTTTCAAAACTCTGACCACATGCAGAGACTTCGATTCAACGAAGGCATCCGTAGCCACCGGCACCACAAAAGGTTGGTACATGTGGAAAGAAGAAACCACCTTTGGTAGAAAATGTCGAGTTTCCAACTCTGCTCTAACTTCATGGAAGATCAAATAAGGTCTCTTGAGAGACCAGACCGCTAACTCAGACACTCGCCTTGCGTATGCCAAGGCCAACCTGACGACCACTTTACAAGTGATGAATTTCACTCTGCCTTACGTAAAGGTTCAAACCAATGTGATTGAAGGAACTGCAACACCCCATTAAGATCCCCTGGTGAAACAGGGGGCACAAAAGGAGGTTGGATGTGCAACTCTCCCTTCACGACAGTCTGAACTTCTGAAAGGGAGTCCAACTGATTCTGAAAGAAAACCGATAAGGCAGATTTTAATAACTGAAAACTCTGCCGTAGGAGTCTTTTTGGATTCACACCAAGAAACTTATTTTCTCCAAAACCGGCAGTAATGTTTAGACGTTACCCCTTTTCTAATCCGAATAAGTGTGGGAACTACTTCCGTGGGAATACCCTTACGGACAAAGATCTGGTGTTCAACCGCCATGTCGTCAAACGTAGCTGCGGTAAGTCCTAATACACGCATGGACCCTGCCGCAACAGCTCCTCGCGCAAAGGAAAAAGGCCAGGGATCTCCTATGAACAATTCCTGAGATCTGGATACCAAGCTCTCCTTGGCCAGTCTGGGACCATAAGGCTCGCCCGAATTTCCTTTTTATGAACCCAGAACTTTTGGAACGAGAGAACCCGTAAGGAATACATATACCGACTGAAAACACCCACGGTTCCTGTTTGAGGGTCCCTTGACCTGGAACTCTGAAGCTTCTTGCTGAGACGAGGTGCCATCATTCCTACTTGAGGAAATCCCAATGACATGTCACCCCTTCGAAGGCTACTTGGAGGAGGTCTCCCTTCTCCTGGATGGAGATCGTCTGCTGAGGAAGTCTGCTTCCCAGTCGTCCACTCCTGGAACGAACATCGCTGACAAAGCGCTTGTATGTTTTTCCGCCCAGCGGAAAATCCTTGTGGCTTCTGCCATTGCTGTTCTGCTTTTCGTTGTATAAAATCGTTGTAAACAGACCTTAACTCTAGACCGTTTATGTGGTGACAAGTTTCCTAACTTGACGATCTTCCTTGGAAATTTTCCCCCCCGAGTAACGTAACGTGACGGGACGGGACGAGAACTGCGCAGCCAACACAAGAGTGAGATTCTGGTATTGGAAGACAGGATTATCCTCCGGTGTATGTGTAGGAGGGAACCAGACCACTTGTCTAACAGGTCCCTCTGGAACACCCTGGCATGGAACCTGCCAAATTGAGTGGCCTCGTAGGCCGTAACCATCTTTTCCAGCAACCAAATGTATTGATGAAATTACACTCTTGCTGGTCTCGGAATTTGTTTGACCAGACTCTGGATCTCCAGAGCCTTTTCCACTGGAAGAAAAAAAAACTCTTTGTAGTTCTGTGTCTAGTATTATTCCTAAAACAGACAACCGCGTCGATGGGACCAACAGTGATTCTGACAAGTTCAGGAGCTAACCCTGTTTCAGGGAGAGTGCAATGTTTTGCACCAACTGGTTCCTAGAACTCCCGTTATCAGGGGACCGTCCCAGTACGGGATAACTGTGACTCCTTACTAGCGACGGAGAATCATCATTACCACCATCACCCTTGGAGCCGTGGACAGACCAACGGCAATGTCTGAAATTGGTAATGACACCCCTGAATTGCAAACCTCAGGCAGGCCTAATGCGGATTGGTCTGACCGAGCCGTCTGGTTTCGGGACCACGAAGAGGCTTGAATAAAAACCTTCTCCCTGTTGCGACAGGGGAAAAACAGGTCAATGACCTAATCCTGATACCACCTTTGTCTTGTGTCGCATACTACCTCCCCGTCCGGAGGAGAATCGGTAATTTGAAAAATCGGCGAGGGAAAACGTCTGGAAACTCCAGTATGTACCATTGGGACACTATTCGTAAAACCCACGGGTCCAGGTCCGTTCCAGAACTGACTGAAGAGATTTTAGACGTGGCATCATGTGGTGGATGTGGCAGAACAGAGGATGATGTCTGCTCCTGTGATCTTGAAGAGATTCCGGACCTCTTCCCTTTTCTCCTTCCTCTACCTGCAAAGAAAGGGGAATCAGTATCTATTGGGCCGAAATGACTGCATCCGACAATGATGCGTTGTCATCCGCTGTGAGGGAACATAGGGCAAGAAGGGAGACTTACCAGCAGCAGCTGTCGAGATTAACTAGACCGTCACCAAACCAGGCTTCACCTACATAAGGCCGAGACACCATTTCTTCTCGGAATCCACATCAGCATTGCATTGGTGAATCCACAACGCCCTCCTAACCAAGACCGCCATGGAATTGGCCTGAGAACCCAATAATCCTATATCTCTTGCAGTTCCACGAAAGTACGCTGCAGTATTTGATATGACCCAACGTAAGGAGTATCCCATCTCTCTCCAGGGTATCTATATCGGATGACAAGGCAACCAACCATTTTTGAAGACTACTACTCCCCCATGCGCATGTAATGGCAGGTCTAACTAACGTACGCGTGAACACATAACTAGAAAATAACCAATTTCCGGCATACGATCCGCTGGATTTGTGACAGGGCCCCCTGCAGAACAGGGGGTGACTCCCACTTTATTCTGTCCGTGGCGGGAAAAAAATAAACAATCAGAATCCTCATGAGGATTTGAAACCATCTTGTCAGGGCTGACCCAGACTTTCACACACAGAGCTCTCTGCACATGAGAAGGAGGAACGATTCCTCAGCTTTCAATATAACTTATATATACATATATATATATATATAATAATAAGATTTTAAACCTACCGGTAAATCTTTTTCTCCTAGTCCGTAGAGGATGCTGGGGACTCCGTAAGGACCGTTGGGTATAGATGGGCTCCGCAGGAGACATGGGCACTATAAAGAAACTTTAGAATGGGTGTGCACTGGCTCCTCCCTCTATGCCCCTCCTCCAGACCTCAGTTAGAGAAACTGTGCCCAGAGAAGACGGACAGTATGAGGAAAGGATTTTGTAATCTAAGGGCAAGATTCATACCAGCCCACACCATCCACACCGTATAACCTGGAATATACGCAACCAGTTAACAGAATGAACAAACAGTATCAGTCAACGACTGATCTTAACTGTAACATAACCCTTATGTAAGCAAGAACTATATACAAGTCATGCAGAAATATGTCCGCACTGGGACGGGCGCCCAGCATCCTCTACGGACTAGGAGAAAAAGATTTAACGGTAGGTTTAAAATCTTATTTTCTCTTACGTCCTAGAGGATGCTGGGGACTCCGTAAGGACCATGGGGATTATACCAAAGCTCCAGACCGGGCGGGAGAGTGCGGATGACTCTGCAGCACCGATTGAGCAAACATGAGGTCCTCCTCAGCCAGGGTATCAAACTTGTAGAATTTTACAAAAGTGTTTGAACCCGACCAAGTAGCTGCTCGGCAAAGCTGTAAGGCCGAGATGCCTCGGGCAGCCGCCCAAGAAGAACCCACCTTCCTAGTGGAATGGGCATTTACAGAATTTGGTAACGGCAATCCAGCCGTAGAATGAGCCTGCTGAATCGTGTTACAGATCCAGCGAGCAATAGTTTGTTTAGAAGCAGGAGTGCCAACCTTGTTGGCTGCATACAGGACAAACAGTGCCTCTGTTTTCCTAACCCGAGCCGTCCTGGCTACGTAAATTTTTAAGGCCCTGACCACATCAAGGGATTTGGAATCCTCCAAGTCTCCCGTACCCACAGGCACCACAATAGGTTGGTTCATATGAAACGATGACACCACCTTAGCCAAAAAATAAGATTTCAAACCTACCGGTAAATCTTATTCTCCTAGTCTACAGAGGATGCTGGGGACTCCGTAAGGACCATGGGGAATAGACGGGCTCCGCAGGAGACATGGGCACTATAAAGAAACTTTAGAATGGGTGTGCACTGGGCTCCTCCCTCTATGCCCCTCCTCCAGACCTCAGTTAGAGAAACTGTGCCCAGAGGAGACTGACAGTACGAGGAAAGGATTTTGTTAATCCAAGGGCAAGATTCACACCAGCCCACACTATCCACACTGTATAACCTGGAATATACGAACCAGTCAACAGCATGAAACAGACAAGCATCAGTCAAAGACTGAACAAAACTGTAACATAACCCTTATGCAAGCAAATAACTATATACAAGTCATGCAGAATGTTGTCCGCACTGGGAAGGGCGCTCAGCATCCTCTACGGACTAGGAGAAAAAGATTTACCGGTAGGTTTAAAATCGTATTTTCTCTTACGTCCTAGAGGATGCTGGGGACTCCGTAAGGACCATGGGGATTATACCAAAGCTCCAGACCATGCGAAAGAGTGCGGATGACTCTGCAGCACCGACTGAGCAAACATGAGGTCCTCCTCAGCCAGGATATCAAACTTGTAGAATTTTGCAAAAAAGTGTTTGAACCCGACCAAGTCGCCGCTCGGCAAACCTGTAATGCCGAGACGCCTCGGGCAGCCGCCCAAGAAGATCCCACCTTCCTAGTGGAATGGGCCTTCACCGAAGAATTAGGTAACGTCAATCCCGCCATAGAATGAGCCTGCTGAATCGTGTTACAGATCCAGCGAGCAATAGTCTGCTTAGAAGCAGGAGCGCCAACCTTCTTGGTTGCATACTGGGCAAACAGAGCTTCTGTTTTACTAATCTGAGCCGTCCTGGCTACGTAAATTTTTAAGGCCCGGACTACATCAAGGGATTTGGAATCCTCCAAATCTCCCGTAGCCACAGGCACCACAATAGGTTGGTTCATATGAAAAGAGAAAACTACCTTAGGCAAAAATTGAGGACGAGTTCGCAACTCAGCTCTGTCCACATGGAAAATCAGATAGGGGCTTTTGTGAGATAAAGCCGCCAACTCAGACACTCGCCTTGCAGACGCCAAGGCCAACAACATAACCACTTTCCAAGTGAGATATTTTAATTCCACGGTTTGAAGAGGCTCAAACCAATGAGACTTAAGGAACTGTAACACCACGTTAAGGTCCCATGGTGCCACTGGGGGCACAAAAGGAGGCTGGATATGCAGCACTCCCTTCAGAAAAGTCTGGACTTCTGGTAGAGAAGCCAATTCCCTCTGAAAAAAAATAGACAGGGCCGAAATCTGTACCTTAATGGAACCTAATTTTAGGCTCAAATTCACTCCAGTTTGTAGGAAGTGGAGAAAACGGCCCAGATGGAATTCCTCCGAAGTAGCATTCTTGGTCTCACACCAAGACACATACTTCCTCCAGATACGGTGATAATGTTTCACTGTCACCTCCTTCCTAGCCCCTATCAGAGTAGGAATGACCTCATCCGGAATGCCCTTTTCGGCTAGGATCCGGCGTTCAACCGCCATGCCGTAAAACGCAGCCGCGGTACGTCTTGGAATAGACAGGGCCCCTGTTGCAATAGGTCCTCTCTGAGAGGAAGAGGCCACGGATCTTCTGTGAGCATTTCCTGTAGCTCCGTGTACCAGGCCCTTCAAGGCCAATCTGGAACAATGAGAATTGCCTGTACTCCTTTTCGTCTTATGATTCTCAATATTTTTGAGATGAGAGTAAGAGGAGGGAACACATAGACCGACTGGAACACCCACGGAGTCACCAGGGCGTCCACTGCTACCGCCTGAGGGTCCCTTAACCTGGCACAATACCTCGGGAGCTTTTGTTGAGGCGTGACGCAATCATGTCTATTTGAGGTAGTCCCCACTGATTTGCGATCTCTGCAAAGACTTCTTGATGAAGTCCCCACTCTCCTGGATGGAGATCGTGTCTGCTGAGGAAGTCTGCTTCCCAGTTGTCGACTCACGGAATGAAGAATGCTGTCAGAGCGCTTACATGATTTTCCGCACAGCGAAGAATTCTGGTGGCTTCTGCCATTGCCACTCTGCTCCTTGTTCCGCCTTGGCGGTTTACATGAGCCACAGCCGTGAAGTTGTCTGTCTGAATCAGAACCGGTAGGTCGCGAACCAAATTCTCCGCTTGACGTAGGCCGTTGTATATGGCCCTCAATTCCGGTACGTTGATGTGTAGGCAAGCCTCCTGGCTTGACCACAGACCCTGGAAGTTTCTTCCCTGTGTGACTGCTCCCCAGCCTTGGAGGCTCGCGTCCGTGGTCACCAGAACCCAGTCCTGAATGCCGAACCTGCGACCCTCTAGAAGGTGAGCACTCTGCAGCCACCACAAGAGAAATACCCTGGCCCTGGGGGAGAGGCTGATCATCTGATGAATATGTAGATGTGACCCGGACCACTTGTCCAGAAGGTCCCACTGAAAGGTCCTCGCATGGAAGCTGCCGAATGGAATGGCCTCGTAAGACGCCACCATCTTTCCCAGAACCCGAGTGCATTGATGGACCGACACCCTTTTTGGCTTCAACAGGTCCCTGACAACGTTCTGGAGTTCCTGGGCCTTTTCCATCGGTAGAAAAATCCTTTTTCGTTCCGGATCCAGAATCATGCCTAAGAAAGGCAAACGGGTCGTTGGAACCAACTGTGACTTTGGTAGATTGAGAATCCAGCCGTGCTTTTGCAATACCCTCAGGGAGAGTGACACGCTGTTCAGCAACTGTTCTCTCGATCTCGCTTTTATTAGGAAATCGTTCAAGTACGGGATAATTGTGACACCCTGCTTGCGCAGGAGCACCATCATTTCCGCCATCACCTTGGTGAAAATCCTCGGGGCCGTGGAAAGCCCAAACGGCAACGTCTGAAATTGGTAATGACAATCCTGTACAGCAAATCTCAGGAACGCCTGATGAGGAGGACATATGGGGACATGAAGGTATGCATCCTTTATGTCCAGGGACACCATATAATCCCCCCCCCCCCCCCCCCCTTCCAGGCTGGCGATGACCGCTCTGAGCGATTCCATCTTGAATTTGAACCTTATCAAGTATAGGTGTAAGGATTTTAAATTCAGAAAGGGTCTGACCAAACCATCCGGTTTCGATACCACAAACCGGGTTGAGTAGTACCCCGTCCCCTGTTGAAGCAGGGGTACCCGGACCACCACTTGTTGAAGACACAGCTTTTGAATTGCATTTAAAACTACTTCCCTCTCCGGGGAAGAACCTGGTAGGGCCGATTTGAAAAACCGGCGAGAAGGCACCTCTTCGAATTCCAGCTTGTAACCCTGGTAAACAATGTCTATTGCCCAGGGATCCACCTGTGATTGAACACAGACGTGGCTGAAAAGTCGAAGACGTGCCCCTACTGGGGCGGACGCCCTCAGGGGAGAACCAGCGTCATGCGGTGGATTTTGTAGAAGCCGGGGAGGACTTCTGTTCCTGGGAACTAGCTGTAGTTGGCAGCTTTTTCCCTCTGCCCTTACCTCTGACGAGAAAGGAAGATCCCTGTACTCTCTTGGATTTATGCGACCGAAAGGACTGGCTTCTGATAATGTGGCGTTTTCTTTTGCTGTGAGGAAACATAAGGTAAAAAATAAGATTTTACTCACCGGTAAATCTATTTCTCGTAGTCCGTAGTGGATGCTGGGAACTCCGAAAGGACCATGGGGAATAGCGGCTCCGCAGGAGACTGGGCACAACTAAAGAAAGCTTTTAGGTCACCTGGTGTGCACTGGCTCCTCCCACTATGACCCTCCTCCAAGCCTCAGTTAGGACACTGTGCCCGGACGAGCTGACATAATAAGGAAGGATTTTGAATCCCGGGTAAGACTCTTACCAGCCACACCAATCACACCGTATAACTCGTGATACCATACCCAGTTTTACAGTATGAAAACAACTGAGCCTCTCAACAGATGGCTCAACAATAACCCTTTAGTTAACAATAACTATGTACAAGTATTGCAGACAATCCGCACTTGGGACGGGCGCCCAGCATCCACTACGGACTACGAGAAATAGATTTACCGGTGAGTAAAATCTTATTTTCTCTGACGTCCTAGTGGATGCTGGGAACTCCGAAAGGACCATGGGGATTATACCAAAGCTCCCAAACGGGCGGGAGAGTGCGGATGACTCTGCAGCACCGAATGAGAGAACTCAAGGTCCTCCTCAGCCAGGGTATCAAATTTGTAGAATTTTGCAAACGTGTTTGCCCCTGACCAAGTAGCAGCTCGGCAAAGTTGTAAAGCCGAGACCCCTCGGGCAGCCGCCCAAGATGAGCCCACCTTCCTTATGGAATGGGCTTTTACTGATTTAGGATGCGGCAGTCCAGCCGCAGAGTGCGCCAGCTGAATTGTGCTACAAATCCAACGAGCAATAGTCTGCTTAGAAGCAGGAGCACCCAGCTTGTTGGGTGCATACAGGATAAATAGCGAGTCAGTTTTCCTGACTCTAGCCGTCCTGGAAACATAAATTTTCAAGGCCCTGACTACGTCCAGCAACTTGGAATCCTCCAAGTCCCTAGTAGCCGCAGGCACCACAATAGGCTGGTTCAAGTGAAAAGCTGATACCACCCTAGGGAGAAACTGGGGACGAGTCCTCAATTCTGCCCTATCCATATGGAAAATCAGATAAGGGTTTTTACATGACAAAGCCGCCAATTCTGACACACGCCTGGCTGAAGCCAAGGCCAATAACATGACCACTTTCCACGTGAGATATTTTAGATCCACGGTTTTAAGTGGCTCAAACCAATGTGATTTTAAGAAACTCAACACCACGTTGAGATCCCAAGGTGCCACTGGAGGCACAAAAGGGGGCTGAATATGCAGCACTCCCTTAACAAACGTCTGAACGTCAGGTAGTGAAGCTTTCTGGAAGAAAATCGACAGAGCCGAGATCTGTACCTTAATGGAGCCTAATTTCAGGCCCATAGTCACTCCTGCTTGTAGGAAATGCAGAAATCGACCCAGTTGAAATTCCTCTGTTGGGGCCTTTTTGGCCTCACACCAAGCAACATACATCCGCCATATGCGGTGATAATGCTTTGCAGTTACATCTTTCCTGGCTTTAATCAGCGTAGGAATGACTTCCTCCGGAATGCCCTTTTCCTTCAGGATCCGGCGTTCAACTGCCATGCCGTCAAACGCAGCCGCGGTAAGTCTTGGAACAGACAGGGCCCCTGCTGCAGCAGGTCCTGTCTGAGCGGCAGAGGCCATGGGTCCTCTGAGATCATCTCTTGAAGTTCCGGGTACCACGCTCGTCTTGGCCAATCCGGAACCACGAGTATTGTTCTTACTCCTCGTTTTCTTATTATTCTCAGTACCCTTGGTATGAGAGGCAGAGGAGGGAACACATAAACTGACTGATACACCCACGGTGTCACTAGAGCATCCACAGCTATCGCCTGAGGGTCCCTTGACCTGGCGCAATATCTCTCTAGTTTTTTGTTTAGGCGGGACGCCATCATGTCCACCTGTGGCCTTTCCCAACGGTTTACCAACAGTTGGAAGACTTCTGGATGAAGTCCCCACTCTCCCGGGTGTAGGTCGTGTCCGCTGAGGAAGTCTGCTTCCCAGTTGTCCACTCCCGGAATGAACACTGCTGACAGTGCTAAGACGTGATTTTCCGCCCATCGGAGAATCCTTGTGGCTTCTGCCATCGCCATCCTGCATCTTGTGCCGCCCTGTCGGTTTACATGGGCGACTGCCGTGATGTTGTCTGATTGGATCAGTACCGGCTGGTTTTGAAGCAGAGGCCTTGCCAGACTTAGGACATTGTAAATGGCCCTCAGTTCCAGAATATTTATGTGTAGGGACGACTCCCGACTTGACCAAAGTCCTTGGAAATTTCTTCCCTGTGTGACTGCCCCCCAGCCTCGAAGGCTGGCATCCGTGGTTACCAGGACCCAGTCCTGTATGCCGAATCTGCGGCCCTCTTGAAGATGAGCACTCTGCAGCCACCACAGTAGAGATACCCTGGTCCTTGGAGACAGGGTTATCAGCCGATGCATCTGAAGATGCGATCCCGACCCCTTGTCCAAGAGGTCCCACTGAAAGGTTCTTGCATGGAACCTACCGAATGGAATTTTGCTTCGTAAGAAGCTACCATTTTTCCCAGGACTCGTGTGCAGTGATGCACCGATACCTGTTTTGGTTTCAGGAGGTCTCTGACTAGAGATGACAGCTCCTTGGCTTTCTCCTGCGGGAGAAACACTTTTTTCTGTTCTGTGTCCAGAACCATCCCCAGGAACAGTAGGCGTGTGGTAGGAACCAGCTGTGACTTTGGAATGTATAGAATCCATCCGTGCTGTTGTAGCACTTCCCGAGATAGTGCTACTCCGACCAACAACTGCTCCTTGGACCTCGCCTTTATAAGGAGATCGTCCAAGTACGGGATAATTAAAACTTCCTTTCTCGAAGGAGTATAATCATTTCTGCCATTACCTTGGTAAAGACCCTCGGTGCCGTGGACAGTCCAAACGGCAGTGTTTGGAATTGGTAATGGCAATCCTGTACCACAAATCTGAGGTACTCCTGGTGAGGATGGTAAATGGGGACATGTAGGTAAGCCTCCTTGATGTCCAGGGACACCATGTAATCCCCCTCCTCCAGGCTTGCAATAATCGCCCTGAGCGATTCCATCTTGAACTTGAATTTTTTTATGTATGTGTTCAAGGATTTCAAATATAAAATGGGTCTCACCGAACCGTCCGGTTTCGGTACCACAAACAGTGTGGAATAGTAACCCCGTCCTTGTTGAAGTAGGGGCACCTTGACTATCACCTGCTGGGAATACAGCTTGTGAATTGCCTCTAGCACAGTCTCCCTGCCTGAGGGAGTTGTCGGCAAGGCAGATTTGAGGAAACGGCGGGGGGGAGACGCCTCGAATTCCAGCTTGTACCCCTGAAATACTACTTGAAGGATCTAGGGATCCACCTGTGAGCGAGCCCACTGATCGCTGAAATTTTTGAGGCGGCCCCCCACCGTACCTGGCTACGCCTGTGGAGCCCCCCCGTCATGAGGTGGACTCAGAGGAAGCGGGGGAAGAATTTTGATTCTGGGAACTGGCTGACTGGTGCAGCTTTTTCCCTCTTCCCTCGTTTTACACGCTTGCATTTCTGAAGCCAAAAGGACTGTACCTGATAATACAGTGCTTTCTTAGGCTGTGAGGAAACCTGAGGTAAAAAAATTTCTTCCCAGCTGTTGCTGTGGATACGAGGTCCCAGAGACCATCCCCAAACAATTCCTCACCCTTATAAGGCTCTATGTGCCTTTTAAAGTCAGCATCACCTGTCCAGTGTCGGGTCTCTAATACCCTCCTGACAGAATGGACATTGCATTAATTCTGGATGCCAGCCGGCAAAATATCCCTCTGTGCATCCCTCATATATAAGACGACGTCTCATGTTCGCAAAATAGTATCCCTGTTTGACAGGGTTACAGACCACGCTGCAGCAGCACTATCTGCAGGTCTCAGTCTAGTACCTGAGTGTGTAAATACAGACTTCAGGATAGCCTCCTGCTTTTTATCAGCAGGTACCTTCAAAGTGGCCGTATCCTAAGACGGCAGTGCCACCTTTTTTGACAAACGTGTGAGCGCCTTATCCACCCTAGGGGATATCTCCCAGCGTAACTTATCCTCTGGCTGGAAAGGGTACGCCATCAGTAACTTTTTAGAAATTACCAGTTTCTTATCGGGGGAACCCACGCTTTTTCACACTTCATTCACTCATTTGATGGGGGAACAAAACACTGCCTGCTTTTTCTCCCCAAACATAAAACCCTTTTTTAGTGGTACTTGGGTTAATGTCAGAAATGTGCAACACATTTTTTATTGCCGGGATCATGTAACGGATGTTCCTAGTGGATTGTGTATATGTCTCAACCTCGTCGACACTGGAGTCAGACTCTGTGTCGACATCTGTGTCTGCCATCTGAGGGAGCGGGCGTTTTTGAGCCCCTGATGGCCTTTGAGACGCCTGGGCAGGCGCGGGCTGAGAAGCCGGCTGTCCCATAGCCGTTACGTCATCCAGCCTTTTATGTAAAGGAGTTGACACTGTCGGTTTATACCTTCCACCTATCCATCCACTCTGGTGTCGGCCCCACAGGGGGCGACATCCCATTTATCGGCATCTGCTCTGCCATCACATAAGCCTCCTCATCAAACGTGTCGACACAGCCGTACCGACACACCGCACACACACAGGGAATGCTCTGACTGAGGACAGGACCCCACACAGCCCTTTGGGGAGACAGAGAGAGAGTATGCCAGCACACACCAGAGCGCTATATAATTTAGGGATTAACACTATATTGAGTGAATTTTTCCCAATAGCTGCTTGTATATACAATATTGCGCCTAAATTTAGTGCCCCCCCCCTCTTTTTAACCCTTTGAGCCTGAAAACTACAGGGGAGAGCCTGGGGAGCTGTCTTCCAGTTGCACTGTGAAGAGAAAATGGCGCCAGTGTGCTGAGAGAGATAGCTCCGCCCCTTTTTCGTGGACTTTTCTCCCGCATTTTTTATGGATTCTGGCAGGGGTATTTATCACATATATAGCCTCTGGGGCTATATATTGTGATATATATGCCAGCCAAGGTGTTTTTATTGCTGCTCAGGGCGCCCCCCCCAGCGCCCTGCACCCTCAGTGACCGGAGTGTGAAGTGTGCATGAGGAGCAATGGCGCACAGCTGCAGTGCTGTACGCTACCTTGGTGAAGACTGATGTCTTCTGCCGCCGATTTTCCGGACCTCTTCTTGCTTCTGGCTCTGTAAGGGGGACGGCAGCGCGGCTCCGGGACCGAACACCAAGGCCAGTTCCATGCGGTCGATCCCTCTGGAGCTAATGGTGTCCAGTAGCCTAAGAAGCCCAAGCTAGCTGCAAGCAGGTAGGTTCGCTTCTTCTCCCCTTAGTCCCTCGCTGCAGTGAGCCTGTTGCCAGCAGGTCTCACTGTAAAATAAAAAACCTAATTATATACTTTCTTTCTAGAAGCTCAGGAGAGCCCCTAGTGTGCATCCAACCTCGGCCGGGCACAAAATCTAACTGAGGCTTGGAGGAGGGTCATAGTGGGAGGAGCCAGTGCACACCAGGTGACCTAAAAGCTTTCTTTAGTTGTGCCCAGTCTCCTGCGGAGCCGCTATTCCCCATGGTCCTTTCGGAGTTCCCAGCATCCACTAGGACGTCAGAGAAAAGTGGATTTACCTGCAGTAGCTGTGGAAACCAGGTCCGTGAGACCTTCCCCAAATAATTCCTCATCCTTGTAAGGCAAAACCTCCACATGCTTCTTTGAGTCGGCATCACCCGTCCATTGTCGGGTCCACAGGGCTCGCCTAGCAGAAATCGCCATGGCGTTGCTCTGGAACCCAGTAGGCCAACGTCTCTCTGAGCATCTCTCATATATAGGACAGCATCCTTAATATGACCCAAGGTCAATAAAACGGTATCCTTATCCAGTGTATCAATTTCAGCAGACAAGGTATCTGTCCACGCTGCAACAGCGCTACAAACCCAAACCGACGCTATCGCAGGTCTGAGTAATGTACCAGTATGTGTGTAAATTGACTTCAACGTAGTCTATTGCCTGCGATCAGCAGGATCCTTGAGGGTTGCGGTATCTTAAGACGACAGCGCCACCTTTTTGGATAAGCGCGTCAACGCTTTGTCCACTCTGGGAGAGGATTCCCACCGTATCCTGTCCTTAGCCGGGAAAGGACAGGACAGGATACGGTGGGAATCCTCTCCCAGAGTGGACAAAGCCATAAGAATCCTTTTGGGAATCTGCAGTTTCTTCTCTGTAGTTTCCCAAGCCCTTTCAAACAACTCATTTAGCTCATGTGAAGGGGGGAAAGTAACCTCAGGTTTCTTTTCCTTATACATGCACACCCTCGTGCCCGGGACCGAGGGGTCATCTGATATATGCAACACATCTTTTATAGCAATAAACATATAATGAATACTTTTTGCCAATTTCGGCTGCAACCTCGCATCATCATAGTCGACACTGGAGTCAGAATCCGTGTCGGTATCAGTGTCTGCTACTTGGGATAGTGGGCGCTTTTTAGACCCAGAAGGGCCCTGTGACATAGTGAAAGGCAGGGATTGACTCCCTGTATTTCCCCTGGACTCCGCTTTGTCCAACCTTTTGTGCAATAAATTCACATTTGCATTTAAAACATTCCACATATCCAACCAATCAGGTGTCAGCGTTGCCGACGGAGACACCACACTCATTTGCTCCACCTCCTCCCTAGAAGAGCCTTCCGCTTCAGACATGCCGACACACGCGTACCGACACCCCACACACTCAGGGAAATCTCTAATCTGGAGACAGTTCCCGCAACCAGGCCCTTTGGAGAGACAGAGAGAGAGTATGCCAGCACACACCCAGCGCCAATGACCCTGGAAACACAAGTCCCAGCAATAAACAGCGCTTTTTTGCTTTATATATAAATATATTGAGTGCGCTCAAATTATGTCGTCGTCCCCCCCCCCCTCCCCCCTCTTCAAAGCCCTCTGTCACCGTGTTCAGCAGGGGAGAGTCCGGGGAGCCAGCTTCTCAGCAGCGTGCTGTGGAGAAAATGGCGCTGGTTAGTGCTGAGGGAACAAGCTCCGCCCCCTCACCGGCGGGCTTCGGTCCCGCTCAAAATACAAAATAACCTGGCGGGAGATTGTATATCATACTGCCATAGCTGAATATACCTGTAATGCCAGTAAAGAGGATTATTGCTGCCCAGGGCGCCGCCGCCGCCCCCCCCCCCCCCCCCCTGCGCCCTGCACCCATCTGTGCCTGTGTGTGTGCGGGAGCAATGGCGCGCAGCGTTACCTCAGTGAAGATCGAAGTCTTCTGCCGCCTGTGAAGTCTTCTTTCTTCGTATACTCACCCGGCTTTAATCTTCCGGCTCTGCAAGGAGGACGGCGGCGCGGCTCTGGGATGAACGGCAAGGGTGAGACCTGCGTTCCGATCCCTCTGGAGCTAATGGTGTCCAGTAGCCTAAGAAGCAGGGCCTATCACTTAAGTAGGTCTGCTTCTCTCTCCTCAGTCCCATGATGCAGGGAGCCTGTTGCCAGCAGTGCTCCCTGAAAATAAAAAACCTAACAAAATTCTTTTTTCAGAGAAACTCAGGAGAGCTCCCTGTAATGCACCCAGTCTCCTCTGGGCACAGGATCTAACTGAGGTCTGGAGGAGGGGCATAGAGGGAGGAGCCAGTGCACACCCACTCTAAAGTTTATAGTGCCCATGTCTCCTGAGGGAGTCCCCAGCATCCTCTAGGAAAAATTATGGTGACATAGGAAACAGTATCCGTGTCGATTTCAGGGAGTAGTAACTGGGCAAAAGAACATTTTTGCGACCCCGAGGGGGTCTGAGGGAAATAGTAAGAATTTACTTACCGATAATTCTATTTCTCGTAGTCCGTAGTGGATGCTGGGGACTCCGTAAGGACCATGGGGAATAGCGGCTCCGCAGGAGACAGGGCACAAAAGTAAAAGCTTTAGGATCAGGTGGTGTGCACTGTACAACCTGTGATCTGAACCCAGTTAACAGCATGATAACAGCGGAGCCTCTGAAAAGATGGCTCACAACAATAATAACCCGATTTTTGTAACAATAACTATGTACAAGTATTGCAGACAATCCGCACTTGGGATGGGCGCCCAGCATCCACTACGGACTACGAGAAATAGAATTATCGGTAAGTAAATTCTTATTTTCTCTGACGTCCTAAGTGGATGCTGGGGACTCCGTAAGGACCATGGGGATTATACCAAAGCTCCCAAACGGGCGGGAGAGTGCGGATGACTCTGCAACACCGAATGAGAGAACTCCAGGTCCTCCTCAGCCAGGCTATCAAATTTGTAGAATTTTGCAAACGTGTTTGCCCCTGACCAAGTAGCAGCTCGGCAAAGTTGTAAAGCCGAGACCCCTTGGGCAGTCGCCCAAGATGAGCCCACCTTCCTTGTCGAATGGGCATTTACAGATTTTGGCTGTGGCAGGCCTGCCACAGAATGTGCAAGCTGAATTGTACTACAAATCCAACGAGCAATCGTCTGCTTAGAAGCAGGAGCACCCAGTTTGTTGGGTGCATACAGGATAAACAGCGAGTCAGTTTTCCGGACTCCAGCCGTCCTGGAAACATATATTTTCAGGGCCCTGACAACATCTAGCAACTTGGAGTCCTCCAAGTCCCTATTAGACGCAGGTATCACAATAGGCTGGTTCAGGTGAAACGCTGACACCACCTTAGGGAAAAAATAAGATTTTACTTACCGATAAATCTATTTCTCGTAGTCCGTAGTGGATGCTGGGGACTCCGTCAGGACCATGGGGATTAGCGGCTCCGCAGGAGACAGGGCACAAAAATAAAGCTTTAGGATCAGGTGGTGTGCACTGGCTCCTTCCCCTATGACCCTCCTCCAAGCCTCAGTTAGGATACTGTGCCCGGACGAGCGTACACAATAAGGAAGGATTTTGAATCCCAGGTAAGACTCATACCAGCCACACCAATCACACCGTACAACTTGTGATCTGAACCCAGTTAACAGTATGACAACGTAGGAGCCTCTGAACAGACGGCTCACAACAAGAACAACCCGATTTTTTTGTAACAATAACTATGTACAAGTATTGCAGACAATCCGCACTTGGGATGGGCGCCCAGCATCCACTACGGACTACGAGAAATATATTTATCGGTAAGTAAAATCTTATTTTCTCTAACGTCCTAGTGGATGCTGGGGACTCCGTCAGGACCATGGGGATTATACCAAAGCTCCCAAACGGGCGGGAGAGTGCGGATGACTCTGTAGCACCGAATGAGAGAACTCCAGGTCCTCTTTAGCCAGGGTATCAAATTTGTAAAATTTTACAAACGTGTTCTCCCCCGACCACGTAGCTGCTCGGCAGAGTTGTAATGCCGAGACCCCTCGGGCAGCCGCCCAGGATGAGCCCACCTTCCTTGTGGAATGGGCCTTGACAGATTTAGGCTGTGGCAGGCCTGCCACAGAATGTGCAAGTTGAATTGTGCTACAAATCCAACGAGCAATCGTCTGCTTAGAAGCAGGAGCACCCAGCTTGTTGGGTGCATACAGTATAAACAGCGAGTCAGATTTTCTGACTCCAGCCGTCCTTGAAATATATATTTTCAATGCCCTGACAACGTCCAGCAACTTGGAATCCTCCAAATCGCTAGTAGCCGCAGGCACCACAATAGGCTGGTTCAGGTGAAATGCTGACACCACCTTAGGCAGAAAATGAGGACGCGTCCTCAGTTCTGCCCTGTCCGAATGGAAAATCAGATATGGGCTTTTATACGATAAAGCCGCCAATTCTGACACTCTCCTGGCTGAAGCCAGGGCCAGTAGCATGGTTACTTTCCATGTAAGATATTTCAAATCCGCCGATTTGAGTGGCTCAAACCAATGGGATTTGAGAAAATCCAAAACTACATTAAGGTCCCACGGAGCCACTGGGGGCACAATCGGGGGCTGTATATGTAGTACTCCTTTTACAAAAGTCTGGACTTCAGGAACTGAAGCCAATTCTATCTGGAAGAAAATCGACAGGGCCGAAATTTGAACCTTAATGGACCCCAACTTGAGGCCCATAGACAATCCTGTTTGCAGGAAATGTAGGAATCGACCCAATTGAAATTCCTCCGCGGGGGCCTTCCTGGCCTCGCACCACGCAACATATTTTCTCCAAATGCGGTGATAATGTTGTGCAGTCACTTCCTTCCTGGCTTTAACCAGTGTAGGGATGACCTCTTCCGGAATGCCTTTTTCCTTTAGAATTCGGCGTTCAACCGCCACGCCGTCAAACGCAGCCGCGGTAAGTCTTGGAATAGACACGGTCCCTGCTGAATCAGGTCCCGTCTTAGAGGTAGAGGCCACGGATTTTCCGTGAGCATCTCCTGAAGTTCCGGGTACCAAGTTCTTCTTGGCCAATCCGGAGCCACGAGTATCGTTCTTACTCCCCTTCGCCGTATAATTCTCAGTACTTTGGGTATGAGAGGCAGAGGAGGAAACACATACACTGACTGGAACACCCACGGTGTTACCAGAGCGTCCACAGCTATTGCCTGAGGGTCTCTTGACCTGGCGCAATACCTGTCCAGTTTTTTGTTGAGGCGAGACGCCATCATATCCACCTTTGGTTTTTCCCAACGGTTCACAATCATGTGGAAAACTTCTGGATGAAGTCCCCACTCTCCCGGGTGTAGATCGTGTCTGCTGAGGAAGTCTGCTTCCCAGTTGTCCACTCCCGGAATGAACACTGCTGACAGTGCTATCACATGATCTTCCGCCCAGCGAAGAATCCTTGCAGCTTCTGCCATTGCTCTCCTGCTTCTTGTGCCGCCCTGTCTGTTTACGTGGGCGACTGCCGTGATGTTGTCCGACTGGATCAACACCGGCCGACCCTGAAGCAGGGGTTTTGCCAGGCTTAGAGCATTGTAAATCGCTCTTAGCTCCAGTATATTTATGTGAAGAGACATCTCCAGGCTTGACCATACTCCCTGGAAGTTTCTTCCCTGTGTGACCGCTCCCCAGCCTCTCAGACTGGCATCCGTGGTCACCAGGACCCAGTCCTGTATGCCGAATCTGCGTCCTTCTAACAGATGAGCACTCTGTAACCACCACAGAAGAGACACCCTTGTCCGTGGCGATAAGGTTATCCGCTGATGCATCTGCAGATGCGATCCGGACCATTTGTCCAGCAGATCCCACTGAAAAGTTCGTGCGTGGAATCTGCCGAATGGGATTGCTTCGTAAGAAGCCACCATCTTTCCCAGGACTCTTGTGCATTGATGCACAGACACTTTTCCTGGTTTTAGGAGGTTCCTGACAAGTTCGGATAACTCCCTGGCTTTCTCCTCCGGAAGAAACACCTTTTTCTGAACCGTGTCCAGAATCATTCCCAGGAACAGCAGACGTGTTGTCGGGGTCAACTGAGATTTTGGGAAATTCAGAATCCACCCGTGTTGTTGCAGCACTACTTGGGTTAGTGCTACTCCGTCCTCCAGCTGTTCTCTGGACCTTGCCCTTATCAGGAGATCGTCCAAGTAAGGGATAATTAATACGCCTTTTCTTCGTAGAAGAAACATCATTTCGGCCATTACCTTGGTAAAGACCCGAGGTGCCGTGGACAATCCAAACGGCAGCGTCTGAAACTGATAATGACAGTTTTGCACCACGAACCTGAGGTACCCTTGATGTGAAGGGCAAATTGGGACATGCAGGTAAGCATCCTTGATGTCCAGGGACACCATAAAGTCCCCTTCTTCCAGATTCGCTATCACTGCTCTGAGTGACTCCATCTTGAACTTGAATTTTTGTATGTACAGGTTCAAAGATTTCAGATTTAGAATAGGTCTTACCGAGCCGTCCGGCTTCGGTACCACAAATAGTGTGGAATAATACCCCTTTCCCTGTTGTAGGAGGGGTACCTTGACTATCACCTGCTGAGAATACAGCTTGTGAATGGCTTCCAATACCGTCGCCCTGTCTGAGGGAGACGTTGGCAGAGCAGACTTTAGGAACCGGCGAGGGGGAGACTTCTCGAATTCCAACCTGTAACCCCGAGATATTATCTGCAGGATCCAGGGGTCCACCTGTGAGCAAGCCCACTGCGCGCTGAAATTCTTGAGTCGACCCCCCACCGTTTCTGAGTCCGCTTGTAAAGCCCCAGCGTCATGCTGAGGGCTTTGTAGAACCCGCGGAGGGCTTCTGTTCCTGGGAAGGAGCTGCTTGCTGCCCTCTCTTACCCTTTCCTCTGCCTCGGGGCAGATATGACTGTCCTTTTGCCCGCTTGTTCTTATAGGACCGAAAGGACTGCGGCTGAAAAGACGGTGTCTTTTTCTGTTGGGAGGGGGTCTGAGGTAAAAAGGTGGATTTCACGGCCGTTGCCGTGGCCACCAGATCCGATAGACCGACGCCAAATAATTCCTCCCCTTTATACGGCAATACTTCCATATGCCGTTTGGAATCCGCATCACCTGACCACTGTCGTGTCCATAAACTTCTTCTGGCAGATATGGACATCGCACTTACTCTCGATGCCAGAGTGCAAATAACCCTCTGAGCATCTCGCATATAAAGAAAAGCATCCTTTAATTGCTCTAAAGTCTGTAAAATACTGTCCCTATCCAGGGTATCAATATTTTCAGTCAGGGAATCCGACCAGACCACCCCAGCACTGCACATCCAGGCTGAGGCGATGGCTGGTCGCAGTATAACACCAGTATGTGTGTATATACTTTTTAGGGTAGTTTCCAGCCTCCTATCAGCTGGATCCTTGAGGGCGGCCGTATCAGGGGACGGTAACGCCACTTGTTTTGATAAGCGTGTGAGCGCCTTATCCACCCTAGGGGGTGTTTCCCAGCGCGCCCTAACCTCTGGCGGGAAAGGGTATAATGCCAATAACTTTTTTGAAATTAGCCCTTTTCTATCTGGGTTAACCCACGCTTCATCACATACATCATTCAATTCCTCTGATTCAGGAAAAACTACAGGTAGTTTTTTCACCCCCCACATAATACCCCTTTTTGTGGTACTTGTAGTATCAGAGATATGCAAAGTCTCCTTCATTGCCGTGATCATATAACGTGTGGCCCTACTGGAAAATACGTTTGTCTCTTCACCGTCGACACTAGATTCAGTGTCCGTATCTGGGTCTGTATCGACCGACTGAGGTAAAGGGCGTTTTACAGCCCCTGACGGTGTCTGAGACGCCTGCGCAGGTACCAACTGGTTTGACGGCCGTCTCATGTCGTCAACTGATTTTTGTAATGTGCTGACATTATCACGTAATTCCATAAACAAAGCCATTACCGGCAATTGCTCCGCCTCCACACCAATATCGTCCTCATACATGTCGACACACACGTACCGACACACAGCAGACACACCGGGAATGCTCTATTGAAGACAGGACCCCACTAGCCCTTTGGGGAGACAGAGGGAGAGTTTGCCAGCACACACCCAAGCGCTATAATATATATGGGAACAACCCTATATAAGTGTTGTATCCTTATAGCAGCTTAAATATATTTAGATCGCCAAAAAAGTGCCCCCCCTCTCTGTTTTACCCTGTTTCTGTAGTGCAGTGCAGGGGAGAGTCCTGGGAGCCTTCCTCACAGCGGAGCTGAGCAGGAAAATGGCGCTGTGTGCTGAGGAGAATAAGCCCCGCCCCCTATTTCGGCGGGCTCTTCTCCGGAATCTGTGAGATTTGGCAGGGGTTAAATACATCCATATAGCCTCAAAGGGCTATATGTGATGTATTTTTAGCCATAAAAAGGTATAATACATTGCTGCCCAGGGCGCCCCCCCAACGCCCTGCACCCTCCGTGACCGCTGTGTGAAGTGTGCTGACAACAATGGCGCACAGCTGCAGTGCTGTGCGCTACCTCAGGAAGACTGAAAAGTCTTCTGCCGCCTGCTTCTGGACCTCTTCCATCTTCGGCATCTGTAAGGGGGGTCGGCGGCGCGGCACCGGGACGAACCCCAGGGTGAGACCTGTGTTCCGACTCCCTCTGGAGCTAATGGTGTCCAGTAGCCTAAGAAGCCAATCCATCCTGCACGCAGGTGAGTTCACTTCTCTCCCCTAAGTCCCTCGATGCAGTGAGCCTGTTGCCAGCAGGACTCACTGAAAATAAAAAACCTAAAAAACTTTTTCTAAGCAGCTCTTTAGGAGAGCCACCTAGATTGCACCCTGCTCGGACGGGCACAAAAACCTAACTGAGGCTTGGAGGAGGGTCATAGGGGGAGGAGCCAGTGCACACCACCTGATCCTAAAGCTTTATTTTTGTGCCCTGTCTCCTGCGGAGCCGCTAATCCCCATGGTCCTGACGGAGTCCCCAGCATCCACTAGGACGTTAGAGAAACTGGGGAAGAGTCCGCAGTTCTGCCCTGTCCGAATGGAAAAAGAGATATGGGCTTTTGTGAGACAAAGCCGCCAATTCTGACACTCGCCTGGCCGAGGCCAGGGCCAACCGCATGGTCACTTTCCATGTGAGATATTTCAAATCCACAGATTTGAGCGGTTCAAACCAATGTGATTTGAGGAATCCCAGAACTACGTTGAGATCCCACGGTGCCACTGGAGGCACAAAAGGGGGTTGTATATGCAGTACTCCCTTGACAAACGTCTGGACTTCAGGAACTGAAGCCAATTCTTTCTGGAATAAAAACGACAGGGCCGAAATTTGAACCTTAATGGACCCCAATTTTAGGCCCATAGACACTCCTGTTTGCAGGAAATGCAGGAATCGACCGAGTTAAAATTTCTTCGTGGGGGCCTTCCTGGCCTCACACCACGCAACATATTTTCGCCACCTGTGGTGATAATGTTGTGCGGTCACCTCCTTCCTGGCTTTGACCAGGGTAGGGATGACCTCTTCCGGAATGCCTTTTTCCCTTAGGATCCGGCGTTCAACCGCCATGCCGTCAAACGCAGCCGCGGTAAGTCTTGGAACAGACATGGTACTTGCTGAAGCAAGTCCCTTCTTAGCGGCAGAGGCCATGGGTCCTCTGTGAGCATCTCTTGAAGTCCTGGGTACCAAGTCCTTCTTGGCCAATCCGGAGCCACGAGTATAGTTCTTACTCCTCTACGTCTTATAATTCTCAGTACCTTGGGTATGAGAAGCAGAGGAGGGAACACATACACCGACTGGTACACCCACGGTGTTACCAGAACGTCCACAGCTATTGCCTGAGGGTCTCTTGACCTGGCGCAATACCTGTCCAGTTTTTTGTTCAGGCGGGACGCCATCATGTCCACCTTTGGTCTTTCCCAACGGTTCACAATCATGTGGTAGACTTCCAGATGAAGTCCCCACTCTCCCGGGTGGAGGTCGTGCCTGCTGAGGAAGTCTGCTTCCCAGTTGTCCACTCCCGGAATGAACACTGCTATCACATGATTTTCCGCCCAGCGAAGAATCCTTGCAGTTTCTGCCATTGCCCTCCTGCTTCTTGTGCCGCCCTGTCTGTTTACGTGGGCGACTGCCGTGATGTTGTCCGACTGGATCAATACCGGCTGACCTTGAAGCAGAGGTCTTGCTAAGCTTAGAGCATTGTAAATTGCCCTTAGCTCCAGTATATTTATGTGGAGAGAAGTCTCCAGACTTGACCACACTCCCTGGAAATTTTTTCCCTGTGTGACTGCTCCCCAGCCTCTCAGGCTGGCATCCGTGGTCACCAGGACCCAGTCCTGAATGCCGAATCTGCGGCCCTCTAGTAGATGAGCACTCTGCAGCCACCACAGAAGAGACACCCTTGTCCTTGGAGACAGGGTTATCCGCTGATGCATCTGAAGATGCGATCCGGACCATTTTTCCAGCAGATCCCACTGAAAAGTTATTGCGTGAAATCTGCCGAATGGAATCGCTTCGTAAGAAGCCACCATTTTTCCCAGGACCCTTGTGCAATGATGCACTGACACTTTTCCTGGTTTTAGGAGGTTCCTGACTAGCTCGGATAACTCCCTGGCTTTCTCCTCCGGGAGAAACACCTTTTTCTGGACTGTGTCCAGAATCATCCCTAGGAACAGCAGACGTGTCGTCGGGATCAGCTGCGATTTTGGAATATTTAGAATCCACCCGTGCTGTTGTAGCAGTACTGCTACTCCGACCTCCAACTGTTCCCTGGACTTTGCCCTTATCAGGAGATCGCCCAAGTAAGGGATAATTAAGACGTCTTTTCTTCGAAGAAGAATCATCATTTCGGCCCTTACCTTGGTAAAGACCCGGGGTGCCGTGGACAATCCAAACGGCAGCGTCTGAACTGATAGTGACAGTTCAGTACCACGAACCTGAGGTACCCTTGGTGAGAAGGGCAAATTGGGACATGGAGGTAAGCATCCTTGATGTCCAAGGACACCATATAGTCCCCTCTTCCAGGTTCGCTATCACTGCTCTGAGTGACTCCATCTTGATTTGAACCTTTGTATGTAAGTGTTCAAAGATTTCAGATTTAGAATAGGTCTCACCGAGCCGTCTGGCTTCGGTACCACAAATAGTGTGGAATAATACCCCTTTCCTTGTTGTAGGAGGGGTACTTTGATTATCACCTGCTGGTGAATTGCTTCCAATACTGCCTCCCTGTCGGAGGGAGACGTTGGTAAAGCAGACTTCAGGAACCTGCGAGGAGGCGACGTCTCGAATTCCAATCTGTACCCCTGAGATACTACCTGTAGGATCCAGGGGTCCACTTGCGAGTGAGCCCACTGCGCGCTGAAACTCTTGAGACGACCCCCCACCGCACCTGAGTCCGCTTGTAAGGCCCCAGCGTCATGCTGAGGACTTGGCAGAAGCGGTGGAGGGCTTCTGTTCCTGGGAAGGGGCTGCCTGCTGCAGTCTTTTTTCCTTTCCTCTACCCCTGGGCAGATATGACTGGCCTTTTGCCCGCTTGCCCTTATGGGGACGAAAGGACTGAGGCTGAAAAGACGGTGTCTTTTTCTGCTGAGAGGTGACTTGGGGTAAAAAGGTGGATTTTCCAGCTGTTGCCGTGGCCACCAGGTCCGATAGACCTACCCCAAATAACTCCTCCCCTTTATACGGCAATACTTCCATGTGCCGTTTGGAATCCGCATCACCTGACCACTGTCGTGTCCATAAACATCTTCTGGCAGAAATGGACATCGCACTTACTCTTGATGCCAGAGTGCAAATATCCCTCTGTGCATCTCGCATATATAGAAATGCATCCTTTAAATGCTCTATAGTCAATAAAATACTGTCCCTGTCAAGGGTATCAATATTTTCAGTCAGGGAAACCGACCAAGCCACCCCAGCACTGCACATCCAGGCTGAGGCGATCGCTGGTCGCAGTATAACACCAGTATGTGTGTATATACTTTTTAGGATATTTTCCAGCCTCCTATCAGCTGGTTCCTTGAGGGCGGCCGTATCTGGAGACGGTAACGCCACTTGTTTTGATAAGCGTGTGAATGCCTTATCCACCCTAGGGGGTGTTTCCCAACGCGCCCTAACTTCTGGCGGGAAAGGGTATAACGCCAATAATTTCTTAGATATTAGCAATTTTTAATTCATCTGATTCAGGAAAAACTACAGGTAGTTTTTTCACACCCCACATAATACCCTTTTTTGTGGTACTTGTAGTATCAGAAATATGTAACACCTCCTTCATTGCCCTTATCATGTAACGTGTGGCCCTACTGGAAAATACGTCTGTTTTTTTACCGTCGACACTGGAGTCAGTGTCCGTGTCTGTGTCTGTGTCGACCGACTGAGGTAATGGCCGTTTTAAAGCCCCTGACGGTGTTTGAGACGCCTGGACAGGTACTAATTGGTTTGCCGGCCGTCTCATGTCGTCAACCGACCTTGCAGCGTGTTGACATTATCACGTAATTCCATAAATAAGCCATCCATTCCGGTGTCGACTCCCTAGGGGGTGACATCACCATTACAGGCAATTTCTCCGCCTCCACACCAACATCGTCCTCATACATGTCGACACACACGTACCGACACACAGCACACACACAGGGAATGCTCTGATAGAGGACAGGACCCCACTAGCCCTTTGGGGAGACAGAGGGAGAGTTTGCCAGCACACACCAAAACGCTATAATTATACAGGGACAACCTTATAATAAGTGTTTTCCCTTATAGCATCTTAATATATTATAATATCGCCACACAAAATGCCCCCCCTCTCTGTTTTAACCCTGTTTCTGTAGTGCAGGGCAGGGGAGAGCCTGGGAGCCTTCCTAGCAGCGGAGCTGTGTAGGAAAATGGCGCTGTGTGCTGAGGAGAATAGGCCCCGCCCACTTTCCGGCGGGCTCTTCTTCCGGTTTTTCAGACAACCTGGCAGGGGTTAAATACATCCATATAGCCTCAGGGGCTATATGTGATGTATTTTTAGCCAGCATAGGTACTTTCATTGCTGCCCAGGGCGCCCCCCCCAGCGCCCTGCACCCTCAGTGACCGTTGGTGTGAAGTGTGCTGAGAGCAATGGCGCACAGCTGCCGTGCTGTGCGCTACCTTAAGAAGACTGGGAAGTCTTCAGCCGCCGATTTCTGGACCTCTTATCTCTTCAGCATCTGCAAGGGGGTCGGCGGCGCGGCTCCGGTGACCCATCCAGGCTGTACCTGTGATCGTCCCTCTGGAGCTAGTGTCCAGTAGCCTAAGAAGCCAATCCATCCTGCACGCAGGTGAGTTCACTTCTTCTCCCCTAAGTCCCGCGTTGCAGTGAGCCTGTTGCCAGCAGGACTCACTGAAAATAAAAAACCTAACAAAACTTTTACTCTAAGCAGCTCTTTAGGAGAGCCACCTAGATTGCACCCTTCTCGGCCGGGCACAAAAACCTAACTGAGGCTTGGAGGAGGGTCATAGGGGGAGGAGCCAGTGCACACCACCTGATCCTAAAGCTTTTACTTTTGTGCCCTGTCTCCTGCGGAGCCGCTATTCCCCATGGTCCTTACGGAGTCCCCAGCATCCACTTAGGACGTCAGAGAAATAGCTATGAACATGACATCCTCCATAGATATTTCTACGTCTGTGTTTGGGATACAGAGTTATGCAACCTTACTATATATATATATATATATATATATATATATATATATATATATACATACATACATATATATATATATATATACACACATATATATATATATATATATATATACATATACATACATACATACATACACACACATATATATACCCTTTCTGATGTGCAAATTTTCTACCCAGTCAGATAATGGTGGTGCCTACATGGCCAACCACACCCGTCTGTGTCCCTAATATCGTTTTCTCTTGGGAAACACATTCAGCCACCGACGTGTCGACACACATGTGCCAAGTAGCATCAAGAGCCGGCGGTGTTGACAGGGTCACTCCCACAGCAGTTTGTGGGACGAGCACTCAGCCTCAGACATGCCGACACACGTGTACCAAACACCCACCGACACCCCGGGCATATAGGGGACAGACCCACAGTAAAGTCTGTCAGGAAGACACAGATGGAGTTTGCCAGCTCACAACCCAGCGCTCAAACCCGGTACTGAAACCTTTATATAATGCCTCAGACCTTATATTAACTTATATTGCATCAAATCAACTGTTCCCCCCGTTTTTCACGATGTTATGTTAGACAGTAGTGTGAGGAAGGACTAGCGTCTCTACAAGAGAAAATGGCGCTGATGAGAGCTGTGAGGGCTAAGCCCCACCCCCTTAATGAGGCGCTTCAGCCCCGCTATTTTTTATTATATTTATACTGGTGGGGGTCAGGATTTAGTGCCTAGGCACTCATACCCTTGTTTTCCAGTCACATATGAGGATTTTATGCTGCCCAGGGCGCGCGCTCTGCACCCTACAGTGCCGCTGTGTGTGGGAGCATGGCGCGCAGCGCGATCGCTGTGCGGTACCTCAGAAGCAGTCACTGAAGTTTTCTTTTGTTCTTCTACTCACCTGTCTTCTGACTTCTGGCTCTGCAATAGGGTTGACGGCGGGCTCTGGGAATGAACCCCTAGGCGTACCTAGTGTTCCAAACCCTCAGGAGCTAATGGTGTCCTGTAGCCAAAGAAGCAGAGACTCACTAGAAGTAGGTCTGACTTCTCTCCCCTAAGTCCCACGAAGCAGTCTCCCTGAAAATAAAAAACCTAACAAAAGTCTTTTTCCGAGAAACTCAGTAGAGCTCCTCAGAGTGCATCCAGTCTGCCTGGGCACAATTCGAAACTGGAGTCTGGAGGAGGGGCATAGAGGGAGGAGCCAGGTCACACCATTTGAAAGTCTTAAAAAGTGCCCATGTCTCCTGCGGATCCCGTCTATACCCCATGGTTCTTGAAGTGACCCCAGCATCCTCTAGGACGTGTGAGAAATGTTTTTAAACACGCTAAATGATAATTACTTAGTTCAAATAATCGAGGAACTAACTAGGTACAATGCAATCTTAGACCTGGTATTAACTAACAATGGGGAATTGGTATCAAATATTGAAGTAGGAGAGCCCATAGGTAACAGCGAGCACAATATGGTCACATTCAATATCAGTTTTCATAAGCAGTCCTATACTGGCTCAACTAGGACTCTAAACTTTAGCAAAGCCAACTTTGACATGATGAAGGAAGCGTTAAGGGACATTGAATGGGAAAATCTGTTTCATGGAAAAAAATACTACAGAGAAATGGGATGTATTAAAATCACTGCTAAATAATAATACAGGTTGAGTCTCCCTTATCCAAAATGCTTGGGACCAGAGGTATTTTGGATATGGGATTTTTCCGTATTTTGGAATAATTGCATATCATAATGAGATATCATGGTGATGGGACCTAAATCTAAGCACAGAATGCATTTATGTTTCATAAAACAAAGTGTGTCCACATTCACACAATTCATTTATGTTTCATATACAACTTATACACACAGCCTACAGGTCATTTAATACAATATTTTTAATAACTGTGTATTAAACAAAGTTTGTGTACATTGAGCCATCAAAAAACAAAGGTTTCACTATCTCACTCACTCAAAAAAGTCCGTATTTCAGAATATTTGGATATGGGATACTCAACCTGTACTCGTAAATTTATTCCCACCAGCAGCAAAAAAAGGAATAAAAATCCCAAACCAATGTGGTTTAAAAAAAATATAAAGGAATTAATGGACAAAAAAAAGACGAGCATTTAAAAAATACAAATATGAGGGGGATGCGGAGTCATTTCAGCACTATAAGGACTGTAACAAAATATGCAAAAAAGGAATAAGAGCGGCTAAAGTAGAAACTGAAAAACTAGTAGCAAAGGAAAGCAAAGCGAATCTCAAAAAAATAAGAATTTACTTACCGATAATTCTATTTCTCGGAGTCCGTAGTGGATGCTGGGGTTCCTGAAAGGACCATTGGGAATAGCGGCTCCGCAGGAGACAGGGCACAAAAGTAAAGCTTTCCGATCAGGTGGTGTGCACTGGCTCCTCCCCCTATGACCCTCCTCCAAGCCAGTTAGGTACTGTGCCCGGACGAGCGTACACAATAAGGGAGGAATTTTGAATCCCGGGTAAGACTCATACCAGCCACACCAATCACACCGTACAACTTGTGATCTAAACCCAGTTAACAGTATGATAACAGCGGAGCCTCTGAAAAGATGGCTCACAACAATAATAACCCGATTTTTGTAACTATGTACAAGTATTGCAGATAATCCGCACTTGGGATGGGCGCCCAGCATCCACTACGGACTCCGAGAAATAGAATTATCGGTAAGTAAATTCTTATTTTCTCTATCGTCCTAGTGGATGCTGGGGTTCCTGAAAGGACCATGGGGATTATACCAAAGCTCCCAAACGGGCGGGAGAGTGCGGATGACTCTGCAGCACCGAATGAGAGAACTCCAGGTCCTCCTTAGCCAGGGTATCAAATTTGTAGAATTTAGCAAACGTGTTTGCCCCTGACCAAGTAGCTGCTCGGCAAAGTTGTAAAGCCGAGACCCCTCGGGCAGCCGCCCAAGATGAGCCCACCTTCCTTGTGGAATGGGCATTTACATATTTTGGCTGTGGCAGGCCTGCCACAGAATGTGCAAGCTGAATTGTATTACACATCCAACTAGCAATAGTCTGCTTAGAAGCAAGAGCACCCAGTTTGTTGGGTGCATACAGGATAACAGCAAGTCAGTTTTCCTGACTCCAGCCGTCCTGGAACATATTTTCAGGGCCCTGACAACATCTAGCAACTTGGAGTCCTCCAAGTCCCTAGTAGGTGCAAGGCACCACAATAAGCTGGTTCAGGTAAAACACTGACACCACCTTAGGGAGAGAACTGGGGACGAGTCCGCAGCTCTGCCCTGTCCGAATGGACAAACAGATATGGGCTTTTTTGAGAAAAAACCACCAATTTGACACTCGCCTGGTCCAGGCCAGGGCCAAGAGCATGGTCACTTTTCCTGTGAGATGCTTCAAATCCACAGATTTGACTGGTTTTAAACCAATGTGATTTGAGGAATCCCAGAACTACGTTGAGATCCCACAGTGCCACTGGAGGCACAAAAGGGGGTTGTATATGCAATACTCCCTTGACAACTTCTGGACTTCAGGAACTGAAGCCAATTCTTTCTGGAAGAAAATCGACAGGGCCGAAATTTGAACCTTAATGGACCCCAATTTGAGGCCCATAGACACTCCTGTTTGCAGGAAATGCAGGAAACGACCGAGTTGAAATTTCTTTGTGAGGCCTTCCTGGCCTCACACCACGCAACATATTTTCGCCACATGTGGTGATAATGTTGTGCGGTCACCTCCTTTCTGGCTTTGACCAGGGTAGGAATGACCTCTTCCGGAATGCCTTTTTCCCTTAGGATCCGGCTTTCCACCGCCATGCCGACAAACGCAGCTGCGGTAAGTCTTGGAACAGACATGGTACTTGCTGAAGCAAGTCCCTTCTTAGCGGCAGAGGCCATAAGACCTCTGTAAGCATCTCTTGAAGTTCCGGGTACCAAGTCCTTCTTGGCCAATCCGGAGCCATGAGTATAGTTCTTACTCCTCTACGTCTTATAAATTTCAGCACCTTAGGTATGAGAAGCAGAGGAGGGAACACATACACCGACTGGTACACCCACGGTGTTACCAGAACGTCCACAGCTATTGCCTGAGGGTCTCTTGACCTGGCGCAATACCTGTCCCGTTTTTTGTTCAGACGGGACGCCATCATGTCCACCTTTGGTATTTCCCAACGGTTTACAATCATGTG
The DNA here is from genome assembly GCF_028390025.1 of Pseudophryne corroboree. Lineage (NCBI taxonomy): Eukaryota > Metazoa > Chordata > Amphibia > Anura > Myobatrachidae > Pseudophryne > Pseudophryne corroboree. The sequence goes on along the minus strand of NC_086447.1, from coordinate 415,821,590 downwards.
GAAAAAACTTCCCGATGAAGTTTCCACTCTCCCGGGTGGAGGTCGTGCCTGCTGAGGAAGTCTGCTTCCCAGTTTCCATTCCCGGGATGAAACACTGCTGACAGTGCTATCACATGATTTTCCGCCCAGCGAAAAGTCCTTGCAGTTTTTGCCATTGCCCTCCTGCTTCTTGTGTCGCCCTGTCTGTTAACGTGGGCGACTGCCGTGATGTTTTTCCCACTGGATAAATACCGGCTGACCCTGAAGCAGAGGTCTTGCTAAGCTTAGAGCATTATAAATTTACCCTTAGCTCCAGTATATTTATGTGGAGAAAAGTCTCCAGACTTGATCACACTCCCTGGAAATTTTTTCCCTGTGTGACTGCTCCCCAGCCTCTCGGGCTGGGCTCCGTGGTCACCAGCATCCAATCCTGAATGCCGAATCTGCGGCCCTCTAGAAGATGAGCACTCTATAACCACCACAGGAGAGACACCCTTGTCCTTGGATATAGGGTTATCCGCTGATGCATCTGAAGATGCGATCCGGGCCATTTGTCCAGCAGATCCCACTGAAAAGTTCTTGCGTGAAATCTGCCGAATGGAATTGCTTCGTAGGAAGCCACCATTTTTACCAGGACCCTTGTGCAATGATGCACTGTTTTTAGGAGGTTCCTGACTAACTCGGATAACTCCCTGGCTTTCTCTTCCGGGAGAAACACCTTTTTCTGGACTGTGTCCAGAATCATCCCTAGGCACAGCAGACGTGTCGTCGGATCAGCTGCGATTTTGGAATATTTAGAATCCACCCGTGCTGTTGTAGCAGTATCCGAGATAGTGCTACTCCGACCTCCAACTGTTCCCTGGACTATGCCCTTATCAGGAAATCGTCCAAGTAAGGGATACTTAAGACGCCTTTTCTTCGAAGAAGAATCATCATTTCGGCCATTACCTTGGTAAAGACCCGGGGTGCCGTGGACAATCCAAACGGCAGCGTCTGAAACTGATAGTGACAGTTCTGCACCACGAACCTGAGGTACCCTTAGTGAGAAGGGCAAATTTGGGACATAGAGGTAAGCATCCCTGATGTCCCGGGACACTATATAGTCCTCTTCTTCCTGGTTCGTTATCACTGCTCTGAGTGACTCCATCTTGATTTGAACCTTTGTAAGTGTTCAAAAAATTTTTTAGAATAAGTCTCACCTAGCCTTCTGGCTTCAGTACCACAATATAGTGTGGAATAATACCCCTTTTCTTGTAGTAGGAGGGGTAATTTAGTTATCACCTGCTGGGAATACAGCTTGTGAATTTTTTTCCATACTGCCTCCTTGTCGGAGGGAGACCTTGGTAAAGCAGACTTCAGGAGCCTGCGAAGGGGAAACATCTCGACCTTCAAATCTGTACCCCTGGGATACTACTTGTAGGATCCAGGGGTCCTGTACGGTCTCAGCGCCATGCTGAGAACTTGTCAGAAGCGGTGGAACGCTTCTGTTCCTGGGAATGGGCTGCCTGCTGCAGTCTTCTTCCCTTTCCTCTATCCCTGGGCAGATATGATCTTATAGGGACGAGAGGACTGAGGCTGAAAAGACGGTGTCTTTTTCTGCAGAGATGTGACTTAGGGTAAAAACCGGTGGATTTTCCAGCAGTTGCCGTGGCCACCAGGTCCGATGGACCGACCCCAAATAACTCCTCTTCCTTTATACGGCAATACACCTTTGTGCCGTTTGGAATCTGCATCACCTGACCACTGTCGTGTCCATAACATCTTTTGGCAGTTATGGACATCGCATTTACTCATGATGCCAGAGTGCAAATATCCCTCTGTGCATCTCGCATATATAGAAATGCATCCTTTAAATGCTCTATAGTCAATAAAATACTGTCCCTGTCAAGGGTATCAATATTTTTAGTCAGGGAATCCGACCAAGCCACCCCAGCTCTGCACATCCAGGCTGAGGCGATCGCTGGTCGCAGTATAACACCAGTATGTGTGTATATACTTTTTATGATATTTTTCCAGCCTCCTGTCAGCTGGTCCTTGAGGACGGCCCTATCTATAGACGGTACCGCCACTTGTTTTGATAAGCGTGTGAGCGCCTTATCCACCTTAAGGGGTGTTTCCCAACGCGCCCTAACTTCTGGCGGGAAAGGGTATACCGCCCATAATTTTCTATCGGGGGGAACCCACGCATCATCACACACTTTATTTAATTTATCTGATTCAGGAAAAACTATGGTAGTTTTTTCACATCCCACATAATACCCTCTTTTGTGGTACTTGTAGTATCAGAAATATGTAACACCTCCTTCATTGCCTTTAACGTGTGGCCCTAATAAGGAATACGTTTGTTTATTCACCGTCGACACTGGATTCAGTGTCCCTGTCTGTGTCTGTGTCGACCGACTAAAGTAAACGGGCGTTTTAAAACCCCTGACGGTGTTTTTGAGACGTCTGGACCGGTACTAATTGTTTGTCGGCCGTCTCATGTCGTCAACCGACCTTGCAGCGTGTTGACATTATCACGTAATTTCCTAAATAAGCCATCCATTCCGGTGTCGACTCCCTAGAGAGTGACATCACCATTACAGGCAATTGCTCCGCCTCCTCACCAACATCGTCCTCCTACATGTCGACACACACGTACCGACACACAGCACACACACAGGGAATGCTCTGATAGAGGACAGGACCCACTAGCCCTTTGGAGAGACAGAGGGAGAGTTTGCCAGCACACACCAAAAACGCTATAATTATATAGGGACAACCTTATATAAGTGTTTTCCCTTATAGCATCTTAATATATAAGCATATCGCCAAATTAGTGCCCCCCCTCTCTGTTTTAACCCTGTTTCTGTAGTGCAGTGCAGGGGAGAGCCTGGGAGCCTTCCCTCCAGCCTTTCTGTGAGGGAAAATGGCGCTGTGTGCTGAGGAGATAGGCCCCGCCCCTTTTTCGGCGGCCTCGTCTCCCGCTCTTAACGGATTCTGGCAGGGGTTAAATATCTCCATATAGCCTCCGGAGGCTATATGTGAGGTATTTTTAGCCAAAATAGGTATTCATTTGCCTCCCAGGGCGCCCCCCTCCCAGCGCCCTGCACCCTCAGTGACTGCCGTGTGAAGTGTGCTGAGAGGAAAATGGCGCACAGCTGCAGTGCTGTGCGCTACCTTTAGAAGACTGAGGAGTCTTCTGCCGCCGATTCTGGACCTCTTCTTACTTCAGCATCTGCAAGGGGGCCGGCGGCAAGGCTCCGGTGACCATCCAGGCTGTACCTGTGATCGTCCCTCTGGAGCTGATGTCCAGTAGCCAAGAAGCCAATCCATCCTGCACGCAGGTGAGTTCACTTCTTCTCCCCTCTGTCCCTCGTTGCAGTGATCCTGTTGCCAGCAGGACTCACTGTAAAGTAAAAAACCTAAGCTAAACTTTCTCTAAGCAGCTCTTTAGGAGAGCCACCTAGAATTGCACCCTTCTCGGCCGGGCACAAAAATCTAACTGGCTTGGAGGAGGGTCATAGGGGGAGGAGCCAGTGCACACCACCTGATCGGAAAGCTTTACTTTTGTGCCCTGTCTCCTGCGGAGCCGCTATTCCCCATGGTCCTTTCAGGAACCCCAGCATCCACTAGGACGATAGAGAAAATGTTTTAAGTACATCAACAGCAAGAGACTAAAGAAGGAGAGTATAGGCCCTTTAAATGACAAGAGGGGAGTCAATCAAAAATGATAATGACATAGCAAACAAATGAAACAAGTTTTTTTCAACGGTATTTACCAGAAAGGACCAAATGCTGGGTCTAACACAAAATCTCAACAAAGATAATGTCCCACTGCTAAATGCTCATTTATGTGAGGAGGTAGTCTGTGACAGATTAAAAAAGTTAAAGATTAATAAATCACCTGGTCCCGATAGAATGCACCCGAGGGTCCTTATGGAGCTGCCTGCTGAACTAGCAAGACCTTTATTTTTGATCTTCATAGATTCAGTTAAATCGGGTATGGTTCCCAAAGACTGGCGTATAGCGGAGGTAATGCAGATATTCAAAAAGGGGAGCAAAGCTGAACCAGATAATTATAGACCAGTTAGTCTTACATCTATAGTGGGGAAAGTATTGGAAGGTATTCTAAGGGACAGTATTCAAAAGTTCCTTGAAGCAAATAAGGTCATTAAAAGATACCAACATGGATTTGTGAAGGACAGATCATGTCAGACCAACTTACTTGACTTTTATGAAACAGTAAGTGCGAACCTTGATCAGGGTAAGGAGGTGGATGTAATCTTTTTAAACTTTGCCAAACCTTTCGACACTGTACCACACATGCGTCTTATCTATAAGCTACAAGAAATAGGGCTAGGGAACACAATATGCACTTGGGTCAGTAATAGGTTAGATAATAGGGAGCAGCACGTTGTGGTCAACGGATCATTTTCAAATTGGACTAAAGTAAATAAGTGGTGTGCCACAAGGGTCTGTACTCGGACCACTTCTGTTCAACATTTTCATCAACGACCTAACAGTAGGTCTAGAGAGCATGGTGTCAATTTTCGCAGACGATACCAAATTATGTAAGGTTATAAATACGGAGGGGGATGCTGAGTCTCTTCAGAACGACTTAACTAAACTGCAAGCATGGGCAGCAAAATGAAGAATGAGGTTCAACACAGACAAGTGTAAGGTAATGCACTGTGGGGGCAAGATGAAAAATAACACCTACATACTAAATGGGGTAATAATAAGATTTTACTCACCGGTAAATCTATTTCTCGTAGTCCGTAGTGGATGCTGGGAACTCCGTAAGGACCATGGGGAATAGACGGGCTCCGCAGGAGACTGGGCACTCTAAAAGAAAGATTAGGACTATCTGGTGTGCACTGGCTCCTCCCTCTATGCCCCTCCTCCAGACCTCAGTTAGGATACTGTGCCCGGAAGAGCTGACACAATAAGGAAGGATTTTGAATCCCGGGTAAGACTCATACCAGCCACACCAATCACACCGTATAACTCGTGATACTATACCCAGTTAACAGTATGAAATATAACTGAGCCTCTCAACAGATGGCTCAACAATAACCCTTTAGTTAGGCAATAACTATATACAAGTATTGCAGACCATCCGCACTTGGGATGGGCGCCCAGCATCCACTACGGACTACGAGAAATAGATTTACCGGTGAGTAAAATCTTATTTTCTCTGACGTCCTAGTGGATGCTGGGAACTCCGTAAGGACCATGGGGATTATACCAAAGCTCCCAAACGGGCGGGAGAGTGCGGATGACTCTGCAGCACCGAATGAGAGAACTCAAGGTCCTCCTCAGCCAGGGTATCAAATTTGTAGAATTTAGCAAACGTGTTTGCCCCTGACCAAGTTGTAGCTCGGCAAAGTTGTAAAGCCGAGACCCCTCGGGCAGCCGCCCAAGATGAGCCCACTTTCCTCGTGGAATGGGCTGTTACTGATTTAGGATGCGGCAATCCAGCCGCAGAATGCTCCAGCTGAATTGTGCTACAAATTCAGCGAGCAATAGTCTGCTTAGAAGCAGGAGCACCTATTTTGTTGGGTGCCTACAGGATAAAAAACGAGTCAGTTTTCCTGACTCCAGCCGTCCTGGAAATATAAATTTTTAAGGCCCTGACTACGTCCAGTAACTTGGAATCTTCCAAGTCCCTAGTAGCCGCAGGCACTACAATAGGTTGGTTCAAGTGAAAAGCTGATACCACCTTAGGGAGAAACTGGGGACGAGTCCTCAATTCTGCCCTATCCATATGGAAAATCAGATAAGGGCTTTTACATGACAAAGCCGCCAATTCTGACACACGCCTGGCCGAAGCCAAGGCCAATAACATGACCACTTTCCACGTGAGATATTTCAAATCCACAGTTTTAAGTGGCTCAAACCAATGTGATTTTAAGAAACTCAACACCACGTTGAGATACCAAGGTGCCACAGAAGGCACAAAAAAGGGGCTGAATATGTAGCACTCCCTTTACAAATGTCTGAACTCCAGGCAGTGAAGCCAGTTCTTTCTGGAAGAAAATTGACAGAGCCGAAATCTGGACCTTAATGGAACCCAAATTTAGGCCCATAGTCACTCCTGACTGTAGGAAGTGCAGAAAACGACCCAGCTGAAATTCCTCTGTTGGGGCCTTCCTGGCCTCACACCACGCAACATATTTTCGCCAAATACGGTGATAATGGTTTGCGGTTACTTCTTTCCTGGCTTTTATCAGCGTAGGAATGACTTCCTCCGGAATGCCCTTTTGCTTTAGGATTCGGAATTCAACCGCCATGCCGTCCAACGCAGCCGCGGTAAGTCTTGGAACAGACAGGGCCCCTGCTGTAGCAGATCCTGTCTGAGCGGTAGAGGCCATGGGTCCTCTGATATTATTTCTTGAAGTTCTGGGTACCAAGCTCTTCTTGGCCCATCCGGAACCACGAGTATCGTTCTTACTCCTCGTTTTCTTATTATTCTCAGTACCTTTGGTATGAGAGGCAGAGGAGGGAATACATAAACCGACTGGTACACCCACGGTGTCACTAGAGCGTCCACAGCTATTGCCTGAGGGTCCCTTGACCTGGCGCAATATCTAGTTTTTTGTTTAGGCGGGACGCCATTATGTCCACCTGTGGCCTTTCCCAACGGTTTACCAACAGTTGGAAGACTTCTGGATGAAGTCCCCACTCTCCCGGGTGTCGGTCGTGTCTGCTGAGGAAGTCTGCTTCCCAGTTGTCCACTCCCGGAATGAACACTGCTGACAGTGCTAAGACGTGATTTTCCGCCCATCGGAGAATCCTTGTGGCTTCTGCCATCGCCATCCTGCTTCTTGTGCCGCCCTGTCGGTTTACATGGGCGACTGCCGTGATGTTGTCTGATTGGATCAGTACCGGCTGGTTTTGAAGCAGAGGCCTTGCCAGACTTAGGGCATTGTAAATGGCCCTCAGTTCCAGAATATTTATGTGTAGGGACGACTCCTGACTTGATCAAAGTCCTTGGAAATTTCTTCCCTGTGTGACTGCCCCCCAGCCTCGAAGGCTGGCATCCGTGGTTACCAGTACCCAGTCCTGTATGCCGAATCTGCGGCCCTCTTGAAGATGAGCACTCTGCAGCCACCACAGTAGAGATACCCTGGTCCTTGGAGACAGGGTTATCAGCCGATGCATCTGAAGATGCGATTCCGACCACTTGTCCAAGAGGTCCCACTGAAAGGTTCTTGCATGGAACCTGCCGAATGGAATTTTGCTTCGTAAGAAGCTACCATTTTTCCCAGGACTCGTGTGCAGTGATGCACCGATACCTGTTTTGGTTTCAGGAGGTCTCTGACTAGAGATGACAGCTCCTTGGCTTTCTCCTGCGGGAGAAACACTTTTTTCTGTTCTGTGTCCAGAACCATCCCCAGGAACAGCAGGCGTGTGGTAGGAACCAGCTGTGACTTTGGAATGTATAGAATCCATCCGTGCTGTTGTAGCACTTCCCGAGATAGTGCTACTCCGACCAACAACTGCTCCATGGACCTCGCCTTTATAAGGAGATCGTCCAAGTACGGGATAATTAAAAACTCCCATTTTTCGAAGGAGTATCATCATTTCTGCCATTACCTTGGTAAAGACCCTCGGTGCCGTGGACAGTCCAAATGGCAGTGTTTGGAATTGGTAATGGCAATCCTGTACCACAAATCTGAGGTACTCCTGGTGAGGATGGTAAATGGGGACATGTAGGTAAGCATCCTTGATGTCCAGGGATACCATGTAATCCCCCTCCTCCAGGCTTGCAATAACCGCCCTGAGCGATTCCATCTTGAACTTGAATTTTTTTATGTATGTGTTCAAGGACTTCAAATTTAAATGGGTCTCACCGAACCGTCCGGTTTCGGTACCACAAACAGTGTGGAATAGTAACCCCGTCCTTGTTGAAGTAGGGGCACCTTGACTATCACCTGCTGGGAATACAGCTTGTGAATTGCCTCTAGCACAGCCTCCCTGCCTGAGGGAGTTGTCGGCAAGGCAGATTTGGGGAAACGGCAGGGGGGGAGACGCCTCGAATTCCAGCCTGTACCCCTGAGATACTACTTGAAGGATCTAGGGATCCACCTGTGAGCGAGCCCACTGATCGCTGAAATTTTTGAGGCGGCCCCCCACCGTACCTGGCTACGCCTGTGGAGCCCCCGCGTCATGCGGTCGACTCAGAGGAAGCGGGGGAAGAATTTTGATTCTGGGAACTGGCTGACTGGTGCAGCTTTTTCCCTCTCCCCTCGTCTCTGTGCAGAAAGGAAGCGCCTTTGACCCGCTTGCTTTTCTGAAGCCGAAAGGACTGTACCTGATAATACAGTGCTTTCTTAGGCTGTGAGGAAACCTGAGATAAAAAAATTTCTTCCCAGCTGTTGCTGTGGATACGAGGTCCCAGAGACCATCCCCAAACAATTCCTTACCCTTATAAGGCTCTATGTGCCTTTTAAAGTCAGCATCACCTGTCCAGTGTCGGGTCTCTAATACCCTCCTGACAGAATGGACATTGCATTAATTCTGGATGCCAGTCGGCAAAATATCCCTCTGTGCATCCCTCATATATAAGACGACGACTTATGTTCGCAAAATAGTATCCCTGTTTGACAGGGTTACAGACCACGCTGCAGCAGCACTATCTGCAGGTCTCAGTCTAGTACCCGAGTGTGTAAATACAGACTTCAGGATAGCCTCCTGCTTTTTATCAGCAGGTACCTTCAAAGTGGCCGTATCCTAAGACGGCAGTGCCACCTTTTTTGACAAACGTGTGAGCGCCTTATCCACCCTAGGGGATATCTCCCAGCGTAACTTATCCTCTGGCGGGAAAAGGTACGCCATCAGTAACTTTTTAGAAATTACCAGTTTCTTATCGGGGGAACCCACGCTTTTTCACACTTCATTCACTCATTTGATGGGGGAACAAAACACTGCCTGCTTTTTCTCCCCAAACATAAAACCCTTTTTTAGTGGTACTTGGGTTAATGTCAGAAATGTGTAACACATTTTTTATTGCCGGGATCATGTAACGGATGTTCCTAGTGGATTGTGTATATGTCTCAACCTCGTTGACACTGGAGTCAGACTCCGTGTCGACATCTGTGTCTGCCATCTGAGGGAGCGGGCGTTTTTGAGCCCCTGATGGCCTTTGAGACGCCTGGGCAGGCGCGGGCTGAGAAGCCGGCTGTCCCATAGCTGTTACGTCATCCAGCCTTTTATGTAAGGAGTTGACACTGTCGGTTAATACCTTCCACCTATCCATCCACTCTGGTGTCGGCCCACAGGGGGCGACATCCCATTTATCGGCATCTGCTCCGCCTCCACATAAGCCTCCTCATCAAACATGTCGACACAGCCGTACCAACACACCGCACACACACAGGGAATGCTCTGACTGAGGACAGGACCCCACACAGCCCTTTGGGGAGACAGAGAGAGAGTATGCCAGCACACACCAGAGCGCTATATAATGTAGGGATAAACACTATCACTGAGTGAATTTTCCCCAATAGCTGCTTGTATAAACAATATTGCGCCTAAATTTAGTGCCCCCCCTCTCTTTTTAACCCATTGAGCCTGAAAACTACAGGGGAGAGCCTGGGGAGCTGTCTTCCAGCTACACTGTGAAGAGAAAATGGCGCCAGTGTGCCGAGGGAGATGGCTCCGCCCCTTTTTCGCGGACTTTTCTCCCGCTTTTTTATGGATTCTGGCAGGGGTAATTATCACATATATAGCCTCTGGGGCTATATATTGTGATTATTTTGCCAGCCAAGGTGTTTTTATTGCTGCTCAGGGCGCCCCCCCCCAGCGCCCTGCACCCTCAGTGACCGGAGTGTGAAGTGTGTATGAGGAGCAATGGCGCACAGCTGCAGTGCTGTGCGCTACCTTGGTGAAGACTGAAGTCTTCTGCCGCCGATTTTCCGGACCATCTTCATGCTTCTGGCTCTGTAAGGGGGACGGCGGCGCGGCTCCGGGAACGAACACCAAGTACGGGTCCTGCGGTCGATCCCTCTGGAGCTAATGGTGTCCAGTAGCCTAAGAAGCCCAAGCTAGCTGCAAGCAGGTAGGTTCGCTTCTTCTCCCCTTAGTCCCTCGTTGCAGTGAGCCTGTTGCCAGCAGGTCTCACTGTAAAATAAAAAACCTAACATATACTTTCTTTCTAGGAGCTCAGGAGAGCCCCTAGTGTGCATCCAGCTCGGCCGGGCACAGAAATCTAACTGAAGTCTGGAGGAGGGGCATAGAGGGAGGAGCCAGTGCACACCAGATAGTACCTAATCTTTCTTTTAGAGTGCCCAGTCTCCTGCGGAGCCTGTCTATTCCCCATGGTCCTTACGGAGTTCCCAGCATCCACTAGGACGTCAGAGAAATTAGGGATTCTGTACTGGAAAAAGACCTAGGGTTTCACATAGATAACACATTAAGCAGCAGTACCCAAAGTAGGAGTGCAGCAAAGAAGGCTAATAAGATATTAGCATGCATAAAACGTGGAATTGATGCAAGGGACGAGAGTATTATACTCCCATTATATAAATCACTAGTGAGGCCACATCTTGAATACTGTGTGCAATTTTAGGCACCATATTACAAAAAGGATATCCTGGAGCTAGAAAAAGTTCAGAGGCGGGCGACCAAACTAATCAAGGGCATGGAGACTCTGGAATACGAGGAAAGGCTTGCAAAGCTAGGCATGTTTACATTAGAAAAGAGGAGACTAAGAGGGGACATGATCAACATCTACAAATATATAAGGGATCAATACACAGAGCTTTGGAGGGACCTGTTTTACAGAAGATCAGCACAGAGAACACGTGGTCACTCGCTTAGGTTAGAGAAGAGGACTTTCCGCACATTGAGGCGAAAAGGTTTTTTCACAGTAAGGACAATACGTGTTTGGAATTCCCTGCCTGAGAGAGTAGTAATGGCGGACTCCCTCAACACCTTTAAGAATGGGTTAGATAAAATAAGATTTTACTCACCGGTAAATCTATTTCTCGTAGTCCGTAGTGGATGCTGGGAACTCCGAAAGGACCATGGGGAATAGCGGCTCCGCAGGAGACTGGGCACAACTAAAGAAAGCTTTTAGGTCACCTGGTGTGCACTGGCTCCTCCCACTATGACCCTCCTCCAAGCCTCAGTTAGGACACTGTGCCCGGACGAGCTGACATAATAAGGAAGGATTTTGAATCCCGGGTAAGACTCTTACCAGCCACACCAATCACACCGTATAACTCGTGATACCATACCCAGTTTAACAGTATGAAAACAACTGAGCCTCTCAACAGATGGCTCAACAATAACCCTTTAGTTAGGCAATAACTATATACAAGTATTGCAGACAATCCGCACTTGGGACGGGCGCCCAGCATCCACTACGGACTACGAGAAATAGATTTACCGGTGAGTAAAATCTTATTTTCTCTGACGTCCTAGTGGATGCTGGGAACTCCGAAAGGACCATGGGGATTATACCAAAGCTCCCAAACGAGCGGGAGAGTGCGGATGACTCTGCAGCACCGAATGAGAGAACTCAAGGTCCTCCTCAGCCAGGGTATCAAATTTGTAGAATTTTGCAAACGTGTTTGCCCCTGACCAAGTAGCAGCTCGGCAAAGTTGTAAAGCCGAGACCCCTCGGGCAGCCGCCCAAGATGAGCCCACCTTCCTTGTGGAATGGGCTTTTACTGATTTAGGATGCGGCAGTCCAGCCGCAGAATGCGCCAGCTGAATTGTGCTACAAATCCAGCAAGCAATAGTCTGCTTAGAAGCAGGAGCACCCAGCTTGCTGGGTGCATACAGGATAAATAGCGAGTCAGTTTTCCTGACTCTAGCCGTCCTGGAAACAGAAATTTTCAAGGCCCTGACTACGTCCAGTAACTTGGAATCCTCCAAGTCCCTAGTAGCCGCAGGCACCACAATAGGTTGGTTCAAGTGAAAAGCTGATACCACCTTAGGGAGAAACTGGGGACGAGTCCTCAATTCTGCCCTATCCATATGGAAAATCAGATAAGGGCTTTTACATGACAAAGCCGCCAATTCTGACACACGCCTGGCTGAAGCCAAGGCAAATAACATGACCACTTTCCACGTGAGATATTTTAGATCCACGGTTTTAAGTGGCTCAAACCAATGTGATTTTAAGAAACTCAACACCACGTTGAGATCCCAAGGTGCCACTGGAGGCACAAACGTCTGAACTTCAGGTAGTGAAGCTAGTTCTTTCTGGAAGAAAATCGACAGAGCCGAGATCTGTACCTTAATGGAGCCTAATTTCAGGCCCATAGTCACTCCTGCTTGTAGGAAATGCAGAAATCGACCCAGTTGAAATTCCTCTGTTGGGGCCTTTTTGGCCTCACACCAAGCAACATACATCCGCCATATGCGGTGATAATGCTTTGCAGTTACATCTTTCCTGGCTTTAATCAGCGTAGGAATGACTTCCTCCGGAATGCCCTTTTCCTTCAGGATCCGGCGTTCAACCGCCATGCCGTCAAACGCAGCCGCGGTAAGTCTTGGAACAGACAGGGCCCCTGCTGCAGCAGGTCCTGTCTGAGCGGCAGAGGCCATGGGTCCTCTGAGATCATCTCTTGAAGTTCCGGGTACCACGCTCGTCTTGGCCAATCCGGAACCACGAGTATTGTTCTTACTCCTCGTTTTCTTATTATTCTCAGTACCCTTGGTATGAGAGGCAGAGGAGGGAACACAAACTGACTGGTACACCCACGGTGTCACTAGAGCGTCCACAGCTATCGCCTGAGCGTCCCTTGACCTGGCGCAATATCTCTCTAGTTTTTTGTTTAGGCGGGACGCCATCATGTCCACATGTGGCCTTTCCCAACGGTTTACCAACAGTTGGAAGACTTCTGGATGAAGTCCCCACTCTCCCGGGTGTAGGTCGTGTCCGCTGAGGAAGTCTGCTTCCCAGTTGTCCACTCCCGGAATGAACACTGCTGACAGTGCTAAGACGTGATTTTCCGCCCATCGGAGAATCCTTGTGGCTTCTGCCATCACCATCCTGCTTCTTGTGCCGCCCTGTCGGTTTACATGGGCGACTGCCGTGATGTTGTCTGATTGGATCAGTACCGGCTGGTTTTGAAGCAGAGGCCTTGCCAGACTTAGGGCATTGTAAATGGCCCTCAGTTCCAGAATATTTATGTGTAGGGACGACTCCCGACTTGACCAAAGTCCTTGGAAATTTCTTCCCTGTGTGACTGCCCCCCAGCCTCGAAGGCTGGCATCCGTGGTTACCAGGACCCAGTCCTGTATGCCGAATCTGCGGCCCTCTTGAAGATGAGCACTCTGCAGCCACCACAGTAGAGATACCCTGGTCCTTGGAGACAGGGTTATCAGCCGATGCATCTGAAGATGCGATCCCGACCACTTGTCCAAGAGGTCCCACTGAAAGGTTCTTGCATGGAACCTGCCGAATGGAATTTTGCTTCGTAAGAAGCTACCATTTTTCCCAGGACTCGTGTGCAGTGATGCACCGATACCTGTTTTGGTTTCAGGAGGTCTCTGACTAGAGATGACAGCTCCTTGGCTTTCTCCTGCGGGAGAAACACTTTTTTCTGTTCTGTGTCCAGAACCATCCCCAGGAACAGTAGGCGTGTGGTAGGAACCAGCTGTGACTTTGGAATGTATAGAATCCATCCGTGCTGTTGTAGCACTTCCCGAGATAGTGCTACCCCGACCAACAACTGCTCCTTGGACCTCGCCTTTATAAGGAGATCGTCCAAGTACGGGATAATTAAAACTTCCTTTCTCGAAGGAGTATAATCATTTCTGCCATTACCTTGGTAAAGACCCTCGGTGCCGTGGACAGTCCAAACGGCAGTGTTTGGAATTGGTAATGGCAATCCTGTACCACAAATCTGAGGGACTCCTGGTGAGGATGGTAAATGGGGACATGTAGGTAAGCCTCCTTGATGTCCAGGGATACCATGTAATCCCCCTCCTCCAGGCTTGCAATAATCGCCCTGAGCGATTCCATCTTGAACTTGAATTTTTTTATGTATGTGTTCAAGGATTTCAAATATAAAATGGGTCTCACCGAACCGTCCGGTTTCGGTACCACAAACAGTGTGGAATAGTAACCCCGTCCTTGTTGAAGTAGGGGCACCTTGACTATCACCTGCTGGGAATACAGCTTGTGAATTGCCTTTAGCACAGTCTCCCTGCCTGAGGGAGTTGTCGGCAAGGCAGATTTGAGGAAACGGCGGGGGGGAGACGCCTCGAATTCCAGCTTGTACCCCTGAAATACTACTTGAAGGATCTAGGGATCCACCTGTGAGCGAACCCACTGATCGCTGAAATTTTTGAGGCGGCCCCCCACCGTACCTGGCTACGCCTGTGGAGCCCCCGCGTCATGCGGTGGACTCAGAGGAAGCGGGGGAAGAATTTTGATTCTGGGAACTGGCTGACTGGTGCAGCTTTTTCCCTCTTCCCTCGTTTTACACGCTTGCATTTCTGAAGCCGAAAGGACTGTACCTGATAATACAGTGCTTTCTGAGGCTGTGAGGAAACCTGAGGTAAAAAATTTTCTTCCCAGCTGTTGCTGTGGATAAGAGGTCCCAGAGACCATCCCCAAACAATTCCTCACCCTTATAAGGCTCTATGTGCCTTTTAAAGTCAGCATCACCTGTCCAGTGTCGGGTCTCTAATAACCTCCTGACCGAATGGACATTGCATTAATTCTGGATGCCAGCCGGCAAAATATCCCTATGTGCATCCCTCATATATAAGACGACGTCTTATGTTCGCAAACTAGTATCCCTGTTTGACAGGGTTACAGACCACGCTGCAGCAGCACTATCTGCAGGTCTCAGTCTAGTACCTGAGTGTGTAAATACAGACTTCAGGATAGCCTCCTGCTTTTTATCAGCAGGTACCTTCAAGTGGCCGTATCCTAAGACGGCAGTGCCACCTTTTTTGACAAACGTGTGAGCGCCTTATCCACCCTAGGGGATATCTCCCAGCGTAACTTATCCTCTGGCGGGAAAGGGTACGCCATCAGTAACTTTTTAGAAATTACCAGTTTCTTATCGGGGGAACCCACGCTTTTTCACACTTCATTCACTCATTTGATGGGCGAACAAAACACTGCCTGCTTTTTCTCCCCAAACATAAAACCCTTTTTTAGTGGTACTTGGGTTAATGTCAGAAATGCTTAACACATTTTTTATTTGCCGGGATCATGTAACGGATGTTCCTAGTGGATTGTGTATATGTCTCAACCTCGTCGACACTGGAGTCAGACTCTGTGTCGACATCTGTGTCTGCCATCTGAGGGAGCGGGCGTTTTGAGCCCCTGATGGCCTTTGAGACGCCTGGGCAGGCGTGGGCTGAGAAGCCGGCTGTCCCACAGCTGTTACGTCATCCAGCCTTTTATGTAAGGAGTTGACACTGTCGGTTTATACCTTCCACCTATCCATCCACTCTGGTGTCGGCCCCACAGGGGGCGACATCACATTTATCGGCATCTGCTCTGCCATCACATAAGCCTCCTCATCAAACGTGTCGACACAGCCGTACCGACACACCGCACACACACAGGGAATGCTCTGACTGAGGACAGGACCCCACACAGCCCTTTGGGGAGACAGAGAGAGAGTATGCCAGCACACACCAGAGCGCTATATAATTTAGGGATTAACACTATATTGAGTGAATTTTTCCCAATAGCTGCTTGTATATACAATATTGCGCCTAAATTTAGTGCCCCCCCCTCTCTTTTTAACCCTTTGAGCCTGAAAACTACAGGGGAGAGCCTGGGGAGCTGTCTTCCAGTTGCACTGTGAAGAGAAAATGGCGCCAGTGTGCTGAGAGAGATAGCTCCGCCCCTTTTTCGCGGACTTTTCTCCCGCATTTTTATGGATTCTGGCAGGGGTATTTATCACATATATAGCCTCTGGGGCTATATATTGTGATATATATGCCAGCCAAGGTGTTTTTATTGCTGCTCAGGGCGCCCCCCCCCCAGCGCCCTGCACCCTCAGTGACCGGAGTGTGAAGTGTGCATGAGGAGCAATGGCGCACAGCTGCAGTGCTGTGCGCTACCTTGGTGAAGACTGATGTCTTCTGCCGCCGATTTTCCGGACCTCTTCTTGCTTCTGGCTCTGTAAGGGGGACGGCGGCGCGGCTCCGGGACCGAACACCAAGGCCAGTTCCATGCGGTCGATCCCTCTGGAGCTAATGGTGTCCAGTAGCCTAAGAAGCCCAAGCTAGCTGCAAGCAGGTAGGTTCGCTTCTTCTCCCCTTAGTCCCTCGCTGCAGTGAGCCTGTTGCCAGCAGGTCTCACTGTAAAATAAAAAAACCTAATTATATACTTTCTTTCTAGAAGCTCAGGAGAGCCCCTAGTGTGCATCCAACCTCGGCCGGGCACAAAATCTAACTGAGGCTTGGAGGAGGGTCATAGTGGGAGGAGCCAGTGCACACCAGGTGACCTAAAAGCTTTCTTTAGTTGTGCCCAGTCTCCTGCGGAGCCGCTATTCCCCATGGTCCTTTCGGAGTTCCCAGCATCCACTAGGACGTCAGAAATTCCTATTGGATAAAAATATTCAGGGTTATGGTGCGTAGGCACGCATTATAGTTACTATAACTAGTCCTAACATTCAATTAACTAGTTCTATAATAAGACTGCATAGGAGACCACAAATAGGTTGAACTCGATGGACAATTGTCTTTTTTCAACCTTAGTTAAGATGTTACTATGTAATAGGTTGGTTGGTATGAAAAGCCGACACAAGCTTTGGAAGGAACTGCTGACGTGTCCAGAGCTCAGCCCTATCTTCATGGAAGATCAAGTAGGGACTTTTGCAAGACAACGCCCCGAACTCCGGCACATGTCTAGCAGAAGCTAAGGTCAAGAAAGTGACAGTCTTCCACGTGAGAAACTTGACCTCAACCTCCAGTAGAGGCTCAATACAATCCGATTGGACGAACTGCAACACCACGTTAAGATCCCAGGGCGCCGTAGGCGGCACAAAGGGAGGCTGGATGTGCAGAACCCCTTTCAAAAAAGTCAAACTCAGAGAGGGCAGCCAATTGCTTCTGGAAGAAAATGGATAAGGCAGAAATCTGGACCTTTACGGATCCCAACCTGAGGCCCATATACACACCTGCTTGCAGGAAGAGGAGAAAACGTCCCAGTTGAAACTCCACCGTAGGAAACTTCTTGGATTCACACCAAGATACATACTTTTTCCAAATGCGATGGTAAGGTTTAGACGTTACTCCTTTCCTAGCCTGCATCAGGGTAGGAATGACTTTGCTCGGAATGCCTTTCCGAGCTAATATCTGGCGTTCAACCTCCATGCCATCAAACGTAGCCGCGGTAAGTATTGATAAGCGAACGGACCCTGTTGTAAGAGGTCCTCCTGAAGAGGAAGAGGCCACGGATCTTCCAGCAGTAGATCCGCATACCAAGCCCTTCTTGGCCAGGCCGGAGCAATGAGGATTGCCTGAACTCTGGTTCTCCTTATGAGCTTTAGAATCTTTGGGATGAGTGGAAGTGGAGGAAACACGTATAATGACTGGAACATCCACGGAGACACCAGAGCGTCCACCACCACTGCTTGCGGGTCTCTCAACCTGGAACAATACCTCCGAAGCTTCTTGTTCAGGCGGGAGGCCACCATGCCTATTTGCTGAACCCTCCAAAGATTTGTCACCTCCGTGAACACCTCTGGATGGAGTCCCCACTCTCCTGGATGGAGATCGTGTCTGCTGAGGAAGTCCGCTTCACCAGTTGTCCACTCCCGGAATGAAGATTGCTGACAGCGCCAACGCGTGTTTTTCTGCCCAGAGGATGACTCTCGTTACCTCTGACATTGCAGCTCTGCTCTTCGTTCCGCCTTGTCGATTGATGTAGGCCACCGTCATTAAATTGACCGACTGCACTTGAATGGCTCGATCCCGCAGAAGATGAGCCGCTTGGAGAAGACCATTGTAGACGGCTCCGAGTTCCAGAATGTTTATTGGAAGACTGGATTCCAGGCTTGACCACCTTCCTTGGAAGGTTTCCCCTCGAGTGACTGCGTCCCAACCCCGGAGACTTGCATCCGTGGTTAGAAGGATCCAGTCCTGAATCCTGAACCTGCGGCCCTCCAGAAGGTGAGGCATTTGCAGCCACCAGAGGAGTGAAATCCTTTTTTTTGGTGACAAACATATCCTCTGGTGCATGTGTGAGATCCCGACCATTTGTCTAGAAGATCCAGTTGGAAGGACAGAGCATGAAATCTTCCATACTGTAGCGCCTCGTACGAGGCGACCATCTTCCCCAGAAGGCGAATGCACTGATGAACCGATACCCGGGCTGGCTTCAGGACATCCCGGACCATTGTTTGAATCACCAACGCTTTCTCCTCCGTTAGAAACACCCTCTGCACTTCCGTGTCGAGGATCATCCCCAGAAAAGACAATCTCCTTGTTGGTTCCAAATGTGACTTTGGAAGATTCAGGACCCAACCGTGTCTCCTGAGCAGGTGAGTCATGAGAGCAATGGACTGCAACAACGTCTCCCTGGACGATGCTTTAATCAGCAGATCGTCCAGATACGGAACTATGTTCACCCCCTGCCTGCAGAGGAGAACCATCACATCTGCCATCACCTTGGTGAACACCCTCGGTGCCTTGGAGAGGCCGAATGGCAGTGCCTGAAATTGATAGCGACTGTCTAACAGTGCAAATCTGAGATAAGCCTGGTGCTGCGGCCAAATCGAATGTGGAGGTACGCATCCTTGATATCCAGGGATACCAGAAACTCTCCCTCCTCCAGACCGGAGATCACCGCTCTGAGAGACTCCAGTTTGAATTTGAACACCCTCAGATAAGGGTTCAACGATTTCAAGTTCAAAATTGGTCTGACCGAACCATCCGGTTTTGGTACCACGAAAAGGTTTGAATAATACCCCTTGTTTTGCATATGAGGTGGTACTGGGATAATGACCTGTGACTTTTCCAATTTTTGGATGGCTTCCTGTAGGATAGCCCTGTCTGTCAGCAAAGCTGGCAAGCCTGATTTGAAGAATCAGTGAGGCGGGAGTTCTTGAAACTCCAGTCTGTACCCCTGGGACATAATATCCTGTACCCAGGGATCCAGGCCAGACGACAGCCAGACGTGGCTGAAACGTCTGAGCCTCGCACCCACCAGCCCTTCCTCCAGGCTGAGCAGATCACCATCATGCTGGAGTTTTGAGGAATCAGAAGCAGGTTTATGGTCCAGGGAGCATGCGAGTGCAGGCTTTTTGGATTTTGCACAACTACCTCTAAAGAAGGTGGTAGGAGTAGGCTTGGACTTTTTTGTCTTAGTGGACTGAAAGAACTGCGATGCTGCTGAAGAAAATGGTTTCCTCGTAGAAGGCATAGCTGAGGGAAGAAAAGGTGACTTACCCGCAGTTGCCGTGGAAATCCACGCATCCAATGCTTCCCCAAATAGAGCCTGACCTGTGTAGGGTAGGTTCTCCACACTTCTCCTGGATTCCGTGTCTGCAGACCATTGGCGTAGCCAGAGTCCCCTACGAGCTGAGACCGACATGGAAGATATCCATGCAGTCAGCGTACCCAGATCCTTCATGGATTCCACCATGAACCCTGCAGAATCCTGTATGTTACGTAAAAACAATTCAATGTCACTTCTATCCATTGTATCCAAATCCTCTAGTAATGTGCCTGACCACTTTACTATGGCTTTAGAAATCCATGCACAGGCAATAGTGAGCCTTAACGCCACTCCTAAAGCAGTGTATGGTATATGGATTTGAGCGTAGTGTCAGTCTTACGATCAGCCGGTTCTTCTAACGCGGTAGACCCAGGGACCGGTAAAACCACCTTTTTTGACAGTCTGGAAACAGATGTGTCAACTATGGGTGGGTTTTCCCATTTTTTTCTATCCTATTCAGGGAAGGGAAAAGCAACCAGAACCCTTTTTGGGATCTGGAATTTTTTCTCTGTGTTCTCCCAGGATTTTTCAAACAGAGCGTTTAATTCTTTAGACGCAGGGAAGGTTAGCGAGGCTTTCTTATGGCCAGTGAAGCCTCCTCAACCTGCTCAGGTGGCATGTCAGTAATGTTTAACACATCTCGGCCTCAATCATGAGCTGCACCCCCCCTTTGCAAGGGATGCCGTCCCCCTCAGTCCGTCCCCATCACTGTTTGCTGTATCAGAGTCGGTATCAGTGTCATCTTGCATAATCTGGGCAAGTGCACGTTTCTGTGGGAAGATGCTAAGGGATTTTGATGGAACAGAACATGCCCAAACTGCCATAGATTTCTTTAACACCTTAGTTTCAGTCTCAGTATGAGCTACCCTAGTAGAGATCTGAGTTCTCATCCCCTTAATAGAGGTCAACCACTCGGGCTCAGTAATAGGGATTTGAGACAAAACATTACATTCCTGTGTACATGGAATGGATTCCTCCTGAGAGGAATTGTCCTCTGCAGCATAAGACACAGAGTCCCTGGACATGGCAATGTGAGAATACAGACACCCACACAGGAAAATGCCAGACACCGTTTCCCCCCAAGTATGCCAGACAGGAACACACAGTTTGGAGCCAGCACACACACAGCGCTTCCTTAGGCAGATGCAATAAACTACCTAGCGCTGACTGAGTACCTTAACAGACTACACAGTAAATTTACAGTCTGCCCTCCCGTCCCCCTTCTACAACCCCCTGGTACCGCACAGGATAGCTGGAGTTGCTAGGAGTGACAGCTCTCCCTGTCAGCGTCTCTCTGCAGGCAGGAAAATGGCGCAGAACGCTGCTGGGTCCGCTCTGAGAAGCTTCGCCATCTAAATAAGGTGCTGCTTCCCGCACTTTGTTTTTTTATACTGGCCTGAGGTATGTTGCTGACAGTGTTACAGAGGTCCCTGACAGCCTTGGAGCCAGTGTAGGGCTATAGGCGCTGGATCAGGGCGCCCCTCACAGCGCCGCACAATGTACCGCTGATCCTCCGGAGCGCAGTTAGTACTGCGCTCCCACCCTGTTGACGCCATCTTCACACCGGTTTCCTGCTTGTCAGGGGGGCCGGTGACTCACTCGCCACTGGAATCTTCTGGCTCTGTTAGAGGGTGGCGGTCGCCTGGGGCGGCTAACGATCATCACCCTCAGGAGCTAATGTCTTGTCAGCGGAGATAATGGCTCGAACCCCGCAGGGCGGACACTACTCCCCCCCTAAGTCCCACGAAGCAGGGAGGCTGTTGCCAGGATCCTCCCTGTGCCTAAAAATAAGAAAACCAGAGAAACTCCTATGGAGCTCCCCTAGCTGTGGGCACATTTTCTAAACGGAGTCTGTTAGGAGGGGCATAGAGGGAGGAGCCAGACCCACACACTCAAACTCTAAAAGTGCCAATGGCTCCTAGTGGACCCATCTATTCCCCATGGTACTAATATGGACCCCAGAATCCTCTAGGACGCAAGAGAAATGTGATTGAACAGGTACAGCAGGTCCCACAGGGGGTGCTAGTCTCGTTACTAGCATAGTCATAAAATTAGAAAAAGCAGCCCAAGGTGGGTCTTGGTGTGCCACCGATACTGCAGGCTGACCGAAGGGTACAGAAGTCCTAATACCTGGACCCTCAGCTGGAAAATTTTCCTCATATAAATCAGCGGCGTCAGCACTGCATGACGCAGGATCAGCCACGGATCTCCCACCCTGTGACGCAGACATTATTGGCAAATGTAGCTCTGTGGCGTAACAATACAATATAGCCAGAGACGGTGCCTGACAAAAGTGTGATTGATTGCAATGCAGATCACAAAAAGAGGATTTAAGTGGTATAAGGTGACTGAAATACAGAGAAAAATACCAAACAGTATATCCTGTGAAACACTATATATTATATATATATATCTCTCGTGTGTGTGTGTGTGTGTGTGTGTGTGTGTGTGTGTGTGTGTGTGTGTGTGTGTGTGTGTGTGTGTGTGTAAAAAACAATAGATGCGGGGGCGCACAGGTAATGCTAAATAGGCACACTTAGTGCACGTGATAAGTGATTTATATATTATATATAAATTTACAAGTGAGTAAATACTTACATTTTTTGTTTAAAATTGACACTCCTCCATGTAATGAGTGGCAGCAACCTTAAGCAATGTGATATGTGCTTGGAAACACATATAATACCGTGAAATTAAAAAAGTGTAGAAAAGGGCGCCTTCTAGCGTCTAAAATATATAGTGTGAACCCAGTGTTGGTAAAAGAACACTACTTATATGATACAGTCTTTCTTCGGATAATATATATATACATACACACACACATATCTACACAGGTTGAGTATCCCTTATCCAAAATGCTTGGGACCAGAGGTATTTTGGATATCGGATTTTTCCGTATTTTGGAATAATTGCATACCATAATGAGATAACATGGTGATGGGACCTAAGTCATAGAAACATAGAATTTGACGGCAGATAAGAACCACTTGGCCCATCTAGTCTGCCCCTTTTTTATTTCATCCTTTAGGCAATCTCAAACCTTTTTTAACCTTAATTCTTTGTAAGGATATTCATATGCCTGTCCCAAGCATGTTTAAATTGCCCTACAGTCTTAGACTCTACCACCTCTGATGGGAGGCTATTCCACCTATCCACTACCCTTTCTGTGAAGTAATTTTTCCTTAAATTTCCCCTGAACCTCCCCCCCCCTCCAGTCTCAATGTATGCCCTCGAGTTCTAATACTACTTTTCCTTTGAAGAATGTTTCCCTCCTGAACTTTGTTAAGACCCTTGATATATTTGAAAGTTTCTATCATGTCCCCCCTTTCCCTTCTCTCCTCCAAACTATACATGTTAAGATCTTTTAGCCTTTCCGGGTAAGTTTTGTGATGTAGGCCATGCACCATTTTAGTTGCCCTTCTTTGTACACTCTCTAATGTATTTATATCCTTCTGGAGATAGGGTCTCCAGAACTGGACACAGTATTCCAGATGGGGCCGTACCAATGACCTATACAGTGGCATTATCACTTCTTTTTTCCTGCTACTGATTCCTCTCCCTATGCAACCAAGCATCTGACTTGCCTTTCTCATTGCTTTGTTGCATTGCTTTCCTGCCTTCAAGTCACTTGAAATAGTGACTCCTAAATCTCTTTCCTCCTCAGTAGTTTCCATTATAGTACCCTTGATACTATACTTAGCCTTTGGGTTTTTGAGACCCAAGTGCATGATTTTGCATTTTTTAGCATTAAACTGTAGTTGCCACGTTCTTGACCATTTCTCAAGCCTACCTAGGTCATTAATCATTTGTTTGACCCCTCCCGGTGTGTCTACCCTGTTGCATATCTCTGTATCATCTGCAAAAAGTCAAAGCACAGAATGCATTTATGTTTCATATACAACTTATACACACAGCCTGATGGTAATTTTAGCCAATATTTTTAATAACTTTGTGCATTAAACAAAGTGTGTGTACATTCACACAATTCATTTATGTTTCATATACACCTTATACACCCAGCCTGAAGGTCATTTAATACAATGCTTTTAATAACTTTGTGTATTAAACAAAGTACGTGTACATTGAGCCATCAGAAAACAAAGGTTTCACTATCACAGTCTGACAAAAAATTCCGTATTTCGGAATATTTGGATATGGGATACTCAACCTGTGTATGTATGTATGTATGTATGTATGTATGTATGTATGTATGTATGTATGTATATATATATATATGTATATGTGCCCTGCCGTACTTATCCCCCTTCAGGATACAGAATATAGGGATAGCAATATAGGAACCACACAGCAGCTATAGGGACACATGTACAATGCAGAAATTATTACAAAACAATAAAACTGCACTGGACTAGCAAAACTAAGTAAAGCTATGTATGTATACAGATATAACAATGCACAGTAAATACTGGCTGTATATCACAGAATACTTGTACTAAATATTCCTGTGGTTATGCACTTGTTCTTAACTAACACTGTCTAAACGACATGTAGAATACTTAAGTGTCCTGTAAATGCACAGCGCTGATGAGGCAGGCGGCTTTAAAGAGGAGACTGTGCCCAGCAGTCCCAGAATCAGCGCAGCTCTGTGTAATGGCGCCCAAACGCTGACAGGGGGTGAGGGAGAGAGAGAGAGAGAGAGATGCAGCTCCAGGGCGGGAACATCTGCTGTAGATGGCGCCTGGGGCTGGGGGGAGTGGCTACAGGTCAGCACCTTATCCCCTCTGGTGGATTTCACCACTGGATACTATGGAGCCTATACTAAACGGATTTTAGTAAATCCGACCTGTGCTCCTTGCCCTGGTGGATATAGTGGGGTCCCTGCACGGCAACAGTGTCCACGCCAGCGGCGCGGTCTACCTCCTGTTGGTGCCTCGGATCAAGATCCAACTCTACACATCAATGTTATTCCCTGTGGAATACCACTGCTGCAGAAAGACCCATTCGGTTTCGGAACTAGAAACAGGGTCGAGTAGTATCCTCCGCCTCTCTGGGTCAGGGGGACGGGCACTACCACTCCTGTATCCAGGAGGGAATGCACAAACAGGTGTAGAGCTTGCGCCTTCAACGGATCCAAAGGGATAACAGTCGGTCAAAACTGGCGAGGGGGACGTCACTTGAAAGACTGCATACCCGTGAGAGACGACTTTTCGCACCCATGCATCTGAAGTGGTCTTTAACCAGACCTGGGTGAATTGCAGAAGTCGGCCTCCCACCCTGGGATCCCCCAGGGGGAGGCCCGCCCCGTCATGCAGCAGGCTTGTCATGTTTGGAAGCAGGCTGACAGGCAGTCCAGGATTGTTTTGCTTTGGGCTTAGGAGCAGTAGCTTGTCTCTGGTATGCCTGACCTTTTGCTTTCCCTTGAGGTCGAAAGGAACGAAAAGTGGTACTCTTTGCCTTCTGTGTAGAAGGATTAGTATTTGGGAGAAACGCAGTATTAGCAGCCGCTAAGTCAGTTACAATCTTATTTAGATCCTCCCCAAACAAGATGTCTCCCTTAAAAGGGAGTACCTCCAAGGTGTTTTTGGAGTCCAGGTCCACCTTCCATGACCTCAACTACAGAATTCGGCGAGCCAGGATGGACGTAATCGACGCCTTGGCCGCCATTACATCTGCTTCAGAGGATGCCTCCTGAATGTAATGGGAGGCAGTGGCAATATGAGACAGATATTGTCTGGCAGTGTCAAATATAGCCTGAGGAAGCTCTTCCTCTAGTGCATGAACCCATGCTTTAAATCCTTTTGCGGCCCAGGAGGCTGCTATAGTGGGTCTATGTACAGCACCTGTAAGGGAGTTAATAGACTTCAGGCATCCTTCGACACGCTTATCTGTCGGTTCCTTCAGTGAGGTGAAAGTGGTGACAGGCAGAGTAGATGATACAAAACAGGTGACATGGGAATCCACCGGCGGCAGATTTTACCACTTGTTACACAACTCAGCGAGAGAGGATAACGAGCTAGCATCTTTTTTAGACAGGGACAATTTCTTTCCTGGAGAAGACCAGGGTTCCTGACGTATGTTTAACAAATGTTCAGAATGTTGTAAGACTACTTTAGTACTTCTGACGTTCAAATTTATCAGGCTTCTTAGATGCAGTAGTGGTATCTACATCATCATCGATTTGTAGAATCAGCTTAATAGCCTCCACCAAGTCAGGGACATAAACTTACGTTGTAGTTTCCTCATCAGAAGTATCATCTGAGATATTAGTGGATTGTGAGGAAGCGGCGGCCCGCTTAGATGACCCCTTGACCACAGAGGGACGTGGGGTAGGTTTTTGTCTAACCAAAGATTGATTCAGTTGTTGTATCTGGGTAAATAGAGTATCCGCCCAGGGCGGATTAACCATAGGGACAATATGTGGCTGCAATGGCACAGGAGGCACCATAGGGGGCGTAAGGCGTGTCACAAGCTTATTAAGAATATTGGAGAACGCCGCCCAAGGTGGCTCCTGATTGGCTACAGGAGCAGCGCGCTGACTGGGAGATGTATGGCACAACACCAGCGTCTAAACCTGGTACTATGGGACTGCGTACACAATACAGGCGGATAAATACAGTATGATTTGACCGAGTACACAGTAGAATACACTTAACGGTAAATACTGTGCAGCACTATACATGAGAAGCTGACGGACCTAGTACAGAATACAGTGATAGATATAGCTGGGATACACTGAAAGTGAAAATCTCACAGCAGTTACAGGCACACACAGTCACAGTGACAATGCAGATAATTATTTTAGTCCGACAACAAAACTGCACTGGACTAGATATGTGTGTGTATATTATATATATATATATATATATATATATATATATATATATATATATATATATATATAATAAGATTTTACTTACCGGTAAATCTATTTCTCGTAGTCCGTAGTGGATGCTGGGGACTCCGTAAGGACCATGGGGAATAGACGGGCTCCGCAGGAGACAGGGCACTTTAAGAAAGAATTTGGATACTGGTGTGCTCTGGCTCCTCCCTCTATGTCCCTCCTCCAGACCTCAGTTAGAGAAACTGTGCCCGGAAGAGCTGACAGTACAAGGAAAGGATTTTGGAATCCAGGGCAAGACTCATACCAGTCACACCAATCACACCGTATAACTTGTGATAAACTTACCCAGTTAACAGTATGAACAACAACGGAGCATCAGATCAACCCTGATGCAACCAAACACAACCCTTATTTAAGCAATAACTATATACAAGTATTGCAGAAGAAGTCCGCACTTGGGACGGGCGCCCAGCATCCACTACGGACTACGAGAAATCAGGATTTTGGTACTTACCGATAAACCCCTTTCTCCGATTCCACAGGGGCCACTGGAGCGCAGTTACAATGGGGAAATAGTAGGCAGTAATTGGGAGCTGGCACTTTAAAAATTCCAACACTGTGGCTAGCTCCTCCCCTACTATCTCCCCTCCAAGCCAGTCTACGTAAAACTGTGCCCGAGGAGAGCTGTAACAAACAAACTTGAAGGTAGAGGAGGTTAACTCCGCCATGTAAACCAGGATAACACAAAAATAAACCTGGAACTTAACTTAACCAAAAGGTTAAACTGAACCAAACAAACAGTCACATAGTGATCTGCAAACCCGGTAAGCCAAAAACAAAATAGGAGGAAACAGCGCTGGGTGGGCGTCCAGTGGCCCCTGTGGAATCGGAGAAAGGGATTTATCGGTAAGTACCAAAACCCTGATTTCTCCTTCATCCACTAGGGGCCACTGGAGCGCAGTTACAATGGGGACGTCCCAGAGCTCCCAAAACGGGTGGGAGAGGGCTGAGAGTCCTGTAAAACCGCTCGGCCAAACTGCGATGCAGAGGCCGCAAACGTGTCAAACTTGTAGAATTTGACAAACGTATGTCGGCCCGACCAAGTAGCCGCCCGACATAAAGTAGTGATGGAGACCCCCCGGGCAGCCGCCCACGAAGGTCCCACAGAGCGCGTAGAGTGCGCCGAAATTGAAGATGGAGGTTCCCGAGAAGCTGCCAAATAAGCTTGTCTGATGGTCAGTCGAATCCATCGAGACAAAGTCTGCTTAGAAGCCGGCCAACCACGGCGAGCAGCATCGTAGAGAACAAATAAGGAATCTGACTTTCGAATAGCTGAAGTCCTATCCACATAGATCCTGAGCGCCCTGACAACGTCCAATGATCTCGAATCCGGAGAGTCCCCCGAGAGGGCCGGGACCACAAGCGGCTGATTGATGTGAAAATCAGACACCACCTTAGGTAGAAAAGACATACGAGTACGAAGCTCAGCCCTATCCGTATGAAACACCAGGTAAGGAGACCTACAAGAGAGAGCCCCAAGTTCCGACACTCGTCTAGCTGAAGCCAGTGCCAGGAGAAGAACCACCTTCCAAGTGAGATATTTGATCTCCACTGATTCCAGGGGCTCAAACAATGAGGACTGCAGAAAGGAGAGGACCAGATTGAGGTCCCACGGTGCTGTCGGAGGGCGGAAGGGAGGCTGTATTCGAAGAACTCCCTGAAAGAACGTCTGAACTTCCGGCAGCAGGGCTAACTTTTCTGGAAGAAAACCGAAAGAGCAGAGACCTGCACTTTTAGCGAACCCAGTCGTAAGCCTGCTGAAAAACCTGCCTGCAAAAATCGGAGAAGGCGGGCTAAGCAAAACACAGAAGGAGAAAATTCTCGATGTTCACACCAGGCTACATAAGCCTTCCAAATGCGGTAGTAGTGAGAAGATGTGACTGACTTTCTAGCCCGAAGCATAGTAGGTATAACCGTACGAGGAATCCCCTTCCTTTTCAAGATGGCTTTCTCAGCAGCCACGCCGTCAAACGTAGCCTGCGTAAGTCTGGATAAAGAAAAGGACCCTGTTGTAAAAGATCGTCTCGTAGTGGCAGGGGCCAAGGCTCGGCTACTGACAACAGGTGCAGGGTGGAGTACCAAACCCTGCGTGGCCAATCCGGAGCCACCAGGAGGACCAGAGCGTCTTCTCTCTTGATGCGCTGCAGAACCCGCGGCAACAGTGGGAAAGGAGGAAAGAGGTAAACGAACTGGAAATTCCAAGGAGCCGTGAGAGCATCCACACCCGCCGCGGCCGGATCCCTCGTCCGAGAGTAATAAAGAGGCAACTGATGGTTCAGGCGGGACGCCATGAGGTCGATCTGTGGTTTTCCCCACCGGCGGACCAGTTGCCAAAACACCTGGGGATGTAGTGACCATTCTCCCGGGTGCATGTCCTGCCGGCTGAGATAGTCGGCTTCCCAATTGTCCACTCCCGGAATGAATATCGCCGAGAAGGACAGAGCATACCTTCTGCCCAGAGGAGGATGTTGGTGACCTCCCTCATCGCTGCTCGGCTGCGAGTGCCGCCCTGACGGTTGATGTACGCCACCGTCGTGGCGTTGTCGGACTGAACTCTGACTGCTCGACCGCGGAGTAGGTGATGCGCCTGAAGCAGAGCATTGTACACCGCCCTTAGTTCGAGAATGTTTATGGGGAGAGCGGATTCGTGTATTGACCAGCGCCCCTGAAACCGATGTTCCAGGGTCACTGCCCCCCAGCCTCGCAGACTGGCGTCCGTGGTGAGGAGAGTCCAATCCCATACCCCGAACCGCCTTCCTTCCAACAGATGCGTCGACTGGAGCCACCAGAGAAGCGACGACCGGGCCTTTGGAGATAGCGTCACCCTTTGATGAAGGAACAGATGAGATCCTGACCACTGATGTAGAAACACAGTTGAAACGGTCGAGAGTGGAAGCGACCGTACGGAAGAGCTTCGAATGCTGCTACCATTTTTCCCAGAAGGCGAATGCACAGATACACTGACACCCGACGGTGTCGAAGAACCGACCTTACCAGTGTCTGCAAAGACAGGATCTTGTCCTGAGGAAGGAAAACCTTCTGACGGACCGTGTCGAGAATCATCCCCAGAAACAACAGCCGTTGCGAGGGGCACAATTGAGACTTCGGGAAATTCAGGATCCACCCGTGTCGAAGCAGAAGGTCCTGCGTCAGCCGGATATTCCGAAGCAACAGTTCTGTCGAGCTTCCTTTTATTAGCAAATCGTCCAGATAGGGAACAATCGTCACACCCTGCTTCCGAAGCAGGGCCATCATGACCGCCATGACCTTTGTGAACACTCTGGGAGCCGAAGAGAGACCGAAAGGAAGGGCCTGGAACTGGAAATGAGTGTCCTGTATTGCAAACCGGAGAAAAGCCTGGTGAGAAGGCCAAATGGGAACATGTAAGTATGCATCCTTGATATCTAAGGATGCCAGAAACTCGTTTCTTTCCAACCCCGCAATAACAGACTGGAGGGACTCCATCTTGAACTTGAATACTCTCAAATGTGGATTGAGATCCTTCAAGTTCAGGATTGGCCTGACCGAGCCGTCCGGCTTCGGTACGAGAAACAGGCTTGAGTAATAGCCCCGTTTCCGATGATGAGAGGGTACAGGGATCACCACCCTTGCGGATAGAAGCTTCTGGACCGCTGCCTGCAAGGCACTTCTTCGGTTGTTGGAAACTGGCAAACCCGCAGTAAAAAAACGCTGGGGCGGTTGTTCCTGAAAATCGAGCTTGTAACCGCAAGTGATTAGATCCCGGACCCAAGCGTCTGGACAGGACTGTACCCAGATCTCCTTGAATTCCCACAGACGAGCTCCCACCCTGTGATCTCCCAGGTGGGAGGGGAGCCCGTCATGCGGTGGTAGTGGTAGAGGACTTACCCTCTGAGTGGGCTGAGGCTGCGGAACCTCTACCCCTGCCGCTGCCTCTACCTCTATGGCCACGGAAGGTAGAAGTTCCTCCCCTGGCCTGGCCTCGAAACCTGGAAGGGGCACGAAAGGATCGAAAGGAGGGACCCCTATATGGCCTGCGAGTGGCTGGAGCAGCCGAGGGAAGATAAGTCGACTTACCACCGGTGGCCTGAGAGATCCAGGCTTCCAGATCCTTACCAAATAGAACCTCACCCGTAAAGGGCAACGCCTCTGCTGCCCTTTTGGATTCCGTATCCGCTTGCCACTGCCGGAGCCAGAGAGCTCTGCGGGCCGCAATTGCTAAAGCGGAAATCCTAGCTCCGAGTATACATATGTCCTTGGACGCTTCGCAGAGATAAAGGGCTGATTCACGGATGTGTTCCGCCCACTGTATCAACTGATCCGCCGGCAATTCGTCACGAATTCCAGCGGACAATTGCTCCGCCCAAGCTTCGATCGCCTTGTTGACCCAACAACCTACCTGCGCCGGGCGATGCAATACCCCCGCCGCCGAGTAAATAGTCTTCAAGGTGGATTCCAACTTCCGATCCGACGCCTCCTTAAGCGAAGTTGCCGCCGGAACCGGTAGGACCGTCTTTTTGGACAGATGAGACACCGAAGGATCCACAATCGGAGAGGTCTCATAACATTTCCTGCTATCTGCGGGAAAAGGATAGGAAGACAACAGTTTTCCTGATACCTGAAATTTTGCGTCTGGATGCTTCCAGGCTGCCGTGATGAGCGCATCCAGCTCCTCCGAAACTGGAAAAGTCACCGGCAGGCATTGGTTGGTGCCAAACCTTGAAGGGCGTAAGGCATCCTGCTCTGTGTCCTCCACCAGTAATACTGAACGAATAGCAGTAATAAGAGCCTCTATACCCTGAGCTACTGGTTCAGTATATCAACATCCTGTACATCATGTACATCTAACCCCGCCTCATCTAATTGAGGCATATCATCGTCCAAGTCCTGTAACACAGAGGCTAGCAATCTCTTTTTAGAAGCCTGTTGAGAGGGACTAAAGGACGGGGCTTGGGAAGGGATTACAGCCCTAGAGAGCCCTTCTACTGACTTTGCCAAAGAGACCGCCCATGTAGGTTCTGGCTCCGGTACCGGGACAAGCTGTCGGAACCGGGCCGCCTCTCTATCTTCCCGAGAGGCTTTCAGTTCCCTAGTCAGCAAAGACATAACTTCTGAGAGTTGTGTCGTCCATGCAGGGGCGCTCTGGGGTTCTGAGGAGGGCTGAGCAGATGGCTCTGACTCCTCACATACAATATGAACCTGTTTTTGTGTTGCCCTGGAGCCTTTATTGGCCATGGCAGCACCAACCACTGTGACCCTCCCCCACAGGAAACAGCAATAAGCAGAAGTGGAGGGAGGGGAGAGAGTAGGGAAAATGCAGCCACAGCAGCCCGATCTATCCTGCCCTATAATGTGCAGTGACAGGCTGTACTAAGGATTTTATGCCCCCCGTGCCCCCTGTCCCCACTGTAACTGTCTCACTGTACAGGCTCCCTCCGTTGCGCTTCTCCGTCCCGCGCTGTGAATAGGAAGTGGCCGCCAGCGCGCGCTGTTTCCGGCGGAGCAGAGCGGGACTAAGCTCCGCCCCCTTCCGCAAAGGCGCCAAATTTGAACTTGCTCTGCGCGCTTTGAAGGATCCCCGTAGCGGCTCTGTGAGCCGCGCTGAGCGGGGATCCGAGCGGGAAGGGGGGCGGACGGGAGCGCGGGCGGGAGAAAAGCAGTCTGAGTGCCGTGTCCCTCCCCCATGCAGTAATAAATAATCAATGTAATGCATAGCCAGAGCTGCCCAAGCCCCGTGTCACCTACTAACTCAAACTTGTAGCGAGTGGGGGAAGGGAGGGAGGGGAAGGAAGTGGGGGCTGGGGGGCTTTCAGCATAATGTGGTTAAGTGACCGTGACACGCGCCGCACGCAGCGGTGTCCGGCCATGTATACTTACCATTGCCGTGCTGCCGGTATCTTCTGCCGACGGAGCGGCCCCGACACGCGCCGCACGCAGCGGTGTCCGGCCGACTCCAGAGAGCTTAGTGTCTCCTTCAGCCAGGGCCCATCCCGAGCCGCACGCAGCTGCGATGGGACCCCGCCGGCAGCCTCCCACGGTGCAGACTGGCAGTGGCAAAGCTGCCAGTCTGTGGATGTAAGTACGATTTAAAAAAAAAAAAAAAAAAATTCTTCAGAGAAGACCCAAGTGAACCAGCTCCCTTGGGCACAAATTAAAGACTGGCTTGGAGGGGAGATAGTAGGGGAGGAGCTAGCCACAGTGTTGGAATTTTTAAAGTGCCAGCTCCCAATTACTGCCTACTATTTCCCCATTGTAACTGCGCTTCAGTGGCCCCAAGTGGATGAAGGAGAAATAGATTTACCGGTAAGTAAAATCTTATTTTCTCTAACGTCCTAGTGGATGCTGGGGACTCCGTAAGGACCATGGGTATTATACCAAAGCTCCCAAACGGGCAGGAGAGTGCTGATGACTCTGCAGCACCGAATGAGCAAACACAAGGTCCTCCTCAGCCAGGGTAACCAACTTGTAAAACTTTGCAAAAGTGTTCGAACCTGACCAAGTAGCCACTCGGCAAAGCTGTAACGCCGAGACCCCTCGTGCAGCCGCCCAAGAAGAGCCCACCTTCCTTGTGGAGTGGGCTTTTACTGATTTTGGAAGCTGCAATCCAGCCGCAGAATGAGCCTGCTGAATCGTGTTACAGATCCAGCGAGCAAGTTTGCTTTGAAGCAGGAGCACCCAGCTTGTTGGGTGCATACAGGATAAACAGCGACTCAGTTTTCCTGACTCTAGCCGTTCTGGCTACATAAACCTTCAAAGCCCTGACCACATCTAGTAACTCGGAATCCTCCAAGTCACGAGTAGCCACAGGCACCACAATAGGTTGGTTCATATGAAAGGATGACACCACTTTTGGCAGAAATTGTGGACGGGTCCGCAATTCTGCCCTGTCCATATGAAAAACCAGATAGGGGCTTTTATGTGACAAAGCCGCTAATTCTGACACACGCCTAGCTGAAGCCAAGGCTAAGAGCATGACCACCTTCCACGTGAGAAATTTTAACTCCACGGTTTTGAGTGGCTCAAACCAGTGTGACTTCAGGAAACTCAACACCACGTTAAGATCCCAAGGTGCCACTGGAGGCACAAAAGGAGGCTGAATATGCAGCACTCCTTTTACAAACGTCTGGACTTCAGGAAGAGAAGCCAGTTCTTTTTGAAAGAAAATGGATAGGGCTGAAATCTGGACCTTAATGGAACCCAATTTTAGGCCCAAAGTCACTCCCGACTGTAGGAAGTGAAGGAACCGGCCCAGCTGGAATTCCTCCGTAGGGGCATTCCTGGCCTCACACCAAGCAACATATTTTCGCCATATACGGTGATAATGTTTAGCCGTCACGTCCTTCCTAGCCTTTATCAGCATAGGAATAACCTCATCCGGAATGCCTTTTTCTGCTAGGATCCGGCGTTCAACCGCCATGCCGTCAAACGCAGCCGCGGTAAGTCTTGGAACAGACAGGGCCCCTGTTGCAACAGGTCCTGTCTTAGAGGCAGAGGCCATGGGTCCTCTGTGAGCATTTCTTGCAGCTCTGGATACCAAGTCCTTCTTGGCCAATCCGGGACAATGAGTATTGTTCTCACTCCTCTTTTTCTTATGATTCTCAGCACCTTGGGTATGAGAGGAGGAAATATATAAACCGACTGGAACACCCACGGTGTCACTAGTGCGTCTACAGCTATCGCCTGAGGGTCTCTTGACCTGGCGCAATACCTCTGTAGCTTTTTGTTGAGGCGGGATGCCATCATGTCCACCTACGGCAGTTCCCACCGACTTGCAATCTGCGCGAAGACTTCTTGATGAAGTCCCCACTCTCCCGGGTGGAGGTCGTGCCTGCTGAGGAAGTCTGCTTCCCAGTTGTCCACTCCCGGAATGAACACTGCTGACAGTGCTCTTACGTGATTCTCCGCCCAGCGAAGAATTCTGGTGGCTTCCGCCATCGCCACCCTGCTCCTTGTGCCACCTTGGTGGTTTACATGAGCCACTGCGGTGATGTTGTCTGACTGAATCAGCACCGATTGGTCGCAAAGCAGGGTCTCCGCTTGACTTAGGGCGTTGTATATGGCCCTTAGTTCCAGGATATTGATGTGAAGGCAAGTTTCCTGACTTGACCACAGACCTTGGAAATTTCTTCCCTGTGACTGCCCCCCACCCTCGGAGGCTTGCATCCGTGGTCACCAGGACCCAGTCCTGAATGCCAAATCTGCGGCCCTCGAGAAGGTGAGCACTCTGCAGCCACCACAGAAGAGACACCCTGGCCCTGGGTGATAGGGTGATCATCCGATGCATCTGTAGATGTGATCCGGACCACTTGTCCAACAGATCCCATTGAAAGGTCCTCGCATGGAACCTGCCAAAGGGAATGGCCTCGTACGATGCCACCATCTTTCCCAGGACTCGCGTGCAGTGATGCACCGACACCTGTTTTGGTTTTAAGAGGTCTCTGACCAGTGTCATGAGTTCCTGAGCCTTCTCCGTCGGGAGAAAAACCTTCTTCTGGTCTGTGTCCAGAATCATGCCCAGGAAGGGCAGACGCGTCGTAGGAATCAGCTGCGACTTTGGAATATTTAGAATCCAGCCCTGCTGTTGTAACACTTCCCGAGAGCTGTTGTAACACTTCCCGTGCTGATCAGCAACTGCTCTCTGGACCTCGACTTTATGAGGAGATCGTCCAAGTATGGGATAACTGTGACCCCTGCTTTCGCAGGAGCACCATCATTTCCGCCATTACCTTGGTGAAAATTCTCAGTGCCGTGGAGAGACCAAACGGCAACGTCTGGAATTGGTAATGACAATCCTGTACCACAAATCTGAGGTACGCCTGATGAGGTGGATAAATGGGGACATGAAGGTATGCATTCTTTATGTCCAGAAACACCATAATATCCCCCCCTTCCAGGCTTGCGATGACCGCTCTGAGCGATTCCATCTTGAACTTGAACCTTTTCAGGTATATGTTCAGGGATTTTAAATTCAATATGGGTCTGACCGAACCGTCCGGTTTCGGAACCACAAACATGGTCGAATAATAACCCTTTCCTTGTTGAAGGAGGGGAACCTTGACCACCACCTGCTGAAGATACAATTTGTGAATTGCAGCTAACACAATTTTCCTCTCTAAGGGGGAAGCTGGCAGGGCCGATTTGAGGTATCGGTGAGGGGGCATCTCTTCGAATTCCAGCTTGTATCCCTGAGACACAATCTCTATTACCCAGGGATCCACCTGGGAGTGAACCCACCTGTGGCTGAAATTACGGAGTCGCGCCCCCACTGGTCCTAGCTCCGCCTGTGGAGCCCCAGCGTCATGCGGTGGATTTAGTAGAAGCCGGGGAGGACTTCTGTTCCTGGGAACTAGCCGTGTTGTGCAGCTTCTTTCGTCTACCCTTGCCTCTGGCAAGAAAGGACGCACCTCGGACTTTCTTGCCTTTTTGTGAACGAAAGGACTGCATTTGGTAATATGGTGCTTTCTTAAGTTGTGAGGGAACATATGGCAAAAAATTTGACTTTCCAGCAGTAGCTGTGGAGACCAGGTCCGAGAGACCCTCCCCAAACAATTCCACACCCTTCTAAGGTAAAACCTCCATGTGCCTTTTTGAGTCGGCATCGCCTGTCCATTGCCGAGTCCACAGGACCATTCTGGCAGAAATCGACATTGCATTTATTCTAGAGCCCAGTAGGCTAATGTCTCTTTGAGCATCTCTCATATACAGGACAGCGTCTTTTATATGCCCCAGGGTCATTAATATAGTATCCTTGTCTAAGGTATCCAGATCCTCAGATAAGGAATCCGTCCATGCTGCTACAGCACTACACACCCAGGCCGACGCAATTGCTGGCCTTAGTAAGGTACCTGAATGTGTATAAATGGACTTCAGGGTACCCTCTTGCTTTCTATCCGCAGCATCTTTTAGGGTGGCCGTATCCTGTGACGGCAGGGCTACCCTCTTGGATAAGCATGTTAGAGCTTTGTTCCCCCTAGGGGAGGATTCCCAGCGTAACCTGTCAGTTGGCGGGAAGGTTTACGCCATAAGCATCCTCTTGGAAATCTGCAGTTTTTTATCTGAAGATTCCCAAGCCTTTTCACATAACTCATTTAGCTCATGTGAAGGGGGAAAGGTCACCTCCTGCCTTTTTTCCCCATACATATGAACCCTCTTGTCAGGGACTGGGGTTTCCTCTGTGATGTGCAACACCTCCTTCATTGCTATAATCATATAACGTATAGCTTTAGCCAATTTAGGCTGTAACTTTGCATCATCATAGCAGACACTGGAGTCAGACTCCGTGTCGGTGTCTGTGTCAACAATTTGGGATAGTGGGCGCTTCTGAGACCCTGACGGCCTCTGCGAGATAGGATCAGGCATGGGCTGAGACCCTGACTGTCCTAAGAATTCAACTTTATCCAACCTTTAATTCAAGGAATTAACATTATCATTTAAAACCTTCCACATATCCATCCAATCAGGTGTCGGCGCCGTTGGCGGCGACCCCACATTCATTTGCTCCCGCTCTGCTTCCACATAGCCTTCCTCGTCAAACATGTCGACACAAGTGTACCGACACACCACACACATACAGGGGATGCTCTTTTTGAAGACAGTACCCCCACAAGGCCCTTTGGAGAGACAGAGAGAGAGTATGCCAGCACACACCCCAGCGCTATATGTCCCAGGAATCACACAGTAACTTAGTGTTAACCCAGTAGCTGCTGTATATAAAGCTTTTTGCACCTAATTTATGTGCCCCCCCCCTCTCTTTTTACCCTCTTATACCGTGTTTCTGCAGGGGAGAGCCTGGGGAGCTTCCTCTCAGTGGAGCTGTGGAGAGAAAATGGCGCTGGTGAGTGCTGAGGAAGAAGCCCCGCCCCCTCAGCGGCGGGCTTCTGTCCCGCGTTTGTGTGTAAAATAATGGCGGGGGATCATGCATATATACAGTGCCCAACTGTATATATGCTACTTTTTGCCAAGAGGTTCCTAATTGCTGCCCAGGGCGCCCCCCCCCGCGCGCCCTGCACCCTACAGTGACCGGAGTGTGTGGGTTTAATGTGGGAGCATTGGCGCACAGCTGCAGTGCTGTGCGCTACCTCAGTTTGAAGACTGGATTCTTCTGCCGCCGCTTTTGAAGTCTTCTTGCTTCTGTCACCGGCTTCTGTCTTCCGGCTCTGCGAGGGGGACGGCGGCGCGGCTCCGGGATCGGACGACAAAGGGTGAGATCCTGTGTACGATCCCTCTGGAGCTAATGGTGTCCAGTAGCCTAAGAAGCAGGACCTATCTTCAGTGAGTAGGGCTGCTTCTCTCCCCTCAGTCCCACGCTGCAGAGAGTCTGTTGCCAGCAGATATCTCTGAAAATAAAAAAACCTAACAAAATACTTTCTTATAGCAAGTTCAGGAGAGCTCACTAAGTAGCACCCAGCTCGTCCGGGCACAGATTCAAACTGAGGTCTGGAGGAGGGACAGTGGGAGGAGCCAGAGCACACCAGTATCCAAATTCTTTCTTAAAGTGCCCTGTCTCCTGCGGAGCCCGTCTATTCCCCATGGTCCTTACGGAGTCCCCAGCATCCACTAGGACGTTAGAGAAATATATATATATATATATATATATATATATATATATATATATATAATAAGAATTTACTTACCGATAATTCTATTTCTCGGAGTCCGTAGTGGATGCTGGGGTTCCTGAAAGGACCATGGGGAATAGCGGCTCCGCAGGAGACAGGGCACAAAAAGTAAAGCTTTTCCAGATCAGGTGGTGTGCACTGGCTCCTCCCCCCATGACCCTCCTCCAGACTCCAGTTAGGTACTGTGCCCGGACGAGCGTACACAATAAGGGAGGATTTTGAATCCCGGGTAAGACTCATACCAGCCACACCAATCACACCGTACAACTTGTGATCTAAACCCAGTTAACAGTATGATAACAGAGGATCCTCTGAAAGATGGCTCCCTAAACAATAACCCGAATTAGTTAACAATAACTATGTACAAGTATTGCAGATAATCCGCACTTGGGATGGGCGCCCAGCATCCACTACGGACTCCGAGAAATAGAATTATCGGTAAGTAAATTCTTATTTTCTCTATCGTCCTAGTGGATGCTGGGGTTCCTGAAAGGACCATGGGGATTATACCAAAGCTCCCAAACGGGCGGGAGAGTGCGGATGACTCTGCAGCACCGAATGAGAGAACTCCAGGTCCTCCTTTGCCAGGGTATCAAATTTGTAGAATTTTACAAACGTGTTCTCCCCTGACCACGTAGCTGCTCGGCAGAGTTGTAATGCCGAGACCCCTCGGGCAGCCGCCCAAGATGAGCCCACCTTCCTTGTGGAATGGGCCTTAACAGATTTAGGCTGTGGCAGGCCTGCCACAGAATGTGCAAGTTGAATTGTGTTACAAATCCAACGAGCAATCGACTGCTTAGAAGCAGGCGCACCCAACTTGTTGGGTGCATACAGTATAAACAGCGAGTCAGATTTTCTGACTCCAGCCGTCCTTGAAATGTATATTTTTTTAAAGCTCTGACAACGTCCAACAACTTGGAGTCCTCC
The DNA here is from genome assembly GCF_028390025.1 of Pseudophryne corroboree. Classification (NCBI taxonomy): domain Eukaryota; kingdom Metazoa; phylum Chordata; class Amphibia; order Anura; family Myobatrachidae; genus Pseudophryne; species Pseudophryne corroboree. The sequence continues at coordinate 415,782,811 of NC_086447.1, read as the reverse complement.
AAGTCGCTTGTAGCCGCAGGCACTACAATAGGCTGGTTCAGGTGAAACGCTGATACCACCTTAGGGAGAAAATGCGGACGCGTCCGCAGCTCTGCCCTATCCGAATGGAAAATTAAATAAGGGCTTTTATAAGATAAAGCCGCCAGTTCAGATACTCTCCTGGCGGACGCCAGGACCAGTAACATAGTCACTTTCCATGTGAGATATTTCAAATCCACATTTTTTAGTGGTTCAAACCAATGGGATTTGAGGAAATCTAAAACTACATTTAGATCCCACGGTGCCACCGGAGGCACCACAGGAGGCTGTATATGCAGTACTCCTTTGACAAAAGTCTGGACCTCAGGAACTGAGGCCAATTCTTTTTGGAAGAATATTGACAGGGCCGAAATTTGAACCTTAATAGATCCCAATTTGAGACCCATAGACAATCCTGATTGCAGGAAATGTAGGAAACGACCCAGTTGAAATTTCTCCGTCGGAGCACTCCGATCCTCGCACCACGCAACATATTTCCGCCAAATGCGGTGATAATGCTTCGCGGTGACTTCCTTTCTTGCCTTAATCAAGGTAGGAATGACTTCTTCTGGAATGCCTTCAAACGCAGCCGCGGTAAGTCTTGGAATAGACACGGTCCCTGCTGAAGCAGGTCCTGTCTTAGAGGTAGAGGCCACGGATCGTCCGTGACCATCTCTTGAAGTTCCGGGTACCAAGACCTTCTTGGCCAATCCGGAGCCACTAGTATCGTTCTTACTCCGCTTTGCCGTATGATTCTCAATACCTTTGGTATGAGAGGCAGAGGAGGAAACACATACACCGACTGGTACACCCAAGGTGTTACCAGCGCGTCCACAGCTATTGCCTGCGGATCTCTTGACCTGGCGCAATACCTGTCCAGTTTTTTGTTGAGGCGAGACGCCATCATGTCCACCATTGGTCTTTCCCAACGGTTTATTAGCATGTGGAAAACTTCTGGATGAAGTCCCCACTCTCCCGGGTGAAGATCGTGTCTGCTGAGGAAGTCTGCTTCCCAGTTGTCCACTCCCGGGATGAACACTGCTGACAGTGCTATCACGTGATTCTCCGCCCAGCGAAGGATCCTGGCAGCTTCTGCCATTGCACTCCTGCTTCTTGTGCCGCCCTGTCTGTTTACATGGGCGACTGCCGTGATGTTGTCCGACTGGATCAACACCGGTCTTCCTTGAAGCAGAGGTTCCGCCTGGCTTAGAGCATTGTAGATTGCTCTTAGTTCCAGAATGTTTATGTGAAGAGACTTTTCCAGGCTCGACCACACTCCCTGGAAGTTTCTTCCTTGTGTGACTGCTCCCCAGCCTCTCAGGCTGGCGTCCGTGGTCACCAGGATCCAATCCTGTATGCCGAATCTGCGGCCCTCCAATAGATGAGCCCTCTGCAACCACCACAGAAGAGATACCCTTGTCCTTGGAGACAGGGTTATCCGCAGGTGCATCTGAAGATGCGTGCATTGATGTACAGACACCTTTCCTGGTTTTAGGAGATTCCTGACCAGGTCGGATAACTCCTTGGCTTTTTCCTCGGGAAGAAAAACCTTTTTCTGAACCGTGTCCAGAATCATCCCTAGGAACAGCAGACGAGTTGTCGGCATTAATTGGGATTTTGGAATATTCAGAATCCATCCGTGCTGCTTTAGCACCTCTTGAGATATTGCTAATCCCATCTCTAGCTGTTCTCTGGACCTTGCCCTTATTAGGAGATCGTCCAAGTATGGGATAATTAATACGCCTTTTCTTCGAAGAAGAATCATCATCTCGGCCATTACCTTTGTAAAGACCCGAGGTGCCGTGGACAAACCAAACGGCAGCGTCTGAAACTGATAGTGACAGTTTTGTACAACGAACCTGAGGTACCCCTGGTGTGAGGGGTAAATTGGAACGTGGAGATACGCATCCTTGATGTCCAAGGATACCATAAAGTCCCCTTCTTCCAGGTTCGCTATCACTGCTCTGAGTGACTCCATCTTGAACTTGAACTTCTTTATGTACAGGTTCAAGGACTTCAGATTTAGAATAGGCCTTACCGAGCCATCCGGCTTCGGTACCACAAATAGAGTGGAATAATACCCCTTCCCTTGTTGTAGAAGAGGTACCTTGACTATCACCTGCTGAGAGTACAGCTTGTGAATGGCTTCCAAAACCGTCTCCCTTTCGGAAGGGGACGTTGGTAAAGCAGACTTCAGGAAACGGCGAGGTGGATCTGTCTCTAATTCCAACCTGTACCCCTGAGATATTATCTGCAGGATCCAGGGATCTACCTGCGAGTGAGCCCACTGCGCGCTGTAATTTTTGAGACGACCTCCCACCGTCCCCGAGTCCGCTTGAGAAGCCCCAGCGTCATGCTGAGGCTTTTGTAGAAGCCGGGGAGGGCTTCTGTTCCTGGGAAGGAGCTGCCTGTTGCTGTTTCTTCCCTCGACCTCTGCCTCGTGGCAGATATGAATAGCCCTTTGCTCTCTTATTTTTAAAGGAACGAAAGGGCTGCGGTTGAAAAGTCGGTGCCTTTTTCTGTTGGGGAGTGACTTGAGGTAGAAAGGTGGATTTCCCGGCTGTAGCCGTGGCCACCAAATCTGATAGACCGACTCCAAATAACTCCTCCCCTTTATACGGCAAAACTTCCATATGCCGTTTTGAATCCGCATCGCCTGTCCACTGTCGCGTCCATAAAGCTCTTCTGGCCGAAATGGACATAGCACTTACCCGTGATGCCAGTGTGCAGATATCCCTCTGTGCATCACGCATATAAAGAAATGCATCCTTTATTTGTTCTAACGACAGTAAAATATTGTCCCTGTCCAGGGTATCAATATTTTCAATCAGGGACTCTGACCAAACTACCCCAGCACTGCACATCCAGGCAGTCGCTATAGCTGGTCGTAGTATAACACCTGCATGTGTGTATATACTTTTTTGGATATTTTCCATCCTCCTATCTGATGGATCTTTAAGTGCGGCCGTCTCAGGAGAAGGTAACGCCACTTGTTTTGATAAGCGTGTTAGCGCCTTGTCCACCCTAGGAGGTGTTTCCCAGCGCTCCCTAACCTCTGGCGGGAAAGGGTATAATGCCAATAATTTCTTTGAAATTATCAGCTTTTTATCAGGGGCAACCCACGCTTCATCACACACGTCATTTAATTCTTCTGATTCAGGAAAAACTATAGGTAGTTTTTTCACACCCCACATAATACCCTGTTTAGTGGTACCTGTAGTATCAGCTAAATGTAACGCCTCCTTCATTGCCAAAATCATATAACGTGTGGCCCTACTGGAAAATACGGTTGATTCGTCACCGTCACCACTGGAATCAGTGCCTGTGTCTGGGTCTGTGTCGACCGACTGAGGCAAAGGGCGTTTTACAGCCCCTGACGGTGTTTGAGGCGCCTGGACAGGCACTAATTGATTGTCCGGCCGCCTCATGTCGTCAAACGACTGCTTTAGCGTGTTGACACTATCCCGTAATTCCATAAATAAAGGCATCCATTCTGGTGTCGACCCCCTAGGAGGTGACATCCCCATATTTGGCAATTGCTCCGCCTCCACACCAATATCGTCCTCATACATGTCGACACACACGTACCGACACACAGCAGACACACAGGGAATGCTCTAAACGAAGACAGGACCCACTAGCCCTTTGGGGAGACAGAGGGAGAGTCTGCCAGCACACACCAAAAAGCGCTATATATGACAGGGATAGCCTTATAATAAGTGCTCCCTTATAGCTGCTTTATATATATCAAGATATTGCCATTAAATTTGCCCCCCCTCTCTGTTTTACCCTGTTTCTGTAGTGCAGTGCAGGGGAGAGACCTGGGAGCCGTCCTGACCAGCGGAGCTGTGAGAGGAAATGGCGCCGTGTGCTGAGGAGATAGGCCCCGCCCCTTTTTCGGCGGGCTCGTCTCCCGCTATTTTGTGAATACAGGCAGGGGTTAAATATCTCCATATAGCCTCTGGGGGCTATATGTGAGGTATTTTTAGCCTTTATATAGGTTTACATTTGCCTCCCAGGGCGCCCCCCCCCAGCGCCCTGCACCCTCAGTGACTGCGTGTGAAGTGTGCTGAGAGGAAAATGGCGCACAGCTGCAGTGCTGTGCGCTACCTTTAGAAGACTGCAGGAGTCTTCAGCCGCCGATTCTGGACCTCTTCTTACTTCAGCATCTGCAAGGGGGCCGGCGGCGCGGCTCCGGTGACCATCCAGGCTGTACCTGTGATCGTCCCTCTGGAGCTGATGTCCAGTAGCCAAGAAGCCAATCCATCCTGCACGCAGGTGAGTTCACTTCTTCTCCCCTCTGTCCCTCGTTGCAGTGATCCTGTTGCCAGCAGGAATCACTGTAAAATAAAAAACCTAAGCTAAACTTTCTCTAAGCAGCTCTTTATGAGAGCCACCTAGAATTGCACCCTTCTCGGCCGGGCACAAAAATCTAACTGGAGTCTGGAGGAGGGTCATGGGGGGAGGAGCCAGTGCACCCCACCTGATCTGGAAAAGCTTTACTTTTTGTGCCCTGTCTCCTGCGGAGCCGCTATTCCCCATGGTCCTTTCAGGAACCCCAGCATCCACTAGGACGATAGAGAAATATATATATATATATATATATATGTAACACAATTTTACGATGTATATATCAGAATACTCGTACAATATATTCTGGCAGAGGTACACTTGTTCTTAACTAACGCTGTTTTAAAATGACATGTAGAATACTTAAGTGTCTGTAGAATCACAGCGTTGATAAATCAGGCGGATTTACAGAGGAGACCTTGCCCTGCAGTCCCGGAGACCAGTTGGAGCTACTGTTAGAAGATGGCACCCAGCGTCTCAGTCAGGGAGTAAGGGAGAGTGTGAGGCAGCTCCAGGGCGGGAACACCAGCAGTAAATGGCGCCCGGAGCTGGGGGAGGGGCTACAGGTCAAGCGCCTTATCCACTATGCTGGTCCTCACCACCTGGTACTATGGAGCCTTATTAAAAATGGATAATGTATTATCCGACCTGTGCTCCTCTGCCATGGTGGATACAGTGGGGTCCCTGTACGGCCAGTGTCCGCACCAGCGTTGCAGTCCGTCTCCTGAGACCGTGACCGGAACGCGATTTAATGGCGGGTCCCGCCTGGGGGACCCTCTTACCTCCTCCCTGAGAAGGAGCCATACAATCCAGGAGAGCGTCTGCGGTGGTGTGTCTAGGAACCGGAGCATCTTCGCCACAAGTACCCAGGAACAAAGCCAGCGGGAGTATGCAATGCTGCTGGAGAAGTGATGGAGGCGCAGCACATTATGTCACACTGACATATGAAGTGCTGTAGCCCTTGACATCTTCTAAATAGCTTTTTCAGGGCGCAACGCAGCCCCCCACCCTGTTAAGTGACCTGCTTCATGCAGGCACCAACTCTAAAACTGAACTCACAGTGCCTGGAGGCAGGGTTATATAGAGGAGGCCCCGCAATGCATCCTGGGACAGTCTTAAGCTTTAGCCTGTTGGTGCCTCTGGATCAAGATCCATCTCTACACCCCAATGTATTCCCTGTGGGAACACAGTGTACCCTGCTGCAGAAAATTACCATTTTCATACATTACCCAGCAATCCTGAGAAACTTTAATAAATATGCAAACTTGCATGTAATGAATTACTTTATGTAACAATCCAGTGTTTAAAATATATCGGCCATATATGGCTGTGTCAATATCGCAAGGTTTCTCTCCCACCTGTATGAGGTGCGAGGGAAAACTTAAAATGCCATCGGGTGTTGAATGGAACATCACGGCAAGCACTTGAATTGAATCCCCATCAAGCATCCTCGATTTAAAGGTAGTTGGCTGTCTCGCACACTGGTATGTGCCCAAAAAAACCATGCTTCAAGACAAAGATCCTACAGAAATCCAAAGTATTATAATCTAGTACCACAAAACTGCTTTCTCTAACGTCCTAGTGGATGCTGGGGACTCCGAAAGGACCATGGGGAATAGCGGCTCCGCAGGAGACTGGGCACAAAGTAAAAGCTTTAGGACTAGCTGGTGTGCACTGGCTCCTCCCCCTATGACCCTCCTCCAAGCCTCAGTTAAGATTTTGTGCCCGAACGAGAAGGGTGCAATCTAGGTGGCTCTCCTAGAGCTGCTTAGAGTAAAAGTTTAAATAGGTTATTTTTATTTTCAGTGAGACCTGCTGGCAACAGGCTCACTGCATCGAGGGACTAAGGGGAGAAGAAGCGAACTCACCTGCGTGCAGAGTGGATTGGGCTTCTTAGGCTACTGGACATTAGCTCCAGAGGGACGATCACAGGCCCAGCCATGGATGGGTCCCGGAGCCGCGCCGCCGGCCCCCTTACAGAGCCAGAAGAGTGAAGAGGTCCGGAAAATCGGCGGCAGAAGACGTCCTGTCTTCAATAAGGTAGCGCACAGCACCGCAGCTGTGCGCCATTGCTCTCAGCACACTTCACACTCCGGTCACTGAGGGTGCAGGGCGCTGGGGGGGGGGGGCGCCCTGGGACGCAATGAAAATACCTTAAATGGCTAAAAATACATCACATATAGCTCCTGGGCTATATGGATGTATTTAACCCCTGCCAGTTTTCCACAAAAAAGCGGGAGAAAGGCTGCCGAAAAAGGGGCGGAGCCTATCTCCTCAGCACACAAGGGCCATTTTTTCCTCACAGCTCCGTTGGAGGAAGGCTCCCTGACTCTCCCCTGCAGTCCTGCACAACAGAAACAGGGTAAAACAAGAGATGGGGGGGCACTAAATTGGCATATTAATATATACAGCAGCTATATTAGGGAAAAACACTTATATAAGGTTATCCCTGTATATATATATATATATATATAGCGCTCTGGTGTGTGCTGGCAAACTCTCCCTCTGTCTCCCCAAAGGGCTAGTGGGGTCCTGTCCTCTATCAGAGCATTCCCTGTGTGTGTGCTGTGTGTCGGTACGCTGTGTCGACATGTATGAGGAGGAAAATGGTGTGGAGGCGGAGCAATTGCCTGTGTTAGTGATGTCACCCCCTAGGGAGTCGACACCTGACTGGATGGTCTTATGGAAAGAATTACGTGATAGTGTCGGCACTTTACAAAAGACTGTTGACGACATGAGACAGCCGGCAAATCAGTTAATACCTGTACAGGCGTCTCAAACACCGTCAGGGGCTATAAAACGCCCGTTACCTCAGGTCGATACAGACACTGACACGGACACTGACTCCAGTGTCGACGGTGAGGAAACAAACGTATTTTCCAGTAGGGCCACACGTTACATGATCACGGCAATGAAGGAGGTTTTGAACATTTCTGATACTACAAGTACCACAAAAAAGGGTATTATGTGGGGTGTGAAAAAACTACCCGTAGTTTTTCCTGAATCAGATGAATTAAATGAGGTGTGTGATGAAGCGTGGGTTTCCCCCGATAAAAAACTGCTAATTTCTAAAAAATTATTGCCATTATACCCTTTCCCGCCAGAGGTTAGGGCGCGTTGGGAAACACCCCCTAGCGTAGATAAGGCGCTCATACGCTTATCAAAACAAGTGGCGTTACCGTCCCCTGATACGGCCGCCCTCAAGGAACCAGCTGATAGGAAGCTGGAAAATATCCTAAAAAGTATATACACACATACTGGTATTATACTGCGACCAGCAATCGCCTCAGCCTGGATGTGCAATGCTGGGGTGGCTTGGTCGGATTCCCTGACTGAAAATATTGATACCCTGGACAGGGACAATATATTATTGACTATAGAGCATTTAAAGGATGCATTTCTATATATGCGAGATGCACAGAGGGATATTTGCACTCTGGCATCAAGAGTAAGTGCGATGTCCATTGCTGCCAGAAGAGAATTATGGACGCGACAGTGGTCAGGGGATGCGGATTCCAAACGGCATATGGAAGTATTGCCGTATAAAGGGGAGGAGTTATTTGGGGTCGGTCTATCTGACCTGGTGGCCACGGCAACGGCTGGAAAATCCACCTTTTTACCCCAAGTCACCTCGCAGCAGAAAAAGATACCGTCTTTTCAGGCTCAGTCCTTTCGTCCCCATAAGGGCAAGCGGGCAAAAGGCCACTCATATCTGCCCCGGGGCAGAGGAAGGGGAAAAAAGACTGCAGCAAACAGCCTCTTCCCACGAACAGAAGCCCTCCCCCGCTTCTGCCAAGTCCTCAGCATGACGCTGGGGCCTTACAAGCGGACTCAGGCACGGTGGGGGCCCGTCTGAAGAATTTCAGCGCGCAGTGGGCACACTCGCAAGTGGACCCCTGGATCCTGCAGGTAGTATCTCAGGGGTACAAATTGGAATTCGAGACGTCTTCCCCTCGCCGGTTCCTGAAGTCTGCTTTACCAACGTCTCCCCCCGACAGGGAGGCGGTATTGGAAGCCATTCACAAGCTGTATTCCCAGCAGGTGATAATCAAGGTACCCCTCCTACAACAGGGAAAGGGGTATTATTCCACGCTGTTTGTGGTACCGAAGCCGGACGGCTCGGTGAGACCCATTTTAAATCTGAAATCCTTGAACACTTACATAAAAAGGTTCAAGTTCAAGATGGAGTCACTCAGAGCAGTGATAGCGAACCTGGAAGAAGGGGACTATATGGTGTCTCTGGACATCAAGGATGCTTACCTCCATGTCCCAATTTGCCCTTCTCACCAAGGGTACCTCAGGTTTGTGGTACAGAACTGTCACTATCAGTTTCAGACGCTGCCGTTTGGATTGTCCACGGCACCCCGGGTCTTTACCAAGGTAATGGCCGAAATGATGATTCTTCTTCGAAGAAAAGGCGTCTTAATTATCCCTTACTTGGACGATCTCCTGATAAGGGCAAGGTCCAGAGAACAGTTAGAGGTCGGAGTAGCACTATCTCAAGTAGTACTACGACAGCACGGATGGATTCTAAATATTCCAAAATCGCAGCTGATTCCGACGACACGTCTGCTGTTCCTAGGGATGATTCTGGACACAGTACAGAAAAAGGTGTTTCTCCCGGAGGAGAAAGCCAAGGAGTTATCCGACCTAGTCAGGAACCTCCTAAGACCAGGCCAAGTGTCAGTACATCAATGCACAAGGGTCCTGGGAAAGATGGTGGCTTCTTACGAAGCGATTCCATTCGGCAGACTCCACGCAAGAACTTTTCAGTGGGATCTGCTGGACAAATGGTCCGGATCGCATCTTCAAATGCATCAGCGGATAACCCTGTCTCCAAGGACAAGGGTGTCTCTCCTGTGGTGGTTACAGAGTGCTCATCTCCTAGAGGGCCGCAGATTCGGCATTCAGGATTAGGTCCTGGTGACCACGGATGCCAGCCTGAGAGGCTGGGGAGCAGTCACACAGGGAAGAAATTTCCAGGGCTTGTGGTCAAGCATGGAAACGTCACTTCACATAAATATCCTGGAACTAAGGGCCATTTACAATGCCCTAAGTCAGGCAAGACCTCTGCTTCAGGGTCAGCCGGTGTTGATCCAGTCGGACAACATCACGGCAGTCGCCCACGTAAACAGACAGGGCGGCACAAGAAGCAGGAGGGCAATGATGGAAGTGGCAAGGATTCTTCGCTGGGCGGAGAATCATGTGATAGCACTGTCAGCAGTGTTCATTCCGGGAGTGGACAACTGGGAAGCAGACTTCCTCAGCAGACACGATCTTCACCCGGGGGAGTGGGGACTTCACCCAGAAGTCTTCCACATGATTGTGAACCGTTGGGAAAAACCAAAAGGTGGACATGATGGCGTCCCGCCTCAACAAAAAACTGGACAGATATTGCGCCAGGTCAAGGGACCCTCAGGCAATAGCTGTGGACGCTCTGGTAACACCGTGGGTGTACCAGTCAGTGTATGTGTTCCCTCCTCTTCCTCTCATACCAAAAGTACTGAGAATCATAAGAAGGAGAGGAGTAAAGACTATACTCGTGGCTCCGGATTGGCCAAGAAGGACTTGGTACCCGGAAATTCAAGAGATGCTCACGGAAGACCCGTGGCCTCTACCTCTAAGAAAGGACCTGCTCCAGCAGGGACCATGTCTGTTCCAAGACTTACCGCGGCTGCGTTTGACGGCAGGGTGGCTGAACGCCGGATCCTGAAGGAAAAAGGCATTCCGGATGAAGTCATCCCTACCCTGATCAAAGCCAGGAAGGATGTAACCATACAACATTATTACCGTATTTGGCGTAAATATGTTGCGTGGTGCGAGGCCAGGAAGGCCCCTACAGAGGAATTTCAACTGGGTCGTTTCCTGCATTTCCTGCAAACAGGACTGTCTATGGGCCTCAAATTAGGGTCCATTAAGGTTCAAATTTCGGCCCTGTCAATATTCTTCCAAAAAGAACTGGCTTCTGTTCCTGAAGTTCAGACGTTTGTCAAGGGAGTACTGCATAAACAGCCTCCTTTTGTGCCTCCAGTGGCACCTTGGGATCTCAATGTAGTTTTGGGATTCCTAAAATCACATTGGTTTGAACCACTCACCACTGTGGACTTAAAATATCTCACATGGAAAGTGGTAATGCTGTTAGCCCTGGCTTCAGCCAGGCGTGTCTCAGAATTGGCGGCTTTATCCTATAAAAGCCCTTACCTAATTTTTCATACGGACAGGGCAGAATTGAGGACTCGTCCTCAATTTCTTCCTAAGGTGGTTTCAGCATTTCACTTAAACCAGCCTATTGTGGTGCCTGCGGCTACTAGGGACTTGGAGGATTCCAAGTTGCTGGACGTAGTCAGGGCCCTGAAAATATATGTTTCCAGGACGGCTGGAGTCAGAAAATCTGATTCGCTGTTTATCCTGTATGCACCCAGCAAGCTGGGTGCTCCTGCTTCTAAGCAGACGATTGCTCGTTGGATTTGTAGTACAATTCAGCTTGCACATTCTGTGGCAGGCCTGCCACAGCCAAAATATGTAAAAGCCCATTCCACACGGAAAGTGGGCTCATCTTGGGCGGCTGCCCGAGGGGTCTCGGCTTTACAACTTTGCCGAGCTGCTACTTGGTCAAGGGCAAACACGTTTGCTAAATTCTACAAATTTGATACCCTGGCTGAGGAGGACCTGGAGTTCTCTCATTCGGTGCTGCAGAGTCATCCGCACTCTCCCGCCCGTTTGGGAGCTTTGGTATAATCCCCATGGTCCTTTCGGAGTCCCCAGCATCCACTAGGACGTTAGAGAAAATAAGAATTTACTTACCGATAATTCTATTTCTCATAGTCCGTAGTGGATGCTGGGCGCCCATCCCAAGTGCGGATTGTCTGCATTACTTGTACATAGTTATTGTTACAAAAATCGGGTTATTGTTGTTGTGAGCCATCTTTTCAGAGGCTCCTTCTGTTATCATGCTGTTAACTGGGTTCAGATCACAAGTTGTACGGTGTGATTGGTGTGGCTGGTATGAGTCTTACCCGGGATTCAAAATCCTTCCTTATTGTGTACGCTCGTCCGGGCACAGTATCCTAACTGAGGCTTGGAGGAGGGTCATAGGGGGAGGAGCCAGTGCACACCAGCTAGTCCTAAAGCTTTTACTTTGTGCCCAGTCTCCTGCGGAGCCGCTATTCCCCATGGTCCTTTCGGAGTCCCCAGCATCCACTACGGACTATGAGAAATAGAATTATCGGTAAGTAAATTCTTATTTCCATCATCATTGCAGTCTCAAACAGCAGCATAACCAAAAATGCAAACAGGTGTATCTTGTCTTGTCCAAACTGAACCATGATAATGGAGAACATGAACGGCCACTGTCATGGACATAACTAATCAGATGAAAACCTAGGATTCGGGTAACATTACAAAAATGATATACAGATGGGTCCACGGTTATCTTAGCTAGTTTGCTGCACCTAGGCACAACATGGTTTATTAACATAAACCCTTCATCTATTGTTCTCAGCTGCAATACAATACAGAGAACAATACAGCAGGGGATTAAGTCATTACAGCAGGGGATTAAGTCCCGACTGCCCAGTCTCAGTTAATCCTATTACAGGTCAAGATAAACATGGACCCATCTGTAGGTCACCGATGATGCTGACAGTAAAGATACAAAGGAATGTCAATTAAGAACTACTGTATGTAGTACAAAATTACAACATCATTTACAGACCTGCCCATTTCATTGCTTCATATTTAGCTTTATTTTCCCGGAGTGAGGCCCAATTTATACTGGATCCTTCTTGAACATTCATCTCTGCAGAACTGGGAGAGTAACTATACTTCTGTCCAAAATCTACACATATAAAGAAATAGAAAATGCTCACAATTGTCAGATTGTATACCAATTTAAAAAAAAAACAAAAAAACAACTGGCCTGCTGCTTTATATTACATAAGATTTATGAAGATTTCACTAAGTAGACCGTCACGTGATAAGCCAAAATCTAAGTAGTACAATAGAGTCTATATACACTGTTATATAAAAAGTGCTATGTATTGTACACTCACCTTATTGAGCACTAAATTGTAGATGCAAAGAACAAAGCCATATTAATGCTACTCCTTACTGCTATCCAACTAGTCTCTACACAGATTAAACAATCAGGAATCATTCTTATGCAAATGGAAAATGGACTAAAGTAAAATACCCCACAAAATCAAGTTCAGTAATTTAAAACTAAAGGATAATTCTGTGTTTATGAGTAGTATGTATATATAATACACTTATCACACAAAATCAAGTTGCATCTGAAAACTACAGTACTTGGAAGTCTCAGTTTCTGACAACACCTATAACAGACAATTTACCTCTTTCTGGCCTCTCACAGCTTTCCACAATACCATCAATCAATTCTTTTGCTTTACTTTGTTGTTCACTGCTTCCAAAGATCGTTATCTGTGAATCTACATCTTCTTTTACAATCTGAATAAAATTAAAAACACACTTTATAAAAATTATTTGAACAAAAACTATACTTTTTTGCCCCAACATTTGATATTTTAGATACCTCGAGCACTATTCTATCAGCTCCAGTTAAACAGACACCTACTGAATAGCAAATGCAGTCGCCACTCAGATTTCATCTGGAGGCAATGCTAAAAACACAAGGAGTAATGATGCAAATATCTGTAACAGTATAACCACTTACTTGGCACAGTCGGATGGGACCTAGGCACAGATAGCTGTGCTTTAGCTGATACGGTCACATCCTATGCAACTGCACCGTGCCACTGTATACCCCCATCTGTTACGGAGGAAATCTGATCTGCACATGTGCAAATCAGATCTCCTCATCCTGCTCCAGCCCTCAGGTAGTTATGCTGCAGTCTGACTGCTTAAATCACACCTGAAAATGCTTCTCAGAATGCACATGCCGAAGTGTGAGGAGGGGAACAGAGATCACACCTCCACAGCACAAATATATTGATCTGTACGTGTTCAGAGATAAGCTGCAGCAAGTAGTACTGATGATCAGTACCCCCTGTGCTATAATAAGGTCATGGGGCAGGGAACATTTTTTGACACTGGGGGTGGTAGTTGGTGGAAAATAGGAGTTATTGTAGACTTACCATAATTAACTCTTTTTCTTCAAGGTACATAGGATGGGTGTAGGTAGTTGGAGAGGACCGGGCAACTAAAGTTAAAGCGTTCAGATCCCAGAAAACACTGGTCACGCCTCTCCCCTATACCCCACCCCCAGCAAAGGCCAGCCCTTTTTGTAAACAAGCCCAAGGCAGGAGCAGGATAGGAGAGAAAAAAGACTGGTACACATAAGAAACACTCACACAAGAGAATGGAACTGGTGACAAAAGAAAAAACCCACAGAAACCAGATGAGTTAGAGTGGGTGCCCTGTGGATCTTATGGACTGCGAAAAAAGAGTTAACTATGGTAAGTCTACCATAACTTTTCAGGGTCGATGGGCATCCAAAGGGATGACATTGGGGATGTGCCAAAGCAGTTCTCTTAAGGGAGGGGAGGAGCCTGAGCTGAATGGAGAATTTGTCACCCAAAGGAAGTATCCTGGGTGGTGGAGGAAAGTGTGGGCGGAAGACCACGTGGATGTTCTGTACAACTGTTCAGCAGAAGCCCCACGACTAGCTACCAAGAGGGCCACACAGAGCGAGTGGAATGAGCTGTAACCACACTTCGAACAGGGAGGTCAACGGGCGCGGAAGCCCGAGCAGGCCAGCCCCGTTTGTGAAAACCTTATAACACTTATAATCCTATATATGGAAAAAGAGTCCATGTGATCCACCTAATTGTGAAGCGCGCACATACCACATCAAGTAGGGCTTTCCTCACAGAATCTGGTGAGGACTGAAAGGCTGGAACCACAATCCCTTTAGTAATATGGAACTGAGAGACAGCTTTGGGGAGGTATCCAGACCTAGTCCAGAGGACAGCTCTGTCCGGATGGGAAAGAAAGAAAGAATGAACTAACGAAAAAAAAAGATGGAGCGACAGGATAGCGCTCTTAGGTCAAACACTCTACGAGCAGAAAACCAACCAAGCAAGGAGGGAGTCTTCCACTTTAGCCACTTGAAGTCCACAGAGTTCAAATGGAGACTCTGTAAAGACCGGAGAACCAAGGAGAAGTTCCAAGGAGCTACCGGAGATACACAAAAGAGGTTGAATATGGAGGATCCCCCTGAAAAATGTGCTGACATCAGGTAGGAAAGTGATCTTTCACTGGAACCAGACAGAAAGAGCAGAGACCTGTACCTGGAAGGATGCTAGGCGAAGGACTAATACCATACCATACCATCAAACCAGATCTGGGTGTAGACAGGGACACTGAGTCAACAGATCTAGCCGTAGAGGTAGCTGAAAGGGAATGTCTATTCATAGACTCTGCAGGTCTGCAAACTAAGGTCGTCACGGCTACGCCGATGCCACGAGGAGCACAATGCCTCCCTTTCACATGAACTTGCAAAGAACCCTTGGAAGGAGTGCGACTGGAAGGCAGATGTTCCATGAAGGCAGTTGCAGGATCCCTGGTCCTGGACCAGCACACCTGCAGTTTGTGGTTGTGGCCGGAGGCCATGAGATCCACATTGGTAGGCCCCACCTGTCCATTTAGAATCTGAAAGATCCCTGGATGTAGATCCCACTCGCCGGAGTGAGTGTCCTTTCGGCTTAAGAAGTCCGCTTCCCAGTTGAAGATTCCAAGGTAAAACATTGGCGAGATAGCCGAAAGCAGATGTTCTGCTCAAGAGAGAATGTGCCCCGCTTTTCACGATGCGGCCTGTCTACGCATGACTCAATGATAATTGAGGGAGGCGTACGCTATTGCCTTACCCAGCTGGAACCAAACTGATCCAGTGACAAAAAGAACCCCCTGTACCCTGCCCGAAGCTCTAGTAAGTTTATGGGCAGATGACTTACGTGGATTGTCCAAAGTCCCTGAAAGGACCGTTAACTTGTTACTGCTCCCAAACCATGGAGGCTGGCATCTGTGGTGAGGAGTACCCAATTCGGAATCTTGAAGCGTGACCCTTGTCCTGGTGGGACTATTGTAGCCACCGCTAGAGGGAGAGCTGAAGTTCCGGGGATAGCTGGACTGATGAATTCTGATTAGATGACATCGCCTGTTCCAACGTGACTGGATCAGTCGTTGGAGAGGTCTAGAGTGGAGCTGGGCATACTCCATCATGCTGAAGGTGGACATCATGAACCTCAAGATCTGTATGGCTGAGTGAGTTGACACCCGCCGCTATCGAAGAAACCTGCGGAGGCGAGCCCGGAGGGCTGTGATCCTGTCCTCTGGAAGGAGACACCTCAGGACGTGAGACTCCAGGAGGGGTCCCAAATGTAGTATCTTCTGGGAGGAAGACAGGGAGGACACTTTCCAGTTGATGAACCAGCCGTGCACTAGCACTAAGGCAATGGTCAGACGGAGATGCTGTCGCATGACCTACAGAGACTAGGCTTAAATCAGTATCTCGTCCGGTTAAGGAAGAATCCAGACCCCCTGGTGCCTGAGATATGAAGCCATGACTGACATAATTTAGGTAAAAACCTAAAGGGCCGTGGAAAGTCCAGAGGGGCAGGGCCCAGAAAAGATAGTATTGCAGGTGGGCAGCAAACCTGAGGTATTATGTTTGGAAGTGATAGGTTAATGCAGAATGGATATCCAGGAAGCCCATAAAGTCCCCAAGCTAGCAGCGTTATAGCTGAAGGATTTTCTTCTTGTGGGATCTGCATCTCCTGAAGGTCTTCTGGCAGTGGCCCAGGGTTGAGTCTCTTAGAACTCACCAGCAGGTATTCTTGCCTTTAACAGCCACTCTTCCCATAAGGCTGTACCTAGAGGTTTAAGTAGCAGGCTGCATAAGATCGTGGATTTCTAAAGATGAAGAACTGCAGACTGATACTCCAAGCGACAAGGGCTCCCACTGCGGCCAGAGGCTATGACCCTTAAGGCATGACAGGCAGACATAGAATATAAAGGAAGCGTGAGCCAATTACGTCCCGAACATCACCTAGCCTCCCTTGATCACAGACTCAGTGCATCTGTCTAGCTGCACGTACCCAGGTCCCCCATCTCCCTAGCAACTCCAGCGGCCGCACTAGCCAGCATCTTAGGTTACCTAGGAGCCGGTGGCTGGGGAGGGGAAGTTCGGGAGCATCATATCATTGCTAAGCGACCGGACATAGCGGAAATCACAGGACACCTGTCATGATCCTGACTGTAGTTCTCATATTTAGTGACTTACCTCTGCCATCTACCCTGGATCCTGCTTCTTTTCTGCTGACTGGGATAAACAGCTTGCCAGTACCATGAGTTTCCGGAGTGCTGAGTTCTCTGCCTGGAAGGTGAGAGTTAACGAGCTCCACCTGTGTTGATTAACCTTCTGTGTGAATACTGAATTCAGCAAGAGTCTCTATGCTGTGCCTACTCAGCAATCATTGTTGTCATTATACTATATGCCTCTCAGACTCCTGTGGTCACCAGATACATACTCCACTGTGCTCAGCTCTCTGGTGTTTGGGCCTAAAAGCCAGCATCCTCCAGTCATTTTAGGAGTTTAGGCTTCAGTGTGTTTCTGGCCTGCTAGGCCTCACTCCACATCAAAGCCTAACCTGGAGTACTGACATAACAGGGTCTGACCATAAGCTATTCAATCCTGTGCTTGTCACCCTCGGAGTAA
Source organism: Pseudophryne corroboree (assembly GCF_028390025.1). Lineage (NCBI taxonomy): Eukaryota > Metazoa > Chordata > Amphibia > Anura > Myobatrachidae > Pseudophryne > Pseudophryne corroboree. The sequence continues at coordinate 415,765,749 of NC_086447.1, read as the reverse complement.
GTTGGGGTTCTGACAACCGAGTTTTGGCTGAAGGGACAGCTACCTGTGAGGAGAGCAAACGAGGTGGCTGTATGTAATTCCTCCTCATGGGGTGGAGGCCAAACTAATTGTTAACGTTGGCCGGAGGGCGTAAAGGAAAAGGAGGACTCCGTAGGAAGGTAACTGTAGTTTTAATGAATAACAGGCTGTACACGAATATTGGAGAAATTGACAAAACTGGAAGGATTAGACTCTATGGTTAAATGACTTGAAGATTGACGCTGAAGAACTCAGGTAAAGAACTACTGAAGACTGTAATTAAAAGACGAGGCTGAAGAACTTTGAAGAAATGAAGACTTGTGATTGAACGACGAGGCTGAAGAACTTGGACTTTAAAGAAATGAAGACATCTGCGAGAACTGCCGTTAGCACCTGGAACTCCTCTACGACCTGGGACCCCGTGAGCGCTTCCATGAGTGGCAACGGACGTAGACAGCAGGACTGTAGCAGCGTTTAGGTAACCAATAGATGAGAGCAACCAGAACCAGGGCACCAGAAGTAACCTGGGAGCACAGAGCTGGAGAACCTTTCACAAGGAGGTAACTTGAAGCACTGGCAATCTCCCTCTGGGCCAGCCCCCTTTTGTGAGGGAAGAACACAGGATTGGCTGGACACAGAATGGGAACTTAATTGGTAATGCTCTGGTCTCCAACATGGCTGCCCCCAGCACAGGAGACATACTCAGCTGTTAGCACACAGCATTAGCTAGCTACTGACTCTGACACTCTATACTACCTTACCGCAGCGATGCCAGCCGCAGCGCCCGGCTCTCCAGACCACCGGCAGCCGCACATCCTTCCAGGAGTACCCGCCGCCAGCGGTTCCTTGCCGCCTCAGCCGCGCCAACCAGCGGGATGGCAACCCCCGGGAGCACCAGCCGGAGGTAAGGCTCCAGAGTCTGACAGCGCTAGCCTGAGTCTCCCTGAATCACCTGACTCTGTTCACCAAGTACCAGGAAGTACAAGTAAAGAGACTTGTGTTACAGAAGCTGCCAGTTCCTTGTGTCACACAGCTCAGTGTATGCTTGGTAGCGGAGCTCCTTAAGAGGTAACACTATTAGCTTAGTTCCTGTAAAACCCTGCTCTTTTGCTACCCAGTCTGGATTACAGTTGTGTCACCAGTTATATCCCGTATTCTTCAGTCTCGTCTTAAAGACACAGCTGCAGTATTCGTCAGTCTCATCTTAAAGACACAGCCGCAGTATTCCTCAGTCTCATCTTAGACACAGCCGTAGTAATCTTCAGTCTTGTATTAAAGACACAGCGCAGTATTCTTCAGTCTCGTTTTAAAGACACAGCTGCAGTATTCTTCAGTCTCATTTTAAAAAGACAGCCGCAGTATTCTTCAGCCTCGTCTTAAAGAGACAGCCGCAGTATTCTTCAACCTTGTCTTAAAGTCACAGCCACAGTCATTGTTCTACATACACAGTTACGTTCCAGTTATACCGGTACCCAGCCCGGTTCACAGTGCGGTTCTCAGTCGCACCGGTAACATCTTCAGCTCTCCTCCCAGTTCTGCGCAACTCCAGAGAACCTATTTCATAGTATCCTTGAGTACACATACACCTACTCCTGTGATAGTATATCCAATACATTCACCATCCTGCTATCAACACCAAGTCCCTGGTGACCCAGTGGTCAGGATACGGCTCCCACTGCCGAAGCCCGGGTTCGACCCCCCGGTCACGGAGTGCTCGATACTACTTCATCTCACTGATTCCCACAAACCAGCCGAATATACACAGTCCTCCAGTTACCTACATGGACTTCACATACACGCCGGGTTCACAAAAACCACAGTCATGACAACACCAAGGCTATGACAATGGAATGAACAGTTTCCATGCGAAGACTTGGTACCTGCATAAACCTGGTGAGTGATTTTAGGTTCAGCATGGGTCGAAAGGAGCCATTGGGCTATTGAACCTGAAAAAGAATGGAATAAAAGCCTGTGCGTTGCTATGACTCCAGACTAAAGAGTGAATGGCCTATTACAGAGCTAATGGCCTTGTTGGATCAGCTGGGAGACCCGTACCAAAGAACAACTGAAGAAGGCGCCTCATGAAAAAGAGAGTACAGTATACCCATGGGAGACCACATCTCGTACCGAAGCGTCCATTATAGTTAACACCAGGTCACTTTAAACTGAAGCAGTCGGCCTGCCACCGTGGGATCCCCCAGGAGGAGGCCTGCCTGGCTTAGCGGCCAGACAACCGGAGATCCAGGTTTGCCTAGAGTGTGGCCTATTGGACCTGAAAGAAGAGGTCTGCCTGGGAAAGGACTGCCCTATAGCTGTCCCTGGGGGCTGAAAGGGCTTAAGAGGACGTCAGGGCAGCAGCTGATTATTACTATTACATTTGATTTATAAAGGCGCCACAAGTGTTTTGCAGCGCCGTACAAAGGACAGTCCAGGGAGACAAAACTTAGCATTACAGTAAATAATTAACAAAAATAGAGTACAGGTAACAAAGAGCACCACAATTCTCAAAACATAATACAGCTAAGATGTAAGTAGCGAGGGAGTAATCATCGTAGAGATGATACTTTACCAGCAGGAGAAAAAGCAGGTAAAGATGGTCGCTGAGTTGGAGAGAGCTGCGAGTGAAAATGTGTTGAGAAGAGGGCTTTGACAACAAGAGGAAAGAGGGCCCTGCTCTGAAGAGCTAACAATCTAGTAGGAAGGGGCTGATAGCAGAATAGTTTTAAAAACAGACAGTGGCCACAATCTTATCTAGCTGTGCTCCAAACAGTGTATCGCCTGTTAAAGACAGATATGCAAGGCCCTTTTTAAGACAGTCCACCCTCCAGGAGCTGAGCCAAAGAACTCGTCTAGCAGCCACAGAGGCCACAGATACTTTAGAGGAGAGTACGCCTACAGTATACGTAAGGTTGCCTCTCCTACGTAAGAAGCCACTCCCTTAATACAGGATATGAGAGCCAGTTGTTCCCTGGTGGCTGCAATCTTTGAGGGAGGATGCAGTGGGAACATGAGAATCTACTGAAGGGGAGGAACCTCCCACTTAGTACATTCCACCGCAGGGAGAGGATAAATGGACGTAAGCCTTTCTAACAGCTAGAACCGCTTGTTAGGCATAGTCCAGGCCTCCCGCAAGAGATTGGTGAGCTGGTCCGACTGAGGAAATTCTGTCCGGCTTCCATTCCTCTAGTGTCGCAATACCAGTGTTGCGGCGCCGGCGTGAGGTTGTAGAAGCAACAGCGCTGGTGTCCTATACGACTGCCGAGCGATGCCTTCTCTGAAGCAAATACAGGATAATAAACTAAATCATACAATAAAAGCTTGGGGCTGCTTAAAAGGTGCATCCGGCTCCTGCCGACACCAAAGCAAAACTGTATGACTTGGTAAATAATAAGTATGACTTGGCCCATCTATACTTATAAATAAGTATGACTTGGCCCATCTAGTCTTACCTAAACACGTGTACACACACACATACACACACACACACACACACACACTCTAGGGTTAATTTTTGTTGGAAGTCAATTAACCTACCAGTATATTATTGGATTGTAACAAAGAAAAATAAATAGAAAATGCAGGTGCACACTCTACACACATATAATGAACTGCAAATTAACATGAGAGTAAAATTACGTTTCTAAGCATAATTTTGTCCTCAAACTGAAATACCCAGGCATGCATGGGGAGAATATACAAACACCACAGAGTTTGGGCCATGGTGGGAATCAAACCCATGACCTCAGTGCTGTGAAGCAGTAATGGTAGTCATCACACCATCCGTACTGCTCTGTTGTAGGGCTCGTTTGCCTGGAATAGTTTGGGAACTGTGCTGCTCTTAGTACCATTAAGCAGATTTTAGCAGACATTCCTTACTGAGCAATTGTCACCACATGCTGCAGAATTTCTTTCCAAGCAGCAAAGGTAACTTACATGATAACAATTCCCAAAACTACAGCACGTGTGTCACCCAAGCTGGTTAATGTCATCCACTTAACATGGTCTACTCAGTAATGAGATATGAATCCAAATGAGCATTTATGGAATACTCTCCAATGAAACAGGATTTTCCCACTTCAATAATGTATGCATTGGTTAAAAGGCTTTCTTATGGAAGAATGGTATTGAATCCCTCATGCAAAACTCCAGTCAGAGCACAAGAGACATACTGGTTCATGTATTGGCCCAACATCATAGGAAGGGACATGTTCTTTGCCTATATTTTGTCCTAAACCTATACATACCTTAAAAAAATTAAATCCATTGTGGCAATGAGTGCTTATTTACCCAAAAAATAATACATTTGAAGTACAACAATTGCTCAACAAAATATAATCTAGAATATTTTTTCACCTTTATTCTTGAGCCAGAAGCCTCTTCTAGTTCTTTTATTTTAGCCCCTCCGCGTCCTGCAACACACATTAACATTATTTAGTACACTTTCTATGTAGCTTATTAAAATATAAAGTACAGATGTGATAAAGCTCATTTTACTTTTCCACCTGCCTCATGTGCACACTCCGTGGCAATGGTTATCTGCACCCTGCTGCAACTAGGTGCAGTTTGCGCCTAGCACCATGCATTCCAATGGAAGCGGGTGCGCATCCATGTTCCCACACACACTAGTGGGAATACTATTCGTGGCAAATAAATTCTGTTTGAGGCAAACGCTATTCAAGATCAGCATGGACACATCTGTATGATATAAGTGTTATAGCTTGGGGGAAAATTACAAATCATGTACACAAAAATAGGATTTTGGTACTTACCAGGTAAATCCTTTTCTTTGAATCCATAGGGGGCACTGGAGTACTCTTGGGATATGGACGGGCGTAGCCGAACAAAGGCACTGAATATTCAAATTTAGGACCCTCCCCCCCCTCCATATCCCCAAGTACCTCAGTGTACTTTGCCAGTGTTTTTTACTGAGCGAACAGGATATAGAGAGGTTGACAATGGAGAATCCCTATAACATAACGGACAACCACAAAGTTGACTCGTAACCTTATTGTCAACTAAAAAGTTGACAGCTTAACCGATAGAACTTATAATTTGAACCAACCGGTGAAAATGTGTTACCATAAGCTCCTTTGAGCTTAATACCATCCAAGTTAAATTTGTTCACTAAGCTCCCTTGAGCTTAAAACAACCCAGGTAAAACTGCTCTGGGTGGGCGTCCAGTGCCCCCTATGGATTCAAAGAAAAGGATTTACCTGGTAAGTACCAAAATCCTATTTTCTTTATCATCCACTAGGGGTCACTGGAGTACTCTTGGGACGTACCAAAGCTTCCCTCGTGGGCGGGAGAGCTGTTTGATACTTGTAACAGTAGGCAGCCAAAGCTAAATGCTGATGGCGCCACCATTTATAACGTGTAAACGTGCACAAACGTGGTGCACTGAAGGCTATGTAGCCGCGTCGTAGACTCTCCACGACCCGCTGGGTCTGACATTCCCACAGAACCTGTGGAATGAACTATTACTGACGTAGGCGATTGTAACTTAGCCTTAAAGTAAGACTGACTTGTAGTCATTATTATTCAACTGGATAATGTCTGCTGAGAAACTGGCTAACCCCAGTTTACAGTATCATATATAACAACAACGTATTCATATCACGTACTGTAGACGTTCGGTACATATATAAACGCGTAACGCGTGTACCACATTCAGAATTTTAGAATGTGCTGTCCACACAGGAACCACTATTGGTATATTGATGTGAAGAATACGAAAGCGGATTTCGTCCGAAGATCTGCTTTGTCATGAGAAAACTCAAATACGGTGGCTTGGAATACAAGGCACCCAAATATGAAAACAAACCCCTTGTCGAAGCACCATTGCCGAAGGCAAGGCTAGAAGAAAAATGTTTTCCAAAGTGAGAAACTTAATCCCCATTTGTTGAAAGGGTTCCAAAATATGAAACTGTAAGAAAATCTAAACCCAACCTCAAATCGCCTGGCGCTGTAGGTGGGATAAATAGAGTCTGAACTTTGGTGACACCTTGTAGAAAGATGTTGACAGACGCAAATAGAGGCAAACGCTTTGAAAATAAGTTTACCACACAGATACCTGCCCTCTTAGTGCAGATGAACGCAGTTTGCCATCCCATCCTGTTTAACAGAATACGGGTACTTGAAGTATGATGTTGGAAACTTCCGAGGTTTACACCCTATGTAAGCACACGAAATTTTTTTTTTTTTTTTTTTTTTTTTTTTTAGTCATGAGCTGCCTTAAGCGGCTTAGTATTTCGTGACATGGTTGGTATAACCGATACTGTAATGCTCTATTTTTTTAAGAGGGCGGTCTGAACCCTCACCCCGTCAACCGCAGCTGCGGTACATAGATAATAGGTACATAGGTAACTATGGGTAAAAGAACGTTCCCTGATGTAACAGGTTGGACGTATTATGAGCGGGCCAAGATCGTGTGCAAGTATTCCTTGAAAATTCGAGAAGCAAACTTCTCTGAAACCCATGAGATACCACCAGTATGACTGTGACGAACTGTCTTCTGATCCGTTTTGGCAACGAAGAAAGAAGCGGACAATGGAGGAGCCAGATACACGATGCTGAATGACCCCATGAATGTGATGTACACATACTGAGCTTTTGTAATTGTGGCGAGATGCCCTCATGTATACCTGAGGGTAACCCCCTTCTGTGGACTCACATATGAAACACCTCTGGATTTAATGTCCAGTTTTTAAGATCCAAACCCTGACGGTTGAGATCGCCTGTCTAACAGATGTCCACTCACGGATTGATGTCTTGACATTTTCACATAATAGCGTTCTGAGCCATTGAAGATTTGAGTTACCTACCGCCTTGCCATGCGGCTTATTGGTTCTCACTGGTTGTTGAGTATGCAACTGCCTTTGCTTTGTTTGACTGCTTAAGGGCAGCGTGAGCCAGGCATGAAAAAACAAAATTACATGAAACTCACGGTTGTTCCTCTCCACAGAAATCTTTAGTAAAAAACGAAAGATTTATTTGTTATGAAGAGAAACCAGAGTCTATCCCTGGTCAGACTGAAAGCGAATCATTTATTGCATTGTAAAATGCACAGAGATGTAGGACATTTATCTATTGCATTGTAAAATGCACAGAGTTCTAGTACCTTTATCGACAGGAATCTGTCGTGTTTTAGAACCTTTGCGTTGATTTTAACTACAAATCCTGACTCTCTGTGACTGTCGTCCAGAGTATACGCACCCTTGTCCCTCTGTGGGAAACGCGATTGAAGGGTGGTGCACTAAATTGAAAACACATCTTTATTCTTAATAATTGAATACACCAATGTACCGCTAGTGTGCGTGTACTTTTGTTCTTGTTGGTGTAGTAGGTAAAAGTCTTTGATTTACCGTATTTATAATCTTACCTAGGAATTGACATCGTTTAGACAGACTTAGATGTGATTGTTTTCGAACTTAATCTGCTACCGCAGTATAACTTAGTAGCGCAAGATAGAGGAACTTTGTTGATACATAGTTCTTATGTGAGATGAGCTATTATTCCAACATCACTTTGGTAAATACCGGAAGCGATAAGCAACGGTATAAATGAAATGGTTAATGGTTGTGGCGATTTTCAAACGCTAGAACCTATGATGAAGAAACCGGACTGGGTAAATACGCATTGTGAAGATCAAATGCAATTATACAATTTTGTGGCTGCAATAAGCAAAAACTAACTGCAGAAAATCCATTTTCTAACTGTAGTAAATGACTTGCTGATTGATATTGCAACGGAGCTGTTTGATTTTGCTCAAACAGAGGGGAATAAGTAACTTTGACTCTGTTGGCGTACTATTGCCTGGTTTATAAACCAGCAAAGACTAAATGACAACCTGCCAAACCGTTCGCCAGAAGCAGTTTTGTACTCTAAGCTGTAAATAGCTGAGACATATATGAGTTGAAGTCATGAAACCTCGCAAATGTAACATGAAAAGACGCACTTCCACAATTGTAAAAGAGGTCATCAAACCACTGGCTTGCTGACTGTAACGTCCTGTCGTTACAAGGCGTGACTGTTTCTTATAAAGGAATAAAACACCGTTACAAGTATACTGTATGCGCTAATGGCAGAATATCCTATAGGGATAAAATGCCGTTACACATATATCAAATTCAGGCGCAAACAAGCTCTGGCCTTGTCGCGCTTAACTAGCGACAATGAAAATAACCGGCGTTAGCAGAAGCTTTACAGATATACTCTGCAGCTTTTTTGAACCGTGATCGGCATGGTTTCATACATAGATTCTAGTGACCCAAATGTATCTGTGGTTTTTATAATGTTTGACAGAAACGCATATACCAATGGCGGATCGCGTCCTTTTGGAAACGATTATGTATGGTTGTCCAAAACCCCGCACTATCTGAATGCTGGACTAATGTACCCTTCTCACTTGTAGTTATCGGTGTGAGATTTGACATAGAATCGTGCATTAAATTATAAGACTAGTGAAATAAACACTCTGGTACCCAAAGGAAAATTGTCACTTTGGAAAGATTGTCTTTTGTTAGCGCTGGCGGAGTTATTCTGAGACTCCGATTACCGCTGTTTTAATTTGAATTGCCAATGTTAACATTTTTAGTCTGCACTAGAGCCTTATTTGCTATGTAGACAGACATCATAATAGGCAACAGACAGACACTTGCACGACTTAATAACATTATTATATGGCATATATATCTATATATATATGTTATTGCTGAACAGCATATTTATTAGGAAACTAAAGTGTTCTTTATGTGAAAAGCAGTTCACATAGGCATGAAACCCGAACCAAATTCCTACTAACACCCCTGCGCCTTCTGGTGGCTTAAAGATGTAGGGCAGGAATGTTCTAGATTATCCTGAAGTAAAAAAATTCCCACTAACACCCCTGCGCCTCCTTGTGGAGTAGAGGTGTATGGTCTGGAATTATAACTGGAAAACCAGCAATGATTAAAATGGCCGTCATGCCATGCTTTCACAGAAAATCACAGTACAGGTTACTTGCTGCAGTTTTAATATAGGCTTAATAGCCTATTATACAGTTACTATGCTTAATAGCCTATTATACAGTGATAACCCAGGTGTAGGATACAGTAAAATATATGCATTTAGTCAATTAATATGAGCACTGCCTGCAGTGTATTTATCTTGCAACCTTAACCAAAAATAACAGAAAACATGGTTAAACGTGCAATAGGTTATGCCACTGATAACCCATTGCCAGCCAAAGCCTCATATATATATTATATATATATATACAAAGTGTTTACACATATAATCACAGTTCATACTGATATTATAGACAGTTCTGCCAGCAAAAGCTTCATTATATATTATATATATAAAACGTGCTGAAACATATATCACAGTACACATGTACATTGTTTAAAGTGCTGCGCTGCTTGTTTATTTTGAACCCATGCAGCCTTTGCTGCTGCTATGGGTATTATTCCCCCTCCCCCCCCCCCCCCCCCTGCATCCCCATGTTACCTGCAGCGTACGGGGATCGGGTGCAGGGAGAGCAGGAGAGCCTGAATGTAGCGCCGGGGAGCTGACCGGAAGCTCCTTCCTACAGCAGTACACAGTCTCCCTGTGTCTGCGGTGTTTCACTGGGAGAGTGGCCGGCGTCCTTGAGTGACGTGCGGCCACTCTTTAGTACCCAGGAGAGTCTCGGCGGCGTGTAGCGGTGCCGGGCCATCCGAGCAGTGAGAGCGGCCGGCGTCTGAGTGACGTGCGGCCGCTCTGCTTAGTTCAGCGCCCGGAGAGTGTCGGCGGCGTGTAGCGGTGCCGCATCAGAGCAGTGAGAGCGGCCGGCGTCTGAGTGACGTGCGGCCGCTCTGCTTAGTTCAGCCAAGGAGAGTGTCGGCGGCGTGTAGCGGTGCCGGGCCATCAGAGCAGTAAGAGCGGCCGGCGTCTGAGTGACGTGCGGCCGCTCTGCTTAGTTCAGCGCAGGGAGAGTCATGTACGAGTGAGGTGGAACTTCATATATAAGAAGTGGTCCTTACTACTTCAGCGGGACACGTCAGCGGCGTGCTCAGCGGCGGCCAGCTCCCTGTACAGTATAACACTCACACAGCAGGGCGGCAGCGTGAGCTGACCGCCCTGTCACCCATACCTTGCTCCATCCTGGCTGTGACGAGCTCTCTGTAAGCTCCGTTTCAGTCCTTCTTCCAGCTCTTTGTCTCATCCTGGCTGTAACGGATCTTCTTTCTGTAAGCTCCGTTCAGCTTGCAGGAGACAGTGGCTGCCTGTGGCTGTGAGGGTGCTCTTTGTGAGGACCGACACGCCATGCGCTGCCCTATAGCGCCTGTGGCTGTGAGGGTGCTCTTTGTGAGGACCGACACGCCATACGCTGCCTTGCAGCGGCACCATCCCGGACCCAAGTTTTTCCAGAAACTGGGACGGGAAGTGTAAAAATTAAAAATAAAAATAAAAATCTTCTGAAAAGTGGCCATTGCCACAAGCCGATGTTCATCTGTGAGCACCGAAAAAACACTGGCAAAGTACACTGAGGTACTTGGGGATATGGAGGGGGGGGAGGGTCCTAAATTTGAATATTCAGTGCCTTTGTTCGGCTACGCCCGTCCATATCCCAAGAGTACTCCAGTGACCCCTAGTGGATGATAAAGAAAAAGGGTTGTTGGTTTTTTTTCAGAATATTCTACTTGCCAGTTTTAGATACATAGATCATTCCTACTAAATTGCCAGACATGTGTTTTACAAATTTTTCCCAGTGTTTAGTTGTCATGCAAGTGGTAACTTTAATTTAGAAGAGCACACCTTTACATGCCACGCAACCTTTACGGTTGCATTTTATACACTATTTCAATTATGTTTTGCAACAACTTTTGATAAGAGTTCTGGTAAACATAATCCAAACTATTAAATCATATGTACCATTATTATTTTTTTCCTTGAAAGGCTCCAAAAGGAAGCCCTATTAATGGTTAAATCCTTGGTGAGCTGGGCAGGGACAAGAATAGGAAATACTCTCAGATATGTACACATTGTGACTCCTTACTTAACCACATAATTAACAATTTTTCCCTTCAAGACCATGCACGGCATTGTTGTTGAATAATTATATGCAAGAACTAGCATTATTGGGTATTTTTTATTTGTATTTTTGCTTTATTTATATAGTTAAAAATAAGTTAATGGTAAAACTTACCTTTGTTAACTCTTTCTTTGAGGTCAATAGGATCCACAGGGCTAAACTTGGGAGTATGCTGGTGGAGACCAGGACAGGCACCGAACAGTAAAGCTTTTCAAGCTCCAGGATGAACAGGAGCTTGAAAAGCTTCACTCCCCACATACCCGCCCACAGCTCAGGCTCTTCAGTTTTAATTAACGAGCCCAAAGCAGGAGAGGAGATAAGGAAGAAAGGTACACACAGAAAATACACTCTCAAAATCAGGAGACAGGAACTTGTGACCGTGAAGAATAAGCCATTGAAGCTAGGTGCATCAGGGTGGGTGCCATGTGGATCCTATGGTCCTCGAAGAAAAAGAGATAACAAAAGCAATTTTACCATAACTCTTATTTTCTTCTTCAAGGTCCATGGTCTCCACATGGTTAAGCTCAGGGATGTACCAAAGCAGTTTTAAATGGGAGGCAACGCTCCCAAGCTGAAAGGAGTACATTGCTGCCAAAGGTTGCATCCGGAGAGGCAAACGTATCAAAGGTGAAGCACCTAAGAAACGTGTGGGCAGAAGACCACATAGAGGTCTTGCATAGTTGCCACAGCAGGCTGCCTACGTAGGTCCCATAGAGCGAGTAGAGTGAGCAGAGACTGTAATCGGTACTGGAAGACCAGTTTGCGTGTAGGCCTGCGAGATGGTTAAATCGGAGCCAGCAAGCTAAAGTTTGTTTATTAGACGGCCAGCCACGTTTGTGAAATCCATAGAGGACGAACAAAGAAATCAGTTTTCCTAATGGTACTAGTACGGTCCACATATATCAGACCCGGCCAAAACGTTGATTGCAATCTACTAGTAGCTTGCGGAGCTCCGGCATGTAGATCGCGACCAACTTCAGTAGAAGCACTTCCAATAGTGCAGTGTGGGTGAGCGGGTGCGTGATGTGAAGAGCAAGTTGGAGCCAGTCTGCAGCAGTGTGCAGCCAGCGGGGGCAGTTTTATGCAACCTACCCAGCGGGAAAGATATGGGGTGCATGCTATTCTGCACTAAGGGTAGGGATTCTACACAAGGGGAGGGGGTACGTTGTGGGTAGGGGGTTTCGGCACAGGGGGTCAATTAAAATAGGATTTTAATACCTACCGGTAAATCCTTTTCTCTTAGTACGTAGAGGATGCTGGGGATGCTTCAAGAACCATGGGGTACAGACGGGATCCGCAGGAGACATGGGCACACTATAAGACTTTGAATGGGTGTGAACTGGCTCCTCCCTCTATGACCCTCCTCCAGACTCCACTTATAGGAACTGTGCCCAGGGAGACGGACATTTCGACTAAAAGGATTTATGTAATTATTTTAAAACTAAGGTGAGATACATACCAGCTCACACCTCAAACACGCCGTACAATATGGCAATCAACAACAACGCATGCAACTGCATGACCAACAACAGTCACAGACTGACTGAACTCAACATGAGCGTAACTATAACCAAACTGCAGATACAGCCCGCACTAGGACGGGCGCCCAGCATCCTCTACGGACTAAGAGAAAAGGATTTACCGGTAGGTATTAAAATCCTATTTTCTCATACGTCCTAGAGGATGCTGGGGATGCTTCAAGAACCATGGGGTTTATACCAAAGCTCTAGAATGGGCGGGAGAGTGCGGATGACTCTGCAGCACCGACTGACCAAACAAGAGGTCCTCCTCAGCCAGGGTATCAAACTTGTAGAACCTCGCAAAGGTGTTTGAACTCGACCAAGTAGCAGCTCGGCAAAGCTGTAATGCCGAGACCCCTCGGGCAGCCACCCAAGGTGAGCCCACCTTTCTGGTAGAATGGGCTTTCACCAATTTCGGTAACGGCAATCCTGCCGTAGTTGAGCCTGCTGAATCGTATTACAGATCCAGCGCAACAATAGTCTGCTTGGAAGCAGGAGCCCCAATCTTGTTGTGAGCCCACAGGACAAACAGAGCCTCTGTTTTCCTAATCTGCACCATTCTGGCGACATAGATTTTCAAAGCTCTGACCACATCGAGAGACTTCGATTCCGCCAAGGCGTTAGTAGCCACTGGCACCACAATAGGCTGGTTTACGTGAAATGATGAAACCACTTTTGGCAGAAATTGCTGACGAGTTCTCAACTCCGCTCTATCAGCATGGAAGATTAAATAGGGGCTTTTGTGAGACAAAGCCGCCAACTCAGATACCCGCCTTGCGGATGCCAAGGCCAACAACATGACTACTTTCCAAGCAAGGAATTTTAACTCAACCTTACGTAAAGGTTCAAACCAATGAGATTGCAGGAACCGCAATACCACATTAAGATCCCACGGTGCCACAGGAGGCACAAATGGAGGTTGGATGTGCAGCACGCCTTTCACGAAGGTCTGAACTTCTGGAAGGGAGGCCAATTCTTTCTAAAAGAAGATTGATAAGGCCGAAATTTGTACTTTAATAGAGCCTAACTTTAGGCCTGCATCCACACCTGCTTGCAAAAAATGGAGCAAACGCCCCAGCTGAAATTCCTCCGTATGAGCCTTCTTGGATTCACACCAAGACACACATTTCCTCCAAATACGGTGGTAATGCTTTGCCGTTACTTCTTTCCTAGCCTGAAGAAGTGTGGGAATTACTTCACTGGGAATACCCTTTCGGGCTAGGATTTGGCGTTCAACCGCCATGCCGTCAAACGCAGCCACGGTAAGTCTTGATACACGCACGGTCCTTGTTGTAACAGGTCTTCCCGTAGACAAAGAGGCCAGGGATCTCTATGAGCAACTCCTGAAAATCTGGATACCAGGCCCTCCTTGGCCCGTCTGGAACAATGAGTATCGCCTGAACCCTTGTTCTTCTTATAATCTATATCACCTTTGGAATGAGTGGAAGTGGAGGGAACACATAGACCGACGGAAACACCCACGGTGTCACTAGGGCATCCACCGCTAATGCTTGAGGGTCCCTCGACCTGGAACAATATCTCTGAAGTTTCTTGTTGAGGCGAGACGCCATCATGTCTATTTGAGGAATTCCCCAGCCAACTATGTTGTTGCAGAATAGTCAGTGAGAGCGCAACAATTTTCAGCAATTGCTCCTTGGATCTCGCCTTTATGAGGAGATCGTCCAAGTACGGGATAATTGTAATTCCCTGCTTGCGCAGGAGAACCATCATTTCTGCCATAACCTTGGTGAAAATCCTTGGTGCTGTGGACAAACCAAACGGCAACGTCTGAAATTGGTAATGACAATCCTGAACAGCAAACCTCAGGTATGCCTGATGTGGAGGATATATGGGAACGTGTAAGTAAGCATCCTTTATGTTTGTCTCCATTTGTCTCATCCTCATCTACACTGAAGTCAGACTCCGTGTCGACATCTGTGTCTACCATCAGAGCTAGCGGGCGTTTATGAGCCCCTGACGGCTTCTGAGACGCCTGGGCAGGCGCGGGCTGAGACCCCGGCTGTCCCAAGGCTGCTGCGTCATCGAACCTTTTATGTAAGGAGTTGACACTGTCGGTTAAGACCTTCCACATATCCATCCAATCAGGTGTCGGCCCCGTCAGGGGCGACACCACATGTATCTGCCCCTGCTCCGCCTCCACATAACCCTCCTCATCAAACATGTCGACACAGCCGTACCGACACACCGCACACACACAGGGAATGCTCAGACTGAGGACAGGACCCCACAAAGTCCTTTGGGGAGACAGAGAGAGAGTATGCCAGCACACACCACAGCGCTATATAACACAGGGATTTACACTGCTAATAAGTGATTTTCCCAATAGCTGCTTGTTTGTATCTAATTGCGCCTAAATTTATGTGCCCCCCCCCTCTCTTTTTAACCCGTCTTGTACCTGGATACTGCAGGGGAGAGCCTGGGGAGCGTGCTTCCAGCGGAGCTGTGAAGGGAAAATGGAGCTGGTGTGCTGAGGAAGAAGGCCCCGCCCCCTCAGCGGCGGGCTTCTGTCCCGCGTTTTCTTTAACTTAATGGCAGGGTTTTTTACACATATACAGTTTACTGACTGTATTATGTGTATATTTAGCCAAAAGGTAATATAATTGCTGTGTTCGAACCCTCTGGAGCTAATGATGTCCAGTAGCCTAAGAAGCACAAGCTAGCTGCACGCAGGTAGGTTTGCTTCTCTCCCCTCAGTCCCACGTAGCAGTGAGTCTGTTGCCAGCAGATCTCACTGAAAATAAAAAACCTAACAAATACTTTCTTTCTAGCAAGCTCAGGAGAGCCCACTAGGAGCACCCAGCTCTGGCCGGGCACAGATTCTAACTGAGGTCTGGAGGAGGGGCATAGAGGGAGGAGCCAGTGCACACCAGATAGTACCTAATCTTTCTTTTAGAGTGCCCAGTCTCCTGCGGAGCCCGTCTATTCCCCATGGTCCTTACGGAGTTCCCAGCATCCACTAGGACGTCAGAGAAAACATACAGACCCTAGTATCAGGAACAGCAGGGTCCTCTGTTATATGCAACACTTCTTTTATCGCCACAATCATGTACTGAATGCTCTTAGCCAGTTTAGGATTCAATCTGGCATCACTATAGTCGACACTGGAATCAGAGTCCGTGTCGGTATCCGTATCTGCTATCTGGGTAAATGCACGTTTTTGTGACCCAGAAGGGGTCTGAGCTTGTGACAATGCATCCTCCATGGATTTCTTCCATGTCTGGTTCTTAGACTCAGATTTATCTAATCTCTTAGTCAACCGAGCCACATTTGCATTCAAAATACTCAACATATTTTCCCAATCAGCCGTCGGCGGTGCCGACACGGTCACTCCCACAGCCTTTTCTGTCCCCACTCCAGCCTCCTCCTGGGAAGAGCACTCAGACATGTCAAAACACACGTACCGACACACACAACCACACTGGGGCTATAGGAGACAGACCCACAACAAAGCCTGTTAGAGAAAACCAGAGGGAGTTCTGCCAGCTCACAACCCAGCGCCTATCCCGGTTCTGCGGTTCTGAAGCGAGTAAATTACTGCCCAGACCTCTTAGCGCTTTTACTTTCAAATAATTAGCACCAAACCTCTTGTGCCCCCCCCCCCGTTTTGCACCCTGTTACTTGTACAGCAGTGTGGGAGGCCAGGCTCAGCGTCTCTGCAGCTTCTGTGAAGAGAAAATGGCGCTGGTCAGAGCTGTGAGGGCTAAGCCACGCCTCCTTAATGGCGCGCTTCAGTCCCGATTGATTTAACATATTTATACTGGCGGGGGTCTGTAATTAGTGCCCAGCCACTTTATACACTTCTGCCAGTGCCGTTCTTATGTGGGAGCATGGCGCGCGGCCACTGCGCGGTACCTCAAAAGCCGTCTTCTGCCGTCACTGAAGTCTTCTGAACTTCTTTTACTCACCCGGCTTCTGTCTTCTGGCTCTGCAAGGGGGGTGACGGCGCGGCTCCGGGAACGAGCAGCTAGGCGCACCAAGTGATCGGACCCTCTGGAGCTAATGGTGTCCAGTAGCCTAACAAGCAGAGCCTTTGAACTCACAGAAGTAGGTCTGCTTCTCTCCCCTCAGTCCCACCATGCAGGGAGCCTGTTGCCAGCAGGTCTCCCTGAAAATAATAAACCTAACAAAGTATTTTTTCTGAGAAACTCTGGAGAGCTCCTCCTCAGTGTGCATCCAGTCTCACTGGGCACAGAATCTAACTGGAGTCCGGAGGAGGGGCATAGAGGGAGGAGCCAGTTCACACCCCTTTTAAAGTCTTAAAGTGCCCATGTCTCCTGCGGATCCCGTCTATACCCCATGGTTCTTGAAGCATCCCCAGCATCCTCTAGGACATATGAGAAAACATGAATATTAGTAAATATACCCCTTAGAATATTTTTTATCAGGAGCTCATGGCTCTCTGAAAATGTCACCCAGTTCCTTTGAGTCAAGAATTGTGACCTGTGCTTTTTTCTGTGGAGAGGAAAAGGATTGCTGCACATCAGATTCATTGCTAGGAATATTTAAAACATCTCTTATTGCAATAATAAGCGAGTCTACACCCTGTGCAGCAGAGGAATCATCTAACTCAGCATTTGATTCCAGCTCCTCCCCCTCTTCCACCTTCAGTACCTCCTCCTCGGATTCCGAGAGGATATCAGGTAACCCCCTTTTTTGGGGTAAAGGATAAGAGAGGAAAACCATGTTTGATATCTGCCCTGTCCTTTGTCAGAGCAACCATAGACTGCTGCCTTTCTTGCCTTGCAGTAGTTAACTCATTAGACATGTCAGCCATCATAGATTTAATTGAACTGAGCCAAGGAGGCTCTTGCAATTCACCCCCAGGAGCCCCATTAGTTTGTGAGGGCTGACTGCATTGTTCACACGAGAGAATCCGCAGGAGAGGGGAAAAACCTGGTGTGACAAACAGCACACACAACTTTTTTCCCCATGCTGACAAAGGACATTTACATACAAACACATACACAGAGACACAGGGTACAAGCAAGCCTGCCCAGTCTAGTATGTGTGGAGATACACAGAGATGAGGAACCAGCACACAGCCAGATTATAGAATTTTAATTACCTACCGGTAAATCCTTTTCTCGTAGTCCGTAGAGGATGCTGGGGTCCACATTAGTACCATGGGGTATAGACGCACCCCTTGGGAGCCATGGGCACTTTAAGAGTTTACTAGTGTGGGCTGGCTCCTCCCTCTATGCCCCTCCTACCAGACTCAGTCTAGAAACTGTGCCAGAGGAGACAGACCTACTTCGAGAGAAGGAAATACACAGATAGTGGTGAGATTCACACCAGCTCACACATACAGAAAACCAAGCTACCCAGCTTGAAACAATTCAGCAACGGCTAAACAACAGTACTTAACCAAGTAACAACGCAGTACTTAACTAAGTAACAAATGCAGGAAAACTAAGCACTCGGCGAGCACCCAGCATACTCTACAGACTAGGAGAAACGGATTTACCAGTAGGTAATTAAAATCCTATTTTTTCTTACGTCCTAGAGGATTCTGGGGTCCACATTAGTACCATGGGGGATGTACCAAAGCTCGCAGTACGGGAGGCAGAGCGCGGAGCCTCCTGCAGAACTGATTGACCAAACTTTAGGTCCTCAGAGGCCAAAGTATCGAACTTGTAGAACTTCGCAAACGTGTTCGATCCTGACCAAGTAGCCACTCAGCAAAGTTGTAAAACCAAGACAGCCGCCCAGGCAGAACCCACTTTACGAGTAGAGTGGGCCTTAACGGATTTCGGACATGGCAAGCCTGTCGTAGAATAAGCATTCTGGATCGCACACCTGATCCAGCGAGAATTAGTCTGCTTAGAAGCAGGCCACCCAACCTTGTTGGGATCCTAAAAGGACAAACAGAGCGTCCGACTTTCTGTGATGAGAAGTTCTCTTCACATAAATCTTCAAAGCCCTTACAACATCCAAGGATCTTGAAGTAATTGAGGAGTCAGTAGCCACTGGCACAATAGGTTGGTTGATATGAAAAGCCGTCACAACCTTCGGAAGAAATTGCTGACGTGTCCTAAGCTCAGCTCTATCTTTATGGAAAATCAAGTAGGGGCTCTTGCAGGACAATGCCCCCAATTCCGACACACGTCTAGCAGATGCCAATGCCAATAGTGTGACCGCCTTCCAAGTAAGGAACTTGACATCAACCTCTTGTAAAGGTTCAAACCAATCCAACTGCAGGAACTGCAGCACCACATTAAGATCCCAAGGTGCCGTAGGAGGCACAAAAATGGAGGCTGAATGTGCAGAACCCCTTTCAAGAAAGTCTGAACCTCAGGGAGGACAGCCAATTGTTTCTGGGAGAAAATGGACAAGGCCGAAACCTGGACTTTTATGGAGCCCAACCGCAGGCCCACATCCACACCTGCTTGCAGAAAGAGGAGAAACCGTCCTAGTTGAAACTCCACCGTAGGAAACTGCTTGGATTCACACCAAGACACGTACTTTTTCCAAATTCGATGGTAATGTTTAGACGTTACTCCTTTCCTAGCCTGTATCAGGGTAGGAATAACCTTATTGGAATGCCCTTCCTAGCTAAGATATGGCGTTCAACCTCCATGCCATCAAACGTAGCCGTGGTAAGTCTTGATAAGCGAACGGCCCTGTTGCAGAAGGTCCTCTTGAAGAGGAAGAGGCCTCGGATCTTCCAGCAATAACTCCAGAAGATCCGCGTACCAAGCCCTTCTTGGCCAGTCCGGAGCAATGAGGATCGCTTGAACTCTTGTTCTTTTTATTAGTTTGAGAATCCTTGGCATGAGTGGAAGTGGAGGGAACACATACACCGACTTGAACACCCACGGAGTTACCAGGGCATCCACCGCCATTGCCTGTGGGTCCCTCAACCTGGAACAGTACCTCCCAAGCTTCTTGTTGAGGCGGGAGGCCATCATGTCTATTTGAGGTACGCCCCAAAGACTTGTCAACTCTGCGATCACTTCCGGGTGAAGTCCACACTCCCCCGGGTGAAGGTAGTGTCTGCTGAGGTCTGCTTCCCAGTTGTCTACTCCCGGAATGAAGACCGCTGACAACACCACAGCGTTTTTTTCTGCCCAGAGGAGAATTCTTGACAACTCTGACATTGCTGCTCTGCTTTTCGTTCTGCCCTGTCAGTTTATGTACGTCACTGCCGTCACATTGTCCGACTGGATCTGAATGGACCGATCTTGAAGAAGATATGAGGCCTGCAGAAAGGCGTTGTAAATGGCCCTGAGTTCCAGAATGTTGATTGGAAGGATGACTTCCTGACTTGACCATCTTCCTTGAAACTGCACCCCCTGGGTGACTGCTCCCCAACCTCTGAGGCTTGCGTTCGTGATTAACAGAATCCAGTTCTGAATTCCGAACCTCCGACCCTCGACGAGGTGAGAAGTCTGTAGCCACCACAGAAGGGAGATCCTGGCTTTTGGCAACAGACAGATCCTCTGGTGCATGTGAAGATGCGATCCGGACCATTTATCCAACAGATTTAGCTGGAAGAGTCTTGCGTGCAACCTTCCGTATTGAAGCGCCTCGTAAGAGGCCACCATTTTCCCTAGAAGACGAATGCAGTGATCGCAAAATACGCGCTATAGCGCGTTTTTACGCGCTACAGGAAGAGACGTACCTGGTTTTAAAAAATGAGCGGGTCCCATAGGACGCGCTGTGTATCACTGCACCAATAGGAGACTCTGTCTTCCCATCCAATCACCGCCGCGCCTCCTCATCCAATCGCCGCCGCATCTCTCTATCCGCATGCACCCAGAAGGCCCCGCCCCCTACACCGCGCACACACATCACACCGGGGGCAAGATGCTCCGCTGAAGCTGGTCTTCTATAAGTCCTCTCGTGGCGGTGCGGCCCGCCCCCCCCCCGATCACCCGCTGGAGCCTCAAGGGAGCCGGACAGAGTGAGGACGCCCCCCCCCCCCCCCCCCGCCGATCACCCGCTGGAGCTTCACGGAGCCGGACAGAGTGAGGACGCCCCCCCCCCCGCCGATCACCCGCTGGAGCTTCACGGGAGCCGGACAGACAGTGAGGACGGCTCTGCGGCGCGCTACACACTGTGCTGCGGGGATGTTGAACGCCGGTGACCGGGGACTGTGCTTGCTGTGCGGAGGGGTGAGCTGGACTTACGGTGGCGGCAGGGGGGCTGTTCATATCGGTGGGATGGCGGAGATGGGGGCTGCATGGCGCCTGCAAACAGGTGTTAAACGCAACATTTTTGTGGTATGGAGTGGGGGTGAGGCGAGAGGGTGACAGTGCTGCTGGTCTGTGCAGCATACAGGACCCTTGATACAACCACTGGATTCGAGTCATGCTGCCTGTAATTTATGTGCTGACTGATCAACTTCAGTGACACTCACTGTGCTGGCTGCCTTTGTTGGTTACTGCTGGTTGCTGTTCGTTACTGCTGGTTGCCGCTGGTTACTGTAAAGGCAGCCAGCACAGTGAGTGTCACTGAAGTTGATCAGTCAGCACATAAATTACAGGCAGCATGACTCAAATCCAGTGGTTGTACCAAGTGTCCGAAGTCGTCGTCAGGATGTTGGCATTTAGTATACCGACACCAGCATCCCGATCGCAGCAAAACCGACAAGAGTGACGAGTGCAGAGGGTACCCTAACCTCCCACCCCTAACCCTCCGTTTCCCGCAGCCTAAACCTAACCCACCCCCTTAGTGCCTAACACTTATACCCCCCCCCCCCTCTGCAGCCTAACCCTCCCCAACACCATATCCTAACCCCCCCCCCCCTTCCCACCCGCACGCTAAACCAGTGGCGGCAGTGCATACTTCCCTTCAGGATTCTGACTGTCAGGATATCGTTGCCGGGATCCTGATCACCTCTGGATGCCAGTGTTGGTATTGTGGCTGCTGTCAGGATTCCGGCATCGGTATTACGGCTGCTGGGATCCCGACAGCCAGGATCCTGAATGCATACTTCCGATATGATAACAGCCCAGCAGCATTGTCACCCTCCCTCCCCCACAACACTTTTGTAGTGTCTAAATCCAGTCTGGGGCTCTATTATAGCGGCACCATAAAGCCATTACATATAGAAAATGTATTATTTAATAATGTTGTCCTGTTTTTTAATCATATAATTGTTAAGTGCTCTACCTGGCGCAATGTGAATAACGTGCTCTGCCTGGCGCAATGTGAATAACGTGCTCTGCCTGGCGCAATGTGAATAACGTGCTATACCTGGCGCAATACGTATAACGTGCTCTACCTGGTGCAATGTGTGGCGCAATGTGTATAACGTGCTCTACCTGGTGCAATGTGTGGCGCAATGTGTATAACGTGCTCTACCTGGTGCAATGTGTGGCGCAATGTGTATAACGTGCTCTACCTGGTGCAATGTGTGGTGCAGTGTGAATAACGTGCTCTACCTGGTGCAATGTGTGGTGCAATGTGAATAACGTGCTCTCCTTGGCTCAGTGTGTATAGGAGGTTCTACCTGGTGCAATGTGTATAAGCGGCACTACTGTGTGGAATAATGTGAATTGGTACTACAGGTTGAGTATCCCTTATCCAAAATGCTTGGGACCAGAGGTATTTTGGATATGGGATTTTTCCGTAGTTTGGAATAATTGCATACCATAATGAGATATCATGGTGATGGGACCTAAATCTAAGCACAGAATGCATTTATGTTTCATATACACCTTATACACACAGCCTGAAGGTCATTTTAGCCAATATTTTTTATAACTTTGTGCATTAAGCAAACTGTGTGTACATTCACACAATTCATTTATGTTTCATATACATCTTATACACACAGCCTGAAGGTCATTTAATACAATATTTTTAATAACTTTGTGTATTAAACAAAGTTTGTGTACATTGAGTCATCAAAAAACAAAGATTTCACTATCTCACTCACACTCAGAAAAGTCCGTATTTCGGAATATTCCGTATTTCGGAATATTTGGATATGGGATACTCAACCTGTATTATGTGACCACGCCCCTTCCCCACGAAGCTACGCCTCTAAAAAATTCCAGCGCGCCTTCGGCGCGCACTGTCACGGTTTTCAGTCTCAGTGCGGGAGAACCAATTCTCTTTCTGCCACAAGGTCACCAAAATGTCTAATTACATCTAAAGTGCGGGGTGTCCTGTATGCTACACAGCCCAGCAGCATCGTCACCCCATCCTCCCCCTTGCACCCCTTTTGTAGTGTCCAAATCAAGTTTGTGTTTTTATGTTTGAATCATTAATAAGACTAATTAAAACCTTCATTCCGATGGGACCCAGAAAAGGACAAGTAGGACCCCAATTTTTAAAAGTGAGGGGTCCCTGGGACCCACTTTTTTTTGGTCTCAGCGCGATCACTGCGAATGCATAGATGCGCAGATATCCAGGTTGGCTTCAGGACATCGCGTACCATCGACTGTATTACCAGTGCCTTTTCCAACGGAAGGAACACTTTCTGCGACTCCATGTCCAGTATCATTCCCAGGAATGGAAGCCTCCGTGTTGGCTCTAGGTGAGATTTCGGAAGGTTTAGAATCCACCCGTGATCCTGGAGAAGTTTGGTTGAGAGACCAATGCTGCCCAGCAACCTCTCCATGGACGGCGCCTTTATCAGAAGATCGTCCAGGTACGGAATTATGTTCACTCCCTGTTTGCGGATTATAAACATCACTTTGGTGAATACCCTCGGTGCCATGGAGAGACCAAATGGCAAGGCCTGGAACTGGTAGTGACAGTCCTGCAGTGCAAACCGTAGATAACCCTGATGAGGCGGCCAGATCGGAATGTGAAGGTACGCATCTTTGATATCCAGAGACACTAGGAATTCCCCTTCCTCCAGACCTGAGATCACCGCTCTCAGAGACTCCATCTTGAACTTGAACACTTAAGAACGGGTTCAAGGACTTGAGGTTCAGAATCAGCCACACCAAACCATCCGGTTTTGGTACTACAAACAAGTTGGAATAGTACCCCTTGTTGTGCAGATGAGGTGGAACAGAAACAATGACTTTAGTCTGTACCAGTTTTTGGATGGCAAGCTGTAAAGTTATACTTGCCTCTTGTGAAACTGGTAAGCCTGATTTGAAGAATTTGTGAGAGGGGGAGCTCTTGGAACTCCAGTCTGTATCCCTGGGAAATAAGATCTATGGCCCAGGGATCCCGCCATGAATTTGACCAGATGTGACTGAAGTATTTTAGTCAGGCTCCCACCTGACAACCCTTCAGGCATCACGGTCCACAGTCATGCTGAAGGCTTTGAGGAAGCAGAGCCTGAGCTCTGTTCCTGAGCACCTGCAGTTGCTGGTTTGCGTGGCTACCTCTTGCGTATGGAGGCCATAGAAGCACCTCTGGATTTTCCCTTAAACTTGGCCGTCCGAAAAGACTGTAAATTTGAAGCTGAATAAGCTTTCCTGGCTGGGGGAGCTGCGGAAGGAAGATACGTAGACCTACCAGCAGTAGCTTTGGAGATCCTGTTGTCTAGGTCATCTCCAAACAAGGCCTCTCCAGTGAATGGTAGGCTTACCACGCCTATCCTGGAGTCCGCATCAGTAGTCCACTGGGGTAGCCACAAGACCCTGCGTGGTGACACTGCCATAGCGGTGGTGCGTGCATTAAGCAAGCCTATCTCTTTTATGACTTTCACCATAAAGTTTGCAGAATCCTGTATATGCTGCAGGAGAACAACATCCCCCCTAGACAAGGAATCTAACCCCTCAATTAGGTTACCTGATCATTTTGCAATGGCTTTAGTGATCCACGCACAGGCTATAGTGGGTCTCTGGGCCACCCCAGCAGCTGTGTACAATGATTTGAGTGTAATCTCAATTTTACGATTAGCTGTGTCTTTTAGGGAGGCTGCACTAGGGACAGGCAATACAATTTTTCGTGACAGCCCAGAGACTGATGCGTCCACTATCGGTGGATTTTCCCATTTTTTACTATCCTCCAGGAGGAAAAGGAAAATATGAGAGCAACCTTTTAGGGATTTGAAATTTCTTAGGATTAACCCACGGTTTTTAAAACAGGGTATTCAATTCCTCTGACGCAGGAAAAGTGACTTATTATTTTTATTTAAGTAATAAGATTCCTCACACTACTCTGACACCTTATCAGGAATTTGCAGAACATCTCCGATAGCCTCTATAAGAGCCTCTATTCCCTGTGAAAGAGCAGCATTCCCCCCCCCCCCCCTCCTTGCAAATCCAGCTCGCCCTCCTCGTCTGACCTGTCAGAGTCAGACCGCAGAATATGGGCCAGAGATGGTTTTTGCAGACAAATGGGAGGGGATTGAAACGCTGGTTTGGGGACCGAGTCTCTATTCATAAACTCATCTACAGTCTGTCTTAAGTATTGCGTCTCTTTCTCATTGTGGGATAATTTCTTAGAAATATTGGAGATCATTCCTTTAATGGATTTAACCCACTACGGTTCAGCCCTGCTATTCTGGGAAGGTGCACTGGCCTGAGTACCTCGTAGTGAGCCCCCTGGTGAAGAGGAACACTCTGATATAATGTAAATGTGACAGCACACACACACACACACGAAAAAAGGTTAAGCACAATAACCCACAAAGAGCCCTTCAGGGAGACACAGAGTTGTTTGGAGCCAGCCCCCACTGAGCCATTATCTCTAATGCCAAGCTTAGCTGGGTCGCAGACTAAGTACCCTGATAGGGGACTTAGTACACTAATAATCGCTCCCCCCATGCTATGACCCCCTGGGACCGCTGAGGTGATCTGGAGTCTCTCCGGAGGAACTGCGCGTCCCTGTCAGTCAGTGTGCGTGTCCACTGCAGAGGGAAAATAAGATTTTACTTACCGGTAAATCTATTTCTCGTAGTCCGTACTGGATGCTGGGGACTCCGTAAGGACCATGGGGAATAGACGGGCTCCGCAGGAGACAGGGCACTTCAAGAAAGAATTTGGATACTGGTGTGTTCTGGCTCCTCCCTCTATGTCCCTCCTCCAGACCTCAGTTAGAGAAACTGTGCCCGTAAGAGCTGACAGTACAAGGAAAGGATTTTGGAATCCAGGGCAAGACTCATACCAGTCACACCAACCATACCGTATCACTCGTGATAAATTTACCCAGTTAACAGTATGAACAACAAAGGAGCATCAGATCAACCCTGATGCAACCAAACATAACCCTTATTTAAGCAATAACTATATACAAGTATTGCAGAAGAAGTCCGCACTTGGGACGGGCGCCGAGCATCCACTACGGACTACGAGAAATAAATTTACCGGTAAGTAAAATCTTATTTTCTCTAACGTCCTAGTGGATGCTGGGGACTCCGTAAGGACCATGGGGATTATACCAAAGCTCCCAAACGGGCGGGAGAGTGCGGATGACTCTGCAGCACCAAATGAGCAAACACAAGGTCCTCCTCAGCCAGGGTATCAAACTTGTAAAACTTTGCCAAAGTGTTTGAACCTGACCAAGTAGCTGCTCGGCAAAGCTGTAATGCCGAGACCCCTCGGGCAGCCGCCCAAGAAGAGCCCCCTTCCTTCTGGAGTGGGCTTTTACTGATTTGGAAGTGGCAATCCAGCCGCAGAATGAGCCTGCTGAATCGTGTTACAGATCCAGCGAGCAATAGTTTGCTTTGAAGCAGGAGCACCCAGCTTGTTGGATGCATACAGGATAAACAGCGACTCAGTTTTCCTGACTCTAGCCGTTCTGGCTACATAAATCTTCAAAGCCCTGACCACATCCAGCAACACGGAATCCGCCAAGTCACGAGTAGCCACAGGCACCACAATAGGTTGGTTCATATTAAAAGATGACACCACTTTTGGCAGAAATTGTGGACGGATCCGCAATTCTGCCCTGTCCATATGGAAAACCAGATAGGGGCTTTTATGTGACAAAGCCGCTAATTCTGACACACGCCTAGCTGAAGCCAAGGCTAATAGCATTACCCCTTCCACGTGAGAAATTTTAACTCCACGGTTTTGAGTGGCTCAAACCAGTGTGACTTCAGGAAACTCAACACCACGTTAAGATCCCAAGGTGCACAAAAGGGGGCTGAATATGCAGCACTCCCTTTACAACGTCTGAACTTCAGGAAGAGAAGGAAGTTCTTTTTGAAAGAAAATGGATAGGACAGAAATCTGGACCTTAATGGAACCCAATTTCAGCCCCAAAGTCACTCCCGACTGTAGGAAGTGAAGGAAACGGCCCAGCTGGAATTCCTCCGTAGGGGCATTCCTGGCCTCACACCAAGCATCATATTTTCGCCATATACGGTGAAAATGTTGAGCCGTCACATCCTTCCTAGCCTCTATCAGCGTAGGAATGACCTCATCCGGAATGCCTTTTTCTGCTAGGATCCGGCGTTCAACCGCCATGTTGTCAAACGCAGCCGCAGTAAGTCTTGGAACAGACAGGGCCCCTGTTGCACAAGTCCTGTCTTAGAGGCAGAGGCCACGGGTCCTCTGTGAGCATTTCTTGCAGATCTGGATACCAAGTCCTTCTTGGCCAATCCGGAACAAAGAGTATTGTTCTCACTCCTCTTTTCCTTATGATTCCCAGCACCTTGGGTATGAGAGGAAGAGGAGGAAATACATATACCGACGGGAACACCCACGGTGTCACAAGTGCGTCCACAGCTATCGCCTGAGGGTCTCTTGACCTGGCGCAATATCTCTGCAGCTTTTTGTTGAGGCAGGATGCCATCATGTCCACCTGTGGCAGTTCCCACCGACTTGCAATCTGCATGAAGATTTCTTGATGAAGTCCCCACTCTCCCGGGTGGAGGTCGTGCCTGCTGAGGAAGTCTGCTTCCCAGTTGTCCACTCCCGGAATGAACATGCTGACAGTGCGCTTACGTGATTCTCCGCCCAGCGAAGAATTCTGGTGGCTTCTACCATCGCCACCCTGCTCCTTGTGCCGCCTTGGCGGCTTATATGAGCCACTGCGGTGATATTGTCTGACTGAATCAGAACCGGTTGGTCGCGAAGCAGGGTCTCCGCTTGACTTAGGGCGTTGTATATGGCCCTTAGTTCCAGGATATTGATGTGAAGGCAAGTCTCCTGCCTTGACCACAGCCCTTGGAAATTTCTTCCCTGTGTGACTGCCCCCCACCCTCGGAGGCTTGCATCCGTGGTCACCAGGACCCAGTCCTGAATGCCGAAACTGCGACCTTCGAGAAGGTGAGCACTCTGTAGCCACCACAAGAGAGACACCCTGGCCCTGGGGGATAGGGTGATTAACCGATGCATCTGAAGATGTGATCCAGACCACTTGTCCAGTGAGTCCCATTGGAAGGTCCTTGCATGAAACATGTCGAAGGGAATGGCTTCGTATGATGCCACCCTCCTTCCCAGGCCTCGAGTGCAGTGATGCACTGACACCTGTTTTGGTTTTAATAGATTCCTGACCAGTGTCACGAGCTCC
Source organism: Pseudophryne corroboree (assembly GCF_028390025.1). Classification (NCBI taxonomy): domain Eukaryota; kingdom Metazoa; phylum Chordata; class Amphibia; order Anura; family Myobatrachidae; genus Pseudophryne; species Pseudophryne corroboree. The sequence goes on along the minus strand of NC_086447.1, from coordinate 415,737,765 downwards.
TGAGCTCTCTCTATCGGGAGATAAACCCTTTTCTGGTCTGTGCCTAGGATCATGCCTAGGAGAGGCAGATGAGCTGTAGGAACCAACTGCGACTTTGGAATATATAGAATCCAGCCGTGTTGCCGTTACACTTCCAGAGAAAGTGATACGCTGTTCAGCAACTGCTCTCTTGATCTCGCTTTTATGAGGAGATCGTCCAAGTACGTGATAATAGTGACACCTTGCTTCCGCAGGAGCACCATCATTTCCGCCATTACCTTGGTGAATATTCTCAAGGCCGTGGAGAGACCAAACGGCAACGTCTGAAATTGGTAATGATAATCCCGTACCGCAATTCTGAGGTACGCCTGATGAGGTGGATAAATGGGGACATGAAGGTATGCATCCTTTATGTCCCGAGTCACCATAAAATCTCCCCCTTTCAGGCTTGCAATGACCGCTCTTAGCGATTCCATCTTGAACTTGAACCTTTTCAGGTATATGTTCAGGGATTTTAAATTCAATATGGGTCTGACCGAACCGTCTGGTTTCGGGACTACAACATGGTCGAATAATAACCCCCTCCTTGTTGAAGGAGGGAAACCTTGACCACCACCTGTTGAAGATACAATTTGTGAATTGCAGTTAACACTGTTTCCCTCTCGTGGGGAGAAGCCGGCAGGGCCGTCGGTGAGGGGGCATCTTCTCAAAGTCCAGCTTGTATCCCTGAGACACAATATCTATTGTCCAGGGATCTAACAGGGAGTGAACCCACTTGTGGCTGAACTTACGAAGGCGTGCCCCCACCGGGCCTAGCTCCGCCTGTGGAGCCCCAGCGACATGCGGTGGATTTTTGTAGAGGCCTGGGAGGACTTCTGTTCCTGGGAACTAGCTGTGTTGTGCAGCTTCTTTCCTCTGCCCCCACCTCTGGCAAGAAAGGACGAACCTCGGACTTTCTTGTTTCTTTATTCGAAAGGCTGCATTTGATAATGTCGTGCTTTCCTAGGCTGTGCAGGAATATAAGGCAAAATATCAGAATTACCAAGCTATAGCTGTGGAGACCAGATCCGAGAACCCTTCTCCACACAATCCTCAGCCTTCCATATGCCTCTTAAGTCGGCATCATCTGTCCATTGCATATTCTACAGGACACGTCAAGCAGAAATCGACATAGCTTTGACTCTAGGACCCAGTATACTCATGTCTCTTTGGGCATGTTTTATATATATATATATATATATATATATATATATATATATATATATATATATATATATATATATACATACATATCTCTTAAGACAGCATCTTTAATATATATATATATATATATATCTCTATATATATCTCTATATATACATATATATATCTATATGCATACTAGGGTCTCAATCTCTGTTGATAAGGTACCTGTCCACGCTGCCACAGCGCTATAAACCCATGCCGACACAATCGCCGGTCTGAGTAGTGTACCAGAATGTGCACGCTATCTGCAGGATCCCTGAGAATAGCTGTTACGTCAGGGCTACCATTTGGGCAAACGTGACACCCTAGGGGAAGATTCCCATCATATCCTGGCCCTAGTGGGGAAAGGATACTGCCTGAGAATTCTTTGTGGGAAACTGCAGTCTCTTGTCTGGAGATTCCCGCTCTTTTTCATCATGAGAGGAGGGAAATTTACCTCAGCTTTCTTCCCCTTAAACATGTGTACCCTTGTGTCAGGAACAGATGAGTCATCAGTGATATGCAAATCATCTTTTATTACAATAATCATATATTGAATACTTTTCTGCCATTTTGGCTGTAACTTTGCATTATCGTAGTCGACACTGGAGTCAAACTCTGTGTCGATATCAGTGTCTATTATTTTGGATAGTGAGCATTGAGAGACTCTGAAGGTATCTGCGACATAGGGACAGACATGGGTAGATTTCCGGTCTGTTCTCTAATGTTTTGTGCAATAAATTCACCTTAGCACTTAATTACACATATCCAAACAGGTGTCGGCGTTGTCGACGGAGACACCCTCTCTCACACATATTTGCTCCATCTCCTCCTTAGGGGAGCCTTTTACCTCAGACATGTCGACACACACGTACCGACACACCACACATTCAGGGACTGCTCATCTGAAGACAATTCCCCCATAAGGCCCTTTGGAGAGACAGAGAGAGAGTATGCCAGCACACACCCCAGCGCTATTAACCCAGGAATAACACAGTAACTTAATGTTAACCCAGTAGCTGCTGTTTATATTGATTTTTGCGCCTAATTATGTGCCCCCCCCTCTCTTTTTACCCTCTTCTACCGTGTAACTGCAGGGGAGAGACTGGGGAGCTTCCTCTCAGCGGTGTTGTGGAGAAAAAACATGGCGCTTCTGTCCCGCTTTTATGTACAATTTTGGCAGGGGCTCATACATATATACAGTGCCCAACTATATATTATGTAAACTTTTGCCAAGAGGTACCTAATTGCTGCCCAGGGCGCCCCCCCCCCCCTGCGCCCTGCACCCTACAGTGACCCGAGTGTGTGGGTTTAGTGTGGGAGCAATGGCGCACAGCTGCAGTGCTGTGCGCTACCTCATATGAAGACTGGAGTCTTCTGCCGCCGATTTCGAAGTCTTCTTGCTTCTGACACCGGCTTCTGTCTTCTGGCTCTGCGAGGGGGACGGCGGCGCGGCTCCGGGATCGGACGACCAAGGGTGCGATCCTGTGTACGATCCCTCTGGAGCTAATGGTGTCCAGTAGCCTAAGAAGCAGGACCTATCTTCAGAGAGTAGGGCTGCTTCTCTCCCCTCAGTCCCACGTAGCAGAGAGCCTGTTGCCAGCAGATCTCTCTGAAAATAAAAAACCTAACAAAATACTTTCTTTTTAGCAAGCTCAGGAGAGCCCACTAAGTAGCACCCAGCTCGTCCGGGCACAGATTCAAACTGAGGTCTGGAGGAGGGACATAGAGGGAGGAGCCAGAACACACCAGAATCCAAATTCTTTCTTGAAGTGCCCTGTCTCCTGCGGAGCCCGTCTATTCCCCATGGTCCTTACGGAGTCCCCAGCATCCATTAGGACGTTAGAGAAAATGGCACTGGTGAGCTGCTGGATCCGCTCATCGTGAAGGACCCGCCCCTTCAATGACGCGCGGTCTTCCCACTTTTTTATACTGGCTGAGGTAATCTGGTGCTTAAAATGGAGAGAAAACCATTTTAAGGCTGTTTTCGCCAGTGTGGGTACTGTGTACAGTGTACTGAGACGCAGCTGTGTACTGTGTCTGGAGACACATTCCGCCCAGGTTAGAAGCCGTACGTCTCCATACCCTCATGCTGCCATAATTGCCGCCACCCCGCTAACCAGGACGCTGGCTTAGTACTCACCACTCTTCATTCTTCTGGCTCTGTTAGGGGTGGCGGCGTGCTGCGGGAATGTACGCTCGCCGTGGTGGGACTTGCGAATAGTTCCCTCAGGAGCTCAGTGTCCTGTCAGCGGGGTGGGTCGAACCCCCCCCCTAAGTCCCACGAAGCAGGCAGGCTGGTGCCATCCAGCCCTGCCTGAAAATATCAAACACATAAAATAAATGCAGAAAAATCTTCAGGAGCTTCCATAAGCGTGACCCGCTCCTCCAGGCACATTTTCTAAACTGAATCTGGTAGGAAGGGCATAGAGGGAGGAGCCAGCCCACACTATCAAATGCTTAAAGTGCCCATGGCTCCTAGTGGACCAGTCTATACTCCATAGTACTAACTGGAACCCCAGTATCCTCTAGGACGTAAGAGAAAACTTTGCTTCTATACTATCATCATCATCTTCATGGGAGGATAAGTTGGCAAAGTGGCATTTTTTAGCGACTGCTCATGGTAAAGGGCCTTGCAATAGTGTAGGTGGCACCAGTGAAGAAGTTGGCATCCTGATCAGGCCTGCAACGCCCATATAAGCAGATTATTACAGCACAACAACTTCCACACAAGAAGAACATATTGGAGATAGCAATATTTCTGTATGATCACTTTAAAAACACAGTAATATTTCCTGGGACCTAGAAATTCCATGCTTTTATACCTGCAACATCCACAACAAAAATCTTTGTTGAAGACTTTTTCCTTCTCACAATAGTCATTGGAACAGATGAAAACAACATCCCAAGAAAAGTTCACACCTGCTGACATCAGAGGGTACAGATATGTCCTCATACATCTTTGTTGCAGTCACGCCAAACAGCCCCTCTTGGCATGCCAGGCCGCGTGAGAATCTTCTAGTGTCAGATGTCTTTTTTGCCAAAAGTGCATCTTAAACATAATGCAATGCAATTAATCAGTGTGTGACCGAGTCTATGAATCTGTAAATGAAGTGCTACAATGTAGCAGCCGCAGCATTTTTCCAATACAAGTTCTGTTCTGCTCTGCTCTGTATACAGACTCGGTCACACACAATATACAAATGACACCTAGTCACATTGCGTTGTGACTAAGACACATTTTCGCTGCATGGGGCATTGAGTCTAGATGTACGAGGACACATCTGTACGTAACTACCATAACAGACAGATTTTATTCTCATTTGCTTTCATTTACTGTATTTTCCGCTTGTGTTGGGCAAGATATGACATTATTGAACTGCTATTTATCTGTTTGCACCTTAAGTGAAAGTGACATTCCTCCATGCAGCTGGAACATTACCATCTTTTTCATACACAAGGAAGCTGAATGTTTCATGGATTCCTATAATAGATGTTCTGTGTAAGGTGAATCTGTTAACTCCAACAAGTCGAGTGTACACCCTTTCTGGAATGGAAATACTAAAAACAAATGAAGCCTTCAGCCAGTTCCAACTCATCAATCCAGAGCAGTAGGACCAAATTTGAAATATTTTAGTATTCACATACTGTCATTGTACATACTGTATATACTCGAGTATAAGCCGACTTTTTCAGCACTTTTTTTATGCTGAAAAAGCCCCCTCGGCTTATACTCGAGTCAGTGCCTGGGAAGGAGGGACACGGAGGGCACAGCGCGCGCCTCTCCTGTGTCCCTCCTGCGTCTCCGGCGGGTCTATTAAATGAAGTACCCGTTCGTGAGCTCTCATTGGCTCACGAACCGGCACTTCATTTAATAGACCTGCAGCTGCCGCCGGAGACGCAGGAGGGTCACAGGAGAGGCGCGCGCTGTGCCCTCCGTGTCTCTCCTTCACAAAACAGCGGGGAGGGTAAGTTGTACCTGGCACTGGGGGAGCATATTTGGCACTTGGGGGGGGGGGCGGCATATGTGTCACCAAGGGGGCATATCTGGCACTGAGGGGGGCATATCTGGCACTGAGGGGGGCATATCTGGCAGTATGAGGGCTGTGTACGGCTAGAGCTGCATTTCCCACCCTAGGCTTATACTCGAGTCAATAAGTTTTCCCAGGTTTTTGTGGTAAAATTAGGTGCCTCTGTTTATATTCAGGTCAACATACTCGAGTATATACGGTAATATAAATCAGATGGATTGTTTAAGGAGATAAATTAAAAAGTAATGAAAAGACCTAGATAACGAGATTTATGGTAAGAACTGACCGTTGTTAAATCTCTTTCTGCGAGGTACACTGGGCTCCACAGGGAATGACATTGGGGTGTAGACTAGGATCTTGATCCGAGGCACCAACAGGCTCAAAGCTTTGACTGTTCCCAGAATGCATAGCGCCACCTCCTCTATAACCCCACCTCCTTGCAAAGGAGCTCAGTTTTTGTTAACCAGTCCAATGCAGTAGTAGGCAAAAGAGACGACAACTGTTAGTAGCCACATACACCACATTCTCTCGACAGGAGAAAGTGTCAGCGGCTAATGCCATACCAACTCAAAGAAGCTAAGTGCGTCAGGGTGGGCGCCCTGTGGAGCCCAGTGTACCTTGCAGAAAGATTTAACAACGGTAAGTTCTTACCATAAATCTCGTTTTCTGCTGCGTGGTACACTGGGCTCCACAGGGAATGACATTGGGGACGTCCTAAAGCAGTTCCTTATGGGAAGGGACGCACTGTAGAGGGCACAAGTACCCGGCGTCCAAAGGAAGCATCCTGGGAGGCGGAAGTATCAAAGGCATAGAACCTTATGAACGTGTTCATTGGAGGACCACGTAGCCGGCTTGCACAATTGTTCAAGGGTCGCACCACGGCGGGCCGCCCAAGAAAGTCCAACAGACCGAGTAGAATGGGCTTTGATGGTAGCAGGAGCTGGAAGGCCAGCCTGTACATAAGTATGTGCAATCACCATTCTAATCCATTTGGCCAGGGTCTGCTTGTGAGCAGACCAGCAACGTTTACAAAGAGAGAATCCGACTTCCTGATGGAGGCAGTTCTCTTCACGTAGATACGGAGAGCCCGTACCACATCCAAAGACCGCTCTTTGGAAGACAATTCAGGAGAGGCAAAGGCTGGAACCACAATCTCCTGATTAAGGTGTAAAGAAGACACCACCTTAGGTAAATACCCGGGACGTGTTCTAAGAACTGCCCGAGCACGTTGAAAAATCAGATATGGTGACCTACAAGACAAGGCACCCAAATACGACACCCTTCTAGCAGAGGCAATAGCCAGCAGAAACAATACCTTAAGAGAAAGCCACTTAAGGTCTGCAGACTCAAGAGACTCAAACGGAGACCCTCGCAACACCTCCAATACCACAGACAAGTCCCAAGGGGCCACAGGTGGGACATACGGAGGTTGAATCAGCAACACACCCTGAGTAAACGTATGTACACAAGGTAAAGTCGCAATTTTTCTCTGGAACCAAACCGACAAGGCAGAAAATAAGAATTTACTCACCGGTAATTCTATTTCTCGTAGTCCGTAGTGGATGCTGGGAACTCCGTAAGGACCATGGGGAATAGACGGCTCCGCAGGAGACTGGGCACATCTAAAGAAAGATTTAGGACTATCTGGTGTGCACTGGCTCCTCCCCCTATGCCCCTCCTCCAAGCCTCAGTTAGGACACTGTGCCCGGAAGAGCTGACACAATAAGGAAGGATTTTGAATCCCGGGTAAGACTCATACCAGCCACACCAAACACACCGTATAACTCGTGATAGGAACCCCGGTTAACAGTATGATAACAAAAGGAGCCTCTGAACAGATGGCTCGCAATAACAACCCGATTTGTGTAACAATAACTATTTACAAGTATTGCAGACAATCCGCACTTGGGATGGGCGCCCAGCATCCACTACGGACTACGAGAAATAGAATTACCGGTGAGTAAATTCTTATTTTCTCTGACGTCCTAGTGGATGCTGGTAACTCCGTAAGGACCATGGGGATTATACCAAAGCTCCCAAACGGGCGGGAGAGTGCGGATGACTCTGCAGCACCGAATGAGAGAACTCCAGGTCCTCCTCAGCCAGGGTATCAAATTTATAGAATTTTGCAAACGTGTTTGCCCCTGACCAAGTAGCAGCTCGGCAAAGTTGTAAAGCCGAGACCCCTCGGGCAGCCGCCCAAGATGAGCCCACCTTCCTTGTGGAATGGGCTTTTACAGATTTAGGCTGCGGTAGTCCCACCGCAGAATGCGCCAGCTGAATAGTGCTACAAATCCAGCGCGCGATAGTCTGCTTAGAAGCAGGAGCACCCAGTTTGTTGAGTGCATACAGGATAAACAGCGAGTCAGTTTTCCTGACTCCAGCCGTCCAGGAAACATAAATTTTCAGGGCCCTGACTACGTCCAGTAACTTGGAATCCTCCAAGTCCCTAGTAGCCGCAGGCACCACAATAGGCTGGTTCAAGTGAAACGCTGATACCACCTTCGGGAGAAACTGAGGACGAGTCCTCAACTCTGCCCTATCCAAATGGAAAATCAGATAAGGGCTTTTATAGGACAAAGCCGCCAATTCTGACACACGCCTGGCCGAAGCCAGGGCCCACAGCATGACCACTTTCCACGTGAGATATTTCAAATCCACAGTCTTAAGTGGTTCAAACCAATGTGAATTCAGGAACTCCAAAACCACATTGAGATCCCAAGGTGCCACTGGGGGCACAAAAGGAGGCTGAATATGAGAACTCCTTTGACAAAAGTCTGAACTTCAGGCAGTGAAGCCAGTTCTTTCTGGAAGAAAATCGACAGGGCCGAAATCTGGACCTTAATGGACCCCAATTTGAGGCCCAACGTCACCCCTGCTTAAGGGAAATGCAGGAATCGACCCAGTTGAAATTCCTCCGTTGGGGCCTTCCTGGCCTCACACCAAGCAACATATTTATGCCAAATGCGGTGATAATGTTTTGCGGTGACATCCTTCCTGGCTTTGATCAGGGTAGGGATGACTTCTTCCGGAATGCCCTTTTCCTTCAGGATCCGGTGTTCAACCGCCATGCCGTCAAACGTAGCCGCGGTAAGTCTTGGAACAGACAGGGCCCCTGCTGCAGCAGGTCCTGTCTGAGCGGCAGAGGCCAAGGGTCCTCTGAAAGCATCTCTTGAAGTTCCGGGTACCAAGCTCTTCTTGGCCAATCCGGAACCACGAGTATAGTTTTCACTCCTCGCCTTCGTATTATTCTCAGTACCTTGGGAATGAGAGGCAGAGGAGGAAACACATAAACCGACTGGTACACCCACGGTGTTACTAGAGCGTCCACAGCGATCGCCTGAGGGTCCCTTGACCTGGCGCAATATCTTTTTAGCTTTTTGTTGAGGCGGGACGCCATCATGTCCACCTGTGGTCTTTCCCAACGGTTTACCAGCATTTGGAAGACTTCTGGATGAAGTCCCCATTCTCCCGGGTGGAGGTCGTGCCTGCTGAGGAAGTCTGCTTCCCAGTTGTCCACTCCCGGAATGAACACTGCTGTCAGTGCTAACACATGATTTTCCGCCCATCGGAGAATCCTTGTGGCTTCTGCCAATGCCCTCCTGCTTCTTGTGCCGCCCTGTCTGTTTACATGGGCGACCGCCGTGATGTTGTCTGATTGGATCAGTACCGGCTGGTTCTGAAGCAGGGGCCTTGCTTGGCTTAGGGCATTGTAAATGGCCCATAGCTCCAGAATATTTATGTGAAGCGAAAGCTCCTGATTTGACCACAGTCCTTGGAAATTTCTTCCCTGTGTGACTGCACCCCAGCCCCGAAGGCTGGCATCCGTGGTCACCAGGACCCAGTCCTGTATTCCGAATCTGCGGCCCTCTAGTAGATGAGCCCTCTGCAGCCACCACAGCAGCGACACCCTGGTCCCTGCCGACAGGGTTATCCGCTGTTGCATCTGGAGATGGGACCCGGACCATTTGTCCAACAGGTCCCACTGGAAAGTCCTTGCGTGGAACCTTCCGAATGGAATTGCTTCGTACGAAGCTACCATTTTTCCCAGGACTCGTGTGCATTGATGTACCGACACATGTCCCGGTTTTAGGAGGTCTCTGACTAGAGATGACAACTCCTCGGCTTTTTCCACTGGAAGAAATACTTTTTTCTGGTCTGTGTCCAGAATCATTCCCAGGAACAGAAGACGTGTCGTCGGGACCAGCTGTGACTTTGGAATATTGAGAATCCAGCCGTGCTGTTGCAGCACTTCCCGAGAAAGTGCTACCCCCACTACCAACTGTTCCTTGGACCTCGCCTTTATCAGGAGATCGTCCAAGCACGGGATAATTAAAAACTCCCTTCTTGCGAAGGAGTATCATCATGTCGGCCATTACCTTGGTAAAGACCCTCGGTGCCGTGGATAACCCAAACGGCAGTGTTTGGAATTGGTAATGGCAATCCTGTACCACAAATCTGAGGTACTCCTGGTGAGGATGGTAAATGGGGACATGCAGGTAAGCATCCTTGATGTCCAGAGAGACCCTGTAATCCCCCTCGTCCAGGTTCGCAATAACCGCCCTGAGCGATTCCATCTTGAACTTGAATCTTTTGATATATGTGTTCAAGGATTTTAAATTTAATATGGGTCTCACCGAACCTTCCGGTTTCGGTACCACAAACATTGTGGAATAGTAACCCTTTCCTTGTTGAAGGAGGGGTACCTTGACAATCACTTGCAGTGAATACAGTTTTTAGATAACCACCACACTGCCTCCCTGGCAGAGAGAGTTGCCGGTAAGGCAGATTTTAGGAAACGGCGGGGGGAAGACGTCTCGAATTCCAGCCTGTACCCCTGAGATACTGTTTGAAGAACCCCGGGATCCGCCTGTGAGAGAGCCCACTGTGCGCTGAAATTTTTGAGACGGGCCCCCACCGTACCCGGGTCCGCCTGAGCAGTCCCAGCGTCATGCTGTGGACTTACCGGACGCAGGGGAGGACTTCTGCTCTTGGGAACTAGCTGTGTGCTGCAGCTTTTTCCCTCTACCTTTTCCTCTTGGCAGAAAAGATGAGCCTCCAGCCCTCTTGCTTTTCTGGGGCCGAAAGGACTGTACCTGATAATACAGTGCTTTCTTTTGCTGTGGGGTAGCTTGTGGCAACCAGTTTGATTTCCCAGCAGTAGCTGTGGAAACGAGGTCTGAAAGACTATCCCCAAACAGTTCCACCCCCTTATAGGGCAAAACTTCCATGTGCCGTTTTGAATCGGCATCGCTTTTACATAGCGCTTATTTGTGATGCCAGCCGGCAAATATCCCTCTGTGCATCACGCATGTATAAGACAGCGTCTTTTATATGCTCTATTGTCAGCAAAATATTGTCCCTATCCATAGTATTATCCGACAGGGAATCTGACCACGCTGCTGCCGCACTGCACCGCCATGCCGAGGCAATAGCTGGTCTCAATATAATGCCCGTGTGTGTGTATATAGCTTTAAGGGTAGTTTCCTACTTTCTATCAGCAGGTTCCTTTAGGGCGGCCGTATCCGGAGACGGTAGTGCCACCTTTTTTAATAAGCGTGTCAGCGCTTTATCTACCCTAGGGGGTATTTCCCAACGTGACCTATCCTCTGGCGGAAAAGGGTACGCTGCTTAGAAATTATCAATTTCTTATCGGGGGAAGTCCACGCTTCCTCACACACCTCATATTAATTTCTCGGATGCAGGAAAAACTACAGGTAGTTTTTTCTCACCAAACAGAATACCCTTTTTTGTGGTACCTGGGGTATTATCAGAAATGTGTAATACATTTTTCATTGCCTCAATCATGTAACGGGTGGACCTATTGGAGGGTACACTAGTCTCATCGTCGTCGACACTGGAGTCGGTATCCGTGTCGACATCTGTGTCTGTCACCTGAGGTAGCGGGCGTTTTAAAGCCCCTGATGACATTTGAGACGCTGGAACAGGCACAAGCTGAGTAGCCGGCTGCCCTATGTCGTCAAACCTTTTGTGTAAGAAGTTGACACCTTCCATAAGTCCATCCACACAGGTGTCGACCCCGCAGGGGGTGACATCACATTCACAGGCATTTGCTCCGCCTCCACATCATTTTCCTCATCATACATGTCGACACAGCAGTACCGACACACAGCACACACACAGGGTATGCTCTGACAGAGGACAGGACCCCACAAAGCCCTTTGGGGAGACAGAGGGAGAGTATGCCAGCACACACCAGAGCGCTATATATCACAGGGATATCACCTATAGAGAGTGTTTTCCCTTATAGCTGCATTATTATAATATACTGCGCCTAATTTTTGTGCCCCCCTCTCTTTTTAACCCTTTCTGTAGTGCAGGACTGCAGGGGAGAGCCAGGGAGCGATCCTTCCAGCTGAGCTGTGAGGGAAAATGGCGCCAGTGTGCTGAGGGAGATGGCTCCGCCCCTTTTTCGGCTGGCTTTCTCCCGCTATTTTAATAATTCTGGCAGGGGTTAATATACACCTATATAGCCCCTGGGGCTATATATGGTGTCAGTTTGCCAGCCAAGGTGCTATTTATTGCTGCTCAAGGCGCCCCCCCCAGCGCCCTGCACCCATCAGTGACCGCAGTGTGTGGTGTGCATGAGGAGCAATGGCGCACAGCTGCAGTGCTGTGCGCTACCTTGGAGAAGACAGAAGTCTTCAGCCGCCGATTTTCCGGACCTTCTTGCTTCTGGCTCTGTAAGGGGGACGGCGGCGCGGCTCCGGGAACGGACGACGAGGTCGGGTCCTGTGTTCGATCCCTCTGGAGCTAATGGTGTCCAGTAGCCTAAGAAGCCCAAGCTACCACCACTTAGGTAGGTTCGCTTCTTCTCCCCTTAGTCCCTCGGTGCAGTGAGCCTGTTGCCAGCAGGTCTCACTGTAAAATAAAAAACCTAAACTATACTTTCTTTCTAGGAGCTCAGGAGAGCCCCTAGTGTGCATCCAGCTCGGCCGGGCACAGAAATCTAACTGAGGCTTGGAGGAGGGGCATAGGGGGAAGAGCCAGTGCACACCAGATAGTCCTAAATCTTTCTTTAGATGTGCCCAGTCTCCTGCGGAGCCGTCTATTCCCCATGGTCCTTACGGAGTTCCCAGCATCCACTAGGACGTCAGAGAAATAACGAGTTTTATGGTAAGAACTTACCTTTGTTAAAACTCTTTCTGCGAGGTACACTGGGCTCCACAGGGAATGGACAATAGGGTGTAGAGTAGGATCTTGATCCGATGCACCAACAGGCTCAAAAGCTTTGACTGTTCCCAGAATGCATAGCGCCGCCACCTATATCACCCCGCCTCCCTGCACAGGAGCTCAGTTTTTAGTTAACCAGTCCAATGTAGTAGCAGGAAAAGAGACGACAACGGTTAGTAGCCACAACACCGCATTCTCACGACAGGAGACGTGTCAGCGGCAAATGCCATACCAACCCAAAGAAGCTAAGTGCGTCAGGGTGAGCGCCTTGTGGAGCCCAGTGTACCTCGCAGAAAGTTTTAACAAAGGTAAATTCTTACCATAAAACTCGTTTTCTGCTGCGGGGTACACTGGGCTCCACAAGGAATGGACAATGGGGATGTCCTAAAGCAGTTCCCTATGGGAGGAGACGCACTGTAGCGGGCACAAAAACCCGGCGTCCAAAGGAAGCATCCTGGGAAGCGGCAGTATCGAAGGCATAGAACCTTATGAACGTGTTCACAGAGGACCACGTAGCCGCCTTGCACAATTGTTCAAGGGTCGCACCACGTTGGGCCGCCCAAGAAGGTCCAACAGACCGAGTAGAATGGACCTTAATGTGATCAGGAGCAGAGAGACCAGCCTTCACATAAGCATGTGCAATCACCATTCTAATCCATCTGGCCAAAGTTTGCTTGTGAGCAGGCCAGCCACGTTTGTGAAATCCAAATAGTACAAAGAGAGAATCAGATTTCCTAATAGGAGCAGTTCTCTTCACATAGATACGGAGAGCCCGTACCACATCCAAAGACCGCTCTTTGGGAGACAGATCAGGAGAAACAAGTGCCGGAACTACAATTTCCTGATTAAGGTGAAACGAAAAAACCACCTTAGGTAGATAGCCGGGACGAGTCCTAAGAACCACCCGGTCACGGTGAAATATCAGATATGGGGAACTACAGGACAAGGCACCCAAATCCGACACTCTTCTAGCTGAAGCAATAGCCAGCAGAAACACCACCTTAAGGGAAAGCCACTTAAGGTCAGCTAAACCAAGAGGTTCAAACGGAGACTCATGTAACGCCTCCAAAACCACCGACAAGTCCCAAGGAGCCACAAGCGGGACATAGGGAGGTTGGATACGCAACACGCCCTGAGTAAAGGTATGCACATCAGGTAAGGTCGCAATTTTTTTCTGAAACCACAGCGACAAGGCAGAAATTTGAACCTTGAGGGAGGCCAGACGCAGGCCTAAGTCCAGGACCTGCTGAAGAAAAGCCAACAACTTGGCTATACTAAACTTGGAAGCGTCATAATCGTTCAATGCGCACCAAACAAAGTAAGAATGCCAGACCCTATAGTAAATCCGAGCCGAAGCCGGTTTCCGGGCCCGCAACATAGTTTGAATGACCGCCTCAGAAAACCCTTTGGCCCTTAAGACGGAAGCTTCAAGAGCCACACCGTCAAAGACAGCCGGGCTAGGTCCTGGTAGACACAGGGGCCCTGAACGAGGAGGTCTGGGCGTTGTGGAAGTAGAATTGGACACTCTGACGATAGGCCTTGCAGGTCTGAGGACCAGTGCCGTCTGGGCCACGCTGGAGCCATGAGAAGCAAAATTCCTTTTTCTTGCTTGAACTTCCGAATTACCCTGGGCAGGAGAGACACCGGAGGGAACACGTACGGCAGCCGAAACCTCCACGGTACCACCAGCGCATCCACGAATGCTGCTTGAGGATCCCTTGTCCTTGCTCCGAAGACCGGAACCTTGAGATTGTGTCGAGACACCATCAGGTCCACTTCTGGAACGCCCCACCTGTCCAAGAGGAGTTGAAACACTTCTGGATGGAGGCTCCACTCTCCAGTGTGTGTATGTCCTGACGACTGAGAAAGTCCGTTTCCCAGTTTAGGACCCCCGGAATGAACACTGCCGATATGTCTGGCAGATGGTGTTCTGCCCACTGAAGAATCCGTGATACTTCCCTCATTGCCATGCGGCTTCAACTGCCGCCTTGATGATTGATGTTTGCCACCGTGGTGGCATTGTCCGACTGTACTTGAACAGGTATGTTCTGTATTAAATGCTGGGCCAAGGCCAATGAGTTGAACACCGCCCGGAATTCCAGAATGTTTATCGGGAGGAGAGACTCCTCCTTAGTCCACCGACCCTGAAGGGAGTGTTGTTCCAACACCGCGCCCCAACCTCTCAGACTGGCATCCGTCGTCAGAAGGACCCAGTTGGAGATCCAGAACGGACGACCCCTGCTCAATGGTTGGTCCTGAAGCCACCAGCTCAGTGACAGACGGACCTCCGGAGACAAGGAGATCATTTGAGATCTGAGACGGTGAGGCAGGCCATCCCACTTGGCAAGAATTAGCTTCTGCAGGAGGCGGGAATGGAATTGAGCGTACTCCACCATGGTGAAAGCCGACACCATGAGACCTAGCACTTGCATTGTCGAATGTATCGACACTTGCAGACGAGATAGGAAACATCGAATCCTGTCCTGAAGCTTCAGGACTTTCTCCTGAGACAAGAACAACTGCTGGTTGTGAGTGTCCAAAATGCCCCCAGGTGCACCATGCTCTGAGCAGGGACCAGGGAAGATTTCTTCCACTTGATGAGCCACCCATGGGCTTGCAGAAACTGGATAGTCAGATCCAGATGGCGTAGGAGAATTTCTGGGGAATTTGCCAGGATCAACAAGTCGTCTGGGTACGGTAGGATCCTGACCCCTTGACGGCGGAGTACAGCCGTCAATACCGCCATGACCTTGGTGAAGACTCGCGGAGCCGTGGTCAAACCAAAAGGTAACGCCCGAAATTTGTAATGGAGGTTGCCAACCGCAAACCTCAGGTACTACTGATGAGACACTGCAATGGGAATATGCATCCTGTATGTCCAGGGAGACCATATAATCCCCAGGTTCCAAGGCCAGAACAATAGAGCGAAGAGTTTCTATACGAAACTTGGAGACCCTCACAAATTTGTTCAAGGACTTGAGGTTGAGAATGGGCCGAGATGACCCATTCGGTTTCGGGACTTGGAACAGCAGTGAATAGTACCCCTTGCCTCTCTGAGCCAGAGGCACCTGTACTACCACTCCTGTGTCCAGGAGGGACTGTACCACCGAATTAAGAGTTTTTGCCTTCACCTGATCCGTAGGGACGTCTGTCAAGCAAAATCAATGAGGGGGGACGATTCTTGAAGGATACGGCGTAACCTCGAGTGACGACTTCCCGTACCCAGGCATCGGAAGTGGTCCTCAACCATTCCTGGGTATACCCTAGAAGTCGGCCCCCCAACCTGGAATCCCCCAGAGGGAGGCCCGCCCCATCATGCGGCAGGCTTGTCAGTTTTGGAAGCAGGCTGACGGGCAGCCCAGGCCCGTTTGGGTTTCGGCTTATTGCGTTTTGAAGTGCGAACCTGTTTCGGGTACGCCTGACCTTTTGCTTTCCCTGAAGGACGAAAGGAGCAAAATGGAGTACTCTTAGCCTTCGGCACCGAAGGAGCAGTACTAGGTAGACATGCTGTTTTAGCAGAAGCTAAGTCAGCCACTATCTTGTTGAGGTCTTCTCCGAAAAGAATGTCTCCCTTAAAAGGGAGTACCTCCAGGGTTTTCTTAAGAGTCCAGATCCACAGACCAGGACCGTAACCAGAGAATCCGGCGAGCCAAAATGGACGTAGTAGAAGCCTTGGCCGCCAGAATACCGGCATCAGAAGCCGCCTCCTTAATGTAATGAGAAGCTGTGACAATATAAGATAGACATTGTCTAGCATGAGCAGAACCGTTGGAAGGCAACTCCGCCTCCAGCTCCTGAGCCCACGCTTCAACAGCCTCTGCAGTGCATGTTGCTGCAATGGTGGGCCTACGCGCAGCACCAGTTAGCGTGTAAATCGCCTTTAAACAACGCTCCACACGCTTATCCGTCTGTTCTTTCAGAGACGTGACGGAAATTACCGGCAGAGCTGAGGATACCACCAGCCGCGCTACCTGCGAATCCACTGGCGGGGGTGTTTCCCAATTTTTACTTAGCTCCGCATAGAGGGGGTAGTGAGCCAGCATTTTCTTGTGAGGCGTGAATTTTTCTTTCCTGGATTTTCCCAGGACTCCTGACATATGTCAACTAAATGGTCAGAATGAGGTAAAACTTGCTTAACCACTTTGACGTTTAAACCCGTCGGGTTTCTTAGGGGCAGCATCAGGCTCCAGGTCATCAGTAATTTGAAGAATGGTCCTGATAGCTCCAACAAGTCAGGAACATCCACCTGTGAAACAGATTCCCCATCAGAAGAGTCGGGATCAGAATCTGTGGGGTCAGTATAAACGCCATCCTCATCAGACGAGGAGTCTGGGACGTTGGTGGATTGGGAGGAAGTAATGGCCCGCTTAAAGGACCCCTTGGTCTTAGGCGGGCGAGGGTTAGACTTCTGAGTAGTCAGTGATTGGTTCAATTGCTGTAACTGAGCGGACAGTTGATCTGCCCATGGCGGGTTAACCGCGGGGACCATAAGCGGTTGTACCGGCACAGGAGGTCCCATAGGAGGCGTTAGTCTAGTTACCAGCGTATTCAATAGCGTGGAGAAGGTAGCCCACTTGGGGGTAAGGATCCTCCAGAACCTGAACCCTCAAGCTGCTATGTTTTCCTCAAATGTGTCTGCAGCATCACCACCACGCAATGTGATATCAGCCCCAGCACCATTGCCCTTTGTAGCTGACATATCCGAAAGCTCAATACAAGGCAACACAGTACAATATCAGCAGCACAATACCTGACAAGAACCCCCTGTGCAGCACAAACAGGGAATTCAAGAGGCAGTGTTCGCAAATACGCGCTACAGCGCGTATTTTACCCAGTTCTGTGGTCCGGGGACTCACTTTTCTAAACTGTGTGGGTCCCCGGGGAAGCGCTCTGCTGAAACTGGTTGTACTGGTTGTCTAAGTTTTACCAGTTCTCTTGCGGCGCGGCGCGGCTTTCCCCCCCCCCCCTCCCCTCCCTCCCGATCACCTGCTGCAGCTTCACGGGGGCCGGACAGAGTGAGGACGGCTCTGCTGCGCTGCACACTGTGCTGCGGGGGGAGGTGTACGCCGGTGAACGCGGACTGTAAGTGCTGTGAGGAAGGGTGAGCTGGACTTGCGGTGGCGGCTGGGGGGCTGCTCATATTGGTGGGAAGGCGGAGATGGGGGCTGCATGGCGACGGCAAACAGGTTGTTAAACACCACAAAAATGTTGCATGGGGTGGGGGTGAGGCAAGAGGGTGACAGTGATGCTGGTCTGTGCAGCATACAGTACACTTGGTACAACCACTGGATTCGAGTCATGCTGCCTGTAATTTATGTGCTGACTGATCAACTTCAGTGACACTCACTGCGCTGGCTGTCTTTGTTGGTTGCTGCTGGTTACTGTAAAAACAGCCAGCACAGTGAGTGTCACTGAAGTTGATCACTCAGCACATAAATTACAGGCAGCATGACTCGAATCCAGTGGTTGTACCAAGTGTCCGAAGTCGGCGGTCAGGATGCCAGCATCCCGATCGCAGCAATCCCGACAAGGATGCAGAGGGTACCCTAACCTCCCACCCCTAACCCTCCGTTTCCTGCAGCCTAAACCTAACCCTCCCCCTTAGTGCCTAACACTTATCCCCCTCCCTGCAGCCTAACCCTAACCTCCCCAACACCATATCCTAAACCACCCCCCCACCCACACGCTAAACTGTGGTGGCAGTGCATACTTACCTTCAGGATCCTGACTGTCAGGATATCGTTACCGGGATCCTGATCTCCTCGGGATGCCAGCGTCGGTATTCTGGCGGCTGTCAGGATTCCGTCGTCTGTATTACGGCTGCTGGGATCCCGACAGCCAGGATCCTGAACCCATACTTCTGAATGATAACAGCCCAGCAGCATTGTCACCCCCCTGGTGCAATGTGTGGCGCAGTGTGTATAATGTGCTCTGCCTGGCGCAATGTGTATAACGTGCTCTTCTTGGCTCAGTGAGTATAGGAGGTTCTACCTGGTGCAATGTGTATAAGCGGCACTATTGTGTGGAGTAATGTGAATTGGTACTGTGACCACGCCCCTTCCCCACGAAGCCACGCCCCTACAAAAATTGGCTTGCAGTTTCCAGTGTGAGTGGGGGAGCACCAATTCTCTGTCTAGATACATCTTATCTGCGGGGTGTCCTGTATGCTACACAGCCCAGCAGCATCGTCACCCCATCCTCCTCCTTGCACCACTTTTATAGTGTCCAAATCAAGTTTGTGTTTTTATATTTGAATCATTAATAAGACTAATTAAAATCTTAATTCCAAAAGGACCGGTAGGAATCCAAGTTTTAAAAGTGAGGGGTCCGTGGGACCCACTTTTTTTTGGTCTCAGCACGATCACTGATGAGGTATATGGTGACTAAAAATCAGAGAAAAATACACACTGAGTATATCCTGTGATAAACCTGACGCACCTAGCCCCCTCAGGTTATAGGATATAGGGATAGCAATCTGAGTGAGATACACGAAATGGAGGTCACACAGCTGCTATATGCACACACACAGTCAAATGTACAATGCAGAAATTATGACATGCAATAAAACTGCACTGGACTAGCAATACAGAGTAGTACTATGTATAGCTATACACTCAATAGATATAACAATGCACAGTAAAGACTAGATGTATATCACACGGTACTTGTACTATATAACCCTGACTAAATGCACTCTCTTAACTAACACTGTCAGCAGACATGCAGAATACTTAAGTGTCCTGTAAAATGTACAGCGCTGACATGCAGGCGGCTTTACAGAGGAGGATTTGCCCAAACAGTCCCAGGATCAGTTCAGCTTGTCCTAATGGCGCCCAAACAGTGAGAGGGAGAGAGATATGCAGCTCCAGGGCGGGAACATTTACTCTAAATGGCGCCCTGGGGCTGGGCCTACAGGTCAAAGCCTTAACCCCCAGCTGGACTTCACCACCGGGTACTGTGGCTTATATAAACGGTTTATGAGAGAAAAGCGACCTGTGCCCTTGGTCTAGTGGGGTCCCTGTACTACCACAGTGTCCACGCCAGCGCACGCGGCCCGTCTTCCACGCGATTTACAGCGGGTCCCGTCGGGGGGACCCACTTACCTCCTCCCTGAGTGCGGCCACGCGATCCAGGAGAACAGCGGTCGTGTGTGTGGCTAACTGGAAGAAAACCGGAGCCTCCGCTGCAGGTACCTGGCAACCAGGGCGCGGGAGGTGATGGAGCTGCAGCAGGAGATGTCTGACTGACATCTAACACAGTCAGTGTCTCTGCTGCAGCCCTTGAAGTCTTCATTTTTCTTTAAAAAGCTTCTCCGGGCTGCTGGAGCAGCCCCCCTGTAGTATGCCTGCTTACTGCATGGCACCAACTACAAAACTGAGATCCTGTGCACGGAGGGGTATCCGTTCACATGGTCGACCATGTTATGGTCGACAGTCATTAGGTCGACCACTATTGGTCGACATTAACATGGTCGACGTGGACACATGGTCGACACATGAAAATGGTCGACACATGAAACGGTCGACATGAGTTTTTTTTCTTTTGGGGAACTTTTCCATACTTTACAATCCACATGGACTACGATTGGAACGGTAATCTGTGCCGAGCGAAGCGGGAGCGGAGCGAAGGCACCATGCCCGAAGCATGCCATGCGAGGGGACGCGGTGCACTAATTTGGGTTCCCAGTCACTTTACGCAAAAAACAACACCAAAAAAAGTTAAAAAACTCATGTCGACCTTTTCATGTGTCGACCTTTCATGTGTCGACCATTTTCATGTGTCGACCATGTGTCCATGTCGACCATGTCAATGTCGACCAATAGTGGTCGACCTAATGACTGTCGACCATAACATGGTCGACCATTCATACCGGAACCGCACGGAGGCGGGGTTATAGAGGAGGCGGCGCTATGCATTCTGGAAACAGTCAAAGCTTTGAGCCTGTTGGTGCCTCGGATCAAGATCCTACTCTACTCCCCAATGTCATTCCCGGTGGAGCCCAGTGTAACCCGCAGCAGAAAGATCTCATTTTCATTAATTTAACAAACAGTCCGAAGTGAAACCTGATGATCCCAAAATAAAAAAACTTTGGGGATTTATTAACAGTATGAACAATGAGAATTGTTTTCCCAATTTAAAAAGATTACTTTTTGAGTAAATCCAAATTTTGAATTTGAAAAGGTCTTTTTTCATTTTTACTGAAAAATACTACTGTTCTATATTAAAGCCCATAAAAGGATGTTTAAAATGAGACCGTGCCAAACTCTTTAGCTCAATTAGTTGAGTTGCAAATGCAATTTAAAAGATCGTTAATAGCATATTTTTTGTAAATAAATTACAGCTTTAAAAAAAAAAGGCATGTAACTTCAAATCCAGTGTACTTATCAGCATAAGATTTTTGAAGCTATCTTCGCACCCAAGGCATAAAATATACCCAATTTCATTACAATCTGAAATGGTCAGTTTGAAACCCTGTATTGATTTGTTATGGAATAAGCCCGGAGCGAAACCCCAGCTTCCATGTAGATGGATTTTAGGGTAGTTTCTAATTTTCTATCTGAACCATCACACAAGGACATAGTCCCCAGGACAGGAATCGTCAACTTTTTGGAAAGATGGGATACAGAGGGATCCACCAGAGGTGGCGTTTCCCACTTGGCCCTTTCTACAGAGGGAAACTGATAAAGGCGAGAAAGCACCTGGACATCTGGAATTTCTTATCTGGATGTTTGCAGGCTGCAGACATCTGTTCCTACAACTTAGGGGAAGAGGGAAGAGTAACTGCAAGTTTATTTTTCTTCCTAAACATGGAAGTCTCCCGAGACTTAATCTAAACTGAGGTCAGTGGGGTATAGAAGCGGAGGAGCCAACTTCAATTCTAAATAATTCTTAAAGTGCCAGGCTCCATCAACACCCCAGTGTAACACCAGTGTCACCTAGTTGATGAAGGAGAAAAACTTTGTTGTTTTTTTAGGTCTACCAACTCAAAAGGAGAATGTTGCAGATTCCAGAGAACAAAGAGCAAATCCCAGGGCTCAACTGGAGGCACAAACAGCAGAGAGGATAGAGAATTTTTAATTATCCCCAATAAATTTAGAAAACTAAGATGGCTGCAATGAAAAACAAATTGAGTACATACATGCATGCATACCCACCAGCAGGAGGTAAGGGGAGGAGAACGGACATAAATAGAAAGTCGGGCTACACCAATACCAAACCAATACCAAACCTAAAATGAGAGGTAAGGTTGGCAGAACAACTATAATCTGGCGAGGTATAGTAGGAGGAGATACCCAGCACTATGGTGGCCAATCCCGTGATTGTAGGATTTAGGCCTAAAATTAATTCCGGGGTTTTCATGATTAGCCAGCCAACTTTTATTTCCAATGCCGGGCAGCGTTCAGCCTCTTCAGCAACCTCTTTCCAGTCTATTGGGCGATACTGTTTTTGCACTTTCAAATCATTTTAGGTTTGTATAACTATATTTCTGAGGAAATAGTTTGCATGTATTGGATGGGCTATAAACATGCTCTATTCTTTCTTTGTTTAGTGTTGGCAGTATTGGTTTGAGAGGAGAAAGAGTGGGGGATGTATGGGTAATAATAATAATAATAATAATAATAATAATAATAATAATGATGATAATGGAGATGAATGTATGATGGTGGAGGGAAAATTAATAAGTGGGAGTTTGGAGTTGAGTATGTGTTCCTGGTCCTGGAGACGGAAAGGGACAGGAGAAAGGAGGTTCAGAATAAAGATTGCCTAGATATTTAGAATCTAGAGGACGATTCAGAAGGGAAGGGTTTGGGTGGAAAGGGAGGGAGGGACTAAAGTTGTTTGTTATTTTCTTGTTTAAATATAATTTTCTCTTATGTCCTAGTGGATACTGGGGAACTGTACTTTAGTACCATGGGGTATAGATCGGGTCCAATGGAGCCTGCCACTTTAAAACCATTAGTGTGTGGATGTGTGTGCTGGCTCCTCCCCTCTATGCCCCTCCTACCAGACTCCGTTTAGAAATATGTGCCCAAGGAGCCGGGTGCATTTCTCTGAAGCACCACAGAGTTTCCTTTAATTTCTGTTTTAGTTATTGTTTTCAGGTAAGTCCCGTAAACCTGCAACTGCTGCATCCCGGGACCAGACCACCGGATCCCCTGCCTGCTCGCCTTCAACACTTCGCCCACGACCTCATTTCCCAGGAATACCGGCTGGAATTTCAAGAACTTCCTCCTCACAGATGTTTCAAATCGGGCTTAACAGTTTCGCCCGCAGCAAAAGTTACCTTGCAGAAGACAATTCAAAAACTTTTGCGGACAGGAGTGGTGATTCCAGTACCTCCTCCGTTACACAAAAGGGGGTTTTACTCCAGTCTTTTTGTCATTCCAAAACCGGACGGTTTGGTGCAACCCATCTTAAACCTGGACTCTCTAAACCCTTATCTGCGGGTGTTCAAATTCAAGATGGAATCCCTGCGGGCAGTGATGTCTGGTCTGGAGGAGGGGGAATTCTTGGTGTCCCTAGATGTCAAGGATGCTTACCTACACATTCCCATGTGGCCCGCTCATCAGGCTTACCTCAGGTTGCCATCTTGGACGACCATTTCCAGTTTCAGGCCTTGCCCTTTGGCCTGTCCACAGCTCCGAGGGTCTTCACCAAAGTCATGGCGGAGATGAGGATGCAACTGCGCAGGATGGGAGTCAACATAGTCCCCTACTTGGACGATCTCCTGATAAAGGCTATGTCCAAAGAGCGTCTATTGCACAGCATCAATCTGACTACTCGCCTGCTTACGAATCATGGGTGGATCCTAAACTGCCAGAAATCTCACCTGGAACCGACCCAACGTCTCCAATTCCTGGGAATGATACTGGATACAGTGTCTCAAAAGGTGTTATTTCCGATGGACAAGGCCTTGGCTATCCAGGCTTTGGTCCACTCAGTGCTCCGTCCACGCAAGGTGTCCATACATCTTTGCATACGTTTGCTGGGCAAGAAGGTTGCTGCTTACAAGGCAATCCAATACGGCAGGTTTCATGTCTGGCCATTTCAGCTGGATCTGCTGGACAAATGGTCGGGCTCTCACCTTCACACGCATCAGGAAGTGACCTTATCTCCAAAAGCCCGGATTTCTCTATTATGGTGGCTTCAAGTTCCTCACCTGGTAGAAGGCAGGAATTTCAATATCCACTCGTGGATTCTACTAACGACGGATGCCAGACTCCGGGGTTGGTGGGCTGTGACCCAAGGGGCCCAGTTCAAGGGGATATGGTCAAGTGAGGAGTCTGCTCTGCCAATAAACATCCTGGAACTCAGGGCAATTTACAATACCTTCTGCAAGCTTCCCATCTCCTTAGGGATCAGGCGATACAGGATAAATTGGACAACGCCACGGTGGTGGCGTATATAAATCGACAAGGGGGAACAAGAAGCAGAGCGGCGATGCGAGAAGTATCAAAAGTCCTCCTCTGGGCGGAGGCCAACGCAAAGGCCATCTAAGCCATATTCATTCCAGGAGTGGACAACTGGGAAGCGGACTTCCTCAGCAGACATGACCTCCATCCGGGGGAATGGGGCCTACATCCCCAAGTGTTTCAACAGTTAATTCACCGATGGGGCTGTCCGCAGATAGATCTGATGGCTTCTCGTCTCAACAAGAAGCTAGGCCGTTACTGATCCAGAACGAGGGATCCGCAGGCTGAAGCAGTGGACGCGCTGACGCTATGGATGTACCAATTTGTGTACCTGTTCCCTCCTCTACCGCTAATCCCAAGGGTTCTAAAAAGGCTAAGAAGGGAAAGCGTTCAAGCAATTCTAATTGCCCCGTATTGGCCTCGACAGGCGTGGTACTCGGACCTCCTAACCATGGCACTGGAGGATCCCTGGCCTCTACCGCTCCAACAGGATCTTCTTCAACAAGGTCCGTTCGTCTATCCAGACCTACAGCGGCTACGTTTGACAGCTTTTAAGTTGAGAAGGAGATTCTAGCAAGAAAGGGTCTTCCCTCCCGGGTTATTTCCACCATGGTCCAAGCCAGGAGTATGGTTACATCAAAACATTATCATCGTATCTGGAAGAAGTATGTTTCCTGGTGTGAAAGTAGAAAGGCGTCTGCTGTGGAATTTAGAATTGGTCGTTTTCTACTTTTCCTGCAAGCAGGAGTGGATATGGGCCTAAGTTTAGGCTCCACCAAAGTCCAGATTTCGGCGCTCTCTATTTTCTTCCAGAAACAACTTGCCATGTACAAACTTTTCTAAAAAGAGTTCTTCATATGCAACCGCCCTTTGTACCTCCCACGGTTCCGTGCGATATCAATATAGTTTTGTCCTTTCTTCAATCGGACTGGTTTGAATCCTTACATATGATGGAGTTAAAATTTCTCACCTGGAAAACGGTGATGTTATTAGCACTGGCGTCTGCAAGACGTGTCTATGAATTGGGGGCCTTATCCTGTAAGAGTCCTTGATTTTTCATGAAGACAGGGCGGAACTCAGGACCCGTCCTCAGTTTTTGCCAAAAGTGGTTTCAGCTTTTCACGACAATCAACCCATTGTGGTTCTCGGATGCTGTGTTGTCGGATGCTTCTATTGGGCCTGAGTTCTTCGATGTAGTGAGGGCCCTGAAGATTTATGTCAAGAGTACGGCTCGTCATCGGAAATCGGATTCGCTGTTTGTCCTTAATGATGCCACCAAGATTGGTGGTCCAGCTTCCAAGCAATCCATTGCTCGTTGGCTCTGTTTGACCATTTAGCAGACCTATATATACTTCGGCGGCTCTGCCTTTGCCGACGTCTATTCAGGCCCACTCGACGAGGTCTGTGGGCTCTTCCTGGGCGGCTGCCCGGGGTGTCTCGGCATTGCAGTTGTGCCAAGCTGCTACTTGGTCTGGTTCGAACACTTTTGTGAAATTCTATTGGTTCGACACATTGGCCAGGGATGACCTTCAGTTTGGTCAGGCGGTTTTACAGGAGTCTCAGCACTCTCCCACCCGTTTGGGAGCTTTGAGACATCCCCATGGTACTAAAGTACAGTTCCCCAGTACCCACTAGGACGTTAGAGAAAATAGGAATTTAATACCTACCGGATAATCCTTTTCTCGTAGTCCATAGTGGATTCTGGGCACCAGCCTCAGTACTTCGATTCCTGCTTACTTTAGTAAGTATTTGGTTGGTCAGCCGTTGCGGTCCCTTTATGTTGTTGGGATAGCCATGCTATCCTGGTTGGGTTGGTGTTGCTATCCTCTGTTCTGGTTAGCGCCCTCCTTTTGGTTATGGTTGTGTGTTGGCTTGTTGTCTCACTGCTGTTGTATTTATTCCTTCTCTCGTTGTATGTCAGTCTCCTCAGGCACAGTTTTCCTAGACGGAGTCTGGTAGGAGGGGCATAGAGGGGAGGAGCCAGCACACACATACACACACTAAAGATTTTAAAGTGCCAGGCTCCAGTGGACCCGATCTATATCCCATGGTACTAAAGTACAGTTCCCCAGTATCCACTACGGACTACGAGAAAAGCAATTACTGGTAGGTATTAAATTCCTATTTTATGATTATGTGGTATATGTAAAAGTTTTGGTTTGGTTTAATTCTTGTTTAGAACTACATATGGAATATGCTGTTACCTTATATTTATTTGAACAAAAATTTAAATATGTGGTTGCAATTTTAAATAAAACACAATCCCTGCCCCCGGCTGTGCGCACTGCGCAGCGTGACAATGTCAGAGGTCACGCTGCGCAGCCGGACATCAACCGCGTGCGCAGCCCGAACTGCCCTCACCTCACTGCACTGCAGTCCTCCGTAAGTGGACCCACCCTGTTGATTAGACAATGGAATATTATGGGGGGGGTGGGACATTGACAAATCAATCCTGGATATACCGGAAATCCCAGGGATTGATCGTTTTTAAATCCAGATCCCCGGGATTGAAAAAAAATGAGTTTTATGGCAAGAACTTACTTTTGTTAAAACTCTTTCTGCGAGGTACACTGCGATCCACAATGATAGACATTGGGGGTGTAGAGTAGGATCTTGATCCGAGGCACCAACAGGCTCAAAAGCTTTGACTGTTCCCAAGATGCATAGCGCCGCCTCCTCTATAACCCCGCCTCCCTGCACAGGAGCTCAGTTTTTAGTTAACCAGCCAAATGCAGTAGCAGGAAAAGAGACAACAACAGTTAGTAGCCACATACACCACACTCTCACGACAGGGGAAAGTGTCAGCGGCTAATGCCATACCAACCCAAAGAAGCTAAGTGCGTCAGGGTGGGCGCCTTGTGGAGCCCAGTGTACCTCGCAGAAAGAGTTTTAACAAAGGTAAGTTCTTACCAGAAAACTCGTTTCCTGCTGCGGCCTACACTGGGCTCCACAAGGATAGACATTGGGGATGTCCTAAAGCAGTCCCCTATGGGAGGGGACGTACTGAAGCGGGCACAAGAACCCGGCGTCCAAAGGAAGCATCCTGGGAAGCGGCAGTATCGAAGGCACAGAACCTTATGAAGTGTTCACCGAGGACCACGTAGCCGCCTTGAACAATTGTTCAAGGGTCGCACCACGGCGGGCCGCCCAAGAAGGTCCAACTGACCGAGTAGAATGGGCGTAATGTGAGCAGGAGCTGACAGACCAGCCCTCGCATAAGCATGTGCAATCACCATTCTAATCCATCTGGCCAAAGTCTGCTTGTG
This sequence comes from Pseudophryne corroboree, assembly GCF_028390025.1. Classification (NCBI taxonomy): domain Eukaryota; kingdom Metazoa; phylum Chordata; class Amphibia; order Anura; family Myobatrachidae; genus Pseudophryne; species Pseudophryne corroboree. The sequence continues at coordinate 415,710,657 of NC_086447.1, read as the reverse complement.
AGCAGACCAGCCCCGTTTGTGAAACCCAAACAGAACAAAGAGAGAATCAGATTTCCTAATAGAAGCAGTTCTCTTCACATAGATACGGAGAGCCCGTACCACATCCAAGGACCGCTCTTTGGGAGACAGATCAGGAGAAACAAGTGCCGGAACCACAATCTCCTGGTTTAGGTGGAACGAAGAAACCACCTTAGGCAAATAACCAGGACGACTCCTAAGAACCGCCCGGTCACGGTGAAATATCAGATATGGAGAACTACAAGACAAAGCACCCAAATCCAACACTCTTCTAGCTGAGGCAATAGCCAGCAGAAACACCACCTTAAGGGAAAGCCACTTAAGATCAGCTGACCCAAGAGGTTCAAACGGAGACTCTTGTAATGCCTCCAATACCACCGACAAGTCCCAAGGAGCCACAGGCGGGACATAGGGAGGTTGGATACGCAACACACCCTGAGTAAAGGTATGCACATCAGGTAAGGTCGCAATTTTTCTCAGAAACCACACCGACAAGGCAGAAATTTTAACTTTGAGGGAGGCCAGACGCAGGCCCAAGTCCAGGCCCTGCTGAAGAAAAGCCAAAAGCTTGGCTGTACTAAACTTGGAAGCGTCATAATTGTTAGATGTGCACAAAACAAAGTAAGAATGCAAGACCCTATGGTAAATCAGAGCAGAAACCGGTTTACGGGCCCGCAACATAGTTTGAATGACCGCCTCAGAAAACCCCTTAGTCCTCAAGACGGAAGCTTCAAGAGCCACGCCGTCAAAGACAGCCGGGCTAGGTCCTGGCCCTGAACGAGGAGGTCTGGGCATTGTGGAAGTAGGATTGGACGCTCTGACAATAGGCCCTGCAGGTCTGAGAACCAATGCCGTCTGGGCCACGCTGGAGCTATGAGAAGCAGGATTCCTCTTTCCTGCTTGAACTTCCGAATTACCCTGGGCAGGAGTGACACCGGAGAGAACACGTACGGCAGCCGAAACCTCCACGACACCGCCAGCGCATCCACGAATGCTGCTTGAGGATCCCTTGTCCTTGCTCCGAAGACCGGAACCTTGTGATTGTGTCGAGACGCCATCAGATCTACGTCTGGAAGGCCCCACCTTTCCACTAGGAGTTGAAACACTTCTGGATGGAGGCCCCACTCTCCGGCGTGTATGTCCTGACGACTGAGAAAGTCCGCTTCCCAATTCAGGACTCCCGGAATGAATATTGCCGATATGGCCGGTAGATGGCGTTCCGCCCATTGCAGAATCCGTGAGACTTCCTTCATTGCCAAACGGCTTCGAGTGTCGCCTTGATGATTTATGTAAGCCACTGTGGTGGCGTTGTCCGACTGTATTTGAACAGGACGGTTCTGAATTAAATGCTGGGCCAGGTTCAACGAGTTGGAAGACCGCCCGCAATTCCAGAATGTTGATCGAGAGGAGAGACTCCTCCTTGGTCCACCGATCCTGAAGGGAGTGTTGCTCCAGCACCGCGCCCCAACCCCTTAGACTGGCATCTGTCGTCAACAGGACCCAGTCGGATATCCAGAAGGGACAATCGTTGGTCCTGGAGCCACCAGTGCAGCGACAGACTGACCTCCGGAGTCAATGAGATCATTTGAGACCTGATCCGGTAAGGCAGGCCATCCCACTTGGCCAGAATCAGCCTCTGGAGGGGGCGAGAATGGAATTGAGCATACTCCACCATGTCGAATGTTGACACCATGAGGCCTAGCACCTGCATCGCCGAATGTATCGACACTTGCGGACGAGAAAGGAAGCAACGAATCCTGTCCTGAAGCTTCAGAAATTTTTCCTGAGACAAGAACAACTGCAGGTTGTGAGTGTCCAATAGTGCTCCCAGGTGCACCATGCTCTGAGCAGGGACCAGAGAGGATTTCTTCCAGTTGATGAGCCACCCGTGGGCTTGCAGAAACCGGACAGTCATATCCAGATGACGCAGGAGAAGTTCTGGGGAATTTGCCAGGATCAACAAGTCGTCCAGATACGGTAGGATCCTGACCCCTTGACGGCGGAGTACCACCGTCATCACCGCCATAACTTTGGTGAAGACTCGCGGAGCCGTAGTTAAACCAAAAGGTAACGCCCGAAACTGGTAATGGAGGTTGCCAATCGCAAACCTCAGGTATTGCTGATGCGACACTGCTATAGGAATTTGCAGGTAAGCATCCTGTATGTCCAGGGGGACCATATAATTCCCAGGTTCCAAGGCCAGAACTATAGAGCGAAGGGTTTCCATACGGAACTTGGAGACCCTTCACAAACTTGTTCAATGCCTTGAGGTTGAGAATGGGCCGGAAGGACCCATTCGGTTTCGGGACTAGAAACAGCGGAGAATAGTACCCCCGGCCTCTCTGAGCAAGAGGCACCTGTATTACCACTCCTGTGTCCAGGAGGGTCTGTACCACCGAATGTAGAGTTTTTGCCTTTGTCTGGTCCAAAGGGACGTCTGTCAGGCAAAATCGATGAGGGGGGCGGTTTTTGAAGGCTATGGCGTAACCTCGAGTGACGACTTTCCGTACCCAGGCATCTGAAGTGGTCTTCAACCATTCCTGGGTATACCCTAGAAGCCGGCCCCCCACCCTGGGATCGCCGAGAGGGAGGCCCACCCCGTCATGCGGCAGGCTTATCGGTCTTGGAAGCTGGCTGACGGGCAGCACAGGCTCTTTTGGGCTTTGGCTTACCAGGTTTGGAAGTGCGGGCCTGCAAGTGGTACGCCTGACCTTTTGCTTAACATGAAGGACGAAAGGAAGTACCTTTAGCCTTCGACACAGAAGGGACGGTACTTGGCAGACAGGCAGTTTTGGCAGTAGCCAAGTCAGCCACTATCTTATTTAAGTCCTCCCCAAACAGAATATCTCCCTTGAAAGGGAGTACCACCAGGGTTTTTCTAGAGTCCAGATCCACAGACCAGGATCTCAGCCACAATATCCGGCGAGCCAGGACTAACGTAGTAGAGGCCTTGGCTGCTAGAATACCGGCATCAGAAGTCGCCTCTTTAATATAGTGAGAAGCTGTGACAATATATGACAAGCATTGTCTAGCATGGTCAGAAGAGATTTCAGCTTCCAACTCTAGGGCCCATGTTTCAATAGCCTCTGCAGCCCATGTTGCTGCAATAGTGGCCCTTTGTGCAGCACCCGTGAGGGTGTAAATCGCTTTCAGACAACCCTCCACACGTTTATCCGTAGGCTCTTTTTGAGACGTGACAGTAATGACAGGTAGAGCTGAAGAAACCACCATCCTAGCCACATGCGAGTACACTGGAGAAGGCGTTTCCCAATTTTTAGACAGCTCTGGCGCGAGGGGATAGCGAGCCAGCAACTTCTTTTGAGGCACAAACTTCTTCCTTGGGTTTCCCCAGGATTCCTGACATATATCCACTAGGTGGTCAGAATGAGGTAAAACTTGTTTAACCACCTTCTGACGCTTGAACCTATCTGGTTTCTTAGGAGGGACGGATGGCTCGGGATCATCCGTAATCTGTAGAATCAACTTAATAGCCTCCAAAAGATCAGGAACATCCACATGTGAACTACCCTCCCCATCAGCAGTATCTGTGTCAGAATCTCTGGGGTCAGTGTAAGCGCCATCTTCATCAGACGAGGTGTCAGTGACAGCCGTGGATTGTGAGGAGGTAAGAGCTCGCTTAGAGGACCCCTTGGTCTTAGGCGAGCGAGGGTCAGACTTTTTAGTAGTCAAGGACTGGTTCAATTTCTTCAATTGAGCAGACAAGTTATCTGCCCACGGCGAGTTAGCCGCGGGGACCACATACGGTTGAACCGGCATAGGAGGTCCCATAGGGGGTGTTAGTTTAGTAACTAGCGTATTCAGAAGTGTGGAGAAAGTAGCCCACGGCGGGTCATTATGGACCCCCGTTGCCACAGTTCCACTGGGGGGCAAGGAGCCCTCAGAACCAGAGCCCGCAGCTGCTATAGTCTCCTCATAGGGATCTGTGGCGTCAGCAACACCGGTAGTGTGTTCAGCCCCAGAACCGTTACCTTCAGAAGCAGACATGATATAACTTGCAATATCAGGTAACACAGTACAATTGTCAGCAGCACAATACCTCTTGCCCAAACCCCTGCGCAGTGTAGTCAGCACAAGCAGGGATACAGGAGAGATATGGCGACTAAAATCACAGAGAAAAATACAAATTAGAGTATATCTTGTGAATATTCTATATTATTATAAACATGACGCACCAAGCCCCCTCAGGTTATAGAATATAGGGATAGCGAGTTGAGTGAGAGACACGAAATGGAAATCACCCAGCAAGCTAATGCACACACATACAGTCAGTTATACAATGCAGAGGTTATTACCAACAATAATACTGCACTGGACCAGTATATATATATATATATATATATATATATATATATATATTATAGCTCTGTAGTCAAGAACTGTATGTATATCACAGGGTACTTGTACCAGAGAACCCTGACCAAATGAACTCTCTCTTAACTATCACTGTCTAAATGACATGTAGGATACTTAAGTGTCATGTAAAGTCACAGCGCTGACTACCAGGCGGCTTTACAAAGGAGGAATTGCCCAAGCAGTCCCAGGAACAGTGTAGCTGAGAGAAATGGTGCTCAAACACTGACAGGGAGTGAGGGAGAGACAGATATGCAGCTCCAGGGTGGGAACATTTACTGGAAATGGCGCCCTGGGGATGGGGGAGGGGCTCCAGGTCTAAGCCTTATCCCCTCTGCTGGCAAAACCACCTGGTACTGCGGGCTACAAACAAAAAGGTTTAAAGAGAAAACCTGACCTGCACCCATGCCCTGGTGATCTAGTGGGATTGCCTGTACTGCCAGTGTCCACCGGCCGTGCCGGATCGCGATACAGCATGGGTCCCGCGAGCGGGACACACTCACCACCTCCCGAAGCGCGGCCATGCGATCCCAGAGAGCCCCAGTCGTGTGTTCCTGACCAGAAGAAAACCGAAGCCTCCCGCTGTAGTTACCCGGCAACCAGGACGCGGGAGTGTACAGCGCCGCTGGGGAGAGATGGAGCTGCAGCAGTGAATGTCTCCTGACATGTACACACTGCTGCAGCCCTTGAAGTCTTCACTTTTCTTCATAAAAAAGCTCTTCTTAGGGCTGCCTGGAGCAGCCCCTCTGTTATGTGCCTGCTATCTGCGGCACCAACTACAAAACTGAGCTCCTGTGCAGGGAGGCGGGGTTATAGAGGAGGCGGCGCTATGCATCTTGGGAACAGTCAAAGCTTTTGAGCCTGTTGGTGCCTCGGATCAAGATCCTACTCTACACCCCCAATGTCTATCCTTGTGGAGCCCAGTGTACCCCGCAGCAGATAAACAGCCCGGGATTGGCCTCCCTACCCAGCACTCTCCGCGTAAGATTAACCACAGCACCAGAGGCTGCAAAATATCTTCTCAGCGTAAGACTGACCACGGCACCATAGGCTGCAAAATATCTGCTCAGCGTCCCGAGCTATTCCCACTACACAAACATGCTCAGACTGGGTGTGGTATTCAAGGTCGACAGTGTCTAGATCGACAACTATTGGTTAACATTAACTAAATCGACAGGAATTCTAGGTCGACATGGTCTAATTCGTCGAGAGGTTTTTAAAGAAAAAAAAAAATTGGTGTCGTCTTCACCATACAGTGACCGAGAACACCAATTAGCGCACCGCTTCGCTCGCCATGCTTCGGGCAAGGTTACCATTCCCAATTCTAGTCCACGTGGATCGTAAAGTATGAAAAAGTTCTAAAAAAGAAAAATAAATGTGAAAAACTCATGTCGACCTAGACCATGTCGACCTAGAGACCCTGCCAACCTAGACACTGTTGACCCAAGTCTTGTCGACCTGGAGACCAGATACCGCTCAGACTTTAATAAACTATACGGACAGACCTCAAATCCCCAGGTCACTTTGTAGGGGGAGTAGCATCAATACCATTGTACAGAGGTTACCAAACATCTATTGCTCAAGAGAAGAAATTAATTGTTTATTGGTATTAAAATGTATTTTGTCTAATTAAATATAAATCATCCCATTAAAATACATGGTGTAATTTGGAGAATGCAAAAGCTGTTAAATAATATACAGCGGTCAATCTACACATTAAAATGCGAACATTAAGGCACATGGGATGGACTAATTTTACCAGGTTTGGCTCAGATAAGCAAGATTTATTAATTTTTGGTATGGGAGATAACAGGATTTTAATACCTACCGGTAAATCCTTTTCTCCTAGTCCGTAGAGGATGCTGGGGCCCACTTCAGTACCACGTGGTATAGACGGTTCCGCAGGAGCCATGGGCACTTTAAGACTTTTTCAGAGTGTGAACTGGCTCCTCCCTCTATGCCCCTCCTCCAGACCTCAGTATAGGAACTGTGCCCAGGGAGACAGACATTTCGAGAAAAGGATTTACTTTTAAGTTAATGGTGAGATTCATACCAGCTCACACATCAACCATGCCGCACAACATGGCATTCAACATAACACATGCCAACGGGCATGAACATTACAGCAAACGTGCTGAAAACATTTTCAACAAATTAACAACTGCAGGTAAAGTACGCACTGGGTTGGGTGCCCAGCATCCTCTACGGACTAGGAGAAAAGGATTTACCGGTAGGTATTAAAATCCTGTTTTCTCATACATCCTAGTGGATGCTGGGGTCCACTTCAGTACCCTGGGGTTATAGCAAAGCTCTAGTACGGGCGGGAGAGTGCGGATAACCCTGCAGCACCGATTGACCAAACTTGAGGTCCTCATCGGCCAAGGTGTCAAACTTGTAGAACTTTGCAAACGTGTTTGACCCTGACCAAGTAGATGCTCGGCAAAGTTGTAATGCCGAGACCCCCTGGGCAGCCGCCCAGGATGAGCCCACCTTTCTAGTAGAATGGGTATTTACCGACTTCGGTATCGGCAATCCTGCCGTGGAATGAGCGTGGTGAATCGTCCCTCTGATCCAGCGCGCAATAGTCTGCTTAGAAGCAGGACACCCAATCTTGTTGGGAGAATACAGGACAAACAGAGCCTCTGTTTTCCGTATCCGAGCTTTTCTTGCGACATAAATTCTCAACGCCCTGACTACATACAGTGACTTTGAAGCAGAGAAGGTGTCAGTAGCCACTGGCACCACAATAGGTTGGTTTATATGGAAAGAAGAAACCACCTTTGGAAGAAATTGCTGACGAGTTCTCAACTCCGCCCTATCTTCATGGAAAATCAGGTAAGGGCTCTTGTGAGACAAGGCCCCTAACTCAGACACCTTGCGGATGCCAAGGCCAACAGAATGACCACTTTCCAAGTGAAGGAACTTCAACTATCTCCTGGAGAGGTTTAAACCAATCCGATTGAAGGAACTGCAACACCACGTTAAGATCCCATGGTGCCACGGGAGGCACAAATGGAGGTTGGATGTGCAGAACCCCTTTTACGAATGTCTGGACTTCTGGAAGGGAGGCCAATTGTTTCTGAAAGAAAACGGACAAGGCCGAAATCTGGACCCAATCGTAGGCCCGCATCCACACCCGCCTGGAGAAAATGGAGAAAACGTCCTAACAAACTCTTCCGTTGGAGTTTTCTTGGTTTCACACCAAGACACATTTTTTCCAGACGGTGGTAATGTCTCGACGTTACTCCTTTTCTGGCCTGAATAAGAGTGGGGATGACTTCTTTGGGAATACCCTTTCTGGCTAGGATCCGGCGCTCAACAGCCATGCCGTCAAACGTAGCTGCGGTAAGTCTTGATACACGCACAGCCCCTGCTGCAGCAGGTCCTCGCGAAGAGGAAGAGGCCGAGGATCTTCTATGAGCAACTCCTGAAGATCTGGATACCAAGCCCTCCTTGGCCAGTCTGGGACAATGAGGATCGCTCGAACACCTGTTCTTCTTATGATCTTGAGAACTTTCGGTATGAGTGGAAGTGGAGGGAAGACATATACCGACCGAAACACCCACTGGGTCACTAGTGCATCCACTGCTATTGCTCGAGGGTCTCTCGACCTGGAACAATATCTCTGAAGCTTCTTGTTGAGACGAGATGCCATCATATCTACTTGAGGAACCCCCCAAAGACTTGTCACCTCTGCGAAGACTTCATGGTGGAGGCCCCATTCCCCTGGATGGAGATCGTGTCTGCTAAGGAAGTCTGCTTTCCAGTTGTCCACTCCCGGAATGAAAATTGGCGACAGAGCTCTTGCATGTCTTTCTGCCCAGAGGAGAATCTTTGTCACCTCTGCCATTGCCGCTCTGCGTTTCATTCCGCCCTGACGGTTTATGTACGCGACTGCTGTTACATTGTCCTACTGGATCTGTACGGGTTGATCTTGAAGAAGATGTACCGCTTGTAGAAGGCCGTTGTAAATGGCTCTCAACTGCAGAACGTTTATGTGAAGACAAGTTTCTTGCCTTGACCATCTTCCTTGGAAGCTTTCCCCCTTTGTGACTGCTCCCCAGCCTCAGAGACTTGCATACAATTTTTGTATTGCTGCAGCTACCACTTCCCTGTCTGGGATAGAAGCTGGTAAGGTCGATTTGAAAAATCAGCATGGGGGAATGTCTTGAAACTCCAGTCTGTACCCGTGGGACATTATTTGTACGACCCACGGGTCCAGGCCAGATTGAACCCAGAACTGACTGAAAAGTTTCAGACGTGCCACCACCTGAATGGACTCCCACAAGGGAGCCCCAGTGTCGTGCTGAAGATTTGGCAGAAGCAGAGGTTGATTTCTGCTCCTGTGATCCTGGAGACGCTGTGGACTTTTTTCCTTTTCCCATTCCTTTACCCGCAAAGAAAGGGGAAACTTTACCCTTTTTGTATTTATTGGGCCGAAAGGACTGCATCTGAGAGTGATGTGTCTTTTTCTCCGGCACAGGAGCATTAGGCAAGAATGTCAACTTACCTGCGATAGCCGCAGAAACTAAAGCATCCAGCCCATCTCCAAACAAGGCCTCACCTTTATACGGGAGAGCCTCCATATTCCTTTTGGAATCTGCGCAGCATTCCATTGGCGAATCCACAACGCCCTCCGTGCTGAGACTGCCATGGTAACGGCTCTTGATCCCAAGAGATCAATATCTTTCATGGCTTCTAGCATGTACGCAGCAGCGTCTTTGATATGACCTAACGTTAGGAGTATCTCGTCTCTATCTATTGTGTCAATGTCTGATAAGTTTTCTGACCACTTTTCAATAGCACTACTCACCAACGCACAGGCAATGGTAGGCCTGAGTAGTGTCCCATTGGCCACATAAATAGATTTCAACGTATTCTCCAACTTTCGGTCTGCCGGCTCCTTAAGTGAAGCCGTCCCAGGTGCAGGGAGAATCACCTTTTTTGTTAACCGCGACAGGGCACTGTCTAAAACAGGGGATGACTCCCACCTTTTCCTGTCCTCTGCAGGGAAAGGGTAAGCTACCTGAATTCTTTTGGGAACCTGCAATTTATTTTCAGGATTTGTCCATACACCCTCAAAGAGACTGTTCAGCTCATGAGATGGAGGAAAAGTTACATTAATTTTCTTTTCTTTACAGAAGTAAGCCTTCTCCTGTGGTAAAGGAGGGGCCTCCGTAACTTCTAACACCTCCTTTATAGCAACAATCATGTATTGAATGTTTTTTGCTAACTTTGGATCTATTCCCCTGGAATCACTAGTGTCGGCACAGGAATCAGAGTCTGTGTCGGTATCAGTTTGTACTATTTGTGCAAATGACCTTTTTATGTGACCCAGAGGGGTCCCCTGTGGATGAAAAGGCAGAACTATTAAAAATCACATCTTCGACAGATTTTCTACAGTTTTCTGCATGAGACTCAGATTTATTCAATCTCTTACTGATATGATTCAAACGATCACTTAATTCTTTCACCCAGTCAGGCTCTTGGTGTGATGGCAGCACCACCACATTACAACCCTCTGTCCCTAAAATGGCTCCCTCAGGGGAAGAGCTCCCTGCTTCAGACATGTCACACAACTGCACAATCACTCCGGGGCTTATAGGGGACAGACCCACAGTAAAATCTGTCAGAGGGACACAGAAAGGAATTGCCAGTCCACAACTCAGTGCCTAAAGAAAAAATCCCTGTGTCGTGTACTTTGTACACAGAGACTTTCCGCGCTATGGTGGTCATTCCGAGCTGTTCGCTCGCTAGCTGCTTTTAGCAGCATTGCAAACGCTAGGCCGCCGCCCTCTGGGAGTGTATCTTAGCTTTGCAGAATAGCGAACGAAAGATTAGCAGAATTGCTACTAAATAATTTCCTGCAGTTTCTGAGTAGCTCCAGACCTACTCCTAGATTGCGATCACCTCAGTCTGTTTAGTTCCTGGTTTGACGTCACAAACACGCCCTGCGTTCGGCCAGCCACTCCCCCGTTTCTTCAGACACTCCCGCGTTTTTCCCTGACACGTTTGCGTTTTTTAGCACACTCCCGGAAAGCGCTCAGTTACCTCCCAGAAACACCCCTTTCCTGTCAATCACTCACCATCAGCAGTGCGCCTGAAAAGCGCCGCAAGAACACCAGCAAATCTACTAAGTTTTGTGTAAAATAACTTTGCGCATGCGCGCTGTGAGCCATGCTCCACCTAATCGTTGCGTTGCAAAAAACGCCAACGAGCGAACAACTCGGAATGACCACCTATATATATTGCCAATAATACCACAATATACACTTTTCCCCCCTTTTTTCCCCCTGATACTTGAGTCAGAAGTGGAGAGGAGGATCAGCGTTTCTTCCCCTACTGTCTGCTGGAAGAAAATGGCGCTGAGCAGTGTGCTGGCTACCTGAGGAAGAAGCCCCGCCCCCTGCAATGGCGCATTTTTCCTCAGCTATTGAACTAGATATTTATACTGGCGGGGGTGTAGGACTGTGCCACAGCATCATATGCCACCTTTTGCCAGTGAGAGTAGGTTTCATGCTGCTCAGGGCGTGGGCGCCCCCGCGCCCTGCTGTGCATTGTGTAATGGAGAGCAGGGCGCGGTACCTTGAGCAGTCACGATGACCGGAGATCCCTCTCTGCAGACCTCCGGTAATACTCCGGTAATACTACTCACTCGTCTTCTGACTTCTGGTTCTGTTAGGGGGGTGACGGCATGCTGTGGTAGTGAGCGCATAGCCGCAGCTAGTGTTCAGTACCCTTCAGGAGCTAATGGGGTCCTGTCAGCAGAAGCAGAGCCATGAAACTCTTTAGGAAGTTGGTTCCTACTTTTTCCACCTTAAGGCCCATACACATTAGACGATGTCGCTCTGTGAGCGACATCGTCTAACGTCTCCCCCTCCCGGGCCGGCCGGTCGGCGGCCGCCTGTACGCACTGAGCGATATGACCGCTCATATCGCTCAGTGACGTCACGCCCCCGCCAGCCCTGCATGAAGGTCGTGGACGACAGTCCACATCCTTCATGCATGCCCTACCGACAGCGACGATCGTTGCCGACCCGCGGGGCCGCGCATCGGTCGTCGCTGGCGGCATACACACTTAACGATATAATGAGCGACGTCGCTCAAGGAGGGGGAAAATGAGCGACGTCGCTCATTATATCGTTAAGTGTGTATGGACCTTAAGTCTCACGAAGTAGGAAGACTGTTGCCAGCAGTCTCCCTGAAAATAAAAAACCTAACAAAGTATTTTAGTGAAACTCAGTAGAGCTCCTCTAGAGTGCGACCAGTCTGCCTGGGCACATTTTCTAAACTGAGGTCTGGAGGAGGGGCATAGAGGGAGGAGCCAGTTCACACTCTGAAAAAGTCTTAAAGTGCCCATGGCTCCTGCAGAACAGTCTATACCCCATGGTACTGAAGTGGACCCCAGAATCCTCTAGGACGTATGAGAAATAGATATATTTTGTATTTATTAATTTTTTTAACATCTAAAATTTTATACACTGTAGAAAGCGATGACTAATGCAGGCCATATATCTACGGTCCCAATTTCCCATTCAGTCAACCCACAATACGATTCACCAACCACTGGCCAATTATCGCAATCACAACAGCTAATAAAGTAAAAAATAGCATGTTGAAAATATCTGACTTGCAGATCCCAACCCTGCAGTGGAGAGTCCAGATACTCCAACATGTTGGATTTCTCCAATCTACCAACCCCAACAGAATGGGGAATTTCCCCAATATATCCTAAAATGATGTATGGGCCCATACATCTGTAATTGACTTTCCCAATGTTCTGCAGACACCTGGTAATCAGGGAAATCCTGCATCTTAGAAATTCCTGACTCGCCACTTCCTAGCAAAAATGTTCTGGATTAGTGGGCCAGGATTTTAACAATTACCTTGATTCTCCAATAGATGGGTGATCATTGATGTCCGGCGGCCGCCAGTTTTGATAGATGGATTGTATCAGCGTAGGGAAATTCTGATGCTTGTAGTATGACCAGCATAACATTACACAGAACTCATTTGTTTTTTTGTTTTGCTTCCAGACAAATAGGTTATAGTTTCTACTTTACAAATACAATGACAGTGTGTATGTACTGTATGCAATATGGCAGCGTCCAGGGGGGCACTGCGTCTGCTCACCTATCACCCTCCCGATCACCGAGCTGTCCAGGTGGAAGCACATCGGGGGACACGAGGTGTCCTGGCCGCCTTCGCTCCTCCTGAATTCCCTCGTCCACTTAGCATCGCTCCCTGGATTCCGTTCAAAGGATGTGCCCGGCCTGCGGAACCCGCTCCCGCCTTCTTCTCGCTGCCATCCTCGGTTGTCCGACCCCCTATCCCTATACTGTGTGCGGTCCTCGCTGTCCGTACCATACCGCTGCCGCGTCGGGGGTGTCCACGGCCTACTTACACCACAGGCCCCAGAGTTGCCGCCATCAACGTCTTCCTCCCAGTCCGACATGGCGCCCAAACAGACAGAGCGATTCCCCACCGCCAGAGCTCCTATGTCATCAGCAGCAGGAGGGCGTCCCTGCGCCTGCGGTCGTCATGGGTAATAGCTTCCCGCCTTAGCGGCACGGGGCCACGGGCACTGTCCAGTCTGTCACTGTAGGGAGGCGGCAAGTGGCAGCAGCAGACGGAAAATGTAATGTACATCCAAAGGCTGATAGTGTTTGATACATGAGATACAAAGCATGGGAATATGTTTTCACAAGCGTGTTGAAATACAGATACTGAACTATTTTAGTGCCGAACCATGAACACAGTTGTGCAGTAAATACAAACTATTTGTACATATGGGTGGTCATTGGTGAATTAACAATAAATAGTGCCATAGGTGACTAATACCCCTTTCACACCGCCAATGCAGGATCCCACCCGGGAATTGGAAACGGGTCTGTCCCGGGTGGGATCCAGCATTGGTTGCTAACGGCAGGCTTCCCGACTCGGCAATGTGACGAGTCGGTTGCCATAGCGGCAGAGGCGGCGCTGGGAGATGAGCTCATCGTGCCGCCTCAACCTATGTAGTGAACGGGTGGCATCAACCCGGGGACCCGTTCACGCTGCCACTGACCCGGTCTTCAACCCAGGAATAACACTGCTTTATTCCAGGGTTGAATTACTTTCACATGTAGAGATGTGCCCTGTGTCACAGGGCACAGAGCACTGGCGGCGGGTGTCCGGTGCCAGGACCGTGTATTGGTTCCCTGCACCGGACCAGGAGCGGCAATGCCCAGCGTCACTGCAGCGGCATTTCAAATTTGGCGCCGATTTGGCAGCCAATAGGAAGCGCCGCCCGCGGCCTTTCAAAACTGTTGCCCTCCATGAGCCAACCACAGCTCGCGGAGCGGCGGCCAATAGGTAGCGGCCGTGGCGAGCCAATCGGAGATCGCCGCGCCGTACCTGGCCCCGCTCCCGGCATCTGATGTCAGACCCCGGGCGAGAGCCGAAGAGGAAGGAGGCCGCGGTGAAGAGCCGGACGGAGAAGAGAAGAAGCGCGGCGGGCGTAGAAAAAAAAAGGCGTCGGGTAGAGAGCTCCAGTAGCAGCCGAAGAGGCCAGAAGACGCCGGCCTCCAGAAAGAAGATGTCCAGCGGCAGCTGGAAGCGGAGGAGCCGCTGGCCAGGACGGGTCAGCGGCCGAAGATTGAGGTGGAGGACCCGGAGAGGCCACCACGAGAGGAATACAAAAGAGCTAACGAAGCTCCCCCCTGGTGCCTCTCCCACCGGTACAGGTAGGCGGGCGCTAGGCCCGTGGGAAACAGGCGTTTGTGGAAGTGGGGGCGTCACCCTCGATTTATGAGAGTGGCAAGGCCAAGGACTGCGTCGCCACGCGCCGTTTCATTGGTCGCGATTTTCATCCCGGAATGCAATTTGCATTGCTATGGATTGCATTTGCAAAGCTGCCTCAAGGAGCTTTGCAAGTGAAATCCATGATAAATTAGGCCCATAGACAAAACTATCTGGTACAAATCTTTAAACCCTTGCGGTATCCGGACTCCAGGTCGACAACAAAAAGGTCGACACACATTAGGTCGACGCCAATTGGTCGACACACCTTATGTCGACATGGTCAAACTGTCGACAGGAACAAGGTCGACATGGAAAAAGGTCGACATGTGTTTTTCACTATTTTTTTCTTTTTTGGAACCTTTTCATACTTAACGATCCACGTGGACTACGATTGGAACGGTAATCTGTGCCGAGCGGAGCGAAGGCACCATGCCCGAAGCATGGCGAGCGAAGCGAGCCATGCGAGGGGACGCGGTGCACCAATTGGGATTCCCGGTCACTCTACGAAGAAAACGACACCAAAAAAACATTAAAAATTCATGTTGACCTTTTTCCATGTCGACCTTGTTCCTGTCGACCTTTTGTCCATGTCGACCTAAGGTGTGTCGACCAATTGGCATCGACCTAAGGTGTGTCGACCTTTTTGTTGTCGACCTGGAGTCCCAGACCCACCCTTGCACCATACGTAGAATGTGCAGGGACTGTTGGTCATAGATATTAAGTGACAAGTAAATATTCTCAGCCAGTTTAGGTTTATTAACCATTATAATTCTATATTTATCATAGTAAATCTGGTTGAGTGGTGGGACCTGTACTGCTTTGAGCAACTCTGTATTTGGCATACCTTGATCATGCAGGAAGAAGCAACGTACTAGTAGGGAAAATTGCAGAGCACTATCTAGTCATTAGATGGCACCAGAACACTCCTTTGGAGAATAGCCTGCCAATGGGCCTATTTCAGACTAATTAAAAAATGTTGCACGGCTACGATCAGCCACCCTGACATGCGGAGGGACGCCCAGCACAGGGATAGTCTGCCCTACATGTCTGGCCCTCCCCCTCTGCACAGGTACAAAAGCATCGCACGGCGGCAATATTTTTGTACCTGAAGAGTAGCTCCCTACCAGAGCAGCTCCTGTGCACTGGCAGGGAGCTACCCTTCACTCTCCGGGTCGCAGCCACATCACACGCAGCCGCCGCGGCCCGCCCCCTGCACGGTCCAGGCACGCCTGCGTTGCCCGGACCGCGCCCACATAACGGCGACCCAACCCCCGCCGGCCAGCCCCATCCCACCCAGCGAACGCCTCTGCCTGTCAATCAGGCAGAGGCGATCGCTGGGCTGAGATGCTGATAGCATCTCTGGCATGCGCCAGCGCATTGCGGCGCATGTGCAGTTCAGACCTGATTGCCCGCTGTGTGAAAACGCACAGCAGTGATCAGGTCTGAATTAGCCCCAATGTTTGCCCTTGGAAACAGACACATGAGAGAATATCAACGTCTATCCACATTTCTCTAACGTCCTAGTGGATGCTGGGGACTCCGTCAGGACCATGGGGAATAGCGGGCTCCGCAGGAGACAGGGCACATCTAAAAAGCTTTTTAGGTCACATGGTGTGTACTGGCTCCTCCCCCTATGACCCTCCTCCAAGCCTCAGTTAGGTTTTTGTGCCCGTCCGAGAAGGGTGCAAACTGGATGGCTCTCTTAAGGAGCTATTTAGTAAAGTTTTTTTTTAGGTTTCTAATCAGTGATTCCTGCTGGCGACAGGATCACTGCAACGAGGGACTTAGGGGAGAGACTGGCAACTCACCTGCGTGCAGGAGGATTGAAGTCTTAGGCTACTGGACACTGAGCTCCAGAGGGAGTCGGAACACAGGTCAGCCTGGGGTTCGTCCCGGAGCCGCGCCGCCGATCCCCCTTACAGACGCTGAAGAAAGACGGCGGAACGGAGGTCCGGAAACAGGCGGCAGAAGACTTCACAGTCTTCAGAGAGGTAGCGCACAGCACTGCAGCTGTGCGCCATTGTTGTCACACGGCTCACTGACACGGTCACGGAGGGTGCAGGGCGCTGCTGGGGGCGCCCTGGGCAGCAATATAAATACCTATTTGGCAAATAAATACATCACATATAGCCATTAAGGCTATATGTATGTATTTTAACCCAGGCCAGTTATTAAAAAACCGGGAGGAAAAGCCCGCCGAAAAGGGGGCGGAGCTTATTCTCCTCAGCACTCAGCGCCATTTTCCTGATCAGCTCCGCTGGTGAGGAAGGCTCCCACTCTCCCCTGCACTGCACTACAGAAACAGGGTTAAAAGAGAAGGGGGGCATAAATTGGCGATATAATGATATATTAAGAGCGCATATATAGAAACAACACCTTCTAGGGTTGTTATATACATTATAGCGCTTTTGGTGTGTGCTGGCAAACTCTCCCTCTGTCTCCCCAAAGGGCTAGTGGGTCCTGTCCTCTATCAGAGCATTCCCTGTGTGTGTGCTGTATGTCGGTACGTGTGTGTCGACATGTATGAGGAAAATGTTGGTGAGGAGGCGGAGCAAATTGCCTGTAATGTTGATGTCACTCTCTAGGGAGTCGACACCGGAATGGATGGTCTACTTATGGAATTACGTGATAATGTCAACACGCTGCAAGACGGTTGACGACATGAGATGGCCGGCGGACAAATTAGTACCGGTCCAGGCGTCTCAGACACCGTCAGGGGCTTGTAAAAACGCCCATTTACCTCAGTCGGTCGACAGACACAGACATGGACACTGACCCCAGTGTCGACGGTGAAGAAACATACGTAATTTTCCTTTAGGGCCACGAGTTACATGTTAAGGGCAATGAAGGAGCTGTTACATATTTCTGATACTACAAGTACCACAAATAAGGGTATTTTGTAGGGTGTGAATAAACTACTTGTAGTTTTGCCTGAATCAGATAAATTAAATGAAGTGTGTGATGATACGTGGGGTTCCTCCGATAGAAAGTTATGGGCGGTATACCCTTTCCCGCCAGAAGTAAGGGCGAGTTGGGAAACACACCTTAGGGTGGATAAGGCGCTCACACGCTTATAAAAACATGGCGTTACCGTCTCTAGATACGGCCGCCCTCAAGAAGCCAGCTGATAGGAAGCTGAAAAATATCATGACAGTATATACACACATACTGGTGTTATACTACGACCAGCAATCGCCTCAGCCTGGATGTGCAGCGCTGAGGGGGCTTGGTCGGATTTCCTGACTGAAAATTTTGATACCCTTGACAGGGACAAGATTTTATTGACTATAGAGCATTTTAAGGATGCATTTCTATATATGCGTGATGCGCAGAGGGATATTTGCATTCTGGCATCAAGAGTAAATGTGATTTACATATCTGCCAGACGAAGACACGACAGTGGTCAGGTGAGGCAGATTCCAGACGGCATGTGGAAGTATTGCCGTATAAAGGGGCGGTCCATCGGACCTGGTGGCCATGGCAACAGCTGAAAAATCCACTTTTTGTTACCCCGAATCACATATCGGCAAAAAAGGACACAGTCTTTTCAGTCTCAGTCCTTTCGTCCCCATAGGGGCAGGCGGGCAAAGGCCAGTCATATCTGCCAGGGGTAGAGGAAAGGGAAGAAGACTGCAGCAAGCAGCCTATTCCCAGGAACAGAAGCCCCTCACAGCTTCTGCCAAGTCCGCAGCATAACGCTGGGGCCGTACAAGCGGACTCAGGTGCGGTAGGGGGTCATCTCAAGAGTTTCAGTACGCAGGGGGCTCACTCGCAAGGGAACTCCGGGATCCTACATGTAGTATCCCAGGTGTACATTGGAAATTCGAGACATCTCCCCCTCACACAATTCACAGGCTGTATTCCCAGCTGGTGATAATCAAAGTACCCCTCTTACAACATGGAAGGGGGTAGTATTCCACACTATATTGTGGTACTGAAGCCAACCGGCTCGGTGAGATCTGAAATATTTGAACACTTACATACAAGCGTTCAAATCAAGATGGAGTCACTCAGAGCAGTGATAGCGAACCAGGAAGAAGGGGACGATATGGTGTCACTGGATATCAGGGACGCTTACCTACAGGTCCAAATTTGCCCTTCTCTCCAAGGGTACTTCAGGTTCCTGGTACAGAACTGTCACTATCAGTTCAGACGCTGCCGTTTGGGTTGTCCACGGCGCCCCGGGTCTTTACCAAGGTAATGGCCGGAATGATGATTTTTCTTAAAAGGAAACATGGACGCTTTCCTGATAAGGGCAAGGTCCAGAGAACAGTTGGAGGTCGGAGTAGCACTATCTTAAGTAGTTCTACGTCAGCACGAGTGGATTCTAAATATTCCAAAATCGCAGCTTTTTCCGATGACACGTCTACTGTTCATAGGGATGATTCTGGACACAGTCCAGAAAAACGTGTTTCTCCCAGTGGAGAAAGCCAGGGAGTTATCCGAGCTAATCGGGATCCTCCTAAAACCAGGAAAAGTGTCAGTGCATCATTGCACAAGAGTCCTGGTAAAAATGGTGGCTTATTACGAAGCAATTCCATTCGGCAGATTTCCCGCAAGAACTCTTCGGTGGGATCTGCTGGACAAATGGTCCGGATCGCATCCTCAGATGCATCAGCGGATAACCCTATATCCAAGGACAAGGGTGTCTCTCCTGTGGTGATTACAGAGTGCTCATCTTCTAGAGGGCCGCAGATTTGGCATTCAGGATTGGATGCCGGTGACCACGGAGGCCAGCCTGAGAGGCTGGAGAACAGTCACACAGGGAAAAAAAAAAAAAAAAAATTTCCAGGGAAGTGTGATTAAGTCTGGAGAATTCTCTCTGCATAAATAAGCTTAGAGCAAATTTATAAGGCTCTAAACTTAGCAAGACCTCTGCTTCAAGGTCAGCCGGTATTGATCCAGTGGGATAACATCACGGCAGTCGCCCACGTAAACAGAAAGGGCGGCACAAGAAGCGGGAGGGCAGTGACAAAACTGCAAGGATTTTTCGCTAGGCGGAAAATCATGTGATAGCACTGTCAGCAGTGTTCTTTCCGGGAGTGGACGACTGGGAAGCAGACTTCCTCAGCAGGCATGACCTCCACCCGGGAGAGTGGAAACTTCATAGGGAAGTTTTTCAGCATGATTGTGGATCGTTGGCAAAGACCAAAGGTGGACATGATAGCGTCCCGCCCGAAAAACGGGACAGGTATTCCGCCAGGTCATGAGACCTTCAGGCGATAGCTGTGGATGTTCTGGTAACACCGTGGGTGTACCAGTCAGTGTATGGGTTCCCTCCTCTGTTTCTCATAACCAAGGTATTGAGAATTATAAGACATAGAGGAGTATGAACTATACTAGTGGCTCCGGATGGGCCAAGAGGGACTTGGTACCCGGAGCTTCAAGAGATGCTCACAGAGGACTAAGGGCCTGGGGAGCTAAGAAGGGACTTGCTTCAGCAAGTACCATGTCTTTTCCAAGAATTACCGCGGCTGCGTTTGACGGCATGGCGGTTGAATACCGGATTCTGAAGGGAAAAAGGCATTCCATAAGAGGTCATACCTACCTTGGTCAAAGCCAGGAAGGAGGTGACCGCACAACGTCATCACCACATGTGGTGAAAATATGTTGCGTGGGTAAGGCCAGGAAGGCTCCACGAAGGAAATTCAACTAGGTCGATTCTGCACTTCCTGAAAACAGGAGTGTTTTGAGCCTCAAATTGGGGTTCATTAAGATTTAAATTTCGGCCCTGTAGATTTTCTTCCAGAAAAAATTGACTTCAGTTCCTGAAGTCCAGATTGTAAAGGGTGTATTCCATATACAGTTCTTTTGTGCCTCTAGGGGCACCGTGAGATCTCAACATAGTGTTGGGATTCCTTAAAATCATATTGGTTTGAACCGCTCAAATCTGTGGATTTGAAATATCTCACATGGAAAGTGACCATGCTGTTGACCAATATCTCACATGGAAAGTGACCATGTTGTTAGTCCTGGCCTCGGCCAGGCGATTGTCAAAAAGAATGGGCGGTTTTGTTTTACAAAAGCCCATATTAGAATTTTCCATTTGAACAGGGCAGAACTGGGACTCGTCTCCAGTTTCTTCCTAAAGGGGTGTCAGCGTTGTCACCTGAAACAACCTATTGTGGTGCCTGCGGCTACTGGGGACTTGGAGGACTCCAAGTTACTAGACGTTGTCAGGGCCCTAAAAATATATATATATATATATATATATATATATATAGTTAGGACGGCTGGAGTCAGAAAGTCTGACTTGCTGTTTATATTGTATGCACCCAACAAGCTGGGTGCTCCTGCTTCTAAGCAGTCTATTGCACGCTAGATTTGTAGTACAATGCAGCTTGCACATTCTGTGGCAGGCCTGCCACAGCCGAAATATGTAGATGCCCATTCCACAAGGGAGGTGGCCTCATCCTGGGCGGCTGCCCGAGGAGTCTCGGCATTATAACTTTGCCGAGCAGCTACGTGGTCAGGGGAGAACACGTTTGTAAAATTTTACAAATTTGATACTCTGGCTAAAGAGGACCTGGAGTTCTCTCATTCGGTGCTGCAGAGTCATCCGCACTCTCCCGCCCGTTTGGGAGCTTTGGTATAATCCCCATGGTCCTGACGGAGTCCCCAGCATCCACTAGGACGTTAGAGAAAATAAGAATTTACTTACCGATAATTCTATTTCTCGTAGTCCGTAGTGGATGCTGGGCGCCCATCCCAAGTGCGGATTGTCTGCAATGCTTGTACATAGTTATTGTTACAAAAATCGGGTTATTACTATTGTTGTGAGCCATTTTTTCAGAGGCTACTTCGTTTTGTTATCATACTGTTAACTGGGTTCAGATCACAAGTTGTACGGTGTGATTGGTGTGGCTGGTATGAGTCTTACCCGGGATTCAAGATCCTTCCTTATTGTGTACGCTCGTCCGGGCACAGTACCTAACTGAGGCTTGGAGGAGGGTCATAGGGGGAGGAGCCAGTACACACCATGTGACCTAAAAAGCTTTTTAGATGTGCCCTGTCTCCTGCGGAGCCCGCTATTCCCCATGGTCCTGACGGAGTCCCCAGCATCCACTACGGACTACGAGAAATAGAATTATCGGTAAGTAAATTCTTATTTATTTACACATCAAGCTAAAAGATTTACAGTTTTAAAAGAAAGGGGATGAGGGAGATTAAGAAGCAAAAGAGACGGTTTACATTATTGACAGAGGGGTACGGTAGGTTTTCATTGAAAAAGTAAAATCAAAGAACCATGGTTTAACTAATATGCAATTACATAATATACTTTATGTTGATTACATTCGGACTAATCCTATCAGCGGCATGGTCAGGATCTTTTTCCAATTTGTGTAAACATTCACTCAAAATGGGCAGCTGGGTCACCTATTAACTGAGATGACTGCACACAGGCTTACAGCGATCCTTCTTGGCCATGCCAATAATCTTGGGCCCACATGTAGGTCAATTTCAGAACAATTAATGTCAACATTGAAGTGTGTGAGGTAGGGCAACGGTTCTGGTATGAATGGTCGACCATGTTAAGATCGACAGTCATTAGGTCAACCACTATTGGTCAACATTGACATGGTCGACATGGACAAATAGCTGACACATGAAAATGGTCGACACATGAAAAGGTCGACATGAATTTTTGAACTGTTTTTGGTGTCATTTTTTCCGTAACATGACCATGAACCCCAATTAGTGTACCGCGTCCCCTTTCTGCAGGCAAGGTGCCTCACTCTGCTACTGCTGCGCTCGGCACAGGTTACTATTCCTAATCGTAGTCCACGTGGATGGTAAAGTATGAAAAAGTAAAAAATCTAATTTAAAAAAGCCATGTCGACCTTTTCATGTGTCGACCATTTGTCCATGACGACCATGTCAATGTCGACCAATAGTGGTCGACCTAGTGACTGTCGACCTACGTAAGGTCGACCTGCCAAACAGATACCCATCTCCACGTATAGGCACACTGGGCAACTGTCCGGGGCCCCACAATTCTAGGGGCTATGAACAGGGGTGGGTGGTAGTAACACAAAGTGGTGAGGCAGCATTCTCTACTTGCTTCCCAGCCTGCAGCCAGACGGTGAATGACTGTCATCATGCTGATTGGTGGATGGCTGGAGCTATCCACCAGTCATTCACTGTATGGAGAGATGGCACAGGACCGCAGGAGGGGCATGATTTTTTTTTTAAATTGGTACCTGCTGTTAATGGGTGTATAGAGGACCCAGTGCATTGCTTTGTCCAGGGACAAAAATGCTGTTAATATGCCCCTGGTGTGCGGAAAAGTTTAAACATATCTTTAAGAATAAACATTACACAATGAAAACAGAGGCACTAGCATTTTACCCTGAATCTAGGTCAGGTTGGGGGAATTCTTTCCCATTTAGATGGACATCTTTCACCTTTCAATATCTTGGTGTAAAAATCCCTTCTCATCACTCTCAATTGTATGCAGCCAAATATCCCAGGCTCCTTTCCCAAATGTTTGCTGACTTTTGTGAGGAGCCTTGCCTCTTTCTTATATAGGCAGATGCAACATAGTTAAAATGGTAAGTTTCTCACACATATCGGCCCTCATTCCGAGTTGTTCGCTCGCTAGCTGCTTTTAGCAGCATTGCACACGCTAGGCCGCCGCCCTCTGGGAGTTTATCTTAGCTTAGCAGAATAGCAAACGAAAGATTAGCAGAACTGCTACTAAATAATTCTTTGCAGTTTCTGAGTAGCTCCAGAAATTCCCCTTTCCTGTCAATCATTCACCGATCAGCATTGCGACTGAAAAGCGCCGCAGGATCCACAGCAAAACTGCTAAGTTTTTAGTTAAATAACTAAGCGCATGAGCCCTGCGTGCCTTGCGCATGCGCAATTAGCAACAAATCGCAGCATAGCAAAAATCGGCAATGAGCGAATAACTCGGAATGACCCCCATTGTACATGATCCACATGTTACCTCTTCTTCTCTCTAAAAAAGATTTGCAAATGTTAAATCAGAAAATTACAGCACTTTATCTGGGCCAATAAGCACCCTAGAATATCCCTACACAAATTGCAACATACCACTGGAGGTGTGAATTTATCTTGTATTAGGAAATATTCTCTTGCAGCCAACTATCGCTTTGCCACGGATTGGTTAAGTGATGCCTGTGTTTACACAAATTTCTCCACAGAACAGGCTGTTAGCCCTCAGTAAGCCGCATTGCTTCATACTCACCCCACCTCACTCCCCAGGAGAATAAAGTTAATATACTTTTGTCTACAGCATGCAGCGCTTGGAGACAGGGCCGCTTAATGGTGAAAATGTCCCCCTATTTTTCTCTTTTTCTCGGCCTCGTGGCTAATCCTACTTTCTCTGACGTCCTAAGTGGATGCTGGGACTCCGTAAGGACCATGGGGAATAGCGGCTCCGCAGGAGACTGGGCACAACTAAAAGAAAGCTTTTGGTCTAACTGGTGTGCACTGGCTCCTCCCTCTATGACCCTCCTCCAGACTTCAGTTAGAATCTTGTGCCCGGCTGAGCTGGATGCACACTAGGGGCTCTCCTGAGCTCCTAGAAAAGAAAGTATATTTTAGGTTTTTTATTTTCAGTGAGATCTGCTGGCAACAGACTCACTGCTACGAGGGACTAAGGGGAGAAGAAGCGAACCTACCTGCTTGCAGCTAGTTTGGGCTTCTTAGGCTACTGGACACCATTAGCTCCAGAGGGATCGAACACAGGACCCGACCTCGATCGTCCGGTCCCGGAGCCGCGCCGCCGTCCCCCTTACAGAGCCAGAAGCATGAAGATGGTCCTGAAAATCGGCGGCAGAAGACTGCGGTCTTCAACAAGGTAGCGCACAGCACTGCAGCTGTGCGCCATTGCTCCTCATGCACACCTCACACTCCGGTCACTGATGGGTGCAGGGCGCTGGGGGGGGCGCCCTGAGCAGCAATATTAATACCTTGGCTGGCAAATAATCACAATATATAGTCCCAGAGGCTATATATGTGAAAAATACCCCTGCCAGAATCCATAAAAAAGCGGGAGAAAGTCCGCCGAAAAAGGGGCGGGGCTATCTCCCTCAGCACACTGGCGCCATTTTTCCCTCACAGCTCCGATGGAAGGATCGCTCCCAGGCTCTCCCCTGCAGTTTCAAGCTACAAAGGGTAAAAAGGAGAGGGGGGCACTAAATTTAGGCGCAGCAATATATATTTAAGCAGCTATAAGGGAAAATCACTCAGTTATAGTGTTCATCCCTGTGTTATATAGCGCTCTGGTGTGTGCTGGCATACTCTCTCTCTGTCTCCCCAAAGGGCTTTGTGGGGTCCTGTCCTCTGTCAGAGCATTCCCTGTGTGCGGTGTGTCGGTACGGCTGTGTCGACATGTTTGATGAGGAGGCTTATGTGGAGGCGGAGCAGATGCCGATAAATGTGATGTCACCCCCAGCGGGGCCGACACCTGAGTGGATGGTTATATGGAAGGAATTACGGGACAGTGTCGACTCCTTACATAAAAGGTTTGACGACATACCAAATATGGGACAGCCGGCTTCTCAGCCTGTGCCTGCCCAGGCGTCTCAAAAGCCATCAGGGGCTCTAAAACGTCCGCTACCTCAGATGGCAGACACAGATGTCGACACGGATACTGACTCCAGTGTCGACGACGATGAGACAAATGTAACTTACATGATTGAGGCTATGAAAAATGTGTTGCACATTTCTGATGTTACCCCAGGTACCACAAAAAAGGGTATTATGTTTGGAGAGAAAAAACTACCAGTAGTTTTTCCTCCATCTGAGGAATTAAATGAAGTGTGTGAAGAAGCGTGGACTTCCCCCGATAAGAAACTGGTAATTTCTAAAAGGTTACTAATGACGCACCCTTTCGCGCCAGAGGATAGGTCACGTTGGGAAACATCCCCTAGGGTGGATAAAGCGCTCACACGCTTGTCAAAGAAGGTGGCACTACCGTCTCCGGATACGGCCGCCCTAAAGGAGCCTGCTGATAGAAAGCAGGAGGCTATCCTGAAGTCTGTATATACACACACAGGTATTATACTGAGACCAGCTATTGCTTCAGCATGGATGTGCAGTGCTGCAGCTGCGTGGTCAGATTCCCTGTCGGAAAATATTGATACCCTAGACAGGGACACTATATTGCTAACCGTAGAGCATATTAAAGACGCAGTCTTATACATGAGAGATGCACAGAGGGATATTTGCCGGCTGGCATCTAAAATAAGTGCAATGTCCATTTCTGCCAGGAGAGGGTTGTGGACTCGGCAGTGGACAGGTGATGCAGATTCTAAAAGGCACATGGAAGTTTTGCCTTATAAAGGTGAGGAGTTGTTCGGGGATGGTCTCTCGGACCTCGTTTCCACAGCAACAGCTGGGAAGTCAGCATTTTTACCCCATGTTCCCTCACAGCCAAAGAAAGCACCGTATTATCAGGTACAGTCCTTTCGGCCCCATAAGGGCAAGCGGGTTAAAGGCGCGTCCTTTCTGCCCAGAGGCAGAGGTAGAGGGAAAAAGCTGCAGCATACAGCCAGTTCCCAGGAGCAAAAGTCCTCCCCCGCTTCCTCCAAGTCCACCGCATGACGCTGGGGCTCCACAGACGGAGCCAGGTACGGTGGGGGCCCGTCTCAAAAACTTCAGCAATCAGTGGGCTCGCTCATGGGTGGATCCCTGGATCCTTCAAGTAGTATCTCAGGGGTACAAGCTGGAATTCGAGACGTCTCCCCCCTGCCATTTCCTCAAATCTGCCTTGCCAACAACTCCCTCAGGCAGGGAGGCAGTGCTAGAGGCAATTCACAAGCTGTATTCCCAGCAGGTGATAGTCAAGGTGCCCCTACTTCAACAAGGACGGGGTTACTATTTTACAATGTTTGTGGTACCGAAACCGGACGGTTCGGTGAGACCCATTTTAAATTTGAAATCTTTGAACACATATATAAAAAAATTCAAGTTCAAGATGGAATCGCTCAGGGCGGTTATTGCAAGCCTGGACGAGGGGGATTACATGGTATCACTGGACATCAAGGATGCTTACCTGCATGTCCCCATTTACCATCCTCACCAGGAGTACCTCAGATTTGTGGTACAGGATTGTCATTACCAATTCCAGACGTTGCCGTTTGGTCTATCCACGGCTCCGAGGGTATTTACCAAGGTAATGGCCGAAATGATGATACTCCTTCGAAAGAAGTGAGTTTTAATTATCCCGTACTTGGACGATCTCCTGATAAAGGCGAGTTCCAGGGAGCAGTTGTTGGTCGGGGTAGCACTATCTCGGGAGGTGCTACAACAGCACGGCTGGATTCTAAATATTCCAAAGTCACAGCTGGTCCCTACGACACGTCTACTGTTCCTTGGGATGGTTCTGGACACAGAACAGAAAAAAGTGTTTCTCCCGGAGGAGAAGGCCAAGGAGCTGTCATCTCTAGTCAGAGGCCTCCTAAAACCAAAACAGGTGTCGGTGCATCACGGCACGCGAATCCTGGGAAAAATGGTAGCTTCCTACGAAGCAATTCCATTCGGCAGGTTCCATGCAAGAACCTTTCAGTGGGACCTGTTGGACAAGTGGTCCGGATCGCATCTTCAGATGCATCGGCTGATAACCCTGTCTCCAAGGACCAGGGTGTCTCTGCTGTGGTGGCTGCAAAGTGCTCATCTTCAAGAGGGCCGCAGATTCGGCATACAGAACTGGGTCCTGGTGACCACGGATGCCAGCCTTCGAGGCTGGGGGGCAGTCACACAGGGAAGAAACTTCCAAGGACTATGGTCAAGTCAGGAGACTTCCCTACACATAAATATTCTGGAACTGAGGGCCATTTTCAATGCCCTAAGTCAGGCAAAACCCCTGCTTCAAAACCAGCCGGTACTGATCCAGTCAGACAACATCACGGCAGTCGCCCATGTAAACCGACAGGGCGGCACAAGAAGCAGGACGGCGATGGCAGAAGCCACAAGGATTCTCCGATGGGCGGAAAATCACGTGTTAGCACTGTCAGCAGTGTTCATTCCGGGAGTGGACAACTGGGAAGCAGACTTCCTCAGCAGGCACGACCTCCACTCGGGAGAGTGGGGACTTCATCCAGAAGTCTTCCAACTGATTGTAAACCGTTGGGAAAGGCCACAGGTGGACATGATGGCGTCCCGCCTAAACAAAAAGCTAGACAGATATTGCGCCAGGTCAAGAGACCCTCAGGCGATAGCTGTGGACGCTCTAGTGACACCGTGGGTGTACCGGTCGGTTTATGTGTTCCCTCCTCTTCCTCTCATACCAAAGGTACTGAGGATAATAAGGAGAAGAGGAGTAAGAACTATACTCATTGTTCCGGATTGGCCAAGAAGAGCTTGGTACCCGGAACTTCAAGAAATGATCTCAGAGGACCCATGGCCTCTGCCGCTCAGACAGGACCTGCTGCAGCAGGGGCCCTGTCTGTTCCAAGACTTACCGCGGCTGCGTTTGACGGCATGGCGGTTGAACACCGGATCCTGAAGGAAAAGGGCATTCCGGAGGAAGTAATTCCTACGCTGATTAAAGCTAGGAAAGAAGTGACCGCAAACCATTATCACCGCATTTGGCGAAAATATGTTGCGTGGTGTGAGGCCAGGAAGGCCCCAACGGAGGAATTTCAGTTGGGCCGTTTTCTGCACTTCCTACAGTCAGGGGTGACTATGGGCCTTAAATTGGGTTCCATTAAGGTCCAGATTTCGGCTCTATCGATTTTCTTCCAGAGAGAACTGGCTTCACTACCTGAAGTTCAGACTTTTGTTAAGGGAGTGCTGCATATTCAGCCCCCTTTTGTGCCTCCAGTGGCACCCTGGGATCTCAACGTGGTGTTGGATTTCCTAAAGTCACATTGGTTTGAGCCACTTAAAACCGTGGAATTGAAATATCTCACGTGGAAAGTGGTCATGTTGTTGGCCTTGGCTTCGGCCAGGCGTGTATCAGAATTGGCGGCTTTGTCATGTAATTTTCCATATGGATAGGGCAGAATTGAGGACTCGTCCCCAGTTTCTCCCTAAGGTGGTATCAGCTTTTCATCTGAACCAACCTATCGTGGTGCCTGCGGCTACTAAAGACTTGGAGGCTTCCAAGTTGTTGGACGTAGTCAGGGCCATGAAAATTTATGTTTCCAGGACAGCTGGAGTCAGAAAGACTGACTCGCTATTTATCCTGCATGCGCCCAACAAGTTGGGTGCACCTGCTTCAAAGCAGACTATTGCTCGCTGGATCTGTAGTACGATTCAGCTTGCACATTCTGCGGCTGGACTGCCGCATCCTAAATCAGTAAAAGCCCATTCCACGAGGAAGGTGGGCTCTTCTTGGGCGGCTGCCCGAGGAGTCTCGGCTCTACAACTTTGCCGAGCAGCTACTTGGTCGGGGTCGAACACATTTGCTAAATTCTACAAGTTTGACACCCTGGCTGAGGAGGACCTAGAGTTTGCCCATTCGGTGCTGCAGAGTCATCCGCACTCTCCCGCCCGTTTGGGAGCTTTGGTATAATCCCCATGGTCCTTACGGAGTCCCAGCATCCACTTAGGACGTCAGAGAAAATAAGATTTTACTCACCGGTAAATCTATTTCTCGTAGTCCGTAGTGGATGCTGGGCGCCCATCCCAAGTGCGGATTGTCTGCAATACTTGTATATAGTTATTGTTTAACTAAAGGGTTATTGTTGAGCCATCTGTTGAGAGGCTCAGTGTTTGTCATACTGTTAACTGGGTATTGTATCACAAGTTATACGGTGTGATTGGTGTGGCTGGTATGAGTCTTACCCGGGATTCAAAATCCTTCCTTATTGTGTCAGCTCTTCCGGGCACAGTATCCTAACTGAAGTCTGGAGGAGGGTCATAGAGGGAGGAGCCAGTGCACACCAGTTAGACCAAAAGCTTTCTTTTAGTTGTGCCCAGTCTCCTGCGGAGCCGCTATTCCCCATGGTCCTTACGGAGTCCCAGCATCCACTACGGACTACGAGAAATAGATTTACTGGTGAGTAAAATCTTATTTTTGCAGATGGACAACCATCTCATCACAGCTGGTCACTTTAGGAGTTCAAATATTTATACCAATTTATAGATGTTGATATGTTACAGACTCTCAAGGCCCATACACATTAGACGATGTTGCTCTGTGAGCGACATCGTCTAATGTTTCCCCCTCCCGGGCCGGCCGGCGGCCGACTATACACACTGAGCGATATGACCGCTCATATCGCTCAGTGACGTCACGCCCCCGCCAGCCCTGCATGAAGGTCGTGCACGACAGTCCACATCCTTCTTGCATGCCCTACCGACAGCGACGATCGTTGCCGACCCGTGGGGCTGCGCATCGGTCGTCGCTGGCGGCATACACACTTGACGATAAAATGAGCGACGTCGCTCATTTTATTGTTAAGTGTGTACGGACCTTCACACTCAGCTCCATAGTAAATTCCCTAAAATCTGCCTCCTGCTCTTTCCTTATCTACAAGTGCAGAGTTACATTCATAAAATAATACGGTGGCTGATGGAGGTTGACAGTCAGTGTAAATTAGATTTCACATTATGGCTCAGACCTACGGAGCCCTATTCATCCTCCCATGTTTATTCCTGTATTTGTCTTGTTATTAATTTAGAAGAAATTACAGGGGGTCTAGTGAAGTGGAAAGATGCCTTTCCAAACCTTACTTTCTCTCAGTTGGTGAAAGCTACTAGAAGCCTAAACAAGACTTTAATCTCTTCTTCCTATGCTGAAATGAACTAAGAAATTTTGCACCAGGGATATTACACCCCTAGATTGAATTACTTGATAGGACAATCAGACAATTCTAATTGTTATAAATGTGAATCCACCGAGGCAGATATTGACTGCTGTCTCTAGTCTTGCCCTAGAGTGGCAGAGTTTTGGAAACTAGTACACCAGTATATCACTCATGCACTTCAGATAGATATATCCTTGTCTCCTAAATGGGTATTTTGGGGATCTTTTTCCCACTTGGTCTCCCCTGATATATTTAAAGATAATAACATACTTTTATCCAAAATTGCGGGAGCAGTTAAAAAAAAATGGATAGAGCCCACATCCCCCTCACTTACCCTGTTCTTTCCCAGACTTACTCATTTATTTCACATGGACTGGACATCTGTTAATACGGAAAGGTTTTGCTGAGAAATTCTTTTCCACTTGGTTACCTTATGTCCCGACCTGAAACAAATGCTCAAACATTGCTTTCTCATACGTCCTAGAGGATGCTGGGGACTCCAAAAGGACCATGGAATATAGACAGGATCCGCAGGAGACATGGGCACTTTAAGACTTTGAATGGGTGTGAACTGGCTCCTCCCTCTATGCCCCTCCTCCAGACTCCAGTTAGATTCTGTGCCCGGAGAGACTGGTCAGACACTGAGGAGCTCTACTGAGTTTCTCGGAAAAGACTTTATGTTAGGTTTATTATTTTCAGGGAGCACTGCTGGCAACAGGCTCCCTGCATCGTGGGACTGAGGGGAGAGAAGCAGACCTACTTCTGTGAGTTTAAAGGCTCTGCTTCTTAGGCTACTGGACACCATTAGCTCCAGAGGGTCTGTTCACTTGGTACGCCTAGCTGCTCGTTCCTGGAGCCGCGCCGTCACCCCCCTCACAGAGCCAGAAGAAAGAAGCCGGGTGAGTAAAAGAAGAACAGAAGACTTCAGTGACGGCAGAAGACTTCAGTGTCTCTGAGGTACCGCGCAGCGGTTGCGCTGCGCGCCATTGCTCCCACACACAAGCGGCACTACAAGGGCGCAGGGGGGGGGGGGCGCCCTGGGCAGCAATATACCTCATATATTACCCTGGCAAAGAGGTATGCAGTGCATAGGCACTGTATACAGACCCCCGCCAGTATGAAAATTTTAAAAAGTAGCGGGACTGAAGCGCGCCGATAAGGGGGCATGGCTTAGCCCTCTCTGCTCTATCCAGCGCCATGTTCTCCTCACAGAGATGCTGGCCCTGCCAAAACACTGATGAACAGCTCACAGTGTAAAATGGGGGGGGGGGGGGGGACAGTTGTTTAGTGCAATATATGTAAACAAAATAAAAAATAAAGCACAATATATAATGAGCATGTGGTAAATGAGCTGGTAAACATTTTCTGTGTTTTCCCTGTCAGATACTGGGATCTACCCCTTATAGTCAGTGTAATGTCGGTGGGTGTTTAGTACACTGCCACAAACGGCTATGGGAATCCCTCTGTCGGCACCGCCGACTCCTGATGGTACTTGATTCATGAAATTAAGTGTCAACATGCCAGTAGTTGTATGCTTTTTCAAAAGAAAAAACTATATGGGAGTCACAGGCGTGTGTGGGTGACCCTGTCAGCACCAACTAATCTGACTGGGTATAAATTAACATGATAATGTGATGCATTTCAAAAAGCTATACCTGTATATGTATATGTATGGTACTGTTGCATTGATCTGTGGCTCGAGCACAGACGTAGTAATATTTGTGGGGGCGTAATATTAATTATATATTTCCCTCAGACCCCTCGGGGTCGCTAAATTTTATTTTGCCCTGTTACTACTCCCTGTTGTCGAACCGAATACTATGTCATATGTCGACCATAATGTTTCCTGATTAGATCCACAACATCGGCATTCAGTACATGTTTCATACACATTAAGAATGTATTAATGTCACTAGGGACCCTGCTGTTCCTGACAAAAATATATCTATATATGAGATATGTATACATAGATATATGTGTATTTAAATTACTGATGTGCACCGGAAATTTTTCGGGTTTTGTGTTTTGGTCTTGGATTCGGTTCCGCGGCCGTGTTTTGGATTCGGACGCGTTTTGACAAAACCTCCCTGGAAATTTTTTGTCGGATTCGGGTGTGTTTTGGATTCGGGTGTTATTTTACTAAAAACCCTCAAAAACAGCTTAAATCATAGAATTTGGGGGTCATTTTGATACCATAGTATTATTAACCTCAATAACCATAATTTCCACTCATTTCCAGTCTATTCTGAACACCTCACACCTCACAATATTATTTTTTGTCCTAAAATTTGCACCAAGGTCGCTGGATGACTAAGCTAAGCGACCCAAGTGGCCGACACAAACACCTGGCCCATCTAGGAGTGGCACTGTAGTGTCAGACAGGATGGCCGATTTAAAAAATAGTACCCAAACAGCACATGATGCAAATAAAAAAAGAGGTGCATAAGGGTAGCTGGATGGCTAAGCTAAGCGACCCAAGTGGCCGACACAAACACCTGGCCTATCTAGGAGTGGCACTGCAGTGTCAGACAGGATGGCACTTCAAAAAATAGTCCCCAAACAGCACATGATGCAAAGAAAAAAAGAGGTGCACCAAGGTCGCTGGATGGCTAAGCTAAGCGACCCAAGTGGCCGACACAAACACCTGGCCCATCTAGGAGTGGCACTGCAGTATCAGACAGGATGGCACTTCAAAAATAGTCCCCAAACAGCACATGATGCAAAGAAAAAAAAGAGGTGCACCAAGGTCGCTGGATGGCTAAGCTAAGCGACCCCAGTGGCCGACACAAACACCTGGCCCATCTAGGAGTGGCACTGCAGTGTCAGACAGGATGGCACTTCAAAAAATAGTCCCCAAACAGCACATGATGCAAAGAAAAAAAGAGGTGCACCAAGGTCGCTGGATGACTAAGCTAAGCGACCCAAGTGGCCGACACAAACACCTGGCCCATCTAGGAGTGGCACTGCAGTGTCAGACAGGATGGCCGATTTACAAAATAGTCCCCAAACAGCACATGATGCAAAGAAAAAAAGAGGTGCACCAAGGTCGCTGGATGACTAAGCTAAGCGACCCAAGTGGCCGACACAAACACCTGGCCCATCTAGGAGTGGCACTGCAGTGTCAGACAGGATGGCACTTCAAAAAATAGTCCCCAAACAGCACATGATGCAAAGAAAAAAAGAGGTGCACCAAGGTCGCTGGATGGCTAAGCTAAGCGACCAAAGTGGCCGACACAAACACCTGGCCCATCTAGAAGTGGCTCTGCAGTGTCAGACAGGATGGCACTTAAAAAAAATAGTCCCCAAACAGCACATGATGCAAAGAAAAAAAGAGGTGCACCAAGGTCGCTGGATGGCTAAGCTAAGCGACCCAAGTGGCCGACACAAACACCTGGCCCATCTAGGAGTGGCACTGCACTGTCAGACAGGATGGCACTTCAAAAAAATAGTCCCCAAACAGCACATGATACAAAGAAAAACAGAGGTGCACCAAGGTCGCTGGATGGCTAAGCTAAGCGACCCAAGTGGCCGACACAAACACCTGGCCCATCTAGGAGTGGCACTGCAGTTCTCTAGCGAGAGGATGAGTGCTTCCATCCTCATGTGAATCTGAACCACTAGACATGAACATAGGCTAGGGCCTCAGCCGTTCCTTGCCACTCCATGTCGTAAATGGCATATTGGCAAGTTTACGCTTCTCATCAGACACTTTTAATTTTGATTTTTGGGTCATTTTACTGAACTTTTGTAGTATACTTGACGACACAGAGGTAGAGCAATGGACTACTGTACCGTACTGCTATATATATATACTGGTGGTCAGCAAAATTCTGCACTGTCCTCCTACTATATACTGCGCACAACTAAAATGCAGCACAGGTATGGATGCATAGTATACACAGAGGTAGAACAGTGGACTACTGTACCGTACTGCTATATATATACTGGTGGTCAGCAAAATTCTGCACTATCCTCCTACTATATACTGCGCACAACTAAAATGCAGCACAGGTATGGATGCATAGTATACTTGACGACACAGAGGTAGAGCAGTGGACTACTGTACCGTACTGCTATATATGTATTTATTATTTATTTCTCCAACGTCCTAAGTGGATGCTGGGGACTCCGTAAGGACCATGGGGATTAGCGGCTCCGCATGAGACTGGGCACAACTACAAAGAAAGCTTTTAGACTACTGGTGTGCACTGGCTCCTCCCACTAAGACCCTCCTCCAGACCTCAGTTAGATTCTTGTGCCCGGCCGAGCTGGATGCACACTAGGGGCTCTCCTGAGCACCTAGAAAGAAAGTATATTTAGGTTTTTTATTTTCAGTGAGATCTGCTGGCAACAGACTCACTGCAGCGAGGGACTAAGGGGAGAAGAAGCGAACCTACCTAACAGGTGGTAGTTTGGGCTTCTTAGGCTACTGGACACCATTAGCTCCAGAGGGATCGACCGCAGGACCCGACCTTGGTGTTCGTTCCCGGAGCCGCGCCGCCGTCCCCCTTACAGAGCCAGAAGCACGAAGAAGGTCCGGAAAATCGGCGGCAGAAGACTTCAGTCTTCACCAAGGTAGCGCACAGCACTGCAGCTGTGCGCCATTGCTCCTCATGTACACCTCATACTTCGGTCACTGATGGGTGCAGGGCGCTGGGGGGGGGCGCCCTGAGGGCAATAGATAACACCTTGGCTGGCAAAATATACATCATATATAGTCCCAGAGGCTATATAGATGTAAAATTACCCCTGCCAGTATCACAGAAAAAGCGGGAGAAAGTCCGCCGAAAAGGGGGCGGGGCTTCTCCCTCAGCACACTGGCGCCATTTCTCCCTCACAGTTCCGCTGGAAGGAAGCTCCCTGGCTCTCCCCTGCAGTCTGAGAAACTACAGAAGGGTAAAAAAGAGAGGGGGGGCACTAAATTTAGGCGCAGTATAGATATATATATATATATATATATATATATATGTAATATATATAAAAAAGCAGCTATAGGGAAAACACTCATTGATAGTGGGATCCCAGTGTTATATAGCGCTCTGGTGTATGCTGGCATACTCTCTCTCTGTCTCCCCAAAGGGCTTTGTGGGGTCCTGTCCTCTGTCAGAGCATTCCCTGTGTGTTTGCGGTGTGTCGGTACGGCTGTGTCGACATGTTTGATGAGGAGGCTTATGTGGAGGCGGAGCAGATGCCTGTAAATGTGATGTCACCCCCTGCGGGGTCGACACCTGAGTGGATGGTGCTGTGGAAGGAATTACGTGATAGTGTCGACTCCTTACATAAAAGGTTTGACGACATACCTAATGTGGGACAGCCGGCTTCTCAGCCTGTGCCTGCTCAGGCGTCTCAAAAACCATCAGGGGCTCTAAAACGCCCGCTACCTCAGATGGTTGACACAGATGTCGACACGGATACTGACTCCAGTGTCGACGACGAAGAGACTAATGTAACTTCCAGTAGGGCCACACGTTACATGATTGAGGCAATGAAAAATGTGTTGCACATTTCTGATGTTACCCCCGGGACCACAAAAAAGGGTATAATGTTTGGAGAGAAAAAACTACCAGTAGCTTTTCCTCCATCTGAAGAGTTAAATGAAGTGTGTGAAGAAGCGTGGGCTTCCCCTGATAAAAAGATGGTAATTTCTAAGAGGTTACTAATGGCGTACCCTTTCCCGCCAGAGGATAGGTCACACTGGGAAACATCCCCTAGGGTGGATAAAGCGCTCACACGCTTGTCGAAGAAGGTGG
The DNA here is from genome assembly GCF_028390025.1 of Pseudophryne corroboree. Classification (NCBI taxonomy): domain Eukaryota; kingdom Metazoa; phylum Chordata; class Amphibia; order Anura; family Myobatrachidae; genus Pseudophryne; species Pseudophryne corroboree. The sequence goes on along the minus strand of NC_086447.1, from coordinate 415,675,010 downwards.
CACTACCGTCTCCGGATACGGCCGCCCTGAAGGAATCTGCTGATAGAAAGCAGGAGGCTATCCTGAAATCTATATATACACACACAGGTGTGATACTGAGACCGGCTATAGCTTCAGCCTGGATGTGCAGCGCTGCTGCTGCGTGGTCAGATTCCCTGTCAGAAAATATAGATACCCTAGACAGGGACACTATTTTGCTGAACGTAGAGCATATAAAAGACGCACTTTTATACATGAGGGATGCACAGAGGGATATTTGCCGGCTGGCATCCAAAATTAGTGCAATGTCCATGTCACGATCCGGGTATCTGGACGCCATTTCTTACCCATCAGATGCCTCCTAAGGCTGGCTCAGCGCTCCAGGACCGGATCCCATCTGTTATCCTGATGTGTACATTCCTGTATCCTCTCCTGTCACTCTGGGACGCTGTCACAGTAAACGCCATATTACACCTGGCATGGCGTCTCCCGCGGCCTCCGCCGCCGTCCCTGCTCTTCTGCATGCAGAGTGTCTGAGTGGCGATTACGTCAGCCGCGGCCTCCGCTGTGTCCGCGTGGTTGGATGTGCATCTGTCAGCCTGGCGCCTCCTGTCTCCGGTGGCCGGCGCCGCCATTACTGTTTTCATTACCACATGGATTACAAACCAAACTTCCCTCCAAGTGTCTGCATGGGCGCAGCCATCTTGGATTCTGTCAGCTGATCATTTCCACCAATCTGTTCTCAGTATTGATAATCTGCATAATTGCCTAGCCAATCCCTTCCTTGCTGCAGGTATAAATACACTGTGCCTGAGCAAGGAAGGCGTCAGTGCTTTGGTTGTCAAACCTAGTTCCTGTTTGTCTCTCTCCTGTGATTGTCTTCCAGGTTCCAGCTCCTGTCTCAAGACTTCCACCATAGAAACCCGCACCAGCATTCCACCTGCGGTGTAGCCTGACTCTCCAATCCATTGTGGATTCATCTGTTTCCAGCTACAACATTACCTGCTTCCAGCTCAGCTTCCAGCAGAGTACAGCTTCTCTTAAAGGGCCGGTGTCCTTTCTACACTTTACCACTCTCCACCGGTATTATTATTTCTCTAACGTCCTAGTGGATGCTGGGGACTCCGTCAGGACCATGGGGAATAGCGGCTCCGCAGGAGACAGGGCACAAAAGCAAGCTTTTAGGATCACATGGTGTGTACTGGCTCCTCCCCCTATGACCCTCCTCCAAGCCTCAGTTAGGCTTTTGTGCCCGGCCGAGAAGGGTGCAATCTAGGTGGCTCTCTTAAAGAGTTGCTTAGAAAAAGTTTTTAGGTTCTTTATTTTCAGTGAGTCCTGCTGGCAACAGGCTCACTGCATCGAGGGACTTAGGGGAGAGATTTTCAACTCACCTGCGTGCAGGATGGATTGGATTCTTAGGCTACTGGACATAGCTCCAGAGGGAGTCGGAACACAGGGCTCGCCCTGGGGTTCGTCCCGGAGCCGCGCCGCCGACCCCCCTTGCAGATGCTGAAGATGAAGAGGTCCGGAACCAGGCGGCAGAAGACTCTCAGTCTTCATCAGGTAGCGCACAGCACTGCAGCTGTGCGCCATTGTTGTCAGCACACTTCACACAGCGGTCACGGAGGGTGCAGGGCGCTGGGGGGGGCGCCCTGGGCAGCAATGTATAATACCTGTTTGGCGAAAAATACATCACATATAGCCCTTGAGGCTATATGGATGTATTTAACCCCTGCCAGATATCTAAAACTCCGGAGAAGAAGCCCGCCGAAAAGGGGGCGGGGCCTATTCTCCTCAGCACACAGCGCCATTTTCCCTCACAGAAAGGCTGGTGGGAAGGCTCCCATGATCTCCCCTGCACTGCACTACAGAAACAGGGTTAAAACAGAGAGGGGGGGCACTGATTTGGCGATATGTATATATATATTAAAATGCTATAAAATGAACACTTATATAAAGGTTGTCCCTGGATAATTATAGCGTTTTGGTGTGTGCTGGAAAACTCTCCCTCTGTCTCCCCAAAGGGCTAGTGGGTCCTGTCCTCTATCAGAGCATTCCCTATGTGTGTGCTGTATGTCGGTACGTGTGTGTCGACATGTATGAGGAAAATATTGGTGAGGAGGCGGAGCAAATTGCCTGTAATGGTGATGTCACTCTCTAGGGAGTCGACACCGGAATGGATGGCTTATTTATGGAAATTACGTGACAATGTCAACACGCTGCAAGCCGGTTGACGACATGAGAGGGCCGGCGAACAAATTAGTATCTGTCCAGGCATCTCAAACACCGTCAGGGGCTGTAAAATGCCCATTTACCTCAGTCGGTCGACACAGACCCAGACACGGACACTGATTTCAGTGTCGACGGTGAAGAAACAAACGTATTTTCTTTTAGGGCCACACGTTAAGGGCAATGAAGGAGGTTTTACATATTTCTGATACTCCAAGTACCACAAAAAAGGGTATTATGTGTGAGGTGAAAAAACTACCTGTAGTTTTTCCTGAATCAGATAAATTAAATGAAGTGTGTGATGATGCGTGGGTTTCCCCCGATAGAAAATTATTGGCGGTATACCCTTTCCCGCCAGAAGTTAAGGCGCGGTGGGAAACACCCCTCAGGGTGGATAAGGCGCTCACACGCTTATCAGAACAAGTGGCGGTACCATCTACGGATAGGGCCGTACTTAAGGAGCCAGCTGATAGGAGGCTGAAAAATATCCTAAAAAGTATACACACACATGCTGGTGTTATACTGCGACCAGCGATCGCCTCAGCCTGGATGTGCAGAGCTGAGGTGGCTTGGTCGGATTCCCTGACTAAAAATATTGATACCTTTGACAGGGACAGTATTTTATTGACTATAGAGCATTTAAAGGATGCATTTCTATATATGCGAGATGCGCAGAGGGATATTTGCACTCTGGCATCAAGAGTAAATGCGATGTCCATATCTGCAAGAAGATGTTTATGGACACGACAGTGGTCAGGTGATGCAGATTCCAAACGGCACAAAGATGTATTGCCGTATAAAGGGGAGGAGTTATTTGGGGTCGGTCCATGGGACCTGGTGGCCAGGGCAACTGCTGGAAAATCCACCGTTTTTTACCCTAAGTCACATCTCTGCAGAAAAAGACACCGTCTTTTCAGCCTCAGTCCTTTCGTCCCTATAAGAGTCATATCTGCCCAGGGATAGAGGAAAGGGAAGAAGACTGCAGCAGGCAGCCCATTCCCAGGAACAGAAGCCCTCCACCGCTTCTACCAAGTTCTCAGCATGACGCTGGGACCGTACAGGACCCCTGGATCCTACAAGTAGTATCCAAGGGGTACAGATTGGAATGTCGAGAGGTTTCCCCCCTCGCAGGTTCCTGTAGTCTGCTGTACCAATGTCTCCCTCCGACAGGGAGGCAGTATTGAAAACAACTCACAAGCTGTATTCCCAGCAGGTGATAATAAAATTACCCCTCCGACAACAAGGAAAGGGGTATTACTCCACACTATATGGTGGTACTGAAGGCTAGGTGAGACCTATTCTAAATCTGAAAAATTTGAACACTTGCAAGGGTTCAAATCCAGATGGAGTCACTCAGAGCAGTGATAGCAAAGAACAAGGGGACTATATGGTGTCCCGGGACATCAGGGATGCTTACCTCCATGTCCCAAAATTTGCCTTTTCTCACCAAGGGTACCTCAGGTTCGTGGTACAGAACTGTCACTATCAGTTTCAAGACGATGCCGTTGGATTGTCCAAGGCACCCCGGGTCCTTACCAAGGTAATGACCGAAAGGAGGATTCGTCTTCAAAGAAAATGGACGACCTCCTGATAAGAACAAGGTCCAGAGAACAGTTGGAGGTCGGAGTAGCACTATCTCAAGTAGTTCTACGACAGCACGGGTGGATTCTAAATATTCCAAAACCGCAGTTGTTCCGACGACACGTCTGCTGGTCCTAGGGATGATTCTGGACACAGTCCAGGAAAAGGTGTTTCTCCCAGAGGAGAAAGCCAGGGAGTTATCCGAGCTAATCGGGATCCTCCTAAAACCAGGAAAAGTGTCAGTGCATCATTGCACAAGAGTCCTGGTAAAAATGGTGGCTTATTACGAAGCGCTTCCATTCGGCAGATTTCACGCAAGAACTCTTCAGTGGGATCTGCTGGACAAATGGTCCGGATCGCATCTTCAGATGCATCAGCGGATAACCCTATATCCAAGGACAAGGGTGTCTCTCCTGTGGTGATTACAGAGTGCTCATCTTCTAGAGGGCCGCAGATTCGGCATTCAGGATTGGATGCTGGTGACCACGGAGGCCAGCCTGAGAGGCTGGGGAGCAGTCACACAAGGAGTGTGATCAAGTCTGGAGAATTCTCTCCACATAAATATACTGGAGCTAAGAGCAAATTTATAATGCTCTAAGCTTAGCAAGACCTCTGCTTCAAGGTCAGCCGGTATTGATCCAGTGGGATAACATCACGGCAGTCGCCCACGTAAACAGAAAGGGCGGCACAAGAAGCAGGAGGGCAGTGGCAAAACTGCAAGGATTTTTCGCTAGGCGGAAAATCATGTGATAGCACTGTCAGCAGTGTTCATTCCGGGAGTGGACGACTGGGAAGCAGACTTCCTCAGCAGGCACGACCTCCACCCGGGAGAGTGGGAACTTCATCGGGAAGTTTTCCGCATGATTGTGAACCGTTGGGAAAGACCAAAGGTGGACATGATGGCGTCCCGCCCGAACAAAAAATGGGACAGGTATTGCGCCAGGTCACGAGACCTTCAGGCGATAGCTGTGGACGTCCTGGTAACACCGTGGGTGTAACAGTCGGTGTATGTGTTCCCTCCTCTGCTTCTCATAACCAAGGTATTGAGAATTATAAGACATAGAGGAGTAAGAACTATACTCGTGGCTCCGGATTGGCCAAGAGGGACTTGGTAACCGGAACTTCAAGAGATGCTCACAGAGGACTAATGGCCTCGGGAGCTAAGAAGGGATTTGCTTTCAGCAAGTACCATGTCTGTTCCAAGAGGAACCGTGGCATCGGCCTTTAAGAAAGGACCTGCTCCAGCAGGGACCTTGTCTGTTCCAAGACTTACCGCGACTGCGTTTGACGGCATGGCGGTTTGAACGCCGGATCCTAAGGGAAAAGGCATTCCGGAAGAGGTCATACCTACCCTGGTCAAAGCCAGGAAGGAGGTGACCGCACAACGTTATCACCACATGTGGTAAAAATATGTTGCGTGGGTGAGGCCAGGAAGGCCCCACGAAAAAATTTCAACTAGGTCGATTTCTGCACTTCCTGCAAACAGGAGTGTCTATGAGCCTCAAATTGGGGTCCATTAAGGTTCAAGTTTCGGCCCTATAGATTTTCTTCCAGAAAGAATTGGCTTCAGTTCCTGAAGTCCAGACGTTTGTCAAGGGAGTATTGCATATACAGCCCTTGTGTGCCTCCAGTGGCACCGTGGGATCTCAACGTAGTGTTGGGATTCCTCAAATCATATTGGCTTGAACCACTCAAATCTGTGGATTTGAAATATCTCACATGGAAAGTGACCATGCTGTTGGCCCTGGCCTCGGCCAGGCGATTGTCAAAATTGGCGGCTTTGTCTTACAAAAGCCCATATTTGATTTTCCATTCGGACAGGGCAGAACTGCGGACTCGTCCCCAGTTTCTTCCTAAGGTGGTGTCAGCGTTTCACCTGAAACAACCTATTGTGGTGCCTGCGGCTACTAGGGACTTGGAGGACTCCAAGTTGCTAGACGTTGTCAGGGCCCTGAAAATATATATATATATATATATAATTACAGGACGGCTGGAGTCAGAAAGTCTGACTTGCTGTTTATATTGTAGGCACCCAAAAAGCTGGGTGCTCCTGCTTCTAAGCAGACTATTGCTCGTTGGATTTGTAGTACAATTCAGCTTGCACATTCTGTGGCAGGCCTGCCACAGTCAAAATCTGTAAATGCCCATTCCACAAGGAAGGTGGGCTCATCTTGGGCGGCTGCCCGAGGGGTCTCGGCTTTACAACTTTGCCGAGTAGCTACTTGGTCAGGGGCAAACACGTTTGCAAAATTCTACAAATTTGATACCCTGGCTGAGGAGGACCTGGAGTTCTCTCATTCGGTGCTGCAGAGTCATCCGCACTCTCCCGCCCGTTTGGGAGCTTTGGTATAATCCCCATGGTCCTGACGGAGTCCCCAGCATCCACTAGGACGTTAGAGAAAATAAGATTTTACTTACCGATAAATCTATTTCTCATAGTCCGTAGTGGATGCTGGGCACCCATCCCAAGTGCGGATTGTCTGCATTACTTGTACATAGTTATTGTTACAAAAAAAATCGGGTTATTATTGTTGTGAGCCATCTTTTTTAGAGGCTACTTCATTGTTATCATACTGTTAACTGGGTTCAAATCACAAGTTGTACGGTGTGATTGGTGTGGCTGGTATGAGTCTTACCCGGGATTCAAGATCCTTCCTTATTGTGTACGCTCGTCCGGGCACAGTACCTAACTGAGGCTTGGAGGAGGGTCATAGGGGGAGGAGCCAGTACACACCATGTGATCCTAAAAGCTTGCTTTTGTGCCCTGTCTCCTGCGGAGCCGCTATTCCCCATGGTCCTGACGGAGTCCCCAGCATCCACTACGGACTATGAGAAATAGATTTATCGGTAAGTAAAATCTTATTTTCTCCGCTCTCAAGTTCTACATTTCAGTTCATATTTCATCGCTCCCAAGTTCATTTATTATTTAACTGGTTCCAGCCAGTATCCACTCCGTGCTAACAACAGTCTGGTTCCAGCCAGTATCCACAGCAGCCGTTTTATCTTCAGCAACCCAGCTTTTCCTGGAACACCAGCTGGCACAATCCTGGGTTATCTCCATTGCTACAGTCGGGCCTGGTAAGGACTTTCCATCTAGAAGATTATAAGAACTATCTCACACTACCAGTGCCCTGTGGCTCCTGCCATCCTGTAGTACCCAGGAACTGTATTTATTCTTTGCTGACTTTTACGTTTTCTTTTACTGCTGCTGTGTTGCGGAGTTGTCATAATAAACATCATTGACTTTTATCCAAGTTGTCGTGGTCACGCCTTCGGGCAGTTATTATTCATGTTACTTACATGTCCAGGGGTCTGATACAACCTCCCAGGTTCCGGTACATCTCAGCCCCTACAACTGAGGCTGCCTCCCGTCAGCTCAGGCCCTCAGTTGTGACAGTAAGCACTGACCTAATGAATCCAGCCGGAGACCAGGATCAAGCGGCCAGGCCGATGCAAGAACTGGCAGCCCGACTAGAACATCAGGAGGCTGCACAGGGCCACATCATCCGCTGTCTCCAGGATCTCTCTACTCGGCTGGATGGGATTCAGACAACTCTCCGTGGATCAGGCGCGTCTGGTGCGTCAACCACAGTGACTCCAGCTATAACCCCACCCACCTTACCCATTTCTGCTCCACGTCTTCATCTTCCAACGCCAGCAAAATTTGACGGATCTCCAAGATTCTGCAGGGGATTTCTCAACCAGTGTGAGATTCAGTTTGAGCTACAACCTGGCAATTTTCCCAGTGACCGTACAAAAATTGCCTACATTATTTCTCTTCTCAGTGGCTCAGCCCTTGATTGGGCATCACCGTTATGGGAGAGGTCCGACACCCTGCTATCTTCCTACACTGCCTTCGTGTCAACATTCAGGCGCATCTTCGACGAGCCAGGCCGGGTAACCTCAGCTTCATCCGAGATTCTCCGTTTACGCCAATATCTGATACAGTTCCAGATCCTGGCATCCGAACTGGCATGGAACGACGAGGCCCTGTATGCTGCATTCTGGCATGGCTTATCTGAGCGTATTAAAGATGAGTTAGCTACCAGAGACTTACCTTCTAAGTTAGATGAGCTAATCTCACTCTGCACGAAAGTTGATTTACGTTTCAGAGAGAGAGCAACTGAGCGTGGAAGATCATCTGCTCCAAAATCTTCTGCTCCTCCTCCTCGTCAACTGTCACCATCTAAAGATGAGCCCATGCAACTTGGCCGTACCCGTTTAACTCCTGCTGAGCGCCGAAGACGTCTCTCCGAGTCTCTCTGTCTCTATTGTGCAGCTCCGTCTCACACCATTAATGCCTGTCCCAAACGTCCGGGAAACTCCAAATCCTAGCTCGCCAAGGAGAGGGCCGGCTAGGAGTAATGATCTCCTCTCCATCTCCTCAAGATTGTAATCTCCCAGTCTCGCTTCAAGTTGCTCAACGTTATCGGAACGTCATTGCCCTCCTTGATTCCGGAGCAGCTGGGAACTTTATTACCGAAGCCTATGTTAAACGGTGGTCCCTACCCACCGAGAGACTTCCTTCGTCCATTTCTTTAACTGCCGTGGATGGCAGCAAAATTTTTGATGCAGTTATTTCTTTAAGGACTCTACCAGTTCGTCTGAGAGTGGGAGTTCTTCATTCCGAACTTATTTCTTTTTTAGTGATTCCAAGAGCCACACATCCTGTGGTCCTGGGCCTTCCATGGCTCCGTCTTCACAATCCTACAATTGATTGGACGACTACGCAAATCCTGGCATGGGGTTCCTCCTGTGCTGAGACATGTTTGTTTAAAGTATTGCCTGTCTGTTCTTCCTCCCCCAGGTCGTCTGATGTTCCACCTCCTCCATATCAAGATTTCACGGATGTGTTCAGTAAAGCTTCTGCTGATATCCTTCCTCCTCATAGAGAATGGGACTGCCCGATTGATCTCGTTCCAGGGAAGGTTCCACCTCGAGGCCGAACTTATCCGTTGTCTCTGCCTGAGACGCATTCTATGGAGGAATATATTAAAGAGAACCTAGCAAAGGGGTTCATTCGACCTTCTTCTTCTCCAGCCGGCGCAGGCTTCTTTTTTGTAAAAAAGAAAGATGGTGGTCTGCGGCCGTGCATCGACTACAGAGGTTTGAACGACATTACCATCAAGAACCGTTATCCTTTACCCCTGATTACTGAGCTCTTTGACAGAGTTAGCGGAGCTACCATCTTTACAAAGCTGGACTTGAGAGGTGCATACAATCTCATCCGGATCCGTGAGGGTGACGAGTGGAAGACCGCCTTTAACACCCGTGACGGACATTACGAGTACCTCGTCATGCCCTTCGGATTGAGCAATGCTCCAGCTGTCTTCCAGCATTTTGTCAATGAGATCTTCAGAGACATTCTATACCGTCATGTCGTGGTCTATCTAGACGATATCCTCATTTTTGCCAACGATTTAGAGGAACATCGTTTTTGGGTTAAAGAGGTTCTGTCCCGTCTCCGTGTCAATCATCTCTATTGCAAATTAGAAAAATGCGTCTTTGAAGTCAAGTCCATTCCGTTTCTAGGGTACATTGTGTCCGGTTCCGGACTAGAGATGGATCCTGAGAAACTACAAGCAATCCAAAATTGGCCGGTACCCTTAACCCTCAAAGGGGTCCAGAGGTTCTTAGGGTTCGCCAACTATTACCGAAAGTTTATACGAGACTTTTCCACCATTGTGGCGCCTATTACTGCTTTCACTAAGAAGGGTGCTAACCCGTCCAAGTGGTCTGAAGAAGCCATGCAAGCATTTCATCTTTTAAAACAAAGGTTCATCTCTGCGCCTGTTCTGAAACAGCCTGACATCGACTCTCCTTTCATCTTAGAGGTGGATGCCTCCTCCGTTGGAGTAGGAGCGGTGTTATCTCAGAGGGCTAAAGATGGCCATTTACACCCTTGCAGTTTCTTCTCCCGGAAGTTCTCCCCAGCTGAGCGCAACTATGCCATTGGCGACCAGGAGTTGCTAGCCATCAAGCTCGCTCTAGAAGAGTGGAGGTATCTGTTGGAGGGAGCTTCTCATTCAATCACCATACTTACAGACCACAAGAACCTTTTATATCTGAAAGGCGCACAATGTCTCAACCCTCGTCAGGCCAGATGGGCACTTTTCTTTTCCAGGTTCGACTTTAAACTCCAGTTCTGTCCGGGCTCTCAGAATCGCAAGGCCGATGCCCTTTCCCGCTCATGGGAGCAAGAAAATGAGTCAGAGTCTTCAGACAAGCATCCTATTATAAATCCGTTGGCATTCTCCACGGTAGGGATGGACTCTACGCCCCCATCAGGGAAAAGTTTTGTGAAACCGATGCTAAGGAAGAAGCTCATGCATTGGGCCCATGCTTCCCGTTTTGCCGGACATACAGGTATCCAAAAAACCCTGGAGTTTATCTCTAGGTCCTATTGGTGGCCAACTCTGAAAAAGGACGTCTTGGAGTTTATTGCATCTTGCCCAAAGTGTGCTCAACATAAGGTATCCCGCCAGTCGCCTGCGGGGCAACTGGTTCCACTATCTGTTCCCCGTCGACCTTGGACCCATTTGTCGATGGATTTTATTACAGATTTACCCATGTGCAACAAGTTCAATACCATCTGGGTGGTAGTTGACCGGTTCACCAAGATGGCACACTTCATTCCTCTCACCGGTCTTCCGTCAGCTTCCAAGTTGGCTCAAGTATTCATACAAGAGATCTTCCGACTCCACGGTCTTCCTGAAGAAATTATCTCAGATCGAGGAGTTCAATTCACAGCCAAATTCTGGCGAAGTTTATGTCAAGTCCTCCAAGTCAAGCTAAAGTTTTCCACGGCTTACCATCCTCAGACCAATGGTCAAACCGAGAGGGTGAATCAGGACTTGGAGGCCTTCCTCCGCATCTATGTGTCCTCCTCTCAAGATGACTGGGTTCAATTACTTCCCTGGGCCGAGTTCTGTCATAACAACCAGTATCATTCTTCATCTGCTTCAACACCATTCTTCACTAACTTTGGATTCCACCCTAAAGTCCCTGAGTTCCAACCGCTTCCAGCAACTTCTGTTCCCGCAGTGGATATCACCTTGCATCAGTTTGCCAATATCTGGAAGAGCGTACGATCAGCTCTGCTCAAGGCATCGTTCAGGTACAAGAAGTTTGCGGATAAGAAGCGTCGAGCAGTTCCTGCTCTCAAGGTGGGTGATCGGGTATGGTTATCCACGAAGAATTTGAGGTTAAGAGTTCCCAGTATGAAGTTTGCACCTCGCTATATCGGTCCTTTCAAGATTGAACAAGTCATCAATCCTGTTGCTTACAGACTCCAGTTGCCTCCCTTCTTAAAAATACCCAGGACATTCCATGTTTCCCTGTTGAAACCGCTGATCTTGAATCGGTTTCATTCCTCACTTCCTCCAACTCCGAAAGTCCAAACTCAACGAGGCGTTGAGTATGAAGTGGCCAAGATCCTGGACTCACGTCACCGTTACGGTCAACTACAATATCTTATTGACTGGAAGGGTTATGGTCCTGAGGAACGTTCATGGACCAATGCTTCTGATGTCCATGCTCCTGCCTTGGTCCGGAGATTCCATTCCAAGTTTCCTCAAAAGCCAAAGAAGTGTCCTGGGGCCACTCCTAAAGGGGGGGGTGCTGTCACGATCCGGGTATCTGGACGCCATTTCTTACCCATCAGATGCCTCCTAAGGCTGGCTCAGCGCTCCAGGACCGGATCCCATCTGTTATCCTGATGTGTACATTCCTGTATCCTCTCCTGTCACTCTGGGACGCTGTCACAGTAAACGCCATATTACACCTGGCATGGCGTCTCCCGCGGCCTCCGCCGCCGTCCCTGCTCTTCTGCATGCAGAGTGTCTGAGTGGCGATTACGTCATCCGCGGCCTCCGCTGTGTCCGCGTGGTTGGATGTGCATCTGTCAGCCTGGCGCCTCCTGTCTCCGGTGGCCGGCGCCGCCATTACTGTTTTCATTACCACATGGATTACAAACCAAACTTCCCTCCAAGTGTCTGCATGGGCGCAGCCATCTTGGATTCTGTCAGCTGATCATTTCCACCAATCTGTTCTCAGTATTGATAATCTGCATAATTGCCTAGCCAATCCCTTCCTTGCTGCAGGTATAAATACACTGTGCCTGAGCAAGGAAGGCGTCAGTGCTTTGGTTGTCAAACCTAGTTCCTGTTTGTCTCTCTCCTGTGATTGTCTTCCAGGTTCCAGCTCCTGTCTCAAGACTTCCACCATAGAAACCCGCACCAGCATTCCACCTGCGGTGTAGCCTGACTCTCCAATCCATTGTGGATTCATCTGTTTCCAGCTACAACATTACCTGCTTCCAGCTCAGCTTCCAGCAGAGTACAGCTTCTCTTAAAGGGCCGGTGTCCTTTCTACACTTTACCACTCTCCACCGGTATTATTATTTCTCCGCTCTCAAGTTCTACATTTCAGTTCATATTTCATCGCTCCCAAGTTAATTTATTATTAAACTGGTTCCAGCCAGTATCCACTCCGTGCTAACAACAGTCTGGTTCCAGCCAGTATCCACAGCAGCCGTTTTATCTTCAGCAACCCAGCTTTTCCTGGAACACCAGCTGGCACAATCCTGGGTTATCTCCATTGCTACAGTCGGGTCTGGTAAGGACTTTCCATCTAGAAGATTATAAGAACTATCTCACACTACCAGTGCCCTGTGGCTCCTGCCATCCTGTAGTACCCAGGAACTGTATTTATTCTTTGCTGACTTTTACGTTTTCTTTTACTGCTGCTGTGTTGCGGAGTTGTCATAATAAACATCATTGACTTTTATCCAAGTTGTCGTGGTCACGCCTTCGGGCAGTTATTATTCATGTTACTTACATGTCCAGGGGTCTGATACAACCTCCCAGGTTCCGGTACATCTCAGCCCCTACAACTGAGGCTGCCTCCCGTCAGCTCAGGCCCTCAGTTGTGACAGTCCATTTCTGCCAGGAGAGGGTTATGGACTCGGCAGTGGACAGGTGATGCAGATTCCAAACGACACATGGAAGTTCTGCCTTATAATGGTGAGGAATTGTTCGGGGATGGTCTCTCGGACCTCGTTTCCACAGCAACAGCTGGGAAGTCTACATTTTTGCCCCATGTTCCCTCACAACCTAAGAAAGCACCGTATTATCAGGTACAGTCCTTTCGGCCCAATAGGGGTAGGCGGGTTAAAGGCGTGTCCTTTCTGCCCAGAGGCAGAGGTAGAGGGAAAAAGCTGCAGCATACAGCCAGTTCCCAGGAGCAAAAGTCCTCCCCCGCTTCCTCTAAGTCCACAGCATGACGCTGGGGCTCCACAGGCAGAGCCAGGTACGGTGGGGGCCCGTCTCAAGCATTTCAGCAAGCAGTGGGCTCGCTCACGGGTGGATCCCTGGATCCTTCAAATAGTATCCTAGGGGTACAAACTGGAATTCGAGACGTCTCCCCCCACGCCGTTTCCTCAAATCTGCCTTGCCAACCACTCCCTCAGGCAGGGAGGCAGTGTTACAGGCAATTCAAAAGCTGTATTCGCAACAAGTTATAGTAAAGGTGCCCCTACTTCAACAAGGAAAGGGTTACTATTCCACAATGTTTGTGGTACCGAAACCGGACGGTTCGGTGAGACCCATTTTAAATTTGAAATCTTTGAACACATATATCAAAAAATTCAACTTCAAGATGGAATCGCTCAGGGCGGTTATTGCGAGCCTGGACGAGGGAGATTACATGGTATCGCTGGACATCAAGGATGCTTACCTACATGTCCCCATTTACCATCCTCACCAGGAGTACCTCAGGTTTGTGGTACAAGATTGTCATTACCAATTCCAGACGTTGCCGTTCGGTCTCTCCACGGCTCCGAGGGTCTTTACCAAGGTAATGGCGGAAATGATGATACTCCTTCGAAGGAAGGGAGTTTTAATTATCCCGTACTTGGACGATCTCCTGATAAAGGCGAGGTCCAGAGAGCAGTTGTTGGTAGGGGTAGCACTATCTCGGGAAGTGCTACAACAGCACGGCTGGATTCTAAACATTCCAAAGTCACAGCTGGTCCCTACGACACGCCTGCTGTTCCTAGGGATGGTTCTGGACACAGAACAGAGAAAAGTGTTTCTCCCGGAGGAGAAGGCCAAGGAGCTGTCATCTCTAGTCAGAGGCCTCCTAAAACCAAAACAGGTGTCGGTGCATCACTGCACGCGGATCCTGGGAAAAATGGTAGCTTCCTACGAAGCGATTCCATTCGACAGGTTTCATGCAAGAACCTTTCAGTGGGACCTGTTGGACAAGTGGTCCGGATCGCATCTTCAGATGCATCGTCTGATAACCCTGTCTCCGAGGACAAGGGTGTCTCTGCTGTGGTGGCTGCAGAGTGCTCATCTTCAAGAGGGCCGCAGATTCGGCATACAGGACTGGGTCCTGGTGACCACGGATGCCAGCCTTCGAGGCTGGGGAGCAGTCACACAGGGAAGAAACTTCCAAGGACTATGGTCAAGTCAGGAGACTTCCCTGCACATAAATATTCTGGAACTAAGGGCCATTTACAATGCCCTAAGTCAGGCAAAACCCCTGCTTCAAAACCAGCCGGTACTGATCCAGTCAGACAACATCACGGCGGTCGCCCATGTAAATCGACAGGGCGGCACGAGAAGCAGGACGGCAATGGCAGAAGCCACAAGGATTCTCCGATGGGCGGAAAATCACGTGTTAGCACTGTCAGCAGTGTTCATTCCGGGAGTGGACAACTGGGAAGCAGACTTCCTCAGCAGGCACGACCTCCACCCGGGAGAGTGGGGACTTCATCCAGAAGTCTTTCAAATGATTGTAAACCAGTGGGAAAAACCACAGGTGGACATGATGGCGTCCCGCCTAAACAAAAAGCTAGAAAAATATTGCGCCAGGTCAAGAGACCCGCAGGCGATAGCTGTGGACGCTCTGGTAACACCGTGGGTGTACCGATCGGTTTATGTGTTCCCTCCTCTTCCTCTCATACCAAAGGTACTGAGGATAATAAGGAGAAGAGGAGTAAGAACTATACTCATTGTTCCGGATTGGCCAAGAAGAGCGTGGTATCCGGAACTTCAAGAAATGATGTCAGAGGACCCATGGCCTCTACCACTCAGACAGGACCTGCTGCAGCAGGGGCCCTGTCTGTTCCAAGACTTACCGCGGCTGCGTTTGACGGCATGGCGGTTGAACACCGGATCCTGAAGGAAAAGGGCATTCCGGAGGAAGTCATTCCTACGCTGATAAAAGCTAGGAAAGAAGTAACCGCGAACCATTATCACCGCATTTGGCGAAAATATGTTGCGTGGTGTGAGGCCAGGAAGGCCCCAACGGAAGAATTTCAGCTGGGCCGGTTCCTGCACTTCCTACAGTCAGGGGTGACTATGGGCCTTAAATTGGGTTCCATTAAGGTCCAGATTTCGGCTCTGTCGATTTTCTTCCAGAGAGAATTGGCTTCACTACCTGAAGTTCAGACTTTTGTTAAGGGAGTGCTGCATATTCAGCCCCCTTTTGTGCCTCCAGTGGCACCTTGGGATCTCAACGTGGTGTTGGATTTCCTAAAGTCACATTGGTTTGAGCCACTGAAAACCGTGGATTTAAAATATCTCACGTGGAAAGTGGTCATGTTGTTGGCCTTGGCTTCGGCCAGGCGGGTTTCAGAATTGGCGGCTTTGTCATGTAAAAGCCCTTATCTGATTTTCCATATGGATAGGGCAGAATTGAGGACTCGTCCCCAGTTTCTTCCCAAAGTGGTATCAGCTTTTCATCTGAACCAACCTATCGTGGTGCCTGCGGCTACGAATGACTTGGAGGCTTCCAAGTTGTTGGATGTAGTCAGGGCCCTAAAAATTTATGTTTCCAGGACAGCTGGAGTCAGGAAAACTGACTCGCTTTTTATCCTGTATACGCCCAACAAGTTGGGTGCACCTGCTTCTAAGCAGACTATTGCTCGCTGGATCTGTAGTACGATTCAGCTTGCACATTCTGCGGCTGGACTGCCGCATCCTAAATCAGTAAAAGCCCATTCCACAAGGAAAGTGGGCTCTTCTTGGGCGGCTGCCCGAGGGGTCTCGGCTCTTCAACTTTGCCGAGCTGCTACTTGGTCAGGGGCAAACACGTTTGCTAAATTCTACAAATTTGATACCCTGGCTGAGGAGGACCTTGAGTTCTCTCATTCGGTGCTGAAGAGTCATCCGCACTCTCCCGCCCGTTTGGGAGCTTTGGTATAATCCCCATGGTCCTTACGGAGTCCCCAGCATCCACTTAGGACGTTGGAGAAAATAAGAATTTACTCACCGGTAATTCTATTTCTCATACTCCGTAGTGGATGCTGAGCGCCCATCCCAAGTGCGGATTGTCTGCAATACTTGTATATAGTTATTGCTTAACTAAAGGGTTATTGTTGAGCTATCTGTTGAGAGGCTCAGTTGTTATCATGCTGTTAACTGGGTATTGTATCACGAGTTATACGGTGTGATTGGTGTGGCTGGTATGAGTCTTACCCGGGATTCAAAATCCTTCCTAATTGTGTCAGCTCTTCCGGGCACAGTATCCTAACTGAGGTCTGGAGGAGGGTCTTAGTGGGAGGAGCCAGTGCACACCAGTAGTCTAAAAGCTTTCTTTGTAGTTGTGCCCAGTCTCCTGCGGAGCCGCTAATCCCCATGGTCCTTACGGAGTCCCCAGCATCCACTACGGACTATGAGAAATAGAATTACCGGTGAGTAAATTCTTATTTTATTTATTACCAGTTATTTATATAGCGCACACATATTCCGCAGCGCTGTACAGAGAATATTTGCCCATTCACATCAGTCCCTGCCCCAGTGGAGCTTACATTCTATATTCCCTACCACATGTACACCAGTATATATGGTAGTAACACAAAGTGGTGAGGCAGCATTCTCTACTTGCTTCCCAGCCTGCAGCCAGACGGTGAATGACTGTCATCATGCTGATTGGTGGATGGCTGGAGCTATCCACCAGTCATTCACTGTATGGAGAGATGGCACAGGACCGCAGGAGGGGCATTATTTTTTTTTAAATTGGTACCTGTTAATGGGTGTATAGGGGACCCAGTGCATTGCTTTGGCCAGGGACAAAAATGCTGTTAATATGCCCCTGGTGTGCGGAAAAGTTTAAACATATCTTTAAGAATAAACATTACACAATGAAAACAGAGGCACTAGCATTTTACCCTGAATCTAGGTCAGGTTGGGGGAATTCTTTCCCATTTAGATGGACATCTTTCACCTTTCAATATCTTGGTGTAAAAATCCCTTCTCATCACTCTCAATTGTATGCAGCCAAATATCCCAGGCTCCTTTCCCAAATGTTTGCTGACTTTTGTGAGGAGCCTTGCCTCTTTCTTATATAGGCAGATGCAACATAGTTAAAATGGTAAGTTTCTCACACATATCGGCCCTCATTCCGAGTTGTTCGCTCGCTAGCTGCTTTTAGCAGCATTGCACACGCTAGGCCGCCGCCCTCTGGGAGTTTATCTTAGCTTAGCAGAATAGCAAACGAAAGATTAGCAGAACTGCTACTAAATAATTCTTTGCAGTTTCTGAGTAGCTCCAGACCTACTCACAGATTGCGATCACCTCAGTCCGTTTAGTTCCTGGTTTGACGTCACAAACACGCCCTGCGCTCGGCCAGCCACTCCCCCGTTTCTCCAGACACTCTCGCGTTTTTCCCTGACACGCCTGCGTTTTTTAGCACACTCCCGGAAAACACTCAGTCACCACCCAGAAATTCCCCTTTCCTGTCAATCATTCACCGATCAGCATTGCGACTGAAAAGCGCCGCAGGATCCACAGCAAAACTGCTAAGTTTTTAGTTAAATAACTAAGCGCATGAGCCCTGCGTGCCTTGCGCATGCGCAATTAGCAACAAATCGCAGCATAGCAAAAATCGGCAATGAGCGAATAACTCGGAATGACCCCCATTGTACATGATCCACATGTTACCTCTTCTTCTCTCTAAAAAAAGATTTGCAAATGTTAAATCAGAAATTACAGCACTTTATCTGGGCCAATAAGCACCCTAGAATATCCCTACACAAATTGCAACATACCACTGGAGGTGTGAATTTATCTTGTATTAGGAAATATTCTCTTGCAGCCAACTATCGCTTTGCCACGGATTGGTTAAGTGATGCCTGTGTTTACACAAATTTCTCACAGAACAGGCTGTTAGCCCTCAGTAAGCCGCATTGCTTCATACTCACCCCACCTCACTCCCCAGGAGAATAAAGTTAATATACTTTTGTCTACAGCATGCAGCGCTTGGAGACAGGGCCGCTTAATGGTGAAAATGTCCCCCTATTTTTCTCTTTTTCTCTGCCTCGTGGCTAATCCTACTTTTGCAGATGGCCAACCATCTCATCACAGCTGGTCTCTTTAGGAGTTCAAATATTTATACCAATTTATAGATGTTGATATGTTACAGACTCTCAAGGCCCATACACATTAGACGATGTTGCTCTGTGAGCGACATCGTCTAATGTTTCCCCCTCCCGGGCCGGCCGGCCGGCGGCCGACTATACACACTAAGCGATATGACCGCTCATATCGCTCAGTGACGTCACGCCCCCGCCAGCCCTGCATGAAGGTCGTGCACGACAGTCCACATCCTTCATGCATGCCCTACCGACAGCGACGATCGTTGCCGACCCGCGGGGCCGCGCATCGGTCGTCGCTGGCGGCATACACACTTGACGATAAAATGAGCGACGTCGCTCATTTTATCGTTAAGTGTGTACGGACCTTCACACTCAGCTCCATAGTAAATTCCCTAAAATCTGCTTCCTGCTCTTTCCTTATCTACAAGTGCAGAGTTACATTCATAAAATAATACGGTGGCTGATGGAGGTTGACGGTCAGTGTAAATTAGATTTCACATTATGGCTCAGACCTACGGAGCCCTATTCATCCTCCCATGTTTATTTCTGTATTTGTCTTGTTATTAATTTAGAAGAAATTACAGGGGGTCTAGTGAAGTGGAAAGATGCCTTTCCAAACCTTACTTTCTCTCAGTTGGTGAAAGCTACTAGAAGCCTAAACAAGACTTTAATCTCTTCTTCCTATGCTGAAATGAACTAAGAAATTTTGCACCAGGGATATTACACCCCTAGATTGAATTACTTGATAGGACAATCAGACAATTCTAATTGTTATAAATGTGAATCCACCGAGGCAGATATTGACTGCTGTCTAGTCTTGCCCTAGAGTGGCAGAGTTTTGGAAACTAGTACACCAGTATATCACTCATGCACTTCAGATAGATATATCCTTGTCTCCTAAATGGGTATTTTGGGGATCTTTTTCCCACTTGGTCTCCCCTGATATATCTAAAGATAATAACATACTTTTATCCAAAATTGCGGGAGCAGTTAAAAAAAAATGGATAGAGCCCACATCCCCCTCACTTACCCTGTTCTTTCCCAGACTTACTCATTTATTTCACATGGACTGGACATCTGTTAATACGGAAAGGTTTTGCTGAGAAATTCTTTTCCACTTGGTTACCTTATGTCCCGACCTGAAACAAATGCTCAAACATTGCTTTCTCATACGTCCTAGAAGATGCTGGGGACTCCAAAAGGACCATGGAATATAGACAGGATCCGCAGGAGACATGGGCACTTTAAGACTTTGAATGGGTGTGAACTGACTCCTCCCTCTATGCCCCTCCTCCAGACTCCAGTTAGATTCTGTGCCCAGAGAGACTGGTCAGACACTGAGGAGCTCTACTGAGTTTCTCGGAAAAGACTTTATGTTAGGTTTATTATTTTCAGGGAGCACTGCTGGCAACAGGCTCCCTGCATCGTGGGACTGAGGGGAGAGAAGCAGACCTACTTCTGTGAGTTTAAAGGCTCTGCTTCTTAGGCTACTGGACACCATTAGCTCCAGAGGGTCTGTTCACTTGGTACGCCTAGCTGCTCGTTCCCGGAGCCGCGCCGTCACCCCCCTCACAGAGCCAGAAGAAAGAAGCCGGGTGAGTAAAAGAAGCACAGAAGACTTCAGTGACGGCAGAAGACTTCAGTGTCTCTGAGGTACCGTGCAGCGGTTGCGCTGCGCGCCATTGCTCCCACACACAAGCGGCACTACAAGAGCGCAGGGGGGGGGGCGCCCTGGGCAGCAATATACCTCATATATTACCCTGGCAAAGAGGTATACAGTGCATAGGCACTGTATACAGACCCCCGCCAGTATGAAAATTTTAAAAAGTAGCGGGACTGAAGCACGCCGATAAGGGGGCATGGCTTAGCCCTCTCTGCTCTATCCAGCGCCATGTTCTCCTCACAGAGATGCTGGCCCTGCCAAAACACTGATGAACAGCTCACAGTGTAAAACGGGGGGGGGGGGGGGGGGGGGACACACAGTTGTTTAGTGCAATATACGTAAAAAAATAAAAAATAAAGCACTATATATAATGAGCATGTGGTAAATGAGCTGGTAAACATTTTCTGTGTTTTCCCTGTCAGATACTGGGATCTACCCCTTATAGTCAGTGTAATGTCGGTGGGTGTTTAGTACACTGCCACAAACGGCAAATGGGAATCCCTCTGTCGCCACCGCCGACTCCTGATGGTACTTGATTCATGAAATTAAGTGTCAACATGTCAGTAGTTGTATACTTTTCCAAAAGAAAAAACTATATGGGAGACACAGGCGTGTGTGGGTGACCCTGTCAGCACCAACTAATCTGACTGGGTATAAATTAACATGATAATGTGATGCATTTCAAAAAGCTATACCTGTATATGTATATGTATGGTACTGTTGCATTGATCTGTGGCTCGAGCACAGACGTAGTAATATTTGTGGGGGCGTAATATTAATTATATATTTCTCTGACGTCCTAGTGGATGCTGGGAACTCCGTAAGGACCATGGGGAATAGCGGCTCCGCAGGAGACTGGGCACAAATAGAAAGCTTTAGTACTACCTGGTGTGCACTGGCTCCTCCCCCCATGACCCTCCTCCAAGCCTCAGTTAGGATACTGTGCCCGGACGAGCGTACACAATAAGGAAGGATTTTGAATCCCGGGTAAGACTCATACCAGCCACACCAATCACACCGTATAACTTGTGATCTGAACCCAGTTAACAGTATGATAACAGAGGAGCCTCTAGAAAAGATGGCTCACTACAACAATAACCCGATTTAGTTAACAATAACTATGTACAAGTAATGCAGACAATCCGCACTTGGGATGGGCGCCCAGCATCCACTACGGACTACGAGAAATAGAATTATCGGTAAGTAAATTCTTATTTTCTCTGACGTCCTAGTGGATGCTGGGAACTCCGCAAGGACCATGGGGATTATACCAAAGCTCCCAAACGGGCGGGAGAGTGCGGATGACTCTGCAGCACCGAATGAGAGAACTCCAGGTCCTCCTCAGCCAGGGTATCAAATTTGTAAAATTTAGCAAACGTGTTTGCCCCTGACCAAGTAGCTGCTCGGCAAAGTTGTAAAGCCAAGACCCCTTGGGCAGCCGCCCAAGATGAGCCCACTTTCCTTGTGGAATGGGCTTTTACAGATTTAGGCTGTGGCAGGCCTGCCACAGAATGAGCAAGCTGAATTGTACTACAAATCCAACGAGCAATAGTCTGCTTAGAAGCAGGAGCACCCAGCTTGTTGGGTGCATACAGGATAAACAGCGAGTCAGATTTTCTGACTCCAGCCGTCCTGGAAACATATATTTTCAGGGCCCTGACTACGTCCAGCAACTTGGAGTCCTCCAAGTCCCTAGTAGCCGCAGGTACCACAATAGGCTGGTTCAGGTGAAACGCTGAAACCACCTTAGGGAGAAATTGAGGACGAGTCCTCAATTCTGCCCTATTCGTATGAAAAATTAGGTAAGGGCTTTTATAGGATAAAGCCGCCAATTCTGACACGCGCCGGGCTGACGCCAGGGCCAACAGCATTACCACTTTCCATGTGAGATATTTTAAGTTCACAGTGGTGAGTGGTTCAAACCAATGTGATTTTAGGAACCCCAAAACCACATTGAGATCCCAAGGTGCCACTGGAGGCACAAAAGGAGGCTGTATATGCAGCACCCCTTTGACAAACGTCTGAACTTCAGGAACTGAAGCCAGTTCTTTTTGGAAGAAGGAAAGAGACAATAATAGTGTAATCCTGTATGGTTTGGTAATATAGGGATGGTGTAAAATTGCACTTACATTTCATAAAATGGGTAAAGGCATGTATCTCACTCAATAGTGAGTAATTTCCAGGATAAGAATAATTCTGTCCCTCTTCTAAAGATGGATCTCTGTTGGGTAATCTATAGGTCCAGAGGATACACATAGGGCAGCACCTGGGTTAAGCATTCCCCCATACCAAATTCATGGAGATTCAAATGGAATACCGCACAAGCCAGGGCTGCAGCCCTGGCTTGTGCGGTATTCCATTTGAATCTCCATGAGTGAGATACATGCCTTTACCCATTTTCTGAAATGTAAGTGCAATTTTACACCATCCCTATATTACCAAACCATACAGGATTACACTATTATTGTCTCTTTCCTTTTTGGGTATATTCCGAATAACTGCCAAAGGGAATCTATCTGGATGGAGTAAAAGAACCAAGAATCCTGGGGACTGTTTGTATTACCCAAAGAGACATCTGAGGGAAAATTACATCCACTTTGGTGGGATTGACTGACTCCCTTCTGTGTTTATGTAACCTCATATAACGCCTATTGAAGTCTCTATTTTTGTTCTTTCCACATTTGCTTGAAGTTAGGTGTTACTTCTGAGAGGCTTTTTGTGCTGTTTGTGTGGGGTGTAGTGCGCCTATTCATATATCATCAGCCACTGTTTCTATTCTCCTACTATATACTACAATGCGGCACAGATATGGAGCGTTTTTCAGGCAGAGAACGTAGATATTTTCAGCACACTGAGCACAGATATTTGCAAGCACACTGAGCACAGATATTTGCAGCACACTGAGCACAGATATTTGCAGCACACTGAACTCAGTGAGAACACAGCCACGTCCTCTCGCTATCATCTCCAAAGCACGAGTGAAAATGGCGGCGACGCACGGCTCCTTATATAGAATACGAATCTCGCGAACATCCGACAGCGGGATGATGACGTTTGGGCGCGCTCGGGTTAACCGAGCAAGGCGAGAAGATCCGAGGCTGCCTCGGAACCGTGTAAAATGGGTGAAGTTCGGGGGGGTTCGGATCCCGAGGAACCGAACCCGCTCATCACTAATTTAAATGTGTATATTTATACAAAAAATGTATAATGAATGCTGAAGTAAACTTTTCCTTCTCATGTGCTGGTCGCTCTGTGGAATAATTCTAGGTCAGCCGTGACAAGATGGTTTCAAATCATCACGAGGAGTCCGAGTGTTTATTCTTTTCCCGCCGTGGATAGAATAAAGTGAGAGTCAACCCCTGTTCTGCACGGGGCCCTGTCACAAAGGATCGTTTACAGGAAGCTAAGTGATATTTTAATTATATGCTTTGATTATACTTGCATTGCATGCGCAGGGGGGAGTGCTTGTATTCAGAAATGGTCGGTTACTTTGTCATCCGATATAATTACCCTGGGAGAGATGATACTCCTTAAGTTGGGTCATATCTAGAACATTGCAGCATACTGCCGTGCGACTACAAGGGATGGGACTCTTGACTGCGCGGGCCACTTCCATGGCGGTCTCGGCTAGGAGGGCGTTGTGGATTCGCCAAAGGGATGCAAATGCTGACTCCGAAAAGAAGTGGAGTCTCTTCCCCATGAAGGTGAAGCCTGGTTTGGTGATGGCCTTGTTAATATGCTCTCGGCAGGTGCCACGGGTAAGTCTACCTTCTTGCCCTATGTTCCCTTACAACTGTTGGTGACGCATTGTTGTAGGATGCAGTCATTTTGACCGAATAGATAAGGATTCCCCTTTCTTTGCAGGTAAAGGAAGGTAAAAAAAAAAGGGTAAGAGGTCAGCTGCCTTTTCAGGTTCACAGGAGCAGAAATCATCCATTGGTTTCTGCCACGTCCACCGCAGGACGTTGGGTCTATCTTGTGGGGGCGCACACCGGTGGGACCATGTCTAAAACTCTTCAGTCAGTCCTGGAAAGGACATGGACCAGTGAGTAAAGGATAGAGTCCCTAGGGGGACATACGGGAGTTTCCAGGTGTTCCCCTCACCGATTTTTTCAAATCGACCTTACCGATCCTCCTCATGACAGGGAGGTAGTATGTGACACAATACAAGAGTTGTGTCAGGATTAGGTCATTGTCCTGCTGTTCCGGTCATTAAAAAAAAAAAAAAAGAGAAGAAGCTGTTAATCAAGCTTTTTCGTGCGCCCGAGGCCGGATGGCTCGGTCAGACAAATCCCAATATTCCTACTTAAACTCCATGAGGGAATCTCTCATGGCAGGGTTCTCCACTCTGAAAGAGGAGTAGGGAGGTCTAATTACAGTTTCTTCCGCATTAGGCTTACCTGAGGTTTACGATTCAGGATTGTTCTTACCATTTCACAAGGGTGATGGCGGTATGATGGGTTTCCTTCGATAGTAAGGAGTCATAATTATTCTGTACTGGATCGCTCTCCGAATTACGGAGAGATCAAGAAGCCAAATGGTGCAAAACATTGTTTTCTCCGTGGCAGTTCTTCAACAACAGTACTTGCCAGAATCCCTGTTGGACCCAACGACGCGGTGATCGGCTTGGGCAATATTATTAGAAGCAGTACTGAGAAGAGTTTATGTGCTTCCAAAAAAAAAAAGGGGGAAGCTCTGAGAATTCAGAGTCTGGCAGACCTGCAAAGGTGTCAATCCGTCAATACATTCAGTTGCTGAAAAAGATGGTTGGGGCCTACGAGGCCATTCAGGCCTGAGTGTTTAGCAGGACCTGTTGGACAAGTGGTCCGGTTCCCACCTGGGATAATCATGGTTTCAAGACCAGTATCTCGCTCATGTGGTAGCGGCGCAATTCTCACTGAGGACAAGTGTCATATTAGGATACTTGTCGCCTCATTAACGGTCTAGAGTGAAGGGCCGTTTACAACTGTTTTCTACAGACAAAAACCGGAGAAGAAATGGCAGAAGCCAGAAAGATTTTCCGCTAGGCGATGAAAACATTTACGTGCTCTCTCAGCGATGTTTGTTCCAAGAGTGGACAACTGGGAAGCAGACTTCCTCGGCGGACATGTTCTCCGTTCAGGAGGGTTGAGTCTTCATCAAGCGGTTTTCACAGAAGTGATAAGTCTTTGGAGAATTCCGCAAATAGACAAGATGGCGCCTCGCCTCGACAAGAAACTTCAGAAATATTGTTACAGGTCGAGGGTCCCTCAGCGATAGTGGTGGACGCCCTAGTGACACCGTGGGTGTTTCGGTCGGTCTATGTGTTCCCCCCACTTCAACTCTTTCCAAAAATCTTAAAGATTATAAGAAGAACAAAGGTTCAGGTGATCCTCATTGTTCCAGACTGGTCAAGGAGGGCTGGTATCCGGATCTTCAGCAATTACTCATAGGAGATCCCTGACCTCTTCCTCTGCGAGAGGATCTGTTATAGCAGGGGCCATGTGTGTTCCAAGACTTACCGCGGTTTCCATTGACGACTTGGAGGTTGAACGTCGGTTCCCAGCCCGAAAGGGTATTCCCAGTGAAGTCATCCCTACTCTTCTTCAGTCAGAAAAGAAGTAACGTCAAAACATTACCACCATATTTGGGGAAAATGTCGTGTCTTGGTGTGAATCCAAGAAGGTTCCTATGGAAGAATTCCAGTTGGATCATTTTCTCCCTTATTTTCTTACAAGATCGTGTGGATGTGATCTTAGGTTGGGCTCTATTAAGGTTCAGATTTCAGCCTTATCGGTTTTCTTCCAAAAAAAACCAATTGGCCTCCTTTCCAGAGTTTCAAACTTTCGTAAAAGGAGTCTTACACATCCATCCTCCCTTTGTGCCTCTGTGACACCATGGGATCTTTACGTGGTGTTGCAGTTCCTGCAATTTCTTTGGTTGAACTTTTCAGTATGGTTAAGTTGAAATTCCTCACTTGGAAAGTGGTCATGCGGTTGACCTTGGCATCCGCAAGGCGGGTGTCTGAGTTGGCAGTTTGGTCTCACAAGAGCCCTGTTTAATCTTCTATGAAGATAGAGCGGAGTTGAGAACTCGGCAGCGGTTTCTGCCAAAAGTGGTTTCATTGGTTTCACTTGAACCAACCTATTGTGGTACCGGTGGCTACTGACGCCTGGGCGACATCGGAGTATCTCGATGTGGTCTGAATTTTTAAATTTTGTGTTGCCAGATTGGCACAGATCAGGAAAACGGAGGATCTGTTTATCCTATATGCTCCCAACAAGATTGGGGTTCCTGCTTCCAAGCAGACTATTGCACGCTGGATCTGTAGGCCCTCATTCCGAGTTGTTCGCTCGCAAGCGGATTTTAGCAGATTTGCTCATGCTAAGCCGCCGCCTACTGGGAGTGAATCTTAGCATCTTAAAATTGCGAACGATGTATTCGCAGTATTGCGATTACACACCTCGTAGCAGTCTCTGAGTAGCTTCAGACTTACTCGGCATCTGCGATCAGTTCAGTGCTTGTCGTTCCTGGTTTGACGTCACAAACACACCCACCGTTCGCCCAGACACTCCTCCGTTTCTCCAGCCACTCCTGCGTTTTTTCCGGAAACTGTAGCGTTTTTTCCCACACGCCCATAAAACGGCCTGTTTCCGCCCAGTAACACCCATTTCCTGTCAATCACATTACGATCGCCAGAACGATGAAAAAGCCGTGAGTAAAATTTACTTGGCGCAGTCGCAGTGCGAACATTGCGCATGCGCATTAAGCGGAAAATCGCTGCGATGCGAAGATTTTTACCGAGCGAACAACTCGAAATGAGGGCCGTAATACGATTAAGCTTGCTCGTTTTACGGATGGATTGCCGTTACCGAAATCTGTAAAAGCCCATTCTACCAAGAAGGTGGGCTCATCCTGGGCGGCTGCCCGAGGGGTCTCGGTTTTATAGCCTTGCAGAGCAGCTGCTTAGTCGGGTTCAAACAATTTTGCAAATATTCTACAAGTTTGATACCCTGGCTGTTGAGGTCCTCTTGTTTGGGCAATCGGTGCTGCAGAGTCATCCGCACTCTTCCGCCCATTCTAGAGCTTTGGTATAGACCCCATGGTCCTTTTGGAGTCCCCAGCATCCTCTAGGACGTATGAGAAAATAGGATTTTAATACCTACCGGTAAATCCTTTTCTCTTAGTCCGTAGAGGATGCTGGGCGCCCGTCCCAGTGCGGGCTGTATCTGCAGTTATTGGTTATGGTTGCACTCATGTTGTGTTTCTTTTCAGTCAGTCTGTTGCTGACGTTATTCATTCCATGGCATGCGGTATGCTATTATTGGTTGTGTTTACACACAGGTTGTGTTACATTTTCGGTCAGCATATTGCTGTATATTTTTCATGCCGTCGGCTGGTGTTCTATTGAATGCCACGTTCTGCGGCATGTTTGAGGTGTGAGCTGGTATGACGCTCACCGTGTTTAAACAATAAATTCTTTCCTTGAAATGTCCGTCTCCCTGGGCACAGTTCTATAACTGGAGTCTGGAGGAGGGGCATAGAGGGAGGAGCCAGTTCACACCCATTCAAAGTCTTAAAGTGCCCATGTCTCCTGCGGATCCCGTCTATACCCCATGGTCCTTTTGGGTCCCCAGCATCCTCTACGGACTAAGAGAAAAGGATTTACCGGTAGGTATTAAAATCCTATTTTCGCCTAACTACATGGTATAATTTAGCTGTCTTAGATAGAAGTGCACCTTTCTAGCCATGACTGGTTTTACCATGTCATATTGCTTATGTTATGTCTCTGGTTCATTTTACTTTATATGGTAATTGCTATGCATATCATTTCATGTTGTGCTTTTTTTGTCCATGAACCTGTTATATACTTTCGACTCCTCGAAGGCTAATGGGAGTGATACTTTGTTACTACACATTGGGGGTCATTCCGAGTTGATCGCTCGCTAGCTACTTTTTGCAGCGCTGCGATCAGATAGTCGCCGCCTATAGGGGAGTGTATTTTCGATTTGCAAGTGTGTGAATACCTGTGCAGCCAAACTCTGCAAAAACATTTTGTACAGTTTCTGAGTAGGTCTGAATTTACTCAGCCCTTGCGATCACTTCAGCCTGTCTGGTCCCGGAATTGACGTCAGACACCCGCCCTGCAAACACTTGGACATGCCTGCGTTTTCCCAAACACTTACAGAAAACGGTCAGTTGACACGCAAAACGCCTTTCTGTCAATCTCCTTGCGATCGGCTGTGCAAATGTATTGTTCGTTAAATCCATCGCTCAGCAACGATCCGCTTTGTACCCGTATGACGCACCTGCGCATTGCAGTGCATATGCATGCGCAGTAGTGACCTGATCGCTGCGCTGCAAAAAAAAGCAGCGTGCGAACAGGTCGGAATGATCCCCATTATTTGTTGCTATATCTACACACCTGCTAATGCCTATATATCCTTTTTGAGGTTTTTGTACTGGTGTATTCTTTGAGTCAATAATTAAAAATAAAATAAAGAGTAGACATTACAAAACATACCAGCTGTTTCATAAGTTACCAGACTAAAACATTTTATGTTTTATTACGATTTAGGAGGAAAAATATCCCCAAAATGTTATATATGATTCATAAAAATGCCCAGTTATGTGCACAAAATTTTATTAAATAAATTAAGTTAAAACTATTAAATTTCAAGCTCTCAAGCATTTCATTTAAGGCAAATACAGTATACCAAGTTATGTGTGATAAATTGCCAATAAATCAACTAAAGGTACCTGCTTAGTCTAAAGAAGAGAGAAGCAAAGCAACTGAAACAGTTGTTGTCTTTAAAATTCTAATCTTGTATGTTGGTTAATTTTGTATTAACCAAAATGTAGTTCTGTGAGATACTGCAATATGCAATGAAATAAAGGCACATAAAACATTGCTTAAAATAAGATGAAAGAAAAACCTGTATAGATGTATACATTGTACAATACTTTCAATGTACATAATAGTTATTTGGCTAAACAGATGCAAACATTCAAATTAAGTTATTTCTAATATGAGCTGAGATGTTGAAATACCCTAGATAATATCACAAAATTATTAGTAAACAAGCTTTTAGTAAGATCAAACTGAAGTTTTACTTATTAAATAGAACCCCCGAAGTGGCATTAGAAATGGAAAACAGTAATTAACTTTTTGTGCTTCAGACATCTTTCAGAACTGATCATCCAATCTTTGTTTACATTGAATAAAGAGAACACAATAAATCAGTTGTGAGTCAGGGAACTCATTTCAGAAGGGAGAGAGGATTTTCTATGCCTCTAACAAGACATATTTAGATCTTCATTAAACTGGCATCGGCAGACTCAAGCCATTTAATAAAAAAAATATAAAAACTCAAAATTCAAATTGGCCTCTTTTTTTCTGAAATGACATCCCTTTAAGTAGGTTTCAGAGACATGGACTCCATATATACAATATACAGTATCTACGTTCACATAACAAGCCTATCATTTAACATCCAAGAATACTCTTAAAAGAAATATGGAGGCAGAACTTTTTTCATAGTAAACAGGTCAAGTCCTTCATTAAAGTTTTGTACAGCATTTAATATGGTTAAGACTGCAGTGACTTTTTCATGTTATAAATCTTCGTAGCAAAATAATGTTCCTATTAGAAAGAAGAACCTGGAAGTGATGTGCCAATTTTATTCGTCACAACACTAATTCAGCAGAAATATACAGAAATCAACATTCATGTTACATGTGCATCAAAAGAAATGACTGAAATGAATATGTATGTGTAATGTGTAATCTCGTCACATCTAGCAGCGGTTCAAGTCCAATGTTACTACTTTCCTTGGTACAATTGCTAGCAGCTGTAACATCCTCTTTGTTGTAAACATGACCATATATTTCCAATGTGGACAGTTAATTATTTTTATATAGATTAAAAGTGCTTTAGACTCTAAGGTTTATAAACAGTACCATCTAATAATAGGCCTTTCAAATTGCTCATACTAAACCAAGTCAACACATTTTGTGTCATTGACTTTGCAGGCAAGTTGATACTTAAATCAGCTTCCATATATTCTATAATTGAAGGTGTGTGCGTGTGTGTCTGTATAATTTGTAGCCTTCACTTAAACATGCATTTTCATGCAACTAGGAGAGATAGGCTTGTAGTAGAATTGCCATTCTGTTTCTTTCCGCTTCTTGCAGTTACACTAGTTTTACGGGCTTTTCAAAAAAGTTCATGCAATGATATGAATGACTAAAGGAATCATAAACCCTATAAAAAAATGTTATTTGTGTATAACATGTGGAGGGCTAAGGGTTTCTGTACCATCCCTATTTTTGCTAATGCTTTGAGATGATTTTGCTATTCCAGTCCTCAAAGAGTCAGGTAACAAAGTGGTTTCCACTATAGGCTCAGAGACAGCATCAAAAGTTTCAGTCTCTGTCTCCAGCTCTTCATCTGGAATAAAAAGTTTTGATTCCCTCCATTGTGGGTAAAATTCCTGGCTGCCTCTGGAGACACTTGAGTCACTGCATGAAAGCTGCACATTCAGTTCTTCTGTGGATTGAATCAGATTTTGCACAGAAATTGATTTGCCAAAATCTTTGTGTGTAAAGGGAACTGAGGACAATACCCCACTATTTGCATCAAGGCTTTTCCGCCTTACAAATTTTTTTGCTAAACTAGGTTGTGCAGGCTGTAAGATTTCTTTTGAGGCAACAAGGCAGGCGGTGATATCACAAATATCTTCTTTTGTGGTCATAGGAATTATTTTAATTGGTTCTGGTTTGTTGATATTCTTCATGGAGGATACAGCTGGTAGCTGTAATGTTGTAGGTGCTGTTGGCTTTGAGGCCTGGCTTATTTGGTTTGATATACTGTTTGTTACCATAGTTACAGGTCCATCACTTACATTTGTTGATGCCTGAGTCGCTTGGCTATACAATGTAGGACTAAATCCATAGTAAGCAGATGTGTTAAATTCATTTGGTGTTAGTACAAACTGTAGCCCCCGGGGGATATTGGCACTAGCCGATCTGGTAATAAATCCACTGGTCTGTGCAGAACTGGACAGATCTTTGCTGTCTATAGGACTTTGATAATCTGAGGTTTGTTCACATTCAAATAGTGGCATCTGAAATGATGCCAAAGTCAGTGCTGAGGCAGATCCTTTCTTTAAGACCTGTTGGTAGATATCAAGTAGGCTGTCTAATTTTGATTCAATGGATTGTACCTGCAGTTAAGACAGTAAACATATGTAGCAATTATAAATATAGCAATCACAATTACATTGACTACAGCTGAATAAGCACAGGTGGATCTTAACATTGCTGAAAGAATTGACATACTCGCGATAGTATCCTGGCAGTGCTTTAATGCTAGGCAGGAAATGTATCCTGCATCAATACTTGCCAATGCCTAAGCTGCACATGAATGTGTGTGTGTTTGGAGGTGTTTGTTCTGATCAAGTTCGTGTTGTAATATTGTATAAAGAAGGTGCTATTAGAGGGAACATAATGCATACATGCCAACTTTCTGGCTGCCCCCTCCAGCCATGGGGCAGCCAGGTCGGCAGAACAGGGGGCGTGGTTCCGGCATAAGGAGTGATCCAGAGGGCATGGAGATGCAGCTGCGTCATCACAGCCCCGCCACCACACTAAACATTTCCCATGTTACCGGCATTGTAAAGCAGGAGTGGGGCTTGGATGACGTAATTCAGCATGAATTGCATCATCACAACGCCCACTTTTCCTCCGTATTAGACAGCTGGGGGGGAGTGGGTGGCCAGAGGGGATGGTGTGGGTGGCTGCAGGGTAAGCTGGCTTTGGTAGGCTTGCCTACTTTTCCAGATGGCTGGAAATGCCACCAGCTTTTTGGGAACCTCCCAGCCGTTCCGGGAGATTAGGCAAGTATGGCATAATATCCACTGACATGCCAATGTGTCCATTATAACATATCATCAATGCCTACAGTTTTCTGTATTACTTTACTATTGTGTATAGATTTCTGTGGTGTCTTTTGATTAAGACATTGGGCTAAATGTAATAGCCTCTGCGTTGCCGTAGGTGCAAACATTCTGCATTTTTTTAAAAGCAGCCATCATTTTCAAGGCAAAACCAGGTTGGTTTTGCCTTGTAAATGATTGCTGCTTTAAAGAAAACGGGCAGACTCTCACAAAGTCCTGCACCTCTAGCAACTCAAAGGCTATTACATTTAGCCCAAGGTCTCTTTTGAGTTGTTACAGCAATATTATTTAAAATTGTGTGTGACAGTGATATTTTCAAATCTGAAGAGTCACTCATTTCTGGGGACGATAATATCTGAGATCGGTTTCCAGATAATGGTGTAGAAAATGTAGATTTTTCCACAGCAAATAACCAAATTTAAACCTCCCAACTGATACAACTTTGTTGTGACAGTCCCAACACTATCTCAACATCTTGAATATGTCCTGCCACTTGGAAAGTTGGGTATTATGTCCTGTTCAGAATCAGACTAGCACTTAACAGGTGCTGCATACCCCAGTGACTGTTGTGCAAAGCAATGGGAAGTGAGGGCTGCAAAAGTTGACCTATCTCTTCAGAAGCGCTAGGCATACATTCCAGTGGCCAAGACCCACCGCCACATGCCCTATTTCTCATACGTCCTAGAGCAGTGGTGGCCAACCAGTGGCTCTTGAGCCACATGCGGCTCTTCCTTTATTCAAATGTGGCTCCCAACACTCTAAATCATGTGACCACAACAGATAAAGTAACCGCTGCACTCCAGCCAGACATGCAGCAGCACTACAGGGACTGAAAACTGAAGAAGCCAGATCCTAGAGACACCCACCGACAAAAAGAGGACATATTAGGGGCTGCTGCAATGGCACGAGTTTGTGGGGTGGCTGTAGTGATACATGAGGGTGCGCTAAAGTGACACAAGGCGGAACTGGCTAGAGTAACACAGGAGGGTCCTGGTAGGAGTGACACATGGGGGAGCTGACTGGAGTGACATAGGAGGTGCTAGCAGGAGTGACTCATGGGGAGCTGGCTGCAGTGACAGGAGGGTGTTGGCTGGAGTGACACATGGGGGAGCTGAAGTTTATTATGTGAATCTGGCCTTTTCAATTATTTTATGTAAAATTGGCTTTTTCAATGGATTTGGCTTAAAAATATATATTTTATGTCGTTCTGGCCTTTTCAATTAATTTTTATACCAGGGGCGTAGTCTAGCAGGCAAAAGGCCACATTCCATTTTTGCATGCGCGCCTTCGGCTCAATGTTGGCTCTTTGACATACCTAACAAGGTTTTTTGGCTCTTTGTCACTGACTGGTTGGCCGCCACTGTCCTAGAGGATGCTGGGGTCCACTTCATGACCATGGTGTATAGACAGGATCCGCAGGAGACATGGGCACTCTAAAGACTTTTCATTGGGTGTGAACTGGCTCCTCCCACTATGCCCCTCCTCCAGACCTCAGTTGTAGAAATGTGCCCAGGTCGACTGGATGCACTCTGAGGAGCTCTACTGAGTTTCTCTGAAAAGACTTATGTTAGGTTTTTTATTTCCAGGGAGATCTGCTGGCATCAGACTCCCTGCTTCGTGGGACTGAGGGGGCAGAAGTAGGAACCAACTTCTTAAAGAGTTTCATGGCTCTGCTTCTGTCTGACAGGACAACATTAGCTCCTGAAGGGAACTGAACGCTAGCCGTGCCTAGATGCTCACTCCCACAGCACGCCGTTACACCCCTCACAGAGACAGAAGTCAGAAGACAGGTGAGTGTTAGAAGACAGATCTTCAATCAAGAAAGTGATGGCTAAAGGTACCGTGCGGCTGGAGGGAGTGCAGCGCGCCATGTTGCCCACACATACACAGGCACTGCAGGGTGGAGGGCGCGGGGAAGGGGGGGGGGGCACCCTGGGCAGCATGAAACCTATGGAAACTGGCATAAATAAGGGGCATAAGTTGCTGAGGCACATCCTACCCCCGCCAGTATAAAAAATTACCTCATAAAAGCTGAGGAGAAACACACCATTGAAGAGTGGAGCTTCCTCCTCAGCCAGCACACTGCTCAGCGCCATTTTCTCTCTCTCCTCAGGCTGCAGAGACAACACTGGTCCTCCTCCACTACTGACAGGGGGGGGCCACAGTGAATTTGGTTCTATATAATTGTGTGATTAACATTATAAAAGTGCTGAATGTCAGTGGGCATTTTGTGTTTACAGACATTGTGTTACTGGCGCTGGGTTGTGAACTGGCAAATCCCATCTGTGTCCCTCTGACAGATTTTACTGTGGGTCTGTCCCCTATAAATCCCGGAGTGTCTGTGGTGTGGTTCTGCACGTGTGTGACATGTCTGTGGCAGGGAACTCTGTTGAGACATGTTAGGGACACAGAGGTGTAATATGACACCAAGAGCCTGACTGGGTGAAAAGTTACATGATAGTGTGAATCATATCAGTAAGAGGTTGGACTGAATCTCATACAGAAAATGAAAATAATCTGTTGAAGATGTGATTTTTAATAGTTCTGCCTTTCATCCACAGGGACCTTTCTGAGTCACATACAAAGTTGCACAAGTAGTACAAACTGATACCGACACGAACTCTGATTCCTGTGTCGACACTAGTGATTCCAGGGGAATAGGTCCTAAGTTAGCAAAAAAGCATTCAAAACATGTTTTAGCTATAAAGGAGATGTTACGAAGCCCCCTCTTTTACCACAAAGAGAGGGTTTACTTTAGTAAAGAAGTAATGTAATTTTCCCTCCACCTCAGGTCTGATTTAACCTGAAAAGAAATTTCAGATTCCCAAAAGGAATTCAGGCAGCCTACCTTTTTCCAAAAAAAAGTGGGAGTCATCCGGCATTTTAGACAGGACCCTGTCATAAAAGAGAAAAGGTATTTCTCCCTGCGCCTGGAATGGCTTAACTTAAGGAGCCGACAGACCGCAAGTGAGTGAGGTGATTTATTGATGTGGCCAATGGGATACTACTCAGGCCTACCATTGTCTGTGAGTGGGTGAGTAGTGCTATTGAAAAGTGGTCAGAAAACTTGTCATTAGACATTGACACAATAGATGGAGACGAGATACTCCTAATGTTAGGTCATATCAAAGACGCTGCTGCGTACGTACTAGAATCCATGAAATATATTGGTTTCTTGGAATCAAGAACCTCTACCATGGCAGTATCGGCTCGGAGGGCGTTGTGGATTCGCCTGTGGAATGCTGATGTAGATTCCAAAATAAAATATGGAGGCTCTCCCGTATAAAGGTGAGGCCTTGTTTGGTGATGGGCTGGATGCGTTAGTCTCGGCGGCTACCGCAGGTAAGTCGACATTCTTGTCTTATGCTCCTACACCGGCGAAAAAGACACATCACTCACATACAGTCCTTTCGGCCCAACAAATACAAAAAGGCCAAAGGTCTCCCCTTTTTTTGCAGGTATGGGAAGGGGAAAAGGAAAGAAATCTGCAGCATAACGCTGGGGCTCCCTTGCGGGAGTCTGCTCGGGTGGGAGCACGTCTGAAACTTTTCAGCCAAATCTGGATTCAATCTGGCCTGGACCAATGGGTCTTACAAATAGTGTCCCATGGGTACAAACTAGAGTTTCAAGACGTCCCCCCGTGCCGATTTTTCAAATCGACCTTACCAGCTTCTCTTCCGGGAAGAGAGGCAGTAAAAACGGCAATTCAAAAATGATGTCAGGATCAGGTCATTGTCCTGGTACCCTTGGCACAGTAAGGAGAAGGTTTTTTTATTCAAGCCTCTTCGTAGTTCCAAGGCCGGAAGGCTCGGTCAGACCGATTTTAAACCTGGAAAATCTGAATCTCTACCTGAAAAGGTTCAAGTTCAAGATGGAATCCCTGAGGGTAGTGATATCCAGTCTGGAAGAGGGGGACATCATGGTGTCAGTTGACATAAAAGATGCTTACTTGCATGTTCCCATTTATCCTCCTCACCAAGCTTATCTGAGATTTGCAGTACAGGATTGCCATTACCAGTTTCAGACGTTGCCGTTCGGACTCTCCACGGCACCGAGAGTATTCACCAAGGTGATGGCGGAGATTATGGTCCTCCTTCGTTAAAAAAGAGTCAATATAATTCCTTATCTGTACGATCTCCTGATAAAAGCGAGATCCAGGGAACAGTTGGTGCAGAACATCGCACTCTCCCTGTCAATACAGTGGAAAAGGTTCTGGAAATCCAGAAAATGGTCAAACAAATATTGAAACCAACAAGTGTGTCGATCCATCAGTGCATTCGGTTGTTGGGGAAAATGGTAGCGGCCTACGAGGCCATACAGTTTGGCCGGTTTCATGCCAGAGTATTCCAGTGGGACCTGTTGGACAAGTGGTCTGGATGCCACCTACACATACACCGGAAAATAATCCTGTCCCCGAAAGCCAGGATTTCGCTCCTGTGGTGGCTACACAGTTCTCACCTACTAGAGGTATGCAGGTTTGGGATTCACGACTGGATCCTAGTAACCATGGATGCAAGTCTCCGAGGCTGGAGAGCTGTCACACGGGGAAAGCTTCCAAGGAAAATGGTCAAGTCAGGAAGCCTGCCTTCACATAAACGTTCTGGAATTGAGAGCCATTTACTACGGCCTTCTACAAGCGGTACATCTTCTTCAAGATCCCGTGCAAATCCAGTCAGACAATGTAACAGCAGTCGCTTACATAAACAGGCAAGGCGGAACGAAAAGCAGAGCGGCAATGGCAGAGGTGACAAGGAAAGACATGTTAGAGCTCTGTCAGCAATTTTCATTCCGGGAGTGGACAACTGGGAAGAAGACTTCCTCAGCAGACACGATCTCCATCCAGGAGAGTGGGGCCTCCACCAAGAGAAAATATGTGTCTTGGTGTGAATCCAAGAAGGCTCCTACGGAAGAGTTTGAGTTGGGACGTTTTCTCCATTTTCTACAGGCTGGTGTGGATGCGGGCCTTAGATTGGGGTCAATCAAGGTCCAGATTTCGGCCTTATAAGTTTTCTTTCAAAAACAATTGGCCTCCTTTCCAGAAGTTCAGACGTTCGTGAAAGGGGTTCTGCACATCCAGCCTCCATTTGTGCCTCCAGTGGCACCATGGGACCTTAATATCGTGTTGCAGTTCCTTCAATCGGGTTAGTTTGAGCCTCTACAAGAAATAGAGTTGAAGTTTCTCACTTGGAAAGTGGTGATGCTTTTGGAGTTGGCATCCGCAAGGCGGGTGTCTGAATTGGGGGCCTTGTCCCACAAGAGCCCTTACCTGATCTTCCATGAAGATAGGGCAGAGTTGAGAACTCGTCAACATTTTCTTCCAAAGGTGGTTTCCTCTTTCCACATAAATCAATCTATTGTGGTGCCAGTTGCTACTGACACGTTCGCTGAGTCAAAGGGGTATATTTACAAAGATTCGTGTTTTTGCCATTTTGAAGGGTGTTTGATCTCGAATGGTATCGGGTGCATTTTACTGCAACTTTTTGAATCCTGATACGGTCATTCACTAAGCTGCCGACTTTTCACAATACAATTCGTATTTTCCGATGTCGATGTGATTCGTAATGTCAGGCAGTGTTCTACGGGAGTGATGAGTAAAACACTGCCTGTCAAAACACAAGGAATCCCGGCCGGATCTGTGAGATCCGTGCAGGGCTTCATTGTGTACTTTAAAAAGGTGTTTAAAGACTTTAAAAATCTGTGAGGTGAGGTTACTCGCGGTCAACCGCTGACCGCAAAGTTCCCACCATTGGATACAATGGAGCGCATAGGCGCTACATTGTATCTCTGCCGTGTGCTGCCTCACAGACACTACAGGAGCACACAGCCAATCAGGAGAGTGCCACGACGTGGCGCTCCCTGATTAGCTGAAGGGACCCTCTTTGACAGGAGTCAGGGGGGGTCCTGGCAGTCGGGGAAAGGGGTCCCATGTGTAAACATGGGACCCCTTTCAGTGCGTGGTCGGGTTTTCGTTTTTTTTGTTTTGCCAAGTACGTGGATTATACAAAGGACAGAAGCTACACTGGATTATGTGAGTATAATTTTTTCACAGGTACCCCGAGGATTCTACATGGAGAAGAGGACCGAGCCTCGTGTGAACATAGGTAAGTATGTATGTTTGGAGGTGTGCATGTATGTAATAAACTTATACTTTCACGGTGTGTGTGTCCTGTTTTTTTGGGGGTATGTTTTTAGTAGTAGTACTACAGGTACCAGCGGGCCCAGTTTTCCACCGCATGCTGGTACTTGTGGTTCTCCAAGTACCAGCTTGTGGGGGAGGCTTGCTGGGACTTGTAGTACTGCTACTAAAAACAATATTCACATTTTTTACACTTGGCTATCATCCCCCCATCCGCCGCCCTTGGATGGGTGGGACAGCCTCGGGCTTCACCCCTAGTGACTAGTTGGGTATGTAATGCCAGGGCCGCAGGGACCACTATAAAAGTGTCCCCCGGCTGTGGCATTATGTACCTGGCTAGTGGAGCCCGGTGCTGGTTTTAAAAATACGGGGGACCCTACGCTTTTTGTCCCCCGTATTTTTGGAACCAGGATCAGGCGCAGAGCCCGCTGCTGGTTGATGAAATATGGGGGAACCCCTGTCATTTCCCCCCCATATTTTTTTCAACCAGGACCGGCTCAAAGAGCCCGAGGCTGGTTATGCTTAGGAGGGGGGACCCCACGTAATTTTTTTTCTGTTTTTGCACTAAACAGACCCTTTCCCATAGATAACCATGCACAGAACTCACTGATCCGTGCATGGTTATCCAAACTCGACTGGAAAAAGGAGGTCTATTTTTTTGCTGCTTTTTTTAACGATTCGCAAAAAAATAGACCCGCACTTGAGCACTCAGAGACTAACACCCAAATACGAATGAATAGTGAATACCCGCATTGTATGAAATAACAGCCGCGTTTGACCGATGGTCTATTCATTCGTATTTCAGAACTTTGCCAATCAAACCATTACGAATAGACCAGACACTGCCGAGTTTTCTGTTTAGTGAATTCCCGGATTGGGACTTAGAAAAAAAAACACAAATCGGCAAAACTCGGATTTTTAGTAAATACTGGCCAAAGTCTCTAGATGTGGTTAGAGCTTTGAAAATTTATGTCACTAGAACAGCTCGAATATGGAAAACAGAGGTTTTGTTTGTCCTGTATGCTCCCAACAAGATTGTGTGTCCTGCTTCCAAGCAGACTATTGCGCGCTGGATCAGAGGTACGATTCAGCAAGCTCATTCTACGGCTGGATTGCCGTTACCGATGTCGGGGAAGGCCCATTCTACTAGGAAGGTGAGCTCCTCCTGGGCGGCTGCCCTGGGGGGGTGTCTCGGCATTACAACTTCGCCGAGCAGCTACTTGGTCAGGGTCAAACACATTTGCAAAATTGGACAAGTTTGACACCTTGGCCGATGAGGACCTCAAGTTCGGTCAATCGGTGCTGCAGGGTCATCCGCACTCTCCCGCCCGTACTGGAGCTTTGGTATAAACCCCATGGTCATGAAGTGTACCCCAGCA
The DNA here is from genome assembly GCF_028390025.1 of Pseudophryne corroboree. Lineage (NCBI taxonomy): Eukaryota > Metazoa > Chordata > Amphibia > Anura > Myobatrachidae > Pseudophryne > Pseudophryne corroboree. Next base: position 415,635,724 of record NC_086447.1, on the reverse strand, counting down.
TCCTCTAGGACGTATGAAAAAATAGGATTTTGATAACCTACCAGTAAATCCTTTTCTCCTAGTCCGTCGAGGATGCTGGGCGCCCGTCCCAGTGCGTACTTTACCTGCAGTTAGTTATTACAGTTACACAAGTTGTGTTATCTTGGTTCAGCATGTTGCTGCAATTAGTTCATGCCTGTTGGCGTGTGTTATGTTGAATGCCATGTGTGCGGCATGGTTGAGGGTGTGAGTTGGTAGATATCTTACCACTAGTTAAGTAATTCCTTTCCTCGAAATGTCAGTCTCCCTGGGCACAGTTCCTACAACTGAGGTCTGGAGGAGGGGCATAGAGGGAGGAGCCAGTTCACACCCAATGAAAAGTCTTTAGAGTGCCCATGTCTCCTGCGGATCCCGTCTATACCCCATGGTCATGACGTGGACCCCAGCATGCTCTACGGACTAGGAGAAAAGGATTTACCGGTAGGTTATCAAAATCCTATTTTTTAGTCTGTCCTGACTGAAGGATCCACTGAAAAAGACTGCAGTAGGCAGCAAAATATGCCATCAGCAGCTCATGGTCAACTGATTTGCCCATATATGTGACTCGTTTGTGGAAGGTAGCTCAGACTGCAAATTTATCTTATGCAAATAAAAGACCAGAAAACAGAAACATAAAATATTATAATACATTTCATCTGTCTTGCATTTATAAATTGCGTAAGTAAACAAATGTGTTTATTGTATTTAAATAAGAGTAACGCAAGGGTGGACACAAAATTACCCCCACATCAGAGTTGGGGGGAAAAACTGTTTTTTAAAATTAAATAAAGATAAAGTTTTTTTTGGTTTGTTATGTTATTAAACTAGATTTTTGAATTAATGTTTCATATTATATTAATACAGTGCAACTCTGCTATGCAGGGCTGCCATCAGAAATCCTGGGGCCTGGTACTCGCAAAACAGACAGCCCCCCTCCCTTCCCCCTCAAATAAATAAATAATAATAAAGAAGAATAAAATAAATATATATACAGAGGCGTCGGAACAGGGGGGGCAAGGGGGCAGCTTGCCCCCCCCCCCCCAAACACGAGAGGCGCCAACATGCAGGAGAAGCGATGTGCGGTCTGTTGAAAGACCGCACATCACAACCTCCGTGCAAACCAGGGACTGAGCAGTGGCAGCTCAGCCTCAGTCTCTCACCCGGCAGCAGTAGTGGGTGCGATCCACTCTCCCTCCCTGTACTCCGCAGCGGCCGCCTCCAATGCCTGCAGGGGCGGAGCCAGAGGTGCAGGTCGCCTCCCTCATTCAATGTCTGATCCAGTCTGGGCCTGGGGCTGACCCTTCCCCAGATCAATCACTCACCGCCCACCTCCAGTCTGTACCCTTCCTGTTACCTAGCTCGGATCTCCTCTCATGGCTCCCCTCCGCAGCTCCCCCCCCCCTCCCACAGCACCAGTGCTCCTGTAATCTCATATCCCACATCGTGGATCCGAACTCCAACCCCCCCCCCCATTCACAGCACCCCCTCCCCCACACCAGTACTCCTGTACTGTCCACCCCCCCCCCCCACACCCACGGCATCCCCGACCCCCCACCCCACCCGCGGCATCCCCGACCCCCCCACCCGCGGCACCCCTTCCCTCACACCAGTACTCCTGTACTGTCTCTCCCCCCCCACCCACGGCACCCCCGCCCCCACCACCTGCGGCACCCCCTCCCCTACACCAGCACTACTGTACTGTCCTCCCCCCCTACCCGCGGCATTCCCGACCCCCCCCCACCCGCGGCACCCCCTCACCCACACCAGTACTCCTGTACTGACCAACACACCCCCCCCCACCCGTGGCACCCCCTCCCCCTCACCAGTACTCCTGTACTGTCCTCCCCCACCTGCGGCATCCCCGACCCACCCGCGGCAACCCCTCCCCCACACCAGTACTCCTGTACTGTCCAACACCCCCCCACCCGCGGCATCCCCGACCCCCCCAACCGCTGCACCCCCTCCCCCACACCAGTACTCCTGTACTGTCCCCCCCCCCCGCAGCATCCCCGACCCCCCCCCCACCCACGGCACCCCCTCCCCCACACCAATACTTCTGTACTTTCCTATCCCCCCAACCGCAGTATCCCCAACCCCTCCACTTGTGGCAGCCCCTCCCCCACACCTGTACTCCTGCACTGTCCCGTTCCCCACCAACCGCGGCACCCCCCCCTCCCTGCACCAGTAGACCGCACCCCCGATCCCCCCTCATGGCTCCAAACTTTCCCCCCCCCACACACCTGCGTTCCCCCCTCCAGTACTCCTGTACTGTGCTCTTCCCCCCTCATTGCTCCAGACTCCAACCCCCCTTCTCGCGGAACCCCCGACCCCCCTTCCCCCGCACCAGTACTCCTGTACAGTCCTCTCCCCCATCATTGCTCCAAATTCCAACCCCCACCCGTGGCATCACTTACCCCCTCCTCCCCTGCACCAGTACTCCTGTACTGTGCCCCTCATGGCTCCAAACTCCGACCTCTCCCCCACCTGCGGCCTACGCAACCAGAGCCGGCCATAGGCATAGGCAAACTAGGCAATTGCCTAGGGCATTTGATATGCCTAGGGGCATCAGCAGCTTCTGCTGATTAAAATGATATGCGGCATGCCTATATTCTGTGTGTAGCATTTCATATGCTGTTACAGCCACAGTCTCACACAGTATATAGGCATGCTGTATATCACTTTAATCAGCAGAAGCTGTTTGTGCATCCTAGCCACATAGCAATGCAAATATGATGCATTTTCATAAAAAAAAAAGATGTGCCCGACGTTAGCATTGAGGCAAGATTTATGAGGACACATCTGTATCCAAGCAGAGGCAGAGGTCACAGTGTTAGTGGCAGTGTGAGTGCTGTGTGCATGTGAGTGGGTTGGTTGTGCAGTAGTGTTCGGAATATGTGTAAGCAGCATTATATGTGTCATGTAAAAATGCATTAATAATGTGCAACATATGTGTAAGGGGCACTATGTGTGTCATTATGTGTATAAGGGCATTAATAATGTGCGGCATATATGTGTAAGAGGGTACTACTGTATGTGTGTCATTATGTGTACAGGGGCACTAATAATGTGCAGCAAATGTGTAGGGGGCACTATGTGTGTCAATATGTGTATAAGGGCATTAATAATGTGTGGCATATGTGTAAGGGACATTATGTGTAAAAGGGCATTAATAAAGGTTGTCATAATGTGTAAGGCGCATTATGTTTATAAGGATATTAATAAGGTGTCTCACATGTGTAAGGGGCATTACTGTGTGGAATTAGGTGTATAAATGCATTACTAATGTGTGGCATTATGTGTATAAGGTGCTCTACTATGTGGCGTTGCTTATAGAAAGGGCACTACTGTGTCATCTACTGTGAATAAAGAGCAATAGAGTGTGGTATAATGTGAATAAGGAGCAATTCAGTGTGATGTAATGTGAATAAGGGGCTCTACTGTGAGGAGTAACGTTTATAAGGTAAAGTGATACTGCTGTGGGATGTAATATGAATTATGGACACTATCGCATGATCAAATGTGAAAAAAGTTGAAGTACTGTGTGGCGTAATTGGAATTGGGGGTACTATTGTGTGGCCATGCCCCTTGCCAGCAAAAACACACCCCTTTTTGGGCTGTGCGCCAAATGTGCGAACTGTTCCTATTTAAAATATAGGGGGTACAAACACCAAAATAAGGACTGCTATAGGTGAGGAGTGATGGTGCTGGGAAAGAGGTGCAAGGTCAGAGGCGGAACCAGTGGTGGTGCTAGGGGGCACCAGCCAAAATTTTGCCTAGGGCATCATATTGGTTAGGGCCAGCTCTGCACGCAACCCCCCCTCCCCCGCAATAGTACTCCTTTACTGTGCTCTCCCCCTCATGGCTCCAAACTCCCCCCACCCACCTGCACCTCCCCCGTCCCCCACACCAGTTTTCCTTTCCTTGTTGTCTCTTTACCCTCATAGCTACAGCTCCCCCCTCCCATCTGTAGCACTCATCCCTTCCCCATATCAGTTCCCCTATCCTGGTCTTTCTCCACTCACAGCCATGTTGCCATTTTACCAGTGTGTCTGTACACAAGCCTGAATGCCTGTAAGCAATCACAACATTGAGGGACAGGGAAGACAGTTAGCGCCCTTCTTCCTACAGGTAGGGGACAATGTTTGTTATTTTCTTTTTTTTGTGTGGCCATTGTGATTTGGTGCTGGCATGCGGTCACATGATTGGCGGTCGGGATCCCGGCGGTCAGGATGCCGATGCCAGAATCCCGACCGCTGGCTATGCCTACGATCGGCATGCCGACACACAGGGCCTATTCCCACTCGTGGGTGTCCATGACACCCATAGAGTGGTAATAGAACCTGCGGTGAGCCACCGAGCCCGCAAAGGACTCCGTTGCGCTCGCCCCCTCACGCCAGCATTCTGGTAGCCGGGATCCTGGGGTTGGTATGCTGACCTTCTGGATCCCAACCACCGGCAAAACAATCCCAACACGTAGTGCCAATGTGATTTTCTTTCTCTGTAGGGAGCAATGTGGTTTTTTTTTTTCACTGTGGGGAGCAATGTGTTTTTTTCTCACTGTTGGGAGCAATGTGGGGTTTTTTTCACTGTGGGGAGCAATGTGATTTTGTTTTCATTGTGGGGAGCAATGTTATTTGTTTCCCTGTAGGGAGCAATGTGATTTTTTTTTTACTGTGGGGAGCAATGTGATTTTTCTTTTCACTGTGGGTAGCAATGTTTTTTTTCTGACTGGGGAGCAATGATTTTTTTTTTTTTTCACTGTGGGGAGCAATGTGATTTTGATTTAATTGTGGGGGGCAATGTTATTTGTTTCCCTGTAGGGAGCAATGTGATTTATTTATTTTTACCGTGGGGAGCAATGTGATTTTTCTTTTCACTGTGGGGAGCAATGTTTTTTTTTCTGACTGTGGGGAGCAATGTTTTTTTTTTTTCACTGTGGGGAGCAATGTGATTTTGTTTTCATTGTGGGGAGCAATGGTGGTCATTCCGAGTTGATTGCTCGTTATTTTTTTTTCTCGCAACGGAGCGATTAGTCGCTAATGCGCATGCGCAATGTCCGCAGTGCGACTGCGCCAAGTAAATTTGCTATTAAGTTTGGTATTTTACTCACGGCATTACGAGGTTTTTTCTTTGTTCTGGTGATTGTAGTGTGATTGACAGGAAGTGGGTGTTTCTGGGCGGAAACTGGCCGTTTTATGGGAGTGTTTGAAAAAACGCTGCCGTTTCTGGGAAAAACGCGGGAGTGGCTGGAGAAACCGGGGAGTGTCTGGGCGAACGCTGGGTGTGTTTGTGACGTCAAACCAGGAACGAAACTGACTGAACTGATCGCAGTGGCAGAGTAAATCTCGAGCTACTCAGAAACTGCTAAGAACTGTATATTCGCAAATCTGCTAATCTTTCGTTCGCAAATCTACTATGCTAAGATTCACTCCCAGTAGGCGGCGGCTTAGCGTGTGCAAAGCTGCTAAAAGCAGCTTGCGAGCGAACAACTCGGAATGACCACCAATGTTATTTGTTTCCATGTAGGGAGCAATGTTATTTTTATTTTTTTTTACTGTGGGGAGTAATGTGTTTTTTTTTTTTTACTGTGGTGAGCAATGTTATTTTGTTTTCACTGTGATTTTTATTTTTTTCTCTGTAGGGAACAATGTGATTTATTTTCCTGTAGGGAGCAATGTGTGTTTGTTTATGGGCACAAATGTATGTGGTTTTTTTCCTGTGGAGGCCAATGTATATGTATTATTTTTTCTGTGGAGGTCAATGTATGTGTTTTTCTCTAACGTCCTAGTGGATGCTGGGGACTCCGTCAGGACCATGGGGAATAGCGGCTCCGCAGGAGACAGGGCACAAAAAGTAAGCTTTTAGGATCACATGGTGTGTACTGGCTCCTCCCCCTATGACCCTCCTCCAAGCCTCAGTTAGGTTTTTGTGCCCGTCCGAGCAGGGTGCAATCTAGGTGGCTCTCATAAAGAGCTGCTTAGAAAAAGTTTTTTAGGTTTCTTATTTTCAGTGAGTCCTGCTGGCAACAGGCTCACTGCTACGAGGGACTTAGGGGAGAGAAGTGAACTCACCTGCGTGCAGGATGGATTTGCTTCTTAGGCTACTGGACACCATTAGCTCCAGAGGGATCGAACACAGGCCCAGCCATGGAGTCCGGTCCCGGAGCCGTGCCGCCGACCCCCCTTGCAGATGCCGAAGTTGAAGAGGTCCAGAGGTCCGGAAACAGGCGGCAGAAGACTTTCAGTCTTCATAAGGTAGCGCACAGCACTGCAGCTGTGCGCCATTGTTGTCGGCACACTTCACACCAGCGGTCACTGAGGGTGCAGGGCGCTGGGGGGGGGCGCCCTGGGCAGCAATGTATAATACCTTTTTCTATGGCTAAAATACATCACATATAGCCCTTGAGGCTATATGGATGTATTTAACCCCTGCCATATATCGCAAACTCCGGGAGAAGAGCCCGCCGTTTTAGGGGGCGGGGCCTATTCTCCTCAGCACACAGCGCCATTTTCCTGCTCAGCTCCGCTGTGAGGAAGGCTCCCAGGACTCTCCCCTGCACTGCACTACAGAAACAGGGTAAAACAGAGAAGGGGGGCATATTTTGGCGATATTTTTATATATATTAAGCGCATATAACAGAAACAACACCTTTTAGGGTTGTTTATATACATTTTTATAGCGCTTTGGTGTGTGCTGGCAAACTCTCCCTCTGTCTCCCCAAAGGGCTAGTGGGGTCCTGTCTTCGATAAGAGCATTCCCTGTGTGTCTGCTGTGTGTCGGTACGTGTGTGTCGACATGTATGAGGACGATGTTGGTGTGGAGGCGGAGCAATTGCCGGTAATGGTGATGTCACCCCCTAGGGAGTCGACACCGGAATGGATGGCTTTAATTATGGAATTACGTGATAATGTTAGCACGCTGCAAAAGTCAGTTGACAACATGAGACGGCCGGAAAACCAGTTAGTACCTGTCCAGGCGTCTCAGGCACCGTCAGGGGCTGTAAAACGTCCCTTACCTCAGTCAGTCGACACAGGTACCGACACAGATGAATCTAGTGTCGACGGTGAAGAAAGAAACGTATTTTCCAATAGGGCCACACGTTATATGATCACGGCAATGAAGGAGGCTTTGCATATCTCTGATACTGCAGGTACCTCAAAGGGGGGTATTATGTGGGGTGTGAAAAAACTACCTGTAGCTTTTCCAGAATCAGAGGAATTGAATGACGTGTGTGATGAAGCGTGGGTTAACCCCGATAGAAAACTGCTAATTTCAAAGAAGTTATTGGCATTATACCCTTTCCCACCAGAGGTTAGGGCGCGCTGGGAAACACCCCCTAGGGTGGATAAGGCGCTCACACGCTTATCAAAACAAGTGGCGTTACCGTCTCCTGATACGGCCGCCCTCAAGGATCCAGCTGATAGGAGGCTGGAAACTACCCTGAAGAGTATATACACACATACTGGTGTTATACTGCGACCAGCAATAGCCTCAGCCTGGATGTGCAGTGCTGGGGTGGTGTGGTCGGATTCCCTGACTGAAAATATTGATACCCTGGATAGGGACAGTATTTTATTGACTATAGAGCAATTAAAGGATGCTTTTCTTTATATGCGAGATGCTCAGAGGGATATTTGCACTCTGGCATCGAGAGTAAGTGCGATGTCCATATCTGCCAGAAGAAGTTTATGGACGCGACAGTGGTCAGGTGATGCGGATTCCAAACGGCATATGGAAGTATTGCCGTATAAAGGAGAGGAATTATTTGGGGTCGGTCTATCGGATCTGGTGGTCACGGCAACAGCCGGAAAATCCACTTTTTTACCTCAGGTCACCTCCCAACAGAAAAAGACACCGTCTTTTCAGCCGCAGTCCTTTCGTTCCTATAAGAACAAGCGGGCAAAAGGACAGTCATATTTGCCCAGAGGCAAAGGAAGGGGTAAGAGGGTGCAGCAAGCAACTACTTCCCACGAACAGAAGCCCTCCCCGGCTTCTACAAAGCCCTCAGCATGACGCTGGGGCTGTGCAAGCGGACTCAGGGGCGGTGGGGGGGTCGACTAAAGATTTTCAGCACACAGTGGGCGCGCTCACAGGTGGACCCTTGGATCCTGCATGTAGTATCTCAGGGTTACAAGTTGGAATTCGAAAAGTCTCCCCCTCGCCGGTTCCTAAAGTCTGCTTTACCAACGTCTCCCTCAGAAAGGGCGACGGTATTGGAAGCCATTCACAAGCTGTATTCTCAGCAGGTGATAGTCAAGGTACCCCTCCTACAACAGGGAAAGGGGTATTATTCCACACTATTTGTGGTACCGAAGCCGGACGGTTCGGTAAGACCTATTCTAAATCTGAAATCCTTGAACCTGTACATACAGAAATTCAAGTTCAAGATGGAGTCACTCAGAGCAGTGATAGCGAATCTGGAAGAAGGGGACTTCATGGTGTCCCTGGACATAAAAGATGCTTATCTGCATGTCCCAATTTACCCTTCACACCAAGGGTATCTCAGGTTCATGATACAAAACTGTCATTATCAGTTTCAAACGCTGCCGTTTGGTTTGTCCACGGCACCTCGGGTCTTTACCAAGGTAATGGCCGAAATGATGGTTCTTCTACGAAGAAAAGGCGTATTAATTATCCCTTACTTGGACGATCTCCTGATAAGGGCAAGGTCCAGAGAACAGCTGGAAGTCGGAGTAGCACTAACCCAAGTAGTGCTTCAACAACACGGGTGGATTCTGAATCTTCCAAAATCTCAATTGACCCCGACGACACGTCTGCTGTTCCTGGGAATGATTCTGGACACTGTTCAGAAAAAGGTGTTTCTCCCAGAGGAGAAAGCAAGGGAGTTATCCGAACTTGTCAGGAACCTCCTAAAACCAGGAAATGTGTCAGTACATCAATGCACAAGAGTCCTGGGAAAGATGGTGGCTTCTTACGAAGCAATTCCATTCGGCAGATTCCACGCACGAATATTTCAGTGGGATCTGCTGGACAAATGGTCCGGATCGCATCTGCACATGCATCAGCGGATAACACTGTCACCAAGAACAAGGGTGTCTCTTCTGTGGTGGTTACAGAGTGCCCATCTGTTAGAGGGCCGCAGATTCGGCATACAGGACTGGGTCCTGGTGACTACGGATGCCAGCCTACGAGGCTGGGGAGCAGTCACACAGGGAAGAAACTTCCAGGGCGTGTGGTCAAACCTGGAGACGTCTCTTCACATAAATATACTGGAGCTAAGAGCGATTTACAATGCTCTAAGCCTGGCAAAACCGCTGCTTCAGGGTCAGCCGGTGTTGATCCAGTCGGACAACATCACGGCAGTCTCCCACGTAAACAGACAGGGCGGCACGAGAAGCAGAAGAGCAATGACAGAAGCTGCAAGGATTCTTCGCTGGGCGGAAAATCATGTCATAGCACTGTCAGCAGTGTTCATTCCGGGAGTGGACAACTGGGAAGCAGACTTCCTCAGCAGACACGACCTCCACCCGGGAGAGTGGGGACTTCATCCAGAAGTCTTCCACATGATTGTGAACCGTTGGGAAAAACCAAAGGTGGACATGATGGCGTCCCGCCTCAACAAGAAACTGGACAGATATTGCGCCAGGTCAAGAGACCCTCAGGCAATAGCTGTGGACGCTCTGGTAACACCGTGGGTGTACCAGTCCGTGTATGTGTTTCCTCCTCTGCCTCTCATACCAAAGGTACTGAGAATTATACGGCTACGGGGAGTAAGAACAATACTCGTGGCTCCGGATTGGCCGAGAAGGACTTGGTACCCGGAACTTTAAGAGATGCTCACGGAAGAGCCGTGGCCTCTACCGTTAAGAAGGGATCTGCTTCAGCAGGGACCTTGTATGTTCCAAGACTTACCGCGACTGCGTTTGACGGCATGGCGGTTGAACGCCGGATTCTAAAAGAAAAGGGCATTCCAGAGGAAGTTATTCCTACCTTGATTAAAGCCAGGAAGGAAGTGACCGCACAACATTATCACCGCATTTGGAGAAAATATGTTGCGTGGTGTGAGGCCAAGATGGCCCCAACGGAGGAATTTCAATTGGGTCGATTCCTACATTTCCTGCAGGCAGGATTGTCTATGGGCCTCAAATTGGGGTCTATTAAGGTTCAAATTTCGGCCTTATCGATTTTCTTCCAGAAAGAATTGGCTTCAGTGCCTGAAGTACAAACCTTTGTCAAAGGTGTACTACATATACAGCCCCCGATTGTGCCTCCAGTGGCACCGTGGGATCTCAACGTAGTTTTGGATTTTCTCAAATCCCATTGGTTTGAGCCGCTCAAATCGGTAGATTTGAAGTATCTTACATGGAAAGTAACCATGCTACTGGCCCTGGCTTCAGCCAGGAGAGTATCAGAGTTGGCGGCTTTATCGTACAAAAGCCCATATCTGATTTTCCATTCGGACAGGGCAGAACTGCGGACGCGTCCTCAGTTTCTGCCTAAGGTGGTTTCGGCTTTTCACTTGAACCAGCCTATTGTGGTGCCTGCGGCTACTAGCGACTTGGAGGACTCCAAGTTGCTGGACGTTGTCAGAGCATTGAAAATATATATTTCAAGGACGGCTGGAGTCAGAAAATCTGACTCGCTGTTTATCCTGTATGCACCCAACAAGATGGGTGCTCCTGCGTCTAAGCAGACGATTGCTCGTTGGATCTGTAGCACAATCCAACTTGCACATTCTGTGGCAGGCCTGCCACAGCCTAAATCTGTAAATGCCCACTCCACAAGGAAGGTGGGCTCATCTTGGGCGGCTGCCCGAGGGGTCTCGGCATTACAACTTTGCCGAGCAGCTACGTGGTCAGGGGAGAACACGTTTGTAAAATTTTACAAATTTGATACTCTGGCTAAGGAGGACCTGGAGTTCTCTCATTCGGTGCTGCAGAGTCATCCGCACTCTCCCGCCCGTTTGGGAGCTTTGGTATAATCCCCATGGTCCTGACGGAGTCCCCAGCATCCACTAGGACGTTAGAGAAAATAAGAATTTACTTACCGATAATTCTATTTCTCATAGTCCGTAGTGGATGCTGGGCGCCCATCCCAAGTGCGGATTGTCTGCAATACTTGTACATAGTTATTGTTACAAAAATCGGGTTATTATTGTTGTGAGCCATCTTTTCAGAGGCTTCTTCGTTGTTATCATACTGTTAACTTGGTTCAAATCACAAGTTGTACGGTGTGATTGGTGTGGCTGGTATGAGTCTTACCCGGGATTCAAGATCCTTCCTTATTGTGTACGCTCGTCCGGGCACAGTACCTAACTGAGGCTTGGAGGAGGGTCATAGGGGGAGGAGCCAGTACACACCATGTGATCCTAAAAGCTTACTTTTTGTGCCCTGTCTCCTGTGGAGCCGCTATTCCCCATGGTCCTGACGGAGTCCCCAGCATCCACTACGGACTATGAGAAATAGAATTATCGGTAAGTAAATTCTTATTTTTTTCCTGGCCTCTCTCTGTCCCTACAACCCTGCTGCCCCTCTCTCTGTCGCTACATCCTTGCTACCCCTCTCTCTGTCCCTACACTCCTGCTGCCTCTCTCTGTCCCTGCAGCCTCTCTCTGTCCCTACGTCCTTGCTGCCTCTCTCTGTCTCTACATCCCTGCTGGCCCTCTCTGTCCCTACGTCCCTGATGCCCTTCTCTCTCTCCTTACGTCCCTGCTGCCCCTCCCTCTGTCCTTACGTCCCTGCTGCCCCTCCCTCTGTCCTTACGTCCCTGCTGCCCCTCTCTCTATCCTTACATCCCTGCTGCCCCTCACTCTGTCCCTATGTTCCTGCAGCACCTCACTCTGTTCCTACGTCCCTGTTGCCTCTCTCTGTTCCTACTCCCCTGCAGCCTCTCTTTGTCCCTACTGTGTCTCCCTAAGTCCCTGCTGCTTCTCTCTGTCTCTGCTGCCTCTTTATCTGTACCTACATTGCTGCTGCCTCTCTTTGTTTCTATTCACCTGCTGCCTATCTTTGTCCCTATATCTTTGTCAGCATTCTTTCTCTGTCCCTGCCGCCACTCTGTCTCTGTGTCCCTGCTGTCACTCTCTTTGTCCCTTCCGCCACTCTCTGTATCTATGTCCCTGCAGCCACTCTCTCTGTATCTATGTCCCTATCCCTGTAGTCACTCTCTCTCTCTCTCTCTGGAGACCTGAGTTGGGGGACCCCTTAAACATTTTGCTATGGGGCCCACAAAGTTCTAGTTACACCCCTGTTCACAAGGGCTATGCGCTAGCCCCCCCCCTTACCACGGAAGACGTCCAGCACCAGAGCACTCAGCACTGCCACAAATCACGGCTGTTTAGGGGGCGTGGCCTGATGATGGGAAGCCACACCTCCATGAGAGACCTGTAGCTGTGCTGTTCAGGTAGTGTCTCTCTCTCCCTGACACTGTCTTTCCCTCTTTCTCCTTGACACCTCTTTCTCTCTCTATGTATCTCCGTCTTTGTTTCAGACACTCTCTCTTGCTCCCCATTCTTTCTGTCTCCCTCCCTCTTACAGGGTTGGAATTCATTTGCCAGTGACCGGGATGCCAGTGGTCAGACTGCGGCATCCCTATAGTTAGTATCCCGACAGGGGAAGGAAAGTTTACTCACCTACCCCCTGGCCTCCTAGCCCATCCTATCTATAGCCCTAACCTACACCCCCCCTTCCACAGCCTAACCCTAACACTCCCTAGTAGCAGCTAAACCTAACCCCCCTCCCCGCAGCCTAAACCTAACCTCCCCAGGGCGCAACCTAAACCTAACCCTCCCCCCACAGCTTAACCCCTTGCTCCATGGCTTACATCTCCGGTGTGGCGGTGGATGAGCGTTCTGGATCCTGCTGTCGGGATACCAGGGCCGGGCTGTAGACCCTATTCAGGATTTCAGTGTCGGCATTCCAAACAGTGTTGGGATTCCGGCGTCGGTGTTCTGACTGCCAGGCTCTCGACCGTATCCCCTCTGACACCCGCTCTCTCACCCTGACACTCTTTCTCTCTCGCTCCTCTCTTTCTCTCTGATACCATCTCTTTCATGCTCCCGTCTTTCTCTCGCTCACTCCCCCTCTCTCTCTCTCCCTGGCGCCCTCTTTGTTTCTCTCTCACTCCCCTCGCTCTCTCTCCTTCTCCCCTAAGAGGCATTGTAGTGACAGTGGCAGGGGGTGATGTGTGAGTGCGGGGGTCGCGGTGGGGGGTTGCACAGAGATGTATCCTCCCCACCGTGGTGCGGCCTCCTTTTTGTCCCGGTAGTACTGCCTCCTCCTCCCCAGTGGCCCCGCCCACAGGGGCACCAAAATGAGGATCTTTCTTGCCCTCCCGACCTGTAAATGTTCTGACTCCCCTGTGTGTGTGTATATATATATATATATATATATATATACGAATTAAATATATATATATATATATATATATATATACAGGTTGAGTCTCCCTTATCCAAAATGCTCGGGACCAGAGGTATTTTGGATATGGGATTTTTCCGTATTTTGGAATAATTGCATACCATAATGAGATATCATGGTGATGGGACCTAAGTCTAAGCACAGAATTAATTTATGTTTCATATACACCTTATACACACAGCCTGAAGGTCATTTTAGCCAATATTTTTTATAACTTTGTGCATTAAACAAAGTGTATCTACATTCACACAATGCATTTATGTTTCATATACACCTTATACACACAGCCTGAAGGTCATTTAATACAATATTTTTAATAACTTTGTGTATTAAACAAAGTTTGTGTACATTGAGCCATCAAAAAACAAAGGTTTCACTATCTCACTCTCACTCAAAAAATTCCGTATTTCGGAATATTCCGTATTTCGGAATATTTGGATATGGGATACTCAACCTGTATATATTTTTTAAAATAAAAAGTAACCTTTTTTCTGCGCTATACCACTAGTCTCAAACCACTGAGAAATACCTTCTGTCAGATGAGGTATAAAGAATAGATATGAAAAGGAAAAAGGTTCTAGTGGGAGCCAATACGCCTTTAGAATAACTATGTTTAAAAGTTTTTATTCATACACAAACCGACGACATTTGCAACCTAAACATTCGTCTTTGGTACAAATTACTAAAAATTCAGTAAAATGATATAACAATCTTATATAAACACATATTTCAGTTGATGTGAGGATTTTACAATCAGGTGATCATAATCAGAATTGTGAAGAGATATATCTGCAACCAGAAATCTGTGGTGAAGGCTTTATGAATCCGAGATCGCGAAACCCAACGCGTTTCGTCCGTTAGGACTTCATCAGGGGTTAACAATCAGATTCTTACAATAGATTGGATTACCACTGGTTATGACCGGCTAGGGTTCTCAATGTTATATCCAATCACAAGTATATTTTCAATTAATTTGGTATCTAATCTCATCAGGGGTAATGAAATTCTACAGTCCACCTCGGCTTCAATAAGTATCACCAAAAGGGTTTTAATAAATTCCCAATCCTGAACAGTACTGTACCTTCTTACTGGGACATGCACACCCTCACAGGATCACAACCACACATGCGAGGGTGTGCATGTCCCAGTAAGAAGGTACAGTACTGTTCAGGATTGGGAATTTATTAAAACACTTTTGGTGATACTTATTGAAGCCGAGGTGGACTGTAGAGTTTCATTACCCCTGATGAGATTAGATACCAAATTAATTGAAAATATACTTGTGATTGGATATAACATTGAGAACCCTAGCCGGTCATAACCAGTGGTAATCCAATCTATTGTAAGAATCTGATTGTTAACCCCTGATGAAGTCCTAACGGACGAAACGCGTTGAGTTTTGCGATCTCGGATTCATAAAGCCTTCACCACAGATTTCTGGTTGGAGATATGTCTCTTCACAATTCTGATTGTGATCACCTGATTGTAAAATCCTCACATCAACTGAAATATGTGTTTATATAAGATTGTTATATCATTTTACTGAATTTTTAGTAATTTGTACCAAAGACGAATGTTTAGGTTGCAAATGTCGTCGGTTTGTGTATGAATAAAAACTTTTAAACATAGTTATTCTAAAGGCGTATTGGCTCCCACTAGAACCTTTTTCCTATTCATATATATATATATATATACACACACACACACACACACACACAATTCACTCTCCCTGAACTTACCTATCAGAGGCTGGACGCAGCTGTGGCAGCCTGGTCCAGTGTAGCTCCGCTTCCTCTGTGTCATGTAGCTCCACCCCCTTTTCATGACCAAGATCTGGCACTGTCACAGGAGAGGGCAGAGTACGTTGCAAGCTTCTATTGAAAAGTCTGCCAAAATGGGCGCCGCCTCCGAGGAGACAGTTATTAAAGATACTAGAGGAGCCTCCTCTAGTATCTTTAATAACTGTCTCCTCTGAGGCGGCAGCCATTTTTGGATGGACGTTTACAACAGAAGCTTGCAGCGTCCTCTCCCCCTCCTTTGACAGTGCCAGAACTCGGTAATGAAAAGTAGGCGGAGCATCGCGGACGGCGGCATGAGCGGCCCAGGTCCTCTCCCCACTGTTAGAGAGGCCGGCCCGGGACATCTGTGCCCGCAGCACCCCCCTGATGGCGGGCCTGCTGCTATGTGTAAGAAACCTTGATCAACCATATTTTAATGCTTTCTAACATCAATAATCCAAAGTTTTTAGGCTTCGATATGATGTAGTTTACATTTTTCAAGAACCCATTTTTTTTTAACTGCTTAGTATTCCTATTAACATCTGTATTATATATATGAAACAACGATATTCAAACTCTGCGCTGCATAACAGTGTTTTCCAGAGTCTCTTTCAAGCAATTGTCCCAATGCAGCTAAATCCAGCTCCCAGCCCAGGAGCAAACGGTATTGGTGCTAAAACAAATCAGGAGAGCGCACTGGTAAGTGTAAAAGCATTCACTTTTATAAAGAATAAGTAATATCCACATACATTGCAGTTTAAAATTCCAAGCTCAGTAGAGTTCAAAGACCCGTCGACGAAGGGTGTGACGAAGACTGTGATTGGTCGAAACGCGTTGAGCGTGGCTACTTGCTGTGGACGTTGTGACGTCACCCACCGGGTCCGGAGCCGGCGAGAGAGATTCAGCACGACTGGGCACAACGGTTACGGGTCTTTGAACTCTATTGAGCTTGGAATTTTAAACTGCAATGTATGTGGATATTACTTATTCTTTATAAAAGTGAATGCTTTTACACTTACCAGTGCGCTCTCCTGATTTGTTTTAGCATATATATATATATATATATATATATAAAGGAAAACATATTAAACCAGTACACTCAGAGATAGATGACATTGAAAATAAGAATAAAAAGGTAATGTTAAGTATTAGTCCTACTTAAATCTGAATAGTCATATATAATGGAAAATGCAAAAGCAAGTTTCAGAGATGCAAACACACACATGCAAAAAGGAGGAGTTAAGCATTAGCACTGTGCATGCCACTGGCATTAAACACTAGTTTTTCAGTATAATAGGCTTTTGTTAAGAAGTCACTGTGTCGTGCGTGTAGTCACAGCATAAAAAAAATAAAAGTGGTTTTGTTTTTTTTTAAAAAGCCATTTGGTTTAAACCAAGGTGGATTAAACCAGCCAAACCTGCCCCACATATTAAAGTGTTACAAAATAGGTCAAGCCTTTACAAAGCAAATAAATAAATCATGCCCTGTATGTTATTACTCCATAATACGTATTTATTATTAATAATAATAATGATATTAATACACATTACCTGTTTCTCAACTTTAACTACTCGGCCCAACATACTGAGGTCATCTGCTGCCTCAGTTTCAGATATACTCTTATCTCGACTCTTTTTATCTGTTGTTATTTGACCTTTTCCAAGAATTTGGTCAACCCTGTATTTGGGAAAAACAAACAAAACTAAAGTACAATAGAAAGTACAGTGCAGCATTAAAATGGGGAGAGAACAGATTGCAGAGTTGACATCATAAAAATAGAATTTTAATACCTACCGGTAAATCCTTTTCTCTTAGTCCGTAGAGGATGCTGTGGACTCCGTAAGGACCATAGGGTATAGACGGGATCCGCAGGAGACATGGGCACACTATAAGACTTTGAATGGGTGTGAACTGGCTCCTCCCTCTATGACCCTCCTCCTGACTCCAGTTAGAGAACTGTGCCCAGGGAGACGGACATTTCGAGGAAAGAATTTGTTTAAACACGGTGAGTGTCATACCAGCTCACACCTCGAACATACCGCATAACGATGCATTCAATAGAATACCAGCCAACGGCATGAACAATACACAGCCACATGCTGAGAGAATATGTAACACAACCTGTGTGTCAACACAAGCAATAATAAGACACCGCATGTCATGGCATGCACAATGTCAGCAACAGCCTGACAGAAAAGAAACACCACAAGAGTGTAACCATAACCAATAACTGCAGACACAGTCTGCACTGGGACGGGCGCTCAGCATCCTCTACGGACTAAGAGAAAAGGATTTACCGGTAGGTATTAAAATCCTATTTTCTCATACGTCCTAGAGGATGCTGGGGACTCCGTAAGGACCATGGGGTTTATACCAAAGCTCCAGACCAGGCGGGAGAGTGCGGACGACTCTGCAGCACCGATTGAGCAAACATGAGGTCCCCATCAGCCAGGGTATCAAACTTGTAGAGCTTAGCAAAAAGTGTTTGAACCCGACCAAGTATCCGCTCTGCAAAGTTGAACCGCCGAGACTCCTCGGGCATCCGCCCAAGAAGAGCCCATCTTCCTAGAAGAATGGGTCACCACCGACTTCGGTAACAGCAATCCAGCCGTAGAACGAGCACGCCGAATCGTATCACAGATCTAGCGTGTAACAGACTGCAGAGACGCAGGCGCCCCAATCACGCTGGGAGCATACCGGACAAACAGAACCTCTGTTTCCCCAATCTGAGCCAAATTGGCGACATAAATATTCAAAACCCTGACTACATCGAGAGACCTTGAATCCGCCAATGCTTAAGTAACCACAGGCATCAAACAGTCTGGTTTCTGCGAAACACTGAAACCACTTTTGGCAAAACTATTATCCGAGTTCTCAATTCCGCTCTATCCACCTGGAAGATCAAACAGGGCTCTTGGGAGACCAAGCCGCTACTTCCGACAAGCACCTTGCGGACGCCAAAGCCAAAAGCATGACCACTCTCCAAGAGAGAAATTTTAACACAACCTTTCGTAAAGGTTTCAAACAGTGTGACACAAGAAAACGCAACACCACGTCAAGGTCCCATGGTGCCAATGGGGGCACAAATGGATGTTAAATGTGCAGTACTCCTTTTACGAAGGTCCTAACTTCCGGAAAGGTTGCCAATTCTTTCTTGAAAGAATATTTATAAGGCCAAAACCGCACATAAATGGAGCCTAACTGTAGGCCTGCACCCACACCTGCTTGCAAAGAATAGAGAAGAACACCCCAGCTGAAATACTTCCGTAGGAGCCTTCTTGGATTCACACCAAGACACATACTTCCTCCAAATACGGTGGTAAGGCTTTGCCGTTACCTCTTTTCTAGCCTGAAAAAGTGTAGAAATGACTTCACTGGGAATACCCTTTTTGGCTAGGATATGGCATTCAACCGCCACGCCGTCAAACGCAGCCGCGGTAAGTCTTGATACACGCCAGGATCTTGCTGTAACAGTTCCTCACGGAGAGGAAGAGGCCAGGGATCTTCTATGAGTAAATCTTGAAGAACTGGATACCAAGGCCTCCTTGGTTAGACTGGAACAATGAGGATCGCCTGAACCATTGTTCTTCTTACGTTTATCACCTTCAGAAGAGTAAAAACGGAGGGGACACATAGACCAACTGAAAACACCCAAGGTGTCCCGAGGACATCCACTGCTATAGCTTGAGTGTCACCTGACCTGTAACAATATCTCTGAGATCCCTCGTTGAGGCGAGACGCCAACCTGTCCAATTGAGGTATTCCTTAAAGACTTGTCGTTTCAGTGAAAACTTCTCGATGACGACTGTATTTCTCCCGGATGGAGATCGCGTCTGCAGAGGAATCTAATTCTCCGTCGATCACATCTGGAACGAAGACTGCTAATATAGCGTTTACCAGTCTTTCACCCAGTGGAAAACTTTTTCGGCTTCTGCCATTGCCGCTTTTCTTGTTCCGCCGTTGCGGCTTACTTACACCACTGTTGTCAAGACGTCCGACAGAATTAACACGGGCAGATCACGAAGCATACGTTCACTGAAAATAGCTCTTAATTCAAGCAAGCTCTTTGCAGACAAGCTTCCCAGCTTGACCTTTTCCTCTGGAAATACTTCCCTTGCAAGGACTGCTCCCCAGTCTCGGAGATCTGCATGCATGGACACCAGGATCTCATCCTGGATTTCGAACCTTTGTCCCTCTAGGAGGTGAGAACTGAGCAGACACCACAGGAGCGATATCCTGGCCATTAGGATTATATTCCGGCGTATGTGCAGGTGAGACCCGGACCACATTTCCAACTGGTCCTGTGAAAACCACTCTGGCATTTGACCTGCTCACCGAAAAAGGCCTCTTAGGCCGCACCCATCTTCTTCATCAACGGAACATATTGATGGATTGTCACTGAAAATCTGATCCGAGTCCGGATCCTCAGACCTCTTTCCACAGTAACACAGAGAACCTCAACAGTCTTCCCCTGTGTTGAAGAACAGTCAGAGAGAAACAATGATTTGCACCACTTGTGTCTAGACCTCGCCTTAATCAGGAGATTGTCCCAGTACAGAATAACAATGTCTCTCACTATTGAAAGAATACCATCCTACTGCCATCACTCCGGTGAAATGGCAAAGACAATCCTGGATATCAAACCAGGTAAGCTGAATGCGGAGAAAAACGCATCTAAACCCCTTTCTACCTTTACGCGCTGGAGCTCCCTGGCCTGAGAGATTCCATCCTGTAGTTCAACTTCGTAAGGAAAAATCTTTGTTTTCCTTTTTTTTTTTTTTTTTTATTAACAGGGACAGCAGGAGAATGCCCTGAACCTGACGCAACTCTGGTATGGCGTCACGTACTACCTCCCCTTCCAGAGGGGAAACGGCAAGATCTATTTGAAAAATCATTGAGGTAAAACATCTGTAAAGGCCAGTATGTCCCCCTTTGGACTCTATAATTAACTCACAGGTCCAAGTCCATTCCTGGACTGACTGAAAAGTAGTAGACGAGTTCCCACCAGAGTGGGCTCCAGCCAGATAGACCCAGCGACATGCGGTGGACGTGGTAGAAACAGAAAACGACATCCGCTTCTGCGAATCTAACAAGGCTGCAGAACACTTACCTTTTTACCTTCCACTATCCCGAAAGGGAAAAAAAAGAACGGTATCGAACCGGTTAAAATGACTGCATACCACAACAGCATGCGTCACCAACCGTTGTGAGGGAATCTAATTCACGAAGTTAGACTTACCAGTGGTATCCACCGAGAGTGACTGAACTGAGGCCTCCCCAAACAGCGGTACACCGTCACAGGGAAAAACTCCAGTATCTCTCGGAGTCAGCCTCAGCATTCCCCCGGTCACACCTCCTGTATACGCACGGCAGCCTGCCGCAATGTTCTAGAGAAGAATCAACATAAGAAACATCCCCACTCTCTTTAGGGTAATTCTATCGGATGCCTTTCCGAATACAAACACTCCCCCATGTGCATGTAATACAAATAACTCCAAAGCATATAAATAAAAATATCACTTAGCTTCCTGTGTACGATCCTTTGTGACAAGGCCCTGTGTCGACCAGGAGTTGACTTTCACAGTATTCTATCCGCGACGGGAAAAGAATAAACATTCGGACTCCTTGTGAGGATCTGAGACCAACTCGTCACAGCCGACCTAGAGCTTTATCAACAGAGCGACCAACACATGAGAAGGAATACTTTTACTTCAGCATTCATTAGAAATCGTAATATGAATATACATAATGTAATACACATATACACAAATATCCTATATACATATATATATATATATATATATATATATATATACCATCCATATAATCGGATTGTCCGGAACCGTCGGGTCCCTAGTGACATTAATGTGTTCTGAATGTGTATGACCATGTACTGAATGCCCGAGTTGTGGATCTAACAGGAAACCTTATGGTCGACAGAAAACCTAGTATTCGTCGACAGCAGGGAGTAGTAACTAGGCAAAATAACATTCTAGCGACCCCGAGGGGTCCGAGGGAAGTATACATATATAATTTAATACCACTCCCCCACAAATACTACCATGTCTGTGCTCGAGCTACAGGCCCATGGAACCGTACCATACATATACATATAAATATATACAGGTATAAGGCAGTTACAGCATGTTAATTTACACCCAGTAATAATAGTTGGTGCCGACAGGGTCACCCACATACTACTGTGTCTCCCATACAGTGTTTACTTTTGAAAAGCATACAACTACCGACCCGTTGACACTGCATCTACTGAATCAAGTACCAACAGGCGTCGGCGATGCCGACAGGGATCCCCATAGCTGTTTGTGACAGAGCACTCCCACATGTCGACACATGTGGACTAAAAAGCTATAGTGGGTATATCTGACAGGGAACACACAGACATATATGCACAACAAAATGATTACATGCCCATTATCTAAAATAGTGCTATATTTCCCTCTATATAGCGCTAAAACACTGTGCACCCCCTCGTTTGCACTATACACATGCTTTGGTGGGGACATGGAGAAAATGGCGCTGAATCCTGTTGTGAGGGCTAAGCCCCGCCCCTTCTCGGCGCGCTTCAGCCCGGCTATTAATATCGCTTTTTATGCTGGCAGGGGTCCGTATACAGTGCCTATGCACTGTATACACGTTTTGCCAGACTCACTTGAGGTATATATTGCTGCCCAGGGCGCCCCCCCTGCGCCCTGCACCCTTATAGAGCTATTGGTGTGTGGGAGCAATGGCGCGCAGCGCGACCGCTGCGCAGTTACCTCTGACACTCGGAAGTCTTCTGCCGTAACTGAAGTCTTCTATTCTTCTCATACTCACCCGGCTTCTTTCTTCTGGCTTCTGTGAGGGATTGACGGCGCGGCTCCGGGAACAAGCAGCTAGGCGCACCAAGTGATCGAACCCTCTGGAGCTAATGGTGTCCAGTAGCCTTAGAAGCAGAGCCTTTAACTCACAGAAGTAGGTCTGACTTATCTCCCCTCAGTCCCACGAAGCAGAGAGCCTGTAGCCAGCACGTCTCTCTGAAAATAAAAAACCTAACATAAAGTCTTTTAGAGAAACTCAGTAGAGCTCCCCTAGTTGTGTCCAGTCTGTCCTGGGCACAGAATCTAACTGGAGTCTGGAGGAGGGGCATAGAGGGAGGAGCCAGATCACACCCATTCAAAGTCTTATAGTGTGCCCATGTCTCCTGCGGATCCCGTCTATACCCCATGGTCCTTACGGAGTCCCCAGCATCCTCTAGGACGTATGAGGAAGAGTATTTTACCAGGATGTTCTCTTTTATCAAAATAAATATTTAATGTGTTATCCAGTCAAATTGTGAGGGTATGATGGGATGGGAGCATTTTACACATCCTGGGGAACTCAGTTAACATACAACACTGCTTCAGACCGCCGATGCAACCAAATGCACAAGATCTGTTGATAAGTGTCCTATATTTATTTTACATTATTTGTCACAGCTGATGAAAGAGTACAAGTTGCATTTTCCTTTTAGTTCCCCCTCCAGTGGCTCCAGCTACATGCTGAGTAGGCTGGTCCTGGTTCATCTGAGCTGCAGGATTCCCAGTTATGGGGAGGGGGGGATATAATAGGGGGTGAGAATCAGGAAGAGAGAGTTTGTGAGAGTTCCATTTTTTTACAGTGGCAATCATTTACATTTACATGATTTTGCCATGTAAATGATTGTCAGTTAAAAAATAAACAACTCTCACAAAATCTCTCACTTCGTGATTCTCACACCCTATACAGTACACTCCCCCATTGTGTGATCCAGTCTATCCTGTTGTCAGACCCTCTTTAGTGGAAGCCAAGCTGTAAAGCTGGTGCTAATTGGAGATTGATTTTAATAAATACCGTTTTGAGTTGAATAAATATATATATAAAATTATTATTTCTTAAAGGAAGGAGGCACAAGTTTCTTTCTTCACAACAGATAACTAACTAGCACCAGCTGTACAGCTTGGTTCCCACTAAAATATAGCCAAAAGCCACCGGTGCTCCTCCTCTGCCTGCTCCCTGCCCAGATAGGGGGTCATTCGGACCTGATCGTAGCAGCACCATGTCCACTGCAGGTGTGGCAGATATAACATTTGCAGAGAGAGTTAAGGGGGGTACACACCTAGAGATGTGTGCTGAGCGATCTATCACAGACCACTCAGCACACATCTCTCCCCCCGCTCAGTGCAATGTGTGTCGGGCGGTGGGGGGCGCTCACTTCACACAGCGACCTGCTAGATTGAGCCTGCATGCATGCCAATCTAGAGCCGGCAATAGCGATGCGCAGGCCCGGCATCGCTATCGCTGGGGGGCATACACACGAGAGATCCATGCTTAATTTCTAAGCAATTTAGTCAGATTGCTTAGATTTCAAGCACGGATTTCTCAGTGTGTAAAGACCATTAGATTTGGGTGGGTTATTTTGTTTCTGTGCAGAGTAAATACTGCCTGCTTAGTTTTTACACTGTAATTTAAATTTCAGTTTGAACACACCCCACCCAAATCTAACTCTCTCTGCACATGTTACATCTGCCCCACCTGCAGTGAACATGGTTTTGCCCAACTATTAACAAATTTAATGCTACGATCAGGTCTGAATTACCCCCATACTGTCTGCTGTGGTCTGCACCATTGAGAAGTGCAATTGTGGGTGCAGTGCCGCCGATTGACTGTATGAGGCGCGTTCATGGAGCTCCAAATCTGGAAAAGCAAAATCTTTCTCTTATACCCCTTTCACACCGCACAAATAACCCGGTATCGACCCGGCAATGGGTCAGTGTGCGGTGTGAAAGCGCCATGACGGATTTCCTGGGTTGCCTGACCTGGTAATTCAACCCGGGTTATAAGTAGTGCTAGTCCCGGGTTGAATACCGGGTCAGTGGCTCTGTAAATGGATTCCCAGGTCGAACCGATCCGGGACCCATTTACAAGATAGGGAGAGGTGGCGCTGAGATGAGCTCATCTCCTAGCACCACCTCCGCCCCCGCTACCGGCTCCACCCCTGCCGCTATGGCAACCGAACAGGGCATATTGCTGGGTCTGGAAGCCATCAGAAAGAGGTAGGAGATTCTCCAGTTCCGGATCCCACCCGGGAATGACCCGTTTCCAATTCCTGGGTGGGATCCGGCATTGGAGATGTGAAAGAGGTATAATGGGCAAAACCATGTGCACTGCAGGTGGGGCAGATATAACATGTGCAGTGAGCGTTAGATTTGGGTGGGGTGTGTTCAAACTCAAATTTAAATTGCAGTGTAAAAATAAAGCAGCCAGAATTTACCCTGCACAGAAACTATATAACCCACCCAAATCTACTGATTATTTTTTTTACTAAGTGCAAATAGCTTCATATAATAAGAAATCTCATAGTTTTTGTGCAAGATTAAATAGCTCAATTAGTAGGGTGTTTAACTGGAATGCAACAGCTTTACAATTGGAAACAATTATAAAACAAAACTGGGTAATAACAAACAGTCATAGAGGTAGGAAGGCCCTGCTCGCAAGCTTACACTCTATAAGGAAATAGGCATTGATACACAAGGATAGGTGCTATCTATTGCATAGTGGTCCACCAGATTGCAAAGGTTCTCGGTGGGCTGCATGATATGGCCACACAGCAATGATGAACCGGGGTCAGGAGGAAGGGAAAGTAAAAGAAGAGAAGATATGTGAGGATATGTGTGGCTTGTACAGTGGGGACATAGTGCCTAATTCAGACCTGATCGCAGCAGCAAATTTGTTAGCTAATGGGCAAAACCATGGGGGTAATTCCAAGTTGATCGCAGCAGGAATTCTGTTAGCAATTGGGCAAAACCATGTGCACTGCAGGGGAGGCAGATATAACATTTGCAGAGAGAGTTAGATTTGGGTGTGGTGAGTTCAATCTGCAATCTAAATTGCAGTGTAAAAATAAAGCAGCCAGTATTTACCCTGCACAGAAATAAAATAACCCACCCAAATCTAACTCTCTCTGCACATGTTATATCTGCCTCCCC
Organism: Pseudophryne corroboree; assembly: GCF_028390025.1. Taxonomy (NCBI): domain Eukaryota; kingdom Metazoa; phylum Chordata; class Amphibia; order Anura; family Myobatrachidae; genus Pseudophryne; species Pseudophryne corroboree. Next base: position 415,610,545 of record NC_086447.1, on the reverse strand, counting down.
TGCAGTGCACATGGTTTTGCCCAGTTGCTATCAAAAATCCTGCTGCGATCAACTTGGAATTACCCCCCATGTGCACTGCAGGTGGAGCAGATATAACATTTGCAAAGAGAGTTAGATTTGGGTGGGTTATATTGTTTCTGTGCAGGGTAAATACTGGCTGCTTTATTTTTACACTGCAATTTAGATTTCAGTTTGAACACACCCCACCCACATCTTACCCTCTCTGCACATGTTATATCTGCGCCCCCCCCCCCCCCTCCCTGCAGTGCACATGGTTTTGCCCATTAGTTAACAAATTTGCTGCTGCGATCAGGTCTGAATTAGGCCCATAGTTGGATAGGAAAGCTTACAAAGGTTCTATGAGTGGTTCTGGAATTTGATAAGCTTTCCTGAATAGTACCCCTTTTCCACTAGCTCAAAAAACACGGGTAAATGCACGGGGGCGCGCATTTACCCGTGTTTTTGGCAAGTGGAAAAGGGTAAACCCGGATCAAGTGACCCGTGAATCCTACCCGGCTATTTACCTGGGTAGGACACGGGAATGATCCGGGTAGGGTGTAGTGTAAACGGGAGCCGTGTCGATGCGACACGGCTCCCGTTTACACTGTATGGATGGGCGGCGCTGGGAGATCATGTGATTTCCCTGCGCCGCCCCTGCCGTGTAGCTAGAAGCGTCACCAACCCGGCATATGCCGGGTTGTGACTGCTAATGGGAAAGGGACCGAGCACGGGTCGCAGCAGGGGGCAGCTCCCGTGTCAGGCTCCCGGCTGCGACCCGTGCTCGTAGGTGTAAAAGGGGTATGAGTGAGTTTTCAGGGAACACTTGAAGGTTTGGAGACTAGAGGAGAGTCTTATTGTGCATGGTAGGGCATTCCACAGAGTGGGTGCAGCCCAAAGAAAGTCCTACAATCGTACACAGGAGCGAGTAATGAGTGTGGATGAGAGGCGTAGATCTTGTGAAGAGCGAAGAGGTCAGGTTGGGAGATTCTGAGATAAGCAAATAGATGTACATAGGTGTAGTTTGGTTAATGGCCTTGTGTGTGAGTAAAAGTATTTTATATTGAATATGGTAGAATACAGGTAAACAATAGAGTGGATCTGCAGACAATGAACTTCTAGCAAGGAAGATGTTCATTGTCCTCACAGCTGCATACAGAATGGCTTGTAGTGCTGAGAGTCTCTTTTTGGTCAGACCAGTAAGAACACTATTGCAATAATCAATGCGGGAGATAATGAGAGAATGGATTAGAGTTTTTGCAGTGTCTTGTGTAAGATATGGTCGTATTTTAGATATGTTTTTTAGATGCATGTAACATGATTTTGAGACAGATTGAATGTGGGAAACAAAGGACTGTTCAGAGTCAAGAATGACACCTAGGCAGCAAGCTTGTGGGGTAAGATTGATTGTCGAGTTCTCAACAGCAATAGAGATATAAGGTTGGTAGCTAGTTTTGGCTGATGGAAATATAAGTAACTTTGCTTTGGAAATATTACGTTTGAGATGGCGAGGTGACATCCAAGATGAAACAGCAGAAAGACATTCAGTGACACTGACCAATACAGACAGAGACAAATCTGGGGAGGATAGGTCGATTTGAGTATTATCCGTGTACAGATGATGCTGAAATCCAAAAGAGATGATTACTTAACCAAGAGATGAGATATAAAAAAGCATATTGAGGAAAGCAGGAGACCTAAGACTGAGCCTTGTGGTACTCCAACTGGCGGAAGGAGCAATTAGATAGGTGGGATAGGAACCAAGAAAGGGCTGTGTCTTGAAGACCTAGGTATTATACTGTTTGTATGAGAAGAGAGAGGTCATCAGTGTCAAAAGCAGCAGAGAGATTTAGAAGAATAAGTAGTGAGTAAAGGCCTTTAGACTTTGCAGTGTCCAGATCATTCACTACTTTAATCAGTGCTGTTTTTTTTTCTGAATGGGAGTAATCACTGTATGCTTGAACAGTGAAGGAATGATACCAGCAGAGAGAGAGAGATATTACAGATGTTATTTAAGGCTGGGATGAGCACAGGAGACAATACTTATTTGTGAGGGTATAGGGGGTCATTCCGAGTTGATCGCTCGCTAGCAGTTTTTAGCAGCCGTGCAAACGCTATGCCGCCTCCCACTGGGAGTGTATTTTAGCTTAGCAGAAGTGCGAACGAAAGGATCGCAGAGCGGCTACAAAATATTTGTGTGCAGTTTCAGAGTAGCTTCAGACCTACCCAGCGCTTGCGATCACTTCAGAAACAGTTCCTGTTTTGACATCACAAACATGATGCCACGCCTGCATTTTTCCGAACACTCCGTGAAAACGGCCAGTTGACACCAGAAACGCCCTCTTCCTGTCAATCACTCTGCGGCCAGCAGTGCGACTGAAAAGCTTCGCTAGACCTTGTGTGAAGCTACATCGTTCGTAGTAATAGTACGACGCGCGTGCGCATTGCGCCGCATGCGCAGAAGTGCCGATTTTTTGCCTGATCGCTACACAGCGAACGAAAGCAGCTAGCGATCAACGCAGAATGACCCCCATAGGATCAAGAGGAGAGGTAGTAGAGTAACAGGATAAGAAGAGTGTTGCTACTTCATCTACATTTGTGGGCTCAAATGAAGAGAAAGTGCCAGAGGGCTCAGGTAGGGAATTGAGCAGGTCACTGGCTGAGGAAGAGCATACAATTAAATCTCATTTTATCAATCTTGTCCTTGAAGTAGGAAGCAAGATCTTGTGCCTTGATAGTGGCTGGCGGGTAGGAAGGGCTCAGAAGTGATTTAAATGTATTTAAAAAAATAATTTAGGGTTAGAGGCTTGAGCAGAGATGAGAGTGTTGAAATTTGTTTGTTTAGCAGTACCCAGGGCATTGTGATAAGAATGGTAGACAGTCTTATATGTGAAGAAATTGCTTGGAATATGAGATTTACGCCACTGACGTTCAACTTTACAGGACAGGTTTTGTAAGGTAGAAAATGGTATAATGGCTGCGCTAACTAGAGAAATAAGTAATATAACCGTATAAGGTATGCTGCTTTTGGAATAAAGGTATTCCCCAATCCCCTGGAAAAGTAACTATATATGGAATGGTGTGTATTCCAGCGCAACAACCTTTTTAGGTAACAGTGTATGAAGGATAATAATATATATATAAGAAAGAGAAAAAGAAAGAGAGGGAAAAAAATGACAATATAAAAATATTAAAAAATGCTTTTAAAATTGAGAAATCCTCCTTGATGCTTTCAAAAAATAGTCCATCAAAAAACTTTTGGAAACACCAATATAAATTTCATGGGTGTTAATGACAGTCACAATTGTTGTATCCTGGTATTGACAATTTCTCATATAGTGGATCTTCAGAATAAGTGACTTTTTTTTTTCTTTTTTCCTTTCTTCTTTCTTTTTCTCTTTTTTCTCTTTCTTCATGTCAATGTACCATATATCAATCAGATTTGTCTTCTAATAAATATTTTATACCTACCAGTATTATATCATTATTATATTATATATATTTTATTATCCTTCATACCTGTACACTGTTACCTAAAAAGGTCTTTGCGCTGGAATACACACCATTCCATATATAGTTTCTGTAAGGTGTCTTGTTAATTTAGAGTTCCACGGTTGACATTTAGGCCTATTTGCAGTGTGATGGAGCCACTTCTTCAAGGGCTATTTCTAGAGTCTGGTTCAGGTGTGATACAGCCATCTTACGAGACGTGAATGCAGAAATAGGTGAAAGTTCTTGAAAATTAATTGTGTTAATATTTCTGCAGGTTTGAGGAGGTTGTAATCGGAGAGAGGGAAAGGAGTGTTAGTGAATTCAGAAATGGAGCACAGTCTGGTGAATATTAGGTCAAGGCAGTGGCCCTCTTGATGAGTAGAGGAGTCAGTCCATTGGGAGAGTCCGAGGGAGGAGGCTAGAGAGAGTAGTTTGTAGACATGAACAGCAGATTTTGGACTATCAATAGCAATATTGAAATCACCCTTGAAGATGGTGGAAATGTGTTATTTAATAAAGGGTATTGTAACTGAATGACAAAGGGCACTGAAGTTAAGTGCATGAATTGTGTCCAAATCCATTTTCTTGCAGTGTTCTATAAATGTGAGTGTATAATATATATATATATATATATATATATATATATATATATATATATATATATATAGTGTGGGAAGGGGCATCATAACATGGGCTTTCTCTGTGTTATGTGTCTGTCTTGTTTTGTCAAGTTATTTTGCAATATGTTTCCCCATCACTAGGGGTCACTAGGCCTCCTGACTATGGGGTGTTGTCAGATATCTGCTAATTATCAACATGGACAACACCTCATATATGCCTAATTAGGCTGCCTGGGACCAGCATGCATTGGTGATCATTAAAATAAGATTTTAAACCTACCAGTAAATCTTTTTCTCCTAGTCCGTAGAGGATGCTGGGGACTCCGTAAGGACCATGGGGTATAGACGGGCTCCGCAGGAGACATGGGCACTCTAAAGTCTTTAGATGGTTGTGCACTGGCTCCTCCCTCTATGCCCCTCCTCCAGACCTCAGTTAAAGAACTGTGCCCAGAGGAGACGGACAGTACGAGGAAAGGATTTTTGTTAATCTAAGGGCAAGATTCATACCAGCCCACACCATCCACACCGTATAACATGGAATATACGCAACCAGTTAACAGTATGAACAAAACAGCATCAGCCAAAGACTGATCTTAACTGTAACCTAACCCTTATGTAAGCAATAACTATATACAAGCCTTGCAGAAATATGTCCGCACTGGGACGGGCGCCCAGCATCCTCTATGGACTAGGAGAAAAAGATTAACCGGTAGGTTTAAAATCTTATTTTCTCTTACGTCCTAGAGGATGCTGGGGACTCCGTAAGGACCATGGGGATTATACCAAAGCTCCAGACTGGGCGGGAGAGTGCGGATGACTCTGCAGCACCGATTGAGCAAACATGAGGTCCTCATCAGCCAGGGTATCAAACTTGTAGAATTTTGCAAAAGTGTTTGAACCCGACCAAGTAGCTGCTCGGCAAAGCTGTAATGCCGAGACGCCTTCCTAGTGGAATGGGCCTTTACCGAATTTGGTAACGGCAATCCAGCTGTAGAATGAACCTGCTGAATCGTGTTACAGATCCAGCGAGCAATAGTCTGCTTAGAAGCAGGAGCGCCAACCTTGTTGGCTGCATACAGGACAAACAGTGCCTCTGTTTTCCTAACCCGAGCCGTCCTGGCTACATAAATTTTTAAGGCCCTGACTGCATCAAGGGACTTGGAATCCTCCAAGTCACCCGTAGCCACAGGCACCACAATAGGTTGGTTCATATGAAACGATGAAACCACCTTAGGCAAAAATTGAGGACGAGTCCTCAACTCTGCTCTATCCACATGGAAAATCAAATAGGTGCTTTTGTGAGATAAAGCCGCCAATTCGACACCCGCCTTGCAGATGCCAAGGCCAACAACATGACCACCTTCCAAGTGAGAAATTTTCATTCAACCGTTTGAAGAGGTTCAAACCAGTGAGATTTTAGGAACTGTAACACCACATTAAGGTCCCATGGTGCCACTGGGGGCACAAAAGGAGGCTGGATGTGCAGTACTCCCTTTACAAAAGTCTGGACTTCTGGAAGAGAAGCCAATTCCTTCTGAAAGAAAATTGATAGGGCCGAAATCTGTACCTTAATGGAGCCTAACTTTAGGCCCATATCCACTCCTGTCTGTAGAAAGTGGAGAAAACGTCCCAGATGGAAATCTTCCGTACGAGCATTCTTGGCTTCACACCAAGATACATACTTCCTCCAGATACGGTGATAATGTTTCGCCGTCACCTCCTTCCTAGCCTTTATTAGAGTAGGGATGACTTCCTCTGGAATACCTTTCCCAGCTAGGATTTGGTGTTCAACCGCCATGCCGTCAAACGTAACCGCAGAAAGTCTTGGAACACGCAGGCCCCCTGCTGCAACAGGTCCTCCCTGAGAGGAAGAGGCCATGGATCTTCTGTGAGCATTTCCTGAAGATCTGAATACCAAGCCCTTCGAGGCCAATCTGGAACAATGAGTATTGTCTGCACTCTTTTTCGTCTTATGATTCTCAATATTTTTGAAATGAGCGGAAGAGGAGGGAACACATGGACCAACTGAAACACCCATGGTGTCACCAGGGCGTCCACCGCTACTGCCTGAGGGTCCCTTGACCTGGCACAATACCTCCGAAGCTTCTTGTTGAGGCGAGACGCCATCATGTCTATTTGAGGAAGTCCCCAATGACTTGTTATCTCTGCAAAAACTTCTTGATGAAGTACCCACTCTCCTGGATGGAGATCGTGTCTGCTGAGGAAGTCTGCTTCCCAGTTGTCCACTCCCGGAATGAAGACTGCTGTCACGTTGTCTGATTGAATCAGAACTGGTAGGTCGCGAAGAAGATTCTCCGCTTGTCGTAGGCCGAAGTATATGGCCCTCAACTCCAGAACGTTGATGTGTAGACAAGCCTCCTGGCTTGACCAGAGTCCCTGAAAATTTCTTCCTTGTGTGACTGCTCCCCATCCTCGGAGGCTCGCATCCGTGGTCATCAGAACCCAGTCTTGAATACCGAACCTGCGACCTTCGAGAAGGTGAGCACTCTGCAGCCACCACAGGAGAGAGACCCTGGCCCTGGGGGACAGGCTTATTTTATGATGCATTTGTAGATGGGACCCCGACCACTTGTCCAGAAGGTCCCACTGAAACGTCCTCGCATGGAACCTGCCGAAGGGGATGGCCTCGTAGGCCGCCACCTTTTTTCCCAGTACTCGAGTGCATTGATGGACTGACACTCTTTTTGGTTTTAGCAGGTCCCTGACCATGTTCTGGAGTTCCTGGGCTTTTTCCACTGGGAGAAAAACCCTCTTCTGTTCCGTGTCCAGAATCATGCCTAAGAAAGATAGCCGAGTCGTTGGAATCAACTGTGACTTTGGTAGATTTAGAATCCAGCTGTGCTGCTGCAGCATTCTCAAGGAGAGCGACATGCTTTTCAGCAATTGATCTCTCGATCTCGCTTTTATCAGGAGATCGTCCAAGTACGGGATAATTGTGACTCCCTACCTGCGCAGGAGCACCATCATTTCCGCCATTACCTTGGTGGTCGGGGCTGTGGAAAGCCCAAACGGCATTGTCTGAAACTGGTAATGACAGTCCTGTACAGCGAATCTCAGGTACGCCTGATGAGGAGGATATATGGGGACATGAAGGTATGCATCCTTTATGTCTAGTGACACCATAAAATCCCCCCCTTCCAGGCTGGAGATAACTGCCCGGAGCGATTCCATCTTGAATTTGAACTTTTTCAAGTACAGGTTGTCACAATCCTGACTGTAGGTTTCATATTTGGTGACTTACCCCTGCCATCTGTCCCGGATCCTGTGTCTTTTTTAAACAGGTTGTCAGCTCTGAGTTTTCCTGAGTTCTCTGCCTGAAAGGTAATAGTTAATTAACTCCATCTGTGGTGATCTCCTGTGTGAGGCTGAATTCAGTAATCTGAAGTTTAGGCCTAAAAGCCAGCATCCTATGTTTTGCAGAAGATCAGGCTTCAGTGTTCTCTCGGCCTGCTAGGCCTCATTCTACATCACAGCCTTGGCTAGAGTAGTCACATGACAGTGACTGTTCACCTGACCCAGAGTTGTTCAATCCTCTGCCAGCCTGAGACTCTCTGCATCACCTAATCCTGCTCACCAATCACCAAGGACCAGGAAGTATAAATCAGGAGGCTGAGTTAGAAACTGGGCCAGTTCCTTGTGTCACACTCACAGCTATGTGTGAGTCTTCAAGCTGAGCTCCCTAAAGGTAACCTTTATACTCTGGTTCCTGTGAAAACTCTGTTCCTTGTTACCCTGTTTGGTTTACTTTTGTGTTGCCACTGATGATCACTATTTCCTCGAGTCTCAAAGTAAAGGCACAGCTGCAGTGGTTCATCTTAAAGGCACAGTATTATATTCCATAGTCTCAACTGAAAACCACAGCTGCCGTGGTTCATCTTTACTGCTGTTGTAGTTGTGATCTCCAGAGCTCCCGTATCCCTGCAGCATCTCAGTGCCTCAGCACCTCAGTGCCTCAGCACCTCAGTACCTCAGTGCCTCAGCATCTCCGTGCCTCAGTACCTCAGTGCCTCAGCACCTCCGTGCCTCAGTACCTTCGTGCCTCAGTACCTCCGTGCCTCAGTATCTCCGTGTCTCAGCACCTCTGTGCCTCCCAGCACCTCCGTGCCTCAGTACCTCCGTGCCTCAGCACCTCCGTGCCTCAGCACCTCAGTACCTCCCAGCACCTCCGTGCCTCAGCATCTCCGTGTCTCAGCACCTCGTGCCTCCAGTACCTCCGTGCCTCAGCGCCTCCGTGCTTCCAGCACCTCGTGCCTCAGCACCCCCGTGCCTCAGCACCTCGTGCCTCCAGCGTCTCCGTGCTTCAGCATCTGTGTCTCTACGCACCCCAGTGTCTCTACGCACCCCAGTGTCTCCAAGCACTTCCGTGCCTCCTAGCACCTCAGTGTCTCCAAGCATCCAGTGCACTTTAGCGCAGTTGTACCTGGTATTCTTCACTGATTCATCAGCGCCTTTCCAGTTCTGTCTTTCAGGAGACCTTCAGCGCCCACACGTACTTCCTGTCTGCCGACCTAATCCTGCATGAGAAGAACCTAGATTCGACCATCTCTGCCGCGGTTCCTCTTCCCAGTCTCCGGAAGAAACCCCGAGTCCACAACATTCCCAAACCAGGTCAGTGGTAGCATTCATATAATCCTCCAGTCGCCCGCACAGACTTCACTAACACCGGGTTCACAAAACCTCAGTCATGACAGTAGGAACTGGCCACATGGACCCATCTGACGCAGGACCTCCTAAGCAATATTGCAGGACGCTTGGAAGGTCTGGAGTCGACTCAGCATCAATTGGCACAGTGTCTGCAGCGGAATTCGTTCTCCAGAGATTCTCTGACCTTCTGCACTAAGACTCCTGACCAACTGCAGATTTTCTTCCAGATGTTATTACAGTTACAAGAACTTTTGTCTAGTATTCTTTCTGTGATGCCTGATCTCTTCAGGAATACTACCAACGTTGTTGATCCTGTTTTGTCCCATCCAGTTAATAGAGTCTCTTCCTCTGTGCAAGGAAAAGTTGTTCATCAGAGCTATCCACGGCCCAAACTCTCTGAAGCTGAACGCCAGCGGCGTAGGGAGCTACACCTCTGTCTTTACTGTGGAAATTCCGGTCATTTTGTTAAAGATTGCATTCTTCGTAAGCCAGGGAATGGTGACAAATCTCAGTTTCACAGTGCTCATGTCTACAAGTCATCCACAGTAGCCGATCCTGCTACTGCTGACAGGGGTATCAAGATGGCTACTCTGAAAGAGACTCAAATTTATGACTGGGGTCCGGTGATTAAAAGACCTTATCCCAAGTTGGGTGTCCAGAGAAGAATATTCAAGCCATTTAGAGTCACAGAGGAGTCCGTGTCTTTAGCCCAAGGAGGGGCATCCGTATCTTCAGCCCAAGGAGGGGCGTCCGTGTCTTCAGCCCAAGGAGGGGCGTCCGTGTCTTCAGCCCAAGGAGGGGCGTCCGTGTCTTCAGCCCAAGGAGGGGCGTCCGTGTCTTCAGCCCAAAGAGGGGCGTCCGTGTCTACAGCCCAAGGAGGGGCGTCCGTATCTACAGCCCAAGGAGGGGCGTCCGTGTCTTCAGCCCAAGGAGGGGCGTCCGTGTCTTCAACCCCAGTGAGGGGTTCAGAGGGTCCAGCCCCAGGGAGACTACAGAGCGCTGCCCAGTCAGAGAGACTACAGAGCGCTGCCCAGTCAGAGAGACTACAGAGCGCTGCCCAGTCAGAGAGACTACAGAGCGCTGCCCAGCCAGAGAGACTACAGAGCGCTGACCAGCAAGAGAGACTACAGAGTGCTGCCCAGCCAGAGAGTCTACAGAGTGCTGCCCAGCCAGAGAGTCTACAGAGTGCTGCCCAGCCAGAGAGTCTACAGAGTGCTGCCCAGCCCCGTGAAGTGGGGGCTCTTGCCTCAACCCAGCCCCGTGAAGAGGGGGCTCTTGCCTTAGCCCAGCCCCGTGAAGAGGGGGCTCTTGCCTTAGCCCAGCCCCGTGAAGAGGGGGCTCTTGCCTTAGCCCAGCCCCGTGAAGAGGGGGCTCTTGCCTCAGCCCAGCCCCGTGAAGAGGGGGCTCCTGCCTTAGTTCAGCCCCGTGAAGAAAGGGCTCAGCCCGTCCCGGTTCCAGCCGGTCCAGCAATACTCCAGGCCCAGCCTGGTCAGTCCGTCCCGGTTCCAGCCGGTCCAGCAATACTCCAGGCCCAGCCTGGTCAGTCCGTCCCGGTTCCAGCCGGTCCAGCAATACTCCAGGCTCCACCTGGTCAGTCCGTCCCGGTTCCAGCCGGTCCAGCAATACTCCAGGCCCAGCCTGGTCAGTCCGTCCCGGTTCCAGCCGGTCCAGCAATACTCCAGGCCCAGCCTGGTCAGTCCGTCCCAGGTTCAGCCGGTCCAACAATATTCCAGGCTCCACCTGGTCAGTCCGTCCCGGTTCCAGACGGTCCAGCTATACTCCAGGCCCAGCCTGGTCAGTCCGTCCCGGTTCCAGCCGGTCCAGCAATACTCCAGGCCCTGCCTGGTCAGTTCGTCCCAGTTCCATCTGGTCCAGCGATACTCCAGGACCAGTCTGGTCAGTCTTCGTTGGCTCCAGCCAATTCAAGTATCCTCGGATCCAATCCAGTCCTACTCGTCCAGCCAAAGCTTTCTTCAGCTTCAGCCTCTAAGCTTTCGTCTGATGGTTTTCCACCTATTTACTTTGATGGAGATTTATTGCAATATGCCGCTCTGGTTGAACAATTTCTCTCTCGGATGGAGTCTGATCCTTTAGGTGCAGTAACTCCTTCCAACGTTACTCGATATCTGTTCCTGGCATTCAGAGGAAGAGCTTTGGAGTGGGCCAACATGCTTTTTGAAAGTAATGATCCTGTGTTCCATGACTTACAGACTTTTAGTAATGCTGTGGTTAAAGAATTTGGTCCTAAACCTTTGGAATCTGACTCGGTAAAAAATCATGCTCTAAAGGGAATGCAGAAGGAAGTTTGTGCTGTCCTCCCAGGGATAATCTAAGAATCTCCTTCGGACATTCCGCTGTCCTTGGTTAAAACCAAATATTCCCGTAAGAAGAAGAGGCATCAACGAAGGTCCTAAATTCTTCTGTATGAATTTCTCAAGTTCCTCTAAGATTCAAGATGGGTGTCCGGAGTCCACCCTTGAAGAGGGGGATACTGTCACAATCCTGACTGTAGGTTTCATATTTGGTGACTTACCCCTGCCATCTGTCCCGGATCCTGTGTCTTTTTTAAACAGGTTGTCAGCTCTGAGTTTTCCTGAGTTCTCTGCCTGAAAGGTAATAGTTAATTAACTCCATCTGTGGTGATCTCCTGTGTGAGGCTGAATTCAGTAATCTGAAGTTTAGGCCTAAAAGCCAGCATCCTATGTTTTGCAGAAGTTCAGGCTTCAGTGTTCTCTCGGCCTGCTAGGCCTCATTCTACATCACAGCCTTGGCTAGAGTAGTCACATGACAGTGACTGTTCACCTGACTCAGAGTTGTTCAATCCTCTGCCAGCCTGAGACTCTCTGCATCACCTAATCCTGCTCACCAATCACCAAGGACCAGGAAGTATAAATCAGTAGGCTGAGTTAGAAACTGGGCCAGTTCCTTGTGTCACACTCACAGCTATGTGTGAGTCTTCAAGCTGAGCTCCCTAAAGGTAACCTTTATACTCTGGTTCCTGTGAAAACTCTGTTCCTTGTTACCCTGTTTGGTTTACTTTTGTGTTGCCACTGATGATCACTATTTCCTCGAGTCTCAAAGTAAAGGCACAGCTGCAGTGGTTCATCTTAAAGGCACAGTATTATATTCCATAGTCTCAACTGAAAACCACAGCTGCCGTGGTTCATCTTTACTGCTGTTGTAGTTGTGATCTCCAGAGCTCCCGTATCCCTGCAGCATCTCCGTGCCTCAGCACCTCAGTGCCTCAGCACCTCAGTGCCTCAGTGCCTCAGCATCTCAGTGCCTCAGCATCTCCGTGCCTCAGTACCTCAGCGCCTCAGTACCTCAGTGCCTCAGCATCTCCGTGCCTCAGTACCTCCGTGCCTCAGTATCTCCGTGCCTCAGCACCTCCGTGCCTCAGTACCTCCGTGCCTCAGCACCTCCGTGCCTCAGTACCTCCCAGCACCTCCGTGCCTCAGCACCTCGTGCCTCCAGCATCTCCGTGTCTCAGCACCTCGTGCCTCCAGTACCTCCGTGCCTCAGCGCCTCCGTGCTTCCAGCACCTCGTGCCTCAGCACCTCGTGCCTCCAGCGTCTCCGTGCTTCAGCATCTCAGTGTCTCTACGCACCCCAGTGTCTCTACGCACCCCAGTGTCTCTACGCACCCCAGTGTCTCCAAGCACTTCCGTGCCTCCCAGCACCTCAGTGTCTCCAAGCATCCAGTGCACTTTAGCGCAGTTGTACCTGGTATTCTTCACTGATTCATCAGCGCCTTTCCAGTTCTGTCTTTCAGGAGACCTTCAGCGCCCACACGTGCTTCCTGTCTGCCGACCTAATCCTGCATGAGAAGAACCTAGATTCGGCCATCTCTGCCGCGGTTCCTCTTCCCAGTCTCCGGAAGAAACCCCGAGTCCACAACATTCCCAAACCAGGTCAGTGGTAGTATTCATATAATCCTCCAGTCGCCCGCACAGACTTCACTAACACCGGGTTCACAAAACCTCAGTCATGACACAGGTTTAGGGATTTTAGATTCAGAATGGGTCTGACCGAGCCATCCGGTTTCAGGACCACAAACAGGGTTGAATAGTACCCTTTCCCCTGTTGGACCAGGGAAACCTTGATAATCACTTGCTGTTGATACAGCTTTTGAATTGCAGCTAAAACTATTTCCCTCTCTGGGGGAGAAGCTGGCAAAGCCGACTTGAAAAATCGGCGAGGAGGCACTTCTTCGAATTCCAGTTTGTAGCCTTGGGATATAATTTCCATCGCCCAAGGATCCACGTCTGACAGAACCCAGACGTGCCCCCACCGGCGCGGACTCCTTCAGTGGAGCCCCAGCGTCATGCGGTGGATTTAGTAGAAGCCGGGGAGGACTTCTGCTCTTGGGAACTAGCCGTAGCAGGCATTCTTTTCCCTCTACCCTTACATCTGGCGAGGAAGGAAGAGCCCCGACCTCTTCTGGACTTATGCGACCGAAAGGACTGCATCTGATATTGTGGTGTTTTCTTTTGCTGTGGGGGAACATAAGGCAAAAAAGAAGATTTACCAGCGGTAGCCGTGGAAACCAGGTCCGCGAGACCCTCCCCAAATAAGACCTCACCCTTGTAAGGTAAAACTTCCATATGTCTCTTTGAGTCGGCATCACCCGTCCATTGGCGGGTCCACAGGGCTCGCCTAGCAGAAATAGCCATGGCATTGGCTCTTGATCCTAACAGCCCAACGTCTCTCGCAGCGTCTCTCATAAATAAGGCTGCGTCTTTAATGTGACCCAAGGTCAATAAAATGCTATCCCTATCTAGGGTGTCAATGTCAGATGACAAGTTATCTGCCCATGCTGCTACTGCGCTACATACCCATGCCGACGCTACTGCCGGTCTGAGCAAGGCACCCGTATGTGTATAAATTGATTTTAAGGTAGTTTCCTGTCTGCGATCAGCAGGATCCTTGAGGGCTGCCGTGTCCGGAGATGGTAGCGCCACCTTTTTGGACAAGCGCGTTAAAGCCTTGTCCACCCTGGGCGAGGATTCCCACCGTAACCTGTCCTGCGCGGGGAAAGGGTACGCTATAAGAATTCTCTTGGGAATCTGCAGTTTCTTGTCTGGAGTTTCCCAAGCCTTTTCAAATAAAGCTTTCAGCTCATGAGACGGGGGAAAGATTACCTCAGGTTTCTTTTCCTTAAACATGCATACCCTCGTGTCAGGGACCGAGGGGTCATCTGTGATATGCAAAACATCTTTTATAGCAATAATCATATAATGAATACTTTTGGCTACCCTTGGGTGTAACCTCGCATCATCGTAGTCGACACTGGAGTCAGAATCCGTGTCGGTATCAGTGTCTGCTACGTGGGACAGGGGACGTTTCTGAGACCCTGAAGGGCCCTGTGACACAGCCAAAGCCATGGACTGACTCCCTGTTTCTTCCCTGGACTCTGCTTTGTCCAATCTCTTATGTAATAAAGACACATTTGCATTTAATACATTCCACATATCCAACCAATCAGGTGTCGGCGTCGCCGACGGAGACACCACAATCATCTGCTCAACCTCCTCCTTAGATAAGCCTTCCGCTTCAGACATGCCGACACACACATACCGACACCCCCACACACTCAGGGATATATATCTATATGGAGACAGTCCCCCAATAAGGCCCATTGGAGAGACAGAGAGAGAGTATGCCAGCACACACCCAGCGCCACCGGACACTGGAATAAAATCCCAGTCAGTACAGCGCTTTATATATATATATATATATATATATATATATATAATACACTCACTGTGACAAATAAATGTGCCCCCCCCCCCTTTTGTACCCTCTGTACTTGTGTTCAGCAGGGGAGAGTCCGGGGAGCCAGCTTCTCTGCAGCGTGCTGTGGAGAAAATGGCGCTGGTTAGTGCTGGAGGATCAAGCTCCGCCCCCTCAACGGCGGGCTTCGGTCCCGCTCAAATGTTTATACTGGCGGGGGTTTCTGTAATATACTGCCTCCGCAGTATATATATATCTATGCCAGTGTCCCTAGAAGTTTATGATTGCTGCCCAGGGCGCCCCCCCCCCCCCTGTGCCCTGCACCCATACAGTGCCGTCAGTGTGTGTGAATGTGGGAGCAATGGCGCGCAGCGTTACCGCCACGCGTTACCTCAGTGAAGATCAGAAGTCTTCTGCCGCCTTTGAAGTCTTCTTTCTTCTTATACTCACCCGGCTTCTATCTTCCGGCTCTGTGAGGAGGACGGCGGCGCGGCTCCGGGACGAACAATGAGGGTGAGACCTGTGTTCCGACCCTCTGGAGCTAATGGTGTCCAGTAGCCTAAGAAGCAGAGCCTATCATTTAAGTAGGTCTGCTTCTCTCCCCTCAGTCCCACGATGCAGGGAGCCTGTTGCCAGCAGTGCTCCCTGAAAATAAAAAACCTAACAAAAGTCTTTTTCAGAGAAACTCAGTAGAGCTCCCCTGCAGGGCATACAGTCTCCTCTGGGCACAGGATCTAACTGAGGTCTGGAGGAGGGGCATAGAGGGAGGAGCCAGTGCACACCCATCTAAAGTCTTTAGAGTGCCCATGTCTCCTGCGGAGCCCGTCTATACCCCATGGTCCTTACGGAGTCCCCAGCATACTCTAGGACATAAGAGAAATGTTGTTTCCTAGATCATGTGCTTTGGTTCCTTGCGCCTGTCCTGTTGTGATTCCTTGGACTTCTATGGTACGTTCCTGTATGGACAGCTGCCCCCAGAGGCGGATTGGCCATAGGGTGTACAGGGAAGAGTCCTGGTGGGCCGATGCACCCGTGGGGCCTGTTTGGTTTGAGGACATGTGGTCCTATTTATAGACATAATGAATAAGCTGCAAAATAATTTGCATATATGAAAATTACTTTGCCACTTAGCCTGTGATTGCAGATGATCTAGTGTATGCTCTGTCTGCCTACTTGGCTGATATATAAGATTGAGTGAATAGTGATTGGGATACCGTTGGTGTAATTAGCAAGAAAATATATCTTTCTAAAGAATTATATAGTTTCCTAAATTCTAAAGGTGTATCATATTATGTGCTCATAATTAGAGATGAGCGGGTTCGGTTCGTCGAGATCCGAAACCCCCCCCCCCCGAACTTCACCTATTATACACGGTTCCGAGGCAGCCTCGGATCTTCCCGCCTTGCTCGGTTAACCCGAATGCGGCCGAACGTCATCATCCCGCTGTCGGATTCTCGCGAGATTCGTATTCTATATAAAGAGCCGCGCTTCGCCGCCATTTTCACTCGTGCATTGGAGATTGAACGGAGAGGACGTGGCTACGTTCTCTGCCTGAAAAGCTCTATATCTGTGCTCAGTGTGCTGCAAATATCTGTGCTCAGTGTGCTGCAAATATCTATGTTCTCTGCCTGAAAAGCTCCATATCTGTGCTCAGTGTGCTGCAAATATCTGTGCTCAGTGTGCTGCATTTTGGTGACCAACAGTATATAGTTGTACAGTACAGTACAGTAGGCCATTGCTGTATCTTGCAGCTCTGTGTCACTGCAAGTATCCATTCCATATCTGTGCTGCATTTTTGTGAGCAGTATATATAGTAGTACAGTGCAGCATTTTGGTGACCAACAGTATATAGTTGTACAGTACAGTAGGCAATTGCTGTATCTTGCAGCTCCGTGTCACTTCAAGTATCCATATCTGTGCTGCATTGTTGTGAGCAGTATATAGTAGTATAGTGCAGCATTGTGGTGACCAGTATACTACAGTACAATATTCCAGTGCTGTTCCCCCTGCTCAGTGTCAGTTCTCCATAGTATCATCAGTGCTCGGTAAAATCAGTGCTCAGTATAATCAGTGATTGACAGGGAAAGGAAAGAATTGGTCTGAGTGTAGCGCACTCAGTAGAAAATGGATACATAAAATGTAACTTTTATTAATTAGATATTAAAACCAAAAACAACTACTGACAAGACACCATGTAAACATATAATTGTTAAAAACACACAATGTGCCCAATGTGTTGTGCATACCATATATATTCAATTAGTTGGTACTATGACCTCCAATAATATTGTGTGTACTGTCTTATTACGTACTTGTATCAATAAAGATATTTCTATTCGGAAGTGTCTTATGATGTATCCTTCTTATTGCCTAATTCTTTACCGGGTGCTGAATAGTATACCTTCAAAAAATGTTTTATGTACTGTTAGGTTATATAGCCTCAATGTTATCCCATGAGTATGTCTGCTTTTTCTGTATACCTAGTCAGGGCTAATGAAATCTAAATTGATATGTACTTTATTACCAAGTAATGCCTCACAAAATCATCTTTCTTTCCATCACAGTATACTGATGGGCTACTGCTTGGTGATTCCCCTCTATTCAATTCCAGATATAACTGGATACTTGTAATTAATGATGTCAGCCTTAATAGTAAGAGTCACTATTCTATTTCGTGTTTATGATTAACAATTGGCATAAATATGTCTATTATTCTTACGGTGCACCTGCTCACATAATAATAGTAGTAGCTATGTCTCATAGCACCTGGCCAGCACGGCTTTATTTGACACTGCAGGTGAAATTGTGCATTACTTGTGTTGAAGTTCTGGTATTAGTGGGTGCTCACAGTTATTGCTGTCAGTATCGTACACACATTCACTATTCCAACATAAATCAACCTACAGTAATTATCATGTATGAACTTTTATCAGTATGCTCAATCTGTATATATGTTCACTTTCTTATTTATTACAGACAATATAAACTGACACAATATAATACATGAGGAGATAATCCTTAGTCTGTCCTAATTACAAGCTGCAGGAACAGGGGAGCGGATCCCCTCTATCACGTAATTATAGTGACCATTTGGGCAATATGAATTACGCTCTACTATACTAAATGATAATGGAGACTTGAAGCCCATGGTTTGATAGTGACGCTATAATAGCAAGTGAACATATATACAGATTGAGTATACTGATAAAAGTTCATACATGATAATTACTGTAGCTTGA